>NC_064638.1:971460369-972710369 GCF_023864345.2 Schistocerca serialis cubense
GCTTCAAGACCTAGTATAATCATTTCTGGTTTTAGCTTTTCCGCCAAATGTGACAAACGTGAAATCCATGACCTAGCAAACTCTTTAATTGATTCCTTGCCTGCATTGAAGCGTTGTCCACTCCAAAATTCTCTCAACACTTCATTTTGCTTATTGCTAGACCAATACTCATTAATAAAAGCTGTTTTAAATTCCGCTAATGTTTTACATTTCAACATAACATCAGCTGACCAACGCATGGCGTCACCTGCTAAATGGCTTCTAATAAACGAGATTTTCTCTCGTTCAGACCAAGTTGGTGGAATCACATCTTCAAAATCGTTCCAGAAATCTAGCGGGTGGATATTTTTGTCTGGATCGAACCGTAAGAACTGCCGACACCCGATAAAAGCGGCGTTTGGAGCTACAACTTGTTGTATATTACCATTACCAGAAGTTACTGAAGCTACTTTACTCTCAATGTTAGCAATGTTAGTACTAATATTTTCTACTTTCATTTCCACATTACCTACTCTTTATACAATATGGGTAGTATCAGTTTTGATTGCATCTATGTCTGCTTGACATATGTTTACTTTTATGTTAACATCTTTAAACCTATCTGAGCACAGTTCAGATTCCGCCTCGATCTTTTCTGTTAACTTGTGCTCCAGCTTCGCATCTTCCATTTGGAAGTGTTTGCGAACCTCAGCAACTTCGGATTTAACTGTTTTATACATTTCAGAAAACTGTTGAGCAACCTTTTTCTTAATATCCTCATGGTTGTAATCAATTTTATAATTCAAACTGTCTAGATCCTCTTTCAACTTATTGCAACCAGCCTTGAAGGTATCGTCCATTACCTCCAATCGTTTATTAAAATTTGTTTGGCTGGCCACAATCTCAGACTTTAATTCAGCATTACTGTTTTTGACCTCAGTTATTTCAAACTTTAACTCAGCATTACTGCTTTTGACCTGTTCACTTATTTCAGACTTTAATTCAGCATTATTGGATTCTAATTTACTGTCCATTGCCTCAAACCGCATATTAAAATTTGTTTGACTGGCAGCTATTGCTTGTAATATAACATTTAGATCAACAGCCCCAGCATCTTTGGGTTGCTCACGAGCTGGCTTTTTATCACACTCAGGTGACGAAAAACTAGCTCCAATACCAGACTCATCAAAACTACATGAAACTTCTGATTGATTAGTCATATCTAACTGCTCCTTCTTAAACTCTACCATCTCTGATGACTGTTTCATTTTTAATTCATCAGAGAAACTATCATCCCATAAATTTACAATTTCTACTTTCCGCTTTACTACAGGGGTCTCTATTATTGAATCATTTCCCCTTCGCACACTACTGTCCGGAGACAATACTTCATTTTTCACTTTAACATTACTACTTTCATGCATATTTACACTCGAACCGTTGTCTGGATTTACAGTTCCCTCAACAGACATAGGTTCTGATATAAGTTTAACCTCAGTTTCTTTTGACGGTTCCATCGCCGACAGTCTTTTAGTGCAGGTTAGTAAAATTTTTAACAGCTTTTCACTTAACTTAGTTCCTTCTGCACGACGTATGGCGTTGCCGGCGCGGCGTCCAAGGATTCCTGATGCGACTTGGCACGTTGAACTGCAGCCGGCTCTCCGACGGCTGTTGTGTGTTTGCGTGGCCCGCAAGTGCAGGCTCTGCGCCGGCTGCTCCAGTGGACGACTGCGGTGCGGCGAGACTGGCTTCTCGCGATGCCGGCAGCACCGCTAGACTCAGTGCCAGCTCCGTCAATCCAGATGCGTTGTTAATCCAATTGCGTCGTCCACATTCACACGTAACACATTCACTGTTCTATTACTCAGCTGCGTGTCGCATTCCACTCGCGAATCCGAATAGTTAAAAATCACTTTCACTTAGTTGATTTCCCGGCCGATGCACCATATGTGGGGCGGCAAATAGGTTTGTAGAAAAATAAATGAATTGCTGTATAATTGCTTGCATGTAGATCAGTTTCTAGCTTTTAGAATGTTGTTAATGCTGTCTTTCGCCGTTCTCAACACTGGCTCTCTATTTACTTCTTGGCACCCAGAAAGTGATTTAATAAAACATGGAGCCAGTAATTAGAGATCCTAGTGCCCACTTCAATTGAGATACCATTATAGCTGCAGCTTATAGCTCTGAGGAATTAGGAGATTGTCCGGGACTTCTAATCAAAAACGGTTTTCCAAAATAGTTGAGTATATTCTGAAATTAACTGATAAAAAAAAAAAAATAACACAAGTATCCCTACAACCTAACTAACAGAGCAGTTCAGAGTCTAATGCGCTGATGCAACTATAAATGTCCGAATTAAATGTTAAAAAGAATGCTCGCCATAATTTGATGAAAATACTTCATCAAACGCCACGCTAAATATTTGGTAGAATGTCTGTCCCGCGACGGCACGTGAAAATACGACAATACACAAACTGAAACTAGATAATGAAAATCATTCCAGAATTAACACTTCACATGAAATGTTTTCATGGTTCCGCGTATCTCTAGTAACTTAATACGGCACCCGAGGCTGTTTGTAGCAGATACACTGATGCGACGCGACTACCGACACAGATGGCGTGTCATTCAGCGTCTGGAGAGAACTGGGGCCTTACTTACTTCCTCGCGCAGCGTCCTTATATATAAAGCCGCGGTGCGGACGGCGAAGGGAACGCCTGATCTTTTCGGCTCTCTCGACTAGCCGGTGGGCTAGTAACGCACCACTTTAAGTTACATAATAATTTATAGCTTCTTTTGCTTATGGCCGATGAAGCTTTTAATTTAAACGTGCATTCAGCACGCAGGTAAGTATTGATAATAAAATTTTGACGTGGCTAAGTTAAATATTTTGGGCGAGAGAATTAATTAAATTACACTGCACGCAGTAGATGAGCTCTGAACTGGCCCTTTTGAGATCCGCTATCGCTATAATTTTATAGGTATTCAAAAGAAACTGTACACATCTTCATAATCATAGTGGACCTCCAACCTATTTAAATCTAAACATCCTAGCCTTATTTACTAGCCTACTTAATCTATCTTGCTTCCTTTAGTATTGAGACGAAAACCACAAAATCATGAATTTCCACTAAAGTCTTAATTTGTGAAATCCAAAGTACTGTTATTATTACATCATTATGAAAGATCAATCTAAATATAAATTTTGAAGTCTCTAGCTCTTTTCTGTTGCGCCAATGATCTTTTCACAAAAACGTCCAAATTTCGAAAATGACTGAAGTTATCGAACTGATATTTAACACACATTAATTCAGTATTATTCCTGACATGCTAGAAAAGTTTTAGGTCCTTTGCTTGATTTTTAAGGTATTGCGCAACATTTATGACGTCAGAGCTAGTTACAGCAGACTGGCTGGCACACAATGGAAACTGATGTGAATTTACTACAGCGTAAGTAGGCTGCTTCCCTACAGTATGACATAGATGGTGACCTGAAAAAGATAGCCAGTCAGACTGGCAACACGAATGTGCATTTTGTGGAACTGTTTTATCGTCACGATCGGCCTCATCTTAATACAGCCGTCACGCGTAATAACATGAGACTTGGGGGTGCACTGATGACGGAAGGCATGAGTCACATTTCAGTGGTGTCTGTGGAGTCTATCAGCAGGACGGGTTTCACTAGACATGGCCTGCACCTCAACAGGAATGGAAAGGGGAGGTTGGCAAAGTTTATAGGTGACAGCATAGGTGGGGGTGGTGGGATCACACATGGGAAAATTCCTGTACTAGTGGGTGTTAGAGCTGCACCTTTTTTAGATTAAAGTCAGCTGATAGGTATTCCTGCTTAAGGGAAGTCTAACAAAGAAACCACTTTCGACAAAGCTTAGATATCCGAGTAATGAGGAAATTAGTATATTTCATCAAAATATACAAGGTATTAGTGATAAAGTTAGTGAACTGCTTATAGATGTTGACTCTGAAATTATTGGTATATCTGAACACTTAAATAAGGAGATAATTCAGCGGCTTGCTTTACCAGGATACGGGTTGGCTGGCAGCTTTTCTAGGAGCTCTTTGCGGTGTGGGTGAGTAGCCTTGTATATGAAAAACAGTATCCCATTTGAGTCAATTGATGTTTCAAAGTACTGCACTGGAAAGGCGTTTGAATGTTGTGCAGGCATGGTTAAATTTAGTGGAGTTAAACTTTTAACTGTAGTTATTTTTGGATCCCCAGACTCCGATTTCACAACAATTTTGCTAAAGGTAGAGGAGGTTCTTGGTTCACTTTATAGGAAATACAAAAAGTTAATTATATATGGTGACTTCAATATTAATTGTATAAGTGATTGTGCAAGGAAAAGGATGCTGTTAGACCTCCTTAATTCATACAATCTTATGCAAACCGTATTCTTTCCAACGAGAGTGCAAGGGAGCAGTAGAACAACCATAGACAACATTTTTGTTCATTCCTCATCACTAGAAGGGCATTCTGTTAGCAAAAAAGTGAATGGCCTTTCAGATCATGATGCACAAGTTTTAACTCTAAAAGATTTTTTTGCTGCAACATATGTTAAATATAGTTATCAACTTTTTAGGAAAGCTGATCCAGTTGCTGTAGAGACCTTTGTAAACCTTATCAAGGAACAAGACTGGTAAGATGTTTATAGTGCTGATGCAGTAGACGATAAATATAATGCTTTCCTCAAGACTTTTCTCGTGCTCTTTGAAAGTTGCTTTCCGTTAGAACGTTCAAAACATGTTACTAGCACAAACAGGCAGCCTGGGTGGCTGACTAGAGGGATAAGAATATCCTGTAGAACAAAGTGGAAATTATATAAAAAACGTTAGAAACAGTCAAAATCTAAAAGCAGCAGCCCATTACAAACAGTATTGTAAGGTGCTTAAGAAAGTTATTAGGAAGGCAAAAAGTATGTGGTATGCAGATAGAATAGCTAAGTCTCAGGATAAAACTAAAACCATATGGTCAGTCGTAAAGGAAGTGGCTGGCCTGCAGAGCCAGATCGAGGACATAGAATCAGTGCATAGTGGGAATGTCCGTGTCACTGATAGGTCGCATATATGTACAGTATTTAATAATCACTTTCTGAATATAGCAGGTGAACTAAATAGAAACCTTGTCCCAACAGGGAATCATATAGCGCTCGTAGAAAAAAGTGTTCCGAGACTGTTACCTGAAATGCTCCTCCATGATACTGACAAGAGGGAGATTGAGTTAATGATCAAATCACTAAATATCAAGAACTCTCATGGATATGACGGGGTATCTAGCACAATACTGAAGTATTGTTCTATGTATGTTAGCCCAGTACTTAGCTATATCTGTAACTTTTCCTTTAGGAGTGATCGTTTTCCTGACCGATTAAAGTACTCGGTAGTGAAGCCACTTTATAAAAAGGGAGACAGGGATAGTGTTGATAATTATAGACCTATTTCTATGCCATCGGTGTTTGCTAAAGTTATCGAGAAGGTTGTTTATACAAGGTTACTGGAGCATTTAAATTCACATAATTTGCTGTCAAATGTACAGTTTGGTTTCAGAAATGGTTTAACAACTGAAAATGCTATATTCTCTTTTCTCTGTGAGGTTTTGGACGGATTAAATAAAAGGTTGCGAACGCTAGGTGTTTTCTTTGATTTAACGAAGGCTTTTGACTGTGTGACCACAAGATATTACTGTGGTAGCTGGACCATTATGGAGTAAGGGGAGCAGCTTACAATTGGTTCGCCTCTTACTTTAAGAACAGAAAGCAGAAGGTAATTCTCCGCAATATTGAGAGTGGTAGTGATGTTCAGTCCCAATGGGGCACTGTTAAGTGAGACGTTCCCCAAGAGTCGGTGCTGGGGCCACTGCTGTTTCTTATTTATATAAATGACACGTCTTCTAGTATTTTAGGTGATGCAAAAATATTTCTCTTTGCTGATGACACCAGCTTGATAGTGAAGGATCTTGTGTGTAATATTGAAACAGTATCAAATAATGTAGTTCCTGAAATAAGTTCGTGGATTCTGGAAAATAATTTGATGCTAAATCACAGTAAGACTCAGTTTTTACATTTTATAACTCACAATTCAACAAGAACTGATATTTTGATCAGAGAGAATGGGCATATTATAAGCGAGACGGAACAGTTCAAGTTCCTAGGCGTTCGGATAGATAGTAAGCTGTTGTGGAAAGCCCATGTTCTGGATCTTGTTCAGAAACTAATTGCTGCTTTATTTACCATTAGAACAGTATCTGAAATAAGTGACAGTTCAACACGAAAAGTAGTCTACTTCGCATATTTTCATACGCTTATGTCATATGGTATTATTTTTTGGGGTAATTCTTCTGATTGAAAAATGGTAGATTTGGCTAAAAATCGGGCTGTTCAAGCTATATGTGGTGTAAGTTCGAGAACGTCTTGTCGACCCCTATTCAATAGTCTGGGAATTCTGACATTGCCCTCACAGTATATATTTTCTTTAATGTCGTTTGTTGTTACCAAAATTAGCTTAGTCTCAAGAGTTAGCAGCTTTCACTCAGTTAATGCTAGGCAGAAATCAAATCTGCGTGTAGAATGTACTTCGTTGACTCTTGTGCGGAAAGGAGTGCACTATTCTGCTGCATCCATTTTCAATAAGCTACCACAAGAACTCAAAAATCTTAGCAGTAGCCCAAACGCTTTTAAGTCTAAACTGAAGAGTTTCCTCATGGCTCACTCCTTCTATTCTGTCGAGGAGCTCCTGGAAGAGCTGAAAAATTAAGCAAATTCCAGTGTTACATTGTTGATTTTCTTTATTTAAACTTACGAATTGTCGCCTGAATACGTTTCTTGTATTTCATTTTATCTGTTTCTACTATCGTGTTATAATTTCGTATATTGACTCGTTCCATGACCATGGAGACTTCTCATTCATCTGGTCCCACGGAACAATAAATAAATAAATAAAAATAAAATAAAGACGGGAAAGTCGGTAGGTAACATCAATTACTACATGTATGAAATATAAAAAGTTAAGATTGATTTAGCTAGATTTGGTTGATTTTTGTCTGTATTGTGTTCATAAATTTCAGACAAGGTTTGCATGGAACACAGTTTTTGGAAAATGCATCAGAAAAGTCGGAAATTAAGGTCACTTGTCAAAGATCTTCACTTGAGAACGGCTCGACTGATCTCCTTGATTGTTTCCCTAGTGTCTGTGACTGTGTATGGTAATGCTACTTTCGGTATGAAAAAGAAAATTAAAAAGAAATTGCGTTCAGTTTGACAGTTATGGTGTCACATGTTTCCATAACAAAAAAAATCACTTTGACCATTACGTAGTACATAAAGGAAAAACGCTGTTACCGAAAATTTTGAACAGTTCTAGATTGATTTATTACTAATTTTTACATGTCGCTGTAATGAACGTTCGAACGAACAAGAGGGAGAGTAATTATCACAAATCTCAAAAAGTTGTTGATCGATTTACCTCAAATTTTTACGCGGTATTCTACTTAACATTGTAACGTAAATGGACACAGAGAGGGGGAAGAAATACAGAGAGTGAGGGGGAGATGTACGGAGCTACTGAACATTCAGACATAGAGAGGAAGGAGGAGAAGATTTACAGAGAGAGAGACAGAGAAAGGATGGGTGGAGGTTACCTACAGAGCGATGGAGGGAGGAGAAGATGTACGGAGCGGGATTGAGGATGAGAAGATGGACAGAGAGGGAGGAGGCGTACAGAATTCAAGATGTGCAATCAATTGCACTTCATATTTAGCAATTGGGGTGATTTGCATAGTTCACTGGGAGGTGTAATAAAAACTCAAAGTGTATGTTGCTGTCCGAAACGGTAAAAGTCATCTCCGAAGCTTCTCGAATACAAGACACTGGTACCGAATGTTTAATCAAGAGAAGTTCTACGAGGTCCTTTAGGTAGGATCCGTACTGCCACTTACTGCCATGAGGAAAGAAATAAGACGGATACGCGCCATGAAACAGCCTCAGAAGGTGGCCCTATCAGGGGCAGGCGCGAAGGATCCGGTCATTCCTGGTTGGCTGTGCTGGTGTGATGGGGTGGGTTGCAGGGGGGAGGGCGCCACGGCCGGGCAGGCGCCAGCCACCCGGAAGTCGGCCAGTGCTGCGCGGCGCGTTATCTCTGCCGGGGCGAACAATAGCCGTCTCTGTCGGAAGGAAATGAGCCGGAGACAATTGAGCACCGGCCGGAAGCACTGTGCGTGTAATGCCGGCTGGCTGGGCCCGCTTCCGCGGCCGCGGCCGCAGCCGGGAGTTAATCAAAAGCCGGGGGCCGAACCAGCCCAGCCAAGCCTCGAGAGGCGGACACTTCCTCTCGAGGAGATTCGCTGCCTTGCCGGAAAAGAGAACTTCTTCCACGCTGTTGAACGTGTGCAGGAGAGTTCTGGTTCTATTTGTGGAAAATGACTTTTCTCGTCTCCTTATTAGAGCTCCTGAGAACTTATGGTTTTCGCGTCTTCACGGAGGTTGGACTGAGGATAATGGGAGCGGGAGACAGAGAGAGAGAGAGAGACAGAGAGAGAAAGAGAGTGAGTGAAAGAGAGAGAGAGAGAGAGAGAGAGAGAGAGAGAGAGAGAGAGAGAAGTCGGAGGGTTCTGGTGGAAGGTGCAACGACATCATTTGCTACAGGAAAGCCAGTTTTCACCACTGTGAAGCCCAGCTAAGGGATATGGTAGAGACAGTTTCTGGTCATTTTTCGCCGCACATAACTGATTGAGTCCTGAATAACACTAAGGTGACAAAAGTCATTGGCTAGCGATGTGCACATATACAGATACCGGTAGTATCGCATGGACAAGGTATATTGCAGTGCATTGGCTGGGTTCTCAATGTGCTTACGTGATTCGTGTGAATGTGTTTCCGACGTGATTCTGCCTGTACGTCGGGAATTGACATACTTTGAGTGCAGAGTGGTAGCTGGATCTAGATGCAAGGGATTTCCATTTCAGAAATAGTTTGTAAATTCAGTGTTCAGAGATACACAGCGCCAAGACTGTGGCGAGAATACCAAATGACAGGCATTACCTCTCACCACGGTCAACGCAGTGGCCGACAGTCTTCATTTAACGACCGAGAGCAGCGGCTTTTACGTTGAGTTGCAGTGCCAACAGACAAGAAACACTGTGTGTAATAATTGCAAAAATTAATGTGGGACTACGATGAAAGTATCCGCTAGGACAGGGCGGCGACATTTGGCATTAACAGACTGTGGTAGCAGACGACTGACTGAGGACGTTTGCTAACAACACAGCATTGCGTGCAGCGCCTCTCCTGGACAGTGATCATATCGATTGAAGCCTAGACGAACGAAAAACAATGACCTGGTCAGATCAGTTCCGATTTCAGTTGGTAACAGCTGATGATAGCGTTCGAGTGCGGCGCAGACCCTATGAAGCCATGGACCCAAGTTGTCAACAACGCACTTTGCAAGCTGGTGGTGGCTGGTGGTGAGGAATGTGTTTATGTGGTATGGACTGGGTCCTCTGGTTATTTTCATCTGCCTGGAGACCGTTTGCTGCCAGTCACTGACTTTATGTTCCCAAACGACGATGGAATTTTTATGGATGACAAAGCGTGGCATCTCCGGGCCACGGTTGTTCACAATTGGCTTGAAGAAAATTCTGGACAGTTCGAGCGAATAATTTTGCCATCCAGATTCACCGGCGTGAATCCCATCGAACATTTATGGGATATAATCAACAGGTCAGCTCGTGCAGAAAATCCTATACTGGCAACACTTTCGCCGTAATGGACGCCTATAGAGGCAACTTGATGAGTCAACGCCACATCAAGTTGCTGCACTATGCCGAGCAGAAAGAGGTCCAACAACTTTCTAACCTTAGTAGGAGGTATCCCATGACTTGTCACCTCACTTTATATTAGACTCAATGAACTTTTTATTCTGTAGAACGGCAGCGGGTACATCCTCAAGTATAGAGAACATGTAATAAAACAGAATGCATAGTGACAAACATAAAAAAGATATGCTAATGCCTCTTGCACAGGTCTCAAGTGAAATGGTCTGCACGGACATGGAATAAGTAAGAAAATCTTAAGCATACGAGGGGTAACCGTAATGCTGTACTTGTCGCCCCCTTTAATATTGATAGAATTCCCTACGACATCTTGTTTTTGGCCCTCTCGCGTTTTGCTATGGTAGTGTGGCACGTTGCTGCCGGCCGTTGTGGCCGAGCGGTTCTAGGAGCTTCGGTCTGGAACCGCGCGACCGCTTCGGTCGCAGGTTCGAATCCTGCCTCGAGCATGGATGTGTGTGATGTCCTTAGGTTACTTAGGTTTAAGTAGTTCTAAGTCTAGGGGACTGATGACCTCAGATGTTGAGTCCCATAGTGCTCAGAGCCATTTGAACCATTTTTTTGACACGGGGCTTTCATTGCGTATCAGGACTGCAGACATGTACCTGCAAATAAACAAAGAAAATTATTACATATCTCTAGCTTGTCAACATGATAGTTCAAACATGATGACTACCCTCTACATCTCCTCTTAAGACGTAATAACAAACATTTCATTAAAAACTGTAAATGGATAGAACACTAAGATGGATATGATAGTTCTTAGGCTTATCAACCATTACAAACAGAAATGCAGTTCACACCAATTGTTTACATGGATCACATTATTAACTAAATCCAGATTTTAGATAACACTCAGGTTGTTTGTATATATTAATAATGTATACACATCAAGAGGTTTTGTCAAGACATTGATCAATAGACTAGTAAGACTTAGCCACCAATAAATCCTGTAGGCTACTCTTAAATTTAAGTTTATTAGTATTTAAACGTTTTATTTCTAATATCAAGTTAATGAATATGTGTGTTCCTGTGTAACAGATACCAATCTGGACTAAAGTATGTAACTTTAAATCCTTATTTCTAGTACTGATACCATGAAATGAGCTGTTGTTTTGAAAAAGAGATGTATTATGTATCGTGACTTTTATTAAGGAATAAACATATTGGGAGAAAGTAGGTGATTGCCATCGTTCCTTCAGGGAGCCTCTAAAAGATACTCTTGAGTTCACCCTACAAATAATTCGTATTTGAAGCTTTTCCAAACTTTTGCTTGTCTTGATAGTACGCCCCAAAAACTGATCCCATGCGACATTATGGTATGAACGTAAGTGGAATATGTTAGCTTTACTTTTGCGTCATCTGTGTCTGACAACATCTGTCTCCTCTATCTATTATATATCTGTCTGTCTGTCTCTCTTTTCCTTGAGACTTCTTGTGTTCCATCTTCTAACTTCTATCTATCTTCTGTCTTCTTCCAAGCGTATATAAATTCGGGTCCCATGTGGTCCTTTCTGTCTGTATGCTCGGGGGCTAATCTCAGAAACTACTGTACGGGTTTAGTTCAGATTTAGACTAATAGATACACTGATTCACGAGGAAGCTTGTTCTACGTAATTTATAAATATCTCGAGGAATATGACTGACTTACGAGTAAAATAAAGTACCCAACCACTGCGAAAATGATGCCGTTGCCACGTAGCAGTGCAGCAGCCGCAACTCAAGATATTAGCGAAGCCCAGCCAGGTGGTCTAGCAGTATTTTTGGTTAGCGACATGAAGAATGATGTAAATGGGATCGCTCTATAAAAATAACGAAAGGTGTAGAAATATTATTAAGATTTCAAAATTAGTGTTTTAACTGAAGTTCAAAACATCTAGAGAAGCAGCTAACTTATAAGTTTCGTTTTGCTTGCGACGGCTGTGGTGGACATTCCACGTCTAGCCGTCAACACGGTGAACAGTTTTTCAAGCGTGTTCATCTGGCATTCGTTTCGTGTTTTGGTGGAATTTCGGTTGTGGCTGAACACAAATAAATCCTAAACATTCCGATTCAGATTGAAAACTAACATGAATAGTGTAGGGGAACTACCAAAAATGAAACTATTGCAATTCCTATGGAAACAAGAGAATGCTTTGAAGGGAAACAGAATGACTCCAGACGTCATGTCACGCAGGCAGAAATCGCACCGAACCCAAAGACTTCTCATGATTAAGGGAAACAAAAAACTGAGAAAGAGACACAAATTCTAAAAGCATACGTTATGAAACAGTGATGGAATGATGTATAGAGAAAAATACAGAACACACTAGCAATGCGAAGCCCCCTCTGCACTGATGACTTCGATGTGCTTCCGGAATCAACATCCAAACAAGACTTCTAGAGTAATTTTAAAATGAAATAATGTTATTTGAGAAAACCTTATTGCAAAATTTCACTAAGAGCAGGATCTGTAATTTATCGTTTCGATTACATATTTCTGTATTCATTTATTTCTTTATTGAAATAGTTATTTATTTACTTCCTTATTGGAGTAGTTATACTTTTTTCCTCTTTTCAAAAGAATTAGATTGTCGGTAGCCGTTATGATTAATGGTAAGAAAATAACATCAGAACTAAAAGTTGCTGCTGTATAAGAATATTTATATGCATCAGGAACTGATATTGCCTCGCTGCGAGAAGTTGCGATGTCTAATTTTAAGATTGCAGGATGTGTTGAAATGCTAAATGTGTCACTCGAAACAAGTATGCGGACAGCCATTTTAATCACAGGAGGGAATTCTGTATCTGGAAATGAAATATTAGAATCTGACAGAACAATAGGCATTAAAGTTTAGATGTCATCTTAATTAATCTGTATGCCTCTTCAAGAACTTACAATAAAATCGACAGACCAAGATATAATTTATTCGTTATGAAAAATTCCCCAAGACCTGGGAATTTGAGGTGATTTTAACCGCATTTTAATCAAGAAAGATCAGAGTGTCAATTTTAACGTTTCTAATGAATTAAAGCGCCTAGGTACCGAATGACAACTTAGGGATGCATGGAGTTTAAATATCCCAAATAAATCTGTGTGTCGTGAATTCTGGAAAGGGTTGAAACAACTCTGGTGTATTTCACTGACCATTGGAACCTGTTAGTTGGCACCAATCTCACGATATGACCAACTCGACGGTTCTGAAATGAGTGGAACATAAATGTATTATTATTGCAAGAAAATGACTTAGAAGTCAGTCTGAGACAAGCATGGGTGTTGTGCCTGTGCTCATCTGATAGGCATTCAGCAGTAACAGACAGTAAGAGAAGGCGAAACAAAAATTGAGGAGAGTTCAGTGTAATCAACAATGATCTAGAGCTCTAAACACGCCTTTGGTTGGTAATAAGTGAATGCTGTGTTTGCACTGTGTGCACGATTCCACTTACTGCATATAACGCAGTTTGAACTCAACCTGTAAGGAAACGTGCTATTACTCACCAAGGGTTTAGAATTCAGAAGGATAGCGCCGTCATGTTCCTAAAATATTCCAATGAGTTAGGAAGGGGATCTCTATCTTAGAATAGACAACAACTATTCCCTGTAGATGTATTTATTGGAATCATTTTTGCACATGTTAGGTCTTTACAATATACAAGAGCAATCTCAGGTATCGCCCGTTCAGACAAGGTGAACCTGGTATTAAATTTCTCAAATAACATAAAATATAAAAGTTCAATAATATCGCAAAATTCAGGATAGTTAATTATTTTATCTGAGAGAAAAACTCTCTGGTGGAAGACCTTCCTATTGTTCAGTTGAAAAATGCTACCAGCTCTAACAATTTTTTTTCTTTCTCCACAGATGTTAACCAAACATGGCCATCGACGCACAAAGGAAATACGTTAATTTCAGGAAATATTGCAAGGAAGACAGATCTTCCTACTTTGAGCTTCGTATCACTGGAGTCAAAACCGGCATGTGACACGACATTTACATTTAAAGGCGTGGTGCGTTTTTTACTTTGTGTTGCACCTCGTCGGCTTGACTGCTGCCGTGTGTCGTCGGATCTGTACATCTGTCAAAATCCTATGTTGAGCCTGGCTGATTCAGCAAACTTCCCCTACGTTTTCGTGAAGCGGAAAACTTTAACTTCACCCCAGTCTGATTTTAATAGATAAGCACACGCCAAAGGCTGGCGCGTCGAGTGTTACTCTGCCCTCACCGTTATCGCAAGAATTTAACTATATTGGCTCTCTTCATTCTCCACTCAGGACATTTACGAAAAGAATTCAGCCAGCTCTTGACTGAATTTTGGAGCCGAGTGAACAAAATGTTCACACCAATATTGTCCCGTCAGAGAGGGATGCCCTCCAACCACGCTCAACGAAGTCTCAAGGAAAAGTGCCTGTCGCGCTGGGCAGTTACGCGTCTTCCCAACTAGCATCCTAGCAGTGGCGTTGGACACTGGATGGAACAGCTAATGGCAGTAGCGCTTTCATTTCTAGCAGCCATGGCTGCCCAATCAGCAAATGGCTTAATAAGTACAGTAAGTACGGTGTCGTATAATTTTCTGGCTTTCAAGTGAACAGCCAGGTCTGTTACCCCTATTATTAACACTCCATTATCCACAAGGGTGATAAGTTACGTCCTCATGCCTCGCACACGTGGTATACTGTTCTTCCCCCAGTTCTCTGCCGTGCCCTTCACCTGCGCTTGACCTTGACTAGGTTGCGGCTCAGCAGGCCATTGCGTCACAGCGTGGCTAACTAAAGCTGGCCTCCCCTCCAGTGATGCTTCCACCCTGTTTCTGCCTAACTTAGACATGCAAATTTACGTAAGTGAGTTATTCTCGTCACTCTCTATGCCACGTGTTTTGAATCTCAAATAAGTGAAATATACACACAAAAACCCATCGTATGTTGCAAAAATAGTGTCTTGCAACACTATAAACGACAGGTAAAACTGAGGCACCTGACATGTAAGGTGTTCCAAATCCCAAAGCCTTACAGAGCCAAGAAAAACCACGTAAAAAGCCAAACTGCTAACAAGGGAACCTCCACATCGCACCCCCTCAGATTTAGTTATAAGTTGGCACAGTGGATAGGCCTTGAAAAACTGAACACAGATCAATCGAGAAAACAGGAGGAAGTTATGTGGAACTATGAAAAAAATAAGCAAAATATACAAACTGAGTAGTCCATGCGCAAGATAGGCAACATCAAGGAAAATGTGGGCCCAGGAGCGCCGTGGTCCTGTTGTTAGCGTGAGCAGCTGCGGAACGAGAGGTCCTTGGTTCAAGTCTTCCCTCGAGTGAAAAGTTTACTTTCTTAATATCCGCCAAGTTATGATCTGTCTGTTCGTTCATTGACGTCTCTGTTCACTGTAGTAAGTTTTGTGTCCGTGTTTTGCGACCACACCGCAAAACCGTGCGATTAGTAGACAAAAGGACGTGCCTCTCCAATGGGAACCGAAAATATTTGATCGCAAGGTCATAGGTCAACCGATTCCTCCACAGGAAAACACGTCTGATATATTCTATACGACATTGGTGACGGCATGGGCGTCACATGACAGGAATATGTTGTCGACCCACCTAACTTGTACACTTCGCGAATGGGTAAAAAGATTTTCTACCTTGCCCGATTTAGGTTTTCTTGTGGATGTGATAATCACTCCCAAAAAAGTGATAGAAAACATAAGAGTTTGTCACATAAACTGCAACAAATGAATGCAACAGTTGCAGAGTCGCGCAGTTTTCCCTGTGCTCTGTCAAAACATATGTTTTTAACGTTTTCAAATTTTCCGTTTAGGTGTAGCGTTCCCACACTACGGCGCAGTTACCTCGCATGTGACGGACGGATGGACAGATAATAATTGTCTGAAAATAAAAAATTAAATTTTTCACACGAGGGAAGATTTGATCCAAGAACTTCTCGTTGCGCAGCTACTCACGCTAACCACGGGACCACGGCGCTCCTGGGTTCAAGATGTCCTTGATGTTGCCTACCTTCCAAATGGACTACTCAGTTTGTATATTTTGCTTATTTTTTTTCATAGTTCCACACAACTTCTTCCTGTTTTCTCGATTGATCTGTGTTCAGTTTTTCAAGGCCTATCCACTGTGCCAACTTATAACTAAATCTGAGCCGGCCGGAGTGGCCGAGCGGTTAAAGGCGCTACAGTCTGGAACCGGACGACCGCTACGGTCGCAGGTTCGAAACCTGCCTCGGGCATGGATGTGCGTGATGTCCTTAGGTTAGTTAGGTTTAAGTAGTTCTAAGTTCTAGGGGACTTATGACCACAGCAGTTGAGTCCCATAGTGCTCAGAGCCATTTGAACCATTTTGAACTAAATCTGAGGGGGTTGCGATGGGGAGGTTCCCTTGTAAGTATTAAGAAGAAACAGTTCGGAGATTTGGAACTGAAAGCCAAAAGTCAAAGTGAAGACTGAAATGGAGGATGAAACCTCATTACCACCTCTTCAGGCACGTCAAGAAAAAACGGCGAACTTTCTTCGACGAGTTACAAACTAAGAATGGTGCTGTCATAATGTCTAGCAAAGAGATAAAGACGGAGGTTTCTAACTATACGAAAATCTCCATTCTGCAGACTGGTTATTATCTCTTACGAGGTATGCCTAATTCTCTCTTTCCGGGCGGCCAATAATTTATTATCTTTTTGACAGTTCTTTTATCTTGTCGTTTTCTGAAAAGATTTTTAAATCTGATGTTAATGTTTCACTCCTTAATCTATCCATTTTATTACATACAGGGTGACAATTATTGAACTATATGATAAGAAACGTGAATTAGTTACAAACTAGGGCGTGCACACACTTCAATCAAAATTTAAATATCACTACAGATATTTAGGTTATGACATGCTCGATATGCCTAACATCGCTGGCGATTTTGTGGTGCAGACCAATAGCGAAATACGGTATGACCCACTGAAGTGTGCCGGCCGGGGTGACCGAGCGGTTCTAGGCGCTACAGTCTGGGACCGCACGACCGCTACGGTCGCAGGTTCAAATCCTGCATCGGGCATGGATGTGTGTGATGTCCTTAGGTTAGTTAGGCTTAAGTAGTTCTAAGTTCTAGAGGACTGATGACCTCCGAAGTTAAGTCCCATAATGCTCAGAGCCATTTGAACCATTTGAACCCACTGAACTGTCAGAACATCGATGCTGTTGATGACCTCCTGAATGGTTGGTTTCAGCTCAGCAGTGGTTTTGGGGTTGTTGCTGTACACCTTCTCTTTAATATAGCCCCACAAAAAAGAGAACATGGAGGCCAATCGAGGCCCATTCCAGTGGCCCCTGGTACCCTAGAGCCAGAATGCGGTCCCCAAAATGCTCATCCAGGACATCAAACACCCTCCTGCTTCGATATGGTCGAGCTCCGTCTTGCGTGAACCGTATCTTGTCGAAATCAGGGTCGTTCATCTTCCAAAACTTTCACTTACCGTTCGGTAGTCATCGTGCCATCAAGGGATATCGCTCCGATTATTCCGTGACTGGACATTGCACAGTACACACTCCCCCGTTGATACTGAAGAGACTTCTCGATCGCGAAATGTGTAAACTCAGTACCTCAAAGGCACCAATTTTGCTTAGTGACAGACCCATCCAAATGAAAGTGGGCTTTATGGCTAAACCAAACGACACGTACGCACATTAATTCGCATCATGCCCCACGGCCGACCGTGCAGTTTGAACGTCCTGTCGCAAACCGTTCAGAAGTTATGACGATTTGTTTCATATAGTTCAATAAATATCAATCTGTATCTGATGAACTTCATCGCTGCTGCTTGTATACGAGATTTTCCTTTTTTTGCTACTGTCCATCATTCGGAACCATATACACCAACAGGTACGGCAATAACATTCTTTGGTTCCGGTTTTGTTTCTTTTCTGGTTTTTTCTTCCCAAATTTCTTCCAACTGGTCCGCAGAGAGCTTGGTATTTATTAAACTTCTTCTCAATGAGTTTGTCATAGTTAAAACTAATATCACATCATAGGTAACTGAAATGGATTACTTGTTCTGAAATGTTCTCATTTATTATTATCGTAGATCTAACTGGATTCTTGCCATTATCTTTGTCTTATGCGCAGATATAGATAAGTTTTGATATATTACGTTCTGAATCCCTCGAAGAATTTCTTGACATCGCGGTCCGACGGCTGTCGGAAGAGGAAAATTAGCATCTTCTTTCTGAAATGAGTGAAGAAATACATGAGACGGTCTGTACCTTACTTTGAAAAATGTCTCTGGGAACAGATGGGTTGCATATAGAATTTTTATCGACGGTCCTTGAATGTACTTGGTGATACGTTTACTCAGATGGCGAAAGAAGTTATTCAGGGAAAACCGGTACCCGCCGAATCAGCACCAAAGTGTAAATCAACCGAAAGCTTAACAACTTTCACGCTTTTTCCATTCTTAATTCAGAGAACAAGATAATCTCAAGAATTTTCAACAGTAGATTTATGACGGTAAGTAAAAATCAGTCATGTGTTCCTTGCAGGGCCATAATCATTTTAAAGCACAGCAAAATATAGAAACGTAATTATTGTAACCTACGTGACTAACATGAAATGTGCAGTCACGCTTATTGATTTTCGTATTGCCATTGATCTTCTGGACCATAGGTTTCTTAACCTATGAGAAAAGTGGATTTTAATGAACGAGCTCTAAAGGTAATTAAGAACGTTGCCACACGTATCGATGCTAATATAGCGCAATTGTCAGAAAACGGGTTAGATTCAGTTAAGACATGGCGTTCGTCAAGGAAGCCTTCTGTCTTTGGTCTTATTTGCTTTTGCTGAGGGCCGTAATGTTCATGCCAGCCTAACAGGAATAACATTATCAGAGCATCAGACACTCATAAGTTAGTGGCAATGAGCCTAAAAATCGTGTGACAAAGTGATGTGCGTTCATTGAAATGTTCATCATGTTTAAAATACCTAACTATTGTTGTTTATATATCTGTACGAACTTTTCAGTGGACAAGCAGATCTGAAGGTGGAAATGTAAATTTTGATACATATAAGCGAATGTGACGTGGAAAATTATTATACATTACGTTAACCGTTACAAATCAACTGAGGAAAAGAGAAGTATTCAGAGTACACACCAGAAAAACCACTAGATTGCAAATATGGACATTGAGGATTAGTCCACATGACAAGGCCTACGGTTTTTTTTATAAAGAGGACGGCAGCTATACTAAAAGAAAATTCAGACAGCATTACGTTTAAACTATTTGAAACCCTAAAGCTCGAAAGCCTCCAAACACCGGTAAATGCGAAAAAAATAAATCCGCTGCTCCAGCATGTAAGAACATATTTCGTGGAATAAGTGACCTCAGCAATGAGATCATTACTTCGCAAGAGATGACGGCAAGAGACATCATACTTTTCAGAAAGAAATATGAAGAGAGGCACAAAATAAGAAGGAAATACCCAATTATTGAATAGGATGGTGTATAGAACACAATTAACATTGGCGAACGTTCATCTGACACAGTAATACCTTGATACAGAACTGTCAAATAACATAATCACCACAAATCAATAGGTGACTGCAATCGGTATTAGCCAAGAAAACCATTTTTCGAGATGTAATCTCGTTGACACAGCAGTACAAAGATTTACATGTGATATACAAAACTGAAGTGGCTCAGAGGTATGTTAGGTTTTCTTGCAAGATCTTTAACAGACAATCTTGTACCAACAGTACTCTGAAGAGAGCAAGCTCGATACCTTCCCATATTAAAAACAATGCCAGTCATTTTTTTTAATGAGAACGTACGTCAGCTACGTCATTAATGATACGGGAGATGACAACGCAATTGAATTCCAAATGTATATGAAGTGTGGATGACATAAAGTTATCAAGTTCTCAGGCCACAATAAGATGCATGCTTAGAAAGAGATGCTTGCAATGGTTTCTGAAAGAACTGGCGTGGGACAACAACAACAATTACAAAAGGAAACACATATTCAAAAATGGTTCAAATGGCTCTAAGCACTATGGGACTTAACATCTGAGGTCATCAGTCCTCTAGACTTAGAACTATTTAAACCTAACTAACCTAAGGGCATCACACACATCCACGCCCGAGGCAGGATTCGAACCCGCGACCGTAGCAGCAGCGCGATTCCGGAGAGAAGCGCCTAGAACCGCTCGGCCACAGCGGCCGGCAAACAAATATTTGTAATAAGCTACACGAGAACATAACATAGCGATGATGTTCTGGAAAGAAGAACTTAAAATCAGTTCATGCTGCGGATACAAATTTTGCATGATATTGCGCCCCTTTTTAAGTTTGTTCATTTTCCTAAAATAAAGTCCTTGATTAATGTAAAAAAAAAGATTTAGCAAATAAATAAGAAAAACGGCAGAGCGCACGTCTGGAAACTGAAAGGAGGCGAATCTCTTATTTTCACTCCGTCTCTTAATCTAGAATTCACCTCTCGGCGACGCAGAGATCCGTCACAAAAGAAACGTGCTTCGGTTTGCACCTTAGACTGTAGGTCCCCTTTCCCAGTTGGAAACTTGTTTGGGATGAGGAGATCGCCGAAGTGATGTGCAATTGTACCACTAAGAACACTGAGCATCACGTAATTGATGTTAAAATGTTCAAATGTGTGTGAAATCTTATGGGACTTAACTGCTAAGGTCATCAGTCCCTGAGCTTACACACTACATAACCTAAATTATCCTAAGGACAAACACACACACCCATGCCCAAGGGAGGACTCGAACCTCCGCCGGCACCAGCCGCACAGGAAACTATTACCACAGTCCATACATCCACACATACAGTCTCCATCCACACTAATTCCACTAATTCCTCGTCACCCTTTTCTGTCTATTAGTGAAAGCTAATATCAGGATATACTGCAAGGATTCTTGATACTCACACCATACTGCCGCTGGAGTCGACAAGTTCCCAGAAGGCACGAATGTTATCTGTTCTATATTTAATTTGTGTTTGGGGTGACATCTCGTGGCCGTGGTGGGAGCTGCGAGCTACCGCGCCTCTATCTAGTAGCCGGTATCGGACACAAAGCGGGCAGGCAGTCCTCCCGCCAACAAATGAGAGCCGAGACGACGCGGCGCCTTGGATGCCCGGCTCTCATTCCCAGGTGGGTTGCAGTAAGTTATGTGAAAGTCGTGATATCCAGTCACCTAACTTTGTTCTCTGAACTTTAATCATAACTCTGCAGGCTGCCCCATAAACAAAATTACCGTTACGCCAGACCAGTCGGGCGAATGTAAATAGACTGCCGGAAAAAATTAGTACACCCTTTCAGAGGTTTCCAGTTTACTCAAGATTTATTGTTGCAACTTTGCATGCACCAGGTACAGACGTATCGACCCATAATGAAACACCCGTATTAGTACGTGGCGTAGTCTCCGCGGGCGCCAATGCAGGCGCTGGATCTGGCATACAGTCGATCGTGCAGATGGCGAATACTGTCCTGGGATACCTTATGCTACGCTGTTCGACCTGTCCACGTATTTCTGTAAGAGCTGTTGTTTGGCTAGTAGTCGCATTAGTCACTTCTTGTCCCATCTCATTCCGCACGTTCTAGATTGTAGACAAAACTGGTGGTCGTGCTGGGCAGGAAAGCTGCTGCACGTCTTGCAGGGCACTTTGAGTTTTACAGGCAGTGGGTGTGCGAGCATTATCTTGTTGGAACAACATAAGACGCCCTGTAAACCCGCAGAACAGGACAGGTAGTTAATATTTTGGAAGGGGCCAAAATAAGCGGCTGTCAGTTACACTCGAACATACAACTTTATTTATTTGACCAAACATTACAAGAGCCAAGAAAATAAAAAAAAGAAACACAGCATTAATTTTTGGAATTTAATTACTGGCTGAATGCGCCATACAATCTCATGTCTTAAGGGCAAGAACACTTTAATTTAAAATTGACTGAAAGCCAATAGCTTAAGACTCAAACCAAAATCAGAATTTTTAAAAGGGAAAATGCCTTATCTCAAAACAATTCTTTAATTAGGCTGAAGGCCCAAACCATCTTACACCTTAAGAGCAAAACAACTTTAATTTAAAAATCGGCTGAAGGCCCATCACTTAAGACTCAACAAAATTAAAGTTTTAAAAAGGCCAAAGGCTTTACTTAAAACAGTTCTTTAAATTAGGCTGAAGGCCTAAACAATCTTACGCCTTAAGAGCAAAACAACCTTAATTTAAAAATCGTCTAGGAGCCATACAAATACAAACAACAAAAACAAATAATAAAAGGCAGTACACCCAACGGCGCTCAGAAGTTTCCGATGGTCGGCCTGGAATTCAAACACTAACGCTCGCTTAGGTGAGACATACAGTCGGCCCATCCATTCTCGACCCGACGACAACCCAACCGACAGACAGTCAACGGACCCACCAACAAGATAACTTCCGTTCCACCCGACCAGCACACAACAGGGAGTTCAATGGAACAACGTAGAAAGTATTGGCTCCCACAACCGTTTATACATTGAACTGTCAAACTACACACCGTGCTGGACAGCGACAATACGATGCGGAAAATACACTGCCTGAATTTTCGTCAACGGCCAGGGCACGTAACTGGAACGTTAACGGCCATAAGGCAGAAGATTCCGCTGATGAACTTCAAAATAACCAAGTACAGTTAAACTGTATTGGAGGGTGGCTAAAATTTGCCAACTTGAAAACACACGTTATTGCTCGTGGGAATGTCCCAACAGCCGACAACGAAATCCAAACGACGCAATGTGAACAGTCGTGACTTGCTGGTAGATTAAGTCAAAACTCAACTTTCGTGTCCAGAATCGGTGAGCCACAGACCTCGCAGCAATGGGAACAGCGCTACACACTCTGAACGCGCGTAGACGCCGCCAGCGGCGCTGGCCAAATTACGCGCTGCGATTTCCTCGCTGCTCCACGTCAATCGACAACTGGCCGCACACAGCACAGCCAGAAACTATAAGCGCCAGGCCAAAGAAAGTACAAGGTGCGAATATCGCTACACACCGCTGCTGCCACTCGTGGATAGAGAGAGGATAACAGCATAATCGCGATAACCGCGGGAGACTAAACACAGAAAAGCAACCAAGGTTTAATCCAACGCATAACAAGAGCCAGCCACGGCTCACAACATATCACCTTTCTGTTGCAACAACGAGAAAAGAAGGGGATAACAACGTTCAGCACGTACCGAATGCTGGTTAGTGTCCCTTCCAGGAACACCAAAGGCGAATGGTAGTTATAGCTTGTCGCGATCCAGGCCGTAAGGCCTGAGATGGGGCCAGTGTGTACTGGATGAATGTGCCCTACGGGTCAGCGCTCACGAAGTCTACGTTGTACGTGCAAACGTGCAGGCAGAATCCGTTTTCAACGCTGACGACCACGGCCCGCAATATTCGGTCTTCCAACCGATCCTCTGACGGCAGCAGTCGAGCCGTGCCTGTTGATGGCGTGAGTGAGTGGAAGACGGGCTAGAGGTTTATGTGTTCGTAGATCCACTGCTAATAACTGGTCCGCAGCTGGGCTCTCAAGCCTCTTATCTGTACTGAGGTAGGTGTACGATACGCCACTGCTGCCCACATGAAACGATCCCGGCAGGCATCTTTTCTGTGTGGACGTCCAGATCGTCGACTGTGGGTGTGAGAATGTACACGTGACCACTGATACCAGCATCGTTGCACAACTGTCGCAGCACGTCCAACTTTTGTGGTAATTCTCTGAATGGATTATTCTGCCAACTTGACCGCTTTCAAAGTCGCCCAGTTGACTGAAGGAACCATGAGTGCATCTCCGTGGCATGATTGCCTGCTTGCTTCATACTTCTGCAGCACACTGAGCCTTCTGGCTGTAAGCATTCTCTATTAAAGGTTAGACACAGATCGCGCTCTGGTAGCTATGCCACTACGCTATCTGATGGCGGACTACATTGAAACCATTTTCAATACATCTAATATTCCCCAGATGGCATATTCCGTGCTCCTCGTGTGAAACCCCGGAGGACCGCTGGTTCTAAATAGAAATTTGCATCGATGTTTCAGAACCTCTGTGGTATGCTCCTCTGAAATGAAGTTATTGTGAAGTTATAAAACTAAGAGAGTAAACCTATCAATTTTTGCTTGCCACGTACATTAGGCACATACTCGGAGTACGTCTCTTACAAGTTCTGTGCGCATATACAAGGTAGATCATAATCCCGAGTAGGGGTTGCAGAGGGGTCTTAGTATGAGACGTTTTGATAAAGAAAAAATGTCCTGAAATGAAACGTTTGTGCATAACAAAAGTTTGAAGATCGAATCACTTTCTACCGATCCACGGGACGCACACAAACTGAGAAGAAGCCGCCTCCGTCAGTTCCCTGGAGTAGGGTGTGTTCTTTTTATGGTCACTGATTCAGCGTTCTGCTCATTTGTCAGACCGTCGTTAGCAGTAAGGAAGAACAAGGCAGTACAGGATGGCGGAATACACGTTTGGAGAATGCACTATGATGTTGATAAATTACGGTGAAGCTGTGGTATTAGCAGAGCTGCACGACATGCATATATGTATGTTTTCCGAATTGCCTTACCGTTTTCGTCGAACTACAACAACAGCTGCGAGGTACCGGGTGAATATAATTAAAGGGAGGTTTACTATCTTTTGGTTCAAAAATTCGATTTTCTTAAATGCATTTTTGGATCCATAAAAATGTTTGGAATCCACCCCTGAAACGGTTTTTCCGAATTCGGAACGGAAATGTTTATTATTCGATATTATTCGAGGTTGAACAAAAAAAAGCACCTGCCTGAAATAGGCCGTTTTCACGCACCAGTTTTTTTCTTCCGGAGGACTAATTATTGTACTGGTGATTGGGATGAAACACACAAATTTTAAATGAAAGTTTGAACGTGTGTGTTTGTAAGCCTCCAATTATTTGCATTCTGGTGCGAAGACTGTGGAGATTGCGTCTTTCCTGGCAGTGAGCAGCTTCAACGAAGGGTATTCAGCGATTCTGAAGACCATGACAACGATGGACGTCACCCTGGGACTCTATTCGACGCAGGTCGCCAACCACTCGGATGACCACCGGATTCAAGCGGCAGAAAACCGCTCGTAACCGGCCGCATGAGCGGCTCTGGAGCAGCGCAGGATGGCCCAGATCGGGCAGAACGCCCTCTGCTAGGAAGAGGAAGGACTAGTTTTTGGACCTGGAGTAGCAGATTGAACGTAAGTTGCATAATATTGCATTTATATGTAGTTAAAACTTCAAAAGCGTTTTTCTCGAAATGACTTTCTTTTTATCGCGCGGTGTGATAACTTCAAATCTACTGAACCGATTGGCATGATTCTTTGTTTCCAACGAAGCTAACTAAATTGTCTAGGAGTTGTACCACCATAAACTATAAATATTTTTGCTTGGCCGACGAAGTCGAAAAATCGATGAAAAAATACTATTTTTCTTCAAATGGTCGCCATTTTGTTTCCTTTGGTTCAAATAATTTAAGCGAGGTACTCCTAAAGAATATTATATACTTCGCTAACGTCAACTCAATTTTGATTTCAGACGAGTCGGCTGACCTGTGACGTACTGCGCTTGGAGATCTACAACGAAATTTTGTTTCGTTCCGACGGTACTTCAGCCTTTGCTCTTCGACATTTCCGGTCGAAAATTTTCCAGTTTGTAGAGGAAATACCAATAAACATTTTGACCAAATTTGACTTTGATATCAGTAACATATCCCGAGAAAAAAATTATCAAAGAACATAATTTTTTCGGGCCAAAGATAGTAAACCTCCCCTTAAAGTACAGCTGCTCACAGATTTTCAGTGTGGGCTGTAATCATCGTATGGCAGCGAAACTTGGTGGATACACTAATGCTAATGCAGAACCGATTTGTGCTGGAGAAAGAATAGTTCCAACTTTGGCCACCAGGTGCAATCTGACGCTGTATAGCATTTCATCGACGTCCCTAGTGATCATATTGAAGAAAAAGTGGCTGTTGATAATTATATTAACATTATGCTTTTCTCAATAGTTAAACCTTTTCTGCCAATCCCCCGTTTCTAATCCATTATATACATATGTAAACATTTCTGTTCGTCTTTCTTGCTTTCAAATGGTTCAAATGGCTCTGAGCACTATTGGACTTAACATCTGAGGTGATCAGTCCCCTAGAACATAGAACCACTTAAACCTAACTATCCTAAGGACATCACACACATCCACGCCCGTGGCAGGATTCGAGCCTGCGACCGTAGCGGTCGCGCAGTTCCAAACTGAAGCGCCTAGAACCGCTCGGCCACACCGGCCGGCTCTTGCTTTCACAGTATCAGATTTGCATCCAATAAGTTTGCAAGTAGGAGCGTGGACTGTAATTCTACATGGACCCTTCGCACTCTCTACTTTGAAGAAGACGTCCTTCGTCATGCAGATGAGACCACGACAATAAGTGCTCTAAACACTGCTCGTGCTATGGGTGTGTCCCGCCTGACCATCTGG
The DNA here is from genome assembly GCF_023864345.2 of Schistocerca serialis cubense. Taxonomy (NCBI): domain Eukaryota; kingdom Metazoa; phylum Arthropoda; class Insecta; order Orthoptera; family Acrididae; genus Schistocerca; species Schistocerca serialis. Next base: position 971,486,668 of record NC_064638.1, read on the forward strand.
CATCTCTTGCATGCCCAGCAGCTGCAACCTTACCACCGGCAGAATGTGTATGTTTTGACTCGGCATATATTCAGCTAGAAGTCAATTACTGTCAGGGGCGGCTCGTGTATCATGCCCTAGCACGAATGCCGTGGCGCTCAGTTCCGCTACACATCTACCCCTCTGCTATTCAACGCTGTCTGAGTGGTGGAGGGGGAGAGGAGGAAAAAGTAAAAGTGCTGCATTTAAATGGCACTGCAGTCGCACTGTGTACAACTTTGTTTTATATTACACATTGCTCAACAATAGACCACAAACAAAACAAATTTTCAGTTGTTGTTGTTGTGGTCTTCAGTCCTGAGACTGGTTTGATGCAGCTCTCCACGCTACTCTATCCTGTGCAAGCTTCTTCATCTCCCAGTACGCACTGCAGCCTATATCCCTCTGAATCTGCTTAGTGTATTCATCTCTTGGTCTCCCTCTACGATTTTTACCCTCCACGCTGCCCTCCAATACTAAATTGGTGATCCCTTGATGCCTCAGAACATGTCCTACCAACCGATCCCTTCTTCTAGTCAAGTTGTGCCACAAACTCCTCTTCTCCCCAGTCCTATTCAGTACCTCCTAATTAGTTATGTGATCTACCCACCTAATCTTCAGCATTCTTCTGTTGCACCACATTTCGAAAGCTTCTATTCTCTTCTTGTCCAAACTAGTTATCGTCCATGTTTCACTTCCATACATGGCTATACTCCATACAAATACTTTCAGAAACGACTTCCCGACACTTAAATCTATACTCGATGTTAACAAATTTCTCTTCTTCAGAAACGATTTCCTTGCCATTACCAGTCAACATTTTATATCCTCTCTACTTCGACCATCATCAGTTATTTTGCTCCCCAAATAGCAAAACTCCTTTACTACTTTAAGTGTCTCGTTTTCTAATCTAATTCCCTCAGCATCACCCGATTTAATTCGACTACATTCCATTATCATCGTTTTGCTTTTGTTGATGTTCATCTTATATCCTCCTTTCAAGACACTGTCCATTCCGTTCAACTGCTCTTCCAAGTCCTTTGCTGTCTCTGACAGAATTACAATGTCACCGGCGAACATCAAAGTTTTCATTTCTTCTCCATGGATTTTAATACCTACTCCGAATTTTTCTTTTGTTTCCTTTACTGCTTGCTCAATATACAGATTGAACAACATCGGGGAGAGGCTACAACCCTGTCTCACTCCCTTCCCAACCACTGCTTCCCTTTCATGTCGCTCGACTCTTATAACTCCCATCTCGTTTCTGTACAAATTGTAAATAGCTTTTCGCTCACTGTATTTTACCCCTGCCACCTTCAGAATTTGAAAGAGAGTATTCCAGTCACCATTGTCAAAAGCTTTCTCTAAGTCTATAAATGCTACAAACGTAGGTTTGCCTTTTCTTAATCTAGCTTCCAAAATAAGTCGTAGAGTCAGTATTGCCTCACGTGTTCCCGTATTTCTACGGAATCCAAACTGATCTTCCCCAATGTCGGCTTCTACCAGTTTTTCCATTCGTCTGTAAAGAATTCGCTTAGTATTTTGAATCCGTGACTTATTAAACTGATAGTTCGGTAATTTTCACATCTGTCAACGCCTGTATGTTTTTCAGTATGATTTAATTATTTGTGGTGCGTTGACGAGAAAATTTTTATCTCTTACAGATCGTAGGCATACGGACCGACGCAGGCAATTCGACAAATTTTCGCGCTCGAGTTGCCACGTTACTGTGATTTATTTAGTTTCGTAGTTCACATAAATATGTCGATTGAAATACCGAAGCACTTTCGCAACCTCATTATAGAAACGTGGAAACTCAGCCTGAGGAAAGCAGAGTAGACGTCCTGGGCAGTTTTATCGTAAGAGGATATGTCATCACCACGGGAATTTTCGTGCAGGTCGATCAGTTATACCTGCACATGCGCAGTCGCGTTTTCATCGGAGAAGGCAAACGGTCTCGCAAACAGTCCGAAAACAGATGTAAGATTGTCAGTCTCCTAAAAACGCTTAGGAAACTGTCTTTTTAATTCTTTCAAGGCCATAATGAAGGCTTCCATCCTCAGGTTTTCCTTAACGGCAGTGAGCGTGGGGAACTGGACTGTGTTTATAAAAATTAGCACCTTCTATAACGGGGTTTTCTTTTCAAATGCATCCCCATCAAATCAGAGAGCTGTTCCCCACTTTGCAGTGTCTTACTGCAGGCAGCGTGCAATCAAGTCCACTCAAAACGCGAGGTCTGCCATCTATTCTGGATGTTGTAATTTTCGTTCCTGCACTCTTTTTTCCTCGTTAAATTCAAACAATAGCGAGTTTTAAATCGAAAAATTGTTCCGGGGTTACAGCTTGACTTAATCAACATACTTTGCAGTAATACACAAAAGTCTCCATACTCTTCGTTCAGTTTCATTGCAAACCGTTGCAATTGACAGTGGAATAATGCTTGTGAATTTAAAAATTTTACCATTCACACCTCGATGCGTGCAGCACGCCTGAAAAATTTAGCACAGAATGCTTGTTGATGTACTAAACAATGAATCGCGTCTGTCGATAGTTGTAATTCTTTGCTCTTCCATTGTCAATTATATCTTCAAATTCTCTCTGCATGTTGAGGAGGAGAAGATTAGTGTTTAACTTCCGATCGACAACAAGGTCATTAGAGATGGCTTTCTGAATTGTACTGTAATTTGGTTTCCTAGAAAATGTGCAGTACCCATTGCTTATACGACTGCATAATATACACTCCTGGAAATTGAAATAAGAACACCGTGAATTCATTGTCCCAGGAAGGGGAAACTTTATTGACACATTCCTGGGGTCAGATACATCACATGATCACACTGACAGAACCACAGGCACATAGACACAGGCAACAGAGCATGCACAATGTCGGCACTAGTACAGTGTATATCCACCTTTCGCAGCAATGCAGGCTGCTATTCTCCCATGGAGACGATCGTAGAGATGCTGGATGTAGTCCTGTGGAACGGCTTGCCATGCCATTTCCACCTGGCGCCTCAGTTGGACCAGCGTTCGTGCTGGACGTGCAGACCGCGTGAGACGACGCTTCATCCAGTCCCAAACATGCTCAATGGGGGACAGATCCAGAGATCTTGCTGGCCAGGGTAGTTGACTTACACCTTCTAGAGCACGTTGGGTGGCACGGCATACATGCGGACGTGCATTGTCCTGTTGGAACAGCAAGTTCCCTTGACGGTCTAGGAATGGTAGAACGATGGGTTCGATGACGGTTTGGATGTACCGTGTACTATTCAGTGTCCCCTCGACGATCACCAGTGGTGTACGGCCAGTGTAGGAGATCGCTCCCCACACCATGATGCCGCGTGTTGGCCCTGTGTGCCTCGGTCGTATGCAGTCCTGATTGTGGCGCTCACCTGCACGGCGCCAAACACGCATACGACCATCATTGGCACCAAGGCAGAAGCGACTCTCATCGCTGAAGACGACACGTCTCCATTCGCCCCTCCATTCACGCCTGTCGCGACACCACTGGAGGCGGGCTGCACGATGTTGGGGCGTGAGCGGAAGACGGCCTAACGGTGTGCGGGACCGTAGCCCAGCATCATGGAGACGGTTGCGAATGGTCCTCGCCGATACCCCAGGAGCAACAGTGTCCCTAATTTGCTGGGAAGTGGCGGTGCGGTCCCCTACGGCACTGCGTAGGATCCTACGGTCTTGGCGTGCATCCGTGCGTCGCTGCGGTCCGGTCCCAGGTCGACGGGCACGTGCACCTTCCGCCGACCACTGGCGACAACATCGATGTACTGTGGAGACCTCACGCCCCACGTGTTGAGCAATTCGGCGGTACGTCCACCCGGCCTCCCACATGCCCACTATACGCCCTCGCTCAAAGTCCGTCAACTGCACATACGGTTCACGTCCACGCTGTCGCGGCATGCTACCAGTGTTAAAGACTGCGATGGAGCTCCGTATGCCACGGCAAACTGGCTGACACTGACGGCGGCGGTGCACAAATGCTGCGCAGCTAGCGCCATTCGACGGCCAACACCGCGGTTCCTGGTGTGTCCGCTGTGCCGTGCGTGTGATCATTGCTTGTACAGCCCTCTCGCAGTGTCCGGAGCAAGTATGGTGGGTCTGACACACCGGTGTCAATGTGTTCTTTTTTCCATTTCCAGGAGTGTATATTGATAATCCTCATCCCTCTCTCCTGTCATTCCCATTCATTTGTAAAGGCTTGTGACAATAGGCTGCTAGACTGCCTGTTTTTATGCAATAAATCCACTGGACCAGTGAACGTCTTTCAGACCACGATCAAACAGCGAAGGGTAAGTAGCGCTGACACCACGATTCTGCCGAACTGAAGAGAGTTCCGCCCTCAGAATAATGCTACACCACAATACTACATGAAGTATCACGCAGTACCGAGTACTTCCGGGAAGGAACGAACCAACCCGATACAGGTGGGGTGTTGACCCGCCCGTGGCCCACACATTCGGCCAGCGTGAAGTTTGGCATGCAGTGGCTGGTTCAAAATGGTTCAAATGGCTCTGAGCACTATGGGACGTAGTATCAGAGGTCACCAGTCCCCTAGACTTAGAACTACTTAAACCTAACTAACCTATGGACGTCACACACATCCATGCCCGAGGCAGGATTCGAACCTGCGGCCGTAGCAGCAGCGCGGTTCCGGACTGAATCGCCTGGAACCACTCGGCCACAACGGCCGGCGCAGTGGCTGGCCCTGTTGTAAATGGTTTCTACGTCGTTGTGTTGACAAGCCCGAATTTCCACGCTGCCTTCTTTTTGTGGATGGAGCTCATTTTTCCAGGGAGGTTGTTTTGAACTGTCGAAATATTTTCATTTGGAATGACCAGAAACCTCATACCACATCTTCATGTGGATTTCTGCAACACTTGGGGGACAATGTTTGGTCGTAGCATCGGGCCATACGTTCTTCCTTACCGCCTGACAGGCCCCAGATACTTGACATTCCTGCACGAGCTACTGGTGGAATTGTTATAACATTTTCAGCTGTCACTGAGCCAGATTAGTGGTTCCGGCATGACGAAGCACTCGCGAACTTCTCAATCACACGTATGGTGGAAGGTGGATGGATCAAGGTGGACCAACTCCTTGGCCACCACGTTCGTCAGATTTAACTTCTCTCGACCGTTTATTGTGGGGACATATGAAGACTCCTGTATGGAAGAAGTTCTTCTTGCACGAGTTCTGGAAGCAGCAGAAACTTTTCAACGTGCGCCAGGGACTGTGGAGCGTGTGAGAGAAAGCATACGTCATAGATACACTTTGTACAGCGAACAGTACCGCCACCAAGTGGAGCAGCTGCTGTAGAACACGAAAATCAGCAAATCAGAGCTTATTGTCTCTGCTGTGAGCGTATCCTTTAGTGAGGAGTTTGTAAATAATTCGTCTTTTGAACTTATTTTAAACAAAGCGCTACATTTCCGGACTTGAATTCTTTTTTCTTCTTTGGGCCGTCCGCTGCTTTGAGAGATTGCCTCCACTTCAGCCTGTCTGCTGCTCCTTTCTGCCATCCCTCCAGCAGTCCCCCTCTCTGAAGGTCTTTGGATACACAGTCAATCCATCGAGTTTTAGGTCTTCCTACGGGCTTTCTGCCGGTTGCCTTGGTGTTGAGTACAGTTTTCGGTCATCGGTTGTCCTGCATTGGAGCAACATGCCCTGCCCACTGGAGTAGTCGGGTCTTAATTATAGTCATGGTGTTCGGCTCTTTGTAAATATTATACAACTATGTATTGTGACGAGTCCTCCATTTTTCACTCTCTTTGTCGTAAAGTGGTCCATAAACCTTCCTAAGGACTTTCCTTTCAAATATCATCAGTCTGTTCAGGTCTTGCTTGGTTGTACTTCAGGTGGCACGTCCATATAGTACTACTGGCTGCAGTAGTGTTTTGTAGATATTTATTTTGAAACTCCTTGACGAACTTCTGGTTTTGAGGAGAGCATTAAGGCCGTGGTAACAACGATTACCTGCCTGTAGTCTTGCCTGTATTTCCGTTTTACTGGATGCTTCATCTCTGAATGCCGCGCCCAGATATTTGAACTCCCTGACTTGACGATAAGAAGCTTTTGTTGTCTGTAAGAGTGGAAGTGGTTCTTGAGATTCATTATGTCTACAGTGTAGAACCATGTGTTCCGTCTTGTCACGAGTGATCTGAAGTCCAATTATCCTCGCTGCTGTTTCCAGATTGTCAGCCATTTCTCCTAATTCTTCTTGCGACCTAGATAGTAGCACTGTCTCATCGGCATATCCGAGGTACTTGATGTTCACATCCCCGGTCTAGAGTTCATTGGATGAAATCTCTCGCGTTACCTTCTCTAATGCGAGAATGAAAAGAACGGGTGATAGTCCACCGCCCTGCCGTAGCCCAGTTTTTACTTTGAATGATTCATTCACCTTATTTCCAACTTTTACCTTTGCTGTAGTATCCGTCATGCATGCCTTCGAGAGGCTTACTAGTGTCTTGGCAAAACTGAACTCTTCCACACACCTCAGTATACTTTCTCGATGAATGCAATCATATGCTTTTCTAAAGTCGACAAACAGCATGTGTTCTTTATCAGAAGTTTATCTACTGGGTACCTTCTATAACTCCTAGAATTCTCTACTGGGAACTGTGAAACACTCTGTAGTTTCTCTTTGCAAGGTTTAACGACCAGGAATTGGCTAGAAACCTATTATCAATGACTGAAGGAGAACGTGTCGCGAGAATATAGGGTGTCCATAAATTACCTTCACAAATTGAAGTCCGATACGCAAGTGTATGAAACTTTGTAACACAGTGTAGAAAGCTGTCACCGACCCGGCCAACTATTCGTGCTTAGCATACGTCATGAGAGGGGGTCGTCCATCTGGTTTAGACGCCAATGTGAGCAAGGTACCGCTGACATCTGCAAGGAGTCCGACAAAATTAGTGCGTGCGGCGACCAGAGAGTTGGAAATAAATGAGTTATCTTACCACATTTTGCAAACCACTCGTTAATACCTAGTATAACTCTACAGGTATTAAAGTCTTAAGCTGCAAAGACATTTTAAAGGCACGATGTAAATTTGATAAGGGGTGTTGTAATAATGACACAGGTGAAACTGTACGATAAGGGAAGGAACCACGTTCTAGCAGTGTCTTGCGTAAAAGGTTATGATTATACCCCTATAAAGTGCAGCTGCATCAGGCACTAAATCCTACGGACAAACCTCAGCGAAAACAGTTTGCATCGTACGTGCTAAGCAAGACTGAAGCAAACAATTATGTTTTGGCAAATATTTGTCTCTCGGATGAGGCAACGTTTCATGTATCCGGTAAAATGAATCGTCATTACGTTCGTAAATGGGGTTCAAGCATCTTCATGTTAAACCTGAAAAGGAAAGAGACAGTCACAAAGTCTATATTCGGTGCGGACTGATACACAATTTCGTCATTGGTCCATTCTTTTACATGGAGTCTGCCGCCAATGACTGTGTTAACCTGGACATGTTACAAGAGTTTTCTGTGTCACATTTAGAACCCCTGCTGCCTCGTGATGGCTGGGTGTTGTGTACTGTCCTTAGGTTAGTTAGGTTTAAGTAGTTCTAAGTTCTAGGGGACTTATGACCACAGCAGTTGAGTCCCATAGTGCTCAGAGCCATTTGAACCATTTAGAACCCCTGCACCCTAAATCAATATTCCAGCAGTATGGTACACCATCCCACTGATCCCTAAATATCTGTCAATTTCTGGATGAAAAGTTTTCGGATAAGTGAACTGGAGGAAACTGTCCAGTTCGATAGCCGCCACGATTCCCTGCTCTCACACCGCTAGACTTCTTTGATTGGAGTTTTGTAACGGGTCTGACGTTACCGAACCAAGATTAGAGACTTACAGGACTTGAAGACATGCATCCGCAACGCATTTGAAGGCGTTGGTCTTGAATCGTACGTGGAGAGAAATAGAATTCCAATTAGACGTTGTCCTTACCACTAAGGCTGCAGACAGTCATGTGTAAGAATGAGGAAAGAAAGCTTTATGAGTTATCTTATCACAGTCTGCAAACCATTCGTTAATACCTAGTATAACTTTGAAGGTATTACGTTGCAAAGACAATTTAAAGACACGATGTAAATTTTATACAGGGTGTTGTAGTTAATAACAACACAGGTGAAAGTGTACGATAAGAGAAGCAAACACGTTCTAGCAAACATGCGTTTACAAACGTGCCGTTAGCGATATAACAGGAAATCTGTAGTTACGAGCCACCACTGCCTTTCTCGTGGGAAACATAATGCTGTTGTGTATTAGAAGCTGTCCACGATGTGGCATTGTTTAATAGTACTGACACTTTCCATCTTCAATGAGATCAATCTCTCTGTGATACTGATTTAGGCACGAGAACGAATACTTTTTTAGTGGATGGAATAATAACAGGCTGCAGTGAGCCATCAATTTACAAGCTACATTCTCATTATAGACGAAGGAAGGTATATTTAATTTTATTAATGAATACTATGAAAGTTACTTCGACTCATATGCTGTTAACGAGTCAACAAACTGGCAAAGGTTCTAATTGACTGTGTGTTTAATAGCACAAGCCGATCACCTCATTATGCAGCTGACTCTCCTAATAACGTGATAAGCGGGGTACGCTCGCTTTCTGCAGCGATGTTTTCGAGGACTGCTTACAGGTGTCCCTTCGCCCAGAGCTTGCAAAGGCGGCACGAGAATGATGGGGCACCGGCACAATTTTCTGATAGTGTAAGACGACAGCGAACGCTCTAGTATGGTTCAAGATGGATACGTTGAGCAGGGCCGGCGATACGGATTTTTCTGTGTGCAGTCGTCTCAAAGATGTACAGAATTCATACTGATACGATTGAAGAAACGGAGCAATGAGTTGTACAATTTTTCAAGATTTTACGAAGTAATCTAGGGCTCTTTGAAAGAATCCGTAGTTCATTGCAGACACAGCTACAGTATTCCATCAAACGCGAAGATGACACGTCTTACACAAACAGACAGGTTCTTAATCAAAAGTTTACAATTCAGATACATTTCACTTTGAAGTCACTGGCACTTTGTAAACGACTCGTTTGCGGACCAGGGACAAGTGGAAAGTTTTTACTTGTTTTATCGAACTGTACGAGGCCTTTTTTTCACTTTCCGATCGGTCGCGAAACGGAAACAAAAATGCTTTATATGCAACATTTAGCTACACCTTCCACCTACTTCTAGACGTACTCGACACTCTGACATAGACATTTGTCGTATATTCCAGTACCCTCGTCATAAAATTCAATGATCTATTCTTTCCGATAACTCCCTATTGAGGTCTGCACCTCGTTGTCTGTGCCAAAATGCTCTCCTCACGGCCGGCGATTCACGTTATCAAAGAGGCGAGCAACATGGGGAGGCAACTGCAGGCTGTGTAGTGGATGATCAAACACTTCCCATTGCTGAATGAGATTTTCACTCTGCAGGGGAGTGTGCGCTGATACGAAACTTCCTGGCATATTAAAACTGTGTGCCGGACTGAGACTCGAACTCGGGACCTTTGCCTTTCGCGGGCAAGTGCTCTACCAACTGAGCTACCCAAGCACGACTCACGCCCCGTCCTCACAGGAATACTTCTGCCAGTACCTCGTCTCCTACCTTCCAAACTTTACAGAAGCTCTCCTGCGAACCTTGCAGAACTAGCACTCCTGAAAGAAAGGATATTGGGGAGACATGGCTTAGCCTCACCGCAGGAGAGCTTCTGTAAAGTTTGGAAGATAGAAGACGAAGTACTGGCAGAAGTAAAGCAGTGAGGTCGGGGCGTGAATCGTGCTTGGGTTGATCAGTTGGTAGAGCACTTGCCCGCGGAATGCAAAGGTCCCGAGTTCGAGTCTCGGTCAGGCACACAGTTTTAATCTGCCAGGAAGTTTCACTTCCCATTGCTTATTGCACCTGTGCAGTGTGCAGCTGAGTATTGTCATGAAGAATGACACACATTTTGTATGCCTTACGTTGGCTGCTGAAATAAGCCGGAAACCTCCGGCATGAAGAACTCGAAAGACAGCACTTGGCGGGAAATTCTATTGTCCGAGGCCTCTTTACACGCTCACCGTGAGCTCAGAACTGGAAAATGATGTGTGATGCGATCGACGGGCATTCTAGGGACGCTACGTACGGCTTCATGGGATTTTCCTGTAGTTTTAATTTCGCGGTCGTTCCGAGCTTAAAACAAAAGGAAATAGCTCTCGTATTTTGACCTGTGACAGTTTTCGCTATAAATTATGATGCACTCTGTATAACACACATAATAAATCAGCGGTAATTCTGCACTGATCATTTTATGTCACCCAGGGATAATCACATCTCATGTAACAGTAGATTAAGACAGCTCCTATGTTTATAGCCTTGTACTTGATAATGGCATAAAAGCAAAAGCGTAGGTAGCAACCGTGCGAAATGGCGCGGTGGTTAGCACATTTGACTCGCATTCGGGAGGACGACTGTTCAATCCCGCGTCCGGGCAACCTGATTTTGGTTTTCCGTGATTTGCCTAAATCCCTCCAGGCAAAGGCCGGGACGGTTCCTTAGAAAGGGCATGGCCGACTTCCTTACCCGTCCTTCCCTAATCCAATGACACCGATGAATTCACTGTCTGGTCTCCTCCCCCAAAACAACCCACATGTACTCTAGACAGTAAAGACGATAAATATAGTTGTACACAGTAAAATGGCGGTTTAATCTTTTAAAAGTACTGCATGACTGTGCCATCGAAAACTTTTTAGAGCGCTTGATGCGGTCCGCCACAAATTCCCCTCCTGCGCTAACCTCTTCATCTCAGAGTAGCTCTTGCAACCTACGTCCTCAATTATTTGCTGGATGTATTCCGATCTCTGTCTTCCTCTACAGTTTTTGGCCTCTACTGCCCCTTCTAGTGCCATGGAAGTCATTCCCTCCTGTCATAACAAATGTCCTATCATACTGTCCCTTCTTCTTATCAGTATTTTCCACACATTCCTTTCCTCTCCGAGCCTGCGCAGGACCTCCTCATTCCCTACCTTATCAGTCCACCTAATTTTCAACATGCGTCTGTAGCACCACATCTAAAATGCTTCGATTCTCTTCTGTTCGGTTGGTTTTCCCACAGTCCATGATTCTCTACCATACAATGCTGTACTCCGGACGTACATTATCAGAACTTTCTTCCTCAAATTAAGGCCGATATTTGATATTAGTAGACTTCTATTGTCCAGAAATGCCCTTTTTGCCATTGATAGTCTGCTTTTGATGTCCTCCTTGCTACGTCCGTCACTGGCTATTTTACTACCTAGGTAGTGGAATTTCTTAACTTCATCTTCTTCGTAACCATCAGTCCTGATGTTAAGTTTCCCGCTGTTCTTATTTCTACTACTTTTCATTACCTTCGTCTTTCTTCGATTTACTCTCAATCCATACTCTGTACTCATTAGACTCTTCATTCCGTTCAGCAGATCAGGTAATTCTTCTTCATTTTCACTCAGGATAGCAATGTAATCAGCGAATCGTATCATTGATGTCTTTCACCTTGAATTTTAATTTCACTCCTGAACCATTCTATTATTTCCATCACTGTTTCCTCGATGTACAGACTGAACAGTAGGGGCGAAAGGCTACATATTTGTCTCACACCTTTTTTAATACGAACACTTCGTCCTTGGCTTTCCTCTCTTATTACTCGCTCTTGGCTGTCGTACATGTCGTATATGATCAGCCTCTCCCTATAGCTTACCCAACCTTTCTCAGAATTTCTAACATCTTGCGCCATTTTACAATGCCGAACGCTTTTTCCAGGTCGACAAATCCTATGAGAATATCTCGATTTTTCTTTAGTCTTGCTTCAGTTATTATCCACAACATCAGAATTGCATCTCTCGTGCCTTTATCTTTCCCAAGGTAAAGGCAAATTGATCGTTATCTATCGCATAACCAGTTTTCTTTTCCATTCTTCTGTATATTATTCTTGTAAGCAGCTTCGATGCATGAGCTGTTCCGCTGATTGTGCGGTAATTCTCGCACTTGTCAGCTCTTGCCGTCCTAGGAATTGTGTGGATGATGCTTTTCCGAAAGTCAAATGGTATGTCGCCAGTCTCATACACTCTACGCACCAACGAGAATGGTCGTTTTGTTGCCACTTCCCCAAATGATTTTAGAAATTCTGATGGAATACTATCTATCCCTTCTGCTTTATTTGATCTTAAGTCCTCCAAAGCTTTTTTAAGTTCTGATTCTTATACTGGATCCCCTATCTCTTCTAAATTGACTCCTGTTTCTTCTTCTATCACATCAGACAAATCTTCTCCCTCATAGAGGCTTTCAATATATTCTTTTCACCTATCCGCTTTCTCCTCTGCATTTAACAGTGGAATTACCGTTGCACTTTTAATGTTATCGCCCTTGCTTTTAATGCCACCGAAGATTGTTTTTAATTTCCTCTATGGTGAGTCTGTCCTTCCGACAGTCATTTCTTTTTCGATGTCTTCACATTTTTCCCGCAGCCATTTCGTCTTAGCTTCCCTGCACTTCCCACTTATTCCTTTCTTCAGCGACTTGCATTTTTCTGTTCCTGAGTTTCCCTGAACATTTTTGTACTTCCTCCTTTCATCGACCAATTGAAGTATCTCTTATGATACCCATGGTTTCTTCGCAGTTACCTTTTTTGTACCTATGTTTCCCTTCCAAACTTCGGTGATGTCTCTTTTTAGATATTTCCATTCCTCTTCAACTGCACTAGCTCCACCATACTTTTCGCCGTAAACCTTGCATTCAGTTGTTGTTGTTGTTGTGGTCTTCAGTCCTGAGACTGGTTTGATGCAGCTCTCCATGCTACTCTATCCTGTGCAAGCTTCTTCATTTCCCAGTACCTACTGCAACCTACATCCTTCTGAATCAGCTTAGTGTATTCATCTCTTGGTCTCCCTCTACGATTTTTACCCTCCACGCTGCCCTCCAATGCTAAATTTGTGATCCCTTGATGCCTCAAAACATGTCCTACCAACCGATCCCTTCTTCTAGTCAAGTTGTGCCACAAACTTCTCTTCCCCCCAATCCTATTCAATACCTCCTCATTAGATACGTGATCTACCCACCTTATCTTCAGCATTCTTCTGTAGCACCACATTTCGAAAGCTTCTATTCTCTTCTTGTCCAAACTGGTTATCGTCCATGTTTCACTTCCATACATGGCCACACTCCATACAAATACTTTCAGAAACGACTTCCTGACACATAAATCTATACTCGATGTTAACAAATTTCTCTTCTTCAGAAACGATTTCCTTGCCATTGCCAGTCTGCATTTTATATCCTCTCTACTTCGACCATCATCAGTTATTTTACTCCCTAAATAGCAAAACTCCTTTACTACTTTAAGTGTCTCATTTCCTAAGCTAATACCCTCAGCATCACCCGATTTAATTTGATTACATTCCATTATCCTCGTTTTGCTTTTGTTGATGTTCATCTTATATCCTCCTTTCAAGACACTGTCCATTCCGTTCAACTGCTCTTCCAAGTCCTTTGCTGTCTCTGACAGAATTACAATGTCATCGGCGAACCTCAAAGTTTTTACTTCTTCTCCATGAATTTTAGTACCTACTCCGAATTTTTCTTTTGTTTCCTTTACTGCTGGCTCAATATACAGATTGAATAACATCGGGGAAAGGCTACAACCCTGTCTCACTCCTTTCCCAACCACTGCCTCCCTTTCATGTCCCTCGACTCTTATAACTGCCATCTGGTTTCTGTACAAATTGTAAATAGCCTTTCGCTCCCTGTATTTTACCCCTGCCAACTTCCGAATTTGAAAGAGAGTATTCCAGTTAACGTTGTCAAAAGCTTTCTCTAAGTCTACAAATGCTAGAAACGTAGGTTTGCCTTTCCTTAATCTTTCTTCTAAGATAAGTCGTAAGGTTAGTATTGCCTCACGTGTTCCAACATTTCTACGGAATCCAAACTGATCTCCCCCGAGGTCCGCTTCTACCAGTTTTTCCATTCGTCTGTAAAGAATTCGCGTTAGTATTTTACAGCTGTGACTTATTAAACTGATAGTTCGGTAATTTTAACAACTGTCAATACCTGCTTTCTTTGGGATTGGAATTATTATATTCTTCTTGAAGTTTGTGGGTATTTCGCCTGTCTCATACATCTTGCTCACCAGATGGTAGAGTTTTGTCATGACTGGCTCTCCCAAGGCCATCAGTCGTTCTAATGGAATGTTGTCTACTCCCGGGGCCTTGTTTCGACTCAGGTCTTTCAGTGCTCTGTCAAACTCTTCACGCAGTATCTTATCTCCCATTTCATCTTCATCTACATCCTCTTCCATTTCCATAATATTGTCCTCAAGTACATCGCCCTTGTATAAACCCTCTATATACTCCTTCCGCCTTTCTGCCTTCCCTTCTTTGCTTAGAACTGGGTTGCCACCTGAGCTCTTGATATTCATACAAGTGGTTCTCTTCTCTCCAAGGGTCTCTTTAATTTTCCTGTAGGCAGTATCTATCTTACCCCTAGTGAGACAAGCCTCTACATCCTTACATTTGTCCTCTAGCCATCCCTGCTTAGCCATTTTGCACTTCCTGTCGAACTCATTTTTGAGACGTTTGTATTCCTTTTTGCCTGTTTCATTTACTGCATTTTTATATTTTCTCCTTTCATCAATTAAATTCAATATTTCTTCTGTTAGCCAAGGATTTCTATTAGCCCTCGTCTTTTTACCTACTTGATCCTCTGCTGCCTTCACTACTTCATCCCTCAGAGCTACCCATTCTTCTTCTACTGTATTTCTTTCCCCCATTCCTGTCAATTGTTCCCTTATGCTCTCCCTGAAACTCTGTACAACCTCTGGTTCTTTCAGTTTATCCAGGTCCCATCTCCTTAAATTCCTGCCTTTTTGCAGTTTCTTCAGTTTCAATCTGCAGTTCATAACCAATAGATTGTGGTCAGAATCCGCATCTGCCCCTGAAAATGTCTTACAATTTAAAACCTGGTTCCTAAATCTCTGTCTTACCATTATATAATCTATCTGATACCTTTTAGTATCTCCAGGATTCTTCCAGGTATACAACCTTCTTTCATGATTCTTGAACCAAGTGTTAGCTATGATTAAGTTATGCTCTGTGCAAAATTCTACAAGGCGGCTTCCTCTTTCATTCCTTCCCCCCAATCCATATTCACCTACTATGTTTCCTTCTCTCCCTTTTCCTACTGACGAATTCCAGTCACCCATGACTATTAAATTTTCGTCTCCCTTCACTACCTGAATAATTTCTTTTATCTCATCATACATTTCATCAATTTCTTCATCATCTGCAGAGCTATTTTTCATATAAACTTGTACTACTGTAGTAGGCATGGGCTTTGTGTCTATCTTGGCCACAATAATACGTTCACTATGCTGTTTGTAGTAGCTAACCCGCACTCCCATTTTTTTATTCATTATTAAACCTACTCCTGCATTACCCCTATTTGATTTTGTATTTATAACCCTGTAACCACCTGACCAAAAGTCTTGTTCCTCCTGCCACCGAGCTTCACTAATTCCCACTATATCTAACTTTAACCTATCCATTTCCCTTTTTAAATTTCCTAACCTACCTGCCCGATTAAGGGATCTGACATTCCACGCTCCGATCCGTAGAATGCCAGTTTTCTTTCTCCTGATAACGACGTCCTCTTGAGTAGTCCCCGCCCGGAGATCCGAATGGGGGACTATTTTGCCTCCGGAATATTTTACCCAAGAGGACGCCATCATCATTTAATCATACAGTAAAGCTGCATGTCCTCGGGAGAAATTACGGCTGTAGTTTCCCCTTGCTTTCAGCCGTTGCATTCAGTTAAAAAATAAAAATAAAAAAAAGGCTCTGAGCACTATGGGACTTGACATCTTGGTCATCAGTCCATGCCCGGGGAAGGTTTAGGACCTGAGAACGGAGCGGTCGCGTGGTTCAGACTGAAGTGTCTAGAACGGCTCGGTCACACTGGCTGGCATGCCTGCAGTTCAGCTCGGTTCTATCTTGGGTTTTCCCCTCTGACAGCGTTAGTTGTACACAGCTATTTGGATAGTCTACTGGTGAAAGGTTTGCTGATACACATCTCGTGGGTGGGTTCACTCAGTGTAACGGAAGAGCGGCGCAACGATGGTTTGCTGAGCTGTTCCAGCAGCGACGGCAAACACATCATGCTACTTTTGCATATGTGGGTCGTTGCAGTACCCTATGTTTTGTGTCGTGCGTTTTGGTGACAGTATACTACGGGCTTTTCCAATGATCTGATGATATTTTCACAGAAACAAAGATACTCTGGGAAAAGAACCCAATAAATCATAATTATGTCGTTACTCTACAACTAGCCACCGTTGACAACAGATCCGCATTCCAAAATACTCAGAACAGCATCAGAAATTTTGTCCATGGAGTTCTGATTCACCCTGCATATGGATACCACCGATTCACCGTTGTTGCTCCGTCTAAAATCGTCTTTATACCGCACGGAACGGTTTGTTATCTTCTGGCCTGTATACATTCTAAGGTGAAAAAAGCGCGACGCACCACGAAGCAATTAATCAAATGGGGCGAAAATAAGTAGATGTGCTGTACATGTAACGACACACAAATGCTAACAATTACAGAAAAATTGGTTGATTTGTTCAAGATGGTTCAAATGGCTCTGAGTACTGTGGGACTTAACATCTGAGGTCAGCAGCCCCCTAGAACGTAGAACTACTTTAACCTAACTAACCTAAGGACATCACACACATCCATGCCCGAGGCAGGATTCGTAGAGGTCGCGCGGTTCCAGACTGAAGCGCCTAGAACCGCTAGTCCAGAAAGGCCGGTATTTATTCAAGAGGAAGAGCTCCACAAACTGAGCAACTCAATAAAGCGCTGATCTACCTGTGGCACTCATGCAAGAATTTATGCGGCTTGGCACGGACTGATCTAGTTGTTGGATGTCCTCCGGAGGAATGTCGTGCCAAATTCAGTTCACGTGATATACAACTGCAGTCTGGGACGACAGCCTAGAACCGCCTTGACTAGTGTAGAATCGTCTATAGTGATGACTCTCGCCTCGAACTGAGCCCCGATTACCTGCGGAGACTTGTCTGCCGTAATCGCGGAAAAACGTTCGTCTTGTCTCACTTCTAAAAAGGGTACCATCCGCTTCACAAAAACAATTGAGGGACTCAGTTCTATACTTGTTTCTGCGGCCCTATCCTGCAGTCGATACTACCGTTAATAGTACTTAATTTTTAACTGATTATTTACTTATTTAACACGTTTCATTTATTTTCTACATAGAAAGCCGCTCTTCCCGCAGATGTTCCGTTAAAAGTTTTTAATGTCTCAGAGTTTGTGATTCAAATTAATCCACAAAACCTGAACAAATCCCTTCTAATGAGCATTCTTCGAACAGTATAAGGGGTCAAATTGGGTTTAGATTTTGAAATTACGAAGCCACAAAAGGAATCAATAAGGAAAGGAGGTAGCTGCAGCTTGGTCCCGACTGACAATACCTAATCCAATGACAATGCTGCGAGAATGTGTTTTCAGACGAAAGCGGTAATCACCAACGAGAACGCAAATTCATAAGTATACTGTCGGTGTTAGAATTTCAGGTATGAAACAGTTCTAAGTTCGCTAGTGTGAACAAGTGAGTTGGAAATGTTCAGTGTTCATTGTGTTAAACTTGCGTCGTTGTTTATTTCGTTCATGTACCTCGTATTCCCACACCGATTCTTATCACTAATACCACTGTGAAAGAAGAGCACAATGGTGGCTTCCGCTGCAGCGGTCGAGTGACGTTATGACCGTCCCTTGCGTGTCCGCATGACTGACTCTGGGAGAGACGGGGCTTCTTTCCGCTATTAATCTCTGCGGCGCGCTGTGTTTGCGGCCCTGCAGCCAATATCGCCGCGGCCCGTATTGACAGAACACTGTATCGGCGGCAATCTGCTGCGGTTGTGTCGCGGTCAGCTCCGTGCCGCCGCTGCAACAGTTGGTCGCCCTGGCGGCCAGTGCTGCAGCCCACGCAGGACAACTGTGCGGCCGAGCCGCACTGCTGGCTCGCTAAGCAAACGGCGGGACGCAGCTCCAGGCCTGCCAATCTGGTGTCGACACGAAGGCTAGCTCCTCTAACACTTGGATTGGCGCTAAGAGAAACGGTTTTTATATGAGTTATTTAACAGTCGCCAGACAGGTTTCGACTTTTTATGGCCATAGACAGTTCTCATTGATAATGTTCACATGTAGCTGCTAGCCTCGTTTCATCTCCGTAGGTGCGCGCGATAGTCGATCCTAGTCCATCCGCAGTGCTGTTTGAGACGGGTGCGGACAGTAATATCTTCATGAGTTCTTTGTGCGTCAAGACAAAGTGCGGCACGAGAACACGTTTTAAGTTAGTTTATAAAAATTTCGGTTGTTCTATCTGGAGTAGATGGATGCAAGCGTTGACGGCCTTATTTACAGTTTTCTTTCGTGAGATATAGCTAAGGATTGTTTGTTACATGTTTCCAGCAGCAAATTATGCTATCATTCCCAACCGTTTTTTTTTTTTTTTTTTTTTTCGTCCAGTGACTTCATATCAATTGCCATTTTATATCTGCCATGGAATTAAAAATTCTCTGAATCGTTTTGCAATAGGTGGCCATGTGACTCAGCGAATTCATTCTGTATTTCTCCAACAGTATTTCTGTGTAGTCTGACTAGAATCATTCAAACATAAATGAGAGAAACTCTAGCTTGCAGACCATATTTTGTTAATATAATTTGCCGATATTTTTGGTGACGTTGATCTGTGATTTTTTTTTTTATAGATGTAGCCGGAAACCATCTACAATCAATGAACGTTAAGAGGAACGAATCGAGAAGCTAGGTTTCCGTATTGTTTTTATCTTGCAGGTTTTCGCAGTGACTAAATCTTTTATGACGTGATTTTTCGTTGATTGGTCAGCAGACTTTGATTTCCTTTGCTGGATGTGTAATAATTGACTTTCTTTGCTGGTTGGAGATTACCTTTAGTGCCAGAATATGTAACTATTCGTTAAATAGTTGTGTGAAAATTCATTTTGGACACTTGAGTAATTTTTTTGGAATCATGGTAACATCTCCTCACTATCTGCCATCTTAAGCCAATTTCAGGTACTGAGTATTCTAAGAAATGAATTGTGTCTTACAGTCCTCTCCAAGTTACAACCTCCTGTCTCGTAATTATCAGCTTCGTTAAGGTGAGTTCAGTGGGCTGTGACCTTTTGTGTGAGTCAGAAGTGGAATTCAGTTCAGATCTTAGAAGGCAGGCAAACCTGTATCGGTGTCTCAAATTTCCTTTAGGCGTGTAGACAGATCCATGGAGATATTAATATTCTATTTAGTTGAATGTACACTGTCTGAATTATCCTTTTGTGTAATTATGGATCTAATACACTTAGAACAGTCGTGTGCTTGCATGGATTACCCCTATAAGAAATGACCTATTTATATTAAACTATTATGAAGTAATGTTAGTGCAGGGCTTAAAATTTTAAGCTAATTATGTTTTTGAATGTCAAATCTGTCTGCAACAAGGCCAGTTCAGTAATTAAGTCAGATAGAACGTCGAACATGTAACAGTCATGTGACAATTCCTGCAAAAATTAATTTAGCTAAGAAGTTCAGACATACACGTTTTACTATTGAGTTGGACTTGCTTATAACATCGGTTACTATGACAACTCGACTATAACGTCGTGGTTACTGCGGTACGGCCATATTCCTCGTAAGCAATTGCTTAACACGACAAATGTATATGCGCGTATCTCATATACAAGGTGAATATTAACAAAGCCGACAAACTGCAGGGACGGATTCCTGACTGAAAATGGAGGGAGAAAGGTCCTATAAACATGTGTTCGGAAGTGCATCGTTCGGAAATACATCGAAAGGTCCTCTGACCATTTGCCGTGTGTTCCTTGTGCGTTGCAGACTGTCAGAGTGTTAGATTGAAGCAGCGTACTGTAAGCAGCAGAATGGTTCGGTAATCATGTCGGGAACAAGTTGAGATGGCGAACGCACAGTCCGTTGCTGAGTAGAATAATATACAGAGGAATGGAAAACAAAACTGAGGATGTGTTAGATGACGATCAGTTTGGCTTTAGGAAATGTAAAGCCACCAGGGAGGTAATTCTGACATTTCGGTTGACAATAGAAGCGAGAATAAGGAAAAATCAGGACACGTTCATAGCAGTTGTTAACCTTCGGCAGCGTAAAACGTTGCAAGATGTACGAAATTTTGAGAAAAACAGGCGTATGCTATAGGGAGAGAAGGGTATTATACAATATGTACAAGAGCCAAGAGAGAATAATAAGAGTGGACGACCAAGAGCGATGTACTCGAGTTAAGAAGGACCTAAGACAGGGATGTAGTCTTTCATCCCTCTTTTCAATCTCTACATCAAAGAAGCAACGATGGAAATAAATGAAAGGTTCATGAGTGGAATTAAAATTGAAGGTGAAAGGACATCAATAATACGATTCGCTGATGGCATTGCTATTCTGAGTGAAAGTGAAGCAGAACTATATGATCTCCGGAACGAACAGTCTAATGAATATATAATATGAGCCGGCCTGTGTGGCCGAGAGGTTCTAGGTGTTTCATTCTGGAACCGCGCGACCGCTACGGTCGCAGGTTCGAATCCTGCCTCGAGCATGGATGTGAGTGGTGTCCTTAGGTTAGTTAGGTTTAATTAGTTCTAAGTTCTAGGGGACTGATGACCTCAGATGTTAAGTCCCATAGTGCTCAGAGCCATCTGAACCATATTTTTTGAACAGAATATAAACTGAAAGTAAACCGAAGAAAGACGAAAGTACTGTGAAATAGCAGGAGTGAGAACAGCGAGAAACTTAACATCAGGATTGATAGTCACGAAGTAGATGAAGTTAAGGAGTTCTACTACGTAGGCAATAAAAAAACCAGTGACGGATGGAGCAAGGAGGACATCAAATGCAGACTAGCAATGGCAAAAAGGGCATTCTGGACAAGGGAAGTGTGCTAATATCAAATATCGGCCTTAATTTGAGGAAGACATTTCTGAGAATGTACGTTTGAAACACAGCCTTTCTATGGTAGTGAAACATGGACTGTGAAAAAATTGGAGCAGAAGAGAATCGAAGCATTTTATTGTGGTGTTACAGACAAATGTTGAAAATTAGGTGGACTGATGAAGTAAAGAATGAGGAGGTTCTGCACCGAATCGGAGAGAAAAGGGACATGTAGAAAAAAACAGGACAGGAGAAGGGACAGGATGATAGGACATCTGTTAAGACATCAAGGAATGTCTTCCATGGTACCAGAGGGCAAAAACTGTAGAGGGAGACAGAGATTGGAATAAATCTAGTAAATAATTGTGGACGTAGGTTGCAAGTGCTACTCTGAGATGAAGAGTTTGGCAAAGGAGAAGAATTCGTTGCGTACCGCATCAAACTAGTCAGAAGACTGATGACTCAGACAAATAAAAACCGAAAAATCTTAGGTGTTTTAAGCATGTAAAAAATCTGCCAGTGCACTTCTATGTTAGTAAAAAGTCCAGGAAGCCTCTGAATTCTTTGAAGCGGAAATAAATCGTTGGTATCGGGAGCTTAGAAGTCTGGAGAGGAAGATTTTGGTTCTTGTTGACAACTGTCCAGTACTTCCTGCCCTCTTCTCCACCTTCTGGGCTGGAGAATGCTAAATGATACAATGTGCTGAGAAAAAGCAGGATTAGCCTGTTACACTGATGGTTGCAATCAGAAGCATTACCAAAGCTTGGAGCTGTATCACAGCCCATACTATCAAGAACTGTTTGTGTGATGCAGGAATCACGACTGAAGGAATAAATGCCGCAGAAACTGTAGACATGTTCTATCACACTGGTCACCTGCTGCAATTTGCATTGTTGTCAGAAATAAACTGGGATATTCTCAATCAGTGTGACTATGAACTGCATGCAACAATAGATGATGATCATGTTACTATAGAAACACAAGCTGAAGACGAAATATCGAATGAAGAATCAGGTCACAGTGACCATGGAGTGATAGAGGAAAATGAAGTAGAAGAGGAAGAAGAACGAAATAAAGTGCATATCCCTACAGGGAGTGAGGCTTCAGAAGCCACTAGAATTGTGTACACGTTCTATGAAGCCAGGGGAGGGAACAGTTAAATTGCAAATGAAACAATGAACATAGAATGTAATTTAGAATCTGTGTATTGAGCAAATACACAGTAGAGTAAACTGACTGATTAGTAAGTAAAGAAGTTCGGTGAACATCGGTATGCAACATATTGTTGCATACACTGTATTGATGTAAGCTTAAGAGTGAATACTGTATGTAAAATTGAACAATGCTCAACAACTTTTTTCTTTTCCATTTATATCCACAATAGACTGAAAATACGAATCCCAGTTGCAACAACACTCGCTTATAACAACTTAATTATCAAGGTCCTTCGAAGGTTGTTCAGCGTGATGTTCCATTTCCTTTACATGTATCACAAAGGAGAAGTCAACAACTACATTATCAAGGTCCTTTGAACGTTGTTCAGCGTGATGTTCCATTTCCCTTACATGTATCAGAAAGAAGAACTCAGCACTGACACCTTGGTGCAAGAGGCTCCCACAAACGAAATTATATCATTATGTCAGAGCTTCGAAATGGATGCATAACTGAATGATGGAGGCATGTGTTCGAGAACTCGACATACCTCCGCGTAAGACATGTGCACGTATATTATAACTCAAAGTTTCGTTGATTTGTGGCAGGCAGACCATGCAGATATGAGACAATATTCGTGATCAAATGAAGCGTTTAAATATATGTTGAGAGTCGTTGACATGTACTCAAAATTTATTCAGGCTCTATCTGTGAAAGCAAAGACTGAGAAGGAACAGTTTATGCAGATGAGGATGAATCGATGTTCCATAAACCTTGAAATCGATTGTGACCATGTTTTGTAATAGATATTTCAAGAAGTGGTATGGAATAAATCAGTACTTAACATTATCTCGGTTTAAGGCAAATATCGAATAGTTTTTTAAAGTAACTAAAATAAACCATCGTTGGTTACATTTTAATGTTCGTTGATGATACAAATGGATGCATGTTTTTACACAAACAATTGGATAGTATTATCAGATCATATATGGAACAACAAAAATGCAGCCAATTGGTGTTTGTGATTATGAGCTTCCAAATACGGTGTAAAATTGTGTTAACTAGGATGATCCACACAAACAGAAATTTAATGTGGGTGATTTAGTACACATTTCAAAACACAAGACAGCATCTGAAAAATCATACCTACTGACCTGGTATTTACTCACTGACATGGTATTTACACTTTCCAAAGCGCAATGAACAAACCCTTGAATTTAAAGGATGAGGGTGATGGATAAATAGCTGGCAGTGTTTACACAGAAGAATTACAGAGAATCTTTGGAACAGACTTGTTTCTCATAGAGTGCTTTGTAAGATGACGGGAAAATAAGGTCATAGTTGAATAGCTTGGCTTCCATTCATTACAAACTAGGAGAGTGGATGCTAAAGAGGCACGCAAATCCTCCAAGAATGCCGTAAAATATCGCTTCTGGTGGGACATGCATCCTACATTTTCGACAAACTACCTGTAGAATTACACGGCACTGGTTTTAACTACTGCAGATCTGAAATAAATGCAGAGCAAATTTGGTCTTCTTTATTTTGGTCGTTAATACAGCTCTTTATAGATGCTAAATCTTCTGGAAGCAGGATATAGGAGGAACACATTCAATGACTCAAAAATATGTGAGTGACTATCTCAGTGAAGTATACAACTGAGTGCCCCTCCAGATCCTCTTTTCTGCATTTTGTAAAATTGGCCAAATACGACATTCGAGGTGAAGTTTCAGAAGCACTTATGAGTTGATGCACCCCATGATACAATGTCATTTTCCCAAGAAATCTAAACAATGGATTTCTCTTCGACACTATTACCATCTCATTTTGTGGGGTATACATTAATTCACATCATAAAGCTGCACTACACTTAATGACAGGATACTGCAGATGGTAAACGATTTTGGGAAGCTCCCTTTGCAGAACAGGTAGAATGCACTAAGGAAATAGGTTGAGCCTCGACAGCCAACAGTAGAGTTATCGATGAAGAAACACGAGATAATGTACTGAAACGCATTTGCAGCCTGTCATTACTTCGAAGGGGCTTGCGTGGATGAGTGGTTACTAGAAGCAACCTTTCATTTTAAAGCCAGTGTAGCGTACAGTAGCGCCGTTGCTACTGACCACTGTATGGACCCTCATTTCGTACAGGCTTTCGTTTGTTTTGCTTAGAACAGCTCAGTGTCTGTTAGACCGTCAGTGAAAGAGCACCGCGAGTTCCTGCTGCTAATAAGGCGAGTACACCATTTGCTTATTATGTATCTTTATGAGATTCAAACAGGAGCGAGTTCAGAAATGGATAGGCACTGTGATTGCTGTGTACAAATGCAAGCTGAGTTGGTGAGCCTTCGCTCACAGCTCCAGGCAGTGTTGGCTTCCGTCACACAGCTTGAGGCTGCTGCCAAGGTGCATCACTGTGGAGGGTCGGAGGAGGGGATGCGAGGGAAGTTGGGAACGACCCATGTGTCCCCTGATCGATCCACTGCTGTGTCTGCCCCAGATACTACCTGCAGTGATGTTGACCCCTCACCCGTGGTCGAATGGGAGATCATTCCAAAGTCTGGCAGGCAGCGAAAGACTGTCTGCAGGGCCAATCACAGGGCCTCCCTGGTTCATTTGACGAACAGATTTTGGGCGTTATCTGTGGCTGACGATGCCTCTGAGCCAGATGCAATCGTCCACCCTGTTTCAGAGGAAGCTTCTCGGCCCAAATGGTCTGGGCATTCACAGAGGGTGGGTATGCTGGTAGCTGGGAGCTCCAATGATAGGCACATAATGGGGCCACTTAGGAACATGGCTGCCAAGGAGGGGAAGGAAGTCAGTGTGCACTCCATTTGCATTCCAGGGGGAGTCATTCTAGATGTGGACAGGGTGCATCCGGATGCCATGAAGAGTATAGGGTCCAGCCAACTGCAGGTGGTGGCTCATGTCGGTACCAATGACGTGTGTCACTTTGGATCAGAGGGGATTCTCTCTTTAGGGCGGCTATCGGAAATGGTAAAGACTGCCAGTCTTGCTTCCGAGATTAAGACGGAGCTCACCATCTGCAGCATCGTCGACAGAACCGACTGTGGTCCTTTGATGCAGATTCAAGTGGAGGGTCTGAATCAGAGGTTCAGGCAGTTCTGTGATGGTGTAGGCTGCAGATTTCTTGACTTGCGCCATCAGGTGATGGGTTTCCGGGTTCTGCTTAATAAGGCAAGAGTCCACTACACACAGGAAGCGGCCATACGGGTAGCGGGGGCTGTGTGGAAGGGACTGGTCGGATTTTTAGGTTAGAGTGTCTCAAGAAACCACAGAAATTGCGTCTTTCTAAAAGGTGGTAGGTAAAACACTCTAAGGTAGTTGTCGAAACGATCGGTATTGTAGTTGCAAATTGTCCTAGCTGTGTTGGGAAAGAACCAGAGCTCCAAACCCTAATAGAAAGCACTGAACCTCAAATAGTTATAGGTACAGAAAGCTGGCTAAAGCCGAAATTTTTTCAAAAGGTCTCACAGTGGTAAGAGAGGATAGATTAAATATAGTTGGTAGTGGAGTATTTATTGCTGTCAGAAGTATATTGCCTTGTAGTGAAATTGACGTAGATAGGTCCCCCAGAATAGTATGGGTAGAGGTTATATTTGACAATCCGACTAAACTATTTCATCAAACCCCCGGCTCAGAAGATATAAGTGCTGAACAGTTCAAAGAAAACTTGAGTCTCATTTCAAATAGGTACCCCACTCATACCATTATAGTCGGTGGCTACTTTAGTCTGCCCTCGATATGCTGGAAAAGTTACACATTTAAAGCCGGCGGCAGGCATAAAACGTCACCCGAAATTGTACTGAATGCTTTATCAGAAAATTATTTTGAACAATTAGTTCGTGAGCCTACTCGAAGCGTAAATGCTTGCGAAAGCATACTTGACCTTTTAGCAACAAATAATCCTGGACAAATAGGGAGTATCATGACGAATACAGGGATTAGTGGCCACAAGGCAGTTGCTGCTAGGCTGAATACCGTAACACCCACAACCATCGTAAAGAAACGAAAAGTACATCTATTTAAAAAATCTGATAAAAATGCTCTTAACACCTTTTTAAGAGACAGTCTACACTCCTTCCGATCTGATCGCGTAAGCGCAGAAAAGATGTGGAAAGATTTCAAAGAGACATTATTGACGCAATTGAGAGATGTACACCACATAAATTAATAAGTGAGGGTACTGATCCTCCATGGTACACAAAACGGGTCATATCGCTGTTGCAGAAGCAATGAAAAAAGCATGCCAAATTTAAAAGAAGGCAAAATCCCGAAGATTGGCAATGTTTTGTAGAAGTTCAAAATATAGTGCGTGCTTCAATGCGAGATGCTTCTAATAATCTCCACAGCGAAACTCTGTCTCGGAATCTAGTAGAAAACTCAAAGAGGTACTGGTCATATATAAAGCATACCAGTGGCAAGACGCAATCAATACTTTCACTGCGCGATAACAACGGTGAAGTCACTGATGACAGTGCCACCAAAGCAGAGTTATTAAGCATGGTTTTCCGAAACTCCTTCACCAAAGAAGACGAAGTAAATATTCCCGAATTCCAATGAAGAAAAACTGCGAAGATGAGAAACATAGAAGCAGATATCCTCGGTGTAGCAAAGCAGCTTAAATCACTTAATAAAGGCAAGGCTTCCGGTCCAGATGGTATACTAGTCAGGTTCCTTTC
This sequence comes from Schistocerca serialis cubense, assembly GCF_023864345.2. Taxonomy (NCBI): domain Eukaryota; kingdom Metazoa; phylum Arthropoda; class Insecta; order Orthoptera; family Acrididae; genus Schistocerca; species Schistocerca serialis. Next base: position 971,513,569 of record NC_064638.1, read on the forward strand.
AGACTATGCAGTTGCAATAGCTCCATATTTAGCAATTATATACAACCGCTCGCTCACAGAAAGTTCCGTACCTAAAGACTAGAAAGTTGCGCAAGTCACACCAATACCCAAAAAGGGAAATAGGAGTAATCCGCTTAATTACAGGCCTATATCACTAACGTCGATTTGCGGTAGGGTTTTGGAACATATACTGTATTCGAACATTATGAAGTACCTCGAAGAAAACGATTTATTGACACATAGTCAGAACGGATTCAGAAAATATCGTTCTTCCGGAACACAACTACCTCTTTAATCGCATGAAGTAATAAGTGCTATCGACATGGGATGACAAACTGAGTCCATATTTTTAGATTTTCAGAAGCTTTTCGATACCGATCCTCACAAACGTCTTCTAGCCAAAGTGTGTGCCTTTGGAATATCGCCTCAGTTGTGTTACTGGATTCATGATTTCCTGTCAGAAAGGTCACAGTTCGTAGTAATAGACGGAAAGTCATCGAGTAAAAGAGAAGTAATATCCGGCGCTCTCCAAGGAAGTGTTATAAGACCTCTATTGTTCCTGATCCATATTAACGACGTAGGAGACAATCTGAGTAGCCCTCTTAGATTATTTGCAGATGATGCTGTCATTTACCATTTTGTAAAGTCATCAGATGATCAAAACGAGTTGTAAAATGATTTAAATAAGATATCTGTGTTGTGCGAAAAGTGGCAAAGAAAAATGCGAAGTTATTCACATGAGTACTAAAAGAAATCCGCTAAATTTCGATTACGCTATAAGTCACACAAATCTGAAGGCTGTAAATTCAACTTAATAGTTAGGGATTACAGTTACAAATAACCTAAACTGGAACGATCACACAGATAATGTTGTGGTTAGAGCAAACCAAAGACTGCGATTCACTGGCAGAACACTTAGAGGGTTCAACAGATCTACTAAAGAGACTGCTTACACTACACTTGTCCGCCATATTCCGGAATATAGCTGTGCGGTGTGGGACCCGTATCAGGTGGGACTGACGGATGATATTGAAAAAGTTCAAGGAACGGCGGCTCGTTTTGTATTATCGCGAAATAGGGGAGATACCGGTAGTGCCACAGATATGATACGTGAATTAGAGTAACAATCATCAAAACAAAGAAGTTTTTCGTTGCGACGGGATCTTCTCATGAAATTTCTGAGACGCCCTGATAAGCCCACAGGACAGGACAGGTAGCTGAAATTGTGGAAAGGGGCCAAAATGAGCAGCTGCCAGTTACACTTGAACACATATAACTTTATTTATTTGACCAAACATTACAGTGAAAATTCTTCAACATAGTTATTGGCTGAATACGCCACACTATCTTATGCCTTAAGGGCACAAACACTTTAATTTAAAAAAAATGGCTAAAAGTTATTAACTCAAAATTCAGCACCAAAGATAATATTTAGAGGGCAGAAGGCCTCACATAAGTTCTACAATTTGACCAAAGGCCCGAAATCTAACACTTGAAAAGTAACAACCTTAGTTTGAAGACGTCTGAAGGCCCTTGATTTAAGACTCAAGGTAAAATTAAATAAAAAAAACACAAGGCAGAAGGCCTTATCTTCAATTAGGCAGAAGGCTACAAACAGTCTTATGCTCGAAAAACAAAGATCCTTAATTTAAAAACGGCTGAAGGACCCATCACTTAAAACTCAAGGTAAAATAGATTTACACACAAAGCCTTATCTTAAATTAGGCTGAAGCTCCAAAACAATCTAACACCTGACAAGCAAGAAACTTTTAATTTTAAAACAGCTGAAGGCCCATGACTCAAAACATGACTAAAATAATTTTTAGTATGCAGAAGGTCCAAGGCTTTATATATAGACAATATTTTTATCAGGCTGAAGGCCCAAACAATCTAACACTTGACAAGCAAGGAATTTCAATTTAAAAGCGGCTGAAGGCCCATGACTTAAAACACCATTAAAAGCAATTCAACTTTAATTCAAAACGATACGTTATGAGCCATACAAATACACACAACAGAAAATGAAAATGGCAGTGCAGCTAACGGCGCTCAGAAGTTTCGGGATCGGCAAGTACTTGAAATACTAACGATCACTTACGTGAGACAGGAAGTCGGCCCAACCATTCTCGATCTGACGACAATCCAACCAACAGGCAGTCAACGGACCCACCGACAAGGTAACTTGCGCTCCACTCGACCAACACACAACCGGGAGTTCAATGCAAAACATTAAAAGGCACGGATCGCACAACCAAGCATACATTAAACTGTCAAACTACACACCGTGCTGGACAGTGGCAACATGGTGAGGAAAGGACGCTACCCGAATTTACGTCAACAGCCAGGGCAGGTAACCGAAACGTTAACGGCCACAAGGCAGAAAATTCCGCTGGTGCACTTCAATTGCAAACAAACAAATACAGTTAGACTCCACCAGACGGTGGCCAAACCTTCGCCAACTCGAACACACACATTGTTGCTTGCAGGAATGTCTGAACAGCCAACAACGAGAACTAGATGGCACAATGTGAACAGCCTTGACTTGCTAATAAATTCAATCCAATCTCAGCTTTGGTGTCCAGGGTCGGTGAGCCACGTACCTCGTAGCAATGGAAACACACTCCGACACTGCGTAGAGACTGCCAGCAGGCCCGGCCAAACTACACCTTGTGGAGATTTCCTCGCTGCTCCACGCCAACCGTCCGTCTCCTCGCTCACAGCACAGCTGGAAACTATAAGCACTAGATCAAAGATAGTACAAGGTGCGAATATCGATACAAACCGCTGCTGCTTTCACGGGGAGAGCAAAAAACAGCATAATCGGAATAACCGCGGGAAACCAAACACAGAATAGGAAGTAAGGTTTAAACCAACACATAACTTGAGCCCAACACGGCTCAATTTCAATCACCAGTTTTCCCCTCCGATTGCGAAAACATTCCGTTGGCACCCACCTACATAGGGAGAAATGATGATCACGATGAAATAAGAGAAATCAGGGCTCGCACAGACAAATTTGAGTGCACGTTTTTCCCGAGCGCTGTTCGAGTGGGGAATGGTAGAGAGATAGCTTGAAGGTGGTTCACTGAACCCTCTGCCAGGCACTTAATTGTGAATAGCAGAGTAATCACGTAGGTGTAGGTGTAGGTACCTTGGTCTCAATATTGCAGGTTAACGTCACTGGTGTGCATACACCGGCGCGATCATAGCTGCATGCTGCGTCTGCAGGAGCGCCCAACGAACACCTCCGCACTCTTCAATGACTCAAGCTGCCCTGCTTTCTCTCTGCTCGCAACGCGACAGAGACTCTACTTATGCAAAGATAAACAATGACATAGCTACTACCATTTCATCATTGCTATCGATACATTCAAATAAAATTCCCTTGGATATTAATCACAAATTTACAATATTTTCATTAGAATTACAATCAATTATAGCCATTCAGAAATAAATACATTATTACATCGATTATATATTAAATAAAGTTTCTGTAATAAAGCTTACAAATTCAGAATCAGAAGGACCGTACAAATTATCAATGGATATTTAATGGCGAAAATTTTGGGACAGTGCAGAAGATATTTTATCTGCATTTTCAGTGTTACAGACTGACACACTGAGCAATTGTGATAAAGCACATCGACCTTGCTAAAAAAACAGTTGTAATGCCAACTATTCTTTCGTTATCAAATGAAGTGCCGTCTGTTGGTCATTTTGTGCGCTTTCTTGGTTTCAACAAAACCCATAACATTTGTAGCATTTGTGCCAATTTTTACCTCTCTGTCTTCATTATTTCTTTTTTTAAATGTTAATGGACTTTCGTGTTGCCCAGTACATTCACATATGTAGAGAAAAATGATAGAACCTAAGTGTATCTATAGTTGGTGGTCTAGACTTGGTTATACACGTTCCAATGAAACTGAGGTAGTTCATAAATCCCGGGGCAAAAATACCCTAAGTAATAGTGTCAAGTGTAAATGCACACAGAGAAATACAGGGTGTATAAAAGAATCTTTCGGTTAGGCCAGTCTATATTTCTGAAACTAATAAATTATATATAATGGATTTTATTTTATGATGAACAGGGAACTCAAAAAGTTTTTTTTATATCTTTTCATAGGTGTGCAACGTTCGCCCCTTGAGATGCACGGCATGTGTCAGTGGGGTACTCAAGTTGTTCCCACACGGCAGCGAGCCTGTCTTGACTTACAGCTTCCACAGCTACTGTTATGCAGTGTCTCAGTTCATTCATTGTTGTTGGTAATGGGAGCACATAAACAGTCTATTACGAGGATCCTTCAATAAGTAAAGGCCCACTTTTTTTTCCTCAGACCGTATTTATTGTTAAGAGTCGGAATTTGGTGACAATACACATTAACACCTCTCCCTATGAACCATGGACCTTGGCGTTGGTGGAGAGGATTGTGTGCCTCAGTGATATAGATAGCCGTACCGTAGGTGCAACTACAATGGAGGGGTATGTGTTGAGAGGCCAGATAAACGTGTGGTTCCTGAAGAGGGGCACCAGTCTTTTCAGTAATTGCTGGGGCAACAGTCTGGATGATTGTCTGATCTGCCCTTGTAACACTAACCAAAACGGCCTTGCTGTGCTTGTACTGCGAACGGCTGGAAGCAAGGGGAAACTGCAGCCGTAATTTTTGGCTCTGAGCACTATGGGACTCAACTGCTGTGGTCATAAGTCCCCTAGAACTTGGAACTACTTAAACCTAACTAACCTAAGGACAGCACACAACACCCAGCCATCACGAGGCAGAGAAAATCCCTGACCCCGCCGGGAATCGAACCCGGGAACCCGGGCGTGGGAAGCGAGAACGCTACCGCACGACCACGAGATGTTGGCCCGTAATTTTTCCCGAGGGCATGCAGCTTTACTGTATGATTAAATGGTGATGGCGTCCTGCTGGGTAAAATATTCCGAAGGCAATATAGTCCCCCATTTGGATCTCCGGGCGGGGACTACTCAAGAGGACGTCGTTATCAGGAGAAAGAAAACTGGCGTTCTACGGATCGGAAAGTGGAATGTCAGATCCCTTAATCGGGCAGGTAGGTTAGAAAATTTAAAAAAGGAAATGAATAGGTTAAAGTTAGATGTAGTGGGAGTTAGTGATGTTCGGTGGCAGGTGGAAAAAAACTTTTGGTCAGGGTTATAATTACAAAATAAAATAGGGGTAATGCAGGAGTACGTTTAATAATGAGTAAAAAAAATAGGAGTGTGGGTGAGCTACTACAAACAGCATAGTGAACGCATTATTGTGGCCAAGATAGACATGAAACCCACACCTACTACAGTAGCAAAAGTTTATACGCCAACTAGCTCTGCAGATGACGAACAACTGGTGAAATATATTATGAGATAAAAGAAATTATTCAGATAGTGAAGGGAGACGAAAATTTAATAGTCATGGGTGACTGGAATTCCATAGTAGGATAAGGGAGAGAAGGAAACGTAGTAGGTGAATATGGATTGGCGGCAAGAAATGAAAGAGAAAGCTGCCTGGTAGAATTTTGCACAGAGCATAACTTAATCATAGCTAACACTTGGTTCAAGAATCATGAATGAAGGTTGTATACATGGAAGAAGCCTGGAGATACTAAAAGGTATCAGGTAGATTATATAATGGTAAGACAGATATTTAGGAACCAGGTTTTAAATTGTAAGACATTTACAGGGGCAGATGTGGACTCTGACCACAATCTATTGGTTATGAACTGTAGATTAAAACTGAAGAAACTGCAAAAAAGTGGGAATTTAGGGTGATGGGACCTGGATAAATTGACTAAACCAGAGGTTGTACAGAGTTTAAGGGAGAGCATAAGGGAACAATTGACAGGGATGGGGGAAAGAAATACATTAGACGAAGAATGGGTAGCTTCGAGAGATGCAGTAGCGAAGGTAGCAGAGGATCAAGTGGGTAAAAAGACGAGGGATAGTAGAAATACTTGGGTAACAGAAGAAATTCTGAATTTAATTGACGAAAGGAGAAAATATAAAAATGCAGTACATGAAACAGTCAAAGAGGCATACAAACGTCTCAAAAATGAGATCGACAGGAAGTTCAAAATGGCTAAGCAGGGATGGCTAGAGGACAAATGTAAGGATGTAGAGGCTCATCTCACTGGGGATCAGATAGATACTGCCTACAGGAAAATTAAAGAGACCTTTGGAGAAAAGAGAATCACTTGTATGAAGATCAAGAGCTCAGATGGAAACCCAGTCCTAAACAAAGAAGGGAAAGCAGATAGGTGGAAGGAGTATATAAAGGGTCTATACAAGGGCGATGTACTTGAAGGCAATATTATGGAAATGGAAGAGGATGTAGATGAAGGTGAAATGGGAGATATGATACTGCGTGAAGAGTTTGACAGAGCACTGAGAGACCTGAGTCGAAACAAGACCCCGGAAGTAGACAACATTCCATTAGAACTACTGGCAGCCTTGGGAGAGCCAGTCCTGACAAAACTCTGTCATCTGGTGAGCAAGATGTATGAGACAGGCGAAATATCCTCACACTTCAGGAAGAATATAATAATTCCAATCCCATAAAAATCACGTGTTGATACATGTGAAAATTACAGAACCATCAGTTTAATAAGTCACAGCTGAAAACTACTAACGCGAATTCTTTACAGACGAATGGAAAAAATGGTAGAAGCCGACCTCGGGGAAGATCAGTTTGGATTCGTAGAAATACTGGAACACGTGAGACAATACTGACCCTACAACTTAGATGAAAGACTAAGGAAAGGCAAGCCTATGTTTCTAGCATTTGTAGACTTAGAGAAAGCTTTTGACAATGTTGACTGGAATACTATCTTTCAAATTCTGAAGGTGGCAGGGGTAAAATACAGGGAGCGAAAGGCTATTTACAATTTGTACAGAAACCATATGGCAGTTATAAGAGTCGAGGATCACGAAAGGGAAGCAGTGGTTGGAAGGGAGTGAGACAGGGTCGTAGCCTATCCCCGATGTTATTTAATCTGTATATTGAGCAAGCAGTAAAGGAAACAAAAGAAAAATTCGGAGTAGGTATTTAAATCCATGGAGAAGAAATAAAAACTTTGAGGTTCGTCGATGACATTGTAATTCTATCAGAGACAGCAAAGGACTTGGAAGAGCAGTTGAATGGAATGGACAGTGTCATGAAAGGAGGGTATAAGATGAACATCAACAAAAGCAAAACGAGGATAATGGAATGTAGTCGAATTAAGTCGGGTGATGCTGAGGGAATTAGATTAGGAAATGAGAAACTTAAAGTAGTAAAGGCTTGTTGCTATTTGGGGAGCAAAATAACTGATGATGGTCGAAGTAGAGAGGATATAAAATGCAGACTGGCAATGGCAACGAAAGCGTTTCTGAAGAAGAGAAATTTGTTAACATCGAGTATTGATTTAAGTGTCAGGAAGTCGTTTCTGAAAGTATTTGTATGGAGCGTAGCCATGTATGAAAGTGAAACATGGACGATAACTAGTTTGGATGAGAAGAGAATAGAAGCTTTCGAAATGTGGTGCTACAGAAGAAAGCTGAAGATTAGATGGGTAGATCATATAACTAATGAGGAGGTATTGAATAGGAATGGGGAGAAGAGAAGTTCGTGGCACAACTTAACTATAAGAAGGGATCGGCTGGTAGGACATGTTCTGAGGCATCAAGGGATTACCAATTCATTATTGGAGGGCAGCGTGGAGGGTAAAAATCGTAGAGGGAGACTAAGAGATGAATACACTAAACAGATTGATGAGGATGTAGGTTGCAGTAGGTACTGGGAGATGAAGAAGCTTACACAGGATAGAGTAGCATGGAGAGCTGTATCAAACCAGTCTCAGGACTGAAGACCACAACAACAACAATCAAACTATCTGATGTCGTTTATCTGGTCATAACTCATATTTATTAACCTAATAAGATAACGTCAATTTGAATTTGAAACTATTTTTTTCAGCCACTAGGAAAAGAGGAGTGGGAAAAAGCGGAGAAAGAAGTGGGTGGGACATCAACTTCAAAACTAGTAAATAACGGGGACTTAGATAAATAAACGGTAAGAGCCTAAGTTGCAATTAAGTGAGGTCATTGCTTATACAAGATGGCAAGGTCAATGGATATCACTGTTTACATTTGGACCCCCTTGATCCAGGGAGGGATACTGGATGATCTTGACAATGAAAGTGGTGTTCGTTTACATAGGGGTCGTAAACGAGTGAGGCAGAAAATATTCTATCTCCCCATTGAAGGGTAAAAGAAGAATGAAGCCTTTTGTATCCTTACATGCTACATTTATCAGGGTTCCCAGGGCTTGTTGTTTTATGTTATGATATTAACAAGTTTCTGATTGAACCCCTGTATCTGAATAGACGGGAAAAACAAGGGTAGATCATGGGCTTGGGTGGATATTGACATATTGAGATGCTAAAGATTATCCTAGTACCTTATTTTCACTTACCTATGATTCCAAATTTTTGGTTATGTTGTACAATATGTTGCAGTATTTACATTTTCCAGTAACTTTTACCTTCGAAATAAAGTATTAATAGAGAGAATACCAGAAACTGTCTCTGAAATTTTGTAGATACTCAAACATTTGTGAATAGTTCAGGTTTTTGGGATTGCAGGATGTAACAACAATCCAGCAATGATATCAACAAAGAGTAAAAATGAACAGATAACAGTAAAAAATAAAAAATTAATGCGGTACGTGAAGAAGTCTGGGCAGGTTCCGAAACCGTGGGATAAACATAAGGAGAGTGTTTTCGTTAAACATCGACAGAAATACTTACAAGCATATACTTTTCTCGTTCAACCTGTCTAACATACGTGAATATGAACCACTTTCTCCCCAAGTAAATGTCTTGTTTACTCCTGAAAACTTCCAATAACTGATTCTGTCAATGGCGCTTGGCTGTTAGAATCAATATTTCTCGCTGTTACTGGATTTAATCTGCTATTAAACTTCCTAAATCATGCTAACAGCACTATCCAGTCCAGCACATACGATTCCATCCCTCAGAATTGTCAGTACTTTACTGGTCCTGAGCTGCAGAATATGAATTTCTCAAGAGTTTAACATAAACGTTGAAACAGGCATCATAACAATATGTCAAAAATCTGTTCCATGTACCAGTATATTCATTTCGCTGTTTAGAATGCGTGTAACAAAATTTAAACTGTCAGAAATGCTAAATATATGACCTGTGCTCTCGAATTTGTAGGTCCGAATTTATCTCTTTACTGTTGTTAAATCAGATCAATGTCCTGTTTGTATCATCGTGTGCAACAATTGTAGCTGGTGAAACGGGCTCTGCCTAAAACTAAATAAGCTAAGCACGCGAGCAGTGTATTTGTTCTACCTCACAACGTTGGTTTTTCTGTTGCTACTGTATCGCTATTTTTCACTGCACGATGCATTAAAACGCTGCAATTTTTGTTGTTCACAGCTGCTGCTAATTACCTACTCTGGTGTGCGAAACGTAAAGTATACTTGTCGCTAAAAGTGGAGGACGTGGAAACCGGGAGACCTTTGCGTATGCCCCCTCCCCCTAACCCTCGCCTCCATCAGCCTTTCCCGTTTGGCATCGCTCCCACGGTCCTCGGAGACCACCTGTTCGCTAGTGTGGCGCTCCACGTCCCTTGCTTAGCTGTTATATAGCCGATATAAAGGGGGAGCACAGTTGTGCACAAATAAATTTATGACAATGTTTTATAATGTGCCTTTCAATACTTTGGATTGAATAATAAGTCATAGATGCATAATGCAACGCTTCACTTAGAACGTATTGAACCATTATGTCACACTGTATTTTTGAAAATCGCAGCAAACAGAAAGAATCCCATGACTGAACGAAAATTGGTCGAAGTGTACAAGAATATATACCAATAAGGCTAACCCGACCAGATAGCTGTTAGCGTTAGGACCCCTTTTCTGGGATTCGGGGAGACGCGCCGGCAATGTATCAAATCTGCCTTGCGGTATAACGACGAGAGACGCTGTGTCGGCTAGCGTGGTTGTGGTTTTCCGGCTGTTTCCCATAACGGTGAACAACGGGCAGGTACTCGGACTCCGCCTCGGTTACACGATTTGCAAATATTTCGAGAAGCGTTATCACACTTTCACACAGTTTCTGCCCCGCAATGAAGGGGTAGAGGGTGCGTCGCCACAAATAAATGGCATCCGGTCATCCTATATCTAAAGCAACCAGATTGACCAGAATTCCAGATTTGGCCGTGACAGCTCTGGTTTTAGAGTCTAGTCCCCTTTTCTTCATTTGGTTCTGTAAGGAGGCCTAACTATTCTAGGAATCAAATCAAGTTCTCGGTCATGTGAGATTTCAACATGTAATTTTTCACATTTCTAGCACTGTAAAATTATCTATAGCCTACTTTATTTCAATACTCTAGCCCTAATCCAACATACCATGAAGCGCTGTGTTATGAAATGCATTCACATGGGCTGCTTGAGGATGCGGTCAAATTTGAGATCTTCAATAGTACTAGACCTGAAGCTTGTACGAGAGCTGTTCGGAAAGTAAGGTCCGATCGGGTGCGAAATGGAAACCACAGCTAAAATTCGATGAAGCGTTGCACATACTTGTTAGCCAGTGTCTCTAACGTATCTGTCGATCGCGTCACTTCGCTCTTCTCAGTTCTGAGTGCACAGTGAGCACGTAAATATGTTTAGAAAACAGTGTCTCCAAGCGTGAGGGCCTAGTGAGAGGTTTTGCCTGATGTTATGCAGGTCTCCCACAATACAGCCTCAAACTGGCTCCCTCTGAGAATCATCTCTGCTCACATGAACCGCTGGCTATGAAGGCAACATTTTGGCACAAACAACGAGCTATAGACCAGTATAGAGAATTAGCGGAAAGCACTGGCGGATGCCTTCAATGATAATGGTATTTGAAAGTTGGTACAACGCTATGACAGATATCGAAGTCGGAGAGGCGACTATGTAGGGAAGTAACTGGAAGGTGTAACTAACTGTCGGAAATAAAATTTCTTCACTTTCACAGTGGTTTGCATTTCGCGACCGATCGGACCTTAATTTCCGAACAGCCCTCGTATTTCTAACCCGGATTTGCTTAAGTGTAGCGATAATGCTCAAATGCGCACTTCATTGGCGTCAGTGTTATATATGGTTCGTGTATAAGTTCGCAGCGCTTTTCGTTTGCATGTTGGTATTCCGGCAGCTTTGGGCTTATTTATCGACTGTCATTTTTTACTGGTGCTATTTGAGAGTATTGTCATCTTGGTATTTGTGGATAATGAGTGGAGTTGTGGATATAGAAAACGAGTGCCAAATGGAGATATCGGAATATTTTCGACATTTTCTTTCTTTCTTCTTTTTTTTCTGCTTCAGTAGAGGGGTGACAGTAGTGGAGGCAGCCATAAACATTTGCGCCGTTTATGGGAATAATAGCATTGGACAGAACATGACAAGAAAATGGGTCTATCGTTTTAAGGAGGACAGTTTTGACATTAATAACTCTCCCCAGATGGCAGTTATAAGAGTCGAGGGACATGAAAGGGAAGCAGTGGTTGGGAAGGGAGTGAGACAGGGTTGTAGTCTCTCCCCGATGTTATTCAATCTGTATATTGAGCAAGCAGTGAAGGAAACAAAAGAAAAATTCGGAGTAGGTATTAAAATCCATGGAGAAGAAATAAAAACTTACGATCGTAATTCTGTCCGAGACAGCAAAGGACTTGGAAGAGCAGTTGAACGGAATGGATAGTGTCTTGAAAGGAGGATATAAGATGAACATCAACAAAAGCAAAACGAGGATAATGGAATGTAGTCGAATTAAGTCGGGTGATGCTGAGGGAATTAGATTAGGAAATGAGACACTTAAAGTAGTAAAGGAGTTTTGCTTTTGGGGAGCAAAATAACTGATGATGGTCGAAGTAGAGAGGATATAAAATGCAGACTGGCAATGGCAACGAAAGCGTTTCTGAAGAAGAGAAATTTGTTAACATCGAGTATTGATTTAAGTGTCAGGAAGTCGTTTCTGAAAGTATTTGTATGGAGTGTAGCCATGTATGAAAGTGAAACATGGACGATAACTAGTTTGGACAAGAAGAGAATAGAAGCTTTCGAAATGTGGTGCTAGAGAAGAATGCTGAAGATTAGATGGGTAGATCACATAACTAATGAGGAAGTATTGAATAGGACTGGTGAGGAGAGACGTTTGTGGCGCAAATTGACCAGAAGAAGGCATCGGTTGGTAGGACATGTTCTGAGGCATCAAGGGATCACCAATTTAGTATTGGAGGGCAGCGTGGAGGGTAAAAATCGTAGAGGGAGACCAAGAGATGACTACACTAAGCAGATTCAGAAGGATGTAGGTTGCAGTAGGTACTGGGAGATGAAGAAGCTTGCACAGGATAGAGTAGCATGGAGAGCTGCATTAAACCAGTCTCAGGACTGAAGACCACAACAACAACAACTCTCCACGTTCAGGAAGACCATCCGTGTTTGATGAAGATGGTTTAAAGGCATTAATCCACAATGATACACGTCAGTGTACACGCGAACTGACAAATGTGACGAACTATGGTCATTCCACCATTGTGTGACATCAGCATGCAATGGGGAAAGTTCAAAGTCAGGTGTATGGGTACCGCAAGCTCTAACCCAAAATCAAAGAAAATCAGGGAGTGGCCACAATTATGTGCATCTCAGCTTGCTCGTCATCAATTGGCTCGTAAACAACTTCACCAATTCGTATCCTGTGAGGTTACTAGTGACGAGAAATGGTGTCTTTATGCTGAAATAAAGAAAAGGAAGGAATGGCTGAGCAGCAAAGAAAGCAGCAACTCCCCGTACAAAGACCTGCAAGCATCAGCAACGATAATGTTGTTGCGTCTCATGGAACAGCGGCGGTGTGGTGTACTATGAATTGCTTCCCCGAGGTGTAGCCATCATTGCCCACATTTATTGTGAACAACAGAGACGTCTTGCAGACGCAGTCCAAGAACAACGACCAGCAAGACTGCGTGAAGTGATGCTGCTCCACGATAACGCCCGCCCACATTCTGCTAAATTATACAAAACACTCTGCAGGAGTTGGGTTGGGAAGTCGTCCAGCGCCCAACTTATTCACGCGATCTTGCGCCCTCAGATTTTCACCTTTCCCACTCTCTATCGAACAATCTCCAAGGAACTGACGTTGCAGACAAAAATCCGCTCCGAACATGGTTGACGAGAAATTACCTCAACCTTGGCAGACTGTTGTGAATAGTGGAGGAGAATATGTTACTGATGACTAAAGTCTCTGTTATGTGTGATTGTCGTATTTAAACTTAAGGAGAAACGCTACAAACTTATGCAGAAACCCAATAGGACATGTAGCACAGTTGGCAGGTTATTTATTCATTTCGCTCGGACTGTAACCAACTCTACAATGCCCTAGCGACAGTGCGTTGTTTATTTGGAACTTCAGGACAGGTTAAGTAAACCATTCATAATCAAGTCTCATGAACTCTGTTTTTAAATAAATTAAATTTAAGTAAAGAAGCTCTTATACTTACTATGCCTAGTAAACAGAAGACCGAGGTTCGATTCCCGGCCATCACACAAATTTTGATTCATTGTTGCAGCATCTATCACTATCGAAAATAAAGTTGAGACTCTTTTGTCTCCAGGAAACCGTAATTCCATCACACCAAACTCTCATGAATTATCATTTATTTCCTTTTTAAACAGGTATCCATTCATAATAAAGAGAGGTCGAACAAACAACGATGTCCGTTGCACGAAATATAGGGGAAAGTTTTCCGTTGCCCAGTGAAGGAAGTACTGTAATACGAGATAGAGTATCGTCTGCAAACGACCAAACAAAGCTGATAGATAAGAGCGCCACATTTAAGTGTACTGCAATTATATAGTAGCTGTATGCTTTAGATTAATTCTGATTTACTATCATTTGATGCCTACTATTGATTTCGTTGACAGCTTTACAAATAAATAACAATTACAGAAAATAGTTGTATTCTGAGCTGTTAGCAGTCACAAAACTGGCCACACTTTGACTCCCAGAAATATAGTCACCTCATTATATCACAAACACTGCCAGATCCAGATTAACGTGCCGACCCCTCAAGGTACTGGACAAAGGCCAGAAAATACAAAAAGACCAATAAGACGCCCATTTATCTGGAGGGTCACTCTTCTGGAAGCAGTGAGCCGCTTCTTGCAGCTAGTCTATGGTGTACAGTGCAGACGTCCTGCTCACTATAGCTTAGATGTCACGTGGCACCTGAAGCGCCTGCCTATCGGCATGTTGTTGTAGACCCAGTACTCAGTCACAAAATATTGCCCATAGAAGGATCAGTTGTGGTTGTTGCAATGTTGTTGTTATGAATAAACTTCAAATACGGTAAGCAAAGAATTAGTGTCACCAAATGAGTATTTATCAATTAAGTTTTGGACCTTTACATGGCCTCCACGACAAACATCGAGCAGATGTGAGAAAATACTGGATTTGTATCGCTTGCCCTAAGTCCAAAAATTCTTTGTACCACACCAACGTGATAAAACACACAGCAGTAAGAGATATGGTGGGTGTGACTCTTAGTGCAATTAAATTTAATCGCTGCAGATACATGGGAATTTTATTAGTGATGTTACAAATTATTTATTATGAGTACATGCATGCTGATCAACAAATAGTGAGACGTTGAGGAATATTTTGAAGTTTTATGACTGTTAAGGCACTGCATTGGTTAACAACACAGGAAAATTGTGGAAGTCTCCTCGGATCTGCCGGATGCTTAAACGAACTTGATTTCATATTTCAGCGGTCCAACTGTCCACTACCTTCAGGAGAACTCCGCCACTGCTGCTACTGCTGCTGCTGAGATCCGCTGAAACCTGATGCCAAGGCTGCAAGAAACTTCACACTGGTGATGCCGTTCCGCCTAGGATGAATGGTCCTCAAAGATTGCGTTAGCAAGGGGTTCCTCTACGCACTACTGTTAGTAATTTGAGTGCACCCACATATAACCTGGCAAAGCATTTACTTCTGCTGTCAGCCAATATGCTGGCAAATGTGAACACCATATCTCTAAATCGGTGCCTTTTATTCGGCAATTGAAATCTCTAAGGCAGGGGCCTTTGGATTTACAACTGAGTTTTGATGTGGTATCTCTATTTACACGAATCGCTCTGGAACAGTCTCTGAGTTTGAAATTACAGTGAAATGAATCCCTCCAGCTGCATACAGGCGTTGATATATGTCAACGGGGATAGTGGAAAATGTGTGCCCCAACCGGGACTCGAACCTGGGATCTCCTGCTTACGTGGCAGACCCATCTGAGCCACCGAGGACACAGAGGATGCCTCGACTGCAGGAACTTATCTCTGGCACGCCTCCAGTGAGACCTACATTCCCAAAATTGGATAAAGAGTTGGTGAGGTTTTGTCGCCAAGTGTTGACATGCACGTAATTTTCAGATAACGACAACATTTCTGAACAGAATGATGGAGAGGCACTGAGGATCTCAGCTTTCAGCCAACGTGTTTCTCGAGATGCGTAGATGGTATCGTTTTCGTCTGACCTCATGGAGTTGACGCTCTCAACGGATTTTTGAACCACTTCAGTTGTCTTCATACAAGCGTTTAATTTACCATAGAGGTCGATAGTGGTGGGAGACTTCCATTTTTGGACGTTATGGTTTACAAAAAGCAAGATGGTACTCTGGGACATAGTGTTCATCGATCGATATCTGCATCCTTAGAGTTGCCAACCATCATACCAACGCAATGGCGTCCTTAGGACTCCGATACGAAGAGTATATGCTGTTTTCGAAGTGGACAGTTTAACTTAAGAAGTAGCCCATTTGATGGCTGTTTTTAAGGAAAATGGGTACACTAAGAAGCAGATTCGTCGGGTTATGGAATTTGGACCATCTCCAAAGGTGCATGAAGAGGAGCATAGATCTGTGGCCTTGATTGCTTACGCTGCGGCTTTCAGACTGGAAGAGTTTGAAGGGGTTTTAACACTAAGGGTATGTTCCAATTACCTTCCAAGATTAGGGCACAACTTGGCTCTCTAAAAGATGATTCGGGGTTTAGGAAGCCTGGAATATATAAAATTCCGTGTCAGTTTGCGTTAGATTCGCATAGTTCAGGACAGATGCATGAAACATAGCTGTCACATGAGACTACAACAGACGGAAAAATCGGCTGTAGCAGAACATTGCTTAAATGAGGGATACGGAATGAGATATGAAGAGACTGTGATAGTTGCCAACACTTCCGGTTTTTGGACAGTGTTTGGAAAGAGGTTGGAGGACAATCTGATTAATAGAGAAAACGCTTTTCCTCTCGGCGGGACGTGGAACCCTATACTTTCCCATATCATAGCAGAACGTTCTTCGCTGCAGACGGTGCACGTGTTTGAAAATAGTTTTCTACTAACGGCGGCGCCACCAGCTTCTTTGTACCATCTTATTTGGTAGTAAGGCATCAAAATCAATTTCATATATTGGATATAGGTTCTGCCTGTTATGCAAGAACACTGATTTTTCTTATTACCCTAACTTGTTTTCCCATCTCTGTGCCATCATCAGTGAGCTTCGTTCATTGAAAACTGCAAAAAGTTAACATCTTTCAGGCTGTAACTGATCTAAAGTGAGGCCTAAAGACAGTTTTTGTTCGTTTTTGTTACTGCGATTTTATATTATGTGGCTTTGTAGGACCGTCTGTATGGATCGTCTGATATCTTGTCAACTGCAAACCAAACGAAGTAAATGTGCATTTTTTCAGTGAGTTAGCACATGCCTTGATTTTTCAAAAACGTTAGTTTGATTTGGCAAAACGTTTTGCGTATACATTTGTCATTACTGACATTTTGTTGTGACTGACCCTTCTTCTTTGGCATTCTGATGGCACTGCACACACATATTAATATCTATCTATATCCGGATCCCGCTCCCGCTAGTGCCGGGTCTGTGTGCTGACGAGTCCTCTGCAGCTGGCTTGGTCCTCTCACCACTTTTCTTCTTCCTCTTGCTACCGGGTCACCTGTCTTTTCCACAGATAGTATCACTCCCATTCTCCACCGTGTTCTTGGGAGCCCTCTAGGTCTTTTTCCATCCATATTTAGTTCATCCATAATTTTTGGGAGCCTCTACCCACGCATCCCCTTAACATCCCAGTACCATCTTTCTTCTTTCATACTTTCTGGTTTAAGATCCTTTCTAATATCTAAATTCCTTACACTATCCGTTCTTGTTTTTCCCTTAACTGCTCTGAGAAATTTCATTTCCCCTGCTTACAGTCTGTTCCAGTCCCTTTCTGTCACTGTCTATGTTTCTCCTTCATAGGTAGCAGTAGGGAAGTAATAACTCTTATACATAAAGAGTTTTGCTTTTTATGAAACTTCCTTGTTCCAAATCAGGTGGTTTCTTGTTTGGTGGAAATGTCCCCCTTCTGTAGCCTCCCTTA
Organism: Schistocerca serialis cubense; assembly: GCF_023864345.2. Lineage (NCBI taxonomy): Eukaryota > Metazoa > Arthropoda > Insecta > Orthoptera > Acrididae > Schistocerca > Schistocerca serialis. Next base: position 971,531,028 of record NC_064638.1, read on the forward strand.
ATTTCATTGGTTATTCTTCCATCACTAGATATTTCACTCCCTAAATAAGTGAAAGTTCAAAATGGTTCAAATGGCTCTAAGCACTATGGGACTTAACATCTGTGGTCATCAGTCCCCTAGAACTTAGAACTACTTAAACCTAACTAACCTAAGGACATCACACACATCCATGCCCGAGGCAGGATTCGAACCTGCGACCGTAGCAGTCGCGCGGTTCCGGACTGAGCGCCTAGTACCGCTAGACCACCGCGGCCGGCTAAGTGAAAGTGTGTACCACTTTGAGGGGTTTTCCATTCAAAGTAATATTCCCGTCGATCCCTTTGTCTCTTGCAAATACCATTACTTCACTCTTATCTTTGTTTATTTTTAATCCATACCTTCTCATTATTCCCTTCCACGCATCAAGTTGTAACTGTAGATCTACCTCTTTATAGCCACATATTACCATATCATCTGCAAAAATCATCTTTTTGTCTTTTTCTTTTACGATATCTTCAACTGCCCTATTCATTCCCTCCATCACAACGTAAAAAGTGCAGGAGATAGAATACTTAATTGTTTAAGTCCTTGTCTTATTTCAAAGTATTCAGAGTTCCACAATAGTGTTGTATTTCTACAATTGTGTCTTCTGTATATTGTCTTTATTACGTTAATGTATCCACCTTCTATAACTATCTTCTTCATTTCTTCTGAGAGTCTTTTCCTGTTAACTGAGTCATATGCCTTTTCTATGTCTATGAAAACCATTATCACCCTTTTTTCCATCAGTTGACCAATAGAAAATATCAGGTCAATCGTGCTTCTTCCTTTCCTAAGCCCATGTTGTTCTTCACTCAGCTCCTTTTCTATCTTTTCACCTATTCGATTTAGTAAAATTCTTTCAAATATCTTGGGTGTATGACTCATCAGCGTTATTCCTCTGTAGTTTTTACAAAGTCTTTTATTGCCTTTTTTGAAGATGGGAACAATGTCTCCTCCTCTCCAATCGTCAGGTGTTGTACTCTTTCTCCACACAGTTGATAGTACTCTATACAACCACTGCATTCCCACTGGACGTGCTGCTCTTATCATGTCCACTGATACTTCATCAGTCCTGGGGCGTTCCCCCCATTCATTTTTTGTCGCAGTAATTTCCATTTCCTCCGGTGTAATTTGTCCTAATTCTGATTCCCAACTTCTCTCAGTTTCTCCATTATTTGTTGTTCCTTCGTGTACCTGCTCCTCAGAGTTTAACAGTTTCTTAAAATGTTCTCTCCAGAGATCTTTTATATTCCCTGGATCTTCAATCACAGTACCATCCTCTATTTCCATCTTTACTAGTAGTTCAGAAGCCTTCCTTTTATTTTTCATCGTTTTATAAAACACTTTCTTATTGCTCTTCACATCTTCTTAAAATTTTTTGTAAACCATTTCCATGACTTTTTCTTTGCTGTTTCACTATTTCTTTACACTTCTTCTTTCCCTCTATATATATCTTTTATGGTCCTCATCATTTGTTGTTTTCCACCACTTTCTCCATGCTCCATTTTGTCTTCTAACTGTGGTATCACCCCACCAAATTGACTGTCTGACTTTTTCGTTTTCAGATGTTCTGCCACATGCTTTTTGTACTGCTTCGACTAAATGTCTTTGAATAAACTCCATTCTTTTTCTACATGGCAGAAAACATCTTTTGGAAATTTTTGTGTGATTAATTCTCTACACTTCTCAGCACTTCCACTTTCCTTCAATTTCCAATCCTATATCCTCATCACTTTCTTCTGTTTTCTATTTTTCATACTTTGATTCATTTTCCATTGTCCCACCAGTAATTTATGGTCTCCATCTACAGTCACACTTGGAATTACTTCACATTTGTTGCTTTCTCTCCCCATTCCATGTCTACTAGAATATAATCAATTACATTCTTGGTTCTTCCATCCCAACTGTATCTGGTGATAGCATGACTTTCTCCCTTCATAAACCAACTGTTTGCTATTTTCATTCCATTCCTCTGGCACAAATCCAGGAGCCTTTCCCCTACTTCATTTCTACCTCCATATCCAAAACGTCCCAGTACTTGCTCAAATCTCTTTCTGTCTTTCTCTACCTGTGCATTAAAATCTCCCATCACTATATTAGCACACTCTATGTGGTTCTCTAACGAATATTGAAAGACCATCTTCTCTTCTTCGCTACATCCCACTGGATGTGCATAAATCTGGATAACTTTTAGTGTTTCATTCTGAAATCTCAGGTTTAATATTATGACCCTGTCTGACATATATCTCACACTTTCAATACAGTTATGTACATTCTTATTCACCATCACTGCCACTCCATTTCTTCCTAACCAGTTATTCCCACTCCAGTACAGTTTTCCTCCTCCTCTCAAATTCTTCTCACCTTTTCCTTCCACTTTGTTTCGCTTAATCCCAAAATATCCAACTTTCTCTCTGTTAGTACATCTGTCATTTCTTCCATTTTTCCACTGAGGGTTAATGTATTAAGGGTGACAATATTTAGGTTATTTTTCAGTCCATTTGGTTTCATCTTCTTGTATTGATGAATATCATCAGGTCTCCCATCATTCGCACCAGTACTTGAAAAAGAAGTGGGGTCAAATCCTGAGTGGTTCGTTTCGAGGTTCATCTGTGTTTTGAAGGCAGTATATGGAGACTTTCCTACTGGATTTCTAGGTCTAAAGCAAGAAAGGATTTTCTGTTGAAATTGTCTCCCTTAGCCTTTGGAGTTTCTCCTCCACCACAAGGAAGTGGTTCCCTTCTCATTTAATCCCCAGAAAGGAGGGTCGCCTTATCTGCCAGCTTCTCCGTTCCAAAGTCTTTCTTCTCCACCGTTGTTGCCATTAAGGTCTTCACCCGTAACCTTGGGCATGGGTTCCGTGTTATACCCCATGGGATTGGGTCCCTGCCTGAAGTCAGTCATCCTATCACTCCACCCTACTGGAGTGTAGGATGCCCACCAATGCGACGTGGAAGCGCCAGACAGGAATTACCCTAGTGGAGGAATAGGGAAGGGGGCCCTACCTCCCTGGAGCCGGGTTAATGATTGTGTATGGTGCCACAATCAAAGGTACATATTAATATACTTTGTGTAATTTCGGTTTCCTCACACGCCTTTTCACTTTGCAAAGCACGGTGAGCACTATGCAGTTGTGATCTAATCTCGTCGACGTTCGTTCCCGAGAGAGTTTCACGCCAAATTTGCATTTCGTTTACTTTTATCTCTCTCTTTGTGTGTGTGTGCGTGTGTGTGTGTGTGTGTGTGTGTGTGTGTGTGTAAGCTCCTTTAGCTCTTTGTGTTGCCTTTTCTGTGCAGCTCCTTTAACGTGATAAGAAATATGCCTTAACAGAGTGCAGCGTCTTAATTTAACCCTTGTTTGCCCTCTGCTGTTGCTTTCTGTGCGTGGAATTTCTCTTCTGTTGTTAATTTTTGGTATAGGTTATGGCTGGATTTCGGTATTTTTAAATCTCTTGCTGTAGTTGGGTGTTGGGCTATTAGGTGATCAGCAAATTCGCTTTGGGTGACGTTATTTTTGGGGATCTGAGGCTTTTCTGAGTGTCTTGTTTTAAAATTCCTTCACGTTTGTCCTATGTATACTGATGGGCAAGTGTTGCATATACACTTTTGGAAACAACAGGAACCTAGAAAACCCAATGGAACTAGTAGGGAGACTCAAGAACATAGACATACCAGACACAGCAAGCCTCATATCATTTGATGTCACGTCAATAGACATTTGAATTCCAATAAATGAAACAATCAACATCATCATACAAAAACTAAAACAATGGGGGAACACACCAAACTCACACATTAATGAAATGGCAACCATACTCAAGGTCATAACTGCACAAAATTACTTTAAGTTCAACAAGAATTTTATTCCCAACATGAAGATCTGCCAATAGGATCACCAATTAGTGGCCTCATAGTCAACATATCGATGAATAACCAAGATAACGGGATCTTCACACACATAATAAAACAAAAAAATACAAAGTTATATACTGGTACCATTACGTTGATGACACAATATGCCTGATTGATGAGCCACACACACATGTAGATAAGCTACAAACGAAATAAACAACTTACACCCAAAAGTTCGCATCACATTAGAAACAGAAACAGACAACACGCTATGTTTTCTGGCTCTCACCATACCAAAGACAATCAACGCCCATGACTTCAGGGCATTCAGGAAATCGATAACCCCAAAGCATCACCATTCACAATCCATCTAACCACCTGGCGGTACGCAAGCAAGTAAGCTCCAGATTCATTTTTCACAAATTGAACAGAACACCCACAAGGAAACAGAACTACGCACAGGAGCTAAACACAATGAAACAAACACCAGAGGGAAACGGTTCACAAGCCCTATATGTCACAGAAATTAAATGAAAAGAAACAAACACACGACACGTAAACAAAACCTTACACAACACAGAACAACGTAACATACAAACAATGACCACATACGAAACACAACAGTACGACACACACACACACACACACACACACAAAACGAAATGGCACATATTCACCTACAATAACAAAATTGTCCACAGAATAGGCAACATATTGAAGAAACAGGAACTTCAAATAGTATACAGTACAGACACCACTACACAGAAAATATTCAGAACATCATAGACACCCACAGATAAATTCAGCAGATCTGGGATATATGAATTCACATGCAACATTTGGCAATCAGTATACATTGGAGAAACGTGCAGGAACTTTATAACAAGATACTTAGAACACCTCACAGCCCCAAAAAGTAACATCTCCCATAGTACGTTTGGTGACTACCTAGTAGCCCTTAACTATCACCCAACCACAATGGCAAGAGATTTAAAAGTACTGAAATCCAGCCATAACCTATACGAAAACTAACAATAGAAGAAAACTTCCACATACAGAAGGCACGAGCAGAAGGCAAACAAGTTTTAAATAAAAACACTACACTCTGTTAAGGCACATTTTTTAATACATTAAAGGAGCTCTACAGAAAAGGCAACACAAATACCTAAAAGTTTTCACACACACACACACACACACACACGCACACACACACACACACACACACACACACAAACTCCACACAAACAAGGGGAGAGAGAGAGAGATAGATAGATAGATAGATAGAGAGAGAGAGAGAGAGAGAGAAGTAAACAAAATTCAAATTCGGCGCCAAACTCTACCGGGAACGAGTGCCGACGAGGATTAAAACATACAACGTAGTGCTCACCCCGTTTTGCGAAGTCAAAAGGGGTTTGAAAAACCGAAATTACACAAAGTACATTAATATGTGTGTGCAGTGGCCTCAGAACACAAAACAGGTAGGGTCAGCCACAGAAAAACGTGAGTAATAACAAATATATACGCAAAACATTTTGCCAAATCAAAGTCATGTTTTTAAAAAAATCAAGGATTGTGTTAACTTGGTGAAAAAATACACATTCACATCGTTTGATTTGCAGTTGACAAACTATCAGTGAAGAACACCATACAGACGGTCCTGCAAAGCCATATAATGTAAAATCACTTTGTTAGATCAGTTACGGCCTAAAATATGTTTACTTTTTACAGTTTTCAGTAAACGAGATCCACTTAGGACGGCACAAAGATGGGGAAACGTATCTGGGTAATAAAAAAAAACAGCGTTTTTGAATAAAATGTGGAAGCTATAACCAATAATTTTAACTGCGTACACGGAAATATACAAATGCTGCAAATACAGTTTTATACATTCTACATTTTTTTGCAGGCTTTGATATTTTGTAAGTTGCTTAAGCAATGACTAGTTCATTCTAATCATCACCGTCCGACACCTGCGAAATATATTTATTGTAGTATATACTAATGGTCAATCGTCGGCAGTGGTAAGAAGAAATACTGCAAAATTGATATTCTGCACCAGAGCAGCGTGCAAAGACCGCTAATAATGAGCTGCGACGTGCACGACTGGCGCCAGTAATACAAACGGGTAGTGGAACCCGCTCTGTGATCGGCTCGGAAAGCGACTGCCAACTAACCCGCTTGGGCGTAAGAGCTCTCACTTACTGCACTAAGTTTGAAAGTTATTTGATTTAATGCTGGATGTTTTTTATATTGAAAGTACGTCTTATGAAAATGGAATATTTAAGCGCATCCGACTGATACTGATTAATCCAGTACAAGGGAAACAATTTTGTCCATCAAATGATTAATGTGTAAAGCGAACTAAAATGCAGAGAAGGAAACGTTATGACACCCAACGGAATTAATTTAATGTTCTGCAACTAAATATGCCGTCTGGATAACGATTCTGACTGCTCAATACAAAATCATTCTATTTCCTTTACTGGCATGTATCTAAACGTATCTGAAACATCAAATTCGATGCCAAACTCTATCGGGAACGAACGCCGACGAGGATTAGAACATACAACATAGTGTTCACCACATTTTGCGAAGTCAAAAGGTGTTTGAAAAACCGAAATTACACAAAGTACATTAATATGTGTGTGCAGTGGCCTCAGAACACAAAACATGAAGGGTCAGCCACAGCAAAATGTGAGTAATAACAAATATATACGCAAAACATTTTGCCAAATCAAAATCATGTTTTTAAAAAAATCAAGGCTTGTGTAAACTTGGTGAAAAAATACACATTCACATCGTTTGATTGCAGTTGACCAGATATCAGTGCAGAACACCTGTTAGGACAGCCCTGTGCAGTTAGAGGACAATTTGCCACATATCTGTAATCTCGTTCGTTGCCTTCTTCACCCTGGAACAGAAAGCTGAACGAAAAGTTATGCACTCCTATATCTCGCAATAAGGGGTCGTGCAAAAGTTGAGATTTTTCCTTACCATGTGATTATGTGATTTCTAGGAATTTGCATCTTCTAATCTGAATAGTTGTGAATGTGATAAACAAGTGTAAGATATAACTTTTTCGACAGAGAGGACAGCAAAATACGAGTGCATTATTTCCACCCACCAGAATTAGAATCGTATTAAACTGAGCAGAATGCAGACATGTTAATCATACGTTGCATATAATACGCACCAGGACAAAGATATTCTGAAATAAGAAAAATTTTACGCTTGAAACAAATTCGCGAAGTCAACATTCATTTGTATATACTGAGGAAGAGAATGGATAACACAGGAGACTATCTAACATAACGTATACAGGTAACTCTATAAAACGAGTCTCCACACACTCCGTCGTATTTTGCATAAATGTATGATACAAAGGATTGACTTTCCCACAGTTAATCAAATACAAGCGTAACAAGGTTCATTTAAACTGCTATAAAATCCCACACGATGGGAGAGAGCAAGCGTCTTTTACAAAAATCGCAGGATTGCAAACTTCATTAGTCACTGCCTGGTAAGACAAAGGCATTAGAGGTCACTAGGGACCATATAATATGGGAAACCATACATTTACAAAGAGAAGTTGTTGTTCTCTAAAGCGTTACAAGCCTACCACATATTCCAATATCGAAAATTTCTAATCGCTTACGAAATGTGTGGTCGAGAAGCGGCCACACTAACGGCATTTGAATTGACACAAGGGAACCTGGAGCGAGCCATTACTCATAGAAAAATAACCTAGTGTAAAATATTGCAAGACATAGAATTTTAATGATGATTAAGCAAAGATAGTGGTGATGAAGAACTGGTTGGATGAGGACCACATGGGCCCAGGAGAAGCGTCACTCATAAAGATTCTAGTTAACTTCATTAATCAGTTTACTAAGTTTCGCACAAGCAGTAAATGTGATGGGAGATCTATAATGACAAAACCCGGCCGGAGTGGCCGAGCGGTTCTAGGCGCTTCAGTGAGGAACCGCGCGACCGCTAAGGTCGCAGGCTCGAATCCTGCCTCGGGCAAGGATGTGTGAGTCGTCCATAGGTTAGTTAGGTTTAAGTAGTTCTAAGTTCTAGGGGACTGATGACCTCAGATGTTAAGTCCCATAGTGCTCAGAGCCATTTGAACCTTTTTTTTTTTTCATGACAAAAGCAACAGCACAGTTAAATATCACTCTAGCGCTCAAGATTAGTGGAATCCCAAACATTACTCAGTTACTTCAAAGTATGGAACAATTATAATTATAAATAAGCGCCATCTTCTACAGATGTGTGTGAGCTGGTGCCTCCTTTGTTTACCAGTTTCCACTAGCTCTTTACCGGAACAGCTTAGAGAAACCACTTGGGATCGGTCACAGATTATTCTCACTTCGACCCTCGCTTGTCCAGTACGATCTTTGACCAACACAATAGCAAGATTATGCATGAGAAGTGAAAAAAATCTTTACAAAAAATGTAAAAGTCTCTCTCTTCTCGCACATGCCAGACATATACGAACATAATATGCAAAAAATACGAATATTTGATTATACATTATTACTGAATGAGTGTCGAATCGAAGAAACGTTTCAAGTTGTTGAAACTCTGCTTCGAAGCTGGAGCATTACAGCGGGAATGGATCTACGTATAGATGTGGTTCCGCTGGGCGGACTGACACGATCATTATACAGAAGTCACAAAAGTGTCAGAATGATATGGGTTCATGAACGCAATTACCGGCGTGTTGGTGGCAAAGTGAAGGTTTTCAAATGGAACTCTCCATTTTGTACTATGTAGATAACAGCATGTGTGGCTACACCTGTCAAGGTGTCCACAATCTGACTGTTAGGTTGTCGTGCAGAGTGTAGTGCACAGACGCCAAATGTAATTATTTTGAGGTCCATGGTTGCAAAATCGGACATGGACTGTTACATACAGGAGCAAACTGAACAGCAACAGTTATATCTGGCAGGGGTTAAAACACGAATTCCGTTCCTAATTGAGGAGAACAGTGTCCAATTAGTCGTGGCCAAGAATGTGCAAATCAGCCTCCAAGATGGAGGGCCCCACGGACTCCCTGGGGTAAGCTGAAAGGGCACAATACGTTTCAATTTCATGGTATTCAAGTATTCTATGTGCAATATGTGCCACTATTCCGTATAAGCTATAAAATGTATGTAACTGTAATTTTTAAAATGCTTGATATTAGTCACTCTGCCAGTGGTGGAGAATGCACTCTTGTTTCTTTACTAGTTGTTCCTATTGCGGTCCGTTATCCTCACCATCGTTACCACCCTGTACGAAAGTGGTATTGGTAACCAAGATTTCAAGGACATTTCAAGTGCACCCCTTCAGAGTTAGAGAAGGAGATTCAGAAAGGTTGCCCTGGGGAAAAGAATGGACAGCTAGCTTGCGTCTAGTGCAAGCAGTGACACCCTGTTCCAACACCCCCTCCTCCCCCTCTCCGACAGTGTCACAGGTGGGCTAAGCCACAATGCAGAGGCCATATGGAATGTAACGTCCCTATAATCAGATTTCTAAGTGTTTTTGTCATCTCTTTTGGGAGGCTATGCCACTGGAACTGCTCGACCAATCTATAGCTCATTAAACGTTTGCATTAGACATAGTTATACGAGGTGTAGAAAACGTGATGGTGTTACTTACCTTGTCTTTCGGCACGGGTAACATTCAGAGTACTTCGTTCCACAGAAATTTGTGATATGCAGCAACTGTTGATTTCTCCAGAAAAGTGTATGGTCGCATGATTCTTTCTCCAAAACCTGTCTATACCTTTACACTGACGCGAACGTGATGATTTGCTTGCATGATTGCTGGCAGATCTGCACCTGCCAGCACGTGTTTAATGTAGGAATGTTCTGCCCCAGTCTTTGTGGATCCCTCCTCAGCCACAAATAAAATGCAACACGTGGATAGCGGGTCCTTACGGAGCTGATACGACCCGCCAGCAAATCCTCCCTTGCACCATCTTCATTTAAGAGTAACGTTTCCATCCTACGTCCTCAATTATTTGCTGGATGTACCCCAATCTCCGTCTTATCCTACAATTTTTACCTTCTACAGCTCCCTCTAGAGCCGTGATGGTTATTCCCTTACGCCTTAACACTTGTCCCATGATGCTGTCTTTCTTCTTGTGAGGGTCTTCCATATGTTCCTTTTTAGTTGATTCTGGAAGAACCCCCTCAATTCTTATGTTATCAGTTACCCTGGTTTTTGTCATACTTCTGTAGCACCACATCTCAAACGCATCGATTCTCTTCAGCTCCGACTTTCCCTCTGTCCATGATTAACTACTGTGTAATTCCGTGCTCTCATACATTCTCACAAAACTTTTCCGCAAATTAAGGCCTGTGTTTGCCTGTGCTAGTCTACTTTTAGTGTCTTTCTTGCATCGTTCGTCATGCTTTATTTTATTTAAAAGGTATCAGAATTCCTTAATTCCGCTTGTTTCGTGATCACCAATTTTGATGTTGAGCTTCTTGCTATTATCGTTTCTGTTACATTACATTTCTGTTTTTCCAGTTACCCTCAACCCCTATTCCGTACTGATTAGACTGTTCAGTCCATCAAAATAGATCTCGTAATTCTTTTTCGCGTTCACTGAGGATAGCAATGTCATCTGCTAATCTTATCTCTGATAATCCTACACCCTGAATTTTAACCAGACTCTTGATTCTTTCTTTTATTTGCGTCCTTGCTTCTTGGATGTATAGATTGAACAGTAAGAGTGAAACATTGCGTCTATGTATTGCACCCTTTTTAATTCGAACACTTCGTTCTTGATCTTCCAATCTTACTGTTCCCTCTTGGTTCTCGTACATATTTTATATTATCCATATTTCCCTACCAATTATCCCTATTGTTCTCAGAATTTCGAACATCTTCCACCATATGACTTTGTCGAACGCTTTTTGCAGGTCCACAAATTCTATGAACGTGTCTTGATTTTTCTTTTGTCTTGCTTCTACTATCAACCGCAACGTGTGTTCTGCGTCTCTGGTGCCTTTAACTTTCCTAAAGCCAGCAGATATTCAACTCATAGATTCTACATATCAACTTGAATAGACGTTGGGCTGCCACTTCCCTCTATTATTTTAGCAATTCCGATGTAATAATATCTATCACTCCTGCTTTATTTGATCTCAAGTCTTCCAGAGCTTTTTAATCTCCTGACTCTGATACTTTATTCTCTACGTCTTCTTTATTGACCCCAGATTATTCTGCTGCCAAGTATTCAGAAAAGTCCTCCCCCTCATAGCGGCCATCATGTACTCTTTCCACCTACCTGCTTTTTCCTCAGCGTTTAACAGTGAAATTCCCTTTGCACCCTTAGTGTATCAACTTTGCTTTTATATAAGCTGTGTCAGTCGTTCCGACGAACATTTCCTTATCGATTTGTTCACAGTTGAAAAAAAAAAAAAGGCTCCAAGCACTATGGGACTTAACATCTGAGGTCATCGGTCCCTTATACTTAGAACTACTTACACCTTACTAACCTAAGTACATCATACACATCTATACCCGAGGCAGGATTCGAACCTACGACCGCAGCAGCAGCGCGGTTCCGGACTGCAACGCCTAGAACAGCTCGGTCACAGCGGCCGGTCTGTTCACAGTTTTCCTGCAGCCATTTCGACTTGGCTGCCTTCATTCCACAGTAATTTACATTGCTGTATTCCTTTCTTTCACTGTACATTTTTGTACTTCTTCCTTTTGTCGATCAGTTGCAGTAGTTACTATGTTACGAAAACTTCCTTCATATTGTCTGTGTCTGACTTTCCAACATTTGATATTGCCTTTTTTAGAGATTTCCACTCCTCTTCAACTGAACTGTCTACTGTGATACTTTGTATCACAGTACCCACGTCACTAGCGAACTTCAGACGTGTCTCATCATTCCTCAGTGCTTCAGTATCCCACTTCCTTCAACATTCATTCCTTCATATTAGTCTCTTAAACTTCAATCTACAGTTCATCGTTATTAAATTTTGATGTGAGTCAATATGTGCTCCTGGGTACTCCTTATAACCCAACATCTGATTTCGAAATCCAGTTATCTATGCTAGGTATGCCTGTGGCTCATTACTGGGAAACGAGAGGACGCTGCTTCACAAGAATGCGCTTGTAACCAGTTGCGGACAGGATATAAGCCCATCCTCGGCTAGCTATGGTTTTTGACTGGCTCACAGAAGTGGCACTTGTAAAACCATGTTGACTGAGGACGTGTGAAGGCTCCGCATTAGCCGAACATTTCCGGAATTTAGCGACCTCACCTGTGGAGACTTACGTGCACTACCACGCTAGATAGGAACCTGACTGTCTTCACCCTGACAGGGAGTATGTTGTGAAGTGGTTTTGAGCTTAACCAGTGAAAACTACAAAAAAAGACCATCAAATAATATTTATGTAACAATTTATCAGATCCAGTGTGCAACACGAATGCTACCAGAAAATATACAGTTAAAAATAAATGCAATCCTCACTCAATTAAAAATGTAAGTTGCTTGAAAAACACTTATAGGTTGCAGATCTGTATTGTTTCTTGTGAATTTCGCCTGGTTGTGGCATCATCAGATAATGTTAAAATTAATGCCGTAGAACATATGTATCATATGCCATTGGCATTAATTTTAGTGTAACGTATGTCCCTTGCATTAATTTTAACTTTATCTGAAAAACCCCCTCCCAGGTGAAACGTGTAGTAAATGAATGACATATCTGCAACCGATGACTATTTTTATAATCAACAAGGATGCAACATAAATCCGTCACAGCAAGATTGTCACATCTGCAATAAACTCGATTAAGAAATATTCACAACTAAATATATTTACTTTATAATCTCACTAAGTGACTAACATTTATAGATATGAAGCTGGTGCCAGAATAGCTTTAAATTTACGCTACTTGTATTACACAAAGAGTCTGTGATCAAAATGCTACAAATGTTTGCTAGTAGCAGACAGCTCCATAAATTTCTTAGTAGGCGTGACCCTTTATATTTTGGCTGAACTCCCTTTGGATATATCAGATAAGCAGTATTGAAGACTTTCGCCAAGACCCCATAGAAATATCCTTCAATAACAACCTCACGATTAGAATACAGAACAGACAATAAAAAGAAAACAGATCCTAAAACGTTATTCGAGTTACTGGAATTAATACACAATCATAAATTTTCATTGTGAGAAAGCAACACATTTGGTCTGACGAAAAACAACAAAAGCTGAGGTTATTATTCTAACAACTGTTTAAAAATGTACTACCATTTGGACAGAATAGTTTCCTACCACAGCCCACAGGTCAGATTAATAGACAACCAAACTTGGTATTAAATGTAGCATACTCAAAACTATTAAAGGTGAAGTCATATGCTAAGGTAGTTTTACTGACACACAAGGCAATATACGTGTTCAAATGCCCAAGGCGATACTATAAGAATTCTGAAATATTTGATAAATAGAACCTGAAGTTTATGAGCTGACCAGAAATTTTAAAACAGTAAACAGTTCAAGTGACTTAATAGTTTAATTAGTCTGCCACAAATATTATTTTTTCTTTAACGCTAAAGTAAGGCATTACATTGGCTAAAGCTTGACATGACAACAGTGCCAAAGAAAGACAGCGAAACTAATGGTCTTGTCGAATTACACATTATCGATATTTGATATGCAAATTATATAAAGTGATAGCAGATGTAGCTAATTTGACCTGAAAATAGTGTATTCCTTTAGTTTTGTCAATGACTATCGGATAAAAATTGCCAATACATATTTGTTAAGTTTTGTATTTCGGCTGGGCTGGCAATTTCAGCCGGCCACGGTGGCCGAGCGGTTCTAGGCGCTTCAGTCCGGAGCCGCGAGACTGCTACGGTCGCAGGTTCGAATCCTGCCTCGGGCATGGATGTGTGTCATGTTCTTACGTTAGTTAGGTTTAAGTAGTTCTAAGCTCTAGGGGACTGATGACCTCAGATGTTAAGTCCCATAGTGCTCAGAGCCATTTGAACCATGTTTTGGCAATTTCACAGACGGACAGCAGATCAAAGTGGGCCGAAGGGCACCATTAGCTTAATGCAGGAAGTAAAAGGTGACGCTGATGCCACGTAGGACGGCATTCGCTGAAGGCTGTTGTGTGTTCTGGACAGAATCAGAGGACACCCATTGCGACCGACACCGCACGGACAGCAGGCAACAACACAGCTATCTGGATGGTCGCAGAGCAGTCGTTCGAATTCTACATGAGATGACAGCTGCTCCCATGTTCCTAAAGTGCTTGCCTGTAGCGAGCGCGTTATAAAGTACAATAAAGGCCCTGAAAGGTGAGCAACAATGAGCCTTGGACGGAGAATGCTGAGAACGTGGTGACAGTCTCCGATCGGATAGCAGACAGGAATCTTAGGCAGGCGGTAGAAAAAAACATGCTGTAACACAATAACGCGCTCCTTTGAGGCACCAACAGGACAGAGAAAAAATAAATTCCCTTGTTTAGCTGTATGCCTCTGGGTGATAAAATGCGGGAAATAGTAGTAGTTATGGAAAATTATCGAGAAGTGGGAGGACACTCCAGGGGAACTGACACTTGTCACTGGATGACTGCTTGTGGGATGCTAGGATTGGCGCTCGAAGAAAGGTTGAATATTATGTGGGAAGACAGCAGGAAGTAAGGAGACACGTCGTCTGTTGCTAGTAAGAGAAATGTTTCGAATTCTACTCGCAGAATTCAATGTGAGAAGTAGTCGTTTCGCTTTGCAGCTCCAACTGCAGCGTGATGTAAAATTTGCATGATGTAGATTTTCAGGTTTCGCAGGCATCATCATATCCGACACAAAGGCTACCGACTCGACACTGGCAGGCAACACGACGATGCTGTTAATAAAATGGTAAGATCGGCAATTGGTTGTGGCGTGTATAGGTTGCAATGTACTCAGGAAACGTTTCACTGTTAATGAATAGGACGAAGACGCTCTTCTGGCATCCATAATTTCATGAACCCAGATTTAGGCAATCACTGTTGTCAGATCGCGGAAACTGATCAGTGTGTTAATATGTAAGAGCCTACCTATCGGTTCCTTGTCTTGAATCTCTGCCAACCTTAGTTACTTATAACTGTTTCAAGTTCTTGTAATAATTTGTCAGTAAGTAGGATGTTATTAAATATATTCGTGTTATACTTCGGTGCAACTACTGGACTCGTTTTGTGTGAAGATTTATCAATAACAATAGAAGTTACGGTAACTTTGACTTTCACTACATACGTATTTCAGCTGGTCACAAATTTAAATTATTGAGCCACTATTCCACCACCCGTTTGAAGTCTGTAGAGCCATAATGTAGCGTTAATTAAAATCCTTTGTAATAAATGATAGTTTACCGTCTTCTCTGGGTGGCTGCATACTGATACAGGTTAATTACCTAAAGGTGTAGGCAGTGGGGTAATACATCAAGAACCATGAACAATCATGCAACAATTTTACCATATCTTCTGAGCATGGATCGGTTATTTTCTAATAATAGTGGTAATTTTTACCTCAGTACATGAGGTACATACAATAACAAGTCAGTAGGTTCCATAAACATCACGCAACACAATTACAAAACCAAATGTATCATTACACTCCGTTATTCTATAATAAAGTCGTTTCAGAACAGGCTTTCTTATGAAGCGACAGGGAACGTCGGGCAGCTGACAACACACACCGCCCTTTCCGTCTCGGCCACAGGCCCACTGCCGATATCAACAGACCACAAAAAACCAAAGTCTGTTCACCACACTCGTGCTTCCATGTCCAGGCGACTCTCTCTGTGCTGCCTATGCTATGCTTTAAATAACTGCTCCTCAATGGCCACCTTCGTCTAGGAACCTGGAAGTTGGTTCCAGAGGAAATGGTTAAACAGCACAAGCTAAGAAGTATCGACATCAGAGGATAAGTCAAAAGATTTGTTCGTCCACAGCAGAGGTCTCCACTACTTAAGCAAGACCTGACCCGGTGGAATTCATCAGGTTTCTGCATCATTATTATTATCCCTCGCGATCTTCAGATGAGAACAGTTTGCCCTGAGACTTTTCCCAGTGGAAGGGTCTTGGATTAGAAAATTCACGTCACTACCTTGTAAGATCCTACAGATCGAGGCAGCATCTTCGTCGTGAACTTCTTTGCCCGGTGCCCTGTGTCAAAGAGGTTTTTAACGAACGTCCGCTCGCCAAAGTACAGCATTATAGGATGTCTCCTCTTACGGTAGAATGACGCTTTTCGCTGCTTCGCTTTGCATTTGTATTGCAAGCATGGCTGAGAGTTGACTTGAGATTGTATTTTTAAAGACTGCCTTAACCTTCTATCGATTCGTCTATGTGTATTGTGACATTTAATAATTTTTTTAATAATTTTTTCATAATGCGGGGCCACAGCCATAATATATTTCTTTAAAGTCAGTACCCCTATTAGACTGTTGTTTATTTGCAGTGTTACGATTACACTTACACAATCATGATTTCGGCTTCAAAGCGCCGTTATCAAGTGTTTTGAGTGTTATACAGTGCCTAAGAATGCATACTGTCGTATTTAAAATACACTATTAGACACGGTGTCTAAGGGTCGATATTTCTGGTGAGGCCTACTGCTTTGTTTCATTATTTGTGATGAAACAAAGCAGTAGGCTTTACCAGTAATATCGACCTTTAGACAATGTGTCCAATAGTGTATTTTAAATACGACAGTATGCCATCTTAGGCACTGTATAACACTTAAAACACTTGATAACGGCGCTTTGAAGCTGAATTCATGATTGTGTAAGTGTAAATGTAACACTGCCTATAAAAAAGAGTATAATGACGGTACTGACTTTAAAGAAATATTGTGACATTGTTTAAGTTTGCTTGTGATCGATTTGTTTTAAATTGATTCATGTATTTGTATCGAAAACTGATGAAAATCTTCGTGTGTTCTACTATTGCCCATGTAAACTGCTAGGTTTAACTTACGTCACTGGACGGTTGTTCTGTTGTGTGTATATGACCTGTTATTTACTCGTAGGCTCACTGCTGGAACTTGGTAAACTATAAGCTTGCCTTAACTTCTGGAATTTCATGTGTAGCATGCTGCGCAGCATTGCAGGTCTTGGAGATGTTAATATGTGACCTAGCTAATACGTTAATGCAAATTATGTATTTAAGATATATGTAAATTTCTTGGCCGACCATTGTGGCCGAGCGGTTCTAGGCGTTTCAGTGCGGAATCGCGCCACTGCTACGGTCGCAGGTTCGAATCCTGCCTCGGGCATGGATGTGTGTGGTGTCCTTAGGTTAGTTGGGTGTAAGTAGTGCTAAGTTCTAGGGGACTGATAGCCTCAGGTGTTAAGTCCCATAGTGCTCAGAGCCATTTAAACCATCCTATATTTCTCGTGCTGTCCAGTCAGCAGATGAACTGCATTTTATTGTGTTTGTAAGCTTGTTCATGTTATTGAGGTTTCAAGATGGTGAGACACAGGTATTGCGGATGACTGCTTAAAGTTGTGTCAGTCCCAAGCGTAACGGCATGGTGCAAGGTTTTCCTTAAGAAAATTTAATACTCATACCATAGGTCAAATTTGGCCCCACCCTCCATGCAGTTAACGTGAATATTCCCTATTGTATCTCGACCGATAAGTTTTTGTATCCTAGTTCTGTCCCCATCCTAGTTGTTACTTACTGTATTTGCTTACTTTGGACTACATGGGTTGCGTTAGTCGTTCAAGCTTGCTTCGCTGAGAAGGTGGCGCTGGCCAGACCGCATATTTGGGATCCGGAATACACACCTAGACAACGGGCGACGCATCTTGTTTTGTATAATCATTTCACAGTGTGTCCGTCTGTATCTTGTTCCTGTTGCTCCCAGACTACGCAAGTAACAGGCAAAGCGAAGTTGTTGTTCACTGCGGTTAGAAACTGGTCTCGGACCTTCAATATTTTATTTAATAACTGAAACGTATTTGCTTTTCATGTAACAAGGAAGCTGTTTCCTGTACTGTTTGATGTTCTTTCATCCCATCTGTTACTGTGTTGATTAATCGTTTTACAGGCAAGCGTTCCCTTAGTTATATATTGTTATGACTTATTTCTCTAAAGCAATATTACTGATGAAATGTTAATTTTTCTCGTAATTTTGATCCAGTTAATATTTTTTAAAGAGTGTAATTATTATATTCAACCAGTGGTGCTACAGGTGCTGGTTAACTATGTTAAATGAATTTGATTTGTTTTTTGTAAAGGAATAAATATTAGTTCATAGTTTTAGTCCGTGGATTAGGCAACCTGTGTACCTTGATTTTGATTTTATTAATTAGAATCATCTTACACAGTCTTGCGATTGGTACAGCAATTCGGGAGTAATTGATGGTGTAAGTAACCTCCTTTTAATTCATTAATTTTTTAATTAAATTATTGTTTTCTGAATGGTTGCGATAAAAATATGTGTTTCAAATTAAACGGTGAATACTGTTGAACAACTTGAGGTCAGGTCCTTCCATGCGAGTGTTTTCCTAGAAATTCCTCGTGGCACAATTTGCACATTTCACACGGGTTGAAAAATACCTAATTACACCAAACGATATTTTTTGTAGGCGTGAAACTTGGAAAACTGGTCATATACGTCCCCTCGTGTCGTTAGAGTTAAACTTTAACGCGACCGACAGATATTACAGTCATTTGCTTCTCTAACACGAAGCTAAAAGCGGTCACTCTCATTTGAAAAGCACTACTATGTGAAAAGTCAGTCTTTTGTAGCTCTGGTATTGGTCGCCTCTTTTGTGACTGCTCCACATATACAATGGAATGATTGCTCTAAATGTCCTTGTCAACAATGGGCGGGAGGGATTTTCATCGATATGGAAGCGATTTGCCGCCACAATATGTCAACCACGGCAGTGATTTCCGTCGGTTAAAAGTGCAACTGTGGCAGTAAATCTGAATACTTGTTAACACAGGATGCGACGATATATTCTTTCAAAGGGAACGAGTAATTTCGTAGGTTATGATTTATCATTCAGTTTGCGTTGTGGTGCATACGCTGTTAAATGTTTTATAAAAATAGTTGCTTGTCTACAAAGCGTTCTCTTTGAAAATATTTCAGATTTTAGTCGCCCGTTTTCCGCACTCATGCCGGAAAATAGTAATTTCAATACAGTTATCGGAGAAAATGGCTGCCGCTTTTGCTTCCAACCACAAAGGTATAAAGAGATTTTACCATCAGGTTTTACAGTAGACATTCAGAAAATACAGTTTACAGCCGGAATAGGTACCTCACACATTATAAAGTAGAGTAACTGAGGATAATAACGCCGTGCAAGTTTTAACGGCTTGTACAGTTTAATGGCTAGTTTGTAAATATTCCGATAGTGGCAGCACCGTGTAATTAACCAATAACAAAGAGGGAAGATTCGATTGCATGCTTGTAGCGTCCTTACAGCAATAGCAACCTCATTGTAAATAGGTTAGCCGTCATAGTCAGGTCACGTGCTAAAAGTTTGCTTTCTATTGATGGTGAATATTATCCGTGGTTTAAAGGAGGCATGAATGATTTTCTACCGTCATTTTCATTTAATGATTCAATTACTATGTAATTAAAATACATTCTTTCATGTATTAACGCATATAAATAGATTTTAAAATATGTCAATACTTTTAAGAACGTTTGATAAAAACTTTAATAAGACACCTGCAATAAAGCCATTTCTATATTTTCCCATCTAGGTGACGATAGGGTAAGCGCTGTCAAAATATTCGTGAAAGTGGTCTACTGAAGATCTACAGGAGCCCACTAGAGTCGTTAGATCTACGATTACTATTTCGGAGGCTTCAAGGACGTTAAACATCCCACGAGGAACTCTTCGAGACTGGGTGAACAATGGTAAAGGGAAGACGCCAACTAGTAAACTTAGCGTAATCCCGTGTTGAATCCCAATACTGAAAAAGAACTTCAAGAGTTGTTAGGCTGCTGCAAGTTGGTTTTGGTGTCACCAAAAACTTCTGCGCAAGAATGCAGCTGAATTCAATATAGTGATGGGCACAAAAACGCCTTTCTCTAGAGATTAAGCAGGAACATAATGGTTCAAAGGATTTGTAAGGCTTAATCCTAATAGTGTTCTTAGGAAGGGTGAAAATTTAACTTATGGCAGGCAGACGCAAAAAATGCAGACAGTGAAACAGTTTCTTGGTCGTTCGCGATCTGTCTGATCAAACTGAAGAGCTACCACACCAAATTTATAATGTGGGTGAAACTAGTCTTCAGTTAATCTTCAGTGGTGCCGACAAAGTTCTCGCTCTAAAGGACAGTAAAAGAGTGAATTTGGGAACACATGGAGAACAAGGTGAAACAATTACACTTGTTGCATGTTGTAATGTTTCTGGTATGTCGATCGCACAATGGTCCTTTAGAATGCGTCTATGCAAACAAGGAATTCAGAGATGAATTACCAACTGGCAGCACATTTGCTATGACACCGAAGGGCTACGTCACTATAGAGATTTCCTTCTCGTGTCTGAGACACTTCAACCAGTACCAATCTTCTGGAAACTGCTTGGTCACTCTGGATGGCCATAGGAGTCACAAGGATGTACTCGTAGTAGCAGAAGTACTGGGTATCAGGATGCTCTGCCTTCCTGCCCAATGCAATTATGAGCCCCTGGACGAGAGCTTTTTCATACCTCTTAAGGTATAGTGAAAGGACGCTCTTGGCGTTTTCTATAGTCAGAATCCTGGAGTTCACATGGAAAGCTAAAATTTCCAAAACACTTTGCTGAAGCCTGGTACTGAGCTGCAACTCCTGCTAATGCTAGATCTGGGCTTAACGCGACTGGAGTTCTTCCATAAAACCCAAATGTTTCTCCAGAAACGTCATTTATACCGATTTCTGTGTCTGAGAGACGGATTGCAGGAGACTCCTGAGGAATCACCCATTTACCACTAAAGGCAACTCCACGGATTGGAAGGAAAGCTATCAACAGAAGGTCACTTAATGCCAAAGCAACAGTTCTCAACAGGGAGTTGTTTAACACTGATTCATCAGGAGCATCAACATCGGATCTTGGAAATCTTCGCAAGAAAACCGCTACAAAAACACGTTTGAAGTCCTGTAATAAGGAGCTGTACTGAGTTGACTGTGGAGGCTACTTCTACGAGAGCAAGAAGGAATGAATTCAGTGCTCACAATGTAAAACATGGTATCATGAAACATGTGAGAACGGATACTTAAAGAAAATCAGTGATGTGTGCAGCCGGCCAAAGTGGCCGTGCGGTTAAAGGCGCTGCAGTCTGGAACCGCAAGACCGCTACGGTCTCAGGTTCGAATCCTGCCTCGGGCATGGATGTTTGTGATGTCCTTAGGTTAGTTAGGTTTACCTAGTTCTAAGTTCTAGGAGACTAATGACCTCAGCAGTTGAGTCCCATAGTGCTCAGAGCCATTTGAGCCATTTTTTGGATGTGTGCATTGTGCGAAGATGACTGTGCTGAACTTAAAAGTGAGTGAATTAGAAGTTCATTGTATGCTTAAATTTGCCATTGTTTCCATGATTACAGGAAGAATTACTTCAATCCCGGCCGCTGTGACCGAGCGGTTCCAGGCGCTTCAGGCAAGAACCGCGCTGCTGCTGCGGTCGCAGGTTCGAATCCTGCCTCGGGCATGGATGTGAGTGATGTCCTTAGGTTAGTTAGGTTTAAGTAGTTCTAAGTCTAGGGGACTGATGACCTCAGACATTAAATCCCAGTGTCTATTGTACATTTGAACCATTTTGTTACGTCCCATAGTGGTTAGAGCCATTTGAACCATTTACTTCCGTTATTGGTTATAGTTAAGTATTTTTTTCATTTCTGAGTAATGTGAGGTACGTTGAGTATCATAGAAGTTGGACAGGAAGTTGTCAAGTTGTCATAGAAATTTTAAGGTGCCGTTATTACCTTCACTATTCCCTATAAATACTACTTTTCCCATTCCTACATAAAAATTATATGTAAAAATAATACTAAATTTACACCAAGTTTAAATGTTGTAGATTTTAGTAAAAACATATCTTGTAATATTAATTGCTTGAAAACTCTCACAGCAGTACACGTAGAGTAAATACTGTTACATAGAACACATCACAAAGAAGGTTTCATGAAGATTTACATAGTCTGTCATCATCATTGTAATCAATCGATATTTTCTGTGTAAAGTGGTCTTCTGTAGCCTTTCCAAGTTGGTTGAGTTTCCACCTACACATCGGTGTTGCTCTGGATGTTTCTAATATCATCTGCGAGCTTCCCATTAACCTGTTGTCTCTCTCTCTTGTTATGGCTTGAAACCAGTAAAGATTTTCCTCAGCTTGTCATCTATTCGCATGGCTTCAAATCCCGCCCGTTCTTGCATAAACTGCCAGACAGCTAATTGAACGTGTCTCCAGCAGAGTTTAAGATTTTCGACCAGATAATGTACGTACGTCCAGTTGTTGACGAGCACATCACAGTTTCCTCATTTAATTTTCGTTACAGACATACTTTCGTGACCTATCAAAAGTATCCGGACACCACTGTACAACGATGCATGACCACCAGATGTCAGAAGAGGCGGACTCGCCAGTACAAAAGAAGGCAGGGAATAATCTGTTGTCAGCTGACAGACAGTATCAGAACAATGCATTCTCCAGGTGAGCTGTGACTTCAAATGTCGGCTAGTCACTGGATGTCATCTGTGTAGCAAATCCTTCATGAACTTTTCCAGCTTTCTAAAGCTGCTCAAGTCGACTGCTGGTGATGTGACTGAAACGGAAATCAGAACCAGGTGATCTCATATTCTGACGGATGGACAGGGGTCATCCAGCATTGCAGACAATGGATGTAAAAGAAATCGCTTTTAATCAGCGCAAGGAATCACTCATGAATTCCAGAGTGGTACCAGCTGTCTAGCTGGCACAATGGCTTGGCGTAGAGAGCTAAAAAGAACGTGGTACAGTGGCCGAGCACCTCTTCATAAGCCACGTACATTCATAGTCAATGCTAAGCGACATCACTGGACATTGGATAACTGGAAACGAGTGTCTATCCAATGGAAGGGTTTGAGTTTGGCGAATGCCTGGAAAACATTACCTGGCATAATTTGTAATGCTAACAGCGAAGTGTGGAGGAGGTAGTGTTGCGTTAAATGGGTGTATGTTTCGTTGTTGAGGTGTGGTCCTCTTATTACGTTTCAGAAACCGCCATATATGAAAGAATATGAAAATATTTTACACCATTGCGTTCTGCGTACAGTTGAGGAACTGCTCGGAGACGATGATTATTTGTATCGGCATGACGGTGCGCCCTGACTTAGAGCAGCGCCTGTGAGGCAGTAGTATGTGGACAATAACATTCCTGAAGTGGACTGGATCTGAACTCAATGGAACGCCTCACTAATGAGTTAGAACGTCAGCTTCTCTGCAGGCCACAGCTTCCAACATTACTACTTACTTTCGTTTCAGCTCTTGAGGCATAATGGGTCGCCGTTCTTACACAAACTGTCAGACAGCTAATTGAAAGTGCCCCAGCAGAGTTCAAGGTTTTCGATCAGATAATGTACGTACCTCCAGTTCAAATGGTTCAAATGGCTCCGAGCACTATGGGACTCAACTGCTGAGGTCATTAGTCCCCTAGAACTTAGAACTGGTTAAACCTAACTAACCTAAGGACATCACACACAGCCATGCCCGAGGCAGGATTCGAACCTGCGACCGTAGCGGTCTCGCGGTTCCAGACTGCAGCGCCAGAACCGCGCGGCCACTTCGGCCGGCGTACCTCCAGTTATTGACGAGCACATCCCAGTTTCCTCATTTATAGTCCACACCCGTAACTAGTAATAGTTCCTAATCGTTAATTGAAAAACTTGTCTGCTTGTTCTATATGGTGGTAAAGACAAGACCGGACGAAACCAGATTCGAACGTTTAACTAGCAAATAATAGCCCTGTAGGTCAATAAATTAATTTCTATCAGACTTAGAAATATTTTTGGATCTCTTTTATTTTATTATCTCAGTGCAAATAATTTTTCGCTGGTCTTCAAGTTCGAAAAGCACGGTTTTAAGTTATCAGACTTACAAATATTTTTGGACCTGTTTAACTTTTTTTGAATCTTGGAATATGCGCGAGAGATGTAGTTGAAAGTATTTATAAATCCAGCGTGCTTCCTTACTACCCCCATCTCCCCCAATCCCCTGACTAAGTATCAAATTATTAGACGTAAATATGATGCCAGAAATTTTTTTCTTTATAGAAAAATTCGGGGAGGGCAACATGCTTGTCCTTGCTCGTCTACGTTCGTCTTAATCCAGAAGAAAACTAATAGTACAGGGTTATTCAAAATGATCTAGACACTTACAAGTAATTGCAAAATACACACATCAAAAAACGTTTTGCCACACCTCGGTTCAGAGAGTTCCAGAACCCGTTCAGAGAATTGGAATAGACATCAACATAAACACCACTTCTGCCCTTTTTATTGCTCATGAAAACCACACATTCCATATTGTGCCACCATACAGTGTGACCTTCAGAGGTGGTGGTCCACATACCTGTACACACTGGTACCTCTAATATCCAGTAGCGCGTCCTGTTGCACTGATGCATGCCTGTATTCGTCGCGGCATATTATCCACAAGCTCATCAACGGTGATTCGGCGTAGACCCCTCAGAATGGTTGGTGGGACACGTCGTCCTTAAACAGCCCTTTTCAATTTATCCTAGGCATATTCGATAGTGTTCATGTCTGGAGAACATGATGGCCACTCTAGTCGACTTATGTCGTTATCCTAAAGGAAGCCATTCACAAGATGTGCACGATGGTGTCGCGACTTGTCGATCATGAAGACGAATGACTCGCCAATACGCTGCCGATATGGTTGCACCGTCGGTCGGAGGATGGCATTCACGTATCGTACAGCCGTTACGACGCCATTCATGACCACCAGCGGCGTACATCGGCTCCACGTAATGCCACCCCAAAACAGCAAGGAACCTCCACCTCACTGCACTCGCTGGACGGTGTGTCTAAGGCGTTCAGCGTCACCGGGTTGCCACCAAACACGACTCCGAAGATTGTCTGGTTGAAGGCATATGCGACACTCATCGGTGAAGAGAACGTAATGCCAATCCTGAGCGCTCCATTCGGCATGTTGTTGGGCCCAACTTTACCGCGCCGCATGGTGTCGTGGTGCAAAGACGGACCTCGGCATGCACGGCGAAAGTGAAGTTGCGCATTATGCAGCCTATTGCGCACAGTTTGAGTCGTAACACGACGTCATGTTGCTGCACGAAAAGCGTTATTCAAGATGGTGGCGTTGCTGTCAGGGTTCGTCCGAGTCATAATCCGTAGGTAGCGGTCATCCATTGCAGTAGTAGCCTTCGGGCGGCCTGAGCGAGGCATGTCATCGACAGTTCCTCTCTCACTGTATCTTCTCCATGTCCGAACAGCATCGCTTTGGTTCACTCCGAGACGCCTGGACACTTCTTCCCTTGTTATAGCCCTTCCTGGCACAAAGTAACAATGCCGACGCGGTCGAACCACAAATTGACCGTCTAGGCATGGTTGAACTACATACAACACGAGCCGCGTAACTTCTTCCTGGTGGAATGATTGGAATTAATCGGTTGTCTCCACCCCCTCCGTCTAATAGGCGCTGCGCATGCATTGTTGTTTACATCTTTGGGCGGATTTAGTGACATCGCTGAATAGTCAAAGGGATTGTGTCTGTGATACAATATCCACAGTCAACGTCTTTCTTCAGGAGTTCTGAGAACTGGGGTGATGCAAAACGTTTTTTGATGTATGTATGTTTGTATTGAGGTTAGATGCTGTGTGATTGTATCTATGGAAACAGCAAGCGAAGAAGTTTTTTCTGCGATGTTCACAAATGTTCATTGCGGAAATCGTTAGCCATACATAACACGTATAGTCTTTAGTCCAATTCGGCACTCACTCAGCTTCAACTGTCCCCATCCGTGCCACCCATAGCTGCCGCTGCCCTCACATGTCCTTGTATGTGAACGATGTAGTGAAGAAGGGGAGATTTGGAAACAGTATCTTTGATGTAACTCCACAGGTAAAAATCATACGGTGTGAGATCTGGGGAACATTGGGCCATGGCAGAAACTGAAGTTTGCCAGCTGATTCCATCGTCGTAGTAGTGGAAGTGCAGCAGAGCACCATCCTGCCGACAAATGAAATTATCACTGTCCTCTTGCAGTTACGGCGTGAACTACACAAAATGCCTTCTCCATTGGTCTGGCAGCCATATTATGGAGATCAGTGTAACATACCAAACTTCTGCAGTCGCTGATTTCGCACACATAACGATAAACTGTCCAGCCACATTAATGTGAACACTTGTCAAAAGCCTGAGCACTAACGTTTGGAAGTACGAGGAGTGACTTACGTTCTGGAAGGTACCGGCAGAAATGTGGAACCATGCCGACTAAAGTTCCATGGCCAGCTGCGAAAGATTTCTAGGTTGACGGATGAAGACCCACGGTGTGAACAGCCCGATAAAGGAGGTGTCACGATCTCAATTGGATTTAAATTTGAGTGGGGTTCGGAGACAAGAAAACTGCGGTAAACTCATACTGCTGGTCTTCAAACGACGCAAGTACGCTACGAGCTGCGTGACACGTCTGAATGATGTTTCCGCCATTTGACTGTACAAATTCTTCATTTTATATCACTATCATTATTTCGGCCTTAAGGCATTATTCAGTATAAAGATTTTTATACAACTGCATAGAAAGCGAGAAGGACCGAAAGCTAGCAACAGTACACCATTACAATCTTACATTAAAAATTATCAAAATAGTACTACTTACTTCGGTAAGTGAAGTCGTCGTCAAGGTCTACTGAAGTGAGTGTTCCAGCGTGCAAATAAGAACACCATCAATGAAATGTACGGCATACAGAAAGTAAACATGTTTTCCATCCATAAAACAATGGAGCCACAGAATGAACACCAATACAGTAGTTATATATTGCATTGTCTGCATGTAGACGCCATCGTGCGGAGATAAAACAAGCGACATGTAGGGGTGGACATGGTCTTAAAGGATAGATGATTTCAAATGTTGGTCTATTGTGCATTCAAGAATGACGAGATCACCCAGGGAATGCCATGAAAGCATGCCCCTTACCATACCGCACCCTCAGTTGTTGCTGGGTGTTAGCTGTAAGACATTTCACGCCGTACACGCCAACGGCCATCTGCCAAATGGAGCATAAAATCTGATTCAACAGAAAAGGCTCCTGTTGCCACACAGTGGACGTCCAGTTACGGTGTTGTTGTTGTTGTGGTCCTCAGTCCTGAGACTGGTTTGATGGAGCTCTCCATGCTACGCTATCCTGTACAAGCTTCTTCATCTCCCAGTACTTACTGCAGCCTACATCCTTCTGAATCTGCTTAATGTATTCATCTCTAGGTCTCCCTCGACGATTTTTACTCTCTAAGCTGCCCTCCAATGTTAAATTTGTGGTCTCTTGATGCCACAGAACATGTCCTACCAACCGGTCCCTTCTTCTTGTCAAGTTCTGCCACAAATTCCTCTTCTCCCCAATTCTATTCAATACCGCCTCATTAGTTGTATGATCCACCCATCTAATCTTCAGCATTCTTCTGTAGCACCACATTTCGAAAACTTCTATTCTCTTCTTGTCCAAACTTTTTACCGTCCATGTTTCACTTCCATACATGGCTACACTCCATACAAATACTTTCAGAAATGACTTCCTGACACTTAAATCTATACTCGATGTTAACAAAGTTCTCTTCTTCAGAAACTCTTTCCTTGCCATTGCCAGTCTACATTTTATATCGTCTCTACTTCCACCATTATCAGTTATTTTGCTCCCCAAATAGCAAAATTCCTTTACTACTTTAAGTGTCTCACCCGACTTAATTCGACTACATTCCATTATCCTTGTTTTGCTATTATTGGTGTTCAGTCGCGGTACTGGCGTGCAAATATGAGCCTTCGTCGGCGATGAACAGCATTCAGCATTGGTGCATGGACCAGTCGCCTAGCCGGCCGAAGTGGCCGTGCGGTTAAAGGCGCTGCAGTCTGGAACCGCGAGACCGCTACGGTCGCAGGTTCGAATCCTGCCTCGGGCATGGATGTTTGTGATATCCTTAGGTTAGTTAGGTTTAACTAGTTCTAAGTTCTAGGGGACTAATGACGTCAGCAGTTGAGTCCCATAGAGCTCAGAGCCATTTGAACCATTTTTTGAACCAGTCGCCTACTATGGAGAAACACACGCAGGAACTTTCGCTGAACGGTCGTTGAGGAAACACCGCTGGTAGCCCCTTGATTCACCTGGGTGGTCAGTCGCTCAATAGCTGCACGTCCGTTCGCCAGCACACGTCTCCGCTGGCGTCATTCACCACTGTTACCCACGGCCCGTCGTGCACCACAGTTGCCTCCTCGCTGGGATTTGATAGTGCCATTTTTGCTATTCAAGGAATAATTTAAACACAGCAGCAAGCGACCAATTTACAAACTTTAGGAAATGCTTCCACTCTTGGCCCGAAAGGCAACGATCATGCCCCTTGGAATGTCGGATAAATCGCTCTGTATTACGACAAGCTCATGCTCTTTTGGACATCTGATAAATCGCCCCGCACTACGACAACGACTGCCCAGCTTTCTGCGTCCTCCCCCCTCCCCGCTTTATATAACCACCACTGATAGTGCTGCTACCTGCCGTCTGTGAGTGGTTATCGCACGCTGATGTCAATGTAGGCGGCGGTGACACAATGTGACTTGACTGAGTATGATACCTTACCTCAGTACCGAGCGAGGTGGCGTAGTGGCTAGCACATTGGACTCGCATTCGGGAGGACGACGGTTCAATCCCGCGTCCGGCCATCCTGATTTAGGTTTTCCGTGATTTTCCTAAATCACTCCAGGCAAATGCCGGGATGGTTCCTTTGAAAGGGCACGGCCGACTTCCTTCTCCATCCTTCCCTAATCCGATGAGACCGATGACCTCGCTGTTTGGTCTCTTCCCCCAAACCAACCAACCTTAACTCAGTGCAAACATTTTTCTTAGAATGCATTTGTACTTGGCATTTGGACTTGGCAAGGACCAAATGAAACTGCAAACAAAAATACCTAGTATGACGAGCCTAAACAACCTTCAAACCGCAAGTAATCGTAGAATTAAGAAACACACAAAGCTAGAAAGGAAAGAATTATCAACCAGGTCGTAAGAGACATAAATTTTGAGAACTAATTTTAAAGCGGAGAGGTATATCATATTAAATTAAACAACAAATTTAGCTTTCTTAAATTTTGTATGGATTTCGTAAACAGCATCTGGAGAACGATTACTTAATAAAGGACGATTTACAGCACCAGCCTTATCTAAAGCTTTTTGTCCTACGATTGTAATAACCTCCATGTCGAAGTTCCGTTAAACGTGATCTTCCTCTATTGGTACCTTCCACTGCAAACCGTGTAAGTCTGAATTTCGGTGCTCAGGTGGAATCCTCGAAACCAGAACATTGTATACTGCTGTCAACATGGTTTCGGTAAGATCGTAGTAGTTACTTTGGGAAAAAGCTTGTAACAATAAACGGTGTCATGGCGCATGTCTAGAAAATACACTCGAAAATAAATGACTTTGCTTGAGCAACAATTAGGTCAATTTCGTAACTAGTCCATTTGCTAAAATAGTATTATCTAGTGAATCAACATTTTTAAATTAAAAAGTATTTACCTCCAACACAAAATAATGGATTACTTATTGAATAATAGCAGTTAAGAAACTTCCATGTTTGGTGACAGTTTATCCAGAACTTAAAAAATCTAAACTGTTAGTGAGTATTGGAGATAGGTGTTCTGAGATCAGTAACTGCCTCCCCCTTCAGAAACTACTCTAGACCAGTGTGTCACCTTAACAGTGGACTAGGATTTAGCATAAAATATGATGTGGGTGGCATACAGTTTTTGAAGATTTGATTATGACGTGTTTAGTTAGCATACCTTCTCGACGAAATTTCGCTGTGTTTCAAGACAAGGAAGATACGTTTCTGCGTCGTCAGACTGCAAGATGCTATCCAACATTCTCACGTCCCAAGGCGGCTTCCCCACAGGGAAACTAGAGAAACTAGATTCTCAGTCCCGCCATGTAATGAAGCTCTACATTTTCTTGCTGTAGTACATGAGGCACAAAACAAACTTCGGTGAGAGTAGACTATACCCTGTCACTAGGTTACTCATTAACACGGACATAGAAAATAGGATTTCTTTAAAAAAGTGAATTTTAAGGTAACCATGCTAAATAATTTAGTGTTTTTCTTTATAACCACTCTTCCGCATTGCCAGTCGTTGCACAATACATACGTTATCTGAAGCTCAGCGTCTTTACTGACAAATTTCTGTCCATTATTTTAAAACATTTGAATTTTAAGAAAATGAAGCAAACAAGTAATATGAAGGGCCAATGAAATTAGCGTCAATTCATTTTAAATGATATTCTCACTTAAATATATCGGAACTCTTTGAGCGGTGATTTCAGATATACTGAATCTGTTAGTAGGTAGGCAGTAGATATTCCGGCATGTTTTTCTGGCGTGCTGACGTCATCGATGAGTCATGGAGTCCACCCGCCCTCGACGGGAAATTCATATTCTGGAGTGAAATTCAGAAATGGTGGGAAATTCAAAAACTAGCTCAGATTCATTAGTGTGTTTTCCTATACCCCACTCCCGTCGAAGTAAGGCAGTTGTCCCAAGCATAAATTGGCAGGAAGTTCATAAATCCAAGATGTGTTGTCATGTCACCTGACCTGAAATAACTGTGCAGTACTATGAGATCAGAATACAAGACCTGTGCTATTGGTGCAACCTTAGAATGACGCCAGTATCCAAGAGCTGGAATAGTTGTGCAGCCATATTACGATGTCAGAATATGAGATGCTAGAAGAAAAGGAAGTAGCTTGCCCATAGAGACGTGAATGGCTACTTAGAGCAGTCAGGTCACAATTTAATTCCATCCTATGTTATGCAACTCCCCTTGCTTACGTAATTGTTTGTGTTTGGTAGGCACATTTTGTCATATGGTATGGTAAGTTAAACACTAAACTGTATACTATGCAGTAGGGGAAATTCCTCCTTTATTCAAGCTAACATGGGGTTGGGAGAAACGACTTTCTTGCACCCACAACGCCCCTGCACGACCCCAGCTTATCATCCCCACCACCGCCACCGCCCCTACCTATGTCTGCGTGTTTCATGTGAGCCTGGCCGCAAGTCTCTGCTCCAGTTCTGTGCTGCCACTGCCACCGCTGGGTTGCAGATGCTTCAGCCAGAAGCTTGGCAGCCACTGCTACCTCACCTCAGCCGCTCCAATCGCTGCAGGCTTGTGGGGTTGACTGAACAGTTCGTCCTGACACTGTAACACTGTTCCAGCTGCCGCATGACGTCAGAATAGTGACTAACCACACCACTGCCAGTCCACCACAGTGCTGGCTGCCATTTGACGTCACTGCACATGCAGCGATCGTCACCACTATGTTATTGTGATACCGACACTACACTGTGCTTCCAGAGCATGTGACCGGAATCTCAGACGTGTTATAGTCTGTCTTCTGGCTTCTTGGTTTTCAGCTTATTTGTAGCTGGGTTTGGAGACAAAGGATGTTTGTCCAATCTGATAGGTATTACTACATATTTTCACCCAACAGGGTCTACTGTTCATTCTGACGTGCTTTTCACTTCCCTGTTACTCACTCAACAGGAATTTCAGAGCTGTTTGTAGTAGACACATGTATCAATAACCTGAAAAAATATTCTGCACGGTAATGCTTGGCGGCATCAGAAAAAGACAATGCATTCTGAACATTCAGATGTGCTAATCATAGCATACATTGAGTCAAAGCTGGTCGAACTCAGTCAGGGAATGGAGAAGTTTGACGATGATAATTGTACATTAACAACTTTTCTGTTAGGCTATCATCCATCTAAAAAGTGATTTAAGTGCAACTGGTTTAGTCTCAGATTCCAAAAGTAGTTGTGATAACATATCCATTCAACACAGCCAATGTCCTATCCTAGCAAAGATTCTAACAGTGGGTTCCCCGCTCGCATGCACCGGTCAAAAATTTTTTATCATGAAGTTACCAGCACCGAATTAAGAAATAAATATACATACTGTCAATAAGTAATGATTTCAGCGTGCAATGTGTGATCAGTTAGGTAACATCAACATCATGAAACGCCAGGTGCCATCTCAATAGTCAACATCTTGTAAGCATCGTCAGTGTGCTTGTACACATATTACGAGCCGAAACATGATGTCCACCTGCTTAATAGCTTGCTTGTCCGTCTTTGGAATGAAATTCATCACTAATTCTGCGTATCATGGATCGGACAATTTTTGGTAGGTCTGTGGAAGTATGTGGCATTAAATTTCCACGAAAAGGTCATCTAATTGCCGTAAATAACGGGCCGCTGATTTGCGAACGCGGTGATGGCTCCCGATAGCGACCCATATGGGTTACATAGGATTTACGTCAGGTGAATTTGCTTGGAGAGACGTCAACTTGAGTTCACTATAATGCTCCTCAAACCACGGACAAATATACTGCTGAAAGATTACATCGCCGTCGGGGAAGACATCAGGCATGAAGGGATGCAGGTGGTTCGCAGCTGTCAGCGTGTCTTAAATTACTACCGCAGGTTCCACGTACCCGGAGGAGAATGTCTCCCATGCTGTAAACGTGTTAGCGTTAAAGTGTGAATTCAACCCACCAGCGACTTTTTGAAAGCTGAAGTTATTGTGGCATAAAAGTAATATTAACACCTACAGGGTGGTTGCAGGTTATGTGACAGCTCAGTAGCGATTGGAGGCATGCTTACTCGAAATTCTCAAGCAGCACTCACAGTGATACAGAGGGTGATCAAATGATCAGCGCTGGTGACTTTTCATGAGCATTAAAAGTTTGGACGAAGTGGAATCGACTCATGCAGGAACAGATCTTCAAATATTTACTGTACAGCACGTTTGCCATACGTCATGCACTCGACCAGAGAGTGAGCCGGCATCTGTACATTTACAGCTTCTACGAAATTTTGTGGACCAATTAATGGGAACTTCTGCAGAAAAATTCGATTCTAACGTAAAAATGTAGATCAGCATTTTGTCGCATGTTGCACGTAATACGTAGAACTATTAATTACAATACATGATGTAGGCTTATAATTTCTCTTATTTGAGTGTGTATATATACCCAGCTATCTGCAGGAATAAATAAAGCATGTGCATAACATCTGCATTCTTATTTTATCCTGTGGAACTCCTTGTTTACTAGTGTTGTCGTACAGTATTGAACATGAGCTGATGGACGAAGCATACGCTTCAGAAGTACTTCGTTGAAACTGATCTTCGAAAAAAACTGAATAACAAGAATAGGACACTACTGCCAAATAGTGGCAGACTGGTTACTGTTCGTCAATCATCTTGAGGGAAAACGAACATCATATTGATGCAAATACATCCAGATGGTCATCGCTTTGAGAAAGTGTATATATTTTCAAAAGCAATGTTTTAACTAATGTACCAGCTAGATGTGGAAATACTTCCAGATGTTGATGGTTCACCCGCAGTGTTGAGGTCTCACCACCTGGGAATAAGACCCAATACATTCAAATTCGGCAATATCATAATGGAAGATAGGGATCAAATAAGCTAATTCTTCTGTTTTGGCCGGTATAGTGGTTTTGATGTGTTTTACCTACGCCATACGTATTCAAGAATCACAACGCAAGCCATAAGAGATAACGAAAATCTTGTTTACAAAAATGCAACATGCTTATGGTGAAATCTTATTATTGTCTTCGGACAGGATAATATAAGTTTAAAACAAATGTACAAGGCACACGTAGGAACTGACATGGCATTCGAGGAAATTAAAAACTTATGAAGAGATTTCTGGAATGATTCATAGCATAGCTTTGTTGTTTTCGATAAAACCAAATATTTGAATGATAGCCCATTTTGTCGAAACCTTCAGAATGTTTTTAAAAGATGACGGTTTGTGTCTGTACACATATAGTGAGACAACAAGATAACTGCGTCATCATACTTTATCGCATGCTTAAGTTCGTAAGGTAATCCACCCACAATGTCTCAGATGACGAGGCAGAGTCATCAGCAATGAAAGCTGTAGATATAGATTAGGACAGGTAATGAATAATACGGAAGGATGGGTCCACAATTCTTGCATTTCTTGTTCTTTGAATGTTCACATTTATTTACATTGCATGTGGCAGCACCAAATAAAATACAATAATCACCAAATGTCTCTCAGTGTAAGAGATTGTTAAATGAAAATAGACGTTTTTAAATTTTAATCACGGATTGAATTCTTGCTACCCCAAGGAATCAACGCCACCAACAATACAGAAATAAATCATAATAAAACCTCTATTAAACAATAAGTGATTAAAATGTAAACCTGGCACAAACTTCTTAAACAGTCACAGTTAGTAAGTTAACGATTGGTAATTTAGAATAAACATCCAAGCATGGCAGATCTGACAGATTTTCTTTCATTCATAGAACGGATACAATGACAAATTAAGCTCAAGCAAAGAACAATGACTTATAATTAAAAATAGAAGGCTAAGGAGATGGCAGTCAGAACGGAAATTACGTTACAGTTTTTCTCATCACACCGAATATGTACTGCTATATTTGCACAGGCAGAGGAACTATCTCAAAACTTAATTACAACATTACTCTCGTATAGGCCTTGAGGCAGGGTTAAGCAAGTGTATCAGAGCCTTAAGAAGGGAATTTTAAAGAAGGCAAGCAATAGCGGACAAGCGTCAACACAGCCGGAAGGCATGTCCAGGGGCAAAACAGCAACAGGCCCTCGCCGCCGGCAGCCGCCGAAATGTCAGGCTCGCGTTTTACAAGACTAAGAGGCGCTGCTAACAAATACCACATAGGTGAGACACAGGCTACACAAATACAAAGTACAGGAACAGCAATCGTCACCTTCTTGTGAGATCACGGCTATAAGCCCAAAAAAAGTCCACCATAAGATAAGGTAGTAAATATTTCCCCCAGAAAAATTG
Source organism: Schistocerca serialis cubense (assembly GCF_023864345.2). Classification (NCBI taxonomy): domain Eukaryota; kingdom Metazoa; phylum Arthropoda; class Insecta; order Orthoptera; family Acrididae; genus Schistocerca; species Schistocerca serialis. The sequence continues at coordinate 971,565,999 of NC_064638.1, forward strand.
CCTAAAGTAAATAGATCTTATATCACTGGTAAGGGAGTATAAAAATGTAATAATTAACGTCTCCCAAAACAATGTAGGTAAACTGCACCAAAATTGCACCATTAGGTACCTACTTGAATGAAACAGACAGAACAAATAAATGATTAAGTTTACCCCTCCAAGGGAATACTTAATGATTAGGCATTACAAACATTGTTTCCTTGAATCAGTCCTCAGGCTTCACAAACATCTAGAACCTAATTTCAAAGTACACATTATAAAACCACAAATTCCCCTTAAACTGATTAAAAGGTACAATTACAAGCCTTAGAAACGTGAAAAAATTTCAAACTCAGTGAACAGGAACTAGGCCATATGGCTCATGACCAAGTAAATAAAACTCCGTAAAAAACTTCACCAAACACTACAGCTCAAATAGCAAACTGCCTTTCACTTGAGGCGAAAGTTAAGATTCATTAACAAACCACTGCATTTGAAAGTGCTGCACGGCAGATCACGTATGTTGACATGAGAAGTCAGGCGCTCAAAGACAGTATTAAACGTCATACTACTGGAGTTCAAGCAGTCAACAAAATTATCATCCTGTTGAACACTTACTGTCAAAACATTCTGCGGTTAATACAGGGAATTCACTGCAATGGTCGATATAACTAAAGAGAAGAGAATGTCTTCTTGGCATACAACAATATGTCGATTATACATAGAGTCTTTGAAGCACCTGAAGCTGTCTAAGAGAAACTTCAGCTGTTGGTCTTGTTAATCACAGCAATTAAAGGTGTCAGTGGTTTACTCTGTCACCAACGCAGGGACAGTCACTAATTTACACCCAAAATTTCCACCAATGTAATAAATGCAAAGGCACAACACGGTTGGTGCCAAGATTAATGATAATAAATTAAAATGTTACAGTGATCGATAAGGTGCTAACAGCAGAGGCACAGATACCAGAGAGCGAGCAGTACTTACCGTAAAATTTTCCAGTAATGATCTTTGCATATGTGGAAACGATGAGAGCAGATTTGTAAGCGTCCAGGACCGCACAGCATGGATAAACAGGGAACTGCAACTCCACTGAAGACCACAGGAGGACACCATCGATACATCGGTGTGATTGCTGCTACCTAAAGGAGTGAGAAGTAGATCTCAGACCAGAACTAACAGCTGAAGGAACCGTTTCACGCTAAAACCAACTCGTGATATCCTTACGCTGCCTCTTCTCACTTCAGAACCCACTGATGATCTATTTTAAACTCTCTGAGCCAGTGATCATCTACGAAATCTGCAAGTTGAATTCATGCCGCCTATCGGGGCGCCAGTGAAAGACTGCACTGTGAAGGCAGAGATAAAGTTAACTGGAGCCGCTGCAGATCTCGTATGTTGATATGAAAAGTCACGCACTCAACGACAGTATTAAACGTCATAATGCTGGAATTCAAGCAGTCAACATTCTGAGGTTCATCAAGGAAATTAACTACAAGGGTTGATGCAACTGAAGAGAAGAGAATATCTTCTTGGTATACAGCAATATGTCGATAAGACATAGTGTCTCTGAAGCACCTAAGGCTATCCAACAGAAACTTCAGCTGTTGAAGTTAGTGCATTATACAGTAAAAGAGACCAATGAGTCGGAGACACAATAAGTGCTGTCACAGAATCTCTTGAATGGCTTTTGAAGGCTACAGAAGATTCTATAGGTGATTCGATTAAACCTTACAGCAGTAGTCAGATAAATGGAAGTTGTGGAGTAAGCAAGGAAAAAACATATGTTAACCAAGAATGCAACACACATTGGAGACAGAATTATAAAAGAAACCTGGATTGCTGAACGTTTGAGGGTTAAAGACTACAAAACTAGACTGCTATCCACCGAAAGATCTTGAAAACTATGGTCATATATTGCATATGATGTAGGTATATAAGAAAAGCAGTGGTGAAATGTACCAACAACTCGAAATACACGAACATTGATAAGTATGTGATAGAAGACCTGCATTGCTGTGGTATTATCGACATTGAGAATAAGAAAGTTACCAACAGAATATCCCAATACTTCTTTTATGACGACAACAACGAAATGGTTGATCAGTTACAGTTGCTCACAGCATTGTATGCAGCTGGTATTACAGCATCTTCAAATGATACGATTTCTGTAATTTCCTATTTTAGAGATAGACATATCATCGAATAATTGAGGAGACAGTTGTTCAAGTACTCCACAAACGAGCGTGCAGGACTTTACCATGAGAACAAGCTATAATTCGAGGCTTGTATGACTTATGGCAAGCAGATCTTGCAGATATAAGATAATATTCACAGAAGAATAATGCCTTAAAATATATTTTAGTGGTCATTGAAATTTTCTTGGGCTCCATCTGTGAAAACAAAGAAGATGAAGGCTGTTGCTCAGGTTTTTGACCAACTGCTGCAAAGTGGAGCTATCTTCTACCTACATGGTCTACAAACGTATCATGGTGGTGAGTTCTGTAAGAAATATTTCAAGGTGGTAATGAAATGCTGTGGAATACATCACTATTCCACATTATCTCAGATGAAAGAATGTATTATGGAGCATTTGAACTGTAAAACAAAAAGGCAAATGTGTATGATTTTTTAACCTTTGCAGTTCTATTAATTTGACAGATGTCAGCCAACAAATCATTGACATGCACAGCCGCTCTATCCACAGGGAAATAGTAATCAGGCCAATTGATGTACAAGATAATGAAGTTCTAAATACGATTTATAGTGAATGAGAATGTCCGTCCGCGGTAGCTGAGTGGTCCGGGAGACGCCTCGAGACCCGGCTTAGCCCACAATTTTTTTAGCGGCGTGGTAGCTCAGCGTGTTCGGTCAGAGGGTTAAAAAACTGAGTGAACGGATTAACGATGAATTTGAACAGGTGTCACGGGACGTCCGCCCAGGACAAATGCAACGAACGATCATTAACGAACACAAAGAGATCAGCAAAAAAAAAAAAAAAAAAAAAAGTGGTCAGCGCGACAGACTGTCACTCATAATGGCCCGGGTTCGATCCCCGGCTGCGTCGGAGATTTTTTCTGCTCAGGGACTGGGTGTTGTGTTGTCCTAATCATCATCATTTCATTCCCATCGACTCGCAAGTCACCGAAGTGGCGTCAAACGAAAGACTTGCACCCGGCGAACAGTCTAACCGACGGAAGGCCCTAGTCACACGACATTTATTTTTATTTAGTCAATGAAAATTGTTGATGGACGCAAACAGGTATTTAATGAAGGTGGTTTGGTATATATTTCAAAATACAGGAGAGAATTTGAGAAATTATACATCCCAGAGTAGTCAAGAGCGATATTTACAGTTTCCAGGGTGCAACCAACAAACCCTAGACTTACATACTAAAGGATGGAGCCAGCAGTGAAATTATTTGTAGTTTTTATGCAGAAGAACTGCAGAGAAGCAGTGAATTGGACATCTTCCTCGTAGAACGTGTCAAAACGCCATGGCGGAAAAAGCCTCTTGCTTCATCGCATAACCGTAGTGTTGATGACAATAACATGCTGTATAACAAGGCGTGCAAACCTCAAACAACATAATAGGATAACATGTATGATACGAGGCACATAAGCACAGATAGTAATATTTTCGACAATCTGCCAATAGAACTTCATATTCTTACTTATAACAGCTATGAACCTGAGCTAAGCTTGAGAAACGACACGTATGTGGTGACACGGGGATCAGTCTTTTGTTTGAGGCCTGCAGGGGTCATAATATGATGTACATAGCTAATAAGGATGTCGCAGGACGTCATGCTGCAAACAGAATATTAACCAACCAAGCCAAGGAAATACATTTATGAAGGGATATCGGTATTATGCAGAAAACTTAAATTGGGTATGGGGCTAAATTTCAGTCGAGTTATGAACGCTACTCATCACCCACTCAAGAATAAGAATAAGAAAAATAAGAAGAAGGAGATGGGCAAGACATGATGTTTAAAAAATGTATTCGGTTATCATTGCCTGCAGCTAAAAGTCCTCAAAAGGAAAACTGATTAAAACTTCTTGACTCCTCCCGCTGCCAAGCACAGCAGGTGGATTCCTTTCCACCGTAATTTCAGCCTTGGTGGGTCATTCAATGGTTGGTTATCAGGCCAGAAGTGCGTAAGCTGTTGATAAAAAGTGAAAAACGCGGAAAACTCACAGCAGCAACTCCACGAAGCCAAAACACACAATAAATTGATGGAATCTGTGACTATTATACACTGCTTTACAAAAGTTTAGAATATTATCCTAAAATGTAGTCTACGATGCTAGAGGTGTCATTGACCTAAGCACTTCATGAATTATTGAGTTAGAGGCCATATACTGGACGGTGTTTACCACTAGCGTGCTTTGTGGTTGTTTCCCAGTTATGTAAACATTCCGCTGCCGCAGCGGTACACCGTGATCAGTCCAGTATCAACAACAGCTTCATTCAGAATGAGATTTTCACTCTGCAGCGGATTGTGCGCTGACATCAAACTTCCTGGCAAAGCACTGTAGAGCACTTGCCCGCGAAAGCCAAAGGTTCTGAGTTCGAGTCTCGGTCGGGCACACAGTTTTAATCTGCCAGGAAGTTTCATAGCTTCATTCAGTTTGTGTTCAGCACTGCAGTAACATGCCACGTAGAGGCATACAACATTTCGAGCGTGTCAGAATAGTGGGCTTACTTTCAGCACGTAATACACAGCAAGATGTTGCCGACGGGTTATATGTCACTCAAAACGGTTTGTGTCTAGGGTGTGGAGAGAGCACAGAGAGAAGGGAAATGTGAACGGTATACCACAAAGTCGTCGGCCTCGTATGACGGCACCAATGCTGGATCGTTTCCTCCAACTGTCGGCTCGCAGGCGCCCAACATCAACTGCCAGAAATATTGGAAATGGCTTATCCCAGGCAACAGGGATTCGTACCTCAGGCTAAACAGTGCGTTGAAGATTGCATCACGGTGGCCTTCCTTCCAGAACATTTATGAGAAGTTTTGCACTAAACCAACGAAACCGACACAGTCGAAGGATCTGGACTCTTGCACATCAACATTGGACCATTTTAGAATGGAGTAATGCCATATTTGCTGACGAGACGAGGATTGATTTGCGACCGGACACTAGACGTGTTAGGATCCGAAGACGTGCTAGACGACACCAGGAACACCGATATGTTCAGGAAGTCCATCCACTTTCAGGTGGAAGTTAATGTTCTGGGCGGCAATAATTATGGGACGGTGGACCCCTTTAATTCCCGTCAACGGCAATCTGACTGGTCCACAATACGTCCAAGAGGTAATACAAACTATTGTAAGGCTCTACAGATTTGAAGTCGGTGACAACTTCATCCTAGTCGATCACAATGTAAGGTCTCGGTATCTTCAAAGATGCAACATCAACCGAATGCATTGATAAGCAGTCACCAGATATGAATGCAGTTGAGCATGCGTGGGAAATGTTGAAGGTGGCCATTCCACAGCGTCCGAATCTACCTGATAATCTTCAGGACTTGCTATTGAGGAGGGGGACCACATACTCCAAGATAAACTTAATGGTCTCATACAGAGCCTGCCTCATGGAGTGGATAAACTCAGCTGTATGTGGAGAGGACATACTAAAGACTGATAATCATCATCATGAGATAAAGATTTTCATTGTTATTATTTTCAAGGTGTGCGCTTAGGAGAGAGCTGCTTTGTTTTGCAACCATTTTTTGTAGCTAACCAAAATCGTTCTTCGTTTCAGGAGAAATTATGTACAAACCTCAATGAGGGTACCATAAGAATTCATTTAGTAAACTCTATAAGATTACAAACTTTTGTTGTGGTGCGTATTTAAAACCTCACAGGAAAGGGCTTGGATCGTTCATAAAAGAGGCTTTTAGCTATACTACCCAGGAGGTCATTCGCAAATATCGATCTGCTCCTCTCTACCAAGAATTCGTGTGGAAGAATATGTAGAAATCGAGTAAACGTGGAATTCTAAGTTTAGACGTTACCGGGGAAATTGGAACTCACTGGCTGGCAAATATTAGAACAAGTACCTAAAGTAAAGTTTCTTATTTCGAAATTTATGTTTGGTTTCCTTTACAACTTGTTCAATATAGATAGTGAATAACATCGGGGATAGGCTGCAACTCGACCCCCTTCTCAACCACTGCTTCCCATTCATGCCCCTCGACTCTTGTAACTGTCGTCTGGTTGCGGGACGTGTTGTTACAAATGTTTCGCTTCCTGTACTTTACTCCTGCTACATTCATAATTTGAAAGAGAGCATTCCAGTCACCATTATCAAAAGCTTTCTGTAAGTCCACAAATGCTAGAAGCGTAGGATTGTCTTTCCTTGACCTATCTTGTCAGATAAGTCGCAGGTGAGTACTGCCTCGCGTGTTCCTACATTTCTCCGGAAACCAAACTGATCTCCCCCGAGGTCTATTTCCACCAACTTTTCATTTCTTCTGTAGAGAATTCGAGGTAGTGTTTCGGGACCGTGACTTATCAAACTGATTGTTTGGTATTTTCACTCCTGTCAGAAATTTCTTTCTTTGGAATTAGAATTACTACAATCTCCTTAAAATCTGGCGGCATTTCATATGTGTCATATATCTTGCGTACCAGATAGAAGAGTTTTATCATGGCTAGCTCTCCCAATGCTATCGGTAGATAATTCTGACACTATAATATCTACTCGCGGGAACTTGTTTTGACTTAGATCTTTCAGAGCTTAACGCTGTATCGTATATGCCATATCATGTTCATCTACGACCACTTCCCTTTGTATAACAATGCTTTCAAATTCATCTCTTCTGTATAGACCCTCTAGGACTAGGTTTACCAACTGAGCTCTTGATATTCATGCAGCCCATCTGTTGCCCCCAAACGGCTCTTTCCCGTAGGCCTTATCTATCTTTCCCCTAGTGAAATATGCTTCTAAATCCTTATGTTTGTCCTCTAGTCATTCCTGCTTAGCAATTTTGCGCTTCCTGTAAATCTCATTTTTGAAATGTATTTCCTCTCCCCTTCTTCATTTGCCGCATTTTTAAATGTTCTTTTGTTATCAAATAAATTCAATCTCTAATGTTATCCAAGGATTCCTACTAGGCCCTATCTGTTTACCTATTTGATCCTCTGGTGCCTTCAATGTTTCATCTCTTAAGGATACCCGTTCGCCCTCCTTCCCCCCTGTTCTAGTCAATCGTTGTATAATCCTACCTATGAAGCTCTCAACAATGGTTCTTTCAACTTATTCAGGGGCCATCTCCTTAATTATTTTTTTTAAGTGTCTCCAATTTTAATCTACATTTCGTAGCCAATAAATTGTGGTCAGAGTTCACATTTGCTACTGCAAATGTCTTTCAATTTAAAAACTGGTTCCTAAATCTCTGTCTAGCCATTACATAATCAATCTGAAATCTTCCGGTATCTCCAGATCTCTTCCACATATACAACTTCCATTTATGATTCTTAAACCAAGTGTTAATAATGATTAAATTATGCTCCTTTCGATATTCTACCGGGCAGCTTTCTCTTTCATTCCTTTCCCCTAGTCCACATTCACCAACTATTTTTACTTCTCTTTCTTTTCTTCCTACTATTGGATTCCAGTCCCCAATTACAATTAAATTTTCATCATCTTCAACTATTTGAATAATTTCTTTTATCTCATCGTACTTTCCCTCAGCCTCCTCATCGTCCGTGGAGCTATTTGACATGTGTCTAGCTTGGTTACGATAACGCATTCATAGTAGCTCTTACTATCTCTACGTGTGCATAAATTTTTCGATACGTACAGAATGCTTCAGAATTGCTTCTCTGTATGTGTGTAAATTCTTTCTGGTAGATATAGACTGTTTTTCTGTGCTGTCAGAAATGATCGAAATCTTGAGCTGCCTTCCTGTCGCTGGCACCGTCAAAGTCAGCAGCAGCAGCATCAAGATCACGGACATATGGGCCATCAGGATGGGGTCTCTATAGTAATAGCGACGATTATTCTGTTAGTTATGTCCTCCTCGCTCTGTACCTCACGGGTTCTTTTGATACATAGATAGCAGTATTCTTTAACTTCATCTCCTTCGGTATCTCCAATTATGATGTTAAACTTCTCCCTCTTCTCATTTCTGCTCGCTGAGACTGTTCAGTTATGTCGCACGCAATTACCGTTTCCAATTATTCAAAGTGCAACTGGAGAGAGGATTTTGCTTACTCACATCAGCAGGATAGTCGGTATCAAGGCCTGAATTTTTTCATCCCTTTTGATGCAATTCGCCACGAATTCCTCTCTAGTGCCAACCTTCTTATGTCATAGTAGGTTCTGCAACATAGGTCCTCAATTTTTTGCTGGGGTATTCCAGTCTCTGTCTTCCTCTACAATTTTTTTCCCTCTACAGCTCCTTCTTGTACCATGGAAGCTATTCCCTGATGTTTTAACAGGTGGACTATCATCCCTCTTATCACTTTTTTTCACATATTCCTTTCTTCACCGAATCTACAAAGAATCTCCTTTACATTATCAGTCCTCCTAATTTTCAACATTCTTCTGTAGCACCACGTCTCAAATGCTCCTATTCCTTTCTGCTCGGGTTTTACCGCAGTCCTTATCCCGCTACTGTAAAATACTGTACTCTAACAATAAATTTCCAGAAATTTCTGCCTCAAATTGAAACCTATTTTTGATACTAGTAGACTTCTCTTGGCCAGGAATGCCCTTTTTGCCAGTGCTATACTGTCTTTTATGTCCTCCTTGCTCTGTACGTCATGGGTTATTTTGATACCTAGGTAGCAGAATTATTTAATTTCATCTCCTTCGGTATCTCCAATTCCGATGTTAAATTTCACCCTCTTCTCATTTCTACTGCTTCTCATTACTTCCCTCTTTCTTCCATTTAATTTCAGTCGATATTCCGTACTCACTAGACTGTTCAATCCATTTAAAATATCCTGTAACACTTATTCACATTCACTGAGGGTAACAACGTCATCAGCAAATCTTGGCATTGATATCCTTCCGTCTTAATTTTTCAGAGCTCTTCTAAATTCTACTTCTACTACTGGACCCCCTATCCTGTTTCTTCTTCTCTCATGTAATTAGACAGGTTCTTCCTCTGATAGGGGCACTTAATCTACTCTTTTCACCTATCCGCTCTCTCCTCTGCCTTTAACAGTGAAGTTCCCATTGCACTCTTAATGTTATCGCCCTTGCTTTTAATTTCACCGAAGGCTGTTTTGACTTTTCTGTATGCTGAGACAGTCACTCCCACAATCATTTCCTTTTCGACTCCCGAATTTCCCTGAACATTTTCGTACTGCCTTCTTTCATCGATCAACTGAAGTATTTCTTCTGTTGCTCATAGTTGCTTCGCATTTATCTTTTTTGTACCTACGTTTTTCTCTGCAGCTTATCTGTTTGTTTTTTTAGAGACGTACATTCCTCTCCAATTGAACTGCCTACTGAGCTATTCATTATTGCGCTATAGCCTCAAAATATTTCAAGCGTATCTCTGCATTCCTTATTACTTTTGTAGCCCACTTCTTTGCGTATTGATTCTTCCTGAGTAGTCTCTTGAACTCCAGCCTACTCTTCATCATTATTAAATTGTGATCTGAGTCTACATCTGCTCCTCGGTCCACCTCCCAATCTCATATCAGATTTCAGAATCTCTCCCTGACCATAATGTAAATTAAATGAGAGCTTCCCATATCTGTCGGCCTTTTCCAAGTATACCTGTTCTTGTGATTCTTCAACAGAGTATTCCACTTTCTCTATCTCTTCATTTTCCGCTTGCGACCTGAACTATTGTTGTGGTGGTTGGCCTGTTGTCGATTCTGGTGTGGACCCTATCACTGGACTGTTCACAGTAATTCGCTCTCTTCCCTACCTTCCTATACATATCGAATCCTACTCCTCCTATACCATTTTCTGATGTCGTTGATATTACCCTATACTCGTTGACCATAAATCTATTTGAGTTCACTGACCACGTCTATACCTAGAGTTAACATCAACATTTCTCTTTCCACGTTTTCTAGATTCCCTACCACATTCAAATTTCTGATATTTCACATCCCGACTCGTAGAACATTATCCTGTCATTGGTTATTCAATCTTTTTCTCATGTCGCACCCTTCTTGGCAGTCCTGTCTCAGAGATCCGAATTCGGGCCTAGTCCTTGATTTTTTGCCAGTGGGTAGACGATCATGATACTTCTTCAATTACAAGCCACATGTCCTGTGGATACACGTTAAGTTGTAACGACAACTGTACCTATAATAATTTTTTTCTTTATGAATTTAGATAAATTAATATAAGCAAGGTTTTAAAAAATTTTTTTTCGGTTAGTATCGTTATGTTAAAGAGACTGTGAGCAACTTTTGAAATGAATATTATTATTTATGTTAGATTTCAAATAATGTGGTAATCAAAGGAAAGTGTATTTAATGTTAAAACTATTGTAAGATGTGAAAATTGTAATTTATACACTTGGTCCATACGTAGGTAATGCATTAGGATATGTGTAGTAGAAAACCTGTGGTGAATACCCTACCTGTAGGGGAGCGGGAAAAGGTGGAGGCAGGCGAGGCGGGAAAACGCACACTGGCGCGGTTCGGCACAACGGGCACAGTATAACAGTCGGAGGCGAGCAACAGTCGGAAGTACACGTACTGTACCGAGGAGGCTACCCAGGAAAAGTGGATTCCATCGAGCCTCGGATGAACCGATTCCGACGACTACTTGGCATGGCTATATTCTGAGGCACGAGATTGGAAAGATTACGACGCTAAGAAGATGGAAAGTGCCGATGTTGTGTGAGCCTTAGCCGTGCTTGTATGTGTGCCGTGCTGCCCGCTATCTCGCTGCCCGCCAACCGCCGCACCGACTTGCACAGGTCAAACATTTATTTCATCTTTAGAAGTGTATCTGTGTGGACCAGTGTCGAAAATGTTTCTGACTGTTCAATAATAACGTGACTTTTACCAGAATTGCATTAGCCATGACTTATCCTGATCACTGACCTAGACAGGATCCTTACCTCGTATTGTGCAACCCGAGTATCCTAAACTGAAAGTTTAATGTTAGTGTTAATGAAAATTATCAGCAGATTAATCTATGCCATAAAGGAGCCTAAAATTTCTATGTGTCATTGCAAATGTTGAGAAAGAACAAAAGTGTGACTAAATTGGAAGAGAGTTTTTGTTGGATTGAGTTAGCGATGTTATTTGATTAATTTGAGACAGAAATAATGACAGTTAAATTATTCAGAAGTAAGACAAAAGAGTAGTTATCCATAGATTGATAATTTTGAGTGTTAATTTGCCTTCAGTACTTAACAGTTTCAGTATAACGACTATAACAGTTTCAGGCCCCCCCCCCCCTTCTCTTGTCCATTCTTGCAAACCTTGAAATGTGTTGATCAGATTTGACCAGTAAAGCTAAATTATATATTAATCCTAAGTGTATTAGTGTTTTTCCATCCTTAATAGTGGCATTGTGTGTGTGTACTTTCAAGATTGTCGATGCTAGGGCAATCTATGCCCGATTTCAGTCTGATCAATATACTAAATGCAGTTCGTAGTAATCATTGCTGTGTGGTGTTGTGTAAATTTAGCTCGTCCAAATTAGTACAAAAAGAGAAAACTTTAGTTCAGTGGATTTTTCTGGTTCTAAACCTTGCCATATAACGTATCATTACTACGTGTTACTATGCTTGTACATGCACACACTTGTACAAGGAAAAACTCACTCACTGCCTAAGTAGGCTGGCGACCGAACTATTAATTATAGGTAGCATCTACTGTGTGTACTTCTTGTCCATGCGAAAGGGTAATTATACTTTACATTTGCTTGACTGCATCGCTGTAGTTATTGACTGAGTACAAGTCCGATCTTGCTTCTATTAGGTACACGCGGTCAACTTATGTACTAAAATCCTCGTTTATAAGGTGAAGCCCGTGAACTTATTACAGTACAGGCTTTATAGAGCTAACGTACGTCCGAGAAGGGCGGTAGCGTTACAAGTGGCTTACCGGTGACAGGACATCCAGTTGTTGTCAGTTACAAATTAATGTAAAGATCGAACAGTGGATGTTCAGTGGCACGAATAGCAAGAAAAGTCAGTAAAATAAACTACAGTGTGAGTCACGTATAATAGTGTGGTATAGTTGGCATTTAGTATGGACAGAAACGTAGACGGGGTAGGTGCGCCGAGCGAAATGGAGAACGCGGCTGGCAGTAGCCGGAGTTTACGCGGCCAGGTAACAGATGGCGTTAGCGGAAGACAATTGGCGTACATACAATACCACGAACATGTCAATGAACAGATTGAAAGGTTGAGATCGCCTCGGACACAGCAAGGAAGAAAACAGGAAGTAGAAGATGACTTTGTAGATGATAGTGGTTATGTGAATGAATCCACTGACATGTTTAATTCTCCACAGATAAAGAAAGAACCGAAAGAAACTTATGAAGTAGAACCGGAACACACGGATTCCGTAGAACAAAACAGTGTAAAAATTTTAAGCATGAACGACTTATTTGAACAATTAACTAAACAAATTGCAGGACAGAATGAACAGCTTAAAACACACGTTGACGAGCAACTCAAAACACAGGTGGATCAAATTAAAGCACAGGTCGAAGGACAGGGAATTAAAATTAGTAAACAAATAGAACAGGTAGAACAAAAAGTGGGTAATTTAAGTTCTGTGGTAAATACTCTGAAACTTGAAATTGATACCATTAACAAAAATATGGATACCATGCAGGAGGAAATTGGAAACATTAATAGTAGATTCGATGTTGAAATTCTCAACATCCAAGAGAAAGTAGAACCTCTGGTTGAAACTAAGGTAGACGAAAAAGTTTTCGGTCTCAAAACTGAGATCGTAAACGAATGTCAACACGGGATATCACAATTGAAAAATGTAGTTTTAGACACTGAAAGGGATTTAAGTAAAAAAGTAACCGGATGTGTTCAAAATTGTGAACAAAATACTACGAAAATTCAAGGCAGAATTTTCGATCTGGAGAGCAAAATTAAAGATAGGCCTGGTGTTGTCTGTAATGGCACACCAATTACGAAGCTATTAGAAGGCGAGGAACGCTTCGATCCAGCCAAGAAACACAACGGGTGGCATCCGTTAGATTTTATTAAAAATTGCGAGAGAGTATTTCCTGAGCACTTGTCTGATCAGGAAAAGATAAACGTAGTAATTAGCGCCTTAGCGGGTGATGCTAAGCGCTGGGGAATAAATTTAAATACCGAACGAATGACGTTCGAAGAATTTAGGCAAAGATTTACGGAAGATTATTGCTCTGAACAAAAGCAGGACCATTTATGGCGCGAGTTTATCATGGCCAAACAGCATGATAACCGGGGCAGAAATTCTTTGAAAGATTTCTGTGAGTATTGGTACCGAAAATTGACACACTTAAGAGGTAGAAGATCAGATTCAGAAATTATCTGGGAGCTATATAAAAAGCTTCCGGAGGATTCCAAGAGGTACGTAGGAAGCAATCATCGTAGCTTCCAAGCATTTCTAGAAAGGGTCGAAGATGAAGACCATTGGCGCGAAAGTCGTGCCAATTATCAAAATTTTGGTAACCGTAATAACCGACACAATGACGAACGAAACGACGGCGATGGATTTCGCGTCAATGTAATACAGAGAGGAAGAGGCAGAGGAAATAATCCAGGTCGCGGTAGAGGGTATACCGCGCAAAATAATAACGACGCGGGAAACTAATTTCCGCGAACGTTGCGGGCCAAACGGAAGCGGACAATACATACCGGCCCAGATTTAAGAAAAGATATCGGACCGACCGTAATGTAACGAGACAGGATAGGGACAGTCATGGAACGCCGCGACGTGTTGTGGCGAATCAAGCGTCAGGTGCGAGCCAGAATGAGTCATCTTTACCGCACAGAGCGCTACATGTTAACAGGCGAGTGGAGCATCAGAGGGCAACGGCCCAGCCTAGCAGAACATCTGTTCGGAAAGAAGCCGCTAGCAATACGGCAGCAGTGGGTACGAACGTAGCCGTAAGAGCTGAGGAAAATTTTACGAGTGGTAATTCCGTGGCAAAGGAAACAATAAATGAAACTGTGAATACACAGAGAGGTGCGGTTAGCAGTGTTTGCGATGAGATAAAAGGCGAGGATGAATTAGCAGAAGTAACTGATTGGCGTGTGCAGATCGATGATCTGTACAAGGGCCTAAAGCAATGTGAGTGGGAGGATTTTAAAAGGGAGTATGAGGCGGAGAGATTAGTTGGTGGAAAGAGAGATAGTAGGGACGTCCATAAAGTAACGTGGCCCAAATTTGAAGAGGGAAGAATAAATAGCGCCGCGCAAAGTACGCGTGCTGCCGATAGGAGGAAGGTTAATGATAGGAAGGATTTGGAGGATGAAATCCTCAGCATTGACGAAGAAATAACTCCTGCTAACAGTCCGCCAATAGTACGAGCTGCTACCGAGAGGCACCGTGGAGAAGGGGCAGATGATTACCTGAAAGTAATTAAAGTCCACGAGAATTACACCGAATATGAAGTCACAGTGGATGTGAATAAAGCTGAGGATGAGGCCGTTTTGCCAAAAGAGGAGATTGAATTGAAATCCAAGCCTGACGATAATACAGAGGAAGGACTTAGTGCCTGTCTCAGAAAAGCTTTTATGTTAGAACCTGAAAGCGATCCGGAATGGTCGGATTCCGACGATAGTTCGGATGATGAAAGATACACAAATACAGACGAAAATGAATGTACTAACTCTCCCTATTGTGCTAAAGTAGCGTACTTAAGTGAATCTGATGTAGAGGAAGAGAGTAGTGATGACTCTAGTGAAGATGAATTTTCAGGTGTAGAGGAAAATGAATATACTTTTACTGAAAGAGGGTATGAGAAAATCAGTGAAAATAAAGGGGACACAGTTAATTGCGATATTGTACCTAACGATGACGACGTATCAAAACAAAATCCAGACGTTGAAACAGAACAAAGAAAGAATGAGCCACCGGACGACTCAGGGTTTATTTCGCGAAGAGTTCAGGTAGTTAATGACTTTGAACTCCCGGAACCCAAGAAACCGCCAGATATATGTGAAGTGAATATTAAAAGCATATCTTGGGATGATGTTATTGTCGACCCGGATTTGCTCAAGGAAGACCACGGTAATGAAAAGCATTCGACGGTTAAACAAACTGTAATACCAATTGAAATTTATAACGTGGAATTGCAAGTACTTCTTGATACTGGGTCTCAGATAAGTGCAATTTCTCAGTCATTTTTCGAACACATTTGTGATAAGCCTGGGCTAGTAATTATGTCAGTGACAGGTGTAAAAATTGTTGGTGCAACTGGTAAGGCTAGCAAGCCGGTAAAGAACCAGATTTTGGTTGAATTTAGTATAAAAGGACAAAACTTTGAACACGAATTTTTGGTTGTGCCAGACTTGAGTACTGAAATGATTTTGGGGATAGATTGGTTGGATAAAGAAAAGGTTATTATTGACTGTAGCCAGGGAGTGGTCAAAATAAATAGTATATTTAGGAATTTGGAATTAAATTTTGAGGAAAGTGGGAAAGTGTTTGATTCAGAAATCGATTCTTTGTTGTTGGAGATCGACCAAGGGAATGATGGATTGACAAACAAGTACGAGGTGTACCATGTCCAGAGATTATTAAATGAGAGTGACAAGCAGGGGCATGAATTTAAGGGAATGGTGGAAAATTTAGAGGGAATATCTCCCGAACAGAAAGCAGAATTGCTTGAAATTTTAGATAGTAACCGCCCCGTATTTTCGGACAAACCTGGCCTAGTTAAGAATTTTGAATACCAGATTGAGACCATAGAGCATAAACCTTTATTTGTGAGACCGTTTTCGATACCCATATCAAAGAGGCAGGCTGTTCAAGTGGAAATAGATAAAGTGATAGGGTGGGGGGTAATCGAACGAAGTAGCAGCGAGTATAATAGTCCCCTTATCATAGTGAACAAAAGGGATGGGGGAGTGAGAGTAGTTATCGACGCCAGGACTTTGAACAAAATTGTAAAGAAGGAAATAGACAGACCTGAAAATCTGGACGAAATGCTCCAAAAATTTTATAACGTGAAGTATTTAACCAGTCTGGATATGACAGCCGGATACTGGCAAATCCCATTAAGTAAAGAATCCCGTAAATATACCGCTTTTCTATTTGCCGGGAAATGCTATCAGTATAAAGTAGTGCCGTTTGGGCTTAGTACTTCTGTGGCAGTATTTATTAGGGCACTGGACTTTGTGTTAGGGAGAGAACTGAGTTCCCAGCTAACCATTTATGTAGACGATTTACTGATTGCTACAGAAGCATGGCAAGAGCATTGAGAGTTATTGCGGAAAGTTTTTGTTGCTCTACAAGCAGGGGGCATGACACTTAAGTGGAAGAAATGTGAATTTGTGAAATCGGAAATAAAGTTTCTGGGGCACATTATTACTACAAACGGCATTGGCAAGGATCCGGAAAAGTTAAGTGCAATATCAGGATGTCCGGCTCCTAGAAATAGAAAACAGTTGAAAGCCTTTTTAGGTTTATGTGAGTTCTATAGAAAGTTCGTGAAGGGGCAAGTTTTTAATAGTCCTCATCTGAATAATTTACTTAAGAAAAATAGTGCTTTTGTGTGGACAGAAGGGTGCATGAGAGATTTTGAAAAATTGAAAAACGAACTTTTGAATGACAATATTTTGCATCACCCCATACTATCAGAACCTTTCCATATGAGTACTGACAGCAGTGCTTATGGAATTGGTATAGAAGTTTTCCAAGAAATCTGTGAAGGGAAAGAAATCGAACACAGGACTATCGCATTTGCAAGTAGAACTCTGACAAAATACGAGAGAAACTACACTATTTCGGAAAAGGAAGCTTTAGCCATTATATGGGGGCTAAAGAAATTTAGAAATTATCTGTGGGCCCATAAGCTCATTATACATACTGACCACAAAGCTTTAACTTTTCTTAAAGATTGCCGTTTACTTAATGGTAGGCTGACTGGTTGGGCTTTGTACCTGCAACAATTTGATTACGATATTTACTACGTTAAAGGTACTGAGAATTATGTGGCAGATGCTTTATCTCGATTGCCTAATGGCATGAGTGAAGTGCCAAATGAAAATGGTGAAGAGGGTACTTTTCAGATAAGGTATATGAAAGAGGTTTCAGGAAAGAGGAAAATGGAGCAGATATGTAAAAATATGAGATACCATCAGAATGAGGATTCAACCTGGAAATCAGTGAAGGTAAAATTTGACAGTGTACAGTATCCTCAAATTAAGAAATATTACAAAATTTATAAGGGCATTTTATATAGGAAGAAAGATTTAGTTACTGAGGAATGGAGGGTATGTTGGCCAAACCAGTTCGACACTGATGTCATAGATTATTTTCATTTAGCATTGGGGCATAGTGGGCCAAAGAAATGTTTGGATAAATTGAATAGTGTAGTAGTGATTGTTGGTAGTGTCAGTAAGAAGGTAAAGGAACGGATTAAGTCGTGTGATGTCTGTCAAAAGGCCAAAGTGCCGAACAAAACTAGTAGGGGACCAATGCAAAGTACGTTGCCTGAAGACACCCTAGACTTATTATCGGTAGATTTATATGGCCCCCTCCCAAAGACTTCGGGAAATTGTGCATATATTTTGGTGATATTGGAAGTATTTTCAAAATTTGTGAAATTATACCCCTTGAAAAAAGCAACAGCAAAAGCTGTATTTAATAGGATGGTCGAATACTTCAGGACCATCGGGAAACCCAAAGCAGAACTATCTGACAATGGACCCCAGTTCATATCCAAAATTTGGAAAGAAGGAATGGAGAGAAATGGTGTGGAGGTTAAACATATCTCAGCTTATCATCCTGCTAGCAACCCGGTTGAAAGGTACATGCGAGAAATCGGGAGATTGTGTAGAACATACTGCAGTCACAATCATAGAGCCTGGGGCAGGTTTATATCGGATTTTGAGAATGTCATGAACACACTGCATCATGAAACTACAGGATTTCCACCGGAAGAAATTTTGTTAGGCAGAAGTAGTAAAAGTTTAATTGAAGAAAAACTAGAGTTTCCACCTTGTACAAGTTTGGGATTGGATCAAAAGAAAGAATTGGTGATAAAAAGGGCAAAGCAAAAGGCTGAATCTAGATCTAAAAGACACAGTAAAAATTTAAAAGTTTCAAAATTTAAAATTGGAGATTATGTTCTTTTAAAAACCCACGAAAAGTCTAGTGAACTAAACCATGAAATTTCAAAATTTAAATATATTTATAATGGACCATATATAATACAGAATATTCCACACGACAATGCTTACTACCTGATCTACCCAAAATCCAAAAGACCTTTAGGTGTAAGAAATATTGTGGACCTGAAACTGTATGTTCCTAGGAACGAATAAATGTGCTGTATCTTATGCTGAACCCAAGTTATTCTAAATGTATCTAATCTTTGTAAATGTCTGTATACCCTTGAAAGTGTGCTAATGTAGTTATATGAGTTTCAGATTACCAATTGTACTGTAACTGTAAAAATATATGGAGAAAAGGACTGAAAAGAAAGGATAAATGCTATCAGCCATATAAAAGATGGGACTGTAAAAAAAAAAAAATGAAAATGGCCAGTGTATGAACCATAATATGAAGGACTGCCAAATACCAATGAGGGCAGATATATAGGCGAGGGAAAATTGTAAATGTGATCCAGGAGACGTGACAATATGAAGTAAAAAGGACTGCCCAAATCCGCACAATAGGCAGCAAATATGTATAGTTAATTTTCTGAATATATGTGTGTGTGTTTTGGTTAGTGAGTAAGGAAATGGACTGCTATTCAAAGCAAGCAGCGTCAAATTATCTTATAGTGTATACAAAATATGCAATTGTTTTTGTAGTTAAATGTTTGTATTCCAGAATTTTAAATTATTTCTTTGAGAAATTTAGAAAAAATGATTAAATTGCTATTTTAGTGATGTTATGATGGGAAGTTGGACTGTGCAAAAGGCACTTGAGTAAATGACAAGTAATTATTCTTGATATGCTAAAAAAGTGTAAACCTATATACAGTGAGTAAAAGGAAATACGTAGTGTAAATCTTTTTGGACAATTAAGTAAAGATTCGGAACCACTGTATAATTGTAAGATTTAGTGTTCCCATAAAATTTGGACTTAAGAAAATTTTCTGGAAACAGGGGCATGTGTAACGACAACTGTACCTATAATAATTTTTTTTCTTTATGAATTTAGATAAATTAATATAAGCAAGGTTTTAAAAATTTTTTTTCGGTTAGTATCGTTATGTTAAAGAGACTGTGAGCAACTTTTGAAATGAATATTATTATTTATGTTAGATTTCAAATAATGTGGTAATCAAAGGAAAGTGTATTTAATGTTAAAACTATTGTAAGATGTGAAAATTGTAATTTATACACTTGGTCCATACGTAGGTAATGCACTAGGATATGTGTAGTAGAAAAC
The DNA here is from genome assembly GCF_023864345.2 of Schistocerca serialis cubense. Lineage (NCBI taxonomy): Eukaryota > Metazoa > Arthropoda > Insecta > Orthoptera > Acrididae > Schistocerca > Schistocerca serialis. The sequence goes on from NC_064638.1 coordinate 971,585,500, forward strand.
CTGTGGTGAATACCCTACCTGTAGGGGAGCGGGAAAAGGTGGAGGCAGGCGAGGCGGGAAAACGCACACTGGCGCGGTTCGGCACAACGGGCACAGTATAACAGTCGGAGGCGAGCAACAGTCGGAAGTACACGTACTGTACCGAGGAGGCTACCCAGGAAAAGTGGATTCCATCGAGCCTCGGATGAACCGATTCCGACGACTACTTGGCATGGCTATATTCTGAGGGACGAGATTGGAAAGATTACGACGCTAAGAAGATGGAAAGTGCCGATGTTGTGTGAGCCTTAGCCGTGCTTGTATGTGTGCCGTGCTGCCCGCTATCTCGCTGCCCGCCAACCGCCGCACCGACTTGCACAGGTCAAACATTTATTTCATCTTTAGAAGTGTATCTGTGTGGACCAGTGTCGAAAATGTTTCTGACTGTTCAATAATAACGTGACTTTTACCAGAATTGCATTAGCCATGACTTATCCTGATCACTGACCTAGACAGGATCCTTACCTCGTATTGTGCAACCCGAGTATCCTAAACTGAAAGTTTAATGTTAGTGTTAATGAAAATTATCAGCAGATTAATCTATGCCATAAAGGAGCCTAAAATTTCTATGTGTCATTGCAAATGTTGAGAAAGAACAAAAGTGTGACTAAATTGGAAGAGAGTTTTTGTTGGATTGAGTTAGCGATGTTATTTAATTAATTTGAGACAGAAATAATGACAGTTAAATTATTCAGAAGTAAGACAAAAGAGTAGTTATCCATAGATTGATAATTTTGAGTGTTAATTTGCCTTCAGTACTTAACAGTTTCAGTATAACGACTATAACAGTTTCAGGCCCCCCCCCCCCTTCTCTTGTCCATTCTTGCAAACCTTGAAATGTGTTGATCAGATTTGACCAGTAAAGCTAAATTATATATTAATCCTAAGTGTATTAGTGTTTTTCCATCCTTAATAGTGGCATTGTGTGTGTGTACTTTCAAGATTGTCGATGCTAGGGCAATCTATGCCCGATTTCAGTCTGATCAATATACTAAATGCAGTTCGTAGTAATCATTGCTGTGTGGTGTTGTGTAAATTTAGCTCGTCCAAATTAGTACAAAAAGAGAAAACTTTAGTTCAGTGGATTTTTCTGGTTCTAAACCTTGCCATATAACGTATCATTACTACGTGTTACTATGCTTGTACATGCACACACTTGTACAAGGAAAAACTCACTCACTGCCTAAGTAGGCTGACGACCGAACTATTAATTATAGGTAGCATCTACTGTGTGTACTTCTTGTCCATGCGAAAGGGTAATTATACTTTACATTTGCTTGACTGCATCGCTGTAGTTATTGACTGAGTACAAGTCCGATCTTGCTTCTATTAGGTACACGCGGTCAACTTATGTACTAAAATCCTCGTTTATAAGGTGAAGCCCGTGAACTTATTACAGTACAGGCTTTATAGAGCTAACGTACGTCCGAGAAGGGCGGTAGCGTTACAAAGTGTCTATAATGCAGTGGTACCCACTGCCTTCTGTATTCTCATGCTATTGCTCACTGCTGATCGTTACACCTTTTAGGACCAGTTTCCCACCCCAAGGGCAAGAGAGTGCCCTGTACCTCAGTCTACTCCTCCACCCTCTTTGACAAGCCTATCGGCAGAATGAGCGTTACTTCTTATGCTGAAAGCCTTCGGCCGCCATTGCTGATGATATGTATTCAAAATGTAAGTAGTGGCAGGGTTCGAACCCGGGACATAGGATGTTTTGATTGTTAATCAAAGAGGTTACCCTTAGATAGTAGTCTGACTGTCATACAAAAGTGAGATAATGATGGCAAGACAGTGGGAGTTCCATCAAGTTTTGAATGGTTCGATGATTTTACACTGAAACTGATACAGGCCCAACTCACTGATTTCCGACAAAGAGTGTCGGGTGAAGCTCTCTGTAGAGTTCTCCATTTGGACAGTCACATAAATGTATATGTTCCAGTGCACGGAGCGTCCTTGTACATCTGCTTTACAAACTATGGAGCCAGTAAAAAAAGTCATCGTTAATGTCCTAAATAACGATCGGTACTGCTTTCTGTGGTCACTTCCGGCTAGCGAAAGAAATTATAAGAAAGACATAAATCTTCCATAGAGGAGTAGGCCCAAATATAGGCTAGCTAAGGTCTTTACACAGTAAAATTTTTCGGTTAGTGATTAAATTGTTGAACAAACCCTGGGGTGGTACAATAACATGTGCTCTTCAAAGTTACAGTTATTTGAAATAAATTATTTAAAAAACCAACACTAAAACCCCAATTTTTTTCTTGGGTCCAAATATGCACTACCTTTAACATGAATGAAAAGTTACTTAGAAACAAGTTTGAAGTGCAAGTTTATTTGCGACAGTCACAAATATAAAATTTATTGTAAATCTCCGCACATTCAGTATACCCCTCATACGGCACTGGTTACACTGAATCCAAATATCTCAGTTAGTGTCCTCTGAAAATGAGCTGTCGCAGATAGTGCACGATACGTCTGTTCCAGGAAACTTGCGGTCTTGAGAAAGCTTGAAACCACTTACCTCGTCGTCTAGGGTAGACTCATCCTCATCAGATAATTCGTCATACGAAGACAGGTCTACCTTCTTTTCTTTCCGTAGATTTCTTTTGTTTCTCTTGCCTTCTTTATTTGCTATTTGAATCTTCATCACTTTTCTGATCAAGAAGAGGTAACAGTCGCTTCCTCTTCAGCGATCCGTCCAAGAAATATGTAAGCTATTCCTTGTACGTTAACCCGGTAATCTAGCAAGCTTTTCCAGATTTCCGAGCTCTATTGCTTGTTTTCTTTGCAATTGTGGATGATGGGGAAATGTCAAGAGGACTAACAGGAGTCAAAATTTCTGGTTTTGCATGTGATGAGGAATGATTGAACAGAGGAGATTCAGAAAAAGTTCCTGACTGAGAAGAAGACAACCTGAATTTGTTGATACACTCCTGGAAATGGAAAAAAGAACACATTGACACCGGTGTGTCAGACCCACCATACTTGCTCCGGACACTGCGAGAGGGCTGTACAAGCAATGATCACACGCACGGCACAGCGGACACACCAGGAACCGCGGTGTTGGCCGTCGAATGGCGCTAGCTGCGCAGCATTTGTGCACCGCCGCCGGCAGTGTCAGCCAGTTTGCCGTGGCATACGGAGTGGAAGTTTCAATAAATGATATTCAGCGGAACCCCGTCAATTAACACACCTCTAAAACTACGGTCCAGCTGGTAGCTGCAGAACATGGTTCTGATTGAAAGCCGATTGAGATTGAGCTGGTAAGTTAGAACTTGTTTTGTAACACGTTCTGATATATTTCAGTATGGGTGCCCGTACAGTATGAAATCCACATCCGCTCAAAGAGGGTGAACTGCGAAGTCTACTACATATTCGAGGAAGCGATTATGAGAATGCAGTACCAGAACAACTTAATATGCTTAAAAAAGTCATTGATGTGCTGGTGATGATAACGGCTTGCAGCAGCAAAATGTTGAGTAACATATTGGTGCCTTTAAAAGCAGGTATTAGTTCCTGAGGTTGGACCACCATCATTAGTCCAGCAGTGAACGCTGAAGGCCAGTGTGTTGTGCTATGAGCACAGCGGAGGCCAGCGGAGACAAGAAGCCACATCAACAAATGGAACAAGTAGAGGATTACTTACATGACTTAATGGAGAGGCTAGGATCGGGTAGCGGAGAAGGTAGTACCAGAAATGAGGATGGGGAACCCAGAATCAACACAGTTATACCAATGTAATACATTAAGAAGGTTAACGTGTTTGCTAAAGTGCCAAATCCGATACGGGAGTTTCTCGCGATAACTCGATTAATGATGCGAAATTTTTGTTTGTATTAGAAGATACGGGTGAACTTTAGGCGTTAGAGCCAAAGATTTATTAACCTTGATTGCAGCTAATGCTAAAGGGAGTTGTTAGAATTTCTTAAGGTTGCTATATTTAAGGACAAATGTTAGAGCAAGTGAAGAAACAGATTGTTATTGACATGATACTCGGACACGCTATACAGAAATTAACCCACGTACATCATGGGAGGGAAGAGGAGGTCGATGAGACAAATGGTTCAAATGGCTTGAACACTAACATCTGAGGTCATCAGCCCCCTAGAACTTAGAACTACTTAAACCTAACTAACCTAAGGACATCACACACATCCATGCCCGAGGCAGGATTCGAACCTGCGACCGTAGAAGTCGCTCGGTTCCGGACTGAAGCGTCTAGAACCGCTCCGCCACAACTGCCGGCACGTCGATGAGACAATGGGTGATGTGTTGATGATGGAAACGAATTGTAGGGCCATTTAGATTAAATTATGCAGAAGAACAGGTGGTTAGTCACATTGCAGAAGGTACGTCACCAAAAGATAGGTCAAGGTCTTTCTTATATCAAATGCTCGAAAACTACCAACAGCTAGGCAAGTTAACCAGCTATATTAAAGGCGCGACGTATATGGGCTGCAACGTTACGAAAGATAATTCCGCTGCCAGAGAGAACATTATTATCTCTGCAGAAGTACCGTAGATATGTTACGGTTGATCTTGTTCTGCCAAATTCTATCTTCACTTTTAGCGTTGAACAGAGCTTCAGCAGATGCGAGTATTTTCGTTCATTATTTAATAATAAACATTCAAGTGAAGAAATTAGTCAACAAGATTATTATTTTCCTGCGTCCCACAGCATCTTTTACCGTGGGGAAGAAGAAGGAAATTTAGCGGCTCTTAGAGGCTGTAAAAGGAGGTAAGTAAAACAGATTAATTCCTGGCTGGCTTAGACTCTGTCAAAATGGCCACTGGCGCGGTACGAAAAAAATTAAGCACGTATAACTCTCATCCTTTTCAAGAGCTTGCAGCCTTCAACTTTCCGATTTCGCGGTCAAAACATAAAACGAATAATAGCTTGCTCCAAGTCATCTTATCAGAGAAGCCCTCAGTCTCCTGCATATCGATGTAAAGCTGCACAGGTATTTTGTTTAGATGGTAAAACTAACAATAATCATAAAATACGACACTTGGAAATAACCCGGTGGCACCTCTCTCGCTAACGTAAATCGCTTGTGTGTGCTGCGACTAACGATTCCATCGCGAATCATCCCCAGATTGCGGGAGTATCCGATTTTTAAAATTATTAAATTATTTTTCTCTCACTGAGCATTCAAAAATTTTTCTATTCCCATCAGTAAACGCTAGTCATACAGAAGAAGATTAGACTGGCTGCCCTTTTACATAACGTAAATATGCACACATTTATCATATTTCTTATATACTCATGTAAAAGCAACAAAACTGTTGTTACATGCATGTTTGTTAGTTTCATCCTATATGCAACTGACCACATGACGCTGATCAAACTACAGTCACAAGGAAACATTTCCCAAAACTCTGAAACAGTAAAAATAGAACAGAAAAATCTGGAAAACAGCCGATTTTGAAATTTTTTGTTGGCAGCAGCAAAACAGCACGTCAGGTAAAGAACATTATCACTCATGCAAATGAAAGAAGCTTTACTAAGTCGAAATTTTGATGAAAACATTCAAAAACTTCATAAAACAATTGACGGAAACAAATAATTGACATCATTTCAGTTAGATTAGAAGCTTTGACTAACGATGTTAGTAGTCTTACTCAGATGCAGAACACTTTGAAAACAGACGTTGCGAATCACGTCATTGAAGTGATACGCAGCGGCTTAGAAGGAATAACTAATGGGATTTCAACACTGAAAACTACAGTAGAAGACATGCCAGAAAAGATTAAAAGACTGATTAAAATTTTTATTCAGTTCGCTTAGAACACACAACACTTCAGTCTACAGTTCAACAGTTAGTCAAAGAGTACATGACATAGCGACCAAACATGAAAAACAACTTCATGATTTCTACGAGAAAAGGCTACTTTAATTAATACACTCCTGAAAATGGAAAAAAGAACACATTGACACCGGTGTGTCAGACCCACCATACTTGCTCCGGACACTGCGAGAGGGCTGTACAAGCAATGATCACACGCACGGCACAGCGGACACACCAGGAACCGCGGTGTTGGCCGTCGAATGGCGCTAGCTGCGCAGCATTTGTGCACCGCCGCCGTCAGTGTCAGCCAGTTTGCCGTGGCATACGGAGCTCCATCGCAGTCTTTAACACTGGTAGCATGCCGCGACAGCGTGGACGTGAACCGTATGTGCAGTTGACGGACTATGAGCGAGGGCGTATAGTGGGCATGCGGGAGGCTGGGTGGACGTACCGCCGAATTGCTCAACACGTGGGGCGTGAGGTCTCCACAGTACATCGATGTTGTCGCCAGTGGTCGGCGGAAGGTGCCCGTGCCCGTCGACCTGGGACCGGACCGCAGCGACGCACGGATGCACGCCAAGACCGTAGGATCCTACGCAGTGCCGTAGGGGACCGCACCGCCACTTCCCAGCAAATTAGGGACACTGTTGCTCCTGGGGTATCGGCGAGGACCATTCGCAACCGTCTCCATGAAGCTGGGCTACGGTCCCGCACACCGTTAGGCCGTCTTCCGCTCACGCCCCAACATCGTGCAGCCCGCCTCCAGTGGTGTCGCGACAGGCGTGAATAGAGGGACGAATGGAGACGTGTCGTCTTCAGCGATGAGAGTCGCTTCTGCCTTGATGCCAATGATGGTCGTATGCGTGTTTGGCGCCGTGCAGGTGAGCGCCACAATCAGGACTGCATACGACCGAGGCACACAGTGTCAACACCCGGCATCATGGTGTGGGGAGCGATCTCCTACACTGGCCGTACACCACTGGTGATCGTCGAGGGGACACTGAATAGTGCACGGTACATCCAAACCGTCATCGAACCCATCGTTCTACCATTCCTAGACCGGCAAGGGAACTTGCTGTTCCAACAGGACAATGCACGTCCGCATGTATCCCGTGCCACCCAACGTGCTCTAGAAGGTGTACGTCAACTACCCTGGCCAGCAAGATCTCCGGATCTGTCCCCCATTGAGCATGTTTGGGACTGGATGAAGCGTCGTCTCACGCGGTCTGCACGTCCAGCACGAATGCTGGTCCAACTGAGGCGCCAGGTGGAAATGGCATGGCAAGTCGTTCCACAGGACTACATCCAGCATCTCTACGATCGTCTCCATGGGAGAATAGCAGCCTGCATTGCTGCGAAAGGTGGATATACACTGTACTAGTGCCGACATTGTGCATGCTCTGTTGCCTGTGTCTATGTGCCTGTGGTTCTGTCAGTGTGATCATGTGATGTATCTGACCCCAGGAATGTGTCAATAAAGTTTCCCCTTCCTGGGACAATGAATTCACGGTGTTCTTATTTCAATTTCCAGGAGTGTAGATCTACCGAGTTTCTGTGTTATCCGTTCGCGAGAATCCTGGCTGAGGTCGATCGATAGGCGAGATGAATGGCAATTCAGAAAATCATCTGCCCAACTTCTACGAGATGCGTAAGTGCTGAAAGGAGCGTTAATGCCATTCCTTTCTCCTAAAACAAACGCTGTTCGTTTCAAACCGGATAAAGTATTACCAAGAAACCTTTGTTCCATAGTCAAAACATAAGAAACAAGCTCTTCCTTCAGACGTGATCCTAGAAAGGAAGGCCCATCTAGTTTAGAGCTGGCAGCAGCAGTTGAAGTAAGATCTGTTTTCTTCCTTAAAGTCTGCAGCCTTAAGGTTCCCATTTTCTTCGCCCTCACAGCCGAAATGGCTTCAGCCATCTTCGAAGAGTTCCACGTCTTCCTTTTGTCCTTGTCTTGGTATTTAGGCTTTTTACGTGTCATCCTGAAAAACAGATTTTGAGAAGATTTCAATTGAAATTATAGGTCAAAACATGGGCTAGCCCATAATTAGACCCTTCATGGCAGCCCATATTTGGACCGCTGTGTGGTTCCTGCAAAATGGCCCTAACAGTCAGTACAAAATAGAAAAGGAACAAAGAAAACTGGGGAACAGATACTTTAAAATAAATTTCTTCGAAAGGATTTTATGTAGAGGTAAGTGAAATTTTAGAACAAATGGTTAAGCACATACCTTTCGACACAGTGCAGTCCACAGAAGCGAGGTCTTCACTCCCAAAATCTCACTGCATACAAACGATATGCGTTCACACAACCAGTTGTTTACAGTCGTCCTCTGAGGTCATGGGGAACAGACTTCCAAGCGCAATGGCCAGTTGGCACCTCTTTCTGCACCACCAGGCTTCCGAGCCCATATTGAAACCAGTGCCCATATTTGAACCTTCTCCTCTACTACGTGAATATTATTGGATACTATGAACATAATGGTATTAAATTCGCCATTAGCCTTAAAGACATCAGTAAATCTGAGAGGCCTAACGCCTTGCATCTGTTCCTATATATGGCCTGAGGGAATGCAAGGATGATGTTCAACACATGGTCGTTGGCCCATTGAGTTTTTTAAGTCGCTGGTCAGTGTGCAAACATGTAGACAACATTACTGCTAGATCAAAAACATTTCCCATCTTCTCCCCTCGGAATGTGGAAACATCAAGGTACACAGTGATTTTTCCATACCTGAGCTCGTTTACTACGAGTGAGCTGTTGACAAAGCATCTAATAAATTACTATACCGAGGACCTGGTACATGTGCAGTGTCTAATGCGGAGAATAAAGTCTCAAAGTATAAGAATTTTCTCCGCAAGGAGCGAGTACCCTTCGCTGTGTTCGCTGGAGCGCTGTGAGGGTGATCCGATTGCCTCCCATACCACTCTCACAGAACGGCACGTATATTTTGTAGCTGCATAACAAGCTCCACCTGTGTATGATCCAAATATTAATAATTTTGATTCGCACATTGGGATTAAAACTGCAGACTGGGTACTCTCTGAACCTTGGTAACACTCCTAGGAAATTTGATGGTAAGTATGACGACATCATTCCTATGACTGAAAAGCAGAAGCATAAATTACTGTAGAAGCCTTTAGTTTATTGTTTCACTTGTGAGCAGACATTAGATAAGAAGCAGAAACACTAAGTTCGGATCACTGCGATGTAACCGGCAGATTATGTGGTGCTGCACACAATGCATGCAACTTGAACTACCAGCTCCCAGGGCACATATCCGCTTTCATCCACAGTTTAAGCAGGTGTGATGCTCAGTTTCTTGTAGAGCGCTTGGCTGGTTACGGAATGAGCAGATATCAGGTTAGTGTTTTACCTGAACCGCTGAGAGACGCATTTAATTTTCGAAGAGAATCACAAAGGAAGTTACACTGAGGTTCTTCGCCTCACTGACATTAACGCAGGCATCACTACAGAAACTTGCTGAAACGATGTGACAGGAGGACTAACCCAACACTGAAGCTGCATTTCCAGTCATGCTAAGACTCAGCTCATAACGAAGAAAGGGGCTTTCCAATACGAATATCTGGCTTAATGAGAGAAGCACAAGAAGGCCACACTGGCTGACATAATTGCACTGTCCAACAAACTTTCAGACACTGTTAAATCAGATGTAGGTTTTGGGTAGGCGATCAGTGTATGGCAGGAGTATTACATCCCTAATTTAAAGGAATATGTGAAACCTTATATGGACACAGATATGCGTTTACTTTAAGATATTTTCGAACGCTTACGGATTGCATACACGAACACCTACGACCTGGATCCTGCCTATCACTACACCACGCCAGGGATTTCGTGGGGCATTATATTGTAAAGGACACATTTCAACACTGAACTCCTGACTGATGTTGATATGCTGTTTTGTTTGAATAAGGAATTCGCAGCGGACTTCTTCAATATGTCCATAGGCATGGCATGGGAAACAAATTGTGAATGTATGAACAGTTCATTTCATCTGGGATACTAAGTTACATCATGTACTTGAATGTAAACAAATTATATTGGCAACAATCTCTATCTGTAGATGTGGTTTGGTCGCTATCTAATAAGGAATGCACCAAACTGGGTAAACAGATCAAATGCATGTGCACAGATCCTGAGACAGATTACGTTTCACATGTGGGTTAACGTACCCTATTAGTTTACATGACGAACACAGCGAATTGCTACTGTGTCCCGAGCACTGAGTTCTGGAAAAGGGTTCTCACCGAAGCTGTTGACAATGCTGCAGGAGAAAAAAAATGTACATACTACCTTATCTTAATCTCCAGCCACGTCTCAAGTTGGGGATGAAATCGGTTAGAGTCATTCGTGGTATTTCCTTCAAGCAGTCTCCCTGGCTGAAGGAATATAACACCGAAAAGAGAACTCTTTCGACGTGTACATTGGAGAAAGATTTTTAGAACCTTATGAAAATTGTGCAAAATGCAGAGAAGATCGCGAAATTAACTTAGCTATCCACTGGAAGGGGCATTATGGGACACCATACAATTTGAGCAGCCCAAATTTTAAAGAAGCCACTACCTTCACCGAAGATTTCGTTGCTCTGGAGGTGGTTAACATTTCAGTAGAGTTCACCAAACCTTTTTATGCTTTATGTGTCTGTTAGATCTATCCAAACTCCACCAGCACCAATTCCATTGCCGTTTCATTAGAATTCGTTTCACAAATACAAAGTTACTTTAAAGTGAGACCTACAGGGTCATCAGTTCGGAGAAGGATTTCAATCTGTTTCAAGTAATCAGGTGCCACACAACAACGCATGTGACAGTCGGATGTGCAGCCGATAATCCTTATGGCATAACATCTGCCAACAATAACGTTACCAATCTGATGAAAGATGTGGGAAATGGGTCGGCGGCTACTGAGTTTGTAGGTCTCTGCTCAAAAACTGTACAGACACAGGTGCCACCAGTAGACAGGCTAAGGGCGTGCGATGTACAGTATCAAGAGCTCTCACAATTTAAGACTATTAGAAGCGCCTGTGCAGTGGAATTGACGGTGCTTCCCACTCACTGCTCTGTATACTGTATTTACTTGCAAACACATGAGGTGCACACTGTAACACACCTGAGAATCAGCCTGTCTCATCATGATGATAAATGAAGTCTGATAGGTTCAAAAATCCTACCATACCCACACTACTCATTTGGGCAATAGAGTGTATACGTGATTGTGTTTGTATATATGGTGAAAAATGTGTGTGTGAATGTGAAATAGTGTGACTACCTGATAGTGCATATAGTTTCATATAAATATGTGTGTATAGGTTTGTCTGTTAGTAAGTTGTAGTTCTGCACATCATGTGTGCAATCTATATTGTTTTCTGCACACCATGTGTGTATAACTCTGCAGCAGGTTAAATTTCACTGCTGCTGGGCAGGCCAAAACTGATTGCAATTTTGTCTCATAGGGGGAGATGTAAATGAGTGAAATGTAGCTGAAGTGTATAAATCATCCTACTGTGAATAAATATTTTATGTCAAGCGTGGTTGCAATGTATAAATGTGTCAACTGTACCTTGAGTATTCCTAACTGTTGGAAGAATACCGTCTGTCTACTGTTTCTAATCTGTGGAAACTGTTGGAAAGGGCATCAAATGTAGAGGAAACTATTCCTACAATTCATGCAAATTGTGAAGTTGCTTTTCATAAATACTCTTTGTATACTGTTTTTGTATCTTGTTTTTCTGTGTGTTGTTTTAAAAAATTAGAAATATGATTCACATCATTTATCCATATTGAAAATTATGTGAAAATATGGAATAGTTCATTCTGTGAAACATATTTTTTACAGAAAAAGTTTATTACCTGCAATTTAATTCCATGAAGAGACAAAGCTATTTGTTAAAGTGTAGTCATTCGTTTTCTTTCATTCTACGCTGTCATATTTATGTATAACTACTTACAATGTGTAGTTATATCCGCGTTGCTTGTGTTCTTTCTATCAGAATGGATGCATTTACACTTTAGTTTAGGCAAACACATAAAATGTTCAATGTTTTTGCAATATGCAGACACATCTGCATTGCATATGTTATTTTTATAAGGAGGGGTGCAAGAAAACTGTTGGAATATGAACACCTACACCTAAATGTCTCAGGGACACAGTAGTGAACATAGCACTAGCTCTACCAAGTGAGTTGCAGATCAATTGGCTGGCTGCCAGCTGCAATGCCTATGGCAAGGCGGGAGTGGTGGCGAAGCTGCAGAAAGGAGACTCATAGCCTAACTGGCAGGATGATGTAGACATGGCTCGGTGTGGCGGTGGCAGCAGAGGCGGCAGTGTGGGATGGTGGGAGGCAGAGAACCCTTTCACTACCCTTGTTTAATAAACTAGTAACTGCTCCTGCTACAAATCATACTGTTTAGACTTTAACTTATGAGGATGTACGACATTATGTGCTGACAGAACATGAACAAACTTTTAAGAAAGGGTAATGGCTGGACATAGGATAGAACTGCACAGTGATCACATTGGTGTAAATAGCTCTACATGTGTCTACAGGAAATTTACTTCCCTGTGTCCTAGCATCCCGGATTCTAACATCATAGCACAGTGGTGCCAGTACTCCATGTCTAGGATTCTGCAACAGTATCCCGTATCTGAGCTGCCCTGGTCGCCATACTGGAGCACCATATTGTATTCTGGGTCAGCCATCTTGGATTCTGATATCATACTAGGACTACACCAGTATCCCAGGTCGCGGATTCTGACGCCAAACATCTGCAGCAGTATTCCAGGTCAGCCACCATGACAATGCACGATCTCGGATTTGAATTATCCAACAATTTATACTTAGAAGAACAGCCCTACTTCCACACAAGCGGGAGGGGGGGGGGGGACAATATGGCAATTGACCTACTTTTTGAATGTCACACGTATATTAATGGTGTGCAAGAATTGAATTTCCTGCCATTTTATATATAGGGCAATTGATCCTTGTGATATAGGAAGGACGGGAGTCGCCATGAGTCATCCATGACGTCAACACGCCAGAAAGCATGCCAGACTGTCGACTGCCTACCTACTCCCATCAGTTTGTTACACAAGTTTTGTGATGCCTGAAATTAAAAAAAAAAAAAAAAAAAAAAAAAAAAAAAAATTCTATTCGGGATCTGGTGCTGAAATTCAGTATTATTCCGTATTGTGATACAGGTAAAGATAACTCTTACAATAACGAGTACATTTAATTTTCTGTACCAAATGAAAAAATTCATGAAATAAACTTTGTCGCCCTATTGCAGAGAATCAAGTAGTTTGATGTGAAATGCTGACAAATATGACAACGATCATGAAATGTACTCTGACATAAGCGGACGCTGTTAATACTACAAACGTGACAAGAACTGTAAGCACTGTTGGATGATTCTAAGAAAAAAAAAGGACGAAAATTAGTTATTGGGTGAAGTGGAAATGAAAAAAAGGCGAAATACCTTACATTATAAAAATCTAAGACCAGAAGACCATCACGAGATTTGAAAGTATGTGGAAAACATTTCATATGAGTTAATGGTTCCCCTTAGTTACGTTCACTTGTGAAAAGTTTGAGGTATTGTTCCGGGAAAACTCATAAGATCACAATCATATTTTACAAACCTTTTGGCATCTGTTTCGTAGCAAGAAAAAGAAAACTGAAAGAGCCTGAGATCTAAAATATTAATTATTTTAAAGAAATGAAATTTAATTTTAATTTGTCATAAACTTTGCTCCAGGGGAAGTACGAAGCATCTCTTCGCTTTCAGTGAAATGATTGTCCATTATGATGAATGTTTAGGACAATCTAAGTTTAAGAGTTGATTCCCCCATGAACAGTAAAATATTAAAGAGCTGTATAATCATTAACCCCGTGGTGTTACTACTGCAATGTTTCGCCTGAGACTACAGCGGCTTTATCACTTCGTCACCTAACAATGGAAGTGCATAAAAGAGGTTCACATATTGACCGCAGGATATGACAGCATTGTGTGATAGTCCCTTTCAAAGTAATTTGATTTACCTATTCGATTACTAAGCCCTTTATACTTTCGGATGCGCATCACCTGTCTCATATCACTTTTCCTCAGTAACAAATTAGTGGAAATACAGTGACACGTCTCAATATACAGGCAAGCTTACTGAGATTGTGTAGTGTTACTCAGATATTCCATCATTCAAAGGAATAGTAGCATCACTGGTTTTCACATTTGTGTCTTCCTCCCAGCAGAAACAGTTTTAGTATGGGAATACAAGTGAGACTGTTGAAAGACTCATTTGAATTCTGAGTCTGTCCAGGTTGACACTTCAACAAGTATGGATGAGGCAAGTTTCTGTAAACAGGCTTCATGACTTCCTATTACTGTTCCTGGGAAGAAATGTTTATCGCTGTATGAAGTGTGGGTGCATTTCGTCTTCCAGCACTGCCCTCATGAATCTGACACGGGAGGAGAAAGTCCATGTATTGGTTTGTCGCCTGTTGACAATTTGTCTACCTTATTCTGAACACTCATAAGCTTTATTCGTAATGGTTATCCCATGGTACTGTTGTAATTCATCAATTATTTTGTCTCCCTGCCTCCATTTGTGGTTCTACCATTAGAAAATTCAACTTTCTCAGCCTGGTGTCCATTCTCTCCTGGACGCGATGCACACATATACTACTTCCATGAGAATCTTATTAGCATAAGGCTGAGCTTCTGTTATACTGTTGTATGCTTTTGGCACCTCATCACCTAAGAACTTAACGTAACAACCGTTTCTTTCATGGATCGATTGAAAATTTCAGTAGCAGTAGACGTCTCCACTACAACATTTGTTCATTCATAGCTTCTACCACACATACGTTCTACTTGATTCCAAGATTCACGTTTGTAACGATGTTTTGTTTTGAATATGAAAGTCTATTAAATTTTTGGTACCCACTCTCGTCATCGTAGCAGCAGAATACTTGGAGTACGGTATTGCAGTGCGTGTATTGTTAAGAGGATGGTTTCAATGTTTCTTCGGAAATCAATGCATGTTAGAAGGAACAAGCACTGAGGAAACGTTATGATATGCATGCAATGTATTCGCATTTGTCGATAGGAACAACAGTCAGCTGCCTAAGGGGATGACGATAATGAAATTTTGTACCGGACCGGGACTCGAACCCGGATTTCCCGCCTTAAGCGAGCTGCCGCCTTAGCCGCCTTGGCTATCTGTGCACGACTCTTGGCCAGACCCGAATTTCAATACGTCGTCTTTGCTGAGTCACTACCTGTACTCCTATGCACATTATGTAATTTCCGCACAGGGGAGGACATTTTAATTGAAAGTCGCTGCATGGTATCGGCGGACAAATACGATATTGCAGTGCCTGTGTTGTTAAGATGCAATGTTCCATCGGGGTATAGACGATATTTTTTCAAGCAAAATAAAATACTTCCCAAGCATGTCCATAAGTGATTTATATACCATTTCATCAAGGTAATTGCAAATCTTATAATGGGATTTAAATACAAAAATGTTATTTTTTCGTTATTACTGACAGTAAGATTTGAAGACCAAGAGATATGTACTCGAATTAAAAAAGACCTGAGGCAAGAATACAGTCTTCCTGTTCAACTTGTATATCGAAGATTCAGAAGTGGGGTTTAAATTCAGGAGGAAATAATATCAATGATAAGGGCTAAGTGGAATGGAAAGAAAGAAGAGCGAAATAAAAACTAGTGATGAGCCACAAACTGAACGTCAAAATAATTTGTCGCATCATAGTAAACTAAGATTGACGGACTACGCAAGGAACATAAAAGAAGAAAAACTAATACAGGCAGAAAAGTCCACCAACATGAAACACGGGCCTTAGTACGAGGAAGTAACATCTGAGAATGTACATCTGGAGCATGGAACAATATGGAATGATGGAAAAATGGAAAAGAAGAGAATCGTAGTATTTGAGATGGCGAAATTTAAGAGGACCGGTAACCAATGAGGAGGTCTTCAGCAAAATCGGCGAGCAAAGGAGTATGCGGTTAACATTCGGTAGAAGGAACAGCATGATGGGACATGTCTTGAGACATCAGGGAGAAATATTTGTGGTACTAGAGGAAGCCATAGAGGGCAAAAGCTGTAAGGGGACACAGAAACTGAAGTAAATCCAACAAACAATCGAGGCCATTTGGCCTAAACGTTTCTCTGAGAGGCCGTTTGGCCATTTATGAGGTAGCTGACAGATACGGGTGCACGCCACAACTTTTAAAAGATAAACACGACTTGGGAGCAGAGGGACGGGGGCTAGATGGCCCTCATGGGCTGGAATAAGACACAGGCCACTCCAGGATCGCATCGTTCGCCAGGAGGTGGCGGCGAGGCTTGAGTTACTTAGCCCACCACACGACATAATTCAGTCCTCGCGACTGGTGAAGACAGTAGTATTTGGGACACCTCAGGTGCGGGAGGGCAGAAGGTAAATTGGTGGTTTGGCACAGTGGCTGGGAAAACTCGGTGCGCGTGGGCATTGGAGAGATGCATGGTGGAGCTCGTCGCAGTGATGAAAAGTAGAGCGTACAGTACTCATTAAACACACCAAAATTCATTAAAACCGAAGACGTCAATGAAATAACTACGCACATCTATAGAAGGGGCCAGAATTTTGCGAATAAAAGGAATTTTGCAGTTTAATATCTCATCAGCATCTTGTGAGATTTTAGCAAACTACGTTGATGGAAAGTGCTCGTGAAGCTACACAAGAACGCACTAATAGACTTTTGTACAGTATATATTATATGCTTGGAACTGTATACCTGAATATATATTCTGAAGTATAAAAACACAGTTTTTAAAGAGAATAAATAATAAAATGACGTAAATAGCGGCAAGCAAAGGAATTTGGACTAAGGTATCTCTCAGTACCCATATTTATTTCAATATCTTAGTACTTTTGAAAAAGGTAAATATATTAAGTTAGCTATAGTATTGACAAAAGAGCAATTACTTAAAAAAACTAAAAGAGTCACCGTAAAACTAAGGACTATCAGAAAACTGCGAAAGTTACAGCACTATTTAGTATATTGAATATATATTAAACAAAAGAAAGACTTTTTTTGAGAATTGATTTATAGACGTCAGACTCAGCGGACATGTGTATCGATGAGCAGTGAGTGAGTTGCGACATTAAAGTGTCTGAAATTTTTCCAAGCATAAATTCAGGGACTAATAAAACTCTTGCACGACGGAGAGAAAAATTTGTGGGCATGTAATATTTCTGCAAGTTAGCACGAGGGGGACTTGTAGTAATTTTGAAGCAAGTTATCCAGCATGAAACTTGTAATATTCCCACAAGTTAGGGATCGTTCTATTTGTAATAATTTCTGGACAGTCGGTCAGTGCTGAATTTGTAACATTCTGATGACTTAGCGTGAACTGGACTTGTAGTATTAATGCTGGTTACAAGAGTGCCCATACTCGGGAGCAAGGGGCACGGGTGTGGGGGCAGATTGGCGCAGCCCTACCCTAGATATCAGCGAAATGATGAAAAACATTTAGTGAAGTAACGTGTTTTTATTTCAAGAAAATGATTTAAAGTCGCTATTTCGCAGGTTTTTAAGAGGGTCAGAACTACACTTTTTGTGCAGATACTTGGAAGTTCCCATTCGTCTTCCAAAATATTAAAAAAATACTCCATATCCCATATCATGCACATCTTGTGAATGACTTCCTTCAGGATAACGACATCGCTCAAATAGTGACTAGCATTTTCTCCACACATGAACCCTATCGAACATGCCTGGGATAGATTGAAAAGGGCTGTTTATGGACGACGTGACCCAGCAATTACTCTGAGGCATCTAAGCTGAATCACCGTTGAGGAGTGAGACAATCTGAACCAATAGTGCCTTCATGAATTTGTGGACAGTATGCCGCGACAAATACAGGCAGGCATCAATGCAAGAGGCCATGCTACCGGGTATTAGAGGTACAGATGTGTACAGCAATCTGGACTATAGCCTCTGAAGGTCTCACTGTATGGTGGCACAACATGCAGTGTGTGGTTTTCATGAGCACTAAAAAGGGCGGAAACGATGTTTATTTTGATCTCTATTCCAATTTTCTGTACAGGTTCCGGAACTGTCGGAACCGAGGTGATACAAAACATCTTTTGATGTGTGTGTAATTAAATTTTTAATCAAAAAAGAAAAAAAACACAAGATACATAAAGTACAGTTTGGGAAAGAAACTCTCTCTCCAATATGACCGCCGTGTCGGTAGTGAGTTTATCTCCGCTCCTGTTTTATCATGCATTTATGGTGGAAAACGGAATCCACTAACTTTCGCACTCGGTTGGCGAGTGCACATGGTGCCATTGATGCAGCCGTGTGTGAGGGGAATCCGTGCGGTTCATACTGTAATCATTAAAGACGTATAAATACTCTTCGTGATTCCGTCTGTGTATAGCAATTGTCACTCAGCGGCCCAGGGCGGGGTGCGGCGCTTCGGTTTGCGAAATGTCAGTGCGGCTTACATCAGCAGCGCTGGCAGCACGGGTATCAGCTGACCCACCGCCGGCCACCGGGGACATCGGATACAGACAGCGGCGGAGGCGGCGTGTGACGTCGGCGGCTGCAGAAACAGCAGGCGTGTCGGCAAAGACGGCATCTGTCTGCGAGTAGCAACAAGCACAGTAGCAACAGGGCCGCGAAACGTCATGCCACCGGCGTGTGATTTTTTTGAGCCCTGTGTTTTCTGTTTCTACGCTATACCCCAGTTGAGTAGAAATTGACTGTATTTTGGAAAAATAGAAGCAACTTTTGCTCGAAAAACCTCACACAGTGAAGAATTTGGGACGCGTGCTTTGTGTCTCTCTGATAGCGCTGTCTCCATATCCTCGTGAAAGCATGCGTACAGGAGAAAACTGTTTGGTTTCTGCTGGCGACAGCGGCCGCTAGTCTTCGTAGCGAGGGCGGATCGCCAAAGCTAGTAATCACGGATACTTCAGAAGGAAAACAGAATGACAGCACAGCGAGCGGCAGAGAAACATGTGCTATAAAACGAGATACCTTTGCTGAAATTGCACTGTCGCTAATATTTGCAGATGCGTAGACTGCGGAAAAGATCACCGTAGTCGACGATATTTTTACGAAGTTTCAAGCCGGCCGTGGTGGCCGAGCGGTTATAGGTGCTCAGTCCGGAACCGCGCGACTGCTACGGCCGCAGGTTCGAATCCTGTCTCGTGCATGGATGTGTGTGATGTCCTTAGGTTAGTTAGGTTTAAGTAGTTCTAAGTTCTAGGGGACTGATGACCACACCTGTTAAGTCCCATAGTGCTCAGAGCCATTTGAACCATTTGAACGAAGTTTCAAAACAAACTGAGGCATAAAGGAACCTTAACAGTTATGTCAACAACAGTGAAAACCATAATCTAGGTGCTCGTCATCACTCAACCAAAATTAGAACGGCAAATTAGGAGTTAAGTAAAGAGAATGAGCGTTTACGTAAAGAATTACGCACCATATGCGATGGAACAAATTCACAGTCTGAAATCAGAAAGAACCTACATCATATCAGGAAATCAAAGATTAAAGACAGTTGGATAGTCAACTCCACTGTCCTTTTGCAGAGTTGCGGCCAGTAGCTCAGCTTCAAAACCGAAGTGCAAAGTACAAGAACGCATACAACAAGCCAATTAAAAACAGTCGAGTGTTCTCTTGTTTAAATGTGAAAACAATCAAGAACCAAGGCCATACGTGAAACAATCACTAAAACAATTAGTGCTACACAAGACAAAGTAAAAATGAAAGCAATCAGATCCACAGCAAACACAGTCATCTTAGAAACGAAAATACAAGCAGATAAAAGGAAAACCGTAGAAAAGACAGCCCAACTAAAACATATTAGATGTGAAGAGCCGAGGAAATTCCGACATCTCCTTGCAGTATATCAGGTCAAAACACGCCATTAAAATTACATTCAGAATATGACTCTAGCAAATGTAGGTGGTACGTAAATCCAGTATTTTTTACAGATGGTGGCAGCACACGCAGCATGGACATACATGGAAATAGCCACGAAGAAAACACTCACCTGTATACGCAAACAATATTCCAAAAACAGAGATACTGAAAGTGACAAGTAAGAGACATAGCACAGTCTTTTTGTGACGAAAGATTACTCATACTTAGTGACATCAATGCACGGTCGGCACTGTGGCACGAAGAAAGAACAGACACAGGAGACAAATCGTATGTTAGACTATAAATGAATACAGCCCCTTTGTTCTAAACAAAGCAGGACAAACACCTAAATACTGCAACAATGCAGGAGGAACCAGCAATACTAACATCACACTAACAAACGCGAAATCCATATTATATGTCAATGTATGTATAATGCACACTGATTTAAATTCCAAATCTCTGCAGCATCTCGCAGAATGAAAATATATGATAGTGTTATAGATGACATGGCTTCCAGATACCTTTGTTGGTATAGAGGAGTGACACCGGCAGTAGGTTTCTTCCAATACTTCATTCATTAAAAATAGGTAACAACACTTACAGGCCGGTCAGTTTCGCCAACACTCTTCACGGTGGAAGAATACAGAGTCTTACACACCCACAAATTTTTTTTGAGCCGGCGTTTATTTGCTATCATTCGAAATTGTGATGTCTATCCAAGTTTTGGGTACTTGTAATCGTATACAGGTGTAGAAGTAACTGTGCTGGTGCCCGTAGTGGAAACTTAATGGAAAAATGAATAAGTTTTCATGTTCCTATGGTAGTTAGTTAAAATAATTTTAGTTAAAATAATGTTACTGCCACGTGCCTGGTTGTAATTTGACCATCACTGTTAAGTGCCGCAACAGAGCGAAGCTAAGTTCAGACGTAAAGGATAATGTAGTTCAATGGTTCATCTCAACGTGAAAATAGAACTGTAACAAAGAAGAGTGCTAATACAAAGTAACAAGTTAAGGTGACTCTGCCAGCTGCCTAAAAGTTACAGGCCTTAAACGGTTTAAAAAATCTAAATCATTTAATTTCAAGGTAAATATTAATGAGAACAGCCATGGCGTTTTAATTAGGCGTATGATATATAAACATAATGCACCAGATAGAGAGTACTTACTTAGCAATCCCATAAATCAGTTTTGGTTCAGATGTCTAACAGTGATGTGTTTTCCAACGGTTAACAAGTCCCCAGACGTTCTATGCACTATACTATTATACAAGTATTAGTTGATTCATGCAAATAATTAAAACTCTGTCCTGATCATTTAGTGTTAGGTAATATAGTATTGGAGGAATTAGTAAATGCAAGTATGTATTAATAAAACATAATAAACCGACATCATGTAGAATGTGGAATTTATAAAACATATAAATAGCAAATATTGTCTTTGGGAGGATAATTTAAATTTTTTAAAAACTTCTATGTTTTACAGAACATTTTTGAAAAGTGGATTAGCAGTGATAATGCGACCATAGTTTCGTTTATGGCTGTATGCGTCTTTAGCACAAACATAAATATCACTGAATATGTGTACTCGTGAAAATGACACATACAACTGTCCATTCAAGAAAACACTATCCTGTCCTCTGAAGCTTTTCGCCTTATGCTTTGTTAATCGTAATAGAAGGCTGCTGTAATTGGGAACTGTTGTCTTATCATTAGGAAAGGCATGGTTGGAACGGCAGGTGTCAGATTAATGCAGGATATGAGCATAGCTTAATCGGAGTCTATGAATTTAGTGTTAGTGATGTATTCGCCTAAGTGTATTACGACTTATCTTATGATGTCAGATTAGAGTTAAGATTTCCGATTAACATAATAATAGCAGTTTTCTTTGAAAGCAATTGATGAGGTAGTGAACGGGAGGGATTTAAGAGTTGAAAAATTCTGTGGTTTACAAGTGAATGTTGTTTATTTCTTCAAGTTGGAAAGAATCAATGCTGAGGTAAACCATTACCTCTCCAGGTAACAAATTGTAAATGATATATTCATGAAGTGTTGTACAGTCATCAGTTTTCTGGACATAGAATGGCCGTTGAATAGAATTGCGGAACATTTTATCTATTGATTTCTGTGGCGTTGCATGTGGTAGTAACAAAACTATCTTAACTACAATAACATTGTGTAGGAAATTTGATGCATATTAATGGTGTTGAGGTCAGATGAAATGTAACATGTCGTCTCAAACACTGTAAAGTAATGAAGAATTACGCTATAAAAATAAATATGTACTTAGATAGTACTGGTGTTAGGAGAAGTGTAACGTAACGTTGCAAATGGGGTAAAATAATGAAGAATTAAAAGTTAAATAAATTAAAATATAGATTAAATTATAAAAATAAACGGTACTTACCTGTGAAGATGAACTCTGATGTAATTCAGTTTCTTAAAGAAAGTAAACAACTCCATCCGCTGCTGTGCGTAATAGTAAAACTAGATTGTCAATAGATGGCGGTTACTAAATTATTTACATCGACTTGTATGATCGAAATCACGTGTCAGGCTACGCTTGCATAAGGAATCTAAATAACTGCAACAGCTGTCGTGCATGTTACGAGTAGTTCAAGAGAATGTCAATAGTTGGAACCTTCTACAATGGCTTTATAAAAAATATCTTCAAAATAAAGTTTTCTTTAGCGAAAACTATAACTTTAAACTAACTGTATGTTTTTCATCATTAGTAGTGAACAAAATCTTGAAAATGTCTCAGTCATTCATTTTGCTTAATAAATACGTGAGATATGGTGTACCGACAGAACAACACCATTGAGAAATAATATGTATGGAATTACTGACTAATCTGAGTCCTTTTTAACTCTGTGTATTAAAATGTGTTGTCTATTTTGGGTTTTGAAGGCACTTAGAGTGATATAGAATGTCTTGTACGTATCTACACATATAATGTAACTGAAAAACTTCTTCTGAATGGCGACTAGTAACAACTGAAACCAATAGCTGCTGACGGTAATAGAACATGATTTGCGACAAATATCACCAACTGCTGAAAAAAATAAAATCTTGACAACATTTAAGATAATAAAATGAGTAACGTCACGGGATTGGGTGTCCCGTAAGTCCCATTTGAAGATAGGCCGTGTATGACGCCGAACTTTCGTCTAGATGCGGGGTAGGTATGATAGCTGATCAGTCTGTTACACATACGTTAACCGACACTGAACGTTGGGTGATAATCGGTGCACGATTTATGGCTGGTAGAACACCTAACATTACACAAGAAATTGCTTTTCGGAGACCAGCAGAGTCTAGGGTAATCTGCAGTGAGGTCGTTGTCGATTTGATGTAGGGCATTAGGAAGCCGTGTGGACTGAAGAGAGACAAATATAACACATAGACTTCAGCAGCCACTCACTGAACAACATCACAATCTACTACGTTCCCATGACTTTTGGCCACTCACAAGGAAACCAAACAGCCAGTGGGGCACAGATGTCACTCATCTTTCGCATGTCTGTGAGCTTTACTTAGATGCAACTTATTTTTCTCTATTATGATGCACTTCGCAAGAGTTTCCAGTGGGTCGAGATTCAACGATTCACTAGGCAGTATGTTTGCCAAACAAGAGCCCCAACTGGCTAAAAATCATTTTTTCTAGTCTTCCACCAAACACTCGTATGGTAAGTCTTCAGTTACCGTTGAAGTTCTTCGTAGTACTGTGGGGCGGCGAATAGAATTTATGTACTGTTTTATAAATGTTTGTTTGAATGTAGAAACACGTCATTTCCCGGCCGATGCACCATATGTGGGGCGGCGGTTAAGTTTGTAAAAATAAATGAATTGCTGTATAAATGCTTGAATGTTGAATCAGTTTCTGGCTTTTAGAATGTTGTTAATGCTGTCTTTCGCCGTTCTCAACACTGGCTCTCTATTTACTTTTTAGCACCCAGAAAGTGATTTAACAAAACGTGGAGCCAGTAATTAGAGATCCTAGTGCCCACTTTATCTGAGAATACCTTTATAGCTGCAGCTTATAGCTCTGAGGAATTAGGAGATTGTCCGGGATTTCTAATCAAAACGGTTTTCCAAAATAGTTGAGTATATTCTGAAATTCACTGATAAAAACCACAAGTATCCCTATAACCTAACTAACAGAGCAGTTCAGAGTCTAATGCGCTGATGCAACTATAAATGTCCGAATTAAATGTTAAAAAGAATGCTCGCCATAATTTGATGAGAGTATTTCATCGAACGCCACGCTTAATAATTGGTAGAATGTCTGTCCCGCGACGGCACGTGAAAATACGACAATACGCAAACTGAAACTAGATAATGAAACTCATCCCAGAATTAACCCTTCGCTTGAAATGATTTCATGGTTCCGCGTATCTCTAGTAACTTAATATGGCACCCGAGGCTGTTTGTAGCAGTGATACCGATGCGACGCGACTCCCGACACAGATGGCGTGTCATTCAGCGTCTGGAGAGAACTGGGGCCTTGCTTCCTCGCGCAACGTTCTTATATATAAAGCCGCGGTGCGGACGGCTAAGGGAACGCCTGATCAAATCGGCTCTCCGGACTAGCCGCTGGGCTAGTAACGCACCACTTCAAGTTACATAATAATTTATAGCTTCTTTGGCTGATGGCCAATGAAGCTCTTAATTAAAATGTGCATTCAGCACGCAGGTAAGTATTGATAATGAATTTTTGACGTGGCTAAGTTAAATATTTTGGGCGAGAGAATTAATTTAATTTACTGCACGCAGTAGATGAGCTCTTAACTGGCCCTTTTGAGATCCACTATCGCTATAATTTTATAGGTATTCAAAAGAAACTTTTCACATCTTCATAGTCATAGCGGACCTCCAACCTATTTAAATCTAAACATCCTAGCCTTATTTATTAGCCTACTTAATCTATCTTGCTTCCTTCAGTTTTGAGATGAAAACCAGAAAATCATGAATTTCCACTAAAATCTTAATTTGTGAAATCCAAAGTACTGTTTTTATTAAATCATTATGAAAGATGAATCTAAATATAAATTTTGAAGTCTCTAGCTCTTTTCTGCTGCGCCCATGAATTTTTCAGAAAAACGTCCAAATTTCGAAAATGGCTGAAGTTATCGAACTGATATTTAACACACATTAATTTAGTATTATTCTTGACATGCTAGAAAAGTTTTTAGGTCATTTGCTTGATTTCTAAGGTATTGCGCAACATTTATGACGTCAGAGCTAGTTACAGCAGACTGGCTGGCACACAATGGAAACTGACGTGAATTTACTACAGCGTGAGTAGGCTGCTTCCCTACATCACCCTCTACCTAAATTTTTTGTTTATGAAAGTTAATGAATGAAAAAAAAATTTAATTACAAAAAGGGAAGCAAGAGTACAGTTTTACTCCCTATGAAAAATCAAAATTGAAATATGAGCATGTAGAAACATTAAAGAAAAGTGATTACCTACATTAATTATTTAAATTGTGGGCATGTTCACTGCCTCTTAAGCAATATTATTACTCAAAATTTAAGCAAAGTCAATGAAACACTTTGGCATACATATTGCCTTAGACAAGCAAACACATAAAAATATGTAAAATTATGAAAATCTTAGATCCATTAAATACATTAAATACATTTTTACATACACAAATTCAAAGAAAATACCATGATACATAAACAGATGATTATCTCTTAGCAGTCTTTTTTAAACCTGAAAGAAAATTTCACAAATTATTTTTACACACGTGGTTGTAGCCGCTTTGGCTGGCGTCCTACACTTCCATTCACAAGGGTAGAGGAGGGGCAGTTGCTATGGTGTGCGTCCTTCACGTTCTCTCTAAATTACATGGGGGAAAGGGGAGGGGTCACTGTGAGTTGTGTCCAAGTCACTCCATGCTTTCACGCAGCTACCAGGCTGCCATTATCTGGTTTGTCCTGTAGAACAAACAAAAAGAGTGCCTCAGACTCTGTTCACTTAATATCTATGGGTGGGTCACAGTGAAATGGGGATATATACATTTTATCCTTCAATATTTTGCTGGAACAAAGTTAACAGAGCTTTTTCAGTATTACTCTCGCGGTTACTTAACTGTCATAAAATCGTTAAACAAATGGCTCGAAACGCCTTTAGTCATGTATTAGAGAAAATTTATGCTCCTAAGGCATACAATCATAAATCATATTTAATCTGAATTTATTATTTCTGGGCCGGAACACTGAACCAATGCTCGGTACATTCCTGATACATTTGTATTTTAAGCACTTAACTGACTCATCTTTGATTACCTTATTCTTAGAGATAGTATGAGTATGATTAGTGGTTGTTTTCTCAGCTTCTTTGTACATGTGAGTAACTTTTGGTAATAGTACAGTTGTGAGTGTTCAAAACACACTACATTTAGTTGACTACTAAATCCACTTATTGGTCCTCTGCTGTTGTCAGTTCCACATCTGCAATTAGGTACTTACTTACTGTGAAGTGTATTTATGCTGAGCTAAAATAATGTTTCACGTCTGTCAGTATGTTATTCATTTATTTTGCTAGTGTATGTACTTATTTAACACTCACTCTATTAATATTTAAAGCATAGGATAGCACATTTATTTCATATTCATAGTGTACTGCAGCTGATTAGTTTGCTCATGTGGCAATCCATTTCCACTCGATCGGACGCTGAAACCTCAGGTAGTCTCTCTCAGACCTACCACTAAAGTGCATCAAGTAATTATGGACGAGCGTAATGCTAAATTCCTTAAACCTATAGGACACTATGAGCTGCTCTGTCTCATCTAAAATAAGGGTACCTATGGTCGCATTCACGCCTCCAACTCATAACCTCAATACGTGTAGGTGTATCCTGTCACACACTACACTAAAATAATGGCCAGCTCCAACCTTATAAATACTTCAGAGACGTGTCCTTCACGTCTCAACCACAAACACTGCTCAATTCTATTACACTGCCTTTCCTTGCTACACCAGGTGAGTTTAATCTTACAACTTATCTGCATATTTTTCCTAACACTAAACAATCTCTTTTACTATTTCTTAGTTAGCTCTAATGCATACACTAGGTTTCACTACCACTTCAGATCCTGCTTGTACATGAGTTCATATATCTTTTTAAATTACTATTGATGGACCATTTCCAATAAAACAACACTTTGTACTTATTATATTACCAGGGTACTATACATAATTGTTACTCAAACACATTTATATCTTAATTACGTCATACTTCTCTATTGTTTGTCACTATTAGGTTTGTCACATTAGGTATCTTTCTTCACTAATCGGTAGATAGAATGGTTACATAACTCATGGCTTGATAGACATGACAGAAAATTTTCATGTCTGGAAAGAAGAGGTCGAAATTTTTGTGGATAGGAAAGATGAAGAATGAGTGAGACCTGAAATGGAAAGAAGATCTCACACAGCTGGGACTGCACAGCTGCCACACTGTGTAGAGGCTACAGAACAACCTCCTCCCTACAGCATCCATTAGTTTAATGCTAGCTTAATAGTCATAACGGAAAATTTTAGTATTTGGAAAGAAATGGTCGAAAATTTTAGTGGATAGGAAAGAGGAAGAATGAGTGAGACCTGAAATGGAAAGAAGATCTCACACAGCTGGGACTGCACAGCTGCCACACTGTGTAGAGGTTACAGAACAACCTCCTCCCTACAGTATTCATTGATTTAATGCTGTATTGATAACCATACCGGAAAATTTAATGTATGAAAGAAGAGGTCGAAATTTTTGAGGACAGGAAAGAGGAAGAGTGAGTGAGACCTGAAATGGAAAGAAGATCTCACACAGCTGGGACTGCACAGCTGCCACACTGTGTAGAGGTTACAGAACAACCTCCTCCCTACAGCATTCATTCATAACCTTTGACCACGCCACGTCGATCTGAAAATACTTTTTGATGCCTTTTTAGAACCTGTCTCAGTTCTTCCTTCTGATTGGCTGAAATCTTATCGATTTCCTGCAATTTAGCTTCTATTTTGTCTAAAATAATTGCTTCTTCTTCTTCTTCTTCTGTGTTCAGCTTACTGTTACTAAGATTAACACCTTCGTCCCAATACCTCCTATTTTTCAGAATTCGTATAGGCAGCTCCCAAGTTTCATCATCAGTTACTACATGTTTATCACTTAAAGGTACTATAATTACTCCGGTTATTGGCAAGACCATTCTTAACTGGCTTTTTTCAAAGTCAACAACACTCTGATATTTTGACAAGAAATCTATGCCAATTAAAACCTCAATACTGAGATTGTTTACAATTAAACATGGATGATCAATTAAATTACCATTAATGTTAAAGGGTAGTAAAGCTTCTTGCTTTACCGTTTTTGAAACCTTGCCAGTAGCACCAATTATTCTTAGTCCTGATACCCTCATGACTGTAAGCTTGTCTTTACCAGGTAATGCATCAAAGAAGGACTGAGATATTGCATTCACCTCACTTCCACTGTCTAAGAGACAACGTACATTGATACCCAACATATTCAATATTATTATAGGGTGGCTTATTCTAGGTTGTACAGGTGGTTCCTCAAATTCATCTAGTAGTTCCTTTTGGATTTGTCTCCAACTAAAGTGATCGACATCTGTCTTCATTACATTTAGGTCACAGTGTGTAGGGGTTTCCTGAATTACATTTTCAGCTGCCTTTTCCAGTCGGTCTATTAATTTTAAATCGGAACACCGCACGACTTCATTACATTTAGTTTGCTGAACATAACCCAAGTTACTGTAGTCTGAGCGATTCTGCGCCTCCAGACCGGGCATAACACTAGTTACAGCTAAACAACTTTCACCATTATCGTCGGTTTCCTTCTCAAGTGACAAGTGGTCACAGCTACTGGGTTCATCGACCCCCAACAGCCTACCCTCTACATTCTCACTTATCTCCTGTCCTAAATCTATTAGTACATTATCAACCTCCTGCACAGGCACTTTAGATAAGAGCACATCATCTTCATCGTAAATATAAGCATGAATTTCTTCTGCTTCTTCACCTGTCAATTCAGTATTTTGTAGCTCCTCCCTATCGTTACACTGCTGCGCCTTCTCTTTCTCTTCCCACTTAGAAAGCGTCTCTAACACGGTATCTATCAAATACTGTGAGTAATCTAATATTTCTGTTGTATCCTTAGATGCTACAGACTCTTCATCCACATGTTCAGTTTGAGTATTCTGATCTGTCTTACCAATTCCCTTAACTACTGGCTTAGGAAAAGTAACCGCCTGGTGAGCGCCAGTGTCCTCATAGACGGGAACTAGTTTTCCTGCCTCGGCCTACTAATGTTTCCTTTAGTTTCATCATAGTTAGCTGGCATAGCATTGCTTTCCGCGCTGTTGTTTACCTGCATAATTCTGTTTGGAACAACATTACTGTCATTTGGATGCCATTGTTGGTTCTGATAATTATTTCCCCAATTCCTACCTCTCTTAGGATGGCGAACACTTACTGTTCTGATGTTACTTTGCCATTTTGCTCGTTCCTAAAATTACTACTATTATTATTAGAATTTCTGTTATTACGTGATTGCTCCTCATTGGCAGCAACACGTTTTATACGTTCCAGATACTCAATGAAACGATCCAGATTGTCTCTAGGGGCAGATATAATTCTAGTTTGCCAGTACCATGGCAGTTTGGCTTCAAGACCCAGTATTATCATTTCAGGTTTCAGCTTTTCGTCCAAATGTGATAAACGTGAAATCCATGACCTAGCAAACTCTTTAATAGATTCCTTGCCTGCATTGAAGCGTTTTCCACTCCAAAATTCTCTCAACACTTCATTTTGCTTATTACTAGACCAATATTCATTAATGAAAGCTGTTTTAAACTCCTCTAATGTTTTACACTTCAACATAACATCAGCTGACCAACGCATGGCGTCACCTGCTAAATGGCTTTTAATAAATGAGATTTTCTCTCGTTCAGACCAAGTTGGTGGAATCACATCTTCAAAATCGTTCCAGAAATCTAGCGGGTG
The DNA here is from genome assembly GCF_023864345.2 of Schistocerca serialis cubense. NCBI lineage: Eukaryota > Metazoa > Arthropoda > Insecta > Orthoptera > Acrididae > Schistocerca > Schistocerca serialis. Next base: position 971,615,321 of record NC_064638.1, read on the forward strand.
GATATTTTTATTTGGATCAAACCGCAAGAATTGCCGACACCCGATAAAAGCGGCATTTGCAGCTACAACTTGTTGTATACTACCATTACCAGAAGTTACTGAAGCTACTTTACCCTCAATGTTAGCAATGTTAGTACTTATATTTTCTACTTTCATTTCCACATTATCTACTCTTTGTACAATATGAGTAGTATCAGTTTTGATTGCTTCTATGTCTGCTTGACATATGTTTACTTTTATATTAACATCTTTAAATCTATCTGAGCACAGTTCAGACTCCGCCTCGATCTTTTCTGTTAACTTGAGCTCCAGCTTCGCATCTTCCATTTGGAAGTCTCTGCGAACCTCAGAAACTTCGGATTTAACTGTTTTATACATTTCAGAAAACTGTTGAGCAACCTTTTTCTTAATATCCTCATGGTTGTAATCAATTTTATAATTCAAACTGTCTAGATCCTCTTTCAACTTATTGCAACCAGCCTTGAAGGTATCGTCCATTACCTCCAATCGTTTATTAAAACTAGTTTGACTGGCCACAATCCTGTTATTTACCTCAATTATATTAGATTCTAATTCAGCATTACTGGCTGACAATTTTGCATTACTGGCAGCTATTGCTTGTAATATAACATTTAAATCAACAGCCCCAGTATCTTTGGGTTGCTCACTAGCTGGCTTTTTATCACACTCAGGTGACGAAAAACTAGCTCCAATACCAGAATCGTCAAAACTAAATGAAACTTCTGATTGATTAGTCATATCTAACTGCTCCTTCTTAAACTCTACCATCTCTGATGGCTGTTTCATTTTTAATTCATCAGAGAAACTATCATCCAATAAATTTACAATTTCTGCTTTCTGCTTTACTACAGGGGTCTCTATTATTGAATCATTGCCCCTTCGCACACTACTGTCAGGAGACAATACTTCATATTTCACTTTAACATTACTACTTTCATGCATATTTACACTTGAGCCGTTGTCTGGATTTACAGTTCCCTCAACAGACATAGGTTCTGATATAAGTTTAACCTCAGTTTCTTTTAGCGGTACCATCGCCGACAGTCTTTTAGTGCAGGTTAGTAAACTTTTTAACAGCTTTTCACTTAATTTAGTTCCTTCTGCACGACGTATGGCGTTGCCGGCGCGGCGTACCAGGATTCCTGATGCGACGTGGCACGTTGAACTGCAGACGGCTCTCCGACGGGTGTTGTGTGTTTGCGTGGCCCGCAATTGCAGGCGCTGCGCCGGCTGCTCCAGCGGACGACTGCGGTGCGGCGAGGCTGGCTTCTCGCGATGCCGGCAGCACCGCTAGACTCAGTGCCAGCTCCGTCAATCCAGAGGCGTTGTTAATCCAATTGCGTCGTCCACATACACACGTAACACATTCATTGTTCTATTCTCAGTTGCGTGTCGCATTTCACTTCGGATCCGAATAGGTAAAAATCACTTTCACTTGGTTGATTTCCTGGCCGATGCACCATATGTGGGGCGGCGAATAGAATTTATGTACTGTTTTATAAATGTTTGTTTGAATGTAGAAACACTTCATTTCCCGGCCGATGAACCATGTGTGGGGTGGTGGTTAAGTTTGTAAAAATAAATGAATTGCTGTATAAATGCTTGAATGTTGAATCAGTTTCTGCCTTTTAGAATGTTGTTAATGCTGTCTTTCGCTGTTCTCAACACTGGCTCTCTATTTACTTTTTAGCACCCAGAAAGTGATTTAACAAAATGTGGAGCCAGTAATTAGAGATCCTAGTGCCCACTTCATCTGAGAATACCATTATAGCTGCAGCTTATAGCTCTGAGGAATTAGGAGATTGTCCGGGATTTCTAATCAAAACGGTTTTCCAAAATAGTTGAGTATATTCTGAAATTCACTGATAAAAACCACAAGTATCCCTATAACCTAACTAACAGAGCAGTTCAGAGTCTAATGCGCTGATGCAACTATAAATGTCTGAATTAAATGTTAAAAAGAATGCTCGCCATAATTTGATGAGAGTATTTCATCAAACGCCACGCTAAATAATTGGTAGAATGTCTGTCCCGCGACGGCACGTGAAACTACGACAATACGCAAACTGAAACTAGATAATGAAACTCATCCCAGAATTAACCCTTCGCTTGAAATGATTTCATGGTTCCGCGTATCTCTAGTAACTTAATACGGCACCTGAGGCTGTTTGTACCAGTGATACCGATGCGACGCGACTCCCGACACAGATGGCGTGTCATTCAGCGTCTGGAGAGAACTGGGGCCTTGCTTCCTCGCGCAACGTTATTATATATAAAGCCGCGGTGCGGATGGCTAAGGGAACACCTGATCAAATTGGCTCTCCCGACTAGCCGCTGGGCTAGTAACGCACCACTTCAAGTTACATAATAATTTATAGCTTCTTTGGCTGATGGCCGATGAAGCTCTTAATTAAAACGTGCATTCAGCACACAGGTAAGTATTGATAATAAATTTTTGACGTGGCTAAGTTAAATATTTTTGGCGAGAGAATTAATTTAATTACACTGCACGCAGTAGATGAGCTCTTAACTGGCCCTTTTGAGATCCGCTATCGCTATAATTTTATAGGTATTCAAAAGAAACTTTTCACATCTTCATAGTCATAGCGGACCTCCAACCTATTTAAATCTAAACATCCTAGCCTTATTTATTAGCCTACTTAATCTATCTTGCTTCCTTCAGTTTTGAGATGAAAACCAGAAAATCATGAATTTCCACTAAAATCTTAATTTGTGAAATCCAAAGTACTGTTTTTATTAAATCATTATGAAAGATGAATCTAAATATAAATTTTGAAGTCTCTAGCTCTTTTCTGTTGCGCCCATGAATTTTTCAGAAAAACGTCCAAATTTCGAAAATGGCTGAAGTTATCGAACTGATATTTAACACACGTTAATTTAGTATTATTCCAGACATGCTAGAAAAGTTTTTTGGTCATTTGCTTGATTTTTAAGGTATTGCGCAACATTTATGACGTCGGAGCTAGTTACAGCAGACTGGCTGGCACACAATGGAAACTGATGTGAATTTACTACAGCGTGAGTAGGCTGCTTCCCTACAGTACCTCCATTACGAAACCACTTCGAAGAAATCTTTGCAGTATACAGTAACGAATGAGCGTCCTTTGCTGAACCGTTTACTAGTATCTGCAAGACTTGTATTGTCGAAATGAAGCTGTCAGCAAGACAGCATACACGAAAGCAGACAACGTCAGTCCATTCCACTAATAGGGACACAGCTGGTTGCAACTGAATTCCAAAAATAACACAAACACCGTACACATTATTCTATGCAATGTAGGCCAGCCCAGTATGAACTCACTGTGTTGCGCACATGAATGCTACATTCATTCACTATACATCGATTATTTATTTTCGTGTTACATCTATGAAAGTGTACCCTTTCAAGGCATGAGCGTACTTTTTATCAAAAACACGTCGATTATCGTACGACTTGTTTTATTAAATTTCAGATAATGGCGTATCTGTGGTTAAAGCCTTTGGGACACCAACATGGGTTGAAATGTAGTGCATCAAGGTGCAGTGTAATTGATAGAAACGGATAATGTGAGCTGAAAGACTGCTCATGCGAGTCTAATTTTCTGCAAGCAGTATTTGTATTCAACTATGCTTTTTAAACCAATCAGGAGCTTTTTTAATAATTTCGTAGATTTGTATTTTGGAAGAGTCTGTATAAAGAAGAGCGCAGTGAGTTTCTTTGGCTCTGTTAATGTGCCATGTATCAAGTAAGAATTAAGGTAAGATTGCTGAATACATCAATGGGTGATAGCCTTGCAATTTACTACAGTGTATGCTACAGAGGAAACATCTTGCCTAGCTTATGGACGTAGAGCGAATTTGCTTTTTTAATATTCGAAGTGAATGAGATGCGATGTTGTATAATACTTAAACTACGGTTACTACAATAAACACTCCAATGTCGAGGGGCTTTCCCACTTATTCGAAAACGTAAAATGCATGGTTTGTGCTCCATATGTAGCTAAAAATTACTGTTGGGGTACATTACGGTCGCATTCGCGCTGAGGAGCACGTTTCGTGTGATAAACAACGTAGATTCTGAGCGCGTACCAACCGCACTGGACACCAAGTACGTCGTGCTTCACATTGAGAAACACGTCCTGTATGAGGACAGCCTCATAGCGTACTGACTGTGAAAACCAGCCGAAATCGCAATTGTATTTCGTAGATAGGCGAGAAAGGAAGGTAGAAAGATTGGTGTTTGACGTCCTGTTGAGATCGAAGTTATTAGATATAGAGCAAAAGACTGGACTGGGGCATGATGGAGGCAGGAAATCTGCGGTGCCCTTTCAAAGGAACCGTCCCGGCATTTGCCTTAAACGACTTAGGAAGAATCTAGAGAGCCGGACGAGTATTTGAACCGTCGTCTTCGTTTTTAACCACTGCCTGCAAGGTAGGGATGGGGAAAAACCGACCGGTTCAAACCGATACCTATATTATAGTTCTGCATAACGGGTAAATTTCGATATTTGTTTGCCCTCAGTTATACCAGATCTTTTTTATTTTTTATGACCACCTGGTAAAAAAATCGAAATATCAGCCACAGCACCAGTGCTAAAATTTTTGATTTTAAGTAACCATTTTGTAAAATCGAATAATTTTTGGCCAGAATGTTTATATTGCTTTGAAGTATTACATTTTAATTCAACATGGGAAAATTGATCAAAGCAATTTTAATAGCAGTACTGACAGAAACGAGCATGAACCTCTCGGCACAAGAACTGGTATACCGTTGCTGAAACAATAATGCACCTGTTAGCATGTGGCGTGGCCTATTAGAGGGTACTCGTCTACAAGCAAAGTGCAAGACTTGCCGCATCTGGTCTATATGATAGTTCCTCGCTGTCGTCATCAGAGGTTAATTATACCGGGTGATCAAAAAGTCAGTACAAATTTGAAAACTTAATAAACCTCAGAATAATGTAGAGAGAGAGAAAAAATTGACACACATGCTTGGAATGACATGGGGTTTTATTAGAACAAAAAAAAACTAAGTTCACAAAATGTCCGACAGATGGCGCTGGACAGCAAAACGTCAGCGACTGCGCATGACAATCGTGTATAAAAGGAGCTGTAATGCGAGAGAGAATCCATCTCCGGCGGTAATCCAGAAGGATGCCGCACTTTGATTGTGCCTTTCCGGTTCTAATCGAAGCGATAGGTCTATTGCAGGTACCTGCCACCCTGCAGCAGTCCAGCCAGCAGCCAGCAGCGATCAGCGAGCAGCGAGCAGCGAGCAGCGGTCCCAGCCAGCAGCCAGCAGCGGTTCCAGTCAGCGGCCAGCAGCTTGCAGCGGTCCCAGCCAGCAAGCCAGCAGCCTGCAGCGGTCCCTGCCAGCAGGCAGCAGCGGTCCCCGCCAGCAGCCAGCGTCCAGCAGCGGTCCCAGCCAGCGTCCAGCAGCGGACCCAGCCAGCGTGCAGCAACAGTCCCAGCCATCAGCGGTCCCAGCAAGCCTCCAGCAGCAGCAGCAGCAGCAGCAGCGCCTCCACCGGCCAGCCAGTCAGGTCACGCCCCCCTCCTCCCTCCCCGATGGCAGCAGGCAGCAGCAGAGTGGGGCTTCGGCCCCAGTCTCCTTCATCGTTCTCCGTTGCTTTTACTCTGTGTCTCTCGGTCTCTCGTCGCCTTGCCCGTCCCTCGTTTGCTTCTTTGTCCTGTCCCGTGTTTTTCCCCTTCTCGTAATGTCGACCCCCACCACCACCACTACTGCCACCACCACTGCCATCATATACATATCCTCCTCCGCCGCTGCCACCACTATCACGTGGTGTGTCCCATCCCCCCCCCCTCAGTCCATCCCCCCATTCCTCACTCTCCCATCTCCCTCACCATTTGTCACCCCATCCCCGGCTCCTCCCTCCCGCGTCTCCTCTGATCCCTTCCCACCACTCCCTCCCTCTGCTCCTTCCGTTCCCGCGGCTCCCGCTAAGGTGGTCGCCCGAAGGGCCACAGCCCACGCTCAACTCTCTCCTTCACCTTCTCATCACCGTCACCTTCTCCATCGCTCTCACCATTTCCGGCGCCAACTCCAGCATCGGGATCTGCCCCTCCCTGCCACATTCCAGTCGCTCCCATCCCCCACACCTCCTCCACCGCCGTCAAGCGCCCCAGTGGCACCCCTGTCTCCTCTACTCCCAAAAAGGCTCCACCTCATCACCCTTCCCCAGCCCATGATGCCATGGATGTCTCCCCGCCTGTCCCTGCCCGCTCCCCCTCCTCCTCCTCCTCCCCCTCCTCCTACCACTACCTCCTCTCCTGTCCTGATCCCTCCCTTCTTGAGGCCCAGAACCTCACCCTCTTCCTTCACCAGAATTTTCCTGGTGCCCCCATATCCCTCCTCACTCCTTGCCGTGATTTGGTCCTTATCTCCTCCCCCAGCCGTACCCTGAAACACAGATCTCTTTTCCCACATCCTTGTCACCCGCTTTGGCCCTAATGCCTCCCTCACCCCTGCTCGTTCCCTGCCTCCCTCCCGCCAACTCCAACCCCCACATCGCCCGCCAACCCTCACCACCGTGATCACTCGGCTTAGTCCGGCGATCACGGAGGAGGTGGTGTTGGCGGAGCTCAAGGTGCATCCCTATCTGGAGGTGCATGCAGTTCGCTGCATCCATAACTCAGCCGGCCCCACCCGCCTTATGCAGATCTTTTCCAAACACACCCCCTCCATAGACCGTTTCCTGAAGGAGGATGCCCTTCTCTTTCACCAACACTACCAAGTTGACCCTTCCCGTTCCCCTCCTCAATCCCTCTGCTGCCAGAGGTGCTTGCGGTATAATGCACACCCAACATCTGAGTGCCACGAGGGCCCCACCTGCCCGCACTGTAGGCAAGCCCACCTCTTACAGCAGTGCCCCAATCTCCAGTCCCCCCCTCCTGTAATACCTGTAACCTGTAACCTGTAACCCTCATCCTACTTATTCCCAAAAATGTAAGGCCTGGCACCCTCCTACCACTCCTGAACTCACTGTTCCTGTCCCCCCTCTTGACGCCCCCAACCTCCCGGCAATTCCCTTCACCCACCCCCTACCACTGAGTACATCATCAAATTCCTCACCATCGGCCTCCAAAATGTTCACCCATTCCAGTGCCCCCACACCCTCCAACAGATATCCCTCGCCGCCTGTTCCATTTTCCACTTAAAAATGTATGCCACCTACTCCAACAACCAGGCCCATTTCACCTTCTCCCGTCTTGACACCCTTGTCTAAATTCCTGTCATGGCGCGACAGCACCGTATGCTTTTCAACAACATCCGCTCCCTTCCCGCCAATAAGAACCTCTTCCTGCACACCCTTGCCACCCACCGCGTGGATGCCTTCCTCCTCAATGAAACTTTCCTCCAACGCCACCACACCATCCACACTTCGCTCTACCTCCTTCACCGCTCTGATAATCCCCCCCTGATTGCGCGTGGCGGAGTTGCCATTGGTCACCACCGCCAGATCCCAGTTCAGCACCAACCTCTTCTTCCTGACCGCACCGAACACCTGCTTCTTAGTCTCTTCTTCCCCAGCCTTACTGTCACCTGCGCCACCATCTATGTCCGCCCTAACGGCCCTATTCCCTTCGACTTCCTCTCCCACATTGACCGTACCTTCTCCTCCTACATGATCGCCGCAGACCTCAACATCCATAGTCGTTACGCCGACCAGTCACGACGGTGGCATCGGTTCCTCTCCTCCCTTCAAGGCGACCTCATCCCCATTCCTCAGCACACCTGTCCTGAATCCATCCCCACTCCCTGTGTTATCCTTTCATCCCCTAACCTCCTTGGCCACATAATGGTGGATGTCCTGGAGCCTATTGGTAGGGACCATCTCCCTGTCCTCCTCACTGTTTCAGACGGTCGTCGCCCCTGCCCCGACCCTCGTAATGGCCCTCCCCCAAAGTACATCCATGACTATTTCCATGCCAACTGGAATGCCTACCGGGATACCCTCTCCACCCAGGTCGATAGCCACCCCTTCACGTACCACCATCCGGACGATGTTACCCATGCCGCCTCCTTTCTCCAGCAGGCCTTGTCTGAGGCTGTGGAGGCCCATGTCCCTACTGTCGCTATCCCCCCCCCACCGTCCTACCTTACCCCCACAGACCGTCCTCCACCTCCGTGAATCCTGCCGTCTCTACCGTGCCTTCCTCCACACGTGTGACCCGGACACAATACAACGCCACCGGCAACTCCAGCGACACATTCGAAATTTGCTCGCGGCTAAGATATGCCGGGACTGGCGACAGAGATGCACCTGTTTAAATGCTGCCCTACCTATAAACTCGTCTAAGTTCTGGTCAGCCTTCCGTCGCCTTACCGGAACTAATTCCTCCAACTACTATCCTCTACTCCATGATGACCACCCTTTCCCTGACACCCTTAGTAAGGCCAATCACTTTGCCTACTACCTCTCTGACGTCTTTTCCATCCCCGATGATCCCCAGTTCGATTACTCTCTCTTCGCGGATGTCTGCGATCAAACTGACACCTCTGTCCCTCTCCTCGCACCTGGTTTCCAGTAGTTGGACAACATTGCCCACACGGAGCTCAATGTCCCTATCACTACACAGGATCTCATTGCTACACTCCGCACAAAATGCAACACCGCTCCTGGTCATGATCGTGTCACCTTTGTGAAGCTCCTTTCTCTTTCCTCTCCACCCTGGCCAGGCTCTACAATGTAGTCCTGTCCACCGGTTACTACCCCGACCTGTGTAAAACCTGCTGTATCCTGATGTTCCTTAAACCTGGTAAACTGCCGTCCGCCGTCTCCTCCTACCGTCCCATGAGCCTTACCTCGGTCTTCAGCAAGGTCCTGGATTCTTTTCTCACCCAACGCATCCACCAGCATCTCCGCCAGCACCGCCTCCTTCCATTACCCAGTGTGGCTTTCGGCCGACCTTCTCTTCCGATGACCATCTCCTTCACCTCACTCACCTCCTTTCTGAACAGCTTAATTCCCGTCGCTCCACAATCTTCCTCTCCCTGGACATCGAACATGCTTATGACCGCGTATGGCATTCCGGTCTCCTCTTCAAGCTCCAAACCTTCGCCCTTCCCATTAACTACGTCCGTCTGATCGGCTCCTTTCCCTCCCACCGCCCTTCCTACGTCACCATCCATTACACGGATTCCTACATCTTTTTTCCCTCCGCCAGTGTGCCCCAAGGCTCCGTTCTCTCCCCCCTTCTGTACCTTTTGTAAGCAGCGGACATGCCGCCGCCGTCACCCCCCGTCCAACTTCTCCAGTTTGCCGATAACACCACCTTCCTTGCCCTTGCCCCCACCCAGCAGCGCTCCCAACACCTTCTCGAATTCCATTTTGACTGGTTCACCGCTTGGTGCAACCAGTGTGTGCACAAGGTCAGTCCCTCCAAAACTCAGGCGATCATTGTAGGCAAAACCAGCCCTTCCTTCCGTCTCCTCGATTTCTATCTAACCATCTATGGCTGTCCTATCGCCCTCACCCCCACCCTTAAGTACCTTGGCGTCACCCTCGACCATTGCCTCTCCTGGACCCCCCATATCCGGACAATCCAAACCAAGGCACGCTCCCGACTCCATCTCCTCAAGCTCCTTTCTGGCCATACATGGGGTCTGGATCCCTCCACTATACTCCACACCTATAAATCCCTCACCCACCCTATCCTTTGTTACGATCATCCGGCCTGAATGTCCGCCCCCCCCCCCCACCTTTTACAAATCCCTTCAGATCCTTGAACGCCATGCTCTTCGCCTCGCCTATCACATCTGTCTCCCCTACCTCACGCACATCCTGTACAACCTCATTCCATTCCCCCACCTCCTCCTTTTCCTTGAAAGGATACAGATCCTGTACACCTCCCGTAAACTGGATCCTCCTCACCCGCTTGTCTCACCCATCCTCTCCCACCCGCTGCCGCACCTGTATTCCCACGTTCCACCCCGTCTCTATCTCTCCACCCTCCTTACCCTCTCCAAAGGTTTCTTCCTCCCCTCCATCTACCCCTCCTATCAACTTTGATCCTCCCCTCCCACTTCCTGTGTCTTTTCCTTTGGGCACCCTCCCTCCCTTCTCTCTCCTTTTCCCCCATCCCCCTTCCTCCACCTCTCTTCCCCCGGGCTTTCCCTCCCCCTTCCTCCCTGCCCTCTATCTCCCCTGCCCGTGGCATCTCCGCTCTCCCCTCTCCCTCTCCCCCCCTCCACCTCTCTTGGCAGGTCCCCGGACTCGCACATGCTCAGTGAACATTCGCGCGCCAGAGATCATCGCCATCAGTGTCTCGTGTGTGTGCCTTCGTTTTGTGTTTAGTGTTCTTTCGCCGTCACGCCACCACTGTTCACGTGTGCCGTCGCAGTCATACGTGATATGTGCGCCGTGTCAACTAGTGTTAGTGTTTTTTCTCGTCCAGCGTGAACGGCTTCATGTCTATTGTTTTTCGTATCTACAGTTTTTTGCCCGCCGCTTTTATTGTATTATTTGTGCCCCCTGTATGTCATATTATCGTACCACTCACGGCTGAAGAGCAGCGTAATATGCTGCTGACAGCCCGCCTTGTATAAGGTGCTTAAAATAACAATGAAGAAAAAGAGAGAGAGAGAGAGAGAGAGAGAGAGAGAATCAGATGCGCCAGCAGTCGCAGCGTGTTGACGTTATCTGAAAAGGCGCTGTATGATCAGAATGGGGAATGTGCTAGTTCAGCGTTAAGATCCTATTGCCATAGGAAGGGGATTTGAACGGGTAAAGGTCCGTTGACAAATGCAGCTGTGGAGAATTATTTCGAAGTTCGAAGCCACGGGTTGTTTAGACGATAGACCCCGTAGTGGCCGACCGAGCACAAGGCGTAATGCTGCTGAGACAGTTCAGGAAGGAATGGAGACTGTAGCGAGTTCACCTTTGCACGGGGAAGTTGGTTCAAATGGCTCTGAGCACTAAGGGACTTAACATCAGAGGCCATCAGTCCCCTAGAACTTAGAACTATGTAAACCTAACTAACCTAAGGACATCACACACATCCATAGCCGAGGCAGGATTCGAACCTGCGACCGTAGCGGACACGCGGTTCCAGACTGAAGCGCCTAGAACCGCATGGCCACACCGCCGGCGCACGGGGAAGTCAGCGCTCGTGCAGTCGCACGTCGCACCGGCATTCCATACACTACTGTTTGGTTGGCACTTACGCGTACCCTCCGATGCTATCCGTACAAAATTCACCGGCATTATCAACTGTTACTTGGCGATTTAGTGAAGCGGAGGGCATTTGAGGTGTGGGCGTTTAAAAAGATGGCGGAAGATGACGATTGATTGAGTAACGTGTTGTGGGCCGACGAAGCACATTTAACGCTCCGAGGGTCTGTCAACGTCCACAACAGCAGAATTTGGGCAACCGAAAATCCTAGAACTGTCGTGGAAACTCCACTGCACGACGAGAAAGTCACGGTATGGGTTGGATTTACCACATCTACCGTTGTCGGGCCTTTTTTCTTCGAGGAAATGCGTGATTCTGGATTTGTAACTGCTACCGTGACGCCAATATGTTACAGAATCGCATCATCCCGAGCCTGCCTGATAAACACCTGCTGGAAAGTACGATGTTTATGCAGGATGGCGCTCCACCCCACATTGCTAGATGCGTGAAAGATCTCTTGCGCGCGTCGTTTGGTGATGATCGTGTGCTCAGCTGCCTCTTTCGTCATGCTTGACCTCCAGGTCCCCAGACCTCAGTCCGTGCGATTATTGGCTTTGGGGTTACCTGAAGTAGCAAGTGTATCGTGATGGACCGACATCTCTAGGGATGCTGAAAAACAACATCCGACGCCAATGCCTCGCCATAACTCCGGACATGCTTTACAGTGCCGTGCGCAACATTATTCCTCGACTACAGCTATTGTTGAGGAATGATGGTGGACACATTGAGCATTTCCTGTAAAGAACATCATCTTTGCTTTGTCTTACTTTGTTACGCTAATTATTGCTATTCTGATCAGATAAAGCGCCATCTGTCGGACATTTTCTTGAACTTTTGTATTTTTTTGGTTCTAATAAAATCCCATGTCATTCCAAGCACGTGTGTCAATTTGTACCTCTCTATCTACATTATTTCGTGATTTATTCAGTTTTCAAATTTATACTGACTTTTTGATCACCCGGTATTATAGATTGGCAGCATCACCAGCCTGGAAGTATTTTGCGAGGTGTGGAATCAATGAATTACAATGCTCCATTGGCTTCAAAAGATTAGAAACAATAGGAGCCAGAAAAAACTTGTGACATCATGTAAGGAGAATACGTATAACTTAACAGTTCATGCATAGCTTACAATTAGTCAGGAGATCTGCTGCCCATGAGTACATAATAACCTTTTCTGTAATTGTAGCCCCTGAAAACGAATAAATTAATTTGAAAAATAGCTTGCTTCTGAATCAGTTTTCACCGTTAACACTGACTATTCGTAGTGACCAAATAATCATACGACCATCGATTAAATGAATTTTATAGACGCGTTTCAAAAGATTTTAATCAGTAAGTATTCACTACTGATCACTTTTCGAGAAGAGTAGCAAACGATGGGCGAGCGAAGTTTTCTTTTTACTAGTTTATTTAATCGGTGGCAACGGCCTTGCCGCAATGGATACACTGTTCTTCGTGAGATCACCGAAGTTAAGCGCTGTCGGGCGTGGTTGGCACTTGGATGGGTGACCATCCTGGCCGCCATGCGATGTTGCCATTTTTAGGGGTGCGTTCCGCCTCGTGATGCCAATTGAGGAGCTACTCGATCGATTAGTAGCGGCTTCGGTCAAGAATACCATCATAACGACCCGGAGAGCGGTGTGCTGACCCCACGCCCCTCCTATCCGCATCCTCCACTGAGGATGACACGACTGTCGGATGGTCCCAGTAGGCCATTCGTGGCCTGGAGACGAAGTGCTTTTTTTTTAAATTAATTTAATATTTTGATTCTATGTATCCTGAAACTGGGGGAGTGAAAATTTTTCCATTTTCGTACGATTTCTGCATTTATGACATGAAATAATAGGAATAATAAACCGTAAACGGTTATTTCACAAATTGGTTATTTTAAGAGGTTTTTCAAGTTCGGTTAAACTTGCACCGAAAAACCGGTATAATCGAAAACCGGTTGTTTCAGCGATAACCGTCATCCCAACTGCAAGGAGGCCTATTCGCACTACTTTAGCGCAGAGGCGAGGGTGTGTTTGCCGGTTCCGGCCCTCTAGTCTATCGCTGTGGAACTGAATCACCCTCTAATTCCGAAGCTCTCCTTGCCGAGACTTCACTGCTGCCGTTAACGCCTTTAATGTCTAGTGGCTGTAAAACGCAGGCGCCGGCCGATGAAGAGTAAGCGGTGCGGAGGCGCCGGGCCCGCGTCTTCTTTATGCGCGGGAATAATAAAAGCAAGCGCTTTATCTTGCCGGCTTTTGTTTGCTGCGGGCGCCGCAGGGGCCGCAGCGGTTGCGGCTTGGGACGCTCCTCTAACAGAATCTGGAGCCGGTAGTAGGTGGCGGTTGTGGCGCGGGCGGCAGCGGTGGCGGGGGCGGCGGCGGTGGCCGGCCGGCCGGCCGGGTCGGCGCCTGATGGGAAAAATGATTGGCTCCGTTGTGGGCGCTGGAGGGGTCTCGACCGCAGCGCGCCGCGGGTCGACCTCGCACTCGCTCCCGCACTCGCTCTCGCCGCTCGCGACAATCGATATTTTCATCTCGACTAAAAGCTATGCCTACCACAATAGAGCGCTGCCGCCGCAGCGCTATAGAGGCGTGCTGAGTGATGCCGCAGCGACCTCGCACAATGCTGGCCCGCCTCTCGCCTGGTGCCGTCGGCTTGCAGGTTACCTGTAGTCTTCCCGCGGATTGTCGCCGTGTCTCACGCGAGGCTGCGTCCTATTTTGAACAGTGATACCGCTGAGTATACGGCGTAACTGCAGCGGTTTCGAAGGACCCGTGAGAAAAAAAAAAGAAAAGAAAAAAGAACTGAAATGTAGTCCACATGGCACTCATAGTTGTGCAAATAAAACGACTGAATGTAGCGACTACTGAAGTAAAAATTTTATTCTTTCCTTATGTTTCTGTCTCAGTTGCACTGAAAATATAAGTTAACAATGACTAGTTTAGACGGTTCCGTACGTTACGCATTACCTGCCCTGAATAGCCGTAGCAATACCAACGCTTTTCCCATAACGCGCATTACCAACGCCGAGGGTGGGGAAGGGGTGCTTCATTCCCAATCAAAAAAAAAAAAAAAAAAAGGTCGTTAATGTTGTTGTTGACTTATACTAACAGCACACTTTTTAAAAATATTCTGATGTGCAAGTAGGGTCCCGAACCTGAAGATATCTTTTAACACACTATAAGCAAATACAACGCACTTTCAGTAACTTGTACTTGTGTGGAGAGGCGTTGGTACTTTACGCTCACCGTTAAAAAAAAACTAAAACATGCAAAATTAATTAATTGTTGTTGACATTTTTACTCACAACATGCTTTTTAAAGACATATTATGTATAAGTAAGCTACTGAACTGAAAACAGTGAGTATGACATTCACTGGGAGAAGTGACGTTTACTATTAATTGCAAGACTTAACATTTTTGGATTAAGTTTAACTGAAAAATTTGAAACGGTTATTGAATCTGGTAGACGAATTCATCAAAAACAAATAATTTTTTTCACATTTGAAAATATTACGTAACTGACTAGATTATAATATTTCCTCTTGGTATTGCAAGGGATAAACATGATCACCAATCAAAAAAGCAAAATCTAAATTCTAAAGTACATTAACAGTTTTCTAGCACCGTTACGCGTCTGCTATTAGTCAAAAAGTAAAATACAATGGCGTCTGTCACATAATCCCGCCACATTCCACTAACATGTGATTCAGTGTATAGTAGGCACTTATATTAACACCACAAAATACTCGAAGTTCAACAGATCATTGTGAATAGCTCCAAATTTACAAATGTTATTTCATTAACCGTGTCAGAAACATTCAGATATGTAATAATCACTGTGAGGAACTACTGTGATCTGCGCATACAGAGTGCCAGGAAACTGGTTTTCTACGTAGTTTAGTATAGGTTTTGGCTGATATACTTCCAACGGCGCTAAGATATTTCTTATATCCTTAATATATGAGTTATAGATTTTGACTAATGATGTACTTTTGATGTAGGTAATTGTTCGATGATGAATGGATACGTTGGACACAAGTGTCAACACAACTAAGACAGAAAGTTAAAGAAACATCAATTTTAAATAATGTTAGTGGTCCTTTTGTCAATGCGATGTTTTAGTGTCCTATTAATTTCTATGCCTGTGAAAAATGTATGCATTTATGTTTGTACTCGTCTATGTATGTTACATTCCTTCTAAACTACTCGATCGATTCAACCTCACTTAGTTGGCTCTGAGCACTATGGGACTTAACATCTGTGGTCATCAGTCCCCTAGAACTTAGAACTACTTAAACCTAACTAACCTAAGGACATCACACACGTCCATGCCCAAGGCAGGATTCGAACCTGCGACCGTAGCAGTCGCGCGGTTCCGGACTGAGCGCCTAGAACCGCTAGACCACCGCGGCCGGCACCTCACTTCGTATACGTATCACTATCTGGAAATAACCAGTGTGGGGTAAGAACCACCTACCCCTCAAAGCGTGGGTGTGGGGGTGAAAAAGAAGTGTGATGCACAGGACACAAATACATTCATCCAGTATTTGAAAACGAGAGTGCTTAGCGATTTGCTACAAACATTATGCATAATTTCAAACCTCCAACAAATTTTCTCTTGGTGACACTTTTCGACAAAATGATGAAAGGAAAAAGTTTATCGCATACTGAAGTTTCGCGATTCATGCAGTAAAACTGTAGTATTAGAGAAAACATTCCAATTTATTACTTCCTTATTACTTATTCGCAACATGTTTTGTAGATAGTATTCACATATAGCTCTAAATTTGCCTGCAAAATTACAACATTGTACTGCAGACACTTCGGGCGACATTACCCGTGAAAATCTTTCTCCTGAGTCAAGACTTTCAATTTGTTACTTCTTTATTACAAAATCAATTCGCAACGCAATTCCCAGACAATATCTACACATACCACTGAATGTACGAACTAAATGTGACAAATAGTTCATGCGATTTGACGTCATGACCGCTGAGATACGGGTAAAATGGCGGAGCACAAATAACGTAGACTATTCATATCAATGGATTAGTAATGAGGGACACCTGGCAACCTCCAATAACGTATGAACATAACTGCAAAACTTTTCAAAACTTTTTCTTTTCAGACTTTTTTTAAGACATTAATTCACTTGTAAAGTATTCGGAGGTTTGAAGCTGTTTTATACAGACGAGTTAGTTTATTTTTAGAATCGATGGTTTACTCGTTACTTACCGTCTGGAAAGAAGAACTGTGGGATTAAGAACCATCCACACCTCTTAGGAGTGTGAATGAGAAAGGAGTGATAGTTAAATATAATCAGGAAGACCTGGAGCAACTTCAACCAACTTCCTGGGGTGCATGGCTTATTATTTGCATAAGAATACTGCGGAAGACTCCACTCTACCACCAGGGATGGAGGTGTGAATCAGAAGGGATGTCTTAAAAATATTGGATAGCGGATGGTTGGTATTACTTTACTGTATTTAATTGACTTGGAATACTTTTAAACGTATGAAGTAGAACTAGTCTGGGGTTCGAAATGTAGATCACCTCTCCGATGGTGCACCCTGGGCAACGCTGCGTCACGACTGAGCGGCGAAGAATCTCCACAAAAACGGCAACCGAACGTACGCACGAGTGCCTACCGGTTAAAGCAAAGACGAACTAGAAGTAGGAGAGCCCGCCCCGGCGGGAACATGTGGGACGCTAAGAGATTATGTATATGCCGTCTCAATATAGAACTATATACGAATACGAAAGGGGAAGTTCTGGAAAAAATCTTAGCAAGGTAAGGAGTAAATGTAGTGTTTTTACAAGAAACTCATCTGATGAAGGAAACGATTTTGAAACTCAAAATCCCTGGTTATACATTGATTGAATATAAGGGACATGACACACGTGGCCTAGGAAACCTGGTCCAACAAAATCTTTCTGGAAATTTGAATACAGACCTAGAACAACCGGTACGTGCTATAGGAATCAAAGTGAAAGAACCAACTCTTTAAACGTGTACAAACCTACATCTGAACTTTGGCCACTGGAGATACTGTCCAAAGCCGAACATCCAGCTGTGTACTCTGGCGATTTCAATTCGCATCAGACTAAGTGGGGTTATCAGAATGCAATACAGAAGGTGAAAGATTGAGTAACTGGGCTGAGGAGAGAGGTCTCCACTACCTGTCCGATCCAAAAAACCGAGCGATCTTTTCATCAGGAACATGGGGATCACAAACAACACCTGACTTGACCTTCGTTACAAGGGGAGCAAGAGGAGACGTGTTCCAAGGGGAAAGAAGGGTTTTACCGAAGTTCCCTAGAAGCCAACATCGACCTGTGATCGTAGAAGTGGGACGCTCAGTTCCTGTACTACAAGGCCCTCATACGAAGCCCCCCAATCCCACGATGGAATCTAAAACAATCCGACTGGGAGACATTTCGGACTGTCACAGAGAGAACAGTGAACCGTATTCCTCCACTACCAGAGAACTAGGAGCGGTTGACTACTTTGATATATAAACCGGCACTGAAAAGTATTCCACACAATGAGAGAGGGAAGAATATACTCCGTGCTATACGAGAGAGTGTAAATCATTATTAGAAGAATACCAGGAAACGGAAAAATATGAAGTTGCGCAACAACTTGTTCCAACAGTGAACGAAGAACGCAGAAGGATGGAAACGATGGAAAACATGGATTTCACCATTCTAGCCGCAAGTGCTGGAGCCTGCTAAGAAGATTAGGAGGAGCCACAATACTACACAGATCAGAGGCGAGAATGACACCCACCCAGATAGCGTTGCACATTGTAATGGTTCTTTATTTGCGAAACCATTACCACCCGCCAACCCAATTTTTCGATACCGTAGATTAATGAATATTTTTCTACGTAATGTCTCATATTTTTTCACTCTATTCATATTTGGTTTCATTTTTATATGTAGGTACGTCGATATTTTGAGATGTTGAAATCGATATATTATCTAGTGTGAATGTCTTTGTACTTATTGTTATCTTCGAGGCTGGCTTGTGACTTTTGGCGCGGAAGCGTACAGAGTAGTGAAGTTTTTGTGTTGAACAATATGAACAGTCTCGACTTTGTGTTGGAAATGAAAAGATGAGTCTGAGTTGTGGACAATGAAAAATGTTTTCTTCAAGTCGGCGTAATTAACATCCGAGTGCCTTTCGCACCAACAGCGACAGTAATGCTACCTAGACAACAATTTTAATTACGAGCCAAAGCCAGAGCGTGTAACCTCCCCCTCACTTATCGACCTTAATGACAGCGAAAAATTAAACCGCGTGTACCTAATGGAAATTTGGGAAAAGCAATCGTCACGGAAGTTAATTTGTAGGTAAAGAGGGAGGAAAGGGTTACATCTAAATGAAAGGAAAAATGCAAATGAAATTGGTGGAAATTAATTTTGAGAAAAGGGTAAAATTAATAAAGAAAGTAAATGGGCGGTCGTTACGTTAACAATTAATTGGCGTTAATTAGATATTTGAGATTTGGGGAAAATTACGGTCGCCAGTCCTATGGACAAGTACTACAATAACTGAAAATGAAAGGTTAATGCACATATAATTAACACTAAAAGCGTGGCAACTGAAGGTTGACACATGTTGTGTGAAAACTGAATGTTTGTCAGAAGTAATAAATTCGTTACACTCTGACTTAATTTAGCAAAAGAATCAATAAAACTGGAAAATTGAAAGTTAATTTAGTGACTGAAATTAATAGTCAACTTTGTTTCTGAAGCACTACGAAATTCAATAAAATAAGGTTACTCTTGGGCTGCCTCAACAATCTTTCCAAAGCTAATTGAATACACGCAATTTGGAAATAAGAGATTTAGCTTTGAACTTGAATTAAATGATTCTGAACAATTAACAATAGTAAAATTTAGTACGTACCAAGCTGGGCTGCAGTCACAGGTAAGCTAAAATATGGTAGCAAAACTCGCACTCTTAATTTGTGCTTGTGTAATCTAAATATTGTAGCCAGCTATGAATACTTTAACTGAACTTTGAAATTAAAGCAGTGAAATGGAATGATATTACTTTAATGCTGGTGTATGAATTTCAACGACACTCGGGTTCATTCCGGAAAAGGAAGGGACCCTGCTTGGTAATGCAATTGGGACAATGAGCAACAAAGGTTCATGCTAAGTTGCTGTATTTTGCTAATGGAATAGTTTGAAAAGCTGAGGTCTGCCATACAGTTCTAAAGCTTTACGTGCTTCCAGACTTCCTTGTTGGTTGATTTAAGGTTTGAAGTCGTCGATCGAGGAGGTGGCGACAATCGCTCATTGTCGGCCGTAGCTGTTGCAGAAGCTGGACGTTGGCGCGCCTTCTTCTCTACACGGTCACCAGGCAAATCGGGCTCTTGATGTGCGCCAGCTAATGCTTCCCGTCCGCGACACTGTGTTAGGAACTATCATAGCAAGACGAGCGCAATTACATGCTGCCAAACGCCGAAAGCGTTGCTACTCGCGGGAGCGTCACACAGCACACCTGTTCCACCGCCATAGTCCAGCCAGACTCTCTCTGCCCGCGCTCCATGCGGCAGAGTTAACACTACCAATGATCCTAAACACTTTGATTCTCCACACGACCTATCGATGTAATCGTTCGATAGCATAGTTTTCCCCAGGCGAGACCCAGCGTAAATATACAAATAATATTTACAAAAGAAACCAATTACACATCGACATAACTGCACACACACACACACACACACACACACACATATATATATATATATATATATATATATATATATATATATATGTGTGTGTGTGTGTGTGTGTGTGTGTGTGTACAAATAGTAAAAGAATTACAATATATAAAGACACAGAAATGTCATATCTTCAGGTAACAAAGTAAGGAAAAAAATTTATAGTGCAATACCCGGAAATAGGAGGATATGCATTTCCGGCATTGGATTGCAAATACAAGATAAGTGAGATTATTGTTAATTTTCTTTAGTGAAGGTAATCAATTCATGTAGCAATACCTGCCATATTAAAGACCTTTTAGTTGCGCAATAAAAATATCATACTTTGAGTGCGCGACGTGATAATTTTTGAACTAATTAACTGTGAGTGGAGGTATTGTTATAACATGAAACAAACTTCGAAAATCCACCTAAGAGCATCTGAAAAGAAATACTTCGATCGTATGATGAAAGAGGTAATGAAGAACAAACAGGAGAACATAGATCTGATAAAAGATGTAGAGATTCAAGAGATCAATAACGCACTGAGATGAGTGAAGGCCGGCAGAGCAGCAGGAGTAGATGGAATCCTACCAGAATTCCTTAAAAATGTAGGACCAGTAGGAAGAAACTGCCTAGCGAAACTCTTCTCTGTGTGTATCAAGCAGACCAAAATACCTACTACATGGAAAGAAGCCAATATAGTCGCTGTACTGAAACAAGGGTAGACTGGGGACGACCCCTAACATTTTAGACCAATTTCTCTTTTATGCACTGCGTATAAATTGTTTGAGAGAGTTCTGATAACCAGACTCTCCCCATATGTAGAACCCTCCCTGACAATGGGGGAAGAAGGTTTTAGCCCTAAAAGAAACTGCCTTGATCAGGTCCTTACCTCACAACATTTATCGAAAAGGGCTATTAGGACAAGAAAAAAACTGGCTATGTCTTGTTGGATCTAACCTCAGCAAATGATACAGTATGGAGGGATGGCGTACTTTATAAACTGATAGAAAAAACTCAGAGCAGCCAGACCTATAAACTTACAAAGAACATTTTAACTGGAAGAAAAATTAGAGTAATTCTTAATGGCAAAACCAGCAGATGCGTAGCCCTCAACAACGGATTGCCACAGTGCTCGATACTGGCCCCCTTATTGTTTAACTTGTACACTGCGGATATCCCAGGAATAATTTCCAGTTATTGAGATTAAAGTTCAGTCTTGATCACGTTATGTCTGTTGTTAATGAGTAACCGGTTTCGGTTTTTTCTATAAAACCATCATCAGACCCATTGGCTCCCTTGGGTTGGTAGGTGGAGCTCTCCTTGCTGCTGTGCAGTCAACTGTTGACTGCACAGCAGCAAGGAGAGCTCCACCTACCAACCCAAGGGAGCCAATGGGTCTGATGATGGTTTTATAGAAAAAACCGAAACCGGTTACTCATTAACAACAGACATAACGTGATCAAGACTGAACTTTAATCTAAATATAACAATTGATCACTGTATTCCAAAAAATGTTTACCAAAATTTCCAGTTAGTTAATAGTCGTGGACGATATGGCAATAGCTTATCAAAGCAAATCTTTTAAAAAAACAGTGCAGAAATTGAACGAGGACTTAAACCTGTTGCACCTATACTACACCAAATGGCGTCCACAAACGAATCCAGATAAGATAGTAAGTGTAAACATGCATCTCAATAACAGAGAAGCCAAGAGGAAGCTGAACATCTGCATGAATAATCAGACCATCAAACATGAAGATAATCCTCGGTACGTTGGCGTACAGCTCGACCAGTCCCCAAAGTACGGAGCCCATCTGGAGAATACAAAACAAAAACTGAAATCTAGAAATGCCATTACTGCCAAACTGACCGGAACCATCTGGGGATGTGATGCAAATACCTTGGCACTGGTATACAGCGTGCCGGATTATTGCGCACGTGTATGGGCCAGAAGTGTGCATATACAAAAAAATCGATATCCAGCTAAGAGAAACAATGAGAATAATATAGGGAGCACTTAGACCTACACCTATACATTGGCTACCCGTACTGCCCGACATAGCAGCAGCTAAAATCAGAAGTAATCTGTGAAGAGAATATAGCAAAACACTGACAAAACCAAACTTTCCCATACACCAGGACCTGACACCAAAACCCCGCCTGAGATCAAGGTCGACTCTATGGCAAAAAGGTGAAGAGGTGATTTCCTTCGACCCAGAAAATGAATGGAAAAGTTTATGGAGTAAAAGCACAGTAAAGAACTGAAAACTGGTTATGGACCCAAGCATACCAATAGAGGGATTTAAGCTATCCAGAAGAGTGTGGACTACGCTGAACCGTGTGAGGACGGGTGTCGGAAGATGCAGAGAAATGATGACAACATGGGGCCTCGCGAACGACCCTCAGTGCGAATGTGGACTCAATCAATCAATGACCCACTTAATCAAGTGTGCTGTGCATGGTTTTAATGGTGAACTGGAGGATATGCATAACCTCACGAACAGTGCCATCGAATCGCTTAAAAAATAATTAATATTGTATAAAATTTTGTATTATGAAATTAAGTAATGTTGAAAGCGTCAATTTAATGCTGTAATGTCCTAGTTTAATATTTCACCTCGTACATGCCGATAGAGC
Source organism: Schistocerca serialis cubense (assembly GCF_023864345.2). NCBI lineage: Eukaryota > Metazoa > Arthropoda > Insecta > Orthoptera > Acrididae > Schistocerca > Schistocerca serialis. The sequence continues at coordinate 971,637,894 of NC_064638.1, forward strand.
AAATAAATACGGAATTTGTCTCTTATTTGTGTTGTTGAGTGTGCGAACCAGGGAGAGCTTCTGTAAAGTTTGGAAGGTAGGAGACGAGATACTGGCAGAAGTAAAGCTGTGAGTACCGAGCGGATCGCTCAGATGGTAGAGCACTTGCCCGCGAAAGGCAAAGGTCCTGAGTTCGAGTCTCGGTCGGGCCCACAGTTTTAATCTGCCAGGAAGTTTCAGTTCCACATATTACTTACAACGCGAAAAGAAATGTAACAGAGGTTAAAACTACTAGCCTCCCATTGGGGTAGAGGTGGTCAGATGAGTAATGGACAGAGCAGTGGTAGGAGAAGAAAGTGGACTGCGAGAAGAAGGGAGCAGGAGATGGACAGAGAGAGGAGGGAGGTGGAGATGGACATATAGAAGACTGGAGTACATAGATACCCAGTAGACGCTGGGTTTCTCAGTTAATTTGTATTTTAAGTAATTTTTGTTTCTCAGAAATCTTTTCTTGCTACTCCCAAATCTGCGTTTTACACACGGTAATCACATTAGTGCGACCGTTGTCGAAGTTCGACGTCAACGTGCAATAATCACTCAAAAACGGCAGGTCGCAGTACTAGAAGTGGAGGGTAAGTAAAACGTGTCGGTAGGGCGTGGAGAACAGTGCAGTCTCTCTCGTAGCACGAAAATGGAACGATTTATCAGACCTCCAGAAGGACATGATGATTGGCTCTCGGGCAAAGAGCGGAAGCATTTCCGAATCGGCTAAGTTGGTAAATTGTTCGCGTGACGCCGTGGTCAACCTGTACCGTGCTTGGCAAAATGGCACTATCCAAAACCGGCGCCATGGCAACTGCGGTGCACCGTGGGCATCGATTACAGGGGTAAACGACAGCTGCAGAGGCGCGTAGGGGCGAATAGACGTGCACCTGCTGGGCATTTGACTGCAAGATGAACCAAGAGGCTGCCAACAGTGTCTCCTCAACGAACGTTCAGCGAACGTTGCTGCATATGGGCCTCCGCAGCAAGCGCCTGGTTCAGGTATACATGCTGACTGCTATTCATCGGCGACGAATTCTGGACTTTGCACGCCAGTGCCGCAACTGGATGTCTAATGAGCGGTGACAGGTGGCCTTCCAAGTTGAATCACGTTTTATGCTCCATCGGACTGAAAGCAAACACACGACAACAATCGTTTCCCCTCACATTCTCACAGTTCTCTATATATGACGTCCATTAAGTATTGCGATACTTATTAACACATATTTTTCTGAAAGCAGTGTAACCTCCCCACAAAAAAATTAAAGTATAAATAAATATTATTTGGTTAATGATTCTACTTTTAGTGTAACCTCTCTGCAGAAATTCTTTTTCATTTATAACCTCCCTACAGAAATTCATTCACATTTAACCTCCACACAAAATTTGTTTCCCATTTAATGTACCCACAAAATTCTTTTCTCATTTAATGTAAGCTCGAAACAGAAAAATTCCTGAACCTCGTAATAAAAATATAAATTCAGTAACCTGGTAAATTTTTGGACGACAGCAGTGCTGCGTCATGGCCCTGTAAGATCATTCTGAATGAAAAAGCAAAAATTCTTACCTCAATACAAACGGCGAATATATCTGCTCTTACCTAAAAAATTTTCGGCACAGCTCTGTGCAATGCTTGACTATACATTTGTGATTTGTGAAGGGAAGCGACTGATTTTTCTTTTGCAACAATCGGAATGATCATGGATTAAAAAAAAATTAAATTCTTTAAATTGAAATGAATGCTTGTTAGAAAGTAGATAAAGATTATTATTAGGACATTTTTAAAAGATATACATGGGAGTTTACATAATATTACTAGATATGCGCGAGGCTGCTTTTTTTACCTTATACAATAATACTCAGGCTCCGGCATCGCTGCACCGCGACCGGCGCGGCCAACATGATACACCAGACCAGAGCAGACACACACACACTGGACTAGCGCAGACTAGCAACAACTTACTGCTAAAGCTACACAGTTCGTACTCAGTCAACACTGCTCTCTGGTCAGCGATTCTCTTATACCTTGCATATCGCAGGCAGCGCATACCTCTTACAGCAGTTTGGTATTATTCAGGATTCCAATACACTGTATCATTGCCCTCTATTTTGGCTACAAAAAGCTGTTTTTCATCACAATATCCTTTCAATGTGAACCCACACGCCACATTACTGAGAGGGCAGGTATGAGCACATGCTACTACTCTACTGCTCGATGTCGGAGCCACGTCTTGCTGCATCAATAACTTCTGCATCATCTACTCACTGCTTCTCGCAGAGTTCATCCTCCATTTGGCCAAACAGATAGCAGTTGGAAGATGCGAGATCCCGGCAGAAGAGGAAGACTTCTGTGAGGTCTTGCGTTGTCATGGTGTGATATTCCTGGCTCCGTCCGCCAGTATTTTATATTGTTAGAAGCTAGCCTTGATTCAGCTTGATACAAGTGAAGTAGCATATGGTACAAAAGTGGAGTGAGGTACAAGTAACGGATGGTACAGTATGTACCATTCCCGTAGGAGAGTCCGCCAATTGTAATGAACTTGCCTGCCGAGATGGCCGAGCGGTTCTAGGCGCTACAGTCCGGAACCGCGTGACCGCTACGGTCGCAGGTTCGAATCCTGCCTTGGGCATGGATGTGTGTGATGTCCTTAGGTTAGTTAGGTTTAACTAGTTCTAAGTTTTAGGGGACTGATGACCTCAGAAGTTAAGTCCCATAGTGCTCAGAGACATTTGAATCATTTTGTAATGAACTTGCTTCTCACTGGTCGGCGCATTTGGGTGCTAGGCGCCAAAACGCCTAAATTCTCTTATTAATTATTTATATACTCTTCACTGAATTTAACCTATGTTTCAGTATGACAATCTCTCATGGATACTCTACGACTTTACAGTTTTTGTTTATTAAATTTCACTAGTTATGAGAAACATATGAATAACGATAGTGGAACCGAAGTGCTACGGACACCTTCGGGTCGCTTTGGCAGGCCTGGGAGACGAAGTACTTCGGCTGCGCTAGTCAGACTGTTTCGGGCGTTCTAGAGATACGTACGCGTGACTATGTTTCGGTCGTTTAGTAAGGATGGACATGTCGTATTCTATAACGGAATTTGTCAGAAAAGGTACCGTACCATTAAGAAAGCTTTGTCGATTGTTTTAAAAGGCAGTATGAAAAGTGTAATTATTTAAGTAATAATGAAACGTTAATGAGAAGTGTCGCCTACCATCATTGTCAGTACTACAGATCCAGTCCTCTGTAGATACGGAGACTAACCTGGGTAAGTGGCATCCCATAAGAAGCACAGTCACAGGTTCGAGATGTGGCATAGCAGCCTGCCGGGACTAAGATCTCACGAGCGCGGAGTTGTCTTCTACGCTAGGGACACAACTTTAGAAGACGACAGTCTGGTGGAAAGAACTGTTATGGACTCTTATTCAGTCTCTACACCTCTCTCCATCTTCCAGATCTGACTTCCAAAGAACGCGCATAATTTATAATTGATAAGAAGAAGTCTGTTTGCATTTTTTGTGGCGACGAACACAATGAAGTCGTTTATTCAATTGCCTAGGTAGCACAATATATTTCATAATTGACTGCCGCACCATAATAGAGGACATAAACAAAATAGCCCCTTCAGAGTCCCAAAAGTCCGTCACTATGGCGTTACCAGCTGCGGGTACAGATTTAAATCTTTTCTTCGAGGAGAGATAGTGTGTTGCCACTCCTTGGATTGCCGTTCTGTTTTCAGCTCAAAGTGATGAACTCGTGTTTTTAATCGTCCGTGACGACGTTCGACAAAAAATTCTTACGTTCAGCCTCGTAACACAAATGATCCTTCGTTGCTCTAGGTGGTCTTCTGTTAGGTGGAGAGGAACTCCGTGGGCACACACCTCTGACTACTCCAAGAAGTGGACGAGTGTGTGAGCACTACCAACAGAGACGTGTTACGAGGCGTTTCATGCGATCCGTCAATCACCTCGAATGAGAGTGTCCGCAAATTCCACCATTGCAGGACGCACAGCTGTGTATGACCGGCCGGCACGCGGGGAATCGAACAGGTATGCGTGACCATGTTGCGATGATGACAGATGCACCGCCCAGCTACCCACTGTGCATTTGTTCACTGCCAGGTCTCCGTAAACATTCTGCAAGCGCATATGAATAATTGCGATGCTTTGGGTTTCTGCCAAAAGAAATTCGGGTGGCAGTTTGAAGACTACGTGCAGTACCGCTACCTGTCGGAACTTCTGTGGTGTCACCGCCAGACACCACACTTGCTAGGTGGTTGCCTTTAAATCGGCCGCGGTCCGTTAGTATACGTCGGACCCGAGTGTCGCCACTATCAGTGATTGCAGACCGAGCGCCGCCACACGGTAGGTCTAGAGAGACTTCCTAGCACTCGCCCCAGTTGTACAGCCGACTTTGCTAGCGATGGTTCACTGACAAATTACGCTCTCATTTGCCGAGACGATAGTTAGCATAGCCTTCAGCTACGTCATTTGCTACGACCTAGCAAGGCGCCATTATCATTTGCTATTTATCTTGTGATGCATGTACCGTCAGACCGATGTTCGCCAATTATGGATTAAAGTTAAGTATTCCAGAAGCTACGTACCTTTTTTGCTAGTCTCTATTCCTTTAAATATTCCAGACCTCACGCCAGCCTGCGTGAGTTTAAACGCGTGCCCTTCGGCCTCCCGTCCTAGTGGATTGGCTGTCTTGCCAGTCCACAAAAACTTCAACAAACTATAAAGGCTGAAGAGAGAATATTCCAAGATGTCCCAACAAATTCGGCATTTTTTCAACTGAAACTGGGCGAGAAAAAAGAGCGTTGCAGTAGTTACTGAACGCCCCTCGTATATATGAGGCGTACCGCCACTCCTTAATCTGATAATAACAGGGTAATAATTTAAAGGAGGGGCCGTATATCGGCCTGTCGACAGGCCTATATATGCTGCCACTGTTCATCCTGCTGCCTTGCCATGCTAACGAATATTGGGATTTAAATTTAGAAAATATGCACCGGGTAAATTACTCATTTTTTGAAAAAGAATCAGGTGAAGGAAATTCACTCTTATAAATTGATTGAAGGAACAAGTGCAGGGGTAGGTGACATGGGAAAACGCTGCGATGCTTGACTTCCATGATCAGATACGAATTTCGTGCTGTTTTTGGAGGTCGTTTGCAGCAGCAGTTTTGCAAAGAATGTACCTTTTTCACAATTTTTTGTAAATGTTCTTTAGAGTTCATTGTGACGATCATTGATCAGTGCAACATCAAAATTTTACTACTTTATGGGGAGAAGCAACTAAATAATGAGTTAATCAAACTTTGACATTATTCAACACAAAATGAATGAAGTGTTAGTTGAAAACTTGTCCTTACAGAGTCGACACCGCATCGGCAGGGAGTCGCTCGTAGCAGCAGAATGAAAGTCAATTCGAGCAACAAGTGAACTACTGTCATTTGCACGCTGCTTGTCAGTCACTGCAGTGGGCCAGGAAACCAAAACGTCACCAAGCGAATGAGAATCAGCCGCTAGTGTGAATGAGCCTGCGAGCCCAGAGAGAAGGGATGCAGTAGAAGAAATTCCTTTGTGAGTATTTTTTAGCTTATTGGTGTCCCGAAATAATGCCCCTGTGGGGAACCACAAAGTTGATTTAGGTGCAGTAGACTCTCGATTATTCGGCTGGTGATTATCCGGCCTCCATACTATCCGCGCTACGTAATCCAGCCTACTTAATTAATATCACAGTAACACGTACCGGTGATAAAATGAGGACTGATTTGTTATGCGTTCTTTTCCAAAATTACAGAAACGGGCACCGTCTGCATTGATGTTTGGTCTTTAAAATGGTTCAAATGGCTCTGAGCACTATGCGACTTAACTTCTGAGGTCAGCAGTCGCCTAGAACGTAGAACTAATTAAACCCAGCTAACCTAAGGGCAACACACACATCCATGCCCGAGGCAGGATTCGAACCTGCGACCGTAGCGGTCGCTCGGCTCCAGACTGTAGCTCCTAGAATCGCACGGCCACTCCGGCCGGCCCGTGGTCTTTAAAAACGTCTTATGCGTCTTTTGGGCTTGGAGTACATCTGGAGTCACAATTACAAAATACATACAATATTGTTAATACTGAATACATTACCGAAACCACTCTTCAACAAAGGATAGTTAGAAGACCTCTTCCAGCGCTCACAAACAACAAACACAATTAGACAGCAGCCCTGTTGGCGAGCCCGTGTTCTTTGTTTCTTCAGTTGCATATCAAGCATACAAAGTGCGTACGTTTTTAAATTGTTATTTTGTGTGGTCCTTTGCGTGTTAATTAAGGAGTTTGAAATGCGTAATAGAGGAAAAAGGAAAAAAAATTTGGTTACTATGAATCAGTAATGAATCAGAAACTATGTTCTCTAATGCGACTGGATTGTGAGCTAGCAGCGAAAGCTACTGCTTTGGGGCTAGCGGTAGGAAAAGGTGCTGTAGGAGACAGAAAGAGAGATTGAACAGAAACCGGACAGTGGTGTGCTTCTCAGGCTAGTGGAAGTGGAATGAAAGTAAATAAGACAATGTTGAAAGGTGAGCACAAAGAGATTGAGGAAGTTTTATTTTTGTGACATGAACATTTAACAGGAAAAGGTTTCCCCTTTACTGTACCGATGAAGCGGGAAAAAGCATTACAATTTCAGCGGAAAATAGAAGATTCAGAATTTTCTGCCAGTAATAGATGGGCGGACGGGCGAAAAAGAATAAGATATTAGCCAAGTTATCATTAATGGATAGGCTTTATCCGTTGACGGACAGGCTGTGCCATTGTTGTAAGACTATCTTTCTAAATTAAATGACGAGAAGAAAATTTATAGCTAACAGTTGTACAAACCGGTGGGAGTGGTTTAAATTTAAAGATGCTCCCTACGAAAACGCTTGCTTCAAAAAAAGGAAGCTGCGTCACGTGGATACAAGAGAAGTAAGGAACGAGTTACCATATTGGCTTGCAGTAATACAACTGGAAATCACAACTTACGCTTGCATTAATGGGGCAAGTAGGGAATCCTAGAGATTTCAGAAAGCTGAAAAATCGGGAATCACTGTCCCTATATGACTCTAATCAAAGGAAAGTATGAACGAATTCAGAAGTCCTTAAACCTGGTCGCGCCGATTGTAGAGAAATATCTGAAAGGGAACTATTTACCGAGGAAAACTCTTCAGCTTCTCGATAATGCGCTTTCGCCTCCTACAAATGACGAACTCGCAGATCGAAATATCAAGGCATTATTTTTATGATTCAGTGTGACATTTTAGATCGTGGAGGAGAGCACTTTAAACTTGAAACCTTTTGTAAATCCTAAATCAATGATGGCAACGATGATATCAATTCGTTGCTCAAAAATGTACTAGGCTGTGAGGATGTCGATGCACAGGATGACGCAGAGCGGGTGGCTAGTTATAAAGCTGATTATTTAACTGTCAACCATGTTGTGGTATTGGTGACGCAAGGGAGGGCAACACAAGAACAGGAGAAAAATTTAGATGACAAGAGAAATCTCATCCCACATTTCGAATGGTTCAAGACGCCATATATTATCTGTTTGCTTAGGTGGAGGGATACTGCAGCTGGTCTAAAGAGGAAATAGTCATTTATCAAATACTTTTTTTAAAACCTCAAATCTGTAAGTTTAATGTTTATTGTTAGATCTGGACTTTCACATGTGTGTAATCTTAAACTCATCCTCTACGGTAGGGATCATTTTATGTTTCCTGTAATAATTGTTGATGAATGGTGTATGCACACAACAGACACTTTAAATAGCATGTGTTAAGTAAGAAATCAGGAAATGTTAATAAAATGGGGTTTTGGTATAAAAAAGGAACGTTGGGGGTTTATTTAATGAACAAAGTAGTAAGATCGTGGATGCTGAAGAAAACAGTGTGAGTTCAGAAGTTTGGCAGCTTCTGATAATTCAGAGTCAGAATCAGCGGTGGTGTCAGAAGAATTAAATGTGTCCTGTGGTGAGATTAATGCATATATGAGTGGCAAGAAGACATATGATTTATATGAAGTGGGATCCACCTCAGTGATGTTGGTATTTATATTATGCTAACCTTGGGGCGGGTGTGTGATGTTTTTATGTGTGGCAGTGCACTACTTGGTCCGTCATAGCTTCTGCAAAGTTCCACCTGCTGTTAGTACCAGAAGTGTGGAAGGATGAGAAATTCAATGAAGTTAGGAAAAAAACGAAATTTAAAAATAATTTTAATTTAATATTTTCTGAAGGCAATTGTATTGCGTTTTCAAAGGAAAACAAGTGCGCATCATGGTCAGAGATTGTATTCATGAGATAAAGGAAGAATTGTGTGTTGAAACAAGGTTAAGACATAGCATTTTGCAGAAGTATCAACCTGTAATCAATATTATAGAGCAGGAAGTATGAGCGACTGCCTTAGTGGGTACTGGTAGTTCCATTTTTCGTCTATCTGAGTATTTTTGCGACTACATTAAGAACAGATACACGACTGAATTTTTAGTTACTAAGGTAAACGTTAAAAATCTACTCGGAATTAGAGTAACCCAATGAGGAAAGAAGTAGTATTAGATGTGAACATAGATGGAGAATCATTTAAGAGAGCATTTCCTGATCTCCAACAGTTATGTGTTATTGTAGTTTAAGGTAAGGATTTGCTGAGATAGGTAGGGTTTTCCTGGGAAAACACAAAGCCAGTCTTTGTTTCAAATATACGTTGGTATAATGAAATGGTGAAGGTGGCACAAAGAAAGTAAAATTTAAAAGGGCGTTGTCTGGAAAGGGCTTCAAAGCCAGTTTCTGTGTGGAAGCAATGATTAGAAGGCTGGCTGTGAAAGAAGAAGAAGGAACAGGCTAAATAATCTGTATTTTGTACTTTTGTATACAGTGGATTAAGTGGTAAACTGTAGCTATATTTTAAGTTTCATTATGTAAGTGTACTCTAATTAACTGCGGGGAGACATGCCACGTTAAACTACAAGCAAAAAGTGGGTGAGCCTTGGAATTTGTTGTTCAGTAATGTTAACAGCAGTGGTTACTTTATATTGGTTTGTGTATGTTTAATGTTTTGCCACGAAAAAAATGAGTAGTGTAGGAAATTTAAGTCATTATCTTTGGTTTCAAGTCTCCAAGTTTGCATTTCTAGTGATGGTGATTTGTTTTGGTTGCAGACAAAATTTTCTGCTGTGTGAGGTTTGGGCTGGTAACAGATAGTATATCAGTTGATTTAGAAAACCTAAGAGTGTTCAAATTGCTTTTGCACAGATTATTAATGTTGGATATTACATGTTTGTTTTTTTACAAAATCTAGTTATTTATGGAGTTTGATAATTTGTTATTAGTTAAAATTCAATGTGCTATTATTTTCAATGTTTTCATTTGCTGCATCACACTTGTGGTCAATCAGAAGGATTGTACAGTTGTCTTGTTTGTAAATGGGAGAGTTATTTACTTTGCTGACACTTGATCATGACGCCAATCATAGTATACCTATAATTTCTGAGCAGTATTTACGCCACACCTTGATTCGACTTTAGTTGGAGAGGTTTGTTTGCCTTCATGCAGTATAGCTGCAATGGCTAGGACTGTTTTACACTTGAATGGCACGAATTATTGCAAGTCAAACGAAAATTCTGTATTTAGTACGTATTACCTGCAAACACTATTATCTGTTTCTTTGTATCAGGTTTCACTCTAAAATTTAGGCTTTGATTACGACAAGTATGGGCAACAATAGAGGTCCGATTGGTATTCGGATGCAAGTAAATTCGTAGGATATTTGCTGAGCGTCTTGTTATTCCTTGCTAGCGACCACTGGTATTCGGAAACTGCACGCAGTGAAGTCTGAGCCCAGCCAGAAATCTGTGTAATTTGCATCCGGTGTTAATGGAAACTACCAATTCGATGTTTCACAGCCTACGTGCACCGTAATTTCTCGTTCAGGGCACGCATCGTATTACCGTAGAGAGGCGTTGTGCCACCATATCCGAGCCACGCTGGCGCTGCCATGTAAATGTTCGTCCTGCAGCCGGAAGAAGAGCAAGAGCACCACAGATTGTCGACATAACGTTCTACATAGGCATATGGCGCTCATTTTAGTTGTTTTAACGTTTAAGTATTCCTTTTCCTTCTTTCATGATGAATACTCTGCTGGTATACGACAATCCGTTGTGAACTGTCAACTTCACTTTTTTGTTTTTTGTTATATGCGGTATTTTGAGATGAATACTCTGTCCTACTGAAGTATGACTTACTTAATTTACCGTTTTATAATACTGATGTTTATCCAATTGGTAATAACGAGAGTGATATGCGGAATTATTGAGTATAGCTCCTATTTAATAATCACACTACTGCAAACATGAGTGTTACAGCTACTACTGTCAGCGGGGTGTAAAACAGCTGAAATCGTTCAAACCAGACAAAGCCTCGGGACGCAATGAAATCCCTATGAGATCCCATACCGAACTTGTGACTGAGTTAGAAGAAATCACAGCTCACGTGATCTACAACAAGGCTATCAGAAGCGAACCACCCAATACACATCCAATATCCTTGAGATTTATTTGTTGTAGAACCTTAGAACGTATTCCCAGCTCAAACCTAATGGGGAATCTGCAACAGAATGACGTCCCCCATGCCAAACAGCATAGATTATGAAAATATCGACCATGTGAAGCCCAAGTCGCCCTTATCTCACATGTGTTACTGAAACTCATGCGTCAAGGGAGTCAGGTAGATGCAGTATTTCTCGTTTAGTGAAAAACATTTGACTCAGTACTACACCGTCCCTTATTATTAAAAGTACGATCGTATGGATTATGAAGTGAAATCTGTCACTAAATTAAATATTTCTTCGCTGAAAGGAGGCAGTACGCTACCAACATATGTAGAAGTAGCTTCAAATGCGCACCGGAGAACTCTGTTGGGATTCTTGATGTTAACGTACGTACATCAAAAAAAGTTCTGCATCACCTCGGTTCCGAGAGTTCCGGAACATGTACAGAAAATTGTATTAGAGATTAACATAAACATCGTTTCCGCCCACACATTGCATATTTTACCACCATACAGCGGGATCTTCAGAGGTGGTGGTCCAGATTGCTGTACGCACTGGTACCTCTAATACCCAGCAGCTCATACTCTTGCATTGATGCATGCCTGTATTAGTCGTGGCTTACTATCCACAAATTCATGAAGGCACTGTTGGTCCAGATTGTCCCACTCCTCAACGGTGACTCGGCGTGGATCCCCCAGGGTGATTGGTGGGTCACGTCGTCCATTAACAGACCTTTTCAATCTATCCTAGGCATGTTCGATAGGGTTCATGACTGGAGAACATGCTGGCCACTCCAGTTGATCGATGGCCTCTCCCGCCGGAGGTTCGAGTCCTTCCCCGGGTATGGGTATGTGTGTTGTTCTTAGCATAAGTTAGTTTAAGTAGTGTGTAAGTCTAGGGACCGATGACCTAAGCAGTTTGGTCCCTTAGGAATTCACACACATTTGAACAATTTTGGAGTGATGTCGTTATTCTGAAGAAAGTCATTCGCAAGATGTGCACAATAGGGGCGCGAATTGTCGTCCATGAAGACGAATGCCTCGCCAATATGCTGCCGATGTGGTTGCACTATCGGTCGGAGGTAGCGGTCATACACTGCAGTAGTAGCCCTTGGGCGGCCTGAGCGAGGCATCTCATCGACAGTTCTGTATCGCCTCGACGTCCGAAAAACATCGCTTTGGTTCACTCCGAGACGCCGGGCACTTCCCTTGTTGAGAGCCCTTCCTGGCACAAAGTAACAATGCTGAGGCGATCGAACCGTGGTATTGACCGTCTCGGCGTGGTTGATCTACAGACAACACGAGCCGTGTACCTCCTTCCTGGTGGAATGACTGGTACGTATCGGCTGTCGGACCCCCTCCGTCTAATAGGCGCTGCTCAAGTATGGTTGTTTACGTCTTTGGGCGGTTTTAGGGACATCTCTGAACAGTCAAAGGTACTGTGTCTGTGATACAATATCCACATCAACGTCTATCTTCAGAAGTTTTGGGAACCAGGGTAACGCGAAACTTTTTTGATGTGTGTGGTATATTAATGTCGCTGCAGACAATATTTTAGTTACATCAGTGTGTTTCCTAGATAACGTAGGTACCTATAATGTGGTATCATCTGAAAAAATCTGCACAAAAATTTGGTTGGGTATTGATAAGACTTCAGAGCTTGGAATGTTGTGAAAAGTAAAATTGTGCTCTTCACAAAATGAAAACAAGTTAGTATCCTATGACTACAACATCAGCGACTAGCAATAGGAACCGACCAACTAATGCAGAAACCAGGGTGAAACCGACGGTAGGATATTGCTCAAATGAGTGGAACCAGTACCAAATAGGAATATTAGGGGATACTCAAAGTACACCTACAAGGACATCTCTAATCTTTTATTTTACCCATGGAAGACTGTCGTGGTGGTGCTGTAGAAATTGAACTGGTAGACACCTCAAGATGGATGCAAACTATCCCGAGAAAACCTGATTAGTAAGTTGTAACAACTAGCTTTAAATGATAAAACCAGGAATGTACTACAAATTCCTGCGTATCGGTCACACAGGGATCACAAGGGCAAGATTAGACTAATTACAACACCTAATGAGTCGTTCCACCCACACTCCATAAGTGAAAGGAACGGGAAGAAATCCAAATAACTTGTATAATGGGTAGTGCTCTCTGGCATACACTTCACAGTAGTTTACACAGTAGTGATGTAGATGTGGATGTAGAATTGTCGTTATAAAGATAATTGTTGTCAGGCTTTAAGTGCCACATACAGAACTCGCACCTGTAGCACTAGGAGAAGTAGAAGAAGTTATATAGAACTCATGTCACCTGTGTAAATGCATAATAGCGTTTTGGTTAGTAGGATAACGAATCATATGTACGTTTTATTTAACACATACTGATGAACGGTACAGACCATTTTTTATTTTTAGGTATAGTTTGTCGAATAGAAGAGACACATTTGTTACGATGCGTGTTTCTAATTTGTTTTTATTTTTTCCATTGTATTTTCTGAAGATCTGTGCATAGTTAAAAAATTACTATGGCGTTCTACAGAAGGCAAAAACAAGAAAACTACTTCTAATTGTGCAAATGTGAAATGTGACATTATAGTTCTTGTTCGAGTATCTCCAGTCCTCTTCCTCAGTACACCACGTAAGGACCCTCAGCTATTCTTCTTGCCGGGCAAGTCTTGGAGTTGGGATGGGAGTTTAGTGGCCCTTTCCACGATTTTTTATGGGCGCATATTTCGCTGTGTGGTGCAGATTTCACTGGGTGCTGTTTGTTGGACACCTGTGACCATATTGTCTGGCTGTCAGCAAAGTGTGCAAAAACCGGCGATGACTTGGCTGAATCCTTGTGTTCGGGAGATGTCAAAAATATTGTTCAAATGTGTGTGAATTCCTAGGGGGGCAAACTGCTTAGGTCATCGGTCCATAGACTTATACACTACTTAACCTAACTTAAACCAACATACGCTAAGAACAACACACACACCCATGCCCGAGGGAGGACTCGAACCTCCGGCGGGAGGGGCCACGCAGTCCGTGACGTGACGCCTCAGACCGCGCGGCCACTACACGCGGCGAGATGTCAGAAGAAGACTAGAAAGATGTTTTTGTATTGTGCTGCGACAGATCTATAGAAAGTGCATCAAAAGAATACACTGTGGCTGATAAAAAACTGATTACAAAAGGACTGAGTTAATTAACAGCTAAGAAGTACACTTAAAGATTGTTTACGGTTCTGTGACTACCTACAGTCAGTTCCACTAGAAAGCGTACGCCGTTATGAAATAAAAGACACTATTATAAATATATGTTTACATGAAACTACATATTATTTCTAATTGCACAATTACCTAATAGTTAATCGCCACCTTTTTGGCACGCATTTTGCGAGATTTACTGCGCATTCTCTCGGTAACGATATCCATATCGTCCTGATTTTATATGACAGCTGCTTCAAAGTATATATTTTCTTTCCCTTAAGCTTCATCTTAATATACGACCAAACATTTCGACCGGATTTGTATCCGCAGCCATTGCAAGCCAATCCATCGTGGACAACAGATTGCCTTGTTTCCACGGTGTACACAGACGGCTGCAATGTGTTGGATCTTTATCCTCTTGAAGCACCTACTTTGCCTGTTTCGAACCAAGTAAGATTTTATTTGTTCTTAAAAAGACGCACGATCTCATTATCCTTAGTTTTGTTGTTGCACAGTTTTGCCTTCTCTCTCTGGTAAATCATCCACGTTTCCAACATCTAAATATCGCTTGATCCACTTCCCAACGAATGTCTTTGACTTTCTAAGAATTTTGGCAACTGCTCCACATGAAAGTTTGGTCCCTTTGGATGATTTTGCAAGGGACGCTGCCTGGTGACGCTCCAAATACTTTGTACTCATTTTTAAACTGCAGCGGACAGAACAAAACACTCAGCCGTTAGTCTGTTTATCTGTACACAGTTTCCCCCCCCCCCGGTAGCTGAGTGGTCAGCGCGACCGACTATCAATCCTAAGGGCCCGGGTTCGATTCCCATTTATTTTAAACTGAAAAGTATGCTTTTGCTTCTGGGTGCAAATAAAACACTTTCTGAAAATTAACTGGAGCTGAAAATGCTTGCAACTGGAAACAAAAACCTTTCTCTTCGTGCACTACATGAACACATATCTCCTTCAGTAGCTGCTGGCGACGGAGTGATTCTCGTCTTATTATTTCATTTTCTACTTTTCTCTCCTGTTAAAATAATGACAGATCAATGATAATATAACGAAATGCAACAAACAGAATTACATAGTTTTTCACTGTATATCTCAAATGAATAGAGACGGACTAGACTATTTTCGTCTATGAATTATTCAATTCCTTTCTTCTCAAATAATACTGCTAACATATTGCCAAAGTCCTTTCTGATGTTGGAAAATTGATTCCTGTGCTAATGCGTTTTTTCCATGTAATCTTGAAATGTATACATGTTGGCATTCTATTTCTGTTTATGATGTATTTCACGTAATGGTCAAGTATAGACATTATAGTACTGTTTTTTGTTTTCAGGTAGTATACTGAGTCCGGCCAGAGGAGTATGTCAGTGGTAAAATTATTTTCATTGCTTCTTGCGAGGAGAGCTAGTCACGTCCGGACCCAATACCAGTTCATTAGTTGCCCAAAGCAAGTAAATCTGGTTTGCAGTGTGTCGACAAAACCGCATTTGTCAGTATCATTAATCCTGTACGGTTTAATTTCTCGTTGGTTGGAGTGACATTGTTTATAACTCTGTACAAAGTGGAAAGCACTTCCAACGAATGAATTTTCAAACTTACATTTTACCGCACGCTCTTCAATGTGACGTTTGGGTGTTTCAGCTCAGTTGGGTTTGGACTGCCTGTCTTCTGCCACTGAGCGATTAAGCCCTTCGTCGTTACAATATTTGTCCGTAAAGTAGTATTTCCAAAGTAGCTCGTTTCGAGGTAAAATTCACTAATATTTTTCAGCTTGTACCAGTACTTTATGACGCTTGTGTCAGTTGGTGGTTTCATACTGGCGGGGTGGACAACGTGAAACACCTTGGTTGTTAACAACCATGGCAGTTCTTTTGACGTACAGTTCTGTCGCCTTCCTACTGAGATCAGTTAGTTACAAACCTCCTGCCTATCGTGACTTAAGGAGTGTATCGTAATGAAGGTTGAACATATGAGCTTGCCACACAAACATGCTAGAGGGAGTCATAAATTTTTTGTCTTGCATTTGTGGGATAGGGAACATCCGAGCTACGTAATATACTTTGTATGGCATATAGGTGTCTAAAATCCCGATTTTCTGGATGCGATCTGTCGAACGCCAGTTAATTTTGAATATAGTACCTTGTACTTTATTCGTTATATGTTTCCAATTTTTTGCTGCCATTTTTCAGCGGCACCGATCTTTGACGACCCCTAATGTTGTATAGTTTGCCACAGCCGTTGCTCACGGTACAATGATAGTCTCGAAGCCTCTGATGTTTAAAAGTTTGCATTACCCTCGCTCAGTTTAGCTGCCGAGCCTCTGCTGTAGATATAAATATCAGTTATCAATATCACGATATCAGATACACGCCGTAAGAGAACCGTATCATCTGCATAGCCTCTGACAGTGAAGTTTGCACCTAAGATAGTCAATCCAGTTAGGTTTGCGCATAGTCTCCCGAGCAGTAGGTCCAGTGACAACACAAAAAGTGACATCGAAAGCGAACTTAACATCTGAGGTCATCAGTCCCCTAGAACTTAGAACTACTTAAACCTAACTAACCTAAGGACATCACAGTCATCCATGCCCAAGGCAGGATTCGAACCTGCGACCGTAGCGGTCTCGCGGTTCCAGACTGAAGCGCCTAGATCCGCTCGGCCACACCGGCCGGCGACATCAAAAAACTTGAGATAAAATTCTTTGCTCAGATTGTCAGGCCCAGGTAATTTGTAAGATCGGGAGTTCGAGATAAACTGTAAGACATCTTCGGAATTAAAATCCGATGAAATTTCCTCATTATCGGAATGAGTAACCTCTCTATCAAAAGTGTGCACCACCTCATCGATAGAATCTTCGTCGCTTTCCTCAACGGAGTACATTTGTTTTAAATAGCGCTGTATTTGTTGAACAGTCTCCCTTTGATTGGAGAGTAATCTCTCACTGTCCGTTTTCAAAACATCAATGAACGGGCGTTGACTGCGCGACTGATGCCGAATTAAATGATACATAGGTGTCCTCTCTCAATCTACAACAGATTCAGGTTTTGACTTTACCTTCAGACCTTCCATTTGCTGCCGTTTCAAGCTCAAAAGTTAGGCTTTGACACGTTTAATTTCAGGAATGTTGCCTGTCGACCTGGATTTATCGTATAGTTCTCGTGGTACAGTGTAATAGAACTCAAAGATTTTCTTGTTGTTCTTTGCCGTGCGTGATCTATAATAGATTAAACTTTGCCTCAGTTTTTGTTTCGCTAAATGCGTCCACCAGTCAGCCTTAGACGAATAATTACTGACGGAGCGTAAGCAGGTACTCCACGTGGTGCCGATAACATCCACTAATTCGCCTCCCAGATGCAAAATATTTGACGTCCACTGGAACCTATATAGTATTTTAGGCTGTGCGTTTAAGTTGGCATTGACGGCAAGGACGCAATGATAGGAGAAACATGCCGGGATAGCATCAGATGCAAGAATTTTACTACTCACAACGTTGGATACATACATTCTATCCAGTCGGCTGCACGAGACATGTATTTCAGCAAGGTGGGGTACTTAAGTTCCCAAGCGTCATTCAGCTTTAGTTTTCGAACCAGCTAGTGTAGCTCTTTACAATAGTTAAAATTAAAATCTTTTTTGTGTAACACACAGTTAAAATCACCCTCCCCCTCCATTAGAAGGTTGCAAGGACTTCCCCATAACATATAAATACACTCCTGGAAATTGAAATAAGAACACCGTGAATTCATTGTCCCAGGAAGGGGAAACTTTATTGACACATTCCTGGGGTCAGATACATCACATGATCACACTGACAGAACCACAGGCACATAGACACAGGCAACAGAGCATGCACAATGTCGGCACTAGTACAGTGTATATCCACCTTTCGCAGCAATGCAGGCTGCTATTCTCCCATGGAGACGATCGTAGAGATGCTGGATGTAGTCCTGTGGAACGGCTTGCCATGCCATTTCCACCTGGCGCCTCAGTTGGACCAGCGTTCGTGCTGGACGTGCAGACCGTGTGAGACGACGCTTCATCCAGTCCCAAACATGCTCAATGGGGGACAGATCCGGAGATCTTGCTGGCCAGGGTAGTTGACTTACACCTTCTAGAGCACGTTGGGTGGCACGGGATACATGCGGACGTGCATTGTCCTGTTGGAACAGCAAGTTCCCTTGCCGGTCTAGGAATGGTAGAACGATGGGTTCGATGACGGTTTGGATGTACCGTGCACTATTCAGTGTCCCCTCGACGATCACCAGTGGTGTACGGCCAGTGTAGGAGATCGCTCCCCACACCATGATGCCGGGTGTTGGCCCTGTGTGCCTCGGTCGTATGCAGTCCTGATTGTGGCGCTCACCTGCACGGCGCCAAACACGCATACGACCATCATTGGCACCAAGGCAGAAGCGACTCTCATCGCTGAAGACGACACGTCTCCATTCGTCCCTCCATTCACGCCTGTCGCGACACCACTGGAGGCGGGCTGCACGATGTTGGGGCGTGAGCGGAAGACGGCCTAACGGTGTGCGGGACCGTAGCCCAGCTTCATGGAGACTGTTGCGAATGGTCCTCGCCGATACCCCAGGAGCAACAGTGTCCCTAATTTGCTGGGAAGTGGCGGTGCGGTCCCCTACGGCACTGCGTAGGATCCTACGGTCTTGGCGTGCATCCGTGCGTCGCTGCGGTCCGGTCCCAGGTCGACGGGCACGTGCACTTTCCGCCGACCACTGGCGACAACATCGATGTACTGTGGAGACCTCACGCCCCACGTGTTGAGCAATTCGGCGGTACGTCCACCCGGCCTCCCGCATGCCCACTATACGCCCTCGCTCAAAGTCCGTCAACTGCACATACGGTTCACGTCCACGCTGTCGCGGCATGCTACCAGTGTTAAAGACTGCGATGGAGCTCCGTATGCCACGGCAAACTGGCTGACACTGACGGCGGTGGTGCACAAATGCTGCGCAGCTAGCGCCATTCGACGGCTAACACCGCGGTTCCTGGTGTGTCCGCTGTGCCGTGCGTGTGATCATTGCTTGTACAGCCCTCTCGCAGTGTCCGGAGCAAGTATGGTGGGTCTGACACACCGGTGTCAATGTGTTCTTTTTTCCATTTCCAGGAGTGTAATTTCTTTGGAAAAATTGGATTTTTCTGACTTGTTGTTGTTGCGTGGCGGTGCGTATAAGTTAATGAGGCTTACGTCATAGACTTTACAGCTACTTCTACTGCCGTTACTGTACTCTGAGAAACAGTTGTTTCAGGCACGGTCTTCGGAGGATCATGGTGCAAAACTTGTCTCAGTTCGGGTGCTTCGCCGTCCGTGCTGTTTTCCTCACACGTCCGACGCCTCTTGTTGTTTAATGGTTGCACTTCAATTGTGCAGTTAGATGTGGCTGCTGCTGGCTTAGTAGCTTGAGTGGGAGCTCTACTGCTGGCGGTTTGTCTCTTGTGGCAACTCCCTTATTAATGCGTGGCCCCTCTGTGTTCAGTATTCGGTTTTGTTTCAGAGGATCGGCTAAAGTTAATTTTATACTTTGTTCCAACATATTTTTTAAAACGAACACCCGTTTTGGACAATTCGTTTGAACATGGCGACTCTCATTACTAATGAAACGAGGTGCCTATTTGTCCACTGCAATTTCCGTGCGCCTTGTACCCACAAACAATTTGATGAGAGGGGATATTCTTCCTGATACACATTTCCACCGATATGATGCCGCTAAAACAATGTCGCCGATGTTGGCTCGAACACCATTCATTACTGACAGGTTTCACTCACCCATACTTTGGTAAAACGTCTTTCAGATAACAGTTCTCACCTTCAGGCAACAGATTAAACACACGCACGTTAGTATGCTCAATACCAGCATTGTTAATAAGAAGGCTACTCACCGTGGCGTCACGGAATGCCGCCTTTCCTCCATGTTTAAGTGGAGTTGGAACGCCCTATCCCGACAATGTTAAATTTAGTGACTTGGCTTCCCTGTATTTCAGGAACCACTGTAGCCATTGACATGAAACTTTTACAGGACATTAAACTGTATGTTCTGAGTCTACTGAACTACATTAATTGCATTTCAGCCTCTGACGGAACGTCACATAAATTGACATTTCGAGAAAAATTAGAAAGCTTTTCTTGTGTGTTAAAAAATATGAAAGTCTACGTACGCGGGCGCGATGAATATTAAAAACTGTAGTTTATTGTCTGTAAAGCTCGCAAGCAGCGATGTGTTTAACAAATAGCCTTTTTGTACATAGTATCTGTGCATCGTAGATGAAGAAGAACAGAGATACTTTTTTGGGGTAGACGTTTTTTTCCTAGCTTTTTTCGTTGTAACACAGTCTGATATTTAACGTAAGTCTCCCTGTAAGTTATCATAATATATGTCCAATTGTTATTAGAAAGTGTTGGTTATTAAAGTAGTGAGCACCTCCCATAATAGCCACCATTAATTGTAATTAATAGCTCTATTTCAGAATTTCCTGTTGCGGGGACCTCCCTTTCCCTAGCAGCATTTGGTAGGCCATTACGCTGACGATATTTTTTAGTTAGAAAGTCAGTCTGTAATATTAAATGTAAATGCGGGAGACTTCTCTATTTTGATCTTTTAATAGTTCCAAAGCTAGTAAAGTAAAGACAAATTCCATTCATTACTGTTTTCCTACTGAATGAGTTCAGTATGTTTAAGATTGGCCGCTTCTCAGTTTTTGCCTTGCAGATAACGAATAGAAAATACAGAAAAATATTCCGTTCACTAAGCATAAAAAATATGTCAATTTCTTTGTGAAAGTTCGTACATTAATGACCAGTAGCCCCTGAGAACCAAATTAATCATTACAGTTTGCGCAAAAGCACGCATGTTTTCTCTCCATAGTAGCAGCGCTGTTAGAAGGCGGTGAGTCGCGCACTGAGTACAAAATATTGTTCGCACTTCGGAATAGCTGGTGACCGTACGTATGTTATCGTGGTGTTGGGTTATTTAAGAGTCTCATGCTAGCCCACAATATTTAACAGAGAGAATAATATTGCAGTATTCAGTATTTATTTTTTTGATTAATCACTGTAAATACAGAATTTTAACAAAACCACCAATCCCGAGTACCGCGATAAGTGACGCCCACGAACGCTGGGCTCGAATTTTTATGTACCAAAGTTATGTACATAAATATTCGGTACATAAAGAATAACTGAGATATAGTTGTGTTTATGAGGAGAATTTTCAAAGATATTAGTAAAATATATTTCTGTGTATGTGATAATGTGTCTGGTGTAAGAACTAATCCTGTATATGTGACATTGTTCCATGTAGCCCAACATAAACACTTGCACCTGAACGAGAACTATACGAGCCCGATGCAGTGAAGATTTTGGACCTGCAGTTGACTCAATGTACAGGGTGGTCCATTGATAGTGACCGTGCCAAATAACTCATGAAATAAGCATCAAACGAAAAAACTACAAAGAACGAAACTCGTCTAACTTGAAGAGGGAAACCAGATGGCGCTATGGTTGGCCCGCTAGATGGCGCTGTCATGGGTCAAACGGATATCAGCTACGTTTTTTAAAATAGGAACCCCCATTTTTATTACATATTCGTGTAGTAAATAAAGAAATATGAATGATTTAGTTGGACCACTTTTTTCGCTTTGTGATAGATGGTGCTATAATAGTCACAAACGTATAACTACGTATCACGTAACATTCCGCCAGTGCGGACGGTATTTGCTTCGTGGTACATTACCCGTGTTAAAATGGACCGTTTACCAATTGCTGAAAAGGTCGGTATCGTGTTGATGTATGGCTATTGTGATCAAAACGCCCAACGGGTGTGTGCTATGTATGCTGCTCGGTATCCTGGACGACATCTTCCAAGTGTGCGGACCGTTCGCCGGATAGTTACGTTATTTAAGGAAACAGGAAGTGTTCAGCCACATGTGAAACGTCAACCACGACCTGCAACAACTGATGATGCCCAAGTAGGTGTTATAGCTGCTGTTGCATATCAGTAGCAGACAAATTGCGCAAGAATCGGGAATCTCAAAAACGTCGGTGTTGAGAATGTTACATCAACATCGATTGAACCCGGAATTGCATGGCGACGACTTTGAACGTAGTGTACAGTTCTGCCACTGGGCACAAGAGAAATTACGGGACGATGACAGATTTTTTGCACGCATTGTATTTAGCGACAAAGCGGCATTCACCAACAGAGGTAACGTAATCCAGCATAATATGCACTATTGGGCAACGGAAAATACACGATGGCTGCGAAAAGTGGAACATCAACAACCTTGGTGGGTTAATGTCTGGTGCAGCATTATGGGCAATCTAAATGGTGCAATGTATGCTGATTTCCTACGTAATGTTCTACCGATGTTACTACAAGATGTTTCACTGCATGACAGAATGGCGATGTACTTCCAACATGGTGGATGTCCGGCACATAGCTCGCGTGTGGTTGAAGCGGTATTGAATAGCATATTTCATGACAGGTGGATTGCTCGTCGAAACACAGTTGATGGCGAGCACGTTTACCGAATCTGACGTCCCTGGATTTCTTTCTGTGGGGAAAATTGAAGGATATTTGCTATCGTGATCCACCGACAACGCCTGACAACATGCGTCAGCGCATTGTCAATGTATGTGCGAACATTACGAGGGCCATACACTGTGTTGGCACACATTTGTCACAGCCTTGTATTTAAAGTAAAATTACATTCTTTTGCCACAGTGAATTTTAGTCACATTCATTTTCTATAACTTGATACTTGTGAGTGAATCTGTTTTAAAATTTGCTAAACAGTGAAACGTTTTTGAGACATAGGTCTCACAGTCAGCTATGTGTAGTTGAAATAACCTCAAGTGCAATTAATGACAGGTTCACTTATGTGTGTGCGGCCGTCAAAGAAATATTTCTGCATAGATAGATTTTTTGGCAGTACACTATAAAAGTATTGTGAAAGGTTTACACTATAAAGTGAGTGCAAAAGGGTGTGTTATAGCTTCATTTGAAGTGACTGATAGGATTTCTGTAGGTTATTTCAATATTTGTGTGTGTTTTGTATATTTTGTGTATTTCTTCGGTGTGTGGTATTTTGGGGGAACCTGATTTCTTTGTATATTTGTGTCCAGATAGTGCTAGTAGATTTCTGCAAACATGGTTAAGACACGTAAAGAAAAACTATCAGAGAGCGAGAATATTTCTGGGTATGATACGGATGACAATGTATAGTAATTTCCTGTAGCTGATCAATCCGAAATGCCATGCTCTTAAATTCCTAGACAGGAAGGTGAGCAGCGTGTTACCGATAATGTATCTGGCAACGCTGACGAACAGGCTCAGATGAGCAAGGAAGTTCACTCAGCTGCTAAGATAGGTAAAGGTGATGCAACACCATCAACAGCTGACGTTGTGCAAGCACCAGCACCAACAGCTGATTTCTTGACTGCACTTATAGCACAATTACATCTCAGAGAGAAGCAACGCGAAGAGAAAGAAATGCAAGAGCGCATGGTTCGGGAGCAAACTCTAATTTCACAAGTTAAAGATATTTTAGCTGTAGATCGAGCGGAGCGTGGGGAGAAAGAGAAGGTAGAACGCCTTGCTCGCGAGGAAAAAAGAAAGTAACGCTTAACTCGCGAACGCAGGGAACAGGTGCGTGATACTCAGCTTCTGGAAAGATTGAACCAAATTTTAGACCAACGTGACAAGGTGATAGTGTCAAGTCGCGGAATTAGTTGAACAAAACAAAGACATGCCGCAACAGGGTCACACTTAGATGATCGTGTAGATCAATTGTACAAGTTGCATAGCGTTTCCGACATAATTACTTGACATAAAAGGATTTATCACTACGTCACCCATGTCGTGATTCGGTTGGAGGTGAAAGTGCAACCATTGACAGATACGACACTTGACAATAAAGCACTGAACAGAAATGTACCACTTTATATGTATGGAGCTGGAAAATCAGACTGTGAGATAATGCAGCCGCTCTCTCCGGTGAATTATCCAGGCATTGTCACTGCAACAGAGGCCGGAGTGCTACCAACAGTAGCAAAGGTAAAGCACGAAGAATCTTTAATTAAGCACCGGCAATTTCAAACGTTTACTGTTGAAAAGAAAAATGTACATCCCGTGATTCTTGTCAAAAGTTTTCGAAACGTGTTACCTGTGTCATGGACTGAACATCAGAAAATTCAATTCGTGATTTCATTTATTGCAGGAGACGCGGCACTGTGGGCGATGGAGATTGCGGAACGGTGCCCGACGTTCTCGGAATTTGAGAACAAATTCGTAGCAAGGTACTGGTCTAGGTCTGTACAGGAAAGACTGCGTAAACAGGCGTACAACCCTGAACCCTTTAATTACCGCTTTGCAATCTGAGGAAATACTTTGAACGGTATGTGAATAAGACGAGGTTTGGGATGAACCCCTTGCCCGCGAGAGATGTTTTACGAATCTTAAAAGGGAAATTACCAATAGCGATTCGGGAAAAATTAGTGCACATCCTGGATACAGACCAAGAATTGTTCAAGGCAAGGATAGATTCGCTGGACTTGATACATGAGGATGCCAGGCAGAGTGAGCAAGGGAACTCAGGTAATGGTCATGGGAATAACAAAACAAGAAATGAGGGGAACGATAACCCCAGTAAAAATGGTTTTGGCAAAAACTACGAATATTCGCGTGGAGAGAACTTCTATAAGAAGGCGAACTTAATGAATAATGGGCCTCCTGCGAATAACGACTGGAGTAGAAGTGGTTATAACGCAAACCAGTATGCCAACATGAACCAGTCTCCACCAAAATAGGTGGGGGGGATGACAATTATAACCGAAAAAGAAGGAGCGAAGGGGGAGGAAACTCCAACTTCGTAAACAAAAATATGCGAACAAACAGTGAGCAGTGGCAACGGACATGGCCAGCGAACTGTGAAGCACAACAAGCAATGCATACAGATCATGTGCCTGTCAACCACATTAACGTCATTCCGATGCCACCGCCTCCACCTCAGCCACAGAATAGTCAGCCACATGTTTATGTCGCTCAGGGTACATCGCTAATTGTGATTGACGGGGTGAGAATCACAGGCGTGACAGACCAAGTATCGGCAGAGTGCGACATGCCGCCAAACTCTGGCCGACCTCTGTAGGCCCTTCCCAAACGGTCGGCAAGGTTAAAGAGTGGGGCAGGCGGAATGTGCGTGTGCATTTACTCCATTATAATAACGGATGCGATATGAAAGAAGAGTTAACAGTTGATTCGCGATCGGCGGAACAACAGGATGTAGGTCATGTGCAGGCTGCATTTATCGCAAAAATAATTTGAATAGAAGTGACAGTAGTCCTTGATACAGAGGCGAGCGCCCCTGTCATAGAAGAGCAATTATTCAAATGTATTGATCGTGTAAAGATGTAACATATCTTGCCAGTGGAAAATTGTAATGTCATGGGTGCTCTACGGAGCAGAGTGCAAATGATAAGGAATCAGGTGCAGGCTGTGATCGTCACGGAAAAAGAAGCTATATTATGCTCATTCCTTGTGGTAAGGAATCTTGCAGTGTCTTACATCCTGAGGCTTGATGCGCTTTGGGAAATGAAGGCGAGAATTGACCTCTCCCGAGCCACATGCACTTTATACTATCGTAACCGGCAAGTTGACCTGGCACTGTTTAGGAGTCCGGACACATATATAAAATACTGCCCGGAATGTCCGAGTAACTGTCAACGATCCATATACATTGTGTACCAATGAGAGTAACATTAATCAAAGCAATAATGCACAGGAACCCGATTGTGAGTTGGAAGCTGTCACTATTAATCGAAGAATCGAAGAAAAAGTAGCCGAATCCTCTTATTTACGCCAGCCACAACAAGCTGACTTAAGACAATTGTTAAATCAATTTGTGAAAGTATTTTCAGAAAAACCAGGAATTATTAAGGGATATGAATTGGATATGCAGGTGAAGCCCCATCAAACATTATGTCGTGCTACCTACTCTATACCATGGACTAAAAGGACAGCCGTAGGAAAAGAGATACAAAGTATGCGGAGTTGGCAGATAATCGAACCTCCAATGTCACCGTGTTGTAGTCAGCTGTTATCAGTTATGAAAACAGACAGCAGTGTTTGATTAGTGTTGCCACGTATCCCAAGAGTTATAACTAGAGAACAAAAGTTACAACAAGCCCCGCTTACACTGCAGCATCATGCAGAAATTAGAAAAGAAAAATATGATAGGAGTTTGAACAAATTCTACACCTACAACAGAGGAGACTAAGGTGATGCTAAAGAACCATTCCAAGTCATCGAGTATTAAAAAGATTAACAAAAAGTGGCAACTCTTATACCTTACGACGGGTGCTTCTGGCACACACACAGACAGGAAAAGTAAGAGGACTGTATTCTCATAAGGATGTAAAGCTGTTCATATCCATAGACGCGCAGGCAGATGCTTGAATGAACACAAAACTCATCTGGGTAATGTACAGAGATTAGGTATAAGGTGTAAATACAGAGCTAGATAAGATTCATTTCATGTATGTTGAATTTTGGGTGTGTGCTTGTTATACATATCTGGTAGTCTTTAGGTATGTGTGTAAGTAGGTTTCTTATGAATGAGAGTCATGCATTTAAATGTGTGCATGTAAACAAAGTACTAGTAAATGAATCCGCTTAGTGGCGCCTTGCACAATATTGAAAAAAAAAAAAAAAAGAAAAAAGAAAGAAAGAAAGGGGCACTGTGCAGGGTTGCTGGAAACACATACTACCCGCAGATCATTAACAGACTGTGTGAAATCTAACGATTTATCCTTTAAAGAGTATAATAATCGAAGATATGGCAGATGATTAATGTCTGCATAGATTCCAGCTTGGAAGTGCTTGCACTCACACCCGGACAAGCAAGGCAACTGCAAGTTCGACAATAACAAAACAACTGAATCAGTGTTGAATGGTTATAAATACCATATGTAAAAACCTACTGAACTCATGGGTCCAGGAAGACCAATTGGTCGAAAATTTAAATAAGAGGTGCTGGATAGATCAATCACTCGATACAGAGTGAAAAGCCATATCTAGAAGTAACTCTGATTTACCTAATGTATGAAATATTACTATGTAATTTGAAACCCATATTTCTTATATAGCCTAAGTAATGTGTGCTAACATGTTCCAATTTGTAAATGAAACTATCCGGACACTTAGATAGTGCAATACGGATAAGGTGAATCTCTAATTAGAATGTGATTTGAAAAGTGAATGTTAGATTATGTGCTAACGCAGTGAGTGTTGACTGTATTTCGTAGTGTATAACTGCTGTTAAGTACAGTGAGTTAATGTAAACAAAATTAGCAGCATACACGGTGGTGCCTTCCACAAGGTATATGATTTAATATGCAAACAGTACTGACATTCATAGTGTGAAGAAATGTTTATGTGGACAAGATAAACTTCCTATGAACGGAATATCCCAAGTGGAGTGTGAAAGGATGCATGGGTAGCGCACAGTGAACTGCGGATTCCGGGGCCGACAAACGAACGCTAGAGGCGACATAATGCCAGCATAGCGAAGTGAAAAGGTGTCACAGCAATGTACTCACATGGACGCTTGCCACGGTGACAGTGTGTAGTGCAGAGTAGTGAACAGTTAAGAAAAAGCAATTATTAAGTTGAAATAGTGGAATGTGTGAGTTCGAGCCATAAACTTATTCAAGAAACTGGATCTCGTACGCTCGTACATTACAGCAGTGCAGACTAAAACAGTATACACGAATGACTAAGGATTGCTTGAAAAATTAATAACATTTCTTTCAGCACCTTTGATATCTGTATTTGTCCTGCTTTGCTGATGAACTGATTCTCGGTCGACTATTTTCGTGTTGTGCGCGAGGCGAGCGGCCGGCCGACATTCCTGACTGCCCAGCTGATGCGCGGCGCCTGGCGACTGATCGTCAGCTGTCTGCGCGGACGTCACGGCGCCGGTCAACGAACTGTCTCTACTTGCGGCAGGCTGCCGTACACGCTTCTGTCGTCGCGCAGCAACGATTCGCCGACATCTCAACGACTACACTATCATGGACGACTCTTAATTCGGTGAAACTTCGGAATGTATCTATTGTTTACGACGAAATAATAATTACTAAAAAATTGTTCAAATGGCTCTGAGCACTATGGGACTTAACATCTGAAGTCATCAGTCCCCTAGAACTTAGAACTACTTAAACCAAACAAAATGGACAAATTGTTATTAAACCTAACTAACCTAAGGACGTCACACACATCCATGCCCAAGGCAGGATTCGAACCTGCGACCGTAGCGAATAATTACTAAGTACAACGTAAACTTGTAACAAACATAGTGTGCAAAGGACATGGAAATCGAAAAAAAACTGACTTCATGTGTAAAACCAAACGTATATCACAAATAATTTTGTAAACTACGCGATTTGTGTGCCAAGACAGTTATGTATATTTCTTGCACCGACAAATATTTCTTCATGTAGACGAACTTTAATATACTGTGTGTGTAATATCAATTACTATCTATTTCATGTTGTGATGTATATGTATATGTTTTTTGTTGATTAATTCAGTTGCTATACTATCAGCATAAAAGTAACTAAGAATATAAAAGGCTTGGATGTCAACAATCCGAAGGCTCCGAGCAGTGTTTTTTGACCCGTTTTTTCCTTACGCCTGTAACCCAAATGGGGGAGCGTAAGCAAATTCTTATCGGGTCTGTAGGATTTCGGATTGTCCACATTCTTACTAAAAAATAGGGTTAGACCCAGTGAATGTACTAACCTGTAATAATGAGGAGAGATCGAAACATGTTTATAACACATGAACTGTATATGACACATATAATTGTGAATTAAATCCAAATGTACCTACCATACTCATGTGAACAGGAACACTGAACTAATGCTGTGATAGGGTAGTGAGACTGTACGTAAAAGGTAAACATTAATAAGTACACCCTCACTAGGGGGCTCATGTGACGGAACGTCACATAAAATGACATTTCGATAAAAATTAAAAGGTTCTCTATCTCTTTGACTCCATCGCAAGTTGTTCACATCCATGTCCCTTACTTCGCCGGCTTCCGAATCAGTAATACTTTCGTAGTCCGGTGGCATTAGCTGTGTCGTCCTAAATGGAGCGACCGATGGGACCTTCGACGTACGAAATCCCTACGGATGGCGATCGACCGGTTCTTGGACGGTCGGGGCAGCTGCCTCAGCAGCGCACATTAACAACCCGTCCTCCCACTCCGGCATCCAGAGTGCTTTCAGAACTGAACTAACTAACCAGCTAACTAACCAACTGGCAACTGACTGCACAGGCTGTGAACGAAACCTCCTGTTTACGACAGTCACAGAAGAAACTGTGCAGGTGTGAACGCGTCAAATTTCAGTGACCAATAACGCAGATATGCAGATCGGTAGCGGGACAGACAGCTACGCCACCTGTCGATGAACGCACGCTCGGAGGCTGTCAATCACACCGTGCGCTGCCATCGGCCGCCCCAGACCCCTCTATCGGGAGTTTGCTGTTGAAATACGTGTCCGCGCTGGAGTCCATCCGTCTTCGGCGTCGTCAACAGAATATCTGTCTCGCTCCCGCAGCGTCATGCCTTGTACGAGCAACAGTTCTTGTTTGCGTCCGCTGTGATTTTAACATGACCACTGGTGGATCCCATGCCGTGCTGTTTTGTTGACCTGTGCCCCTATTCATCAAATTAGCCAGCTGGTGATTTCCACAACTTCTTTAATAACGCTCTTACAGTACGAAGACGTCGACGACATAATTTTGGTGTTTTTTCTATTCCACACAATGTCCAGTACTGAGGCAAAGCTCAGGCACTGCGGTTTTCTCTGGCCGGTCAACACTTGTGTCTCGTCGATGTTCTACTCATCTGTCTTCCAAGGTGCTGTGTCTTCGAGACACCATGCCTTTTTAAAGCAAGATCATCTTTCAGTGAGTCTAAAAGAGCTCTGAATTTAGTTGGTGAACGGAAGAAGCATTTAACTGTGTGTTTCTCCAATAACCTTCCTGTTATCGAAGAAACACCGCCGGCGTTTGACAAGACAGATATTCCTCTTTGTTCTTCACTTTCTTCCAGCTCCTCGATCTCCGTCGTAAACTTAACGTTCGGATGAAGGGAATTTAGGTGTTGCAAAAATGAATGAAGCGACACAGATGACAAACGTGTCGTCCACATATCGCCAGAGGCAAGTAGGTTTTCGACTGGAGTACTCTTTCTCCAAAATCTCCATAGAATGATTGGTCATAAAGGATGACAAGGGGATAACCATTGCGACACTGTCAGTCTGTTCAAAGTATTGATCACTGATTATAAAGTGGTCGAGTGAAAAATGAGACCACATCGAAAATAACAAGAATGTTTGATGGCGTAAGTCACAAGTTCCGTAGCCGACGGGCAAAATATTCTGAACTGCGAATGTGGTGCTCGCATTTCTTCACTAAATAGCTCAATTGTGTTGCTAGATGTTTAGCGAGATCGTGTGTTGAGGCCCCAGTATTGCTAACTATTGTGAACCTTAGGCAATCCGCATAGATAGGAACAGGTGCCTATGTATGGAGTCCCTTGGCCACAGCATCAGAGGTGGTACCGTTACTGAGAAGCTACCGTTACTTGGGTCGTCAGGCCGTTGTTTAGAGGGTGATATGCAGAGTCGTCCAATAACTGTTTGACCTTGCTAAAGTACATTTATCTGGAGAGGGTAACTGTTGCAGTGCCTTTATCCACTGATGAGTTTGCAGTATTAGGTACCTCACGCAGACATCGAACCGTTGACCTCTCTGCAGTCGAGATATTATTTTTGAGCCTTGGAATCCATGTCAGAGCATGGAAAGTCTCCTTTCTGGCTTGCTCATCAGCCTAAGCAGTGTGTTCACTGCACCTGAAGATGTCAGATATCTGCTCTTATTTGCTTAAGTATAATTAGAATTTGGCGCAACGCATTTACTAATCTTGTGACTTTCTTTCTACAGGTCAACGGCAATTCGTTGCTCTGTTGTATTTTTGTTTGTTGCTTTTTGCATCTGTGCTTATTTCTTTTGTGAACAATTGTGACTATTGTAAAAATGCCGCGAAAGACTGTGAATAGTGTATCGCGAGGTATTTTGAATGAAATTACCGACTTAAACAGCGTGACCGATAGGACATGTGACACGCAGTGTAATGATGTCAATCCTGCGTTCACTAACAATCAGTGCATTCCAACCACTAATGATGACTTTTATCTTAATGATGAACAAACGAACTCAATTGCCTCCTCTGGTAATTTGACGACAATCGATGACGCGGGACGCCCTATTGTAATAAGCTCTGCCCAGCTTAACACAACCAGTTTACTAAATTCACGTGACGAACACACAAATTTGTCTAATGAAAATGGAAAGTGTACTGAAAGTACGACGGATACATTTAATTCCGAAATAGCGACGCACAGTACACATTCGATAAGCAGACCTTTTTGTAAATCTCAGAATAACCAAATGGTTACAGAAAGCGCGACAGTTGCAGGTACGCAATCAGACAGCACAGATAATAGAGTAGGTAATAATGGCTGGAATCAAGTAATGCCTTTTTTACGACTAATGAATGAAAAACTGGAAAACGATCTCAAGCAAAGTAAACTAATTAATGAAAGGTATAAACAATCGAATGAAGAACAAGACAACATTAATAAAAAAATCAAACAACTTAGTGAACGGAATGAACAGCTTGATGAACAGATTAAAGCCATTGCCGCGCAATATTATGATAATAGAGGACAATTACGTGTGGATACTAAGACTTGTGCTAATGACAGTAATGAAGAAGTTGGCACTGTTGCACAAGAATTAAGTAGCACACGTGTAGGCACAACAGAATCACATAAAGACGAGATTAATGCAGTCACTGAACAATGTTCAGCAAACGAAACACAGAAACACGAAATTAATGCAGTCACTGAACAATGCCCTGAAAACGCAGTACAGATACGCGACGAGTTTAATTTAGAGTTACCAGAAATTCCACACAGTCTGAATACGGAAGTTGATGAGAAATTTGCACGACAGATCAACCAAATTGACGAAAGTATTAAAGTAACAGAATTGAAAAATATTTCAGTCACCAATACGTCACAGAATCCGCCACGTTGCGAACGTTTGTCAGACTTACGCAGCGCGTATAATTTGAGCAATCTACAGAGACTACGCGACTTAAAATCCGAAAAGTTACGCCACTTAAAATCTAATAAGCTACGCAACTTGAAGTACGAAATGACACAGACAAACAGATTCACACACAAACCCGAACGTGTTTTCAAATTCAATGACGAGAGCGTAGATTACGAGCAATTTTTATCCGCAAGGAAATGTAAAGAATTTAATAATGACAGAACACAGGTACACGCTTTGAGCTGTATACGACAATTTATTTATGTACCTTCACCGCTATTGCCTGTAATGCGGAAGCTAGCTTTGAACCTGATGCGACAATTTGCTATTGTATTTTCATCAGCATTGCCTGTAATGAGGAAACTTGAATTAACATGGTTACAACAATTTGGTTTTGGAATTTTACCGCCATTGCCTGCAACGCAAAAGCTAAAATTGATTTGCAGTGCGTAATTGACCTCAGGGGATTCATTACGCTTTAATGAATATGTGACGTAGCGTGCATAGGGCCCCGAGCTGTAGTAGTGCTGTTTCATCT
This sequence comes from Schistocerca serialis cubense, assembly GCF_023864345.2. NCBI lineage: Eukaryota > Metazoa > Arthropoda > Insecta > Orthoptera > Acrididae > Schistocerca > Schistocerca serialis. Next base: position 971,670,461 of record NC_064638.1, read on the forward strand.
TTAGTTTTCTGCACTGCTGCCTGCTCTTCTACTATCCTTTATATCTATCAAAACAGCTCTTTAACTATTGCTCTATGTAGAATTAAGAAACGTTGTAATGAAAACACGATATGACAAATTTTTACCGAAAGTGACAATTTTCATTAGGCACTCCAGAACTACCACGAGAATATTAATAACAGGTAAAAATCGTAATCATCAGTATGTATACAATTTTGAGCAATCGGAACCACATTTTTGTAACAATAGATGTTTTTCACTACAATAGGATGAAAGCCAGCCGCTTAGCATACCTATCCAACAATGCAGTCTACAAGGTCAACCAAACTTTAATGTTTCGCCGCGTGCACGCATAGTCCCAGATCCAACAAATAGTAACGCACGGCAGCAAAGGAACAACTACGTACAGAAAACACAGTATTTCAATTCATATCGCAATGCACCGTATAGGAATGACCATTATGACAGACGTAAAAATAATGAGGACAATTTTCAGCGTACATCTAACAACAGTCGGACATACCAACAGCAAAATTATACACAAGAACCTATTCTCATGAATGAACCCGACAGTAGATATCATCCAGAGCGTAACACGTCAGTAAGATATAACAGAGCAGTTCAAATAGTCGAAATGCCACAGCATCCTCCCGTAAATAATAGCACGTACGACAGAATTTGACCATACACAGTACAGGTTGCATATTCCAGTAACGTAAGCAATAATTCAGACACGCAGAATCTTGTTCACGAAAATGTTATTAATTTTGACGCCATCCGACACACGTTTGCATTAAAGACAGAATCACGACGTACGTAGACGACATTCTCATTGCAAAAACTAACTGGTCTGAACACAATATGATTCTTGAACAACTGTTACAAACTTTTCATGCACAAGGACTTACAGTTAACCTCAGTAAATCGCACTTTGGCAAAACTTCCATAAAATTTCTTGGACACGTAATTTCAGCAGAAGGCATTGCGCCTGATCCGGAAAAACTTCAAGCTCTACGTGACATTACTGTTCCTACGACGAAGAAGCAATTACGCAGTTTTTTGGGCTTAATTAACTTTTTTCGTAAATTTATTCATCATTCTGCTTTAGATACGCCTAGATTATGCCAATTAACAGGTAAAAACACTATTTGGTCTTGGGATAAGCAAGCACATTCTGAATTTGTGAACCTGAAACATGCTTTGTTGAATGCTCCACTTTTGTCGCACCCAGATCTTACTAGAAATTTTTCGATTGCCACCGACAGTTCCAATACCGCTTTAGGCGTACACATTTTTCAGGAAATAGAAGAAGATGGCTCTACAGTAATCAAAAACATCGCATTTGCAAGTCGCCTTTTGTCACCTGCTGAACGAAATTATTCCGTTATAGAATTGGAAACACTATGTGTTGTATGGGCTTTCACGAGATTTAGGCACTTTCTTTATGGCAGACATACCACCGTCTACACAGACCACAGAGCGATACAGTTTTTACTTTCGGCTAAATTCACTCACGACAGGCACACAAAATGTTATAGCAGACGCACTATCGCGTTCTCTGAGCAACAATCAGCAAGACGTAGCAACCAACTTCTGCAAAGCAAATTTCAGTGTCATGTACATTCAACAAGTAGCATTTGAAAATTTTAATTCGTCGTCATTACAGGACATAGCAAAAGAGCAAAATAAAGACGACGTGTGGAAAGAAATTAAACACCTTTGGCAAGATAGGAACAATGTTACGATTAGGAACCACTACACTGTACGCAATGACATTCTGTTTCGCCGCTCTCATCCTGACAGCAACATTTGGCTATTATGCATTTCTGACGAACTGGTTAACAAATTAATCTGGTACACTCATTTAAGTTACGCACATTACGGAGCAAGAAAATGTTTTCTTATACCGAGACAGAACTGTTATTTTACCAACATGGAGAAACGTATACGACGAGTTTTAGCGTCTTGTAAAATTTGCCAGAAAGCTAAGTCAGACACAACTTCACATATTCCTCCATTATATCCCACTATACCTGTTAAATTAAGACACATGGCCGCTGTAGACATTTTTGGTCCGATTCCGAGAACTAACAGAGGTTTTTGTTACATCTTTGTCGCTGTTGAACTCACTTCAAAATTTGTTACTTTCACTCCGTTACGCAAAGCTACTGCTAAAGCATTTGTAAAACATTTTCTATTTCATGTAGGGCATGTGATGAAAGTAATTTCTGACAATGGATCACAATTTCGTTCTGATACATGGACACGTATGTTACGAGCTAGAAACATTTCTCCGATCTATATATCCAAGTACCATGCTTCTTCGAACCCCTGTGAAAGATTAATGAAAGAAATAGGTAAGCTGTGTAGAGTATACTGCCACAAAAGACATATTGATTGGGACACACACATATTCTCATTCCAAGACGTAATTAATTCCATTCCAAATGAATCCACTATGCTATCTCCGTCTGTTATACTGAAAAACGTTGAACCACCAAACAAAATTAAAGAATTAGTAAACTTCCCTACCTGTCGTCGACTAAGACACCACGAAATAATTAACATTGCGCTGAACAACATCAAACGTGCCGCAGAGCGCCGGAGAAGACAGCAAAAACAGGTTTGTAGACGCCGAGACTTTCACGTTGGACAGAAGATATTAGCGCGTACACACTATTTATCCAGCAGAATAAAAGGTAAGTGCAGTAAATTAGAACTTCTATACGCAGGACCATATCGGATTCGCAGCATTCCTCATCCCAATGTGGTACACGTCGAAACCTTGAGAACCAGAAAATCGAAAGGCAACCACCATTGGTCAAATATTAAACCCTTTATTGAATGAAGACACTGTATGATTCAACACACTACGATGCCATTTACTAACGCAATTATATTCACATGACTAATTATTGATGATTATCGTATTTTTTCTTGGCAAGTGCCCGGCAAAGTAAGGTTAGCAGGTCGCTTTTCTTGTCGTTACACATCAGACCGTGCATATTTTTCCAGATGAACTTACGTATTTTATGAATAATTATGCAATTCTGTGTAATGACGTATTAGTTTTATCAAATTGTCTCTCCATTAAAGTCTTTAATTCTCACCTCTATTAACTACACTACATACAAGCTGAACACAACGAACGTCACATTTTGTCTTTTTATGTACGATTGTTTTCATGTTTGGTTTATATGCACTGTGAAATAGTTAAGGTATAACACACCAGTTGGTTTTGACATTCTTTTTGCCCTATGACGTCTGAAGATCGTGACTGTTTCACGTTTTTTGCTGCTGCATTGTATTATTCTGTGTACATTTTTGCATCTGAACACTGTCAATGTCTTTGACATATTACGTTTTCTGTCATATTATGCTGTATGGTTAATTATGTCACCATAAACCAGTCATTATTTAATGGGTATATGATTTAAATGCAAGGCATTAATCTCTGTTCATCAATTTCAGAAAGAAATGATGCGTGTAAGAAATAAATTCAATAGAAATGGGAATTTCACCTACGGAATAAACGAAAGAAGATGCAATAACTTTATGAGGAAGAGTAAATGGATCAGGATTAACAAGCATTAACAAGAATATACTATACTCATCGTAGAATAGCAGTCTTAACTAATTTTTTCTTTCAGAATACAAGGTGATTGATGCAGGCTGTCAGAGAGAACTACACATCTTAGTTTTAGTGATGAAATATGCTAGAGATAAGGAATAGTTGTGTAATGAGTAATGAAGTGATTTCTTGCAGATGATAATGAATGCTGATGAAAAATGATGAAGAATATGCTGCTATGAATAATGAAGTTTTTCTTTACAGGTGATGATGATAATGTAGTTTTTGATGATATGGATAATGAAGTTTTCTTTGCAGATGAGGATAATGTTGAAGTTATATTTAGGCTATGTAGTTATTTGAGTATTTGTTGCAGTTCGTTTTGACAGCAAGTGTGATATTGCACAGTATAATGACTGAAGGTTTTGGAAAGGACAGCTATGGAACACATTTTTATACAACATTTCACTACCTGTTAATTCGAAGTTCACTACTTTTCAGCATAAAATGCATTTCTCTTTTCAGCTTAATAATCCATGTTTATATATTTTGCAGGAGAAATTATTTATGAGATTAATGTGCTATAAGCAGTTGTTCATTAAATCTATGAATGTGGTTACATATACTCTACTTGTTTCATAATCTTGCCACAGCTGACTTATGACGAATGACGTTACACATTTTTCATTTATACCAATAACCCAGAAGCAAATTCTTCTCGCTTGCTTCCCCCTATAATTACCCTAAGCAATGCATTGCTAACAAAAAATGTATTACCAGTCCCAAATAATGTTACTAGTTTAAGAGAATTCTGAATAATACTGATCAGCTCTGAATAGTATGTCACTTCAGTAATGACTTCTTAATGATACAAAAAAAAAAAAAATAAAGTAATGCTTTGTAACGGGCAAATAACTGCCACTGTTTATTGTAATGAGACTACTTGTAATGCCCATGATTATTAATGCTATGATTGTAATTAACTGATTTTTAATCATGACTTCTTAATGGTGTGTATCACCTGTTTCAAATAATGCTACTCATTTAAGAAAATTCTGAATAATACTGAATGATGAACAATGTTTTATACTATTCAATACTTACTGGCCACTGAGTGCCAATAATTAATCTAATTAAATGAATTATGACCTTTCATGTTTTGGTAACTGGCCAATGAGTGCCAATAATTAATGTCACTAAATGAATTACGTTAATAATTATGCCATTAATTAGCTCCTGTTTTCAATTATGAGTTTTCATGTTCTATAACTGGCCAATGAGTGCCAATAATTAATATCACTAAATGAATTACGTTAATAATTATGCCATTAATTAGCTCCTGTTTTCAATTATGACTTTTCATGTTCTATAACTGGCCACTGAGTGCCAATAATTAATGTCACTAAATGAATTATGTTATTAATTATGCCATTAATTAGCTCTTGTTTTCAATGTTGACTTTTTATGTTTTGGTAAATGGCCAATGAGTGCCAATAATTTGTATCACTCAATGTATTATGTTAATGCTAGGCCAATAATTGACTCTCCTTTTCAATGAAGACTTCTGATGAACATTATTCTGTCATACTAAATATGCTTTGTAACTGGCCAAGGACTGCCACTGTTTATTGTAATAAGATTACCCATGATGCCAATAATTTAATTTTATGAACATTATTCTGTAATACTACATACTTGGTACAGAAATGTTCAATAACTGGGCTATGAATGCCGCAAACTACTACTGTAATTCTCAATGAAGCCTATTATGTGACTTAATGTCCTTCACCTTATGAGCTAACTACCCTGAATTACTGTAATATCCATTTGTCCTGTCCATCCTCATGATCATGGAGCACTATATTTGGTTTTTGCACTAATTCTACGTTGGTGTGCCTTGTAAGAGCGTGGTGTTGACGCGACATGCTGTCCACCACCGTGAGCGATGAAGACGTTATTATGGTCTCACTGTTTGGTGTACCTAATGTACTGCCAAAATGAAAACATGGAACATTACTACGACAGTTCAGTGTCTTGGCTACGCTGATAAATTCTGATGGGAAAAGAACTTCAAATTGTGTCACTTGGTGTTGTACTTCTGTGGAAAGATATGGACTTTCAGAACAGCTGTGTGCAATCTAAAGTGCTACAACCATGATGCAATCCTTCCCTTTCCTATCCTAATAGTGAAAATCATTTTTTTGCTAACATCATTTATGTTCATGGGCTATATATTTTTTTTTTCTTCGATTTGCTGGACTCCAGTGCGAGTACACTTATGTCACTTGTCGACATGATTTTTTGCCATTATGTTTATTTGTTGTGAAAATGCTAAAGACATTTTTTTGATTTGTTCTGAAGTACAGTATATGTGCACTCTTGTCTTTTATATTGTATATACATTTTTATTTTGATGATATGTTCTGAACTACAGTGCATGTGCACTTATGTTATGTGTTTATATGTTTTCTACTGAACTTCAGTGCCTGTGCACTTTTCTCATTTTTCAATATGATTTGTACTCATTCTGTATGTTCAATACTTCAGTGCGTATGCACTTATGTCATTTGTTACTCATTGTATATACATTTTGTCATTTGCTGATATGTTCTCAACTGCAGTGCATGTGCACTCAGGTCACTGGTCAACATGATTTTTTGCCATTCTGTTTATTTATTCTGAAAATGCTAAAGAATTTTTTCAGTGCGTGTGCACTTTGTTATCTGTCAAATAATTTGTATATACAGTTTTCTGATTTGCTACTATGTTTTGTACTCACATTTTGTCTTTGTCTGAAATGTTTTGTACTCGGTGCATGTGCCCAACATTTAATTCATGTATCTAAATATTCTGTAAATTGTACAAGTTGATTAATTAAAGAAAAAATTTTGCCGCGCTTGGCAAGTCCAAATGACTCACCATCGCTGCCAAATTTTTGCCCCCCCAGTGGAGGGTTATGAAACACGTATGTTGTGTGGCGGCGATGGCGAGGCATTGCAGAGTCTCTGACCAGAGAGCTATTTATCGTGGCTAGTCTGCGCTTGACCGCGCGAGAGTTGCGAGCGGTACTCTGTCAGTAGTAGTCGTGCAGTACAGTTGCGAGCAGTAGTCAGTGGGCAGTCTGTGAGCAGTGCAGTCTGTCGGTAGTAGTAGTCGAGTACAGTTCTGTGTGAGGAGTCGGCGGGCGTCGACATGGCACTCTGGTCAAGATTCAGGATGAGGTATATTATTTTTAAATGCGCTCAGATAATAATGTAAATTAACTGTAACTAATTTGTGCAATAATCGCCCCAATAATAATTTTGGTTTTCAAAGCAATATTTTTAACAAAAGAACTATTTAATTGAACGAACGATTTCCTTCCATTTCCTTTAAAGAAAAGTTTCAATTAAATTTCAAAAAAAAATATATATATATATATATAAAAAAATAATACTTGCAATGCATTTCCTCCAAGCCGTGGCCAACAATAAGAGCAGAACTTTGACATGCAGTTTCGAATGAGGTAAGAAATTAATTATGATTTTTTGCACAGGGCCAAAGACCGATATTTTGGTTTAATTGAGTTTACACTGTCAATGAAGTCTCATTAGCATTGAATTGTTTTTTCATCATTTTCGTGACAGCTTACACCTTGAGTCAGATTGCGATTCTCATTTTTATTGTCATTAAATTTATTTGCTGGGAGCTTAAGTTAGGTTGTATTCTTGTTAACATTCAACTATTGTGTTTCAAAATTTCTCTGGGGAGCTTACACTTAGCTCAATGTGCATTAGCATTTAAAATAATATCTTTTAAATTTTTGTGGGGAAGTTACAACCTTACGGACAAATCTCTGACTGATGCGGCAGTTTCCGTCTTGGAGAAGGGGTTGAACTTCTCTCCAATCCCGAGGACAACTGCTCTGGATAATATTAGCTCTATTGAACAGGGAATCTTTAAATTACCCATAGACGCTGCCGAGAAAGTCAGAACCTCTATACATCGAAAAACACGGAAAAATTCAAAGAACACAAAGAAAAACTGAATAACACACTGCTCGGTACAGATAAAAATCTTCGTCTGTACACGTATAAAAACACACGTCGGGAAGCCACTCGAAATTCATCCCAATATCCTTATGCAAAACCCAATGTTTTAAATAAAATTAAATATCATAAAACTTGCCCTCTTCTTCCGACGGTGCGGACAGAAAAATCATTCTTATTGTGAAATTCTCTCCCATGTCTTAATGCACTACGTACTGTTAAAAACGAAACTAAATATCACGGAACTCTTCCTCTTCTTCTCATCGCTTGCACAGAAAATAATACGTATTGCGATACACAAAGCTGAAAACCCTAATATCTCATCTAAACTTGCCTAGAGATCATGTAAGGATCTGCAAAAATACTAAAAAAGATTCCAACGCATGTGCGAACTGACGGGCCACGCCGGCCGAAGTGGCTGTGCGGTTAAAGGCGCTGCAGTCTGGAACCGCAAGACCGCTACGGTCGCAGGTTCGAATCCTGCCTCGGGCATGGATATTTGTGATGTCCTTAGGTTAGTTAGGTTTAACTAGTTCTAAGTTCTAGGGGACTAATGACCTCAGCAGTTGAGTCCCATAGTGCTCAGAGCCATTTTTTTTTTTGACGGGCCACGTGCTCAGGGTACAAGTCCGGCCCTACATCCACTAGCTGCTGCAGCTGTTAGCGAACTAACGTGGCGTGCGGGCCGATGCGCAGTGCTTCTGAAGCAGCATTTGTGACATTTTCAAGATTTGATAGTTTGCACCAGGTTTAATAACTTCTGAAGTAGTTCGTGAAGTGTAGCACAAGAAAGTGCGCCGGGGAGGCTGGGAAGGTCCATGGTAGAATTAAAACATGATAGAATGAAAACACCCCTCAGTTGTTTAAATACCCCACGCTAGTTCCTGTGTCATGTACAAAGCAAACTACGGCTCTCTCGCTTTCTCTCTTTACCTCAAACTTTTTCAAAGTGCTTTTCGAGTTACCCTGATACTAATTTTGTGACACCGTCAATTTGTGTGTGCATGAAATTGTTACCGAGTCCACTTTATATCTTCTACATCACGATCATGTGACTGGAAATCAATTATTTAGTAATTTCACCAATATTTCAACCATCTTATCGCTCTTGACGAAAACTGACTGTTTCCCTTCTTTCCGATGCTTCCATGTCAACTTTTTCTCGTATTTCCCTTGCTGTCGCGTACTGGTTTTCATATAGAAGACTTTTCCTGCATCAAACAGAAGACATGCAAGTAATCCCTCATTCCCCCATAACTCTTCCCACATTTATATGTATTTTCCCTCAATTTATCGTCCTTTCTGTTACTTTTTGTAATTTTATCGGTTTTATGTCACTTTTTCCCATGCGATCATGACATCTCTTCTCGCCACGTATTCTAAAATTACTTGTGAATGTAATACAGTTGCCAACGCCTAGCATAAATGCACTACTTTTCTGGTCGGACTGTATAGTACAGCACTGTACTCGAATGCATCCAGTCAACTCCAGTCATATACTTTACAGTTATAGTGTGTGTGCTCTGTTTTCTGTATGTATGTGTTTGTACATGTTTCGCAGATGGCTCCCATAACACAGTCGTCTCGCTGGTCGATCCAACTTCGGACATGGAACACATCTCTGGACGTCACGCGTCGTGGATCCACCGCCGAACCCGATCCTGGACGTGACACATTGTAGATCCATGTCTGAACATCGCTCTGAACATAACGCGCTGCGGATACACCTTCAAACCCTACCCCAGACGTGGCGTATTATGGATCCGCATTGGAAAATCGCTCCGGATATGTGGCGGATCCACACCCGAACACCAACTCGGGTCTACTCAGTGTCATGGGAGCCATCTGTGACACATGTACAGACACACACACACAAAACAGAGCAAAAGCTCTCCAACGTTAGAATATGTGGTTGGAGGTGACTCAATGCATTCGAGTGCAGTGCTGTACTATGCCGTCCGACCAGAAAAATAGTGCATTTGCGCTAGGTGTTGACAATTGTGCCACATTTACAAGAAATTAGCTTTACATTAAACCTAATGTAAAGGAAACTTTAGATAAACCCTCGCAAGCTTGCGAGCCAGCGTCAAGGAACATAACGTGAGAGAACATGACATCCGAAACGTAGCCTCCGCAAATACTTATATGGATTGTAATCTCGGCTATTTCACCAATACGACGTGACACAGCATCAGTAGTTCTCTCAGATTTGGGCCATTTGTAATTGGTGGTAACATTTTAAAAGTCAGGCTTGAGACGTAGACCCTATTAGCCGAAGACTGAGGACTAAATCTCAGCCGGCCGGGGTGGCCGAGCGGTTCTAGGCGCTGCAGTCTGGAACCGCGCCACCGCTACGGTCGCAGGTTCGAATCTTGCCTCGGGCTTTGATGTGTGTGATGTCCTTAGGTTAGTTAGGTTTAAGTAGTCCTAAGTTCTAGGGAACTGATGAGCTCAGAAGTTAAGTCCCATAGAGCTCAGAGCCATTTGAACCATTTTGAACTAAATCTCAGTGATATTGGTACGAACTGCAAACTTTATTCGCGTGAACTACGTAGAATATATGGAAGAAGACACCTACCAGCTTGACGTGCTGCATACTCGGCGAAATTACTCGCAATGCCTTTAATCCGCGGCAGGTTCCTAATGGTTATCGTCATTTTAACCAGTTTTTAATCGAGCTTAATTATATCCAAACCACGGTCGTTGCGTCAAATGTGGTATAGGTTATGGGCATGTAAGTGATATCCATGGTAGATTCTAGCAGAAACGTGAGTGAAGAAAAATACCCACACTACGACTGGAAAGTCTGAACACAATTTTGAAGCCATGACGTCAGGAGTAAAACTCACTGACTGTCAGAGATAGTACGGTTTTCCGCTTATATAGGCACGGTTACAGCTTTTGGCACCAATCAGAGAGGGGCGAAACAACAAGTGCGCGGATGTTTAGCTGAGCGGCTCATAGCAGCTCTGGCCCAACGTGGGACCGAGACCCACGAGAAAGACAGGCCGCGGCGCGTACGGCTCTGAGCACTATGGGACTTAACTTCTGAGGACATCAGTCCCCTAGAACTTAGAACTACTTAAACCTAACTAACCTAAGGACATCACAAACATCCATGCCCGAGGCAGGATTCGAACCTGCGACCGTAGCGGTCGCGCGGCTCCGGACTGTAGCGCCTAGAACCGCTCGGCCACTCCGGCCGCTCAGTCCGGAACCGCGGGACTGCTACGGTCGCAGGTTCGAATCCTGCCTCGGGCATGGATGTGTGTGATGTCCTTAGGTTAGTTAGGTTTAAGTAGTTCTAAGTTCTAGGGGACTGATGACCACAGATGTTAAGTCCCATAGTGCTCAGAGCCATTTGAACCATTTTTTGAACTCCGGCTGCGGCGCGTACGTCACGAGGGTAGGCCTGAGCTGCTCGCTCGCTCAGCTCAGCAGACGCAATGCGTTTCTAATCGTGTTAACTCGTAACTGGGTGTTTACGTATTAACGAGAATTGCATAATCTATTGAATGTGGTTTTGTAGAGTCTTATTTATCACTAGTACTAAAACAAAACACACAACTGTGCAGTAGCTGTAATTTAAGATCCATGCTCTGCTTAAATGGTATAACAGTTTGATTATAGCATTTAGTCTCTACTGATCAACAGCCTTATTTCATACTAATTATAGTGCCTCACCCAACCGATGAAGTTTTATTGTAGCTAGTACAGCCTGACAAATTATTAGTAGGCAAATGGACTTTCGATCGTTGTAGGACTAATAAACAATAAGACTCCATAATTGCGGATTCCAGTAGAAGATGCAATTCTCATTTCTAAGTAAACACGCAATTACGAGTTAACAGACACAGAAGCATAGTTTGCCTGCGGAGCTGAGCGAGTGACCTAGTCAGGCCTACCTTCGTACGTAAGCGTCGTGGTGTGACGGTACGTCACATAAATGGACATTTGGAGAAAGGGAAAAGAACTTTTTTTATGAGACGTGTGAACCATAAATTATCTAAAGACTAAGTACGTCTCCGCGATGTACACCAAATAGTAAAGATTGTAAATTATTATTATAAAAGCACAAATATCGATGTAATTAACAAAACACAGTTTTTTTTGTATAATCTCTGTGTAACATAGACCATGAATATCAGAGACAATGCTTTAATTGAACCAGCTCTCATGTTTTTGTTTCGTCTAGTGTTAGGCCGCCATTGTAATGCTGTCTGATGATTAACGTAAGTTTTATCTGTATTTTTGAAAAATATAATAGAATTTGTTATTAGAAAGTGTGTATTATTGACTACGTTGTCACCTCTCATGATCGCAACCATTAATTCTAATTAACAGAGTTTTTACAGAACTTCGTAGTGCAGGGAGCTCACCTCCCCTAGCAGCATTTAGTCGGCCATTACGCTGACTGTCTTATTTAATTAAAATTTCATGTCATAATATTAAATGTAAGACTTCTCAATTTTGATCTTTCACTAATTTTAAAGTTAAAACGGGTAGTGATGGATTTCATTTACCAAAATTCACAGCACCGAATGAGTTCAGTACGTTTCATTTTGGCCGCCTTACGGCAGATGAGATTCTCTCCAGTTTTACCTTGCAAATAACGAAAAAGAAATATTAAAAATCATTATATTCAATAAGCTCCGCAATATCTCAGTTAATCTTTGTGGCATTTGGTACATAAATAACCAGTAGCCCCTGAGACCCATATTAATAATTACAGTTTGCGAAAGAATATGCATATTTTCTTTTCTAAATAGCAGTGCTCGCACAAGCTATTTATTAGAAGGCGGTGAGTCGTGCGTTGTGTTTAAAAAATATTATATGGTACGTACTTTGGGGCAGCCGATGTCCGTACGAGTGTTATCGCGGTATACGTTAATTAAAAGTCTCAAGTTATCTCACAATATTTGAAGCCACCCCAACCAAAATCATAAAATATAACTATAAAAATAAAAATATATAATTATCCCGTGATAAAGTGCCACACACCCATACACAGAGGTAATACAAAAAAACTGTATTTTGTTAATTAAATCGATATTTGTGTTTTTATAATAATAATTCACAATCTTTACTATTTGTTATACACTGCGCAGACGTACTTAGATAAGTTATGGTTCCCACATCTCATAGAAAAACTTCTTTTCCCTTTCTCAAAATGTCCATTTATGTGACGTATCGTCACAGAGGCCTGTCTTGCTCGTGGGCGTCGACGTGGAACCGAGTGACGTAACTGGCAGGAGGGTCTGCATCACGTTTGAAACTGCCGCTCTCGCCTCCTTACAAGCGTCAAGCATCCGTCTTTGCGTCTTTTCGGTATCCGCCCTCCACAGCCTACTAAGTACCCTACTGGTGCCAGAGACTGCAATCCTGTCTATACAAGCATGAAACAGTGCTAGCCCCAGCAGTCAGTGTTTTTTGTTCTGACGATGATGACGGAGAAAGCCATCGAAAGCTCGAATATCTTATTCAAACCGGTGAGGTTTGAAAACAGATTTCATTCAGACATGCCGCCATGAAAGATTCCGAAAACTGGGAAGTCATTTAGAAAAGTATCAGCACTGCCACCTGCCTAAAAATGTGAAAGCTAAGTGGTACAGAGGAAACCATCATGAAAACAGAACTTCACGCCATTCCTCTACCGGATTCACCTACGTATGAGTATTGTGGCTTAATACATATTGAAAAACACGGGTGTATGCTCACTAAAGTGAAGGAAATCTGGAAAATTATCTGACAAATATTAGCCGGGATAACTAAATGTACTCCATAGTATCATGCCTGTAGAAGTTTCCAATCGTAGTGAAATGTTACACTCATATACAAAACGGAATGCCGTAAACTATATCCGACTATATCTTGCCCTTCAGTATCATAACTTCATGAAGACTTCAAGAAGAATGTGTCTTTGTTTCCTTTTTTTGTGCGAAAAATTAATCGAAGAAGACTCAAACCCAAGAACAAAATAATTCTACAATTAACACCAACACTCCACAAGCCACATAACAGCTTGTGGCGGAGGGTCCATCTGGTACAACTAACTGATTCCCCTTTCCCTGTTTCACTCGCAAAATAGCGTGTGGAAAGAATGATTGTCGCTAAGCATCTGTATTAGCTCAAATTTCTCGAATTTTTTTCATCGTGGTCATTTCGCGAGATATATGTTGGGGGAAGTACCATGTCCGACTCTTTACGGAAACTTCATTAGTAAACCTTTGCATGACGCACAAGGCCTCTTGTAAAGTCTGCCACTGGAGTTTGTTGAGCATATCTGTAACACTCTCACTCCTACTAAGCAATCCCTTGACAAAATGTGCCATTTATCGTTGGGTCTTCTCTACATCTTCTATCAATGCTACCTGGTAAGGGGCCCGGATTGACCGACAATATGCAAGAATCTGTCGAACAAGCGCCGCTGTTTTCGTGGATGATTACATTTTCTTAAGATTCTTCCTATGAATCTCTATCTGTCATGTGCCTGTCCTACTATTTGTTTTATGTGTTCATTCCATTTACGGTCGCTCTGGATAGTTGCTCGCAGGTATTTTAAGGTGTATACTCTTTCCAGCAATTTGTCATCATTAGTGTAGTTATACAGTAGTGGATTTCTTTTCCTATGTATCGTAATATGTTACATTTATTCAGATACTCAAGATTCACCAACCTTCTGCAGTTCAGTTTGAAAATCGATACCATCTTCTGGCGTTGCTACTTTCTTACACACAGCCGCATTGTCTGTGAACAGTCTTATAAAGCTTCCTATACAGTAACGGTACCATCAAAATTCCCTGTGGTACTCCAGAAATTACCTTTGCATCTGTCTTTTTCCGTTAAGAGCGACGAGTTGAGTTTTGTCTGCAAGAAAGTCTTGAATGAAGTTGAAAATCTGGCCCGATACTTGGTAAGCTCGTATTTTTTTTCCTCTCTCTCTAAACGGCAGTGCAGGACGGTGTCAAGTGCCTTCCTGAAGTTACGGAACGCGACACAGCATGAGCGCCATTGACTACGGGCTGTAGACAATGGCGCTCTTGATCTCACGGACGAACAGAGTGAGCTGAGTTTCGCAAGATCTCTGTTTGCATATTTCCACTTTGATTTTTATAGAGGAGATTTTCGTTCTCCAAAAACGTCGTCTTAATTGTTGAGCATAAGACATCTTCCATAATTCTACAACAGATTGACAACAACGATATAGCCCTGTAATTATGTGCAGCTGCCCTACGGGCCTCCTTAGGAACGGGAATGACCGGTGCCTCTTCCAGTCTCTACGTGCCATGAAGTGCTCCAGTGAACCACGATAAACTGCTGATAGATTTGAAGCAAGTTGTTTCTCATAATCTGCTAAGCAGTTGTAGTTGCTTTTCTACTCCGCAGTCGGTTGTTATAGGACAATACGACGTTAGTATGTTGCTTTAACGAAGGGGCAGTAGTACGATTTTCCGCTGCGAAACAATTTCGGAAACCGCAATCATTATTTGGGATTTCTCTCTATTATGTCCCGTATCGGTGCCTGTAAGATCACTGAGTGACCGAATAAATCATTTTGACACACTTATTGAGTTTACTCAAGATCGAAGCCTCTTAGGGAGTTTAGTCAAATCAGCTGACAAAATTTTACTTTCGCGGTCACTGAACGCTGCTCGCATTGACCTCTTTCCGCTCTTAGCTTCATTCAGCTTTTGTATGTAAGCTGGGTTTTGACTTCTCTAGACTCTGTGATGCACGACTATTAAACTATGGTGGGTGTTTACCGTACCTTAAGGCCTCGCTCTGAACATACATATCTGAGGGATACTGAAAGATGCTATTGAACTTTTTCTATAGGTGCTCCACATTTTCGAGCTCAACAGTGAATACTTTATGTTGACTACTCAAGATAGTCTGCTGTTTGTAACCTACCGTCCTTGCTAACCAACAATATTTTCCTATCTTTCTTAACAGCCCTTGTAATATCCGTAGTCATAGTTGCCATCGCGGCCTTATGATGAGTGGTAGCTTCCTTTACATTAACTGCTTCGATAAGTCCAGGCCGGTTTGTAGCTATGTTTATAACTTTTCCTCCTCTATTCGGTTCTCTAATTATCTGCTCGAAGTAATTTTCGGACAAGGCATTCACAGCAATCCCTCACGAATCCCTGCCTCTGGCTTCAGTGTTGATAGCATGATTCTCCCGGTCTATACCTGCCAAGCAGAAGTCAGCTCCCATTATAACGGAATGGTCAGGGGAGTTATTAACACTATTCTACAAGTCTTTCAGAAGCGCACTACCACTACATCCCCTGAACCAGGCGGTCTATAAAAGCTACTTATTACACTTTCTGACCGACTTTGATGATTAACTTCAGCGAGATTAATTCACATTTCGAATCAGTAATAACCTCATTAGATACAATTGTATTCTTTACTGCAACAAACGCGCCACCACCATTGGCAACTAAAAATATTTCATTGAGAACGAACGTTTCATTGCTATTCACTTCCTGTTTCAGTCAACTTTCTTTTCCTAACACTATCTGTGCATTATAACTTCTTATAAGCGATAGTAATTCTGGGACCTTTCCTTGGGTGCTCCAGCAGTTTACTGATATCATATCAGTATACAAGGGTTTTTTGAGTCAACTCACCATCTGCTGCAAATAAAGGTTGTATTTCAACCTAACAAAAAGAAACCACCAATGAACAAAAAAGTTAGAATTGATCCAGAATACGTTAAACTTAACAAGAGGGAAATTCTCCAGGAAATTGTGCAATCAAACGGAACGAACTGGAAGGAACTTGCAGAAGTACGGAAAAACACTATGAAATTTGGCAAACCCTTAAGAAAGAGAAAACACAGATGGTGGAACAGTGCATGTGACCAAGCAATAGGAGAAAAATACAAGCTTGGAAAACTTTCAGTAGCAACAAAACTACAGAAAAATGGCAGGAATCTTTGAGAGTACAGAAGAGTTCATGCAAGGCAATCCGAAGAGAAAAACGTAGATATGATATAAACCGACTTAAAGAAAATGAACAAAAATTTATCAATAACAACACCAGAAATTTTTACAAAATTTTCAAAGAAAACCTAACAGGGTATCACCCACCTAACCTGTACTTTCGCCGGCCCGATGGATCACAAGAAACCAACCCTAAAAAGAACTGTAAAATTTTAGCTAAATATTTTCACTCACTTCTCAACTGCGAGCCTCCGACAGAACAACTAGATTTCGAAAAATCCATATCCAATCCCGATTCAAATCCACCATCATTTAAAGAGGTAAAGGCAATAATCAATTCTTTGAAGAACAACAACTCTCCATGGGAAGATGGAATCATAGCAGAAGTATGGAAATCAAATGACAATAATCTCACACAAGCAACCCACAAGTATTTGGGAAACTGAACAAATATTTGCAGAGTGGAAATGTGCATTAATTCAATCTCTCCACAAAAAAGGTGCAAAAACCGATCCAAATAATTACAGGGGAATTTCACTGATCCCTGTAGTATACAAAATTCTTTAAAAGGCCCTGTTAAACACACTAGAAGAACAAGCGGACTAGTTAATAGAGAGTATCAGGCAGGGTTTCGCAAAGGTCGATCTTGCATCGAACAGATATGGAATTTAAAAACAATTTTGCAAATGAGAAGATGTAGAAATACTGTGGTAACTTTTTTAGATTTTAAAAAGGCTTATGATTCAATAGATAGACAAACATTATTCCACACTTTAGAGGAGTTCAGGATGGACAGGAAAACAATGTCAATTATTCAACAGGAATTAACAGAACAACCTCCAAAGCTAAATTCATGGGAGAAACATCAGAAGCGTTTCATATCCATACTGGTGTTCGCCAAGGAGATAGAGTGTCCCCCCTTCTATCTAACATGGTTCTGGAAAAAATTGTGAGGACATGGGAAAAGGAAATACAAGGAATTCAGCTTGAACTTAAAAAAGAGCAGAGAATCAGAGTGAAGTGTCTGGCTTTCGCGGACGATCTTTCCATTCTAACGCACAATAGAGAGAAAGCCAAAGTCGCATTCGAAATACTACACGAAATCTCACGGAAAACTGGGCTACAAATCTCCTACGAGAAAACACAGTATAAGGAAAACAAACCTGTTGATAATCTCCCCATTACTACCCAATACGGCATAGTGGCACAAGTTGCCCGCTTCAGATATGTGGGAGAGATAATCCAACCATCAGGACTTAACTCAGTAGCCAGTAAAGACAGAATATCCAGGTTACAAAAAGCGTATAAGCTCACTTGGAATCACTATAATATGAACTTCTATTTCTGTCAATGCGAAACTAAGGCATTACAACACAGTAGTTCTACCAGAAGTATTTTATGCTGCAGAAACTACAGTGGTTCGTGGTCATACGAAGATCAGAGAGATTGAAAAGCAGGAAAGAAAAATTCCGAGGAAAATATGTGGATCAGTGTTTCGGGAAGGAATTTGGATGAAGAGGGCAACGAGAGAGATTTACAAAGACATAGAAACAATAACAGCCACCATTAGAAAGAGAAGGTCCTGCAGAAAGTGTCATCACTTCTGTCTCTAAGCTGGCCTTAGGTTGAGTTCCAAAAATGAACAGCATAGAGACACAAATGATGACGCTTTCTGCATGACCTAACCATCATTTTGCAGGACAATGCTCACGCACGTACAGTGCAAGCTGTTACTGATTTGTTTGACAGATGGGGCTGCTAAGTGCTATACCGCCTACTGCACTCCCTTGACTTACGCCCTCGTAAGTTCAATTCGATTTCTGAACTGAAGGAAACACTTCACGGCATTCGCTTCAGAACTGCTACAAATCCGTCGGGCAATAGACCGCGCCGCTCGAACTGTCAACACAACTGGCACTGCTGAGAGTATTCTATGGCTTCCACATCGCTGGCAACGGGTTATACACAATGCTGGTGACTACTTTGAAGGTCAGTAAAACTTTGAAACACGTATCTATTTCGTATGGGCTGTAAATAAATAGTTACCACTATTAAAGTTCCAACCCTCGTAATATCAATTTTTCTATATTCGACCTCTGAGAACATTATAGTTGATACATCTCCGATCTTGGACATAATTTGTCTCTGATCACAAGGAGTGGGGAGGAGGGTTCCTCTAACGTAAAATATCCCCTTATGCACGCCATACATAGTCATCCACCCTAATAGCCACCTCCTGCATACAGTGCACGCCTGACCTATAGAGGGAAACCATACAAATCTCCACCCTATAACGCACGAAGAGAAATTCCCATCTGATACCGTCGCAGAGACGTCTGAGCCTCTGGTTTAGACCTTCCACTCTGCTCCAAACCAGAATATGGCAGGGACTCAGCACAAATACGATAACTCTTACAACAAAAATAAATAGCGTTGTTAGAAACAAGTATATAATCAGATCTGTTCACTTCTACTTAGAACTGAGGATATCAACTGTGTACCAATTGTGTACAACAGGTAACCTGCTTCAGCTGTTGCTAATCTCCGCTTTGCTAGGGGACTGATGCCTTTTTTCCCTTGTTCAACGAACATCTTTTCATTTGTCTGGTAAGGACGCAAGACACCTAATCTGAAATATACAGACCAGAAGCACCTTATTTTCTGTTGAAGCGAGCTGTGAGGAAAATTTTATTCTCACGACAAAGGATGTTGTACATCAGTTATGTTCTTTACTTTCTTACAATTGTGTCAACAAATCGTTTGACCGGACGATGCAATTACTGAGTGACAATTGTTGAAGTGTATGAAATAAAATCGTCAGATGTTCGGGACGGTTTGCATTAGGACGTTTAAATTGCACGATAGACAGCGGGGCATGATGAGAATTAATATGGGCATGCACACGTGCCTTGTTGTCAGCCATTTTCACGTGAAAGTGTCACAGGGCAGCCAGCTACAATATTTCCAAACCGGGGTAAAAACTTGATAGTGATGCTCCCCCTCCCACTCGAGTATTTCAGATAGGACGTCAAAAATTTTAAAAAAATCGATTTTTGAAAAACATGTTCATTCTGTAGCGCACGTCTTTCTGATGAGTTTGATGTATAAAACATATATGTTTCAGGAAACGGAAGATACATTATTTGGTCTTAACTGTGTCAAAGTGCAGTGCCATATCTCTTCACACAGCGTTCTTCTACCACACGCCACTACATTTACCTCAGTGAAATTCAACGTATCTATTTTGTAATTGAAGTCATGAAACCAATATTCAGGAGAGTGGAAATTAAAAAGCCTTGTGGTGCCTCTCCTGCTCCCAGTTGAACGGTTTGACATCCCACCCCCCCCTCAAAAAAATTCTCGTTAATACTGGGTTGTATTATTTGTGAGCAGGAGAATAAGAATCATTCAGAAAATTTGCACTCGTTGTTGCCTAATATCTAAATAACTGTCTCTTTTGTGTGACATAAAATTAAAAATAGGAAACATAAAAGCAGTAAAGACAAGAGACAAGCAAGACAGTACCCATTACTTCAATCCTTAGAACCCAGTATTTTTTTCTCTATAATCTTGCCCAGCTTTAAACTGCGTGCTTTCCTTTCTGCGAAATAATCTATTACCTCATCAAAGTTCGTCAAAAGTTTTGCTACATGAAAATGAAAATGCCACATGAAAAATCAAAATGTAGTTTTCTAACAATGAAAAAGCTGTTAATTCGAATTGTGCGCACGGGTGGTGTGGTTTCTCGATTTGATTACTTCTATTTTCTCACTATCTGCTTGATGAAACGAAATAAGCCTTCCTAATATTGCAGCAATTGTAACACACGCCAAATAGCGAGACTGTTTTGGCACAACCGGTAATTTTTACCTATCTCATTTACATAAATAACGCGACGGAATAGAATTCACGAAGTACCAATATCAAATGACCATTAGGCCTACTACAAGCAAAAGGTTTTATGTTAGGAAATAGTTTCATATTTCATTCACATGCTCCAGTTTCTCAAGCGTGAGGTCGAAAAGTAGTTGCAGTGCGAAATTTTTATACAACTTTGGAATCGTCACATTCTTTCGTATGATTTGTGTGGTGTCCCCGTTTCCTCCCTTTCCTCGTTCTAACAAACAAACCTGTCACGACTAATTCTGTAACTATTCTTGCCGTCTTCAAAACTTATTCTCAAGTTAACTTCGCCAGCCCTGCCAGAATCACCGTTCAGTTATTGGCGTTTTTACGTGTTCGTACAACGTGTTTTCGCCAATATTCCGAGAAGAGAAATTTAGCGGCTGCTAACCGGGGACACTAAAATTAGCCTTTAGTAATGTAGCAATCTGGCGAAAATTTCTGTCAAATTTTCATTTTCTTGGATACAGGTAGATGATACTACGTAATCTTTCTTATCTGTTATTGGTGTTAGTCGTTTATTTCCTCTCTATTAGTCTGAATCTATGGATTTCGCTAATGATTACAACAACGTTCATCATTCGCACACCCAATCAACCACATAAACAAACGGCGATTAGCATTCATCCGTTCGGGTTTATTCGGCAAAGCTCGTTTAGCCCCGTCCCCTTTTGTCTGTGGGAAAGCTTTTTATTTCTAGATGCGACGGCGATTACCCAGCAGATACATCACGTATTCCTGCACACATTCAAAAACCAACTTAAAATTCGTTCAGACATCAACTTAGAATCTGTTCAGAAATTTTGAAAAACCAATAGGGATGCGACGAAAATCATATGAACAATCTATAGACCAACGTGCGCTGGATGCTAGTCATTTTGTGACACCGGGTTTTCTCCGACAAGAATATGAATTTGGCGCCCCCTGAAATTGCCGCTTCGGGCAGATACCCCGGTTGCCCCGCCCCTCTACTCCCCCCCCCCCCCCACCACCTCCTAGATCCGGGCCTGGGTACAGCGTGCCTGAACGTATAGCGCTTATGAAGGCCTACTATACGAGTAATAACGACAGCCCAACTGCGGCTCAAAGGAAGTTTCGACCGAGTTCAAGCCGAAGACAACCGTTACAAGTGAATTAACAATCACGAATTTGATACACAAGTTCGACAGAACGGCAAGTGTTCGTGATGACAGCGTTGGCAATGTCGGTTGTCCAAAATGGATGTAAACGCCTGAAATTATAGAGAATACGCGTGCTATGTTTCGAAACAACTCCATGAAATCGATCAGACACGCTGCACAACGGGTTGGAATCAACTGAGAAACAATGCGACAAATTGTTGTTGAATGCCTGCATCTCTTCCCATACAAAATTCAAACCTATCAGCCACTAAGCCCCATGGCCACGGAACAGCAGTTGTGTTTCGCCAACGCTATTGTCCACAGAATTGACGACCATTACATTGATGCGAATATCACTCGGCTTAGCGACGAAGACCACTTTTATTTGGATGGGATCGTCAATAAGCAAAATTGGCGCATTTGGGGATGACTGAACTCCGTATTTCGCGATCGAAAAGTCTCTTCACCCTCAACAGGTGACTGTGTGGTGTGCAATGTCCAGTTATGGAATAATCGGTGCGATATTCCTCGATGGCACGGTGACTACCAAATGGTACGTGAAGGCTTTGGAGGCTGATTTCATCCCCATCTTGCAAAGTGACCTTGATTTCGACAAGATGTATTTCATGCAAGACCAAGCCAGGTGCCGTCGAAGCAGGAGATTGTTTGATGTCCTGGAGGAGCACTTTGGGGACCGCATTCTGTCCCTGGCGTACCCAGAGGCCACTGATATGGGGCTCGATTGGCCTTCATGTTCTCCGCTTCTGAACACATATGACTCCTTTTGTGGGACTATATTAAAGACAATGTTTACAGCAATAACCCCAAAACCACTGCTGAGCTGAAAACAGCCATTCAGGAGATCATCGACAGCATCGATGTTCTGACACTTCAGGGGGTCGTGCACAGCTTCGTTATTCGTCTGTGCCACATCATCGCCAATGTTGGCAAGCATATCGAACATGTCGTAACCTAAATCCGAATATCATTTGTGACATTTACATGTTAAATAAATTGTGTGCACGCCATAGTTTATAACTAATTTATGCTTTTTTCATATAGTGCAATAACTGTCACCCTGTACGTTTACTGCAATCTGCAGCATCCGAGTTGGCAGAAAAAAGACGAGCAGAAGGCTATGAAATCCTGTCAGGTACTTTGAATTAACTGCGTGGTCTAGGGCGAGTTGTCGCGGTTCGCGCGGCTTCCTCCGTCAGAGGTTCGAGTCCTCCCTCGGGCATGGATGTGTGTGAGTTTGTTGTCCTTAGCATAAGTTAGTTCCAGATAGATTAAGTAGTATGTAATCCCAGGTACCGATGACCTCAGGAGTTTGGTCGCATAGGAACTTACCACCACTTCGAATTTTTAAATTTTTAAATCGTTACCGAAAGGACTTTGATCGATATTTTTCTTCAATTAATTGGTTTTATTTATTTTTGCATTTATTAATTTTTGTAATCACTGTCACGTCGTTTCCATCTTCATGTTAACTTTTCCATTTGCTGTCATATTTTCTTCTTATGTTCTTTTCATTTAGACTCTTTCTCCACTGATGTAAATTATTTTTATGTAATATCGTCGACTGAATTTCTTCCATTTATCATTTTGTATTTTCTTGCTTGTTACTGTATTCATAACTCCTCTTCTTCATTTCTCTTAAGTTTAATTTTGTTTATAATTTCTTCTTTCATTTAAATCTTCATCTATATTAGTTTTACCGTAGTGCAAGAAGTATTTATGATTTAAATGTTTGTGTGAAGATCAGTATTCTAAAAAATATACATAGTATGCAAAAATCTCTTTTTGACACCACTGAATAACCAGTAAAGCAGATTACTTCGTCTTTCGTTCTTTAGTGAACGACTAGCCTTTTGAAACTTCTAATAGTATTGCAGATAAATAAAATAATTGAAATCGGATTCAAAAACTTTCCAAATGAAAGAAGAATGGATGGGAAGAAAAGACGAGAGGGAATGAAAAACTTAATGTGGCAACGAAAGTAAGGATTAGAAATGGAAGAAACAGTTACGAGTAAAACAAGTAACTGAATAATAACAATGTTCAACGTTCATCGTTCCTGCTGCAAAGATTTTAAATTACAAAGATTCAGACCACCTGACAAAATTCGAACTCATAACCTTCTGCACATCAGGAACTACCACACTACACTGCCACTTCACATAATGCTATTTTTTAAGTTCTATATTACTGATAAATGAGGGCCCCGTTTCATGAGTGGTTGCAGGGTGAGATACCTCAGAAAGTAACTTACGTTGCCATGTTGATGGTTTCAAAAACTCGTTCCACCCTGGGTACCTACCCTTGTCAGACTACAGTCTGCAGACCGTGATACAGGAACTGTATAGTTAAGCTGACACCCAGAACCTGACACCTAAAACTCCAGATGTCAAACACTCAGATCGGTACCAAGCGTTGTGTGTCGATAGAGTATGAACCAAAACACCGATTTAGTTCGTGCTCTGTGCTATCGTCCAAGAGAACATGCGTAAACGGTAATTAAAAGTATCACCGGATTCGTAGCACAGTAAAAGCGTATCTGTGAGTGGATGCATCGTAAAACTCGCGTGGGTGAGGAGATACGAAAGGTCACACGTTTAAAACCCACTGATTAAAAATTTTTTTAAACTGTTTGCGCTTGAAACTTTTAAATGGGAGAACATTTCCCTGAAACGCAAATGGACTTTTCGGAGTATGTGGGGATGTTATTTTCACAGTCTGCTTTCATTTAATTAGTTGAACGTTGTGTACTTATCATTGGTCTCGTTATTTTATTTATTATTAGTTATTATTACTACTATTTCTTCCGCACGTATGATGGAATTGTTTCTTTGTTTTTCTGTTATGGTTGATTATTCTGTGAAACTACAAATGTGCTTTATTGGTTTACTACTTTCAAAGAAACGAAGCTAAATTAGACTCCCAAGAGAACATTGCTATAAACTCCAAACAGCCTTTTTCACACTTCAGAAACACGTCCTCCAATACAACACTTTCACGCATAATATAGTAAAAAATTTTGTTGTTGTTGGGGTTCGATTCCGGGATCTTTGGTATGAATATCAAACCCTCTTCCAGCTTGCCCATGGACGAAACATTTATTACATGTACACAGTTATGCATTTGATGTGCTTCGTAACCTAGTGATACTTTCAGTTTACGCCCATTTTGCTGGACGACAGCACACGGTACGAAATAAATAGTTGTGGTTGATGCTCTCTCGACATACAACATACAACGATCTTAATATCTGACGTTTTGGAGGTTTGGGTGTGAGCTCTTTCCGCCTGAGATTGCAAGGAAGTACTTGTTAAGTAAAGAAAGATTAGAACCCGCCAGGTTAGCCGAGCGCACAGTACGGCTTTCGCCGCCGTGCAGTGCGGACGTGTTGTTATTTCCGCCTGCGGAGCGCGCTCGCTCGCTGTTGCTTACATTTCAGCGGCCGTCACTTACGTGTCGCTTACGTGCACTAGAATCATGGCCAACAGTTTTCGAAAATCAACTTTACGTTTCAACTTCTGCAACGACTACGCACGACCAAAGGCCATGGAAGTGGAACGCTTCCTAAGCGACGTTGCTAAGATCCCAGCTTCTGACATCTTGGGGATCCATTTGTCCATATTAAGCAGTACTGTGTACGTCAAAGTCGTCAATGACGCGGTATGTGAAAGAATACTTCGTGGCACCAACCATGGATTACGCTTTTGCCACGCCGACGGCAATGTCGGAGCGGTCACTGTCGACCATGCCGGCTTAGGAATGCGCACCATACGAGTTTTCGAACTCCCGTTCGAGCTTCCAGCGGAAGACGTTATCGCGGCTATCCGCCCCTATGGCATTGTACATGGCCACACTGCCGAACGCTGGGCGCAATTCCAAACGTACCCTGTTCTTAACGGTGTACGGCAGATCACCATCGACCTCCATCGCCACGTGCCATCTTACCTGCAAATTAGCGGGTGCCGCGCGGTTGTCATATACGACGGCCAGCCCAAGACCTGTTCCGGGTGCGGCAAAGAAGGCCACCTCAGATCTGAGTGTCTTCAGCGACGAATCACCCAATTGCCAGCCGCTACCGTGGCACCTCCGGCTCCGACGACGGTTTTACCGATCACCTACGCATCGGCGCTCTCTTCTCCTCCCACCGGCCGCCGCCCATCGGACCATGCACCGGTGATCCTTCCAGCTGCTACGGATACCGCTGGGGCCGACGCGTCGCGCTCAACGCCTGACGCTACTCCGGCGCCGCTACCAACAGCGACGACTTCCGACATCCACCCGCCTGAACATATGGACGCCCCTTCATTTGACGTTCCCGCGACGGCCTTCCTCTCAGAGCGACGCGACTCCCTCCCGTCTTCCGACACGGAGGGACGAACCCGCAAACAACGTTCACCTAAGAGGCGCAAGAGGAGGCGCCGTACGGTCTCGGAACGAGACGGATCACCACCCCCCGATGCTCCAGAGGCCGTCCGACCCGACGAGGCCTCGGAGAACCTACACGACGATACGAATGACGACAACATGACGCCGACTGTGGATACGTCGATGCCTACTCTACTGGCTCGCTCAGGTGCTCCTGAACCAATGGACTCCACAGATGCGACTGCCGCCGAGACGTCCTCTGCCCCTACGACCGAAGTGGAACGTACGACCATCACAACGACAACGCCTTCAATGGTGTGGAGTGAGGACGTCACGTCGATGAGGAACCGGACCACACGCTGGGGACAGAGTTACCCCAGATGGAAGCATCTTTACGCCGCTGATAATGCCGTCAGGTGGCGTACGGCACGACTCACCGTTGCCTCGTCCCTCTTCATCCTCCGCCGGTGGAGTTCCCCTCCACGGCGGGGTACGGCTTCAAACCTACCGAATAGCGACGATCAACACTAACACCATTAGCTCACCCGTGAAACTTCAACAGCTGCGAGAGATGATATGGGCGTCGGACGTCGATATCGCACTACTACAGGAAGTACACCTGGCCACACTTCCAGACGTCGCGGGATATAACACTTATCCTTCTCCCGGTGACCACCTGGGACGCGGCGTAGCCATCTACGCCAGAGAAGGCTTTCCAGTGGCCGATATCACATACCTTCCATCTGCCAGAGGCATGGCCGTCACCGTCGTGGGGACGCGTATCGTCAACATTTTCGCTCCGTCAGGCTCCACCCGCAGACACGACAGGGCACTCTTCTATTCAGAAGACATCGCTCCTTTGTTTCTTGGACGCTGCGACCGTTACTTGCTTGGGGGTGATTTTAATTGTGTCTTGCACCCTAAAGATCAAGTGCCCCACTACAACACCTGTCAAGAACTGCGTCTTGTCGTCCGAGATCTGTTGCTCCGCGACACTTGGGAAGTTCGGCACGGCGACGCGCCTGGACATACTTACCAGACGAGTCACTCCGCGAGCCGCCTTGATAGAATTTACGTCTCTCGGGAACTCACACCTGCAGTCCAAGGTGCAGAACTTTGGCCCCTGGCCTTTTCGGACCACTGTGCCTACATCTGCAACATTCTCTTCCCCAAGCAAGTGGTCTGGCGTAGTCGTGCACCGTGGAAGCTAAACACCTCCCATCTTCATGATCCCGAATGTCTTCAACGTGTTACCGAGACATGGGCCACCTGTGAACGTCGCTTACCTAAATACTGCACGACCTTGACCTGGTGGCTAGAATGTGCCAAACCTGCCATTCGACGTACTTTGATTCTGTATGGAAAGGAAGTTGCTATGTGGCGCCGGCACTCTACCGACTATTTCTACGCCGTTCTCCGCGACCTGGACGCCCAACCGCCCACCCCCGACGCCCAGAGGGAACACAGCAGGATTAATGCGCAAATTGTAACTTTGACACGCCGTAGACTGCAGGGGGCTATGGTGCGAACCCGACGTCAAGATTCGGCGGAACAAGAACATCCGACCATGCATCATATCGCCTCCGATAGGAAACATCGACGACGACAACTCATCACCGAGATCACCACCTGTCGCGGCCAGCACGTCACTTGCCAGGCCGAAATCGTCAGTGCCTTTGTCGACCACTACCGCACAATGTACCAGGAGGAGACTACCAACAACCACGCTGAGGAGTCTGTGTTACCACACGTAACTCGCACCCTCACCAGCGACGAAGCGGACGAGCTGATGGAGCCCATTACGCGTGACAAAATCCACGATGCAATCAAAAAAGGTGCTCTGAATAAGTCACCTGGTGTCGACGGATTGCCGTTAGAATTTTATCGCGCTTTCTTCACACTAATGGCGTCACGGTGGACAACGATGTTTGATGAACTGCTGACGATGGGGAACGCCGTACCGCCGTCCTTCGTTACGGGAATTATTATACCCATCCACAAACCGGCACCAGGTGTGACGACAGCACATTACCGTCCCCTGACTCTGCTTAACGCAGACTGTAAAATTTTTACACGCCTACTGGCATTCTATCCGCGGAACAGACAACTCCGGGCGGCTCAGTTAATATACAAACGGCCACATGAGAATGTCGCGATTTAATTGCACTGGCAGCGGCGTGCAGACTCCGCGCCGCAGTGGTTGCCATTGATTTTGACAGCACATTCGACAAATTGCGGCATCTTTTTCTGTTCTCAGTGATGAACCGCATGGGTATTCCACCAGCCTTTATCGACGTGATCCGGCGCCTGTACGGCACCGCCGAATCTCTGTGTGGCGGGACCAGTGGCGATCCGGCGTCCCGTACGGCAAGGCTGCCCACTTTCGACCCTACTGTATGCCATAAGCCTGGAGCCACTCATCGGGAGTCTGACGAGCCACCTTTCTGGTCTCACTTTGCGACAGCACAGTTTTCAATGTCGTGCGTATGCGGACGACCTCCTCCTCTTGATCCGCTCACAGAGTGAAACACACACGGTACTTGATTTGATATCAACGTACGGCACTGCAGCGGGCAGTAACATGAATGTGGCTAAATCTGCGGCGATGCCCATTGGACGCGGCCTCTCACACGAAGACTTAGCACCTCTCCCGTGTGTACAACAACAACGATATCTTGGTATCATTTTCACCTCCACCGTGCGCCGCTCCGCTGCCATCAGTTTTCGGCGTGCACTCCAAACTATCCGCACGACGGTGCGACAAAATCTTCTCCGACGACTCGATTCTTTACAACGTGTCCAACACCTCAATCAACATGTGGCGGCCAGAATGGTCCACATCGCACAGGTCCTCCCGCTGCCATCAACTTTTGGACGCAGCCTCCAGGCTGCCCTCGGATACTTCCTTACGGCCAGTACGATCTTTAAGGTCCGCTGCGACACGCTCACCCTTCCCCCGTGAGCAGGAGGCCTCGGCCTTGTCAATGTGCGACTCCGAGCGGCGTCCTTGTACATGTCCGCCATGCACAAGCAGTGGCACGGGGGCACCTCCCTTACGCGCAGCTTGCTGGAAATTCTTGTGCCCGCGACCATAACACCACCAGTACCAGTCGGACACATCAAGCACCATTTGACGCACATTTCTGATTTCATCGTCGACTTCAGTTATGCTCACACACACTTACCGACCACGCGTTCTCCTCGACCTAAAGATTTTTACACCCCACTCCTTCGTTCCATATCCAGCAACAATATCGAACTGAGACATCCGTCCACGCGGTGGCCAACGGTTTGGCGTCACATCCACCATCCTTTTCTTTCCTCCAACGTCCGGGCAACATGGTACCAAGTCGCAAATGAAAAATTCGCCACAAATCATCGCCTTCACGACATCGGACTACAGGACTCTCGACTTTGTTCCATTTGCGACCGCGTGGATGACGATGTCCATCAACTGACTTGTACTGCTACCAGTGACGTCTGGAAACTTGCCCAACAGTTCATTGCCTGTTACCTCCGCGTTCCGCCGGACTCGATTGACCCACTGACTTTTATCCATCCTGAGAATACTTATTTCCCCGCCTCCAAAAATCATGCGATTGTATGGGTCAAGGGATGGACGATCACCTACATGTATAATGGTGGCGCCAAATCACGTCTTGATTTCTGGCAGTACTTACAAACCGCCCACAGTGAAGTCGAACAGCGACCGCGCTACCGCGCCTTCTTCGCCAATTACCTACACGCGATCTTTACTTCACCCCCGCTCAGTTGGATGGTGCCACACGCCGACAGCACTCCCGCTCCCCCCCCCCCCCTGCTGACATATGAAACTCCCCGCGCTACTTTCTGCATTGTAACCCACAGTGGAGTAGGCGCATGGACACGCGCCTCCTTTCTTTAATGCACTACCCCAGACAACACTGGTCTTTCCCTCACTCCACTGTATATTGCTTCACACCTCTTAGATTACACCAGAGTTATTATTCTTTTTTTCCCTACACCTTGTTCATAAAAAAAAATTTCTCGCCGTGTACGAGTATATTGTCTTGTGTTATTTTCGCCGGAAGGATGGCATTTCTGTTGAATTTAAGTTTGTATCAATAAAGATCTTGTTTTCATTTACCCTTTTCCTGGTGAAAAAAAATATAAATAAAAATAAAACAAAATAAATCAAAAAGCTACTTTGAGGGAGTGATTCAGGGACGGGAGGGGGGAGACATCGCGGCCAGGCCTCGGGTTTCGACCCCTGCCCGCCTTGTCTCCACCTACTCATAACTGAACACTCTAAAAAAAAAAAAAAAACTCTGTTAGGCGCGCCAGCCCCGGATCGAATCCGCCTGGCGGATTATCGACGAGGGGCCGGTGTGCCAGCCAGCCTGGATGTGGTTTTTAGACGGTTTTCCACATCCCCTAGGTTAATACCGGGCTGGTCCCCACGTCCTGCCTCAGTTAAACGGCTCGCAGATATCTGAACACTTTCGCACCATTCCATGGATTAGACTGGTCGCAAACAGTTGGGGTACACTAATTCCTTTCCGGGGGGTGCAGGGTGGCGGCAGGAAGGGCATCCGGCCACCCCTTCAACTAACATTGCCACCATTGCCACATCCGATTAACCACGCCGACCCTGCGTATCCCTGGGAACGGCACAAGCAAAAGAAAGAAAGAAATAAAAGAAAGATTAGACTTTATTGTCCCATCGACTACGAGGCCATTAGCGGTGGGGCACAAGCCCACGTAACGGATGAAAGTGGATGGAAACAGGCAGGGCCCTTCCAAAGGAACCATCCCAGCATTTGCCGAAATCTGAAAGAGCCCATATCTCGATGGCCAGACGAGAATGACCGTCGTCCTCCTGAATGCGAGCCCAGTTTGCTAAGCACTGTGCCACATTACTCGGCAGTAACCTATCCTTGGATACGCTTTACCAACTGACGTGTGAGACTTTCTCCTACCTGTTCTGTGTAGTCCTCTTGCTGACGTCGTCCCTCGCAGCAGATAAAATAACACCTTTGGAAAAGTTCTGCCTGGAAAGTTCCACCTGTGGGGCTATAGATGAATGTGTGGGTAGCAAATCTACATTAAATAGCTGTTCAGTATCTCACTGCGGTTCTTTTAGTGATGAACACAGTAAAATAAAACACAATAAAATAAACACAGTTACTCTGTTTAATACATATAATACGGTATAATAATGAAAGCAGAGAGCGTGACTGGCGCAGTGGATGAGGAGTATGTCGTGAGGCCGAATGGCTTACTTGTCGCCCAACATCAATTAGCAAACTTTTTACAATATTGGAAGTATGCATAAGTTGTCGGTTGTGTTTCCGCCGTCATTTGTTTCTTATTCCCGTTAGTTTATTTCCTAGTGCAGTAACAGTAAAGAAGCCTTACTGGCTCTTACACTGTTCCTAGCATTTTATCATTAAATGTGGAGTCGCGGCTTTTTGCGTTGCAGAAGCGCTCTGTATTACTGCTCCTTATCCGGCTTACACGTAGTATTCGAACATAATGCGAAAAACGGCAAATAAATGGGGCCTGAAGTAAGTAGCTCCACAGAAAGGAAGTTCGTGTTACTTGTAAAGTGAAATGTGTTTTGGAGCGGTTTTTACAGCCACTTTATTATCTGTCCAGTAAACTGTGTACACAGACACTGGTGGGCCCATCGGTACCGACTAATTGCCACGTCATCGTCGGTGGATGCGGTATGGACTTTCGTGGGGTCAGCACACCGTTCCCCTGGCCGTTGTCAGTTTTCGTGATCTGGAGCCGCTACTACTCGATCAAATAACTGCGTAGCTCCTCATTTGGCATTACAAGGCTGAATGCACCCGATCCAAGTCGTCCCGTGAACGAAAAATCCTTGGCGGTATAAGAAATCTAACATGGGCGATGCCTACATCGGAGGAGGCCTGCGACTGCCTCTAGTGATGTCACGGTCTGAGTGCTATGCACAGGTGCAGGCGCAGGGGCAACGGCGTTAGCAATTCACGGTGCCACATCCAGGTGGAAATTTCTGGCGTTAGCAATTCACGGTGCAGCTTGCAGATGGAAATTTCGGCGCAAACATGTAAATCGTCCATTTCAC
The DNA here is from genome assembly GCF_023864345.2 of Schistocerca serialis cubense. NCBI lineage: Eukaryota > Metazoa > Arthropoda > Insecta > Orthoptera > Acrididae > Schistocerca > Schistocerca serialis. Next base: position 971,702,509 of record NC_064638.1, read on the forward strand.
GCAGATCAAATAACAGCTGAAAAAGGGTAACTGAAATTATAACCACTTTTAGGTGTATCAATGCAACTTACCTCAAAGGCGGTTAAAATTTGATTCACTTTTGAGATTTTGTGAAATTCGCTATTCTGAAACTTGATATAAAGTCAAAAATATCATTTTTATATCAGTTGGAAAATCAAAACAAGCATTCAAAACAAAACAAAACATTAAAAAGAAAACACACGCCACCTGATGTAAATCTGCACTTACATAGAAAATTTAAATAACTTACTTCTACTGTTGGTTACAAGGTGGTTGTTCCATATTTTAGAATAATTGTTTGTGAAAATATTTCCCAAAATGCGACATATTTTGGAAGTGACGTCCTTGAAAAATGGTAGCTGTCAACTGTCATTTCTAGATGCTTTTGAACAATTTGAACACTTCCCTATGATTTGCGCTGCTTAGAAACAAATATTCAGAGTCATTAGATGTAAACTGATCAGCCAGAACATTAAGACACCAAGTACTTTCGACATAAACCCATCCAAGTGACAGCTGCGTCACCTGGCGAGGCACACGCATGGTACAAGTAGTATCAGTGAGCGAGCTGTCCGTATGTCTACTGATGAAGACGCGCGATCTGTTTGAGTTTGACCGAGGGCAGATTGTGATGGCCGAGAGGCTCGGCACCAGCATTTCGGAAACTGCACGACTTGTCGGGTGTTCGGGGAGTGCTGTGCTGAGTGTATTCAACACGTCGCGAAAACAAGGTGAAACAACGTCCAGTCCTCGCAGGGTTAGGGAGGGGGGGGGGGCACCCCTCTAAACTGATGTTGGACGTCATAGGCTGGGCAGGCGGTGAACTATGGAGGGACTAACATCAGACTCTAATGCTGGGTAGAATACAAGTGTGTCTCACCACACAGTGCACCGGAAACTCCTAACGATGGGCCTCCGCAGCCGATGATCCATGCAAGTGCCAAAGTTAACACCACGGTATCTACAACTACGACTGAAATGGGCATTTGACCATTGTCAATGGATGTTGACGCAGTGGCAGTGGAAGAGCGTTGCATGGTCTGGTGAATCCCGGTACCCTCTTGATCAAGTCGATGAGAGGGCGCGAATCCGTCATTCTCCAGGGAAAATGTTTCCTGATACTTGCTCTGCGGAATGGAGTCAAGAAGCTGGTGGCGGCTCCATTATGATCTCATGAATATTCACATTTGCATCTATGGGTTCAGTAGAGCTCGTGCAAGACACCATGACGACCACGGAGTGTTGTAGGCCACGCATACCCCTTCATAACGATCATTTTCCCGACAGGAATGTCGTTTTTCAAGAAGATAAATTGCACCACGTCGCAAGGCCAGGAGTGCGACGGAGTGGTTCGAGGAACACAGTGGCGAATTGCAACTGATCTATTAAAAACCATTCAATGGCCAAGATCGCATAAAATGTTTCTCTATTGAAAACAATCGATTTCTACAGACTACACTGCCATCTTCAGATCATAAAATGTTTGGTGTAAAACACGTCCATTTCACGCTGAAACTTATGTACATGATGTCAGTTAGATAAAAATCGGGACATTATTACAGGCTGGTCATCGCATCGTTTGTGACCAATATGTATATGGACGTGGGATTTTGTACAAGGTGTTTTACGTTTTTAAATATTTTTGCGATGATAATCCTTTTATAATGTTCTGATTCTTATCCACTTGACATCAAAACAGATTGCTCTTCAATGCTCTCAGCAGATATGAACCCGATCGAACACATCTGGAATGTGACTGAACGTGGCGTCAGGGCTTATCGCCTCGCTCCCCGGAGTTTGGTGGAATTACGTAGCTTGTGTGTGCTCATGTGGTGCCAACAACCGCCAGCGACCTACCAAAACCTCATTGTTTCCATGTCACGACGCGTCGCCGTGGTTATCCGTGCCAAAGGTGAACATACCGGCTGTTAGGTAGGTGGTCATAATTTTCTGGCTGATATGTGTAACTGTTTGTAACAATCTGTATCCTTCAACATAAATTTGAATATATGAAATCAGATGGTGCTTTAAGGATGTCTGCACAGATTTTCTAAGTGTGAGTTCATCTCACTGTTAATCTCACTTGCATTCGGAATAAGATATTAATACAGGATGCCTCTGCAAACCCACCAGATGCATAACACAACCATCCTAGGATGCAGCCGTGGTTTAGGAACCGGTGGTGGTGGCTGCTCTGTCTTGCCCCGAAATTTACTATTCCGGATCTTACGATACAATTCCTACCTGCATACAAAAACTCTTAGCGAACCGCACGTGGCCCGCGGGCCGCTATTGCCCACCACTGACCTGGAGGACTACCCTGCGGCTCGGCACGCAGTTCGTGACGTCATGCGGAGTACCTGTCAGATGTTACAGGCTGTATATTCCCTAGATTATGACTTACGTCCTTCACATGGCAGCCAGCTGTGCGGACCAGTCATCTACAGATGTCGATATCGTTGTCTGCCCGGCAATGGGGTTAGAGCGTGGCGTGTCCTGAGTGCCACTTAGTGAAAGTACAGAGTCTATCCTTGCCAAACTGCATATGTGTCTTGTGGTTGGTGCGGAAGAGCCACCACGCCAAAGTCTAGTGGTATCGGAATTGATGTCGTTCACAGTTGCCCCATGTTGCGATGACTTTTCGACGGCGTCCGGGACCTGGAGGTGTGTTACATACATCTTACAAATTCTATTATTATACCAGACTTATTGAGGGTGTAGATGCATGGCCATGATCAGAAAAGGCCAGACGCAATCGTTCGGCGGTCGTCACTCTCTGTATAAGACCTTGTGAATCATATAATATACGCAAATTATGCAATTATGACTAGTAATATGCGTGTGTTCAGAGCTGTCGCAGTGTACCTTTTCCCACGTGTCGCTCAAGTGAAGATCGTGAATCACCATACCCGGTCCCAGACAAGGCGTGTAATGTGTGATTTTGCCCCTGGGGTGAAGGAAGCAATTACAGTCGCCAGCGATGACGCTGTGTTCTTACCGTTCTCAAAAATGGTTCAAATGGCTCTGAGCACTATGGGACTTAACTTCTGAGGTCATCAGTCCCCTAGAACGTAGAACTATTTAAACCTAATTAAGCTAAGGACATCACAAACATCCATGCCCGAGGCTGGATTCGAATATGCGTCCGTAGCGGTCGCGCGCTTCCAGACTATAGCGCCTAGAACCGCTCGTCCACTCCGGCCGGCCTTACCGTTATAGTAAAAGGGTTTAGAAGGGGGGGGGGGCAATGTCAGCAGAGTAGAACCTGGCTTCGGTACGAGATGCCGTGGGCGCTAATCCTCGCGCAAAGCGCCGATACGTGACGTCGGTGACTTCGATTCCGTCACGAACTGAAATCGCCACGCTAGTGATGAGGGACCACCAGTCGTTGCGTACGTTGCCTAGCCATGAAAGTTCAGGAGTACAGTCGTTCGTACATGTATGCGAAGTCGACTCCTGTCGCTCGTATTGTATCTCTCAGAATTTGGATCTTCGCAGGAGAGCTAGCTAAGCTTATATTCATTGTGGTCTGACGGTAAGCCTGGAGGTACGATAGTTGGGCAGGGTTACCCATGGTGACGGTAGCGAAAAGCGGACGTCTCAAGCGACGTCACACCCTGCAGACATCAACAGGCCCAGTATCGGGGTCCTGCTCAGTCTCGATGTCCTCGGAGGAAGTCTGTTCATGTTTCATAAGGTAATGGTAGTTAGTAGGGAAGGACCGAGGGGCTTCGAAGCCTGCATTGGAACCTTCTTGTTGATCACTGTACGCTGAAGAGAACTGGTAGACGGACTTCGCACGCCCCGCCGTCCGTTTTTCAGGGATGGAGTCAGTGTCAATGGTGTCAGCCTTGTGGTCGGCGTCCTGCAGGATCAGTTCTTCTTCCTCCTGCGAGTGCCAGTTGCCGTGTTGTGACGTGGTTGGTTTCAGCGTTTCGGAAAACGCTGTCCATGTGTGTGACGTTCGGTGTCGGACGATGACACTGGCTACTGCCTCAACAGCACAAAGGCTTCCATTGGTACGCAAGTGTATCGATTGCCATTCTGCTTTCGGCGGTGCGCGCAGTGTCCGCTGGTATCTATGGCGTCGGACTGAGTTCTGCCTTTGGCCAGTCTGGTTGATCGACCGGTGCCGGACGTCAGAGGGTGGTTCAGGTACTGCAAGGTAGGTCTGTTGCGTCTGAACGGATGGAGACATAGTGAGCGCTGTCGCATAAGTTAGGACTGGAGGATTGTCGACGTCGGTGGAGATACCACATCCTGCGGTGGAAGTTGTGTGAACCAATGTTGGAGCCACTTGGAATGTAAATGATCTCCTTCTCGCATCCGGAACACTTTTTTGGCAGGCCGTCATAAATAATTACAGGCCGGCAGCCTCCTACTTGGAGGAATGATGGTACGTAACGTCGGAGTTTAAAGTGCACCTGGCGTACTCCTTTGACTACTGGATACGTCTTAAACTGGGTCTAATTTTCCGTAATGTGTTCGTGTACTGTACCGCCACGACGGCTGCCGCTGCGAGTTCGAAGGGTAGTTCGAATATGCGTATAGGCCGCAGTACCAGTCACACACGTGCATCTTTGACGTTGCCAACACTTCCATCCGCTTGGCAGAAGCGTAGTCCTTTTGCATGTCTCGAAGAACGCTGTCGCATGTGGTGTCGTTAATAAGTTTAATGAAAACCGTGTTATTTGCAAGAGAAAAGTGGAGGCCGACGTCGGCAGCGGGGATCTCGACCTCTACCCTTAAAAAGTGCTCGACATCTAGTGCTTCTGGTCTAGCACAGTCGTTTCTGAAAGCGAATCTCAATGTTGATTTTTCGCACTGATTCCCTACGAACTTATCACGCTCCGGAATCACGTTAGTGTCGGCCGAGGGAAGTAAACAAGGCGAGCGTGCCTGCGCTGCAAGCGGAAACACACAGCACGTCTGCTCTGTCGGCCGACAAAGCCACACTGACCACTAAGCTACGGGAGGGGGAGGGGAGGGGGCGGTGGAGGAGGGGGGTACAGTGGTCATTGCAACTGCACGGACTATCCTAGCATGCCTTCCATCGCCTCAACTTATCCACAGAATACTAATGTATTGCCACTTGCCCACTATCCACATTATTTGAGGCATTTCACTGATTCCCGTAAGAGTTCGAGCTCGGTGTGCATCTGTGCTGAAGAGATCATTGTCCGTCTCGGATTAATTTTATATTTATATATAGTCAGCCTGATAAGCAGGAGGCCCGAGTCTGAATCTCAGTCTGCCACAAATTTTTAGTTCCTTCGTTTCTTAATCCATAGTGGCTGCGGGACCAAAATGGTGTCACGTCTGAAAGAAGAGGCAACACATATATAGAGTGAATCACCTACAACTTGCTCCGCAAATAGTGTGGAAATGGAAAGCGCTGTTGATGTGAGGTTTTGTTGTTCAAATATGTGTGAAATCTGATGGGACTTAACTGCTAAGGTCATCAGTCCCTAAGCTTACACCCTACTTAACCTAAATTACCCTAAGGACAAACACACACACCCATGCCCCAGGGAGGACTCGAACTTCCGCCAGGACCAGCCGATGTGAGGTTTTCATAAAATGGATTAGCAGTGAGGGGCTCGTATTGTTATCCAATAAAAACATTGTAAGTACAGTTAGAAAGTGTATCTTTTGTGTAAACATACATATTTTAAATGGAACCATACCTATTAATATTAACAAACTAAATGTAGGATATAATTTCAGTGGTGTTTGTTGCAGTATTCTAGTCCGAATCGATTACGAGATATCGTATTTTGAAAAGTTTCCACACCGACACTTGTTTGTGCCATTCAACGTACGTAGTTGCTACGTTCGAAGTTGTAATGTTTGCTTGCAACGTGAGTTTGTATTCCTTGAGTGCGTAACGACTTGATAGTCAGTTAGTGTGTGTCAGTCCAAGCAGTAGGTCGTGAGTGGACGATGGGATTTACCAACGCAGAAAATAATAGTAAGCTTACGGTGTGCGGAGAATATAGGAAGAAAGCAGTTCGACCTTGTATAGTGTACCCGGTAACATATTCCAGTAGATGTCAACCATCTCAGCTATTATTTATCAACCTCTTCTCTCAGTTACGTGAAAGTAGTAGTGTAACACGTAGACAACGTAATAGAAGGAAATAATTGACGGTATAAGAGGGGAAGATTAACGTACTTGCTACAGTTACAGTTGACCCACACGTTAGCTCCTGCATGAGGCAGTGGTACGACTGAGGCAAGTGTCCTATGCATTGTGTACTGACATAGGTCCCATGCCTATCACATCTCTCTACATCTAGAGCTGGATGGAAACGACTATGAGAATCGTTTATCTCCTGTACATGGGCGTTAAGAGATGCTACCCAAGACCGAGCGAGGTGGCGCAGTGGTTAGCACAATGGACTCGCATTCGGGAGGACGATGGTTCAATCACGCGTCCGGCCATCCTGATTTAGGTTTTCCGTGATTTCCCTAAATCGCTCCAGGCAAATGCCAGGATGATTCCTTTGAAAGGGCACCGCTGACGTCCTTCCCCATCCTTCCCCAATCCGATGAGACCGATGACCTCGCTGTCTGGTCTCCTCCCTCAAAACAACAACAACAGCTACCGAAGATGTATCATCTATCTTGTTTAGTGATGAAGCCACGTTTACCAACCACGACCAGGTAAACTGATGAAACATACGCTATTGATCTGTTGGCAATTCGTGTTTCCATGGAGTGTAAACGTGTTGTGTATGGAGTGAACCATCAGCTCACGGGGCTGTTAGTCGCAGACAGAACACTGAACGCGCACAAGTGTTGCAGCCTCTGGCAAGGCCATCTTCCACGGATGCTTGAAGACGTTCCTGTGCAGACTAGATGGAGCTGAAGGAACCAACATATTGACTGTACAGCCCATAGTGAACGAAATACTCCAATATGTCTTTACGAATGACCTCCAAATGGTTGGATTTGACGCACAGGGCCTGTATCTTGGCTGGCCCGTTCTCAAGATATGACACCAGTGTACTCTTTTCTGTGGGGATAGCTGAAATTCGCTGTATGCAAAATACGCTCCAAGATATGCAACGATGTTTTACTGCAGCCTGCTCAGAAATCTCCGCTGAAACGCTAGCGCGTGTACAGCAGTCGTTCCATATCCGACTGGTATCGCGTATTGCAGCTGCCGTTGGCCATTCTGAATATGACCTATGACAGTCAATTGGCTCGTTACTGGTCAGAATCCACATAACTAGTGTACGCACTTGTGTTGTTTTTTTTAGTGTCAGCTACCACAGGTATTGTACATGTATCGATGGGGGAACTTTCCAAAAAACGATATCTCGTACAGGACTCGCACAAGAATCATGCAACAAACACTACTGATATTCTAATGTACCCTACTTTTAGTTTGTTAATGTCAATAGCCTTGGTTTCATTTAAAAAATGTGTGTCTGCATAAAAAATACACTTTGTAAGTATTATTGTTGTTGTTGTTGTGGTCTTCAGTCCTGAGACTGGTTTGATGCAGCTCACCATGCTACTCTATACTGTGCAAGCTTCTTCATCTCCCAGTACCTACTGCAACCTACATCCTTCTGAATCTGCTTATTAGTATTCACCTCTTGGTCTCCCTCTACGATTTTTACCCTCTATAGTACTAAATTGGTGACCCCTTGATGCCTCAGAACATGTCCTACCAACCGATCCCTTCTTCTAGTCAAGTTGTGCCACAAACTCCTCCCCAATTCTATTCAATACCTCCTCATTAGTTATGTGATCTACCCATCTAATCTTCAGCATTCTTCTGTAGCACCACATTTCGAAAGCTTCTATTCTCTTCTTGTCTAAGCTATTTATCGTACATGTTTCACTTCCATACATAGCTATACTCCATACAAATACTTTCAGAAACGACTTGCTGACACTTAAATCTATACTCGATGTTAACAAATTTTTCTTCTTCAGAAACGCTTTCCTTGTCATTGCCAGTCTACAATTTATATCCTCTCTACTTTGACCGTCATCAGCTATTTTGCTCCCCAAATAGCAAAACCCCTTTACTACTTTAAGTGTCTCATTTGCTAATCTAATTCCTGCAGCATCATCCGACTTAATTCGACTACATTCCATTATCCTCGTTTTGCTTTTGTTGTTGTTAATCTTATATCCTCCTTTCAAGACACTGTCCATTCCGTTGAACTGCTCTTCCAAGTCCTTTGCTGTCTCTGACACAATTACAATGTCATCGGTGAACCTCAAAGTTTTTGTTTCTTCTCCATGGATTTTAATACCTACTCCGAACTTTTCTTTCATCGGTATATTGGCTAACAATAAGACCCCTGACAGCCAATCCATTCTGTGAAAACAGCACATCAATAGCACTTCCCATTTCCGCAGTATTTTCGGTGAAAGTTTGAGATGATTTCCCTGTATATTGCTCGTATCATTTGTAACAAGTGACAGTGGAGACTGAATTCGATATGGGGGAATTAACTGGGCAATGTCAGGTCGAAGCCATGTAGATGTCGCGCAGAGAACCTATTACAATTGGGGACGGCGTCCGCTTCTGGAGTCGATTATCGTTTGCATAGTGGTGGCTCGCCGGACCCAAACACAGTGTTTGCGGAGCGGCAAGCGCGTTGAGCGTTGAGCGATATTGGACGGGAGACGTCGCGCAGCCGGCGGCCGTGGATCGCGTAATCTGCTCCTCCGGCGGTGCCTGTCCCCACCCCAGCTCCCCGTCCCCCCATGCCCTCCTCCTCCTCCTCCACCGCCCACTCCTCCCAGCACATTGTGTCACTGGATCCGCCGCCGGCTGTGATGCGGGGAGCGACAACGGCGACCCGGGCCGCGGCTGCTGCATTCCTGGAATTGCGTTGAGGCGGCCCGAGTCCTCGTAAGCACTCGGCGGCAGCCGCGAGCCCACTATTGTCGTCCTCCGCCTGTCTTGTCACCTGCAGCGCTTCCTCTCTTGAAGCTGCCCCTCGCTCAGTGCATGCTCTCGTTCCACCCTGCTCCCTCCCCGCTCCTCCATCGCATCTAGGCTACCTATCTATCTACATAAAACTACAACGACATAGTAAAGCAAGAAATGACAAGATGCAATTGCCTAGAAAATTAGATATTACAGTAGTCCCAATGGCCGAAGCAGTAAGAACATCACAAATAGATATTCAGATGGAGCTTGCAACTGTTTAGTTTTATGACGTGCCTGAACTGTCATTAAAAAAGTAAAGCTAGACACGAAAAACGATTAATCATGGATACTTTCTCGCCTGTTTCTGGATATGGTTCAATTTTTGCTTTATTATTTGAAAAATAATCTTCAAACTTTACTAAAATAAATATTAATATTATCTCTTATTCATGAGACTAAGTCTTCGTATAGGAATAATGTCTTCCATTAATAGAGCGGGATTATTTTTACATTGGTGCGCAATATGCAACGGTTGCCAGAAAGCAATGCATCGCATTTTTTTTTCTCAGCTGAAAACAGTTGATACGAATGCGAAACGCTACGTATATATTATTCGAAGTGTCTTGATAAAGCGCGCCCAGTTTCCGTCACTTCCGACAGATAGCGTAGCTGCAGGACAGTTTCAAAATGGCGTCTGTAGGTGATGAACGTTACAAGCAACGTACCGTCATTGAATTTGTCACTGCAGAGAAAGAAACTGTGGGGAATACTCACAAACGCTTGTGCAAAGTGTGTGGAGCATCTGCTGTCGACAGAAGCGTAGTTAGTTGCTGAGCACGGAGGGTGAGGTCGTCAGAAGGTGGTTCGGCGGAGCTCCACGATTTTCAGCGGTCGGGGAGGCCGTCCACGGCTGTCACACCTGACATGTTGCAGTGAGCGGATGTTGTCATTCGCCATTAAAAGATGCCATTCGTGGAAGACATTTTGAGGACAATGAGGAGGTGGTTCACACAGTGAAGCACTGGCTCCGCCACCAGAACAAGGACTGGTACCGACAGGGCATACATGCCCTCGTTTTGCGCTGGAGGAAGGTAATAGAACGGGATGGAGATTACACGCAAAAATAGGGTGCGTAGATAAAACTCCACTCTTTCGCATGTGTAATTCTCATTGTGTTCAATAAAGAATTGTTGAAGAAAAAAAATCCGGTGCATTACCTTCTGTGCAACCTTCATACATACATTGGAGAGAATAATAAAGCTTGTAATATAATCAAGAATAAATAATTGTTACTTGCGTTAAATAAGCTGAAAATAGTGATGTTTATAATATAATTTCCTGTTGTAAACGATTTTAACTCACGAAAACATTCGAATCCTCTAAATAAGATTCTATGTTACTACGGAAGTTCAGGGCAAAGCCCATCTGCGCTGTTTTTAATCAATCAACCGAAAAAAAAAAAAAACAGTTTGAAAAGACAATATTCTACTCACTTACAGTGCTGGAAGAAAAAATGTTTAAATATTTCACTCCAAGTTGCGCGTCTTGCGCGGAGTTGAAATAATTTGAAATGTACCGCGTAGTGGTGGATTCTGCGACTCTGAATTTCAGAATAGCTTTTTGTAACAATGGTTTCTCGTCGTACGATTTATAACTTGTGATTTTTATGGCTGGGGGTTCCAACAGTTGATGAGGTACGTTCCAGCACCTAAATTTTAGAAATTAAGCACTGTCTGGTAGTCTTTCTCAAGTAACAATGCCGGAAGAAAATTAATTGCCATAGACAAACACGTGTACGCTTGTCTCAAGCAACGACTATCTAAGATAGCTTACTTGACAACAGCTCATTCTGTGGAAAGGCCATGAACGCAGTCGACGGGTAGAATACTGAGTTCAAAGACGCAATCTACATTACTCACTTGCTGCGTGACTCTCTCTGTATACAACTGTGCTTAAGCTCACATAGTTTAGTTTGTAGACTTTGTTTTTGTTAGTCAAATTGTCACTCGGTCGGATGTTCACGTTCTCTTTGGTAACACAGTTACACAAATCGGAAGCAGTAGTGAGAATCTCGACATTTATTAAGTGTTATAATGAAGACTATAAAAGAGAAAGCAGCAAAAGAGACTGTTAACAAATTTCCCACAGAATCATTAAGTTATCGTTTGGCACCCTCTATTAAGAAAGCACAGTGTGCTCTGTACAACAAAGAGAATGCAGATATCAATGCAACACGTGAAAGAGAGTTACTTTAAAAAGGGTGGATTGTTCCATATTTCTGATTGCACTTGTTGTTGATGTGGTCTTCAGTCCTGAGACTGATTTGATGCAGCTCTCCATGCTACTCTATCCTGTGCAAGCTTCTTCATCTCCCAGTACTTACTGCAACCTACATCCTTCTGAATCTGCTTAGTGTATTCATCTCTTGGCCTCCCTCTACGATTTTTACCGTCCACGCTGTTCTCCAATGCTAAATTTGTGATCCCTTGATGCCTAAGAACATGTCCTACCAACCGGTCCCTTCTTCTTGTCAAGTTGTGCTACAAACTCCTCATCTCCCCAATTCTATTCAATACCTCCTCATTAGTTATGTGATCCACCCATCTAGCCTTCAGCATTCTTCTGTAACACCACATTTGGAAAGCTTCTATTCACTTCTTGTCCAAACTATTTACTGTCCATGTTTCACTTCCATACATGGCTACATTCAATACAAATACTTACAGAAACGACTTCCTGACACTTAAATCTATACTCTTCTCTTCTCCAGAAACGCTTTCCTTGGCATTGCCAGTACACATTTTATACCCTCTCTACTTCGACCATCATCAGTTATTCTGCTCCCTAAACAGCAAAACTTCATTACTACTTTAAGTGTCTCATTTCCTAGTCTAATTCCTGCATCATCACCCGACTTAATTCGACTATATTCCATTATCCTCGTTTTGCTTTTCTTGATGTTCATGTTACATTCTCCTTTCAAGACACTGTCCATTCCGTTCAACTGCTCTTCCAAGTCCTTTGCTGTCTCTGACAGAATTACAATGTCATCGGCGAACCTCAAACTTTTTATTTCTTCTCCATGGATTTTAATACCTACTCCGAATTTTTCTTTTGTTTCTTTTACTGCTTGCTCAATATGCAGATTGAAAAACATTGGGGAGATGCTACAACCCTGTCAAACTCCCTTCCTAACCACTGCTTCCCTTTCATGCCCCTCGGCTCTTATAACTGCTATCTGGTTTCTGTACAAATTGTAAATAGCCTTTCGCTCCCTGTATTTTACCCCTGCCACCTGTAGAATTTGAAAGAGAGTATTCCAGTCAACATTGTCAAAAGATTTCTCTAAGCCTACAAATGCTAGAAACGTGGTTTGCCTTTCCCTAATCTTTCTTCTAAGATAAGTCGTAAGGTCAGTATTGCCTCACGTGTTCCAATATTTCTACGGAATCCAAACTGATCTTCACCGGGGACGTTTTCTACCAGTTTTTCCATTCGTCTGTAAAGATTCTGCGTTAGTATTTTGCAGCTGTGACTTATTAAACTGATAGTTCGGTAATTTTACCATCTGTCAACACCTGCTTTCTTTGGGATTGGAATTATTAATTCTTCTTGAAGTCTGAGGGAATTTCGCCTGTCTCATACATCTCTCTCACCAGATGGTAGAGTTTTGTCAGGACTGGGTCTCCCAAGGCCGTCAGTAGTTCTAATGGAATGTTGTCTACTCCCGGGGCCTTGTTTCGACTCAGGTCTTTCAGTGCCCTGTCAAACTCTTCACACAGTATCGTATCTCCAATTTCAACTTCATCTACATCCCCTTCCATTTACATAATATTGTCCTCAAGTACATCGCCCTTGTATAGACCCTCTATATACTCCTTCCACCTTTCTGCTTTCACTTCTTTGCTTAGAACTGGGTTTCCATCTGAGCTCTTGATATTCATACAAGTGGCTCTCTTTTCTCGAAATGTCTCTTTAATTATCCTGTAGGCAGTATCTATCTTACTCCTAGTGAGATAAGCCTCTACATCCTTACATTTGTCCTCTAGCCATCCTTTCTTAGCCATTTTGCACTTCATGTCGGTCTCATTTTTGAGACGTTTGTTTTCCTTTTTGCCTGCTTCATTTACTGCATTTTTATATTTTCTACTTTCATCAATTAAATTCAATATTTCTTCTGTTACCCAAGGATTTCTACTAGCGCCCGTCTTTTTACCTGATTGTACATTCTGATGAGAATTGACCTGGAAGCAACATTTCAGCAAGTTCTGCTCAATAACTTTTGCTCTTCGTATAATTGATGGTTCTGTGAGCAGCAAATCAACACATTAACGTATTTTGCATATTTCTACTCATTAATGACTTATGGAATAATTTTCTGAGGTAACGGATCACTTTCAAACCAAATACTGCTTGCGCAAAAGCAAGCACTGGATCTCCGTGAGTAGCTGCACTTTAATCGCAAGCGGCAGGTACATTAGAAAATGTTTCTTCTACTCTTGCTAACTGCACGAAGTAGTGAAAGTACAAGGATTATCTTTGTACGATCGACCGGTAGCTAGAAGGACTCTACATCTAAAATCAAAAATATTTTATTTTCAACATTTAGCTACATCTTCCAGCTACTTCTCTGCATAATCACCACTCCGAGTTAGACATGTATCATAGCGTTGTACCAACTTTTTAGTACCCTCTAGATAGAAGGCAGCCGCCTTTGCTACCTGTCAGTTTTCTACGCTGGTCTGCAGCTCAATATATGAGCCAAATTACTGTATTCGTACACAGTTGTTATGTGAGCAGATAGATGAAAATTAGAGGTAGCCAAGAACGGGCTGTATAGACGGAAGGGGTAATCAAACACTTCCTGCAGGAATCTTTTTGTGGCATTTGGAATGTGAGGCCGAGTATCGTCATGAAGGAACATTACTCTTAGTTTGTTCTGAATTACCCTTCGTAAACGATTTGCTCCAATCGCTTAATCCACTCGCTGAACAAGATCTTCGGTTGATAAGATCTTCCCTGACCGCCTGCATCATGAACGTCTGTGCGTCCTCCTTCAAATTTCCTGCACCATCGGCTCACTTGTGTCACGCATAACAGTTGCGTTATGTGGGCTCCCTGAACACAGGTGGAATGCTTCAGCATGAAGAAATCGAAAGACAGCACGCACTTCACAGTTGGTGGGAGACTATTGTTCTAGGAATGTTTACGTACTCATAGCACACTCAGAACTGAAAAGAGCGACGGTCATACTGGAGACACTGCGCAACATATGTTGTTGTTGTTGTGGTCTTCAGTCCTGAGACTAGTTTGATGCAGCTCTCCATGCTACTCTATCCTGTGCAAGCTTCTTCATCTCCCAGTACCTACTGCAGCCTACATCCTTTTGAATCTGCTTAGTGTATTCATCTCTTGGTCTCCCTCTACGATTTTTACCGTCCACGCTGCCCTCCAATACTAAATTGGTGATCCCTCGATGTCTAAGAACATGTCCTACCAACCGATCCCTTCTTCTAGTCAAGCTGTGCCACAAGATACTCTTCTCCCCAATTCTATTCAGTACCTCCTCTTTAGTTATGTGATCTACCCATCTAATCTTCAGCATTCTTGTGTAGCACCACATTTCGAAAGCTTCTATTCTCTTCTTGTCTAAAGTATTTATCGTCCACGTTTCACTTCCACACATGGCTACACTCCATACAAATACTGTCAGAAACGACTTCCTGACATTTAAATCTATACACGATGTTAACAAATATTTCTTCTTCAGAAACGCTTTCCTTGCCATTGCCAGTCTACATTTTATATCCTCTCTACTTCGACCATCGTCAGTTATTTGCGCAACATATGTAGAGCGGAAGTCAGAAACGGGCTACGTGGCAAAAGACTGATTCCGAGCTATCAGTTACTTCTCATTTTGACAAAAATATTTTAATAAAGATAACTCACCAATATTTTTTATTTGTTATCTATAGTAAGACTCACACAACTATTGCAATTTTTTAAGTTTCCTTCCTTTTATCAACGAAAATAAATATTTTATTTTGAAAAGCGCAGTACGTGCATGATGTCATACAGGTATTGGCAAAAACAATGTAAGTGTCAATGAAAGAAATCTGAAGCCTTTATCAGTTTTGTTAATGATAAATATTTTACAGATACATTTTACAGATACACTGTCCTGTGATTAAATTATTTTTAATCCTTCTTTTAATTTTATATAGCACAAATCAATTTTATTATTGCTTAAGTGTTCGAAAAAAATTCTCTAGTAACTACTTTCAGATACGGCAGTATCTGTTGCAGCTTCTTTATCCTCTCAGCTTTTTAAACTGTTGTCACGGTAAATCAAAGTTCTTTATTATACACACATAGAAAATGTTTTGCATCACCTCGGTTCCAAGAGTTCTGGAACCTGTACAGAAAATTGAAATAGAGATCAACACAAACATCATTTCCGCCCCTTTTAGTGCTCCTGAAAATCACAAATTGCATGATGTACCACCATAAAGCGAGACCTTCAGAGGTGGTGGTCCAGATTGCTGTACACGGCAATACCTCTAATACCCCTTGCATTGTTGTATGCCTGTATTCGTCGTGGCACACTATCCACAAGTTCATCAAGGCACAGTTGGTCCAAATTGTCCCACTCCTCAACGGCGATTCGTTGTAGATCACTCAGAGTGGTTGGTGGGTCACTTCGTCCATAAACAGTTCTTTTCAATCTATCCCAGGCATGTTCGATAGGGTTCATGTCTGGAGAACATGCTGGCCACCCTAGTTGATCGATTGCCCCTCCCGCCGGAAGTTCGAGTCCTCCCTCGGGCATAGGTGTGTGTGTTGTTCTTAGCATAAGTTAGTTTAAGTAGCGTGTAAGTCTAGAGACCGATGCCTAAGCAGTTTGGTCCCTTAGGAATTCACACACAATTGAACAATTTTGGAGTTGATCGATGTCGTTATCCCGAAGAAAGTCATTCGCAAGATGTGCACGATAGGGGCGCGAAATGTCGTCCAAGAAGACGAATGCCTCGCCAATATGACGCCGATATGGTTGCACTATCAGTCAGAGGTAGCGGTCATCCACTGCAGAAGCAGCCCTAGGGCAGCCTGAGCGAGGCATGTCATCGACAGTTCCTGTCTCTTTTACCTCCTCCACGTCCGAACAACGTCGCTTTGACACTGTGACATTCTTTCGGCCTCTTAAGTTCTTCAGTCTGGGTAAAATCTCTGTCACACGCTGCAAAGCTTTGTGTCACTTAGCCCGCTGTAGCCCCACCAGCTGGTCGACGCATACCACTCATGCTATACATCTACATCTACATCTATACTCCGCGAGCCACCTTACGGTGTGTGGCGGAGGGTACTTATTGTACCACTATCTGATCCCCCCTTCCCTATTCCATTCACGAATTGTGCGTGGGAAGAACGACTGCTTGTAAGTCTCCGTATTTGCTCTAATTTCTCGGATCTTTTCGTTGTGATCATTACGCGAGATATATGTGGGCGGTAGTAATATGTTGCCCATCTCTTCCCGGAATGTGCTCTCTCGTAATTTCGATAATAAACCTCTCCGTATTGCGTAACGCCTTTCTTGAAGTGTCCGGCACTGGAGCTTGTTCAGCATCTCCGTAACGCTCTCGCGCTGACTAAATGTCCCCATGACGAATCGCGCTGCTTTTCGCTGGATCATGTCTATCTCTTCTATTAATCCAACCTGGTAAGGGTCCCATACTGATGAGCAATACTCAAGAATCGGACGAACAAGCGTTTTGTAAGCTACTTCTTTCGTCGATGAGTCACATTTTCTTAGAATTCTTCCTATGAATCTCAACCTGGCGCCTGCTTTTCCCACTATTTGTTTTATGTGATCATTCCACTTCAGATCGCTCCGGATAGTAACTCCTAAGTATTTTACGGTCGTTACCGCTTCCAATGATTTACCACCTATGGCATAATCGTACTGGAATGGATTTCTGCCCCTATGTATGCGCATTATATTACATTTATCTACGTTTAGGGAAAGCTGCCAGCTGTCGCACCATGCATTAATCCTCTGCAGGTTCTCCTGGAGTACGTACGAGTCTTCTGCTGTTGCTACTTTCTTGTAGACAACCGTGTCATCTGCAAATAGCCTCACGGAGCTACCGATGTTGTCAACTAAGTCATTTATGTATATTGTAAACAATAAAGGTCCTATCACGCTTCCCTGCGGTACTCCCGAAATTACCTCTACATCTGCAGATTTTGAACCGTTAAGAATGACATGTTGTGTTCTTTCTTCTAGGAAATCCTGAATCCAATCACAAACCTGGTCCGATATTCCGTAAGCTCGTATTTTTTTTCACTAAACGTAAGTGCGGAACCGTATCAAATGCCTTCCTGAAGTCCAGGAATACGGCATCAATCTGCTCGCCAGTGTCTACGGCGCTGTGAACTTCTTGGGCAAATAGGGCGAGCTGAGTTTCACACGATCTCTGTTTGCGGAATCCATGTTGGTTATGATGAAGGAGATTTGTATTATCTAAGAACGTCATAATACGAGAACACAAAACATGTTCCATTATTCTACAACAGATTGACGTAAGCGAAATAGGCCTATAATTATTCGCATATGATTTATGACCCTTCTTGAAAATGGGAACGACCTGCGCTTTCTTCCAGTCGCTAGGTACTTTACGTTCTTCCAGCGATCTACGATAAATTGCTGATAGAAAGGGGGCAAGTTCTTTAGCATAATCACTGTAGAATCTTAAGGGTATCTCGTCTGGTCCGGATGCTTTTCCGCTACTAAGTGATAGCAGTTGTTTTTCAATTCCGATATCGTTTATTTCAATATTTTCCATTTTGGCGTCCGTGCGACGGCTCAAGTCAGGGACCGTGTTACGATTTTCCGCAGTGAAAGTTTCGGAACACTGAATTCAGTATTTCTGCCTTTCTTCGGTCGTCCTCTGTTTCGGTGCCATCGTGGTCAACGAGTGACTGAATAGGGGATTTAGATCCGCTTACCGATTTTGCATATGACCAAAACTTTTTAGGGTTGTTGTTTAGATTGTTTGCCAATGTTTTATGTTCGAATTCGTTGAATGCTTCTCTCATTGCTCTCTTTACGCTCTTTTTCGCTTCGTTCAGCTTTTCCTTACCAGCTATGATTCGACTACTCTTAAACCTATGATGAAGCTTTCTTTGTTTCCGTAGTACCTTTCGTACATGATTGTTATACCACGGTGGATCTTTCCCCTCGCTTTGGACCTTAGTCGGTACGAACTTATCTAAGGCGTACTGGACGATGTTTCTGAATTTTTTCCATTTTTGTTCCACATCCTCTTCCTCAGAAATGAACGTTTGATGGTGGTCACTCAGATATTCTGCGATTTGTGCCCTATCACTCTTGTTAAGCAAATATATTTTCCTTCCTTTCTTGGCATTTCTTATTACACTTGTAGTCATTGATGCAACCACTGACTTATGATCACTGATACCCTCTTCTACATTCACGGAGTCGAAAAGTTCCGGTCTATTTGTTGCTATGAGGTCTAAAACGTTAGCTTCACGAGTTGGTTCTCTAACTATCTGCTCGAAGTAATTCTCGGACAAGGCAGTCAGGATAATGTCACAAGAGTCTCTGTCCCTGGCTCCAGTTCTGATTGTGTGACTATCCCATTCTATGCCTGGTAGATTGAAGTCTCCCCCTATTACAATAGTATGATCACGAAACTTCTTCACGACGTTCTGCAGGTTCTCTCTGAGGCGCTCAACTACTACGGTTGCTGATGCAGGTGGTCTATAGAAGCATCCGACTATCATATCTGACCCACCTTTGATACTTAACTTAACCCAGATTATTTCACATTCGCATTCGCTAATTACTTCACTGGATGTTATTGAATTCTTTACTGCTATAAATACTCCTCCACCATTGGCGTTTATCCTATCCTTGCGGTATATATTCCATTCTGTGTCTAGGATTTCGTTACTGTTCACTTCCGGTTTTAACCAACTTTCCGTTCCTAATACTATATGCGCACTATTTCCTTCAATAAGAGATACTAATTCAGGAACCTTGCCCTGGATACTCCTGCAGTTTACCAATATTACGTTGACTTTTCCTGTTTTTGGTCTCTGAGGACGGACGTTCTTTATCAACGATGATAATGTCCTCCCTGGTAAGCCGTCAGGTATTTTATCGTTTCGCCCAAGGGGGAGTCCCTCTAACCTAAAAAACCCCCGTGTGCACGCCACACGTACTCTGCTACCCTAGTAGCTGCTTCCGGTGTGTAGTGCACGCCTGACCTGTCTAGGGGGGCCCTACAGTTCTCCACCCAATAACGGAGGTCGATGAATTTGCAACCATTATAGTCGCAGAGTCGTCTGAGCCTCTGGTTTAGACCCTCCACACGGCTCCAAACCAGAGGACCGCGATCGACTCTGGGCACTATGCTGCAGATATTAAGCTCAGCTTGCACTCCGCGTGCGATGCTGGTTGTCTTCACCAAATCAGCCAGCCGCCGGAAGGAACCAAGGATGGCCTCAGAACCCAAGCGGCAGGCGTCATTCGTTCCGACATGTGCTACTATCTGCAGCCGGTCACACCCAGTGCGTTCAATAGCTGCCGGAAGGGCCTCCTCCACATTACGGACGAGACCCCCCGGCAAGCACACCGAGTGCACACTGGCATTCTTCCCCGACCTACCCGCTATTTTCCTAAGGGGCTCCATAACCCGCCTGACGTTGGATCCCCCTTACAGGGTACGATCAAGTCATGCTATATTTCGGGCCTTATATACACTATTAGAAATGATGACAGCGCTTATTACGCTTCTCAGGTTGTAAGCAACGGCACTTAGCTTGGTTTTTAGTCTAGCTAAAAACAAGTTTTTGGCACTTAAGGGGCTCCGGAAAGGCTCAAAATCATGAAAAGTTCAATTTTTACTTTTTTGCGTTTTCTGAATCTGCAGACTATTACCTTTTAATAGAAATATAATTTATTCAATTCCGAAGACTACAACTATTTTTAAATTTTTTTTGAAATGTGTTCTACATGGGCATGACCCACTGTGGCGCTGTTAAACTGCTGTCAAATGGTGTTATTATTAACATCCGTGTTCATCAGGTACATTTTAGTGATGTGAGATAAAGTATGTGTTGTGGCTAACCTGTGATGGTTCAATATATATCGCTGGTGTGATTGTCGATTGTTTCATGTTTATTTATTCTGTCGTTATCTCGAAAATATTCGTAATTAATTCTGTTTCTTGAGTCTCTGTTTTGTTGAAGTATAATAATGAGTAAAAGTAAAGTTATTAGAAATCCTCTGAAGGCTTTTAAGAAAAGGAGAAATTTTGGAAAGCCAAAGGTATGTGTTATTACTGTAAACAATAAAGACGATAACCAAGTGAGTGAACCTAACCTCTCAAGTACACCTGCCCATAGCAGTCAAAGTGGGAAAGAAAATACTTCACAGAAGAAGCTTGGTTCAATGAGTGAAAACTATGAATGTTTTATGGGCGAATCGGATGTGAATGAAATATTTGATATGTCGGTTCTCAAAGGAATTTTTTCAAACTGTGTAAGATGTATTCATTGTAGTGAAGTTGGTCTGGAACTCTCCATAATAAAGCACGTAGGACTTGCTAGTGAAATACAACTGAAATGTGATAAGTGTACATACATGACCACCTTTTGGAACAGTGTTGCAGTAACTGCAACTGAAGAAAATGGTAGCAAAATCTACGAACACAACAACGAGCGATGCTTGCTTTAGACAAGGAACGACTTCGGGCTGCAGACAGGGCTGTAAAGAGTCTAGAGATACAAGCAAGAGTAAACAGGAGGAGGAACAAGAGGAAGCTGGAGGAGGAGTTTGCAGAGGATGAATGCACTAAAAAGTTAATCCAATCTTTGTCGCTCGATTCCCAAAACTTTTATTTTCTCATACTAATTACATGTTTTCTAAGGATCTTCCAAACATATTTGCTTCAAACTTTCAGTAAATGTTACACAGTACCTTCTGCATAATTTAACACAGCCTTTTTCCAAAAAACTGTATATTTTAGAATATATAAATAAAAAATTGCAAAAAAATGTTGTGAATTTTTATTACAATTGAAAAAAATCATCTTTAATAACTGAACTAAAATTTTGTAAAATCCCTGTGTTAAGTTGTAGCGCATATTCCAATAAACAATCTGTAAAAAGTTCAACTTCCTACCTCAAATACTTTGTGAGGAAAGATGTAATTTATAAGCGTTATTTTAACACTGCAAGTATAGGGCGTTCCGGAGCCCCTTAAGTCGTTATTGATTTCCTTTCTACATATCTGCGCAGATTCATTGGATAGTGGTTCACTGGATAGTGGTATTAATTGTACGAATTATGTGAGCTTTTTTTTAAAAATTTGCTTTTGTACTTCGGTACCATAATGTACTCCTCGAGACCTAAACAACACGTGCCATCATACTAAGTGGAGTAACTAGATCATTTAATTTCAACGAAAAGCCGGTTGGCTGACCCTTCTCAACTCTCTGCCTAAATATATATATATAGTTTGGTCTTGGGAAATGGTCGCCACTCTCAACTTGACACATGAGACAAAACTGCAAATGTCAGCTTACCCCCACTTTTAGAGAGATCCTAGTTCCAACTACAAGACCAGAAACATAAAATGCTAGCCGTGCAGTCTGAGGCGTCTTGTCGCTGTCAGGGCAGCTCCCACCGCCGGAGGTTCGAGTCCTCCTCGGGTATGGGTGTGTGTGTGATTCTTAGCGTAAGTTAGCTTAAGTTAGATTAAGTAGTGCGTAAGCTTAGAGACCGATGACCTCAGCAGTTTGGTCCCATAAGGCTTTACCACAAATTTCCAGTTTCCATAAAATGCTCTACTAGATCTCCAAGATGCTTCTTTGAACATCCTTCGCAATTTAAATAAACAAAAAATTTTGTGAAAACATTTCAAAGATGTGAAACTCAAAACATAATGCCACATTTACAAACTCCAATTTTTACGTTGATCATGTGGTTCACTCTCATTTTAATTAGTGTCACATAAAGCGTTTCTTCGATCAACACCTCCTCCAGAAAATTGTTAGCTTCTAGAAATGATGTTACGTCCTTACAAACAAAAGCAAAGAAAAAAAGAAGAAAATTAGCTGATCGGCTATCACTATCGACAGCTCTGCTGTAAAACGACACACACAATTCGTTGCATCGTAGACCTTCTGTCCACCATGAAGGCCCACTATTGATAGTTAGATTTTGTAAATTTTGTATCATCTCTCCGTTGTCGAATCTGGACAGCATCTAGCCCGTCAGTCCAAGGCAGCGAACGTATTAAGTATAACAGTTCCTACACCGTTCAGAACATCTTCCTAAATATCCACGGAATGTTTACGCTCGTGTAGCCTACTACAGTGCCCGCATCGCTTTTCAGACTGAAGTCCAGAAAAAAATATTTTTCCCCCGACAAACTGTCCCTCGCAGGCTTAGAAATATGTGGAGTGATATTAAAATTAACACTTTCATCCAAGTTTCTTTGTACCTTCTTCCGTGCTTTCTACATAGCTGCAACTGTTGAGGACAACCAACTGTATTCGCAGAAGTGGACCTCTATTGCGTCCCTATAGGCATACGAGTACCTTAATTGAGTGAAAGGCTGAAGTTTGTAATTTCAGTTCTTGTCGTTTTCTGGTGCTAAATGTGTTTTCCAGCTCTGGTATGGTTAACTTCGGGCTACGAGTTTTAGATTATATCGGTTGTTTTGTTAAAAATAGTTTCGAATAATTATCCTTTTACGATTAATTTTTGATCTTCCCTTTATTTCTGGAGTAATAACACAGTTTTCTTCAATGAAATGTCGTGGATAACATCAGTGACACACGCGAGGACATGAAAATGTAGTTTCACGTACTGCTGTTGACTTAAGGTCGCAGGCGTACTCGCTTTCGATTGCGTGTAATTGTTGCTGTACACTGTTAGTAGGCACAGTTTGAAGCTTTAGCACCACCTACGAAACCACGAGTGCAGCTAAGAAATGGTCACTGTTTACGTTTGATTCAGCTCTCAAGTATTCAAGCTCATTACCATTTTATGTCGGCTGCCAGGAGATTCCGTGAACTGAAATGGTAATTCGTGGGTAGCAGTCGATAAATTATTCCTAATAAGAAATCGTAATAGCCCTCACAATCTCTGTTCGTATCCTTTCTGCTCGGTTTCAGAATAGATTTTCAGCCTTGCGAAGATAGCTGTGATAAATATTTCAATATAGTCGGGGAATCTTGGCCATTATACTGAAATATAATAGCAAGTGATGAATAAGGCTCGCAAGAGGACAGAGAAATGAAAAAAAGCTCTGCGGTTATTTCATTTCACTTGGCGTTTGTTCTGGGAGAAGCAGAATTACACAACTTCACGAGCATCCATCTTGAGAGAGAATTTTGCAGAGCCTCCCCTGAACAGGAAATGTAGACGGCGCTGTGGAATTTTCTCGTAGAGAATATTTCTGCGGTGTAACTGGAAGGTGAAACAGGAAACCAAACCCGTCACAAAACTTCTTCACAATACTTTCTTAATTTTTTTAAAATACTTACAAGATCATTTGATTGTCTAGATCGCAAACAATGTACAACATTAAATTTGTTAACTACTTTCGGTTGTTCTTACAACCATCCTTGGATCTAAATGAACGACCAGAAACAAAAAACTGTTTTAGGTAAAATTGACTTACGTAGTCAGCATGAATATACATATTTCAAGATAAATTAAGGACATAGGAATCATGGTAAAGACCTGTGGCAATATACACGGTAGGTTTAGACCGTATCGTTTTCATATCTTGCTAATAAGTAAGAAAGGAAAAGTAGCTATCAGATGAACGTGAGCCACAATCAGTTTTATGGCATTACAAAAATAGGGAAGCAATATTGAAATTTACGTGATTCTAATGTAAGAGACAATATCAGTAGTTCGTTGGCTATGCCAATGAAATAAAAATGGTACTACAGTCTCTTTTACAAAACAAATTTGGTTGCCAGGATCGATATGTTGACACTTCGATTACTAGTTTCGACCATACCCAGATGTATAAAGGAAAACATGTCGAGGCTGCAGACTTACAATCATATCTATATAAAAACACCGTAGCAGAGCATATACAACAGCTCAAAACAACGTAGCAGAGCATATACAGCAGTTCAATGACAAAAACTGAACTTCCATAAAACCCGACAGTGCTAGTTACATCTACACCTACCACTCTGTAACATGAGCACTATACGGTATGATGTAAAATAACAACTCTTAAGCATTTCTGTTCATCTCGACGGATACTATCCAGAGTCAACTTATAATAACAAATGTTCTAATAAGTAGAATTCCATATAAAAATATTCCAGAAAAAGGCGAAATATTACAATGACATGTCAGAGGTGCTATCATAAAGCATATACGAATGGTACGAACAAGACGGACATATGACACACTTTGCCGCTTCGTGGTGTAATGTCGTGCTGGCAGCGACAGGGTAACTGACGACTGGATCTGGAGTAATACGGAAGCTAGTCCAGAGAGGCTTTCGATTGTGTCCATCCATACGATGTGAATTTTATAAGAGTTATTATTTTAAAGCATATTATGCAGTCCTCATGTGACAGAATGGTGTAAGCGTTGTATGATGTAACTACCACTGCCCGGTTTTATATGTAATTTTTGTCTTTTAGCTGTTATGGATGCCCTATAACATTTTCTTTATACAGGTATGACTATAAGTCTGTAACCTCTACATCCTTTCTTTTTATAGATCTGAGGATGGCAATACATATTGCCGAAATTAGTAATCTAGTAATACTCTTAACATAGCGATCATGGCAAATAAATTGGTTTACAAAACAAGGATATGTTATAAACTTATAGATCCCCTGTTGCGTTGTGATAAAGTTAGGTAACCATAAAAAAGAGTGAAATAAATCAGCACAGAAGATATAAGTTGCCATAAACAGAGCACATAAACATACCACACCTATTAAAATTTCACTTGAGCGTAACATTATACATCGTTACAAAACGTAACTTGTCGAAACCAAGTACACAAATATAGAACTGTGCAAAGTACGTGAAACGTATTTGTGACTCATTCAGATCCATTACCTGAAAAACAGCTGTGTGTTTTTGCGAGTGGCCGAGCGGTTCTAGGCACTACAGTCTGGAACAGCGCGACCACTACAGTCGCAGGTTCGAATCCTGCCTCGGGCATGGATGTGTGTGATGTCCTTAGGTGAGTTAGGTTTAAGTAGTTATAAGTTCTAGGGGACTGATGACCTCAGAAGTTAAGTCCCATAGTGCTCAGAACCATTTGAACCATTTTTGTTTTTGTGAAGGCCAATCAAGAATTGCTAGATAAGCCCGCAGATGGCGTGCAAGTACGCACACTTACAAAACTGTCATCGCTTCTGTCTATAAGCTGGTCGTAAGCTGTGTTCCAAAAATCAACAGCATAGAGACAAAAGTGATGACACTTTCTGCAGGACCTGACCATCATTTTGCGGGACAATGCTCAAGCACGTACAGTGCAAGCCGCTACTGAGCTGTTTGACAGATGGGGCTCCTAAGTGCTATCCCACCTACTGCAATCCCCTGACTTAAGCCGACGTAAGTTCAACTCGATTTCTAAACTGAAGGAAACACTTCACGTCATTCGCTTCAGTACTGCTACAAATTCGTCGGGCAATAGACAGCGCCGTTCGAACTGTCAACACAAGTGGCACTGCTAAGAGTATCTACGACTTCCACATCTCTGGCAACGGGTTATACACAATGCTAGTGACTACTATGAAGGTCAGTAAAACTTTGAAACATGTATCTATTTTGTACGAGCTGTAAATAAATAGTTGCCACTATTAAAATTCCAACCCTCGTATTAGCGCAATACTTTGACACACTACTAATCTGTGATAAAGCGATACAGATCTAAGAATTCGAGAAGCCAGAACTCAACCCCGATTCCAAACCGCCAAGATACGAGGAGATCGTGAAAATAATAAAATCACTGAAAAACAAGAGAGCACCTGGAGAAGAGGGGCTGATTGCGGAAATCCGGAAATTAGACCACGAACGCATCATACTCATAGTACACAAAATCATCAAAAACACCTGGGAAACAGAAAACATACCATAAGAATGGAAGTCAGCGATAATACACCCCTTCCACAAGAAAAGAGGCAAAATAGACCCTAGAAACTACAGCGGAATTTCGCTACTGCCTGTGACATACAGAGTTGTATCAAAAACTCTGTTAAATCGTCTAGAGCCTCAAGTATATCCGCAAATAGGAGAATATCAAGGAGGGTTTAGAAGGGAAGATAATGCAGTGAACAGATCTGGTGCATGAGAACAGTACTGACGATAAGAAAGTCCAGGAACAGCACAATTACATTCGTCAGCTTCAAGAAGGCCTACGACTCCATAGATAGAGAAACACTCTTCAATACACTGGGAGAAATGAAGCTGGACAACAAAATCAGAAATCTAATCCAGGAAACGTTAACAAATACAACAACCAAAGTGACGATTATGGGAGAGATCTCGGAACCGTTCTAAATCAAGACAGGAGTGAGGTAGGGGGAAGGCCTGCCATCCTTTCTATTTAACATTATCAGGACATGAAGCAAAGGAGTCAATGGGATGAAGATTGGGAGACACAAGAATAAAAACAGCAGAAATGAAACACATCCTACTATCCAATTTCGTAATAGTAGTGATAAAGGTAAGACCCCTTAACGGAGAACAGTAACCAAAAAAAAACCGAAACAGATTTAATCAACTTAAAAAGCCAAGGACTACAATATAAATTTTGACATTTGAATACAGAATAAAAAACATTAAGAACAAGACATCAAAATAACAAATAGACCTTGAAAGACTTCCAATGAGGATGATCTACTCTGCATAGTTGTATGTTTTATCCTCTTGGTTTCGAGAATTTACATTTTGCAAAGACGTATTGAGTGCAATTTTAGTAAGCGTGGTAGCTTCATTTATTTATTTTTCGTCATGTGCTCTGATTATTGAAAATTATATCTTTTATGCTGATTTATTTCATTATTATTAGTGAAACTGTTTTTTTCTTTTATCACCGTAGGTTGAGAATCACTCTTTTTTGCCTCACTGGTGAAGCCAACACTACTGCTGTTGTCTTTTGCATGATTGCATGAGAATGGTATATACGTTCATTACTTTCCTGTTTCTGTAATGGTTCTTTCTTACTTAGTAGGAAGATATGCAAACGATGCGGTCTAACCTTACTGTGTATTTTGAAACAATGTCCTTACCACGGTTGGTATGTCGTTTATTTTCGTGCGTTACTTTGTCTTGAAATACCTATATACCTGACGACTGTTTAAATCAGTTTTACTTACGGATTTTTCTATTTCTGCTTGTTCTTTCGTATCTGGTTATGTCGACCACCAAAACTGGTTATGGAATTTAATTTCGTATATTGTTTGCGATCTAAAAAATTAAAACATTTTGTATTAAGTTATATAAAAATTCTCTGAAAATATTGAAGATCACGTTCTCTGTTTCCTGGTAGTATCATGTATTACTAATTATCCGTAATACATCGTGACTCAAGAACCTTCTGCATAGGATGGGTGGAAAGAATGTGCTTCCGGAAACGCCGCAGACGCCGTATGTCTTGCAGCTGTTAGTACTCTAAAAGATTTAATTACTCTGATCCGCAGCGGAAATTGTCTCATATGCAACCTCCATGTGCTTAAGGGAAACCATTAAAGAATAATTTTAAATCCGGTGCAGCTACAGCTAAAATAGTTATCTATGGTGGATCTACCAATTCATAAATTAGAACAGGTATTTTAGAACTGTTGAAATATAAAACTAACCGAAAAGACCAATAGTCCGCTTTGGCTGTACTTATTTAAGTCGATTACATACCCAGACAACCGGTTACGCAACTTTTAATTTGCATCTTCATGGTGTGTATCTGTACTTTGATAATGGAGGAGTAAAGTTTTCTGAGATATCTTAAAGTACTGATGAACAGACTTAAACAAGGAAGAAAATACTACGCATCTACACTCCTGGAAATTGAAATAAGAACACCGTGAATTCATTGTCCCAGGAAGGGGAAACTTTATTGACACATTCCTGGGGTCAGATACATCACATGATCACACTGACAGAACCACAGGCACATAGACACAGGCAACAGAGCATGCACAATGTCGGCACTAGTACAGTGTAAATCCACCTTTCGCAGCAATGCAGGCTGCTATTCTCCCATGGAGACGATCGTAGAGATGCTGGATGTAGTCCTGTGGAACGGCTTGCCATGCCATTACCACCTGGCGCCTCAGTTGGACCAGCGTTCGTGCTGGACGTGCAGACCGCGTGAGACGACGCTTCATCCAGTCCCAAACATGCTCAATGGGGGACAGATCCGGAGATCTTGCTGGCCAGGGTAGTTGACTTACACCTTCTAGAGCACGTTGGGTGGCACGGGATACATGCGGACATGCATTGTCCTGTTGGAACAGCAAGTTCCCTTGCCGGTCTAGGAATGGTAGAACGATGGGTTCGATGACGGTTTGGATGTACCGTGCACTATTCAGTGTCCCCTCGACGATCACCAGTGGTGTACGGCCAGTGTAGGAGATCGCTCCCCACACCATGATGCCGGGTGTTGGCCCTGTGTGCCTCGGTCGTATGCAGTCCTGATTGTGGCGCTCACCTGCACGGCGCCAAACACGCATACGACCATCATTGGCACCAAGGCAGAAGCGACTCTCATCGCTGAAGACGACACGTCTCCATTCGTCCCTCCATTCACGCCTGTCGCGACACCACTGGAGGCGGGCTGCACGATGTTGGGGCGTGAGCGGAAGACGGCCTAACGGTGTGCGGGACCGTAGCCCAGCTTCATGGAGACGGTTGCGAATGGTCCTCGCCGATACCCCAGGAGCAACAGTGTCCCAAATTTGCTGGGAAGTGGCGGTGCGGTCCCCTACGGCACTGCGTAGGATCCTACGGTCTTGGCGTGCATCCGTGCGTCGCTGCGGTCCGGTCCCAGGTCGACGGGCACGTGCACCTTCCGCCGACCACTGGCGACAACATCGATGTACTGTGGAGACCTCACGTCCCACGTGTTGAGCAATTCGGCGGTACGTCCACCCGGCCTCCCGCATGCCCACTATACGCCCTCGCTCAAAGTCCGTCAACTGCACATACGGTTCACGTCCACGCTGTCGCGGCATGCTACCAGTGTTAAAGACTGCGATGGAGCTCCGTATGCCACGGCAAACTGGCTGACACTGACGGCGGCGGTGCACAAATGCTGCGCAGCTAGCGCCATTCGACGGCCAACACCGCGGTTCCTGGTGTGTCCGCTGTGCCGTGCGTGTGATCATTGCTTATACAGCCCTCTCGCAGTGTCCGAAGCAAGTATGGTGGGTCTGACACACCGGTGTCAATGTGTTCTTTTTTCCATTTCCAGGAGTGTAGTTAGGAAACTAGGTGTTGATCCCTTACGCCCCAGAGAGAAAGGGCCTATGCGTATTTAATACATAAGACTTGTGATTTCATACCAAAAGTAAATTATCTACAGGTGCTATGCCATATGATACAGGAAGTTGTTACAGAATGCTGCAGAGTTACTGTTGTCGTGGCTAGGAAAAGTTCACAGCCTCCATCATTGATAAAAACCATCATCAGTAATGAAAATCCAGTCTAAAAAACGAAGTAATAGGATTAGGACCTGATCCTTGATTAAAAAATAGTGACGCAGTGACTAAAATGAAAAAAAGAGATGGGGACGGTCCCCATGTAACGAGGAACAACTGCCAAGAACGAGACTGGCTTGTGTTAAAAACACGAACTGTCGTCACTTTTCCTATTAAAACTATTCATTTGGGTCTATGTCAAGCAGCAGACGACGCCACTCGTATAGGTTACCCATGAAAGTTTTGGGTTCTGGGGTGACTGAAGGATAAAATAGTGAAGAAAACTAATAAAATTAATGTATTGAAATAATGAAAAATTATTTTGAACATGATTTTGGGCCACCATGATCGAAAGGAAGAAGCTGATGCTGAGGTCAAACTTACCGAAAGCCGACACGCTTATGTGTGTTTGTCACCAACATACCAATAATCGTAGCAGCTGAAAACACAAATATGAGGCGTCCAGTGTGTTTTCGGAGCGTGTGCGGTGGCTGCCATTAGGACAGTTTTATATTTTAGGAGTTTTAACACTTGTATGAACTGGTCAATCAATTATGTATAAACATTAAAGAAATTTGACTTTACATTCACTTACAGCTCGCAAAACAGCAGGCCTACTTATACTGAATGCACTATTTCTTTTTACATGTTTTTGTGTTGTTATTCAAATACAAATGTGTATATTTTGATATTTTGTTGTCAATGCTAATTAATTCAAATACTGTATAATAATATGCATGGAAACTATTAACAACAGTTTTTTAAGGATGAAGTAGACACGCTGAAAACGTCACGGTCTTTGCGCTGTTTACTAATCAAACATTAATAATGAAAGACTGTCTGAATGGCAGGCGAGAGCGTGAGTGAGGAGTCGCCAGTTTACAGTGAATGGGGTCGAACGAGAAGTAACAGTTAGAGCGGAAGATTAAGCTTTATAGATATAACGTGCAGGCTGCAGAACGGGCCACAGTACGAAGTTTTGTGAGGAAGAGAAGTGTGTGGCCAACCTACTGAAATTTGCCTGTAGCAGGAAAAAGGGCCGTTGTATTCTAACTGTTAGCGCCATGGCACTAAGTCGCGCCAACAGCTGTTCCACCTCAGAGTAGGTCTGTGCCGTTTCAGACTTTTACATATGTGCAGTATAAGGCTTACCAGCGTTCTAGGGTCAGATTATCGAATAATACAGTACTTCTGTGAACTGTAATGCTTGTTCTGCTTCAATGATTTTCCCGCTTCATTGTTATCAACAGAAGGATCCTGTTCTTATCATTGTAATAACCATGTGTCACATTAAAGAAAAAGAATAGCATTTTAAATTCCTGAATGGCATTCTAATGAAATGATAAAGCTTACAAGTTAAGTTACAGAATTAATTCAATTTTTTTAATTTAATTACTTTCATTGCATTGCTGATAAGAAAAATTATTGAGTATCAGAAGCTGTTATTACGCCAATGTAAAAGGGTATATTTGCTTTAAATGTATTTAATCAAATATATTTATTGATTTGTCGTATGATGTTGGCTGTGGTATTTCGGGGTTATGTTTCTATTGCAGCTGATGGTGACATAATTAGTGCTTGAATACTATATTTCTGGGAATGAGTTTTTTTTACTGGAAAGATGTGGTTAATAAAATCTAAAGACAATGAATATTATAGTGAAGTAACATTTACCATTTATTTCCTCGTTACTTGCTGCAGATATTATATACCTTTGGATGTTAATGATTCTAAAGCGTTCAATACAATGATAATTACCTCTGAGATATTTTATGACCTCTAGCATTTTAGTACATTGATCGTTGTCTCCAACACACGTTGCAGTAATTGTTATGTAAATTTAGTTTTAAAGCAGCATAGGCAGTTTCACAGCTTTTGTCCTTTGGGTGTGGTGACTTTACCATTTCATTAAACAACTACAGCTTCAATAAATATTCGTTTCGTAATCAATAACAGATTCGTTAATTAATAAGAAATTAATCCACATAACTGAACATTTTTTGTATCACATCGTTAGTTATGCAGTATCATTATATCAAGTTCATTCTGTCGTTACATATTCTTTGGAACTGTTCCCTTATCTGAAAATTACAGAACATTAGATTACACGTGTTTTTGATGTACTGGAGAGTGCACGTAAGTTACACACTTATGATTGTTATATGTCTGTCTGATGTGGGATTGTTATTAAATACATCCGTCGATTTTTAATCTACGTCTAGTTGCAGTCTGTTTAATGTCTGAGTAAGAAATATGCTGTAACGATTTTAACTGCCACTTTGTCCCTCCGACGTCAGTGTCGCCTATATTGTAGCTATATATGTAAATAAACGCCATACGAGAAGACCTGCAGGAAATTTAATTTACTCGCAATTGGTTCCAAACAATTACGGTCGCTGTCAACTACTTCGTGGAATGCTTGTCAAATTAGACTAAATGCGTCCTGACAGCAGTTGTTTACCATCTACCGCGATTAAATTAAGGTTTATGCAACAGCTACTGTTGGTTATTTACGTTTATTGCTAGTGAAAGTAAAATGATCTGAGAATACATCACAGCAGTAATGACGCGAAGAATCGTACGAGAAACAGCAAAATACGATATGAACTGTAAGTTGTGTCAGAACACTAAATTTATCTGTACTGCTTAAGCATACTTGTTACTTAGTAGAAATTAAGTTATAGTTGAAACATACTCACTGGGTTTAATCTTTCTCTCCACATCTACTTCTGTCCTACGCAAGGTACCGTGTGGTGTGTGGCGGAGCGTACCCGAAGCACTGCGATCATTTCCTGTTCACTCGCGGATGGTCCACAAATAGAAAGCTTGTCTGTATGCCTCTGCGTATTGCCGAAGTTTCTTCAATGCGGCCTTCGACAGGATGTAACTCAGCGTAAGTAACATAAGAGATATGTTCAAAAAATTCCGGAACAATCGTAATTTCGCCCTAATAATGTGTTGGAGAGAAATGTGGCTGGTATCCTTGCAAACGCCAGTGTTTAATGTATAACAGCAGGATGTTTCATTGCTGTGTGTCTATTAGTTGTTGTTCAGTGCTGTATTGAGCAGAATATTGTGTCGCAAGGTTTTCGAATTTCGAGATGGCTGGATTAGAGGAACAACGTGTCTGCATTACATTACATTTTGCGTGAAACTCAAGAAAACCTTTCCAGAGACGCACCAAATGATGCAGGAAGCGTACGATGATGAGTGCTCATGCCGTACTCGGTATGACGAATGGTTCACACGATTTAAAAATGACCAGACGGAACACAAGGATGACCCTCGTTCAACGTGTCCTTCGGCGTTCACCAACGACGCTCATTCCAGGAGCGTCAACGAAATCGTGCGTGCCAGTCAAAGACTGAGTGTTCGACAGACTGCAGACGAATGTAACATTTCAGTTGGATCACATCATGAGATCCTCACACGGCATCTTGGAATGTATCGTATTGCCGTCAAGTTCGTCTCACAGTTCATGAGTCACTCGCATCTCAACAACACACCTCGTAGCTAAAGAAATTAAAATATCTAAATTACGATTTATATTACAGTTTAATTCAAGAAGTTGTAATTTATTAGTACACGAAACTAAAGGAAATGGCACGAAAATTACGATGTGTTCTAAAAGAACAATGCACTGCAGTATAATGCTTTGGAACATCACACTCTAAAGACACAGAAAGGTGACTGTGGCAATGCCCGCAACGTTGGTTTTACCAGTAAGAGTTTTATAACGTTTTATCATACTAAGTAGAAAAAGTAGCGAAATGATAATTAAATCGACACCCTAGCTGCAAACACGCGTTGATATACATCATTGGGGACATGTTGAAACGGTGTGCCCGACCGGGACTCGAACCCGGGATCTCCTGCTTACATGGCACACGCTTTATCCATCTGAGCCACCGAGAGCACAGAGGATAGTGTGTCTGCAGGGACTTATCCCTTGCACGCTTCCCGCTATTAGGTGCACTGCGAATGTAGTGGTGTGGACATGTTGGGAATGTGTGTCTCTCTGTAATAAAAAACTGAGTCAAGGAATCAACGATCAACGTGAACGGATGTCTTGCAACGTCCGTCCATATCCAACGCAACGAACTATATCGAACAAAATGAAAAAAAAGATGGATAGAGCGTCTGCCATGGGAGGAGGAGATCCCGGGTTCGAGTCCCGTTTGGGGCACACATTTTCAACATGTCCCCAATGATGCATGTCAACTCCTGTTTGCATCTAGGGTGTCGATTTAATTATCATTTAGTTCTAGAGAAGCTGCACGGTCATCAATGGTATCTGTTCTTTCGGGAAGAGGCACTACCTTTATGTATAGAAAAAGTAACTTACATCTTAACCCTTTCTAAAGTAATTCTGAAATTACTCTAATTGTGGAATACCTGCATCTACAATTGTAGGTTTCTTGGCATAGTTGCAAAGGAGAAGATAATGAAGTTGAACCTATATCTTCGTCTTTCGCTGACATGTAATTATATTTCACTCACTATATTACTGCCTTTAAATTTTAAAAAATCCTCTTACGATACTGGATACGGGACTTATTCATATCATAGGCTATACATTCGGCACTCATTTCTGCCACTACATATATACTTCGCTCTACTGGGCGCGCCGTAAGTCAGTGCGTCATGATCGAGTCCGACAGCAGGGAAAAGTATATGACTAGGCAACTATTCAGACTATAGCACGCAGTTTTGCTTTAGAACAACTTTCTGTGTAAAGAACCAAAGTTTTAGCTTCCTACAAGTACCAGTATTCATTCCCCTATTACATTAATGGATATGTAAAGTTAAAGACGAAAATGGTAATACCAAGAACGGACTAAGGAGTCATCGAATACACTAAACTGTGAAACTGTAACACACTACGGAGTTGCAGAGAATCAAAAATCTTTTTCTAATCAATATGTACACAAATACTACGATTTGATCATCACAGTTGCAACAACACCTATTGAACGTCTTTGTTATTTACAGAAAATGTAATTTTTTTTTTTTTTTTTTGTAAATTTTTCATTTTAGTTTGATAACTGGACAGTACCTACTTTCTCATTCACAATACAATTTTGTAGACCTGTTTAGGAAAGTGTGACTGACTACCTTCATGAGTAAGCAAGGAAAGTTTCGGCACGCGAGCGTTTTACAGAAAATTTCGGTTCTGAAGTTACACATTTTTATTCGGTGTGAAGCTCTTGACAGCTCTTGTGCGCGAAGAGCCCTTCGTTTGGATGGGCAGTAACACCGCCAACATATCTTAAATTTCTGTCAAGGCTGCACTCGTGTTAACACGACGTGTTTTAACACCCACAGCATGTTTGGACACAGCAGTTACGCTGTCGAAAGCATGGCACCTGTACGTCGGCCCTGATATTTGAACATTTACATGCTACAGCAACGGAAAAAGAGTAATGGAAATTCCCTCGCCACACCTGAATTAACACGTACAGCTCACCAACACTATGTTCCGTCACTCAGAGATGAACAGACGTTAAAAGCCGCCGTTCCAACTGACAAAGTACGCAAAATAGCTGGCTATGTTTATATCTCCATCTAACAATTTCCTCTGGAAGTAAGGCACTTAAAAAGCAACAGGAAACTTACAAATGTTAGAAGCACTGGGAATCCCTTCTTTCTTTTTTTCTCTATGGTCAATGATACGAGTTGGCAATCATTAGAACCGACGATTCATCCGCTAAGAGACTCGACGGGATACTAGTACATCAACAATTTCTTTGAGGTAACTCGGCAATGTCTTTATCTTCCGATATGCGTCACTGTCAATTTACACTTCATGACCTAATCACATTTATATAGTCTGTAGGTCGTATTCGAGACATACTTCGTATGATCTAAATTGGCTAGTTAGATACATAAGGGGGTTAAAACGCCGTTATCGGCTAACACTCTGATTGCTGGCAGGAGAGAGGTGATAATTAACCGGAATTAAGAAAAGTGATAACGTTAACGTTAGATGTACATGTCAAGTATGACAGAATATCCAAACAGCGAAAATTTGTACGTTATTTTATACTGTGAAAGTGTTCTCAAGTTTCCCAATGGCACCATTGTCAGTATCGTCAAAGAAATGGCAGATACCATTTCTGTCAAAGATGAACATAGACAACGACGCTCGCGCATATCAGTGGAATAGGTTACCACCTAAATCCCTAAATCAAACAGTGGGCAATCATATTAGCGTCTACAACAACAAATCAACAAAACAGTTTGTGTGTTAGAATATAATGCATCTGAATCGTGGTTTAGCACAGTATGTCGTCTTCAGTTTTGGATGATGCTGTTTGAAGTTTGGCCTCACAGAAACACCACATAACGGCTAGCGGAGAACAGTCAAGGCTTAAAAGTAATCAATACTTCCGTGACCTCTGAATTAACAGCGTTGTAGTACCATTTACTACCAGTTCAACGTGTTCCTTGAGTGAACTCTTGCTCACACGAACTTTAAAACCTTTTAGAAGAACCGCTCACACAACGGCTTCACATTCTCGCAGCACGTACGTCACAGTCGCTACGCATAGCGATTGTCTGGACACTATCGCAGGTCATAGTGATGTACTTACGTAAGTAGTTGATTTAAAGAGACCTAACGAGTAGCTAGTGGGACGTCCTTTCACTCAGATGACGGAGGTTACTGTGCGTGGAATAGAGTGTAGGAGTCATCTTCATTCATGACCGCTCCAACTCACGACGTCTAATCAGAGATGAGTGTTTTTCTCAGTATGAGTTAGATTGTAACTTTCCTACAACTTTAGTAAACAACCAACCGAGCGTGATTAAATATACCTAATTATTGAACAAGGCATCAATTTCGAATAAAACCGGCAGAAAGTGAGGAAAGTGTGTAGCTAACCATTACTGCGGCACTTAAAAAGTTGGCCTTAAGAACGATGTAATACAATATTATGAAGATTAACTACGTTAAGTTAACCTAATTTGAAACTGCAGTGTGATGAAAAGCTAATTAGCAAGTGAAATAAAACAGTTGCCAGTTTTAATACTAATTAGGTTGGAATTTGAACTTACGTAACAGTTAATGATAGGTATGTGGGCCCAGTGGTCATAAGATGCTCTGGCATAGAGTGTAGGAGTCATCTTCATTCATGACCGCTCCAACTCACGACGTCTGATCAGAGATGGGTGTTTTCCTCAGTATGATTGAGTTAGGTTGTAACTTTCGTACAACTTTAGTAAACAACCAACCGAACGTGATTAAATATACCTAATTATTAAACAAGGCATCACTTTCGAATATAACCGGCAGAAAGTGAGGAAAGTGTGTAGCTAACCATTATTGCGGCACTTAAAAAGTTGGCCTTAAGAACGATGTAATACAATATTATGAAGATTAACTACGTTAAGTTAACCTAATTTGAAACTGCAGTGTGATGAAAAGCTATTTAGTAAGTGAAATAAAACAGTTGCCAGTTTTAATACTAATTAGGTTGGAATTTGAACTTACGTAACAATTAATGATAGGTATGTGGGCCCAGTGGTCATAAGATGCTCAGTTGAACATGCAAATAGTCACCGCATTTGGATGTCCTATCCGCTCGTTCCTTTGCTTTTAATTGTGGAATTATCATTGCACTCTTAATATTACCGCGCTTCCATCGAAAGCTGTTTTCACTTTTCTATATGCTGTCAATCCCTCCCACAATCATTTAATTTTTGATTTCTTCACGTTTTTCCTCCAGCCATTTCACCTTATCTTCCCTGCACTTCCTATTTATATAATTCCTAAGTGACATTTTTCTGTATTCCTGAATTTTCCTAAACATTTTTCTACTTCCTTCTTTCGTCGATCAGTTGAAGTATTTCTTTTTACCCATGATCTCTTTGCAGTTACCTTCTTTGTACCTAAGTTTTTCTTTCCATCTTCTGTGACAGTCCTTTTTGCTGACATCTATTGCTCATTAACTGAAATATTTACTGAACTATTCGTTATCGTAGCACATATGGCCTCAGAGTACTATTCTTTATTGAGGTATCTATAGACTTAGAGAACATAAAGTATTTCTCTCCATTTCTTAGTACTTCCGTATCCCACTTCATGCGTACTGATTTTTTCTGGCTAATCTCTTAAAATTTAGCCTACTCAACATCAGCAGTAATTTGTAATCTGGGTCTTTATATGTTCGTGGCTACGCCTTACAATCCAGTATCTGATTCCGGAATACCAGTCCGACTTTGATGTAATCTAACTGAAATCTTCCAGTTTCTCCTGGCCTTTTCCAATTACTCTTCCTCCTTTTGTGATACTTTATTCGCTATTAATTTATTCGCTATTACTAACATATTTACTGCTGACTCAGTTCGGATTTTTTCCATCTCTCTTTACGTATTGGTTTACCTGTTCATTTCCTCACACACTTTCACTATCTCTTCACCCGCTGCTTGCGAGTCGACATGGATACCTGAACTGTTGTTGTCGGTGTTTTTATGCTGTTGATTCTCATGAGAACAACCGTGTCTCTGAACTGTTCGCAGAAACTCAAATTCTGCCCTGCTTTCCCATTCATAATGAAACCTACTCCCGTTATACCATTTTCTGCTCATGCTGATATTACCTACATTCGTCTGACAAGCAATCCTAGTGCTCTGTCCATTTCAATTCACGTACCACATGATTCGGAGTTTACATTTCACTTTTCAGATTTTCTAGCTTCCCTAAAACGTTCAAACTTCTGACAATCCACGCCTCGACTCGTAGAACGTTACACTCTCATTTTAAAACATCGCTTTGGCATGATGTTTAAAAATTCAAATCTGAGAAATGTAGCATTTGAAAAGCATTTTGCTCAAAAAGAACTAGGATAAAATTGCCGCAACTTGCACAGAGTCATACTTTACATAACACAGGGTGGGTGAAATAAAAGTGGCCTGGAGAAGAGAGTTCAATGGTGCAAAGAAACACAGCAGAGGGAAGACAGTACTAATCTGACTATAGCAGATGTTGAAAGTGACCACCATTCATTTCTTGGCACTTCCGACCTCTGGTCTGCAAGTTGCTGAAGGCAGATCAAAGCTGGACTGCTGGAATTGCTGCGATCTCATCCCAAACGTTCTGCTGTAGTTCTTGAGACTGTGAGGGTTTTTGTGATTCACCTTAGACTTGAGGGCTCCCCACACAAAGTAGTCGCACACTGATAGATCAGATGACCTGGGTCGTCAGCTAGGGTCGCGAGGCGTGAAGATAATTAAATGTGCACCAAGATTCGGGCGGCTGTATGTGCAGTTGCTACATCCTGTTGAAAGAAACTGTAGGTTTCCTTCTCCTCCGTTAACGC
Organism: Schistocerca serialis cubense; assembly: GCF_023864345.2. Classification (NCBI taxonomy): domain Eukaryota; kingdom Metazoa; phylum Arthropoda; class Insecta; order Orthoptera; family Acrididae; genus Schistocerca; species Schistocerca serialis. The sequence continues at coordinate 971,741,472 of NC_064638.1, forward strand.
TGCCACAAAGTCACATCCAATCGTACCCACTCCTCCAGTCCATTTCTATTTGTACCACCCTGTATAAAATAAAAGTGTGCATTCACCACTATCAGTATTTCACTAAGCATATGCCCGAGAACGCAGTCCTGCAGTCTATGTCTGTGTGACAATGTAGAGCAGGGGAGTGCCGTTTTTTTTAAGTCGATTCCGCCTACGTTCGGGAAGTCAGTTTTTTCTGTTTTTTTTAATTTTTTATTTTTGGTGAAAGGAGTGTCTTCCTGATGTGTTCGCTTCTACATGTGGACTCACAAACAGTATCCGGAATTTTGTTCGCAGCAGGTACGCTCAGCTTGTGAATGTATGTCTTCAGTTGGATGCCCTGATACCCCTCAGGCATCAACCGTTGTGAAGGACCTCACGAAGCAAATGAGCACGTGAAAAGTATCCTTTATTAAATGCAGTAATCCTTCCAAGGTGTTAGAGTTTTTTGTTTTGATGCTATTTTATACTCTTGAAGTTAGCTGTGAAATTTAGAAATTTATATGGAAAAATATAAACACATTTCCTAATTCTCTTTTTTTTTATGGGGGATCCTTGATACCCAAGGCACCCACTTCCTTTCCCGTTGGATCCGCGCCTGGTCATGTACTTCGCCAAACCATTAAGATAGATCAAGACTAATGTCAATAATGCTTCCTTGACCTTCCAGTGTTACTTCACTTACAGTATCAATTCGTGTGAAACTAAGTGAGGCATTGTCTTGGTGAATGTACAGGTTGCTAGTGTGATATTTTAAGCGTATAAATGGATGCACTTGGTTGTGTATCTCGAGGATCAGACTTAAGTTTCTGCCTTGGCGTGACCGAGGTCAGCGGTCTTCATTGCTTTGATATTTTGCTCGCCATAAATCTCTTTCTAATACGTTAGCATTTTTTTAAAAATATCTTCATTTATATTTCATTACAAAGGCGTCATTTCGTAGAATATTGGAGAAGTGGTAGCAATCTCATGAAAAACCTGCTCATTTATATTTGTTACGGAAATATACTAATGGAGTATTTCTGTAGGAAGAAAGTGTGTTTCAGTTTAGTTTATATAACTACTAGGTGAATAACTGGCGTTACCCGGGCTTGCATTTATTACAGTTCCATTAGCCAATCTCTTCCTTTCCTGTCTATCTCCCCATCTCTTCCTCCCCCCTCCCCCTTCTCTGTCCATCAACTTTTCCTCCTTCTCTCTGTCCACCTTCTCTAGCCCCCCCTCTCCCCCAATTCCCTGTCTATCTTCTCCTCTCCTCTGCCCACTTCCTACTCCTCTTCTCTCTGTCGATTTGCTCTTCTTTCTTTTCTCTGTCCATTTCATCTTCCCCCACTCTCTGTACCGTACAATGTTATGATTTTGCAGGTATACTCAGCGGCACAGGAGATACTGCCTGTTAAATATGTTGCGAATAGAGTTAGTATCGAAGAAGCAATAGATTCAAACGCCGTGCAACATGCGCCTGAACTATGCTCCATAGCTTGACATAATTTTGCATTTCTATATTCTGTTCTATGTCTGAAAACTGCCTGTAAAATGTGTCGTAAATATAGTTAGTGATAAAGAAGTAATAAATTAAAACATCATTCTTGATGCGAAAATGAACAACGAAAATGTATTAAGCGATATACTTCTTACCTTTCGTCATTATGTGGCAGTGTCAGCGAGAACAAGCGTCTTAAACATTAGAAATTGTGTCTGAAGAGTGTTGCAAGTTACTAAGAAGTCTCTTTCTCAAATAATAGGTGAATAAAATCAAGCTATTTCCTCGTCGTGGCCTACATTTCTTTTTCACCTCCATCCTTACCCGTTTGATAGGTAGGCAATTCTTATTCTCAGAGCGGTTCTTACATACATACACACATTCATACTTGTTCGTTAGATCACGAATATGACACTTAGTAATGATGTGAAACGTGTCACTTTAACATAATTTTTCTTTAAAGAACATTTTTTTATATTTATTTATTTTACAGTTACACTGTCATATCCAAAAATTCTTCCATTGAGTAGAAGGGGTTGTCATTCATAAATTATTTTAATTTGTTTTTAAATGTTAGTTGGCTGGCTCTCAGACTTTTAATGCTATTTGTCAAATGACCAAAGATTTTGTTGGCAGCATATTTCACCCCTTTCTGTGCCAAAGTCAGATTTAACCCAAAAAAGTGAAGATCATTCTTTCTTCTAGTGTTATAGCTGTGCACTTCACTGTTATTTTTGAATTGGGATGTGTTATTAATAACAAATGTCGTAACTGAGTATATGTACTATGAAGGTACTATGAATATACCAAGTTCCTTCAATAAATATCTGCAAGGTTATCTTGGATTGGCTCCAGCTATTATTCTGATTACACGATTTTGTGCAAAGAATACTTTTCTATTAAAGATGAATCATCAAAAAATATGATGCCATGTTAAAGCAGTGAATGAAAATAGACGTAGTAGTTTATTACCAGAATTTGCAATAATCCTAATATCATAAGTGGCTGAATCTAAACGCTTCAGCAGATTATCAATGTGTTTCTTCCAATTCAATTTCTCATCAATACACACAATCAGAAATTTTGAATATTTCGCCTTAGAAACAGACTTCTGTTCAAAGTCTACATTTATGAATGGCGTTATGCCACTTACTGTATAGAACTGTATACACCGTTCCAAAAAAAACGCAGGAGAACTGCCGGATGTCAGTAACGTCCTGCCACGATATTTCAGCGCAGAGTCTTCTGGCCATCTTCAGGTGAGTACCACTGTAGTAGTACTGGCGAGTACTCGCTGAGCTCTGCTATTCAAAGCCATACTGAGGTGACAGGTGGAATAAGCCTGGAGATACTAAAAGGTTTCAGATAGATTATATAATGTTAAGACAGAGATTTAGGAACCAGATTTTAAATTGTAAGACATTTCCAGGGGCAGATGTGGACTCTGACCACAATCTATTGGTTATGACCTGTAGATTAAAACTGAAGAAACTGCAAAAAGGGGAGGTTGTACAGAGTTTCAAGGAGAGCATAAGGGAAAAATTGACAGGAATGGGGGAAAGAAATACAGTAGATGAAGAATGGGTAGCTTTGAGGAATGAAATAGTGAAAGCTGCAGAGGATCAAGTAGGTAAAAGCACGAGGGCTAGTAGAAATCCTTGGGTAACAGAAGAGATACTGAATTTAATTGATGAAAGGAGAAAATACAAAAATGCAGTAAGTGAAGGAGGCAAAAAGGAACACAAACTTCTCAAAATGAGATCGACAGGAAGAGCAAAACTGCAAAGCAGGGATGTCTGGAGGACAAATGCAAGGATGTAGAGGCTTATCTCACGAGGGGTAAGATAGATACTGCCTACAGGAAAATTAAAGAGACCTTTGGAGAAAAGAGAACAACTTGCATGAAATCAAGAGCTCAAATGGAAACCCAGTTCTAAGCAAAGAAGGGAAAGCAGAAAGCTGGAAGGAGTATATAGAGGGTCTATACTGGGGCGATGTTCTTGAGGACAATATTATGGAAATGGAAGAGGAGGTAGTGCAAGTAGGCTGTTGAGGTTTTTATGTTGGTAACGTCACCGAGCTCTCTGTAAGAAAATCACTGGATGTGCTGCGTGCAGTCTGTGGCTGGTGGGCATTGTTGAAATAGTCGCTATTGTAGTGTTGAGCAGTTGGCTGTTAACAGCGCGTAGTGTTGCGCAGTTGGAGGTGAGCCGCCAGCAGTGATGGATGTGGGGAGAGAAATGGCGGAGTTTTGAGAGCGGATGATCTGGACGCGTGTCCATCAGAGACAGTAAATTTGTAAGACTGGATGTCATGAACTGATATATATACTATGGCTTTTGAACACTATTAAGGTAAATGCATTGTTTGTTCTTTATCAAAATCTTTCATTTGCTAACTATGCCTATCAGTAGTTAGTGACTTCAGTAGCTAGAATCTTTTATTTAGCTGGCAGTACTGGCGCTTGCTGTATTGCAGTAGTTTGAGTAACGAAGATTTTTGTGAGGTAAGTGATTCATGAAAGGTATAGGTTATTGTTAGTCAGGCCCATTATTTTGTAGGGATTATTAAAAGTCAGACTGCGTTGCGCTAAAAATATTGTGTGTCAGTTTAGTGTTGATCAGAATAAGTAGAGAGAGTAATGTCTGAGTACGTTCAGTTTTTCTCAGGTGTTTGAAAAGCAAATAATGTAAGAGGTTTATCAGCACAGTCATTCATTAATTTTTCTAAGGGGACGTTTCAGTAGATGAAAATGAAATGGGAGATAGAATACTGCGTGAAGAGTTTGACAGAGCACTGAAAGACCTAAGTCGAAACAAGGCCCCGGGAGTAGACAAAATTCCATTAGAGCTATAGATAGCCTTGAGAGAGCCAGTCATGACAAAATTCTACCATCTGGTGAGAACGATGTATGAGACAGGCGAAATTCCCTCAGACTTCAAGAAGAATATAATAATTCCGATCCCAAATAAAGCAGGTGTTGATAGATGTGAAAATTACCAAACTATCAGATTAATAAGTTACAGCTGCAAAATACTAACGCGAATTCTTTACAGACGATTGGAAAAACTGGTTGAAGCGGATCTCGGGGAAGATCAGTTTGGATTCCGTAGAAATGCTGGAATACGTGAGGCAATACTAACCTTACGACTTATCTTAGAAGAAAGATTAAGATAAGGCAAACCTACGTTTCAAGCATTTGTAGACTTAGAGAAAGCTTTTGACAATGTTAACTGGAATACTCTCTTTCAAATTCTGAAGGTGGTAGGGGTAAAATACAGGGAGCGTAAGGCTATTTACAATTTGTACAGAAAGCAGATGGCAGTTATAAGAGTCGAGGGACATGATAGGGAAATAGTGGTTGGGAAGGGAGTGAGACAGGGTTCTAGCCTCTCCCCGATGCTATTCAGTCTGTATATTGAGCAAGCAGTAAAGGAAACAAAAGAAAAGTTCGGAGTAGGTATTAAAATCCATGGAGAAGAAATAAAAACTTTGAGGTTCGCCGATGACATTGTAATTCTGTCAGAGACAGCAAAGGATTTGGAAGAGCAGTTAAACGAAATGGACAGTGTCTTGAAAGGAGGGTATAAGATGAACATCAACAAAAGCAAAACGAGGATAATGGAATGTAGTGCTGATGCTGAGGGAATTAGATTAGGAAACGAGACGCTTAAAGTAGTAAATGAATCTTGCTTTTTCGGGAGCAAAATAACTGATGATGGTCGAAGTAGAGAGGAATTAAAATATAGACTGGCAATGGCAAGGAAAGTGTTTCTGAAGAAGAGAAATTTGTTAATGTCGAGTATAGATTTAAGTGTCGGAAAGTCGTTTCTGAAAGTATTTGTATGGAGCCATGTATGGAAGTGAAACATGTACGATAAATAGTTTAGACAAGAAGAGAATAGAAGCTTTATAAATGTGGTGCTACAGAAGAATGCTGAAGACGAGATGGGTAGATCACATAACTAATGAGGAGGTATTGAACAGAGTTGGGGAGAAGAGGAGTTTGTGGCACAACTTGACTAGAAGAAGGGATCGGTTGGTTGGACATATTCAGAGGCATCAAGGGATGATCAATTTAGTATTGGAGGGAAGTGTGGAGAGTAAAAATCGTAGATGCAGACCAAGAGATGAATGCACTAAGCAGATTCAGAAGGATGTAAGGATGTAGGCTGCAGTAGGTACTGGGAGATGAAGAAGCTTGCACAGGATAGAGTGGCATGGAGAGCTGCATCAAACCAGTCTCAGGACTGAAGACCACAACAACATCTACTGAGGTGACATTGCGCATGCGCTACTCTGCGTGCTCGTTCTTAACAACTCCGTGCACTGCGCCTCGCGCCCTCTACGGTGGATGCTTGGCGTATCGATATCAGGTCGATTTTCATCTTCACGCTGATAACTACGTCGACTACGAAGTTTCTCTATAACAGGATTCCAAGCAGAGTTTAGCTGATAAACACTATCTCGACCGATGAGAGTCTCGTTGTCAGACAATCTTACTTCCACAGATTCATTGATAATCGAGATCCAAAAGTTTTATGTATGGACCAAAATTTTTGTGTCGTTGTAATTCATGGAATGGTCTGTGGAAATACATTGTTCAGCGATTGCGGGCTTGGTGGTTTGGAGAAGGCGAGTATGCCGTTGGAGTTCCACAATGCGTTCCTGCACAGTTCGTGTTATTTGCCCTATGTGTGATTTGCCGCATTCACACGGATTTTTCTAGACACCTGATCTATGCAGGCCCAGGTCGTCATTAACGGATCCCACTAGTGATGAAATTTTGGAAGGAGGGTGAAATATGACTCTCACTTGATACTTTCTCAATATTCTGCCTATCTGTGGAGAAATAGTCCCAATAAATGGTAGATAGGCAGTCGACCTGAAGGCCTCTTCCTCTTTCTTGTTCCGTCGTTTGTAGGTCTGCATCACTCTGTTCACTTGTTAGTTGAAAAGCCATTCTTCAGAAATACTTTTTGCAAGTGTTCCAGTCCCGTCTGAAGACTGTCGGAGTCAGAGATGGTATGGGCACGGTGGAGCTAGGTTTTGAGAACGCCCATTGTTTGTGCTGGATGGTGGCAACTAGTAGCTTGTAGATACAGGTCTGTATGAGTGGGCTTTCTGTACACCTAGTGACCAAGTGTGTCATCACTCTTACGTCGCACCAAGACGTCTGCAAATGGCAAACAACCATCTTTCTGTATCTCCATGGTAAAATTTATGTTTTCATGTATGGAGTTAATGTGACGTAAAAATTCTTGGAGACAGTCCAGACCATGAGGGCACACTATAAAAGTGTCGTCTACGTATCGCCAAAATACTGTCGGTTTAAAAGTGGCAGAGTAGAGTGCTCTCTCCTCCAAATCTTCCATAAAAATATTGGCCACCAGGAGAGACAAAAGACTCCCCAAGGCGACACCGTCTGATTGTTCGTAAAATTCATTGTTAAATATAAAATATAAAATTGAGAGTGTGCTCAAACAACTCTGTAATGTCTGCACCAAACATATTGGCAATGAGGCGTAATGAGTCCAGAAGAGGCACCTTTGTGAAAAGTGAAACCACATGAAGAGTAACCAATAAGTCGTTACCTTGCAGTAGTAGTGACTGAAGTCGGCTGATAAAATCACTAGAATTCTTTATGTGGTGTGTTCACTTGCCTATCACTGGTTTGAGCAAAGATGTCAAGAATTTTGCTAGGTCGTATGTAGCTACCCCAATGTTACTCACATTGGACGCAACGGCACATTTTCCTCGTGGATCTTAGGCAGTCTTCAAGCGGAACTGGAACACCTGCAAAAAGTATTTCTGAAGAAAGGCTTTTCAACTAGGCAAGTGAACAGAGTGATGCAGACCTACAAACGACGGGGCAAGGAAGAGGAAGAGGCCTTCAGGTCGACTGCTTATCTACCATTTATTGGAAATATTTCTCCACAGATAGGCAGAATATTGAGAAAGTATCAAGTGAGAGTCATATTTCACCCTCCTTCCAAAATTTCATCACTAGTGGGATCCGTTAAAGACGACTTGGGCCTGTGTAGATCAGGTATCTAGATAATTCCGTGTGAATGTGGCAAATCATAAATAGGGCAAACAACACGAACTGTGCAGGAACGCATTGTGGAACACCAACGGCATACTAGCCTTCTCCAACCCACCAAGTCCGCAATCGCCGAACATTGTATTTCCACAGACCATTCCATGAATTACAACGACACAAAAATTTTGGTCCATACATAAAACTTTTGGATCTCGATTATCAATGAATCTGTGGAAGTAAGATTGTCTGACAACGAGACTCTCATCAATCGAGATAGTGGTTATCAGCTAAACTCTGCTTGGAATCCTGTTATAGAGAAACTTCGTAGTCGATGTAGTTATCTGCATGAAGATGAAAATCGACCTGATATCGATACGCCAAGCTTTCACCGTGGAGGGCGCGAGGCGCAGTGCACGGAGCTGTTATGAACGCGCACGCTGAGCAGCGCATGCACTATGTCACCTCAGTATAGCTTTAAATAGCAGAGCTCAGTGCGTACTCGCCAGTACTGCTACAGTGGTACTCACCTGAAGATGGGCAGAAGACTCTGCCCCGAAATAGCTTGGCTGGACGTTACTGACATCCGGCGGTTCTGCCGTGTTTTATGGAACAATCAGTACGCCGGGAAAGCTTTAAACATCAGGTGTATACACCGTGTTTCCGCAGAATAAAGTGAGAGTCTATTTGCAGAGAACCACTTAATAATTTTCTGAAATACATTATTTACAATTTCCTCGGTTCATTCTTGTTTGTTGGGTGTAATTACTACACTTGTAAAATCACAAAAAGGACTAGCTTTGCATCTTCATGAATATAGAGTGGCAAGTCTTAATATGTATTAAGACCAATAAGAGACCGAAGACTGAGCCCTATGGGACACCACAGTTAGAGGACTCTGCTGACTTTTGCAGACTATCTGTATTGTTAATTTCAACCTTGTGCATTCTTCCAGCTAAATATGAATTAAACTATTTGTGCACTGTGCCACTCATACCATAATACTTAGGCTTATCTAGAAGAATGTCATGGTTCATGGAATAAAAAGCCTTTGAGAGATCACAAAAATCCCAATTGGTGATGTTCGGTTATTCATTGCATCTATTATTTGATCAGTGAAAGCATATATAGTATTTCGTATTGAAAAGCCTTTCTTAAAACCAAACTGAACTTTTGTTAGTACTTTATTTTTACAAATATGCGATGCCACTCTTGAATACATCATTTTTTCAGGAATTTTGGATAAAACTGTCAGAAGTGAGACTGGATGGTAGTTGTTAGTATCAGACCTGTCCCCTTACTTACGCAATGGTTTAACAATAGCGTATTGTATCCTATCTGGAAAAAATTCCCTGTTGCAGGGAGCTAGTACACACCGTATGAGGCTCAGAATCCTATTCATATGTTGGGAACAAGCTTTTAGTACTCTGTTCGAAATGCCATCAATTCCGTGTGAGCTTTTATTTTTGAGTAAATTTATTATTTTGCTAATTTCAGTAGGAGAGGTTGGTTGAACTTCAATTTTATCAAATTGCATTGATATTGCCCCTTCCATATACTCCCTTGCATTTTCTAGCGAATAGTTGGATACTATTTTCTCTACAACACGTAGAAAATGATTATTAAAAATGTTTTCTGCTTCTGACTTTTTGTTAGCAAACTTTTCATTGAGTCTGATAGGAATACAGTCTTCCTGTCCTCTTTGTTGCCAAATTTCTCTTTTGACAATATTTAAAATTGTTTTAATTTTATTATCAGATGTGGTAATCTCAGACGTAATGCACGTGCCTCTGGACTTTTTAATAACGTTTCTGAATACAGTGCAGTAGTTTTTATAACTGAGCCGTGGCGGAACCGGCGCAAGTAGTATCTCTGACATGAGTACGATCGATTTCCTAGTACATAAGTTTATCTTGGGGCTTGGGCCTGCTCGAGATATAAGCGAGTGCCGACCGCGAATACTGGGGTACCAACTCATTGAGAACTGAAGGCGACGGTGTTCGAGTCGGCGATTGGCTGGCGGGCAGGAGCGAAGACGGCATGCCTGAGGCCGGGCGGCGGTTATCACGTGGTTATACTGGAGGCGGTGGGAGCTGGCCGGCGCTGTGCATTCTCCGGCAACCTCGTGAACTGTGCATGTGCCCGATTCCTTGGACGGACACGCTGTTAAGGTCTTGCGCAAAATCCCCCCAGCATCAAGATACCCAGTTATGTACTCTAATTACTAAGAGCTCTTAGTTAACTGTGATTGTGATCGCTGTTGGTACAGTAAGACGTTGCCGGATGCGTGATGTTATGTGTGTTCAATTTCGTTTGATGTCTCTTACTAAGTGTGTGCTCTGCTTCCGCGTAATATTGATGTATTTGCAGAATGTTAGTTCATTAGCTATTATTAGCAAGTGTTTAATTTGTTTACGATATCGGTTAATCCTTGTCAATATGTCCTCTGCGGGTGATCTGAGTTTTTTACCGTGTTGAGCTTTGCAGGCCCACTTAAGGTGGCCAAAATGCGTGTCATTAAATGCAAGTGATTGTCGGTTCTCGTGAACCAGTTCATTTCCCATCTTAGCATTTGTTTATCACGTACTGTTTCACCTAAAGAAAGGACTTGCGAGCGAGATTAGTTGTTGTTTAGCCTTGATTTTATAGTGTAATTTACTGATCAATCTTGAATGTTAAAGTTAAGAAAAGTTTTTTGGCCTCCTGTTGTCGGGTGTGTTCTGTGTTTCAGTGAGCTGAGGCAGCGGGCAACCGAAGCGCAGAGCTTCCCTTTTGATTACAAGTTTGGCATGCGGGCAGTGGGCTTCGCCTGAGCTCATGTGTTCCTCGTCGGTAGCGTTTGCTGGGTTCACATTTCGGTGGTCTACTCGATGTGGGGTTGCAAACGGAGCCACGTCGTGGTTTGAAGTTAAGTATTGCTTCCTCAGTTGGTTCCACCGTTCGTAGTTAAATTTCGGCCATACAATCTTGGGCCTTACTTCTGTTGTTACTCATTTATGATTGTACAGTGTTGTAACTTCCTTTGTCCTAAAAGCCTATCTTAAAAGCCAACGGGCATTTGAATAATTTCATGGTTCGCTCTGGAAGGTTCTCCAGTCTAGCAGTTTGCAAGATTGCCCAAGTTACGTTTTAATAAATATATTCTAAGTATTAGTGTTAAAATTGAGGCTGTGTGTCGATTGTTATTTTACATGTAATGTTAAAGTATTGGATTTGAAAGGGTCTTAAATAACGTGTCTTAACTATAGTTGTTTTGTTAAAGTTATGGTCAGTTTCAGGCTTAGTGGCTTCTGTCAAATTTTATATGAGATCGTAGCTAATTGTTTATTAGTTTATTAATGATTTTACGCAGTGAGAGAGTTCCTTAAATATTTTGCCTGAGTGGCGTTTCTCAATGTTTATGGGAGATAGTTGGCTAATGATTTATTAACTTGCTTATGACTTTATGTAATGAGTGTTTCGTAAATAATCTTGCCTGAGTGGCGTCTGTCAGTTTTTATGTGAGAATGGTTTTGGTATTTAATAAACACATTGAAATTAAAATTTTCACTTTATTGGGTGAGCCCTTTCACTCCCTTTAGATCTAAAGGTTAAACAAAGCAGGTGTTAAGTAAAAACGTTCCAATAATGTTTCACTGTTTCTGGATCATTACTCCTCCTGTCTACAATACATTTCCCTTTTCTGTTTACATGATATTTTGAGCCCTATAGTAAGCCATGGCTTTTTAAATTATTTCTTACAATTATATCTCACTGTTATCTTGGGGAAACGGTTTTCAAATATACTCACAAAGGTATTATGAAACAGATTACCTGTACACTGCATCCCAGTCTAACTGTTCCAAGTTTTCGCTAAAATTCTCAATTGTTAAATCGTTAACTGAACGCACTATTTTGGAGGACTGTTTTGCATTACTGTATGGAGCTATGTCATATAGTATAGTATCTGCGCATCATAATCAGAGAGGATGAGACAGGAAAAGTTTCTATTTGATTAAATTTATCTTGGTCTATAAAAACATTATCTATCAGTGTGCTGGTTTCCTGCAGCACTCGAGTAGGAAAATCAATAACTGACGAAATATCGAAAGAACGAAGTAACACTTCAAGGTTAAGCTTTCTATTGTACTCTTTCAGAAAATCTACACTGAGATCTCCACAAACAATAATTTATTTCCGTCCGTGTGACAGATAGCACAACAAAGAATCCAAGTTTTTCAAAAATAGCTGAAAATTTCCCAATGGGGACCTATACAGGGCTACAATAATATAAGTATCATTATTTAGTTTCAGCTCTCACCACACGCTTCTGTATGTTGTTCTACACAAAAATTTTCAGTTTCCAAAATTTTCACACTATTATAGGATTTAATTAACATATATGGCAACTCCTCCTCTCTCCATAGTGTCTCTACTTACATGTGCTGAAACCTTATATCCACTTACATCTACCTTTTCCAAGTCTTTGGCTGTATGATGTTCAGACAGGCATAGTACATCTATTCAACCCTCAGTTTCTCAGTCTTCTAAACAAACAAGAAACACCCTTAGCTAAACTGCAGTTAACACTGGAAACCCCATAAAAATCTGTCTAGTTGTTTTAGAGATATGCATGTTCAAAGACAAACAGACAGGCACGACTGTTTACATGTTTATTGGCTCGAACAAAAGTGTAAGCTTAGACCACCAATAACGGAGATCTCCGAATTTATATTTTCTGAGTTCCTCACAGTTACTTTCGATTAATTGTCTATGGGGAAGCAGAATGAAAGATTTTCACATAACATAGGAACTCGTTGTTGACGTATGCTACTATTTATACCGTCAGCAAATAATACGACTACGGAAGCTAGACATTCTATAAAAGACTTTCGTGTTTAGTGGATCGTTATATTTCCCTTCTTAGTTATTTTGGTGGAATCTTGTTACGTATTTAATAACGTTTGACTAAAGCAAAGCTCTCATACACCTTGGTTGTGTGTCGTTTTGCTTTATCACGGTAGAAGAAGCATCATCCATTTCCTTTGGTTTAGGTCTTTTCGCTGTGGAACTGGCGCTCTTTCAGAGATTCGCAGGGGCTTTGCGCAGGAAAGATGTGTGTAGGTAGACAGCGATAAAAAGGAACAGAGCTCTCGATCTGCAGCTACCGAGACAGTAATATCTTTTCCTTTCTTACTGTAGGGGTTCTCGCAGTGAGAGCTCTGTTTCTACAGTATCAGATAGCTTGCAATGCTGAAACTTTGATAGCACTTTTTCGTTAAGTTACAGGAGATGTAATTCCTATTCATAGTCATTGATGCAGTATGCTTCTTACTCTAAGAAGAGCTGCTCTGAATTTTAACAGTAGATCATACCATGAACAAAACTTTTGCATTTACTAAACGAATCCATGAAAACACTCTTCCCTGCTTTGCCTATCAATTCTACCCCAGACGAACAGTGATCAATTGTTGGTCAAACGAGTGTTTGATAAATTTCTTCTTTGTGGATGGTGTACACTATCAGTCTGACCTCTACTTCTCCAATGGTTAGTTTTACGTGATCGTTGCGCTATAAATCGATATGTACGTATGTACGCATTCTCCCAGATGTTAAATGGATGTAACTGTTTCCATTGTTTGTTCAGCATATTTATTTGCAATGTGTTACATTTATTTACGTTGGTGGTGAACTTAGAATCCTTGTATCAAGTGCTGATCCGCTGCAGGTCGTCCTTCAGTTAGTTGGAATTTTCTAGCTTTCGACTTTTCACATCGCGATCTGCGAAAAATCTCATGGAGCTACCACATCTGATATGCAAATGTGTATTGTTGCCAGACGTGGTCCTGTTGCTTAGGGAGGTATGCCGAAATTTACTTCTATAACTGGATTTCTCTCCGTTTGACATGCTGTGATCTATTTGCTAGAAATTCTTCAATAGAGAAACACCTTTGGCTGTTTCGAAGAAATACTGACATCACCAGACGCACGGATGTTTGTCACTGTGCACACGTGTGACAGTTATTAGACACACTGTTAACTCATTCTCCAACATGAATGATAAAGTCTGCTGCATCTAGAAACACCTGAAGATAATTTTTTTCGGGGTAAAGATAGGGAAGGTTCGAAGCCTTGTGGCCCCAGGACCAGGAGCGGTAGAGCATTACTTGTTAGCCACTTGTGTGGTATTTTGCAAGCAAGTCGAAAGATAGGCGCAGGGTAGTCGCGTTCTAGGGTGCCTTGCCACGGTTCACGTGGCTCCCCCCGTCGGAAGTTCGAGTCCTCCCTCGAGCATGGGTGTGTGCGTTCTTCTTGGCGTAAGTTAGTTGAAGTTAGATTAAGTAGTGTGTAAGCCTAGGGACCGATGACCTCAGCAGTGTGGTCCCATAGGCACTTAACACAAGTTTCCAATTTCCACAGTCGCAAGTGGAAAGTTAATATGAATTATACATTCTAATATAAAAAAGAGACCCACCACAAAGGAATACACCGAATGGGATGGAAATCGGATATGAAATGTACTTGTACAGACAAACGAATAATTACAATTTGAGAGAAATAGGATGATTTATTTAAGAGAAAGAGCTTGACCAATTGAAGTAATTGGTGTATCCCTGGCCCTTATGCAAGGAGTTATTCGTCGTGGCACTGACTGCTAGTGTTATTGTTGTTGGATGCACTGAATTCCCCGCCATTAGAAAAATTTCATCATCGTCGTGTATCTTTTTTTAAATATTTTTTTTAACGCTATGAATCTACAGAGAATACTTTATCCATTGATGAACTCGACTGCATCTTTCCTTTAAAGTTCTTTTATACACCTGGTTTCGAGCTGCATATTCATATACGAGTGTTTTGCAAGAAAAGAAAATTGTCTGCATATACTAGACGTATAGAACTTCATATTAATAACCTATCATGGATTCATAAAATTATAATTAAAACTATGGTCTCTTTCATCATGCTTGACTAGACCCTACAACTACGTTTAGCTCTTGTAACAGCCACAGGAAGTAACTGAAACTTCGAATAACAGTCTCAAGAACAAATTAAAGCTTTGCGTAAACATTGGCGAACTTTCAGATCTAATTCTAAAGTGGATACATGTAAGCGTCACTAAGCTTTCTGCGGTCCCGGACAATGCCGCTTGTTTCTCCACTACCTAGTTACAATGCGTGGTCCTGTTTATTATTTATCCCAGTATCGTTCGATAGTAAACGAATTTAAATCATCCTATAGTGTAAAAAACTTAATTTATTTACATATTTTACACATCCTTCAAAATCTTACTTGGTATTTTATCCCCAAACCATCCAGTAACTTGTTTGTAATTTAATGTGTAAAAACCAATAGTCTGTCAAGTCAGATCACTAACCGTGCGTGAAAACTGCCAGCACTGTTCACTACTGCTTATGACTACATTTACTACTAATATCTGTATTTACTTTATCCCTGGTATGGTGAGAGATTCTTTTTATTTCGGCAGCTGGCTCACTACAGGAAAGTTCACCTAGGGGAACGGAATAGTTATAAAGCTTTTTTCTGCTTCAAGCTATTCTTTGCACAGGTAGAGAACATAGTAGGACAGTCTGCTGTCCCAGTCCACAGGACTGTCGAGTAGGTCGAGTGGTGTGCCATAAAACTGGCAACTGGTAGTCAAATAAAATAATTAATAAAATTACGGCCGTCGGTATTTATTTTCCTCAAGATTAATGGATGATAGACCAGCCGAAGAAGTTCTTTTCTTCATTCCAAGATGTGAGAAAAGGAAGGCAAAAACATGAACGCACCGAAGTTCGCTTGTTTTAACATGGGGTATGTTCACTGTCGCTAACTGACATGTACCAGCACAAATCACCCACCCTTATTCCCAGCTCTGCGAAAGAAATACACCTTACAGATCGACCACGACTAAGTCCACAACAGTAGATAATTTTTAAACTTGTTTATTAAATTATCATTGGTCGGAACGCGAAACGTCTGCTGCAGTTGGCCAGAGAGAATCTGAGACCAGGGAGCCAGTTAAGTTTCGAAGAGTAAAATTGAGAACACACTTCCTTCAGGGACACCGTCTAGAAGATACTTGCTTCGAGGCAGTCGTGGAAGATACTTGCTCCAGGTCATTGCAGAGAGCTGGAGAGAAAAATGTCTCCAACTTAGAGCAGAGTACATAGACCGAGTTGAACTTAGAATTTTATGAAACTACTGCAGTCGTCTTCGATGATCACACAGTTTAAGATCGGTAAGCAAGCGCTGGTGTTGCAGCCACGGATGCGACGCATACTTGTCGTCAATAAAATAGGATGATGGTTTCGTTTTACTTATGTAACTTTCACAGCCAGTTAGTTACACCCACCAAGCGCTTAGGCGAGGGTATTGATATCGATTCATGCACCCACTTATGCTAAAGCTATAGTTCGTATTTGCAGTCCCTTGTCCACCTTTCAAATAATTTTGTTCTTCACTCAATGGATAGAAATTTAATGATGTCTGTATGCAGCCAGCCAGATTCCAATAGTGACTATTAGTTTCCGTTTTTATTTTGACGGATGCCTTCATTACCATGTACCTTTAAGGTCCAGTACCCATTAGTTACATGCTTCACTTGGCCATCCCTAACAATTTTTGCTCCATAAGACTTTATCTGTTGTTGAGCCCTGTATCTTCTAAATTTAGCTTACCGTATGGGGAACTCCCTATCCTTGTAGATCACCGGATAAAGGATGTGTAGCATCTTAGCAGTACGCTTAGCAGCTCAACCGACGCCACACAACACCACAGCCCCCAGACCTGTTAGAAGAGTCAAAAAATTCTCTAGGTGGAAACCACATGTATACTAAGTCTTGTTCACATTTTGCCAACCGTTCCAGAGTTACTATGGTGTAGGGAACAACGTAGGTGTCATATATCTTGAGGCTATGCAGTTACATTATAAGGCTTAATGTTGATTTGTAATAATTTTAATAGACCTTTTTAGCACAAGTTCTTTCTCATACAGCTGAGCCTGTAAATTCTATTTAAGCGCGGACTTTAGCAGCCATAAACCAGAGCATACAGGTATTCCGGTTAACACACCTCTGATAGCTCTTCGGGTTTCTGGTAACACACTCCTGAAGTTCCTCGGCATTGCAAGCCAGACAGCAAATATTGCAACCGTGCTTTTAATGCTGCTGTTTAAAGTAAGTGGAAATTTTAGAGCAATTCCGAATAATAGAATTGGTTAATTAAAAGAGGCTCTCCTTTTATAATCTTATTGCTTCTTTAAGTTACTTCAACATTTTACTGGTGGTTGAGAGCTCAACAGTCATTCTTATTTAATGTAAATTTTAATTATTTGAATAGTGTTGTGCAGCCCTGTAAGCCTTGCTACTATGCCCGTTTTTTGAGGTTTTAAATCTTTTGTTCTCCTTTGATCACTTTGTATTTTACTGTAAGAGTTTTTGGCAGTGGCCTATTATGTGGTCGATTCAGTTTCATTATTTCTTTTTGGGGGCTTCTGCTCATGAAATTTTGATAATTTTTATGGCTGTTTATATATGGCTTGAACTTTGTACCTTTAGTCTTTTATATTATGGCCTGGAAATCAGTGATTTCGTGCGGGGTAAAGTTGACATTTTCTGCCATCACAGATTACTGTTCAATTCAAATTAATTGTTATTTAATTAAATTCAGTCTGTGCAAAATAAACTGTATGTTGTACCAGTGGAAGAACTGTGACAAATCCCCTGTTCGGCGAGCCCTTCCTTGTTTTCCTTAGAGGCCAAATTAAGAGGCCTTATTTTCACATTTCAGCAACAAACACCACTCACATCCTAATTTGCCTACTTTTAGTTTGTTAATGTCAATAGGAACTGTTCCATTTCTTACAATTTCAGAACAACTGGATGATGTGTTCAAAGGAAAGGATTTCACTCGTTGAGAAAGTCCAAATCGTGTTGGTCACCTCTGGCATTTACACAAGCAGTTATTCCCTTTGGCATTGATTGATAGGCTTGTTGGAGGTCCTCCAGAGGGACATGATGCCAAATTGTATCCATGTGAAGCTTTAGATCTTAAAAAATCCCGAGCTGGTTTGAGGACCTTGCCCATAATACTCCAAACGTTCTCAGCTGGGGAGAGATCCGGCAACTTTCGGAGGCAAGCAGTTTGAACCCTTGCCGTATTATCTTACTGAAACGTAAGCCGAGGATGGTTTGCCATGAAGAGCAACCAAAATGGTGAGTAGACTATCGTCGACGTATCGCTGTGTGGAAGGGACAGATGACAACAAAAGCTGTCCTGCAATGAAATGAAATGGCCTTCAATCACTCCTGGTTTTCGGGACATACAGCGGGCGACAGTCAAGGCCCTCTTCATAGATGTCTCTGCTGGTCATTGGGGCTTAATTCGAAGCTGGACATCACTCAAGTCGGTCCTACTCCATTCACTAAGGTTACCGTCCGTATGTCCCAGACATGACTGCAGACTGGCTCGTTAGTGTATAGAGATTAAAAGTAGTGCGCCCAAGAGGCGCCGTGAGTTCAGCCTTGTTTCTGTGAGCGACCTATTAATGGCCCCTGTGGTAACATAAGTATCAGTTAGATGTCGGCTCCTTGATAATGATGAATCCGAGGCTGCGAATGCCTCTATGACGATTGCTTCATCCTCAAGTTCTGCCGTCTCTCTAGGCCTAACGCTTCTTTCCTGATGCTGTGTTCGGTGGTCATGATCAATCCATTACTACAAAAATCGTCGATTAGTGACACAGTTCCTATTCAAATGTCGAGCGATTCACTGTTTACTCGAACCGGCTTCTCTGAGCCAAGTACATGTCTTGCGTCAAATGCTGACATCTGCATGTATTGCTCATGTGCCTGTTAGTGAGGCATAACTCGCAAGTGATGCGTCGTTTTTTATCTTGGAATGTACACGCTGCGTTATATAATTATATATAAACTAAAACAAGTAGATGGCATGCTACATTCTTGTCTCAGTCCTGAATTTCCTAGAGACAGGTCTTTTTTTTAATTCCCTTTTCTAGTATTTGCCACAATTGTGCTCGATATACCCTGTCAAGCAAGAACTATTTGAAAATTCTCTTCTTCTATTTTTCCTACTATTCTTTTTAATGGTGAAGACATTATACAAGCAGGATCTCCTGTTCCTAAACCCACTTTTCTCTTCTCCTAGCAGTCAATGTTCAATAGTTTCTAATCTGTTATTTACTATTTTAGTACACATTTTGTATCTTGTAGTCATGACAGCAAATCAAATTTTCACAACTTTTATGGTTCTCTCTTTTGAATAGATTTGTAACCAGAGCCGTTGAGAAACAAAGAGTTGGTTATCGAATTTTCCAGCACGTGTTGAGTAGATGTCAGATTCTTAAGTTGCATATTACACCATTTTATTTAATAAGTTCCGTGGGCATTCCATCTAAACCAGATGCCATCCTGTTTCTTACGTAACTAATTCTTGTAACCAGGGCATACTTCTGGAACTTTTCCGTGGGAGCTTTGTATTTTTTTAAATGCACTTCATTATACCATAACCGTTTATAATGTTTAATCTTTTGTTATTCAGTGATTAGATTTGATATTATAGTATCTTCTTCTGATTTATTTATGTTTCAATTGGTTTATATCTCCTTAGTTGCCTCCCTTGTACATTACACTCAACCTCTTTTATAAACTTATTCCATCCTAACTCATGAACGTAACTGGTTATTTGCTCGGTAATTGTTTTTTTCTATACGTTTAATATAATGTGTGTATTTTATTTTGCATACATTGCTTTTGTAGTTTCCGTTCTTTTTCAGTTGTTCGTTTTACTTCCGTGTACCATATTACCAAACACTTTTACTTCTTATGTTAGTCTGCTTCCCTAAATCTTCATTTGCAGTTTTGTAGATTGCCTGTATTGTATTTCTCATTCTTGATTTACATTTCGATCTGTAGATGTGTTCGTTAGATACTTTGTCACCCTAATTTCATAATGAGCTCTTAAACCTTCTTGTTGTAAAGGATACAACTTACACACTTCTCGTTTTTCTCATTTTTATTTTGCGTTGTTTTAACTGCATTTTGCGATTATTCTAATTTTTAAACGGACGAGATTGTCGTGCAAATTTCACTCCCTTTGTGTACTGTAACATCCAGTACCCTGAAACTTAACTTGTAACTGACTACTAAATAAGCGATTAACGGTCTATAGCTTCGGCTACTCCAGATAAACTTATCTTCCTTGCGAAAGTAGGTATTTGCTAATTTCAGGTGGCTGCAAGGGAAAAATTGGCTAAGTTCCTCTCCATTTTCGTTTATTGTCTCTTTTTCAAAATTCACCTCAACATTTCGAATAGATATTTTGGCTGTTAGGTCATTTTACGAGGGCGAACTGAAAAGTAATGCCTGTGAATTTTTGATTCTGTTATCAACGACGGTTGAGGTATTACATGTCATACATGTTACTCAGTCGACTTTCCCGCTTCACTGACGAACGTTGCAGCCCCTTGCCGCTAACTGGCTGCGAACTTTCGCGTGTAACATGGCCAAGTGTAACGTAACGATGTCAGTGAGTGAAAAACAGCTCGCTGTAATCAGGTTTCGAATTCTAAGACTTCGTCGACACCTACAGCACCCTCATTTTTAGCATGAGAGTGCCAAACCACACAAGAGCGTAGCGACGTCTGTAACAATCCGACGCCTTGGGTTCACTGTCAGCGATAATCTTCCATAGAGTCCCAAATTGGCCCCATACAATTTTTATCTGTTAGCAAAACTTAAAGAAAATCTTCGATTCCTTCGCTTTGCTAGTGATGCTGTGCAGAGAGAGGTGAGGTTGTAGCTCTGTCAACCATATCACACCTTCTACAATTACGGTATCACCAAACTGTTCCCTCGTAGGGAGAAATGCTTTCGTCTCCAGGGGGACTACGCTGAGAAATAACTATGTAGACATGAAGAATAAAGATGAAGAACGTTAATGTTTATTTCATTGAAAAAGCGTAAAGAGTTTTCACGTACAAAATTCGGAGGAATATTGTACGTGAAACTGATAAATGAGTTGGTCACACTTTATACTCTGTTGTCTATTACAGGTTGCAGCGTCTTACAAAGCTATTTGGCCTGGCCTTTTTTCTATTCTTCAGGAGTGTACACCGCTATCAATGTCACCATGATTGTGCTGTAAATCGTGATTACACCATGCTTCAACCATCTATGTAGGAACGATTTTCGCCGGCCGCAGTGGTCTAGCGGTTCTAGGCGCTCAGTCCGGAGCCGCGCGACTGCTACGGTCGCAGGTTCGAATCCTGCCTCGGGCATGGATGTGTGTGATGTCCTTAGGTTAGTTAGAGGACTGATGACCATAGATGTTAAGTTCCATAGTGCTCAGAGCCATTGGAACCATTTTTTTAACGATTTTCTAATTTTTTCCTCTAGTTTTCATCCGTTAATGCGGCTACTTCAAAGCGACCTCTTCCTTCCTGCTCTTCTCCAGTACCGCTATACCATTTTGCATATGTAAATACAGCATCTTTCAAAGTCTTTGCGACAAACTTCTAGAGGTGACAGATACTGTCACGGTGAACAACATTTGTTGGAGATAAAATGTTTGGTGACGCTTCGCAGCAACGCTAGGTATCTTTCAGTATACGACAGCCCTGGGACGGCGAGATTTCATAGAACTAGCAGAGTCTGCTAACCAGATGTGCAACGTATAACCTATTTCAGTAAACTGATAGTGATTTTCAACAAGAAAATCGTGAGTATGATTATATCTAAGTGGGGAAACATATTTTAGAAGGGAATCCGGAATTTAAAATTTACTCGACCTACCACGTTCCACTCATCGCAGATGACAGGAGGATGGGCAACACGATGCTTACGAACGTCGAATTGTCCTTTAGTCTTGCCACTTCTCACGGACATAACAAGTCTTAAATGACGTCTAGCGTTGCCTGGAAGCGTCAGTGAACCTTATTTTTCTAGCAGAAGTTGTTTCGCATTACGTGATCTGTCATTCCAAGACGTTTTTCGCAAAGTATTAGTAACGCCCTGTATAGTGACTCAACCGATGCAGAGGGTTGGCGAGCCTTTCTTCGGGTTGTCGTAATAGCGTTGCCAATGGGTTGACGTGGGGGACAGGCGTCTTTCGGATTATTATACAAGAACCTTTTCTATCATTCTGGCTGACTTCGGTGCAATAGGAGCGGTGCAGCAATGTCGTTATGACCAGTGACCCATCCTGCATCCGTGTGATGTCAGCGCCATACTACGTTGTTTTGAGACAGACGGTGCATGATGAAACGAAATATTTTACCGTAAGACATTGTTACAACTGTGCAGAAACTTTTGAGACACAGACGTATGCAGTATCACGGATTCATCCTATGTAACAGAAGAATAGGGTTACAGTGAGCAGCAGGAAGAATGCGTCGCTGAAACACAAAGGAAGAGAAAAAGAGCTGCAATCGACTAAAGTACTCTGTGGACATAAAACCCCATAACTTCCGGCCTTGGAGACTCTTAAATTTTTAGTTTACATGACAATACTACTTCAATAAATTACGTCTACGCTCGTGTACGGGGCGAATCACCTGAAACTTACACAGCAAATATTGCGGAAATGGAAAGTGATATTGCTGTGCAGTTTTCACAGAATGGATTGGTATCAGAGGTTCGTATTTTTAGCCAATCAACAGATTGTAATAATTCTTAGAATGTGTATTATATGTGAAAACACACACTATTTTTAAACGGAATAATAGCCATAAAGATTAACCAACTAAACATAGGGTAAATTATAATGTCAGTGGTGATTGTTGCAGGATTCTAGTGCAGGTCATTTACGAGATACCGTATTTTGGAAACCTTCCACACCGACTCATGTTTGTACCATTCAACCTGCGTAGTTGCTAGGTACGATGTTGTAATGTTTGCTTAAGCGTACTTCCTTGAGTGCGTTGAAACTTGCTAGTCTTTTAGTGTGTGACAGTACAAACAGTAGGTCGTGAGTGAATGATGAGATTTACAATGCAGAAAAGACAGATATGCTTATGGTCTATGGAGAGTGCAGGAAGAATGCACTTTGTTCTTGTACGGTGTTTGCGGCAAGACATCCTTACAGATGACAGCGATCTCGGCAGTTATTTGTCAACCTGCTCAATTATTTAAGTGAAAGTGGTGGTGTAACACTTAGACAACGTAACAGCAGGAAACAAGCGATGACAGAATGTTCTTGCTGCTGTTGCAGTTGAATCGCATGTTAGCTTTCGCGCAAACGCACAAGGAAGTGGCATGAGTCAGGCAAGTGTCCTAAGCATTCTCCATCGACGTATGTTCCATCTCTACCACATCTCTCTCTCGCAAGAGCTGTATTGAAACGATTATGAGAATCGTGTAAACGTCTGTACATGGGCATTAAGACATGATTCTCCAGGTATATCAGTATGTTCATTAGTGACGAAGCCACACTCATTTACTAATCATGGCCAGGTAAATCGCAGGACTTTATTCCTATAGACATTTTTGTACGAGGAAAGTTGAAAGACGCTGTCTACAAGGACATATCACATCTTGGGTTGTCGGGTGTTCTGCCGGATATCAGCGTCGTACTTGCACGATATTTCCGTCACGTAGCTCGAGACCTTCATCAGGTGCGACCTGAGACTGCTCCTCGAGTGGACCTGGTCCAGCATTTATGCCTATGGCCTTCCCCCTCCACCAACGGCTGCAGGCGCTTCCTCTGTGGTCCGCGCCCCTTCCCTGTGACCTGCTGGAGCGTTGCTGCTCCGTTTTCCGTCCGCTGCGGTTCTAGGTGTTCCCTCTGCGGTCCGCGCCCACCAAACCCGCTCCTGGGGGTTTCATCTACAGTCTGGGATACCAGGCGTTCCCCCTGCGGTCCGCGCCCGCTCACCACGACCTGTTGGAGCGTTGCCGCTCCGTTTTTCGTCTGCTGCGGCTCTGGATGTTCCCTCTGCGGTCCGCGCCCACCAGTCCCACTTCTGGGTGTTCCATCTTCGGTCTGGTGCTCCTGGCAGTCCGTCAGGGGCTCGTTTAACATCTCCATGTCTCTGGTTCTTCTGTTTGTGTAGTGTTGCAGCTGGCCTCGTTGCTCCTTTAACAATTCCAGAGCCGGATCCCAGGCTCTGCTTAGCTGGTACCCTGTGTCACGATTCATAAGATCGTCAGCCATTTTAATCTCAATCGATTCTCTTATAACACTGTCCCAAAATCTGGGTGTTTGTGCTAGAATCTTGGTATCCTCATACTTCATGGCATGATCTAGTTCTAGACAGTGTTCAGCAATGGCTGAATTAGTCACCTGTCTTAATCTAGTGTGCCTCTGATGTTCTTTGCACCTGATCTCCACAGTTCTTGTCGTCTGGCCAATGTAGGACATGCCACATTGACAAGGTATATTGTAAATCCCTGGTTTTCGTAACCCCAGGTCGTCTTTGACACTCCCCAGCAGTCCCCCGATCTTGTTGGATGGACAGAAAACACACTTGATATTGTGCTTACGCAGGATCCTACTGATTCTGGCAGAAATAGAGCCAGCATAGGGCAGATATGCCACCTTCCTTGCTTCATCTTGGTCTTCTTCAGAAACCTGTGGTATAGTGGCTGGTCGGAGTGCCCTCTCAATTTGTCTGTCCATGTATCCATTCTTGGATACATGCTGGCTCTATTTCTGCCAGAATCAGTAGGATCCTGCGTAAGCACAATATCAAGTGTGATTTCTGTCCATCCAACAAGATCGGGGGACTGCTGGGGAGTGTCAAAGACGACCTGGGGTTACGAAAACCAGGAATTTACAATATACCTTGTCAATGTGGCATGTCCTACATTGGCCAGACGACAAGAACTGTGGAGATCAGGTGCAAAGAACATCAGAGGCACACTAGATTAAGACAGGTGACTAAGTCAGCCATTGCTGAACACTGTCTAGAACTAGATCATGCCATGAAGTATGAGGATACCAAGATTCTAGCACAAACACCCAGATTTTGGGACAGTGTTATAAGAGAATCGATTGAGATTAAAATGGCTGACGATCTTATGAATCGTGACACAGGGTACCAGCTAAGCAGAGCCTGGGATCCGGCTCTGGAATTGTTAAAGGAGCAACGAGGCCAGCTGCAACACTACACAAACAGAAGAACCAGAGACATGGAGATGGTAAACGAGCCCCTGACGGACTGCCAGGAGCACCAGACCGAAGATGGAACACCCAGAAGTGGGACTGGTGGGCGCGGACCGCAGAGGGAACATCCAGAGCCGCAGCAGACGAAAAACGGAGCGGCAACGCTCCAACAGGTCGTGGTGAGCGGGCGCGGACCGCAGGGGGAACGCCTGGTATCCCAGACTGTAGATGAAACCCCCAGGAGCGGGTTTGGTGGGCGCGGACCGCAGAGGGAACACCTAGAACCGCAGCGGACGGAAAACGGAGCAGCAACGCTCCAGCAGGTCACAGGGAAGGGGCGCGGACCACAGAGGAAGCGCCTGCAGCCGTTGGTGGAGGGGAAAGGCCATAGGCATAAATACTGGACCAGGTCCACTCGAAGAGCAGTCTCAGGTCGCACCTAATGAAGGTCTCGAGCTACGTGACCGAAATATCGTGCAAGTACGACGCTGATATGCGGCAGAACACCCGACAACCCAAGATGTCATTAGATCGCCGGGAAAGCCTGAAGAGTTACATCAAGGACATATCAATTACACCCGCTGATATCCAACAACGTACACTACTGGCCCTTAAAATTGCTACACCCCGAAGATGACGCGCTACAGACGCGAAATTTAACCGACAGGAAGAATATGCTGTGATATGCAAATGATTAGCTTTTCAGAGCATTCACACTAGGTTGGCGCCGGTGGTGACACCTACAACATGCTGACGTGAGGAAAGTTTCCAATAGAAACGCCTGGTGAAACGTTGTTGTGATGCCTCGTGTAAGGAAGGGAAATGTGTACCATCACGTATCCGACTTTGATAAAGGTCGGATTGTAGCCTATTGCTATTGCAGTTTATCGTATCGCGACATTGCTGCTCGCGTATGTCGAGATCCAATGACTGTTAGCAGAATATGGAATCGGTGGGTTCAGGAGAGTAATACGGAACGCCGTGCTGGATCCCAACGGCCTCGTATCACTAGCAGTCGAGATGACAGGTACCTTATCCGCATGGCTGTAACGGATCGTGCAGCCACGTCTCGATCCCTGAGTCAACAGATGGGGACGTTTGCAAAACAACAACCATCTGCACAAACAGTTCGACGACCTTTGCAACAGTATGGACTATCAGCTCGGAGACCATGGCTGCGGTTACCCTTGACGCTGAATCACAGACAGAAGCGCCTCCGATGGTGTACTCAACGACGAACCTGGGTGCACGAATGGCAAAACGTCATTTTTTCAGATGAATCCAGGTTCTGTTTACAGTATCGTGATGGTCGCATCCGTGTTTGTCGACATCGTGGTGAACGCACATTGGAAGCGTGTATTCGTCATCGCCATACTAGCGTATCATGCGGCGTGATTGTATGGGGTGCCATTGGTTACACGTCTCGGTCACCTCTTGATCGCATTTACGGCGCTTTGAACAGTGGATGTTACATTTCAGATGTGTCACAACCTGTGGCTCTACCCTTCATTCGATCCCTGCGAAACCCTACATTTCTGCAGGATAATGCACGACCGCATGTTGCAGCTCCTGTACGGGCCTTTCTAGTATAGTATATTTGTCCAATGAATACTTGTTTATCATTTGCGTTTCTTCTTGGTGTAGCAATTTTAATGGCCAGTAGTGTATTACTGGAGCCTGCACGGACATAACAGAATAGAAGCGTATACTTCCGCTGTCAGTGGTCGTTTAGAATGCAATCTGTGTTGGCCAATTGTCTCGTTACTGGTCATAATCCACAAAACTAGTGGATGCACTTGTGTGTTCTTTAGGGACTGCTGCCACAGGTATTGTTCAAGTGTAGATGTGGGAACATTTCAAAATACGATGACTCGTAAACGACTCACACTAGAATCCTACGACAAAGACCACTGATACTCTAACTTACCTTATTTTTGGTTCGCTAGTGTCAAGGAGTGTATGAATTCGGAACTATGTCTAGTTGATTCCCCCTGTATACAGTCGTCTATACTTTCCCAACATACACCCAATTTCAATCATAACGCATTAGCTATGGCGTGTATCTTAACAGAAATGCCAAAAGAGCACGGAAATAATATCAGGAAAAAGAAAAACAATGAAACCACCGACGGTACCAATGCACACACGCTACCACTTACTGATAACAACGTGGTTGGAATTGCTCTCTGTGACTGCTTGTCGGCAGTGTTATCACGTCCCTAGTCGATCAGTCAACACTCTGCCTCCAGCTGAATGGGCACTCACCTGAAACCATTACAAACGTTCTCAGAAAATTACGGCGAACTCTGTCTCCACCTGCGCCTTGCCACTTCCAACTATAGCGGTGGAGCAAAATGGTTGGAGTTCATAAAGACAGTATTATTCATCAGATTTGAGCAAGCACAGGTGCTCTATCTCGTGCGGTGGGTGCAGTCTGTCGTCGATTCATTGCGTCTTTGTATCCATATAGTCGTGGCAATCTTCCATGTATGTCACACACGCTAGTGGGAGTAACGAGTAGCCCCAGCTCGCGCTAGGACACATTCTTGGAGGCTGGAGCGACTATGCTCAGCACAGCCTAGGACTGCGAGGTGAATACTTCAAAGAGTTCCCTGGCTGCCAGGTGGTCTGAAATAGTTTGAAAAGCTTGTAACCGTCTTGCAGGGTACGTATTGCTGATAAATTTTTATTTTTTATTTTTAACCATCAGTCTTCTGAATGGTTTGATGCAGCCCGCCATGAATTCCTCTCCTGTGGCAACCTTCTATCTCAGTGTAGCACTTGCGAACAGCATCCTCTCCGATTCTGCGCAGAGCCTCCTCGTTGCTTATCTGATCAGTCCACCAAATTTTCAACATTCGTCTGTAACACCGCTTCTCAAATGCTTCGATTCTCTTCTTTTCGGGTTTTCCCACAGCCCATGTTTCACTACCGTACAATGCTGTGCTCGAAACGTACATTCTCAGAAATTTCTTCCTCAAATTAGGACTTACGTTTAATACTAGTAGATATCTCTTGGGCAGGAATTCCCTTACTGCAGGTGCTAGTCTGCTTTTGATGTCCTTCCTTGCTACGACCGTTATACGTTATTTTGCTGCTTAGATGGTAGAATTCCTTAACTTCATCTACTTCGTGACCGTCAATCCTGATATTAAGTGCCGGTCGCGGTGGTCTAGTGGTTCTAGGCGCGCAGTCCGGAACCGCGCGACTGCTACGGTCGCAGGTTCGAATCCTGCCTCGGGCATGGATGTTTGTGATGTCCTTAGGTTAGTTAGGTTTAACTAGTTCTAAGTTCTAGGGGGCTGATGACCACAGATGTTAAGTCCCATAGTGCTCAGAGCCATTTTTTTCTGATATTAAGTTTCTCGCTGTTTTTATTTCTGCTACTTCTCATTACTTTCTTCTTTCTTCGAATTACTCTCGATCCATATTCTCTACGCATTAGACTGTTCGTTCCATTCAGCAGATCATGCAATTCGCGTTCTCTTTCACTCAGGATAGCAATGTCCTCAGTAAATCGTATCATTGGTATCCTTTCACTCTGAATTTTAATCCCACTCCTGAACCTTTTTATTTCGATAATTGCTTCTTCAATGTACAGATTGAACAGTAGAGGTCAAAGACTACATCCCTGTCCTACACTCTATTTAATCCGAGCCCTTCGTTCCTGGTCGTCCACTTTTACTATTCCATCTCGGCTCTTGTACGTACAGTACACGCATGCTCATAAATTAAGGATAATTGCAGAATGTGGTGCCACACGACGTGGCACTACACAAAACTGGTGCTAATAGCATAGGCACATAGGGAACACATGCGACACGGATCTGTAAGTCATTGGTGATAAGTTGAGAAAACCGTCCCGAAACACATGTGCTACAAAACGCCACTATTTCCTGCGCATGTACCCCGACCCCAATATGGGATATGACTGCCATGCACACGCACACAGGCCGCACAACGGGTTGGCATACTCTGGATCAGGTGGTCGAGCAGCTGCTGGGTTATAGCCTCCCATTCTTGCAACGGTGCCTGCCGGAGCTCCTGAAGTATCGTAGGGGTTTAAAGACGTGCAGTGATTCGTCGACCGAGAGCATCCTGGACGTGTTCAATGGGGTTTAGGTCTGGAGAACAGGCAATCCACTCCATTCGTTTGATATCTTCTGTTTCAAGGTACTCCTCCACGATGGCAGCTCGTTGGGGCTGTGTATAATAATCCATCAGGAGGTAGGTTGGACCCACTGCACCCCTGAAAGGGTGGACATACTGGTGGAAAATGACATCCCGATACATCTGACCTGTTGCAGTTTCTCTTTCAAAGACATGCAGGGGTCTGCGTGCACCAATCACAATCCCACCCCACACAATCAAACCACGACCTCTATACAGGTCCCTTTCAAGGACATTAAGGGGTTGGTATCTGGTTCCTGGTTCACGCCAGATGAAAACCCGGTGAGAATCACTGTTCAGACTATACCTGGACTCGTCCATGAACATAACCTGGGACCACTGTTCCAATGACCATCTACTGTGTTCCTGACACCATGTTTTACGGGCTCTCCTGTAACCAGGGGTCAGTGGAATGCCCCTTGCAGTTCCCCGGGTGAATGAACCATGTCTGTACAGTCGTCTGTAGACTGTGTGTCTGGAGACAACTGTTCCAGGGGCCTCAGTAAGGTCCCGAGCAAGGCTACCTGCAGTACTCCGTGACCGTCTATGGGCACTGATGGTGAGGTATCGGTCTTCTTGTGGTGTTGTACACTGTTGACGTCCCGTACTGTAGCGCCTGGACACGTTTTGCGTCTGCTGGAATCGTTGCCATAATCTTGAGATCACACTTTGTGGTACACGGAGGGCTCGTGCTACGATCTGCTGTGTTTGACCAGCCTCCAGTCGCCCTAGTATTCTAACCCTCATAACGTCATCAATATGTGTTCTTTGAGCCATTTTCAACACACAGTCACCATTAGCACGACCGAAAACCCCTGCAAACTTATTTGCTGTACCATACTCTCACATGCACCAACACACCTGTGCGTATGTGGACTGCTGCCAGCGCCACCGTGCGACGACCGCAGGTCAAATGCACCGCATGGTCATACCTCGAGGTGATTTAAACCCGCAAAATGCCCACCAGAGCATTGTTTCACCATGTTCATGCATTATCCTTAATTTATGAGGATGAGTGTATATTACCCGTTTCTCTCTATAGCTTATCCCTATTTCTCTCAGATTTTGAAAATCTTGCAGAATTTTACATAACCGAATGATTTTACAGGCTGACAAATCGTATGAACGTGTCTTGATTTTTTTTTAAATCTTGCTTTCATTATGAACCACAACGTAATAATTGCGTTGCCAAACTGATCATCATCTAACACATCCTCAATTTTCTTTTCCATTCTTCTTGTCACAAACCTGGATGAATGAGCTGTTAAAGCAATTGTGCGATAATTCTCCACTTGTCAGGTTTTGCAGTCTTCGAAGTTGTGTGGATGATATTTTTCCGAAAATCCGATGGTATGTGACCAGACTGATACATTCTGTACACCAGCTTAAACAGTCGAAGTTGCCACTTCCACACAACGATTTTAGAAATTCTGTAGAACGCTATCTATCCCTTGTTCCTGATTTGATCTTATGTCCTCCAAAGCTCTCTTAAATTCTGATTATAGAATTGAATCCCCTATCTCTTCTAACTCGACTACTGTTTCTTATTCTATAACATAAAACAAATCTTCCTCTCATAGAGGCCTTCAATATACTCCTTCCACCTATACGTTCTTTCCTCTGCGTTTAAAGGTGCAGTTCCCGTTGCACTCTGAATGTTAACACTCTTGCACTTAATTTCAACGCAGGTTGTTTTGACTTTCCTATATGCTGAGTCAGTGCTTTCGACAGGCATTTCTTTTTCGATTTCTTCACGTTTTTAATGCAACTATTTCGTCTTAGCTTCCCTGCATTTCTATTTATTTTATTCCTGAGTCATCTGTATTTCAGAATTTGCCTGGACATTTTTGTACGTCCTTCTCTCACTGATCAACTGAAGCATATCTTCTGTTATCCAAGTTCTCTTCGCTAAGAGAAAATTTCGATACATAGCACCGTTTCAGAGATAATTAACACTGACGTAACCCGATCACGCCGTTGCGGGCTCAGATTCAAGCGGCCCGCCGTATACAGTTAAGGTCAGTTGTTCTCACTGCGTATTAGGACACGGGCAACCTTTGGTAACCCGCGGGCCTGATTACTTAAGTTCGAGGACCACCTCATCACGTGACTCGTCAGCGGCGCTGTTTGCACACGTCAAAACTATAACTCCAGTGATAATGTTTGTTGGGTAACGCACCGAAGTGAATTTCATCGGTTTCCCGACAGATCGCACTAACAAATTATGCCACAGTACACCCGTTTCTGAGAGTACATTAATTTTAGGCTGATTCCATCTTCACTTGATTACATTTACCTACCCGTTCTGAACATTTTGTCCTTAGTGTCTTACTTACTGTCTCAAAAACTGCCGTTGCAAAATTCTGCAGCGCCTTGCAAAATTCTGCAACGCCTCGCTCTCTTCCCCATTCGTTTCTTCCGCGGACCGGACTGAAACATTTCGCAGGTCGAATGGTTACCCATCCGTTGCATTGATGACAGCGTGCAAGACTGTTCAGCCTTTGGCTCTCGTTGGAGCCTAACTACTGTCGCAAATATAAGTTTTTCTAACGTTCGCTTTGTCTGGTTTTAATAAACCAATTAACAAACCGTTTGGCGATACCGTCTATGGTGGACCGGTTGAATGGACGGGCGCAGTGGCGCAGATATTCCTATTGAGGACTCAGAACATTGCAATGAACAACGTTATATCAGTATTTACTTCATTTGCCGACTAATGATTATAGATACCATGAGTAGTATGTTTTCCCCGAGTACGAGAGACACATGCAATATTTTAAAGGTTATTTCCCCTGGGGAGCAAGTGGGCTCAAAACGGATAGTCTACACCGACAGCTGCAGTCCACTTCGTGAAGCAGTTACGATCGTGCAGAAAATAGGATAGTAAATAGCGTGATGTGTCTGCGGAAGGACTGTTACACGAAAGGAAAAAACAACTTACACCGCGAAGTGATAACCACTTACGATGCCAATTATCAAAATATTTGTACATGTACCCTTACATCCTGTATATATCGGGACAGATTGCTTACACCAAAACATGAAAAAATTAATAGTACACAAGGGCTCTAAAGTGCATGTACTTTAAGAGATGAGCACTTGCTCATCTTCGATACTATGAATCACATCTCTCCTACTGCAAGTTCTTCGCTTTTCATATTTTGAGTAAAGATAGTATCATCTAAAACAAGAAAAAGTGTCCAGTAAACATGGGCTCTAAAATGCATGCCTTAGAAGCTATGAGCACTTATTCAGTAGAAGAGATGCGTTTCACTCTAGCGAATCGTTCTTAATGGATTCGTTTTAGGGCCCATGTTTACTAGACATTTTTACTTAGTTTTGTGTAAGAAACTTGACCCTAAAGTTTATCTATACTTTTGGGACACCTTATTTAGTCAGTGGTGAATACTAAACATCCCCGTTTTAGGAGCAAGGAATATCACAGGCGTGATAAACTTGAGAATTTCCGCAGGGGTGTAAAACATGGACAACATTTTCCAATTACCTTATTCCTAGGCGTGCTCGTTACTCCAGAATTACAAACACTGGGTCGCTCGGCTTGATTGAGGTCGGTCGTCTCCTAGAATTTTATCTCTGATCTCGCTTACCATGCACGGAAATTAAACTTTCCCTTGGCCATCTCGATCTTTCGAAAACAGGAAGTGCATCAATTTTCTGCTGGAGAAGATTGTTCGTAGGCAAGTTCACTAGTGGAGGTGTCATTGGCCGCAGCGTTGAAAGCCAAAGAGTCTTAGTGATCAACATAGAATCATCACCGAGGTGACAAGTTTTCGATTCCAAGCGCAAGATTAACGGACTCGGCAAATAGGTATTCGGATTATTCGGATAGTGGGAGTAGGAGAAGACTCGGACAGTAGGGATAGATTTGTCAGAACCTACGAAACATGCTATACGCGAAAGTAGCAGCGTTGCCCAATAAGACACTGAGAAAGACCAACAGTGGTAAATATCGGCCGTGGGAGCAGAATCATGGTACAGGATGTAGCACTGCGTGTCAGGAACAATTAACAAAAACGTGTAAATGCGTTTCCACAAAGAAGTGCCATTCTTAGAAGGCGGAAGGTGTACATTATAGTCGATGTAAATTTTCCCACAGAGGGGATGCTATCTCTTAAGCCAATTACCCTTTCCGACTATTTACCGCTGGCTTACTGATATTATAGAGCTTCTACATTGGCAGGAGGGTTCTAATTTCTTTATGCTTTCCTTTCCAGGTAACATTTTCTCTAACCTTCATTCCGGTATTGAAAGCTTCGAGATGAGCACCCACAGGACAATTTTAATAATTAAAAGTTATAGGGACGTACAACGATTATAAGGCTCGAATTTCTCCTACTAGATCAATAAAGGACGTTAGTTTATGATAATTAACCGACTGTCTCACCTTAACCGAATAATTAATGTTTTAAGTCTGGGTCAGAATTTTGATTTAGACCAAAATCGTTAAAAAAAAAAACAAAAAAAAAACAATGGGTCAACTAATGTGGCACTGACTTTCTCGGATAGGTGCCGTCGTGTGTCACTAAGGTGCTCTTTCCTTGCGTGAGCCAGATATTCTTCACTAGATATGCGACCGAAGGTATCTGCTACCAGGATCTGAATCTCGTACACTCCGTACCTGAAACAGGAAAAATTAAGTTTAATTGTCCGCCTAGTGATTCCCCCTGTACGCCACAGTCTACTAAGAACCCACGCAGGTGCCTCACTGTTAGTTTCCAAAGTAAATGCCCAATGGTAAAAGCACATTCTGAACAAATGTGAACATCACCACCAACCAAGTTACATTGGGTTCGAGAACTGTCAGTACAAAGATAGGATATTTGTCTTATCTAAAAGTATTTCTTTCCTTAAGTAAGCCATACACGTACCATTTTGCAATAAAATACTCCATGCATCCCGAACATACGCTTACATGTCATCACCTTTCCATCCTGCCCCAACAAATAGGGATTCCAGGGGTGTCGTACCACCATGGTCTCTCCTGGTACCAAGCCGTTTATGTGCACGAATTTCAGTTCAGATTGCTGCAAGAGTTCCTAAACTATAGTGGAAAACATGCACGCACGCACGCACGCACTCACTCACTCACTCACTCTCTCTCACACACACACACACACACACACACACACACACACACTTACCTCCATCCATCCATACATAGATTATGCGACTACAGAAGAAGGGCTAGAAGAAAGGGTTACGGGGAATAGGGGCTTGGTACAAGGAATGAAAGAGGGGAAAGACTAATTCAGTTCTGCAATAAATTTCAGCTGGTAATAGCGAACATTCTATTCAAGAATCTCAAGAGGAGGAGGTACACTTGGAAAAGGTCGGGATTTGTGGATCATGAATGTTAAATACCAGTCAGTACATCTACAACTGTTACGCTTTGATTTGCTCTTGCACCCATATTATACCGTCCAGTGAATATTAGGGAAAGTGAGACCTAACAGCAGATGGGACAGTGCACACGAATATATAATTTAACCGTATTTGGAAGTCTTTGCTGATTATACTGTTATGATTACTGTTAAGAGAATTCAGTCGTTTACAGTATGATCAATTTAGTCTTTGACACAAAAACTAGCATGCGGGAGAAATGAAAACCTGATACTACCCCGATCTGTCTAGTTTTATTATGATATCATAAGATCATGACAGAAATTTAGGCAACAAATCTCGCCCAGTGCAAAATCCCTTGTTTTAATGATTGTCACCCGTATTAAACTCCATAAGCCTCTCACCGCTGGTTGGGCGGCAGCCCCTTTGTAGGTTCAAGTCCTCCCTTGGGCATGGGTGTGCGTGTCGTCCTTAGCGTAAGTTAGTTTAAGTCAGATTAAACAGTGTAAGCTTAGCAGTTTGGTGTCATAACACCTTACCACAAATTTTCACGCAGCCGCACTTCAGTAGAGGAGAAACAAGCTAACTGTAGGCAATCTCTGTAGTCCATTTATTGCGTCCTCTGAGTATTCTGCCAGTAAAACGAAGTCTTTTGTTTGCATTTCCCATCAAATTTATATCACCTGATGATGTCACCCATCACTCATCTCCACATCAACTGCAACTTGAGCAGTCATCACCATCACTGACCCCTGCTATGGACGTTTTTAGATTGGAAATTTTTTCCTTGGAAGGTTTCCTATCCATATTTAAGAGAACTGATCGCTTTATTGATTTTAGAGGAGGATGTGTCTTGTGAGTAAAAGTGTTACATGTCTGTAGTGCACTGCCTTCTGCATTCACATGCCACTGTTTACAGAACTGAATATTCTTCCACCATCATGGCAGTCAGTCATTGAGGACAAAAATGAGCTTTCGTTCCGACACTCATTTAACAAAACTGCTGCCAGAACGAGGATGATGGTTTGTAACGGAGATTTTCATCATACTCAGCCACCGTTCTTTTAATACTATTCAATCAGGAATCAAGGGAATGCTTAAATACAGCTTTGTGAAAACGTTAAAGCATGTTGCTGGTTCCGAGGTCCACGGACAACAATCAGTGTTATCTCTTCTACAATTACGATATATCTCTAAGAAATATAATAGTTTCAAATAAATACACGTATAACATATTCTGTAAAAGGAGTTTTATGTCTGACAAATGATGGCAATCATCCGATTTGTTACAGCGTAGTCACTGAAGAGATTTTACCGATAAACTCCACAGCGACAAGGCACAGAGGTATCTACATGCATGTGTTGAAACATTGATTTTAAACTATGTAAAAATACTGAGAGGATGAAAAAGGGAACTCCCTATTGAATATCAACTCTGCCAGAAGGAAATAAATTTGTAAAATGAATATGAAAACCTATATATTACTTACCTGGTACTAAAGCATCATTAATGAGTTAGTGTAGAAGAGAACTTTCTCATCTTGTCAAGAACGAAGGAACGAACTGTTTTACTTTCAGAATCATCCAACAGCCAAGATCAAATGAATATTTCTCTATTTAAAACTCCCAGTTTCGATAAACTTTGCTGTCATCTTCAGGTCTTAAAAAACCTTTTTGTTATGAAATGTGTTCGTTTAACGTTGGACATCACGCCAAGTTTCCAGTGCCCATTTTTATCCACGTGACAACTTGGTGTGTGGTCCAATGTAAAATGAACACGTTTCGTAACAAGATTTCTTAAGCCCTGAAGATAACAGCAAAGTTTGCCGAAACCGGGAGTTTTAAATTAAGAAATATTTATGCTATCTTGGCTGTTGAATGTTTTTAGGTTAATGTAGGGGGAGTAGAAAGAAATAGATTAATGGGTAAGAAATCCGAGAGTTCAGGAAGGTGACAGTGTGACACAAGCCGTCAACACAGCCTTTCAACCTGTGAGACAGAAAACTGTTTGGATATGTTACGGGGAAATCTTTCACTGTAATCAGAACATCTTGCTTAAGCGATGGTCAACAACATGTACAAATTTTGCAGAATGCGTAACACTGCGCTGTCTGTGATATTGTTGTTTATTCTGCTAACTGTTTCGGTTGTAAACCATCACCAACGGCAGAAAAATTATCACAGATGTATCACATATCATACGTTCTCTGACATAAGTTACCACTGAAAACCATAATTGCCAATAAAAATTAAAAATTGCGACAAGATTGAAGTATAGTGATACAGTGACAAAAGGACGATGTCAATGTGCCATAATATTTTAATCTTGTCACAGTTTTTAATTTTTATTGGCAATTATGATTTTCAGTGGTAACTTATGTCAGGGAACGAATGACATGTAATACACCTGCGATAATTTTTCCACCATTGATGATGGTTCAGAATCCAAACTAGTACCAGAATGAATAACAGTATCACAGACAGACCAGTGGTATGGTGTTACGTGTTTGTAAAATCTCTGTAATCATACACATTATTCCGCTACATTTCGGTCTGATTCAAGGTTCCAAAAACAGGAAGCAGTATCTGTTACAAATGCTTTATTAAAAATGACGTGTTTCGTGTGGTTATCATATCTTCAGATTACCTGTAATAACTAACAACAATCTTGTTACGTAAGTTTATTCGCTAACATATCTAGGAACTTTCAATAGGACAGCTAAATTAAAGATGAGAAGTATAGTGATTCACTTGCCTTGAACAGCGGTGACCATATTAGTCACATTTTAAAGCCACTGATATGATGGCGTTAAAGTGAAAACCGCAGTCGTCAAATATGGACGTAGGGAAGTCTGAGGTGGCAAGTGAAAAAAAAAAAATGGCTCTGAGCACTATGGGACTTAACAGCTTTGATCATCAGTCCCCTATAACTTAGAACTACTTAAACCTAACTAACCTAAGGACATCACACACATCCATGCCCGAGGCAGGATTCGAACCTGCGGCCGTAGCAGTCGCGCAGGCAAGTGAAAGAGGCAAACTATTGCAAATAACAAATTAAATCAGTAAAAGCGCAGGACTAGGAACCAAACAAGAAACACACAAAACCATACAATATACGATGTTAAGATAGGTTAGGGCTAACAGCCAGTGGGTAACACGGTGGTAACCAAATACTGCGCTATCCAGTGTATATACTGAAGCGAGTGGCCTACACAGTAGATTGACGTGAGAACGAATCTTAATGGAAGCACTAAGTGGCGGCGCTGGTAGTAACATGGAATTGAAATAAAGAACATGCCAAGAGCCATTTAAAGAAGATGGGACACTATAAAAATTAAAAATTGAAAAGCAGACGAACTGGTGATAACGTAGAAAATAACTATTTCAGTGAACAGGTAACTATTAAGATAGACCGAAATGTCAATATAAATGAATAAGGGGAAGGGGGTGGTGGTGAGATTGGAAAAGATGGGAGAGAGTAAACACATGAATGGAAGGAAGGAGGAAAAAGGTGGAAAACACAAAGGCTTAAAAATTTTTGAGGTTATGGGAAAACCGAACATGACGACACGCTGGTAGGAAACAAAAGACAGCAAAAGTGAGGAGCAGACCCAATGGTCATGAAATTTTGACAAAGCTGACATCATGGTATCGTAGAAAATTTCATTTTTGGTGACCAACTGATCATTATTGCTTAAATTTTCCGACCATCTGAGAAATATGGTTATCTCGAACTCTTTCAAAAGTCTCTGTATGTCCGTCTTTTCACAGGTGATTGCAGGACCTCAGTTGTTCAGTACAGAATGTAAAATCAAGCACACCTTTCAACCGTCTAAATTTCCAAATTGTTATTTTATTGGGCTGCCAGTTTCAGCGCTGTATTACACCATCTTCAGGCTCCCTAACCTATATGTAGGCCAGCATTCAGTGACTGGTATCTGTAGATTTTTGAGGCAGCGATCACTTCAAACCTCACTTGCGGCAGGTGACGTTTGAAATGATCGCTGTCCCAAAAATCGACGGGTATCAGTCACTGGATGCTGTTCCCTATTTTGACTGGACCAGAGGTGCGAATCTTCATAAACGTCCGTCAGGGGCCCTGAAGGTGGCAGATTCATCCGCTGAAACTAGTAGCCCGATAACATAGCAAGCTGGAAATTTATATGGCTCAACGTTGCTAGATTTCACATTCTGTCTCTTCCAAAAGGCTTAAATTTTGCCCCTTTGGCTACTACATGTAGGATATGGAGAAATCGACTGTCGATTCACAACGGCCACTAGTCCTAAGATGTTCAGCGAAAGAAGTTATTTTTTGCAACGCCCTTTTTAGCGAGTAAGTACTCTGAAACCGCATTTTAACTTCACGACCAGTTTGTTCAATATATGTATAAGTGCACTGAGCGCAAATAAGTCTACAGATTCCTGAGCTGGAAAAGAGATCTTCGACTGATAGTTCATTGTAAATGAGTTGAAATTGGATTCCATCAAAACCATTACCTTCGAGAAGTTTGAAGATTCCGTTAGACATTTCAACGACAAAAGCTAAAGTGCGTCAGATGCAGTCAGGAGTACTCAGAGTACCAGGTATGTTATTCATATTGATTGACATAAAATGAAAGATGTTTCTGATAATTTGGGACTGTAACCATTGTAATGGGCGATTTGCTTCATGTTAACTAATGTGTGCTCCAAAGAATAAGAACTTGAAGAGACACTGAGTGCCCGATCAATAATTGATGAGAAAAAAATGTGTTTATGTCTAGCCCAATGCTAAGACAAAGCGTATGTGATGGTTTCGCTTGTTGTAGTTTTCAAACAATGTTATACAAGATGTATCCCACTCCCAACCGGTGGTTTAAAGCAAGTTAAGGAGTGATTGACTTGACGTCAAAACTTTTTGCATTAAAGGCAATTTGGAATTAGACAAGTGGATTTATGTTTTCAACTGGACCATAAGAAATAACTAAAACGTCATCGACGAATCTGCAATAACCAAGTATTTTCTTACTAAAAGGGGATTGTTGCTTAAGGTATTTATCTCTAGGCTGTTAACAGAGTTGTCCATTTAACAACCAGGTAAACAATTCCCCATTGCTAACCCATGAATTTGTTTGCAGAAATAGTTGTTAAAGGGAAAGTAGTAATAATTATGAAGATTTTTACAAGCTCATCAATTAAGTGTTTAATAAGTGAACTTCTGTTAGCCAGGTTGTCAACTTTCTTATTTTGAATCGAGAAATTATTGGAAACTTAGAATTGTCATAACATCTGTAAAGTAAATTTGGAAATACGTCTTGTTAGATTACCAATAACTGGGCACACAGGAGAATTTGGTTTATGTTTCTTTATTTGAGCTCTGAGTAATGGAGCTTGGGACTCATTGTTGTAAGCCTTGGGTGATTTTCAGGACTAATAATGTTACTACAAGGAAAGCTAAAATTCTACAATTCTCTGCTGAAAGTTTGTGTTGTGTCGTTATCATTAAAAAACTGCTCAATTTAGAATACGCAGTCTGCCTTATAAACAACGGCTGCGTTGCCTTTTTCTGCACCACCACAATGTCATCATGCTTCATAAATTTCTTATTAATTGATTTCAAAACCATATGTTCACTATAGGCCTCGTTTGAATTAACGAATTTCTCAGACTGCTGGGTCTACGAGGTAATTTGAGCCTACTCGTATTACCATTGACTACACGATCTAATGTCAGCTTAAAATATACAGTTAGTTCAATGATGCATTCATCGTTCATTACTGGTTGGATGTTATGTTTTATGCCTTTATTTAGAAGGGTATTGTGCTGTCGTTTAAGTTGAAAACTCGCTTGACATAAGGGAAAAGGTCACTGTTAGCTGGCTTATAGTTGTTAATAAGACTGGCATAAATTTTCTATAAACAGGCAAATTGGCAATGATGTCTTTCTTAATTAGTTCACCGCTCTACCATGTAAGGACATTTAACATCTTTACGAGTTCATCAAGCTGTGAGTGGTGTACTAAGCTGGATAAACGTAGGTAAACATCATTAGAAATGTAATTCAGCGTATCTTCCTGGGTGCAGAGACGCCTAATCTCATTCTTGAACAGTGTTTTAGCACAGTTAAAGATTATACTAGAGGAACACTTATTTTTACGTATCTCAAGGCGCTTACTTGGTAGGTCAGTAATTCATTGTCTGTTAAAGCTAATAATCAATGAAATTTTCATAATTTATTTTGTTTTTTTGAAATGAGGGGGCCATGTCCGATACTTGACAATGGAAACTTCTGTACACATTAATGCACTCCGTTTCGTTTACCACTATGATACATGGCTGTTATCGCTAACCTATCTTAGCACCGAATATTGTCATGGTTTTGTGAGTTTTTTCTTGGTTTCTGATCCCGCGCTTACGAGGATTTAATTTGTTAACACTGTTGTACTTTTACGTCTTTAACCGAGTGGTTTTCACTTGTCATCTCATGCTTCCCTATGTCCATATTTGACGACTGTAGTTCTCACTATAACTCCATCATATAAATGGATTTTAAATGTGACTAATGTGGTCTACCCTGTTCAAGGCAAGTGAATTACTTCATTTTTCACCTTTAGCGTAGCTGTCGTATTGATCGGTGCTAGATAACAACGTGGACTGTTTCCTTTTGTTAGGCCTTTCTCCATAATACATGCATGAAATGAAATTGATTTCAGTAAGCCATTTGACACCGTTCCGCATTTCCGCTTAATGAAAAAAATACGAGCTTACGGAGTTTCGGAGCAGACCTGACATTGGATTCATGACTTTCTTGCAGATAGGACTCAACACGTAGCCCTTAACGGAACTAAATCGACTAATGCAAAGGTAATATCCGGAGTACGACAGGGAGTGTGATAGGACCGTTGCTGTTTACAATATATATAAATGATCTAGGCTCTTTAAGGCTATTCGCAGATGATGCAGTTGTCTATACCAATGTGACAACGCCAGAGGATTGTAAGAATTTGCAGTACGAACCGCAGAGAACTAATGAGTGGGGCAGGCTCCAGCAGTTGACCTGGAACGTAAATAAATGTAACATATTGCGCATACATAGGAAAAGAAATCCATTACTGTATAGCTACGCTATTGATGAGAAACAGCTGGAGACAGCGTCTGTCGTAAAATATCTACGCGTCACTATCCAGTGCGACCATAAGTGGAATGACCATATAAAACAGATAGCGGGAAAAGCAGACGCCAGAGGGAAATGTGTCTCACCCACGAAAGAAGTGGCTTATAAGGCGCTTGTTCACCCATTTCTTGAATGTTGTTCATCTATTTGGGATCCCTATCAGGTATAACTGACAGAGATGATAGAGAAGATCCGACGAAGAGTGGCGCGTTTCGTCACGGGATCGTTTAGCTGGCCAGAGAGCGTTACGGAGATGCTAAACAAACTCCACTGGCAGATGTTACAAGTGAGGCGCTGTGCGTCACGGGGAGATTTACTATTGAAATTTCGGGACAGCACATTCCTGGAGGAGTCGGACAACGCATTACTTCCCCCAAATACAT
Source organism: Schistocerca serialis cubense (assembly GCF_023864345.2). Taxonomy (NCBI): domain Eukaryota; kingdom Metazoa; phylum Arthropoda; class Insecta; order Orthoptera; family Acrididae; genus Schistocerca; species Schistocerca serialis. Next base: position 971,783,188 of record NC_064638.1, read on the forward strand.
CTCGCATATTGACCACGGGGAGAAAATGCGAGAAGTTAGAGCCAATACAGAGGCTTAAATCATTCTTCCCACACACTATTCGCAAGTGGAACAGTGTTGGAGGGATCAGATAGTGGTACCGAAAGTAACCTCCGCCACACACCATTAGGTGGATTGCGGAGTATGATGTAGATGTACAGATGAAAACCCTCAGATTGTGAATACTGGTCGTGGAAGGGTCGTGACAACCTGCTTCCATACGTATGTAACTGGCGACATATCAAGCGACTGCTGAGGCCATTAAGGATGCGGCAGCCATCGATCTTTACACAGTACTGCCGAATTTTCTTTGACATCTGGGGGGACACTGCTGTAGTGAAACAGGGATTGGCAGCAGCTAAAACATCCTGATGAACGTGTAAGTTCTTGCATTTCCTTCGACACGTGGGACTCAAGGCCAGCCACACGCGTTAGAAGTGTGTTCTGTGCTATTGTGCAGGGTAAATTGTTAAACCGAGATGACGACGCGAGCATCTGACACGAATACTGCTACACTGCAAAACAGGTTCAAGACATTAAGCGCAAGCACAAAATTTAACTGCTACCATTTCATTTAAATGTCTTGTATTTTTTGATGTTTGTTAGTTGAGAGACCAAACATTGGCACAGATGATGTCAGTACACCTTGCAGCAAGCGCAATTGAACCGTCGACAGCAGAAAGACCGTTAGCAGTGCTTCAGTACTTCGAAAAACGCTGTGTAAGAAGCTGTGCGGTACTTTAGGCCAGACGAATAGTTTGGCTGTCGGTAGTGGTAGTGGTCACTTGACACATTCCGGCACTCGTTCATAGCTGCTTTCTCTTCAGTGCTTCTACAAGTAACTGTCGTGGCATCATGCCCTGTGCTTTTCAGAACAGCGGTATTGGCAACTGGAGCTGCGAGTGGCGGAATATCCACTCAGTTTTTTTTTAGGTCCTCCACGTTCTCGGATTAGTCGTCAGTCATCAGCTATAGGAAACCTTAACACAAATGATGTATTTGTCTCGGTGTTCGTCAGTCTTCCTTAATGATAGAAATGTTTTCCGATGCACTTAACTAATGCTTCAACTCAGATGCGATGACCAGTATCGGACAAAAACAATATAAAATATCAGTCCGTGAGACCGGTGTTGCCTGTGCATAAAATATGATGTCCGTGTATATTCAAAATGAATCAGCTGTATTTATCTATTCCAAGTCAAAGAAACATTTAACTCTCAACCATCAGGATCTTCACTGTGCAGTCAGATTATTGTGACAACCTGTCAAATACCTGAATAATTACGTTTTGTAGCACGAGACGTGCAGGAAGAGAGTCAGTGAGGTTTCGGAAGGTACCGACAAGGTTGAGGATCGGGGGCACGCACAAACCGATCGAAGCGGTCCCACAGATTCTCGATTGGTTTTAAATCCGGAGCGTTTGATGGCCAGGAGAATGCGGTAAACTCATCATGCTGCTCTTAAAACCACTCACGTACACTATGAGGTGTGTGACACGTTGCATTGTCCTGCTGGTAAATCCCATCGTGTCGAGGAGGGAAAAAAAAGTAAATGTAGGACTGGACATGGTCCCCAGGGATAGATCCACACTTGTGTTGGCCGGCCGGTGTGTCCGAGTGGTTCTAGGCGCTACAGTTTGGAACCGCACGACCGCTACAGTCGCAGGTTCGAATCCTACCTCGGGCAGGCTCCCAGGTAGATGCTATTTTCCTTGACTTCCGGAAGGCGTTCGATCCAGTTCCGCACTGTCGCCTGATAAACAAAGTAAGAGCCTACAGAATATCAGACCAGCTGTGTGGCTGGATTGAAGAGTTTTTAGCAAACAGAACACAGCATGTTGTTATCAATGGAGAGACGTCTACAGACGTTAAAGTAACCTCTGGCGTGCCACAGGGGAGTGTTATGGGACCATTGCTTTTCACAATATACACTCCTGGAAATGGAAAAAAGAACACATTGACACCGGTGTGTCAGAACCACCATACTTGCTCCGGACACTGCGAGAGGGCTGTACAAGCAATGATCACACGCACGGCACAGCGGACACACCAGGAACCGCGGTGTTGGCCGTCGAATGGCGGTAGCTGCGCAGCATTTGTGCACCGCCGCCGTTAGTGTCAGCCAGTTTGCCGTGGCATACGGAGCTCCATCGCAGTCTTTAACACTGGTAGCATGCCGCGACAGCGTGGACGTGAACCGTATGTGCAGTTGACGGACTTTGAGCGAGGGCGTATAGTGGGCATGCAAGAGGCCGGGTGGACGTCCCGCCGAATTGCTCAACACGTGGGGCGTGAGGTCTCCACAGTACATCGATGTTGTCGCCAGTGGTCGGCGGAAGGTGCACGTGCCCGTCGACCTGTGAACCGTACCGCAGCGACGCACGGATGCACGCCAAGACCGTAGGATCCTACGCAGTGCCGTAGGGGACCGCACCGCCACTTCCCAGCAAATTAGGGACACTGTTGCTCCTGGGGTATCGGCGAGGACCATTCGCAACCGTCTCCATGAAGCTGGGCTACGGTCCCGCACACCGTTAGGCCGTCCTCCGCTCACGCCCCAACATCGTGCAGCCCGCCTCCAGTGGTATCGCGACAGGCGTGAATGGAGGGACGAATGGAGACGTGTCGTCTTCAACGATGAGAGTCGCTTCTGCCTTTTTGCCAATTATGGTCGTATGCGTGTTTGGCGCCGTGCAGGTGAGCGCCACAATCAGGACTGCATACGACCGAGGCACACAGGGCCAACACCCGGCATCATGGTGTGGAGAGCGATCTCCTACACTGGCCGTACACCACTGGTGATCGTCGAGGGGACACGGAATAGTGCACGGTACATCCAAACCGTCATCGAACCCATCGTTCTACCATTCCTAGACCGGCAAGGGAACTTGCTGTTCCAACAGGACAATGCACGTCCGCATGTATCCCGTGCCACCCAACGTGCTCTAGAAGGTGTAAGTCAACTACCCTGGCCAGGAAGATCTCCGGATCTGTCCCCCATTGAGCATGTTTGGGACTGGATGAAGCGCCGTCTCACGCGGTCTGCACGTCCAGCACGAACGCTGGTCCAACTGAGGCGCCAGGTGGAAATGGCATGGCAAGCCGTTCCACAGGACTACATCCAGCATCTCTACGATCGTCTCCATGGGAGAATAGCAGCCTGCATTGCTGCGAAAGGTGGATATACACTGTACTAGTGCCGACATTGTGCATGCTCTGTTGCCTGTGTCTATGTGCCTGTGGTTCTGTCAGTGTGATCATGTGATGTATCTGACCCCAGGAATGTGTCAATAAAGTTTCCCCTTCCTGGGACAATGAATTCACGGTGTTCTTATTTCAATTTCCAGGAGTGTATATAAATGATCTAGTAGATAGTGTCGGATGTTCCATGCTGCTTTTCGTGGATGATGCTGTAGTATTCAGAGAAGTTGCAACATTAGAAAATTGTAGCGAAATGCAAGAAGATCGGCAGCGGATAGGCACTTGGTGCAGGGAGTGGCAACTGACCCTTAACATAGACAAATGTAATGTATTGCGAATACATAGAAAGAAGGATCCTTTACTGTATGATTATATGATAGCGGAACAAACACTGGTAGCAGTTACTTCTGTAAAATATCTGGGAGTATGCGTGCGGAACGATTTGAAGTGGAATAATCATATAAAATTAATTGTTGGTAAGGCGGGTACCAGGTTGAGATTCATTGGAAGAGTCCTTGGAAAATGTAGTCCATCAACAAAGGGGGTGGCTTACAAAACACTCGTTCGACCTATACTTGAGTATTGTTCATCAGTGTGGGATCCGTACCTGATCGGTTTGACGGAGGAAATAGAGAAGATCCAAAGAAGAGCGGCGCGTTTCGTCACAGGGTTATTTGGTAACCGTGATAGCGTTACGGAGATGTTTAGCAAACTCAAGTGGCAGACTCTGCAAGAGAGGCGCTGTGCATCGCGGTGTAGCTTGCTCGCCAGGTTTCGAGAGGGTGCCTTTCTGGATGAGGTATCGAATTATTGCTTCCCCCCTATTTATACCTCCCGAGGAGATCACGAATGTAAAATTAGAGAGATTCGAGTGCGCACGGAGGCTTTCAGAAAGTCGTTCTTCCCGGGAACCATACGCGACTGGAACAGAGAAGGGAGGTAATGACAGTGGCACGTAAAGTGCCCTCCGCCACACACCTTTGGGTGGATTGCGTAGTATAAATGTAGATGTAGATGTAGATGCTGAGTTGTCGTTGAAGAGCCACTGTTGGTAGCCCGATGGTCCATCTTGGCGGTCAGCTGCTCAACAGTTGCACATCGCCAGTACACACCTCTGCATTCGTCTTTCTCCCCTTCACCTACGGCCCATGGTCCACCACGACTGACTTGCGCCAGTTTTGAATAGCGCCATTTCTCCGTGCACGGTATGTTTTAACCAGGCGGCATTCGGACGGTTTACAGACTTGGCCGTTTTGGAAACGCTTCCAGCCTTGACCCAAAAGACAATGACCAGCCCATTTGGCCTTCAGAGAAATAGCTCCGTTTCCGCAGTACGACAACGACTGCACTGTTTTCCGCGTCCCCCTCCCCCCCCCCCCTCCCCTCCGATAAGCTGTACAGGGTGAAAAGTATTTAAACCCACTAACTCTGGGGGGTTGTAGGGGACATGAAAACAAATATTTTTCTCTGATGTCATTTTTTTCTGTGAGGATTACTTAAACCGGTGGAGGCCGTATTACGCTCTTCACTTGTTAGAGGTCGTATTACGATCTTCAGCTGTTAGAGGGCGTATTACGCTCTTCAGTTGTAGGCAACAGCTGTCCACCAATGTAGTAGTGCATTGTCTCTGTTTACTAATGGAGCGATACACCTGGAGTGAGTGCACTGATATGGTTGGTGCGTACTACGTAGCGCACCACAACGGACGAGATGCACAGCGAATTTATCAACAACAATATCCTAATCGCCGTATCTCGCATAATACGACCTTTGCTCCTGTGTACGAACGTCATCGTGAGACCGGTCATTTAGAAGATTACCTGGACAGGGACGCCGTCGCACGGTAAGAACGCTACAATTTGAGGAAGCTGTTTTGCAGCATGTGGAGCGGGATCCTTCAATCAGCACTCGTGCAATTGCACGTAACATGGTGACGAATCAGACGAATGTAAGAACAGTCCTTCGAGAGCAGTTGTTACATCCATTTCACTTACAGCGTGTCCACAACATGGAACCAGTTGATTATCTACCCAGAGCACAGGTTTCGCAGTGGTACCTGGAAAAGTGAGAAATGCATCCTACATTTCCATCCTCTATGTTGTTTACCTATGAAGCAACGTTCGAGCGTGATGGAGTCTTCAACATGCACAATTCGCATGTTTGGAGTGAGGATAACCCACATACCACAGTTACTAGCGATCATCAAGTGCGGTTCTTCGTTAATGTGTGGGTCGGTGTTGTTGGAGACTGTTTAATTGGGCCGTATCTGCTACCCAGGCCATTAAATGGCAGGAACTATTACAATTTTATCGCCAGAGCATTGCCAGAATTGCTGGAAGACGTCCCACTCCCTACAAGAGAACGCATGTGGTTCCAACATGACGGGACACCGGCACATTTAAGTCGTCGTCTGCGTCGATTCCCGGACCGACGGTTCCTAGAAACGTGGATTGGCAGAGGTAGTCCTGTACCATGGCCTGCTCGATCCCCAGATATGTCCCCTCTGGACTTTTTTGTGTGGGGAGAGATGCGCAACCTTGTTTACGCAACTCCTGTTGCATCAGAAGAGGATCTGGCTGTCCGGATAGTAGCAGCAGCAGGATCAATTCAGGATACTCCTGGGGTTTTTGCCCGTGTCAGACAGAATATGATCAGACGGTGTAACCGTTTTGTTTTAGAAAATCTACTGTAACCGAAATTGGGTTGTGTTAACATGTTGTCTCTTGGTCATAAAAAATGGAAAAGTGTTTGTTGGTTTAATTAATTTGGCGCCAGAGAAATCTTCCTGTGCCAGTTCAAATACTCCTCATAGGAAAAAATGACATTTGGGAAAAATATTTGTTTTGATGTCCTCTACAACCTCCCAGAGTTTGTCGGTTTAAATACTTTTCACCCTGCATGTACCCTCCGATGCTATTGGTGCTGCGTGCCCTCTGTGAGTGATTATTGGACGTTAAAGTCGAACGTAAGCGGAGGTCACATTAACGTGACTCGACCTTGTAAAATACGACACCACTGGCAATAATCTTCAGTACCTTCCTACGTGAAAGTGCCCGATACCCAGTACACGTTGTGTATTTGTCCTCGTCACCCAGAAGGAACTGCAGACCCTGCTCGTCTCCATAGTTCTACCGCAGTAATGACAGTCACTGCAGTGGCGCCTGACCGTCCGCACAGCGGTCGTTACGCCTTCTTAGCATTTCTGCGGCCCCGCCCCCGGGATCGAAGGGGCGGGCTTTCGCCCGTACCAAGCCCGGTGACCGTTATTACATTAATGCGAATCACAGAGCGCGCAGGATCGTGTACAGAAAACATTAGATTACGTCGGCCGCGGGGGCGCCGCCAGCACGGCGTATCCAGGCCGGGCCGCCATGTTTTATTCATGGGGGCGGCGCACCCCCGCGCGAGGCGCCGTTCTGAGACCTAAATTACGACTTCAGAAAACCCTCTGCTCCACCCCGCCGCGGCCGCGCCGGGCCGGCCACACCGCCAGACTCCACCACCTTACATGCTCGCCGCGCCGTAAAATATTCAGCGGACGCCTTAGCGCTCCGAGATTCATCGCGATGCGTTGACTGCCGGTCGCGTCTTACCGGTAAGTGCTGCGCGTTTCTGCATTATGCACACCCGCCGTGTGGGAGCTGCCTCCTCGATATCTAATTTGGGCCACCTCCGCCTCTTACCGGCGCTTCTTCCGTAAGTAGAGTGGCAATTACATGGTGCTGGCGCTCGTCTGTTAAGCGGCGTATCACATTTCTCATCGCCGCGGTCCGGCGCGGGTGTTCAGCTACGACTATCCCCTTAATGCTCGGGTACTAGTACTAAATGTCTATCCATCTCAGCCTCTCTAAGATACCGAGGGCAGAGTAGCTAAAAGGAACGAAGGAAGGTCGGGGATTAACGTCAGGTCAACGACAAGGCCATTGCAGGTGTAGCGCAAGAGTGGACTAAGGAAGGATGGAGAGGGAACCGGGCTGTGGTATTTTTAAGAAAGCAACCAGTGCCATCGTTGAGTGTTTTGAGAAAGCTAGGGAAGCCTAAATCTGGATGACAGGACGGGGATTTTGAACTTTATCTTAGCACTGCCCCATCTCGCTTGATCAGAGTGACTAGAAGCCCTAGTATCTTACCCAAATTATGAAGGAGATTTAGCAACACGAAAATTGAAACTGATTTAAACGGTAATAAAAAAAAAGACTGTTAAAACTGCCAGAGGTTTCAGACAAGGATGGACACTGAGGTGACAAAAGTCATGGGATACCTCCCAACATCGTGTCGCACCTTATTTGCCCGGTGTAATGTGGCAACTCCACGTGATATCGTTGGAAGTCATCTGCGGAAATATTGAGCCGTGCTGCCTCTATAGCCGTCCATAATCGTGAAAGTGTTGCCAGTACTGTATATTGTGGGCAGCCTCAGTTCTCGATTATGTTCCATAAAAGTTCGGTGGTCAGGGTCGCTGAAACTCTCGTTCGAACTGTCGACAATGTTCTTCAAACCAATCGCGAGCAATTGTGGCCCACTGTCAGCGAAAAATTCCATCGTTGTTGGGGACATGGAGCCCATGAAAGGCTGGAAATTGTCTCCGAGTAACCAAGGATGGCGATTTACAGTCACTGATCGGTTTAATTGGAGTAGAGAATCCACTCAATTTCATTTAAACACAGCCCGCACTATTATGGAACCACCGCCAGCTTGCACAGTGCCTTGTCGACAACTATGGTACATAGCTTTGTAAAGTCTGCGCCACACTCGAACCCTACCATTTGCTCTTACCATTTGATATCGTGACTCGTCTCACCAGGCTACAGTTTTCCAGTCGTCTAGCGTCCAACTGATATAGTTAACGAGTCCAGTGAGGCGCTGCAGGCACCGTCGTTTGCCATAGGCCAAACGCCAAATTTCGCTGCGCTGTCCAATCGGATATGTTCGTCGTACGGTGCATAGTGATTTCTATGGTTATTTCATGCAGCGTTGGTAGTCTGTTAGTACTGTTAGCTCTACGAAAACGTCTCTGCTTCCCGTCGTTAAGTGAATTCCGTCGACCATTGCGTTGTCCGTGGTGAAAGGCAATGCCTGCACTCTGGTATTCTCGATACTCTCATGACGCCCTGGATTTCGGAATATTAAATTCCCTAACGATTTCCGAAATGGAATGCCCCATGCTTCTAGCTCCTACTACCATTCCACGTTCAAAGTCTGTTAACGGCCGTCGAAAACCTTTTCACATGACTCACCTGAGTACAAATGACAACTCCACCAATGTCTTTTATACCTTATGTAGGCGACGATTCCGCCATCTGTGCATATCGCTATCGCATGACTTTCGTCAACTAAGTGAAGTCTCGTTTTCCAGACTTCCTAACTCTATATCCAAGGGATGTAAAGGCGTTTTTCAGGAAATGATAGGTCAGAAACGGTCGAAAATTTTTCGGTGTTGTTATCACTGATAACTACTTGTATCGGCAGGGATACCGAAGCAGATAGCCTTTCCTGAAATTTGCATACATGGCAGTCAAATTAAACACAAAGCGTAAGGTTTCTTTTTTTCCCCACAAATAACCGGAGAAGGAGATGATTAATCCAAGGAAACGTTCGTAAATCAACAATTTCTGTTAAACCATTAATGAGAGACCACACGGATATTCTCAAAATAATATTGTGCTTGACTCGTAACATCTACAAAACTAAATGTTCAAATGTGTGTGAAATCTTATGGGACTTAACTGCTAAGGTCATCAGTCCCTAATCTTACACATTACTTAACCTAAATTATCGTAAGGACAAACACACACACCCATGCCAGAGGGAGGACTCGAACCTCTGCCGGGATCAGCCGCACAGTCCATGACTGCATCGCCTTAAACCGCTCCGCTAATCCCACGCCAGGCCAAGTAACTTAACTCACTGCTGCAGTACTTTTCAAAGTAACACAGTTACATGACACTATCAACGTAGTCGCCATTACCCTTCAATTCCTCGACGACAGAGATCCGCTCCTTGGTCACAACAGAGATCCGCTCCTTGGTCAAAGAGCGTTCGAAAACCGCATTGTTACTATTGTTATCTTTGGAAAAATCTGTTTCTCCTAGATGTTCTTTCAGCTTTTTCTTCTCGAGAATATGGAAACAGAATTGTGCAAGTATTGGACTTCCCGATTAGCACTAACCACGTGTGTGCGGCCTTGGTCAAATTATTGACAACATTTCACTACGACTGGGCTCAAGATTGCATTTGGTCAATATTTTCTGGTTAATCTATGTTGAGTGTGAAAATTAGACATATTTCCCGGTTAATCTACGATGTGTGTGAAGATTAGACATTTTGCCTACAAGAATCGTACTGTTGCATGTACTCTAAACTTTGCAGTAAGTTTCCAGAGGCCGTGTTATTTCATTCCCACGCTGTGATGTAAAAAAAAAAAAAGGTTAGAAAAAAGCTAGAAGATTTACTATCTTCTGTCAATACGCCACTCTTATTGTGCAATGGTCTACTTGTGAGTCGAAATGTGTAATTTACTTGATGAAGTCCTTACTCACAGAGTGAAACACCTAAAACTTGCACTGCAGATGTTGTGGAAATGGAAAGTGCTGTTGATCGGCGGATTTTACAGGACACATTGGTAGTCTGCGACTCGAATTGTTGCCCAGTCAACAGATCGTAATGATACTTAGCAAGTAAATTATTTAGCCTACACAGACTTTTCAAATGGAACAATGCCTATTGACATTAACAAAGTTAAAGAAGGGTTCATCAGAATCTCAGCTGTGTTTGTTCCAGGATTCTTGTGCGAGTCCTTTACGAGATATATTATTTTGATTTGTTTCCACACCGACATTTGTTTGTGCCGTTCAACCTGCGTAGTTGACAGGTATGATATTATTATGTTTCTTACAGTTTGCTTGTATGTTCCTTGAGTGAAATGCGATTTGCTTGTCAGTTAATGCGTGACAGCAGTAAGTCGTGAGTGGACGACGGGATTTACAATGCAGAAAAAGCCGACATGCCCGTTGCCTAAGGAGAGTTTAGGAAGAATACAGTTCCTTCTTTTACGGTGTACGCGGCAGGATATCCCTATATTCGTCATCCATCTTGGTAGTTATATACCAACCTGTTCAACCATTGACGTGAAAGTGGTAGTGTAACACTTAGTAAATGTAACAGAAGGAAAGAAGTGATGACAGGAGGGGAGGATATTAATGTTCTTGCTGCTGTTGCAGTTGATCCACACGTTAGCTCCAGCGAAATCACACGAGGAAGTGATATGAGTCAGGCAAGTGCCCTACACATTCAACATCGATATAGGTTCCACCGTTGTCACATCACTATCCATCAAGAACTTTATGGGAAAGGTAGTGAAAATCGTGTTAACTTCTGTAAATGGGCTTTAAGACAGTATACTCCAGGTGTATGATGTATCTTGGTTTATGACGAAGCCGCACATATTTACCAATCATGCCCAGGTACACCGCCGAAACATGCACTATTGTTCTCTTGAAATTTTCAGTTGGTTTCGTCAGGTGGAACGTCAGCATCCATGGGGTTTAAACGTGGGGTGTACGATAGTGAACCTTCAGCTCATAGGCCCCCTTTATCATAGACGGAACACTGGTCGCTTACAAGCATTGCAGCCTCCTAACAGAACAGCTTCCGCGGATGCCAGAAACCGTTCCTCTGCAGACTAGGAGGAACCTGTCTACCAGCATGATGGCTGCCCACCCAATAGCGCACGAAGTGCTACAACATATCTTCACGAATTGTTTCCAAATCGCTGGATCGGACGCCGAGGACCTATACCTCGGCCAGCCCGTTCCCTGTATTTGACGCCTACAAACTTTTTCCTGTGAGGAAAGCTGAAAAATGTTGCCTGCACACTATGATATGCAATCACGTGTTACTGCAGCCTGCTCGGACCTCTCTGCGGAAATGTTAACAGGTGTGCAGCAGTCGTTCCATGCCAGAATGGGAGCGTGTTAGCCCAATGCCGGTGGTAATTTTGACACAATCTGTGATGGCCGATGGCTTTTTTACTAATCAGAATCGACGTAACTGGTGTTCGCACTTGTGTTGTTCCTTAGTGTGTGCTACCACAGGTACTGTAGAAGTGTGGGTGTGGGAACGTTTCAAAATACTTGTAGGATATCTCGTAAACGACTTGCACTAGAATCTTGCAACAAATACCACTGACACTTTGGTTGACCCTACTTTTAGTTTGATAATGTCAATAAGCATTGTTACACTTAAAAAGTGTGTACTTGCACAAAAAGTACCCATTATAAGTATTACTACCATCTTTTGGTCATCGAATAATACCAGACCCCGACTTCTAGTCCATCCTCTGACCGTACGTCAATAGTACTTTTAATTTACGGCCCAAGTATTAGGTGTTTCGCCCTGTACACATACATATTTGATTTTCGTGAATAGTCACTATTGCACTCAGGCTATCTCATAACGGCTCCAGGTCTGACACAAGCCTTCACTGTAACTAGTGTTGTTTTCACCTGTTTTTCGAACACTACTATCAGAATTCTTCCCAAGCCTCGTAGCTGAAAACAAATCGTATTCATGCACGCTTCCCTTTAAGTCAACGCACCCAGAGATACTGCCCAGAAGACACGACGGACTCTGGAAGTCTGCCTTGGACTCCTACGCCACAATCTTCGTTTAGTACTTATAGAAGCGACTCGACAGTGAACGAAAGACAGTATTCAGTTAGACGAACATGTGTAAATGCAACAGAGGATGGTAAGTACACCAGTTATTGACTTTGGTCATCTTGCGCACATGTAAGTATTATAAATTAAAGTCTATGTATTTTACTCATGCCGCTGTATGTCTTCGTGTTTGTAGTATAAAAGTCTACCTCGTAACCTCCTACAACTACAGAGACAACAGACATCCATGTGGTTGAGACGACTACTAGACTGTGTCATCGTTGTGATAGATACTTGGCGGCAGTTGAATTAATCCAAGCTGGAATAACAGGACACGAGTATTGCACCCAAAACGGATTTCTTTTTTCCGAAAACTGTTAGCTGGAATTAATCGTCGTAATTACTAATTTTCTTCTCTTCCGGAAGGCGCAAAATGTCTTTCAAAAATATTTTCTTTTCAGACTGGAGTATCATATTTGAAAGAGTAAATGTCTATTTCTTTTTATTTTGTTCTTGTTTAGTGGCGACATATGTGAGATACGCTGCACATTCTGTTCTTGAAGTTTACGAAATACTCATGTAAAAATCGCGTTCAGTGAAGAGCGATCACTTGCGACACATTGTTCAGTTTCAGAGTGGTCAGATTAACACGCAGTTTACATGCATTACATCACAGCTTCAGGTATCAGAGAAAACTACTAATGAATCCTGTCATTAAGGAGATCAATTCTGCCTCCTCCATTTCGCCCTTGCGACGCCTAAGCAGAAGAATGTCCCCAAATACAAGATGCAGAACTTCTCTGCACATTTCTCTTACGTTTGGCTGGAATGGAAACCATTAGATTTTGTAGAAAATTGTTTGCTCAAATAGAGTCGAAAAAGTTGTTTCTGTTCTAAACTAGTGAATAAATTAGACGAATGTTGTGAATCTCAAAGACACGTGGCTGCTGCTAAAAATTTTTCGGAGTGCGTTGACAACTTAACCAGTCCTATGAAGACTGGATAGCAGAACTTAAAGGGACGACTAGAACGTGCAAAATTTAATGATGTGTGCAAGTTTGACTTAGGGACGAAACGCTTCGCTATGCCATTGTCCAAAATATATCAGACAGTAAAGTGAGAGCAGAAATCTTGAAGCTTCTCTATACCTGTCTGCGTGGTGTCCTGTCCATATTTGAAATTCAGGAAGCACAAAACCCTCAGAGTTAGATTTTCACTCACCCGTAGTACCAGCTGCGTTTGCTTAAGTGCTCTAAACGGATCCGAAAGTCACAAACTATTCATGTTGCTCAACGCTGTGAGCATAAACAATTCAAAGCCTGGCACAACTGGTCTCGCGCGCCAATGTCATGTGCGAAGTGCTTCATAACGCACAGCCGTAAACACTGTTCTTACCGCCGCGGAGAATACCGACGCTCTCATAAACTGTGACACGGTAAGCAAGTGTATTTAGAGAGGAACTGTAAAGTAAATTCAGTTCCGCGTACATCCCACCTATAGAAAATGGAAATCAACATGATTTCACAGTCGGAATACAAAGGCAATAGTCCTAGCAGAACTCCATGGAAACGGAATAGAAACCACACGAAGCGCGAGGTAGTAAGCGAGAAGTAAATCTTCGCTGTCGACAAGACATATCAGTTGCCCTCAATACAGACTAAAATCACATCGTGCACACAATTAATATTCAAAGTGTAATCATCTTTCAGGATAGAGTACCCAGATTCAAAGAATCAATCGCAAACTCTTCGTTATTTTATTAATTCCAATCAGAATGTCAAATTGCTGTTAGATACTTGTGCTTTACTCACTTCACTTAATCATCAAGCATACGAACAAACAGCACGCTTGAAACTCCAGCAATCAGATCTGCATCTCACATTTTGTAATGGCGAGCGAATATCTGTTCTCGAAACGAGTACACTGTGAGTAAACCACAAAAATATGACCAACAAAGTGACATCGACTGTCGTTCAAATATATTTGGAATGGAGACATTAGGGGGTTAATTCAGTCTGCGTATTCAAGCTAATGTATAAGCAGTAAGCACTCAGATTTCACACGACAGCGTTAAATAGTTATGTGACAAATCTTAAAGATAATTCCAATCTCATGTTTTACAGAACACGTCTTATATTGTATTGTATTGTTTCGGCGAAGAGACCAAACAGCGAGGTCATCGGTCTCATCGGATTAGGGAAGGACGGGGAAGGAAGTCGGCCGTGCCCTTTCAAAGGAACCATCCCGACATTTGCCTGGAGCGACTTAGGGAAATCACGGAAAACCTAAATCAGGATGGCCGGACGCGGGAACACGTCTTATACCTCACTCTATTAGAAGTGGAGTAGCTATTGAAATGACCATAAGGGACTGGAATCTTGCAACACATATCAACAAGCCAGTGAAAACCTCCTCTGATAAGCAGTAAGAAGGGAAGCGGGAAAATTAGGATCTATGAACATTTCAAAGACACTTTCAATGCTGAAACAGTGAAAGGTTTATTCCCGCTGCCATGCACTCAGGAATGAACAGAAGATTAACAGGAGGAAGGGTTATTAGGAAATAGTTTTAGCAGATGGTCCCTAGCAACTCCTCTCGACGACGAAACAAATATATTAGCGCTGATTAATACTCACGAAGGCTTGTATTAATACCAGCGCTAACCACTTTGGAAGCAATGACCCTCTGCAGCTGCCCCTTTCAAGGTTTCTAGAACAAGTGACGACGAAGGTCCCATCGTGTTCTAATTATCTACATGGTATAACAGCGCCCAGGAAAACATCTCGGTAATGTCGCACACCCTTTTCTTGTCTTAACAGACGCAGGATTGAAATGCACTGTGACAAAAATGCTCTTTTTCTAATACGTAAATGAAATCTTTGGGACATGTCACTGACACTCATGGTGCGTTATCCATTACCAAACATTTAGCGTAAATTCGAAAATTTCTTCTCCTGACAGTGTTCAGAACTCGCAAGCAATTAATGGGAAGAACTATTGTATAAACTTCATTCCGAACAGTACTTAAATTGCGGCACCAACACATCGCCTAAGATGTAAAATACGTCACTTCAGATTGACTCTGAATAGGAACAATCATTTCAGAAACGAAAGGATGCTTTCCTTAGTCAAACTTGTCTTACACATTTCGATTCAAGCAAATCAGTAGCACTGGCGGTCGGCGCGTCTTCATACCGCAGTTTTATCACACAAGGTTGGTAACACCGTGGCTCTGAGCACTATGGGACTTAACATCTGAGGTCATCAGTCCCTAGACTTAGAACTACTTAAACCTAACTAACCTAAGAACATCACACACATCCATGCCCGAGGCAAAATTCGAACCTGCGACCGTAGCAGCAGTGCGGTTCCGGACTGAAGTGCCTAGAACCGCTGGGCCACAACGGCCGGCGGGCAACACCGAGCATCCAATGGTATTCACGTCAAGCATTTTGAACAAGGGTCTATTACATTACAGTACGATAACTTGGTAAATGAAGCCGTGGGTCTTATTTATGGGTTTACAAAGTTTCATCAGTACCTACAGGAGAGCCGATAATTGTCAGTGATCACGAACCGTTAATGGGTCTTATTGATCCAGTAAGAGATGTATTAGATCGAACGGCTCAAATCTACAACGTTAGTCAGTACGTACTCGTATTTCTAAATGTTGTTGTGATATTCATTGCAGTACCGCTACATAGCATGAAAATGCAGACAATTCGTCTCATTTACCTTTTGGCAGTTAACAGGGATTCGATGATCAGAAGCACCTTCTCTTCAAATTGAACAGTTTGAATTAAAAGTTCTACAAGTTTTTGTCAGTGATCATCGGCAAATCGGCCAAGCAACAAAAAAATGGTCTTTCTCCACGTGTGCTCGAAAATTCGAATGCATTGGTCGCATAGCAAGAATTCAATCTCAGATTCATTATTTGGTCGATACCAGTTTTTTCTACCAAATATGGTGCAATTTTGGTACAGATGGCAAATGAACAAACTATTGTCCCAATTGTCACAACATTACAGCACAATATGTTATGTGTTTTGCATAGGGGACACTAGGATACGGTCAAAACGAAACAAATAGCGTCCCAACATTGCACCTTAAAAGGGATGCACAAAAGGACTTTGTACTGCCATATTTTTGTAGAAAACCAGACAGCGCCGTGCCAAGAAATTTTTCATGGGAACGACACGACGGTCATTGGTAACACATTTACAAAGGCTTTTGGGGGTGGTTGCTCAGTGTTGACGCTTTCAGTAAATATCCTTTTGTAATCCCCAGGGAATCTATGATAAGGATTAGCGGACTGTTTACTGATTCGGATTGCTTCAGATCATCGAGTTAGACAGTTGTCGCCAGCGCCATCTATCGTCCTTGGAATTTCAGAGATTCTGTCAACAAAACGGAATCTAGTCGATCAGCAGGGCTCGTCTCTGTCGAAGTTGTTGCTTCGTCGCACTTTAATGTATTTACTACAGACTCAGAGCACTACTATCGACTGTGCAAGAAGCCACAAGACTGGGTTTCAGCAACTGTCATTTTGTCGACCTGCTGAACAGTCTGGACAAATGAACTTCCATTAAGGAAATACATTGATCACGCACAGATTTTCATTTTTCGAGCCGCTAAGAGTCCTCTGACTGTACGCAGCCACTGCTGATGCCAGAGATCCAGTCGCTCAGGTCACCCATAGACACAACGCTCATGGAAGACGACCCCGGCGCAGCATTCTTCTCTGATATCATCGACAGTCTTCATGACGTCATCTTCACGTCCAACCTCTTCATCATCAGCACAAATATCGTTCTCTGCTGAGGCCGTGAAGGTGTATGTCTCCGGAAATTCTCAAGACCAATGTCGGGACGCGGTTGGATGGCGCCATCTGCTGGAGTCGCACATCCAGTTTCATTACGTACACGACAGCAGAAACCATCATCATTATATACGACGACGGTGCTAAGTTTGGTAGCGGTGTAGGGGGTGTGAAGGTATACGGAATCGGCAGTACTTAACGCCGACTGCACACGACGCTGCAGTCGCAACGCTCCGAAACCAGGAGAGTATAGCTAGTTAACTCCAGACTGGCCGCCATTTAGGGCTTCAATTGCTCCTAAATCTCCATCACTACCAGCAAGAAGACCAACGGGTGACATCACATATGCAGATACAGATCGTCGCAAAAGGTTACGCCCCAACGGAACTAAGTGTACTCATCCCGTTTTTAAGTCGGCGCACGCAGAGGTCGAGCGAAGAGAAATTCGGGTTAGCGATGCAGAAGCGTGCAAACGACAGCGCAAGCGCGAACTCGGCCGATCGCCGGCTACAACTATGAGGCTTGGCAGTACCGCTCCTGGATTCGGAAGATGAACAACCCTCTAGGCCTCCAGCAGCTGGGCTGTGCGCTAGCCAAAAGAACTGCTTGGATACTGATGCCTTGTCCGCTTTTCTTTCCCTTCGGCGAGTTTCGTGGATGCAACAGCTTATGTTTCTCATTTGTCTTTGATGGTAGTCCAGGAGCGAATTTTATAATATCATCTGTGTGCTTTAATAGTTTACTTTCTTGATTTTTTTCTCGGCTACGAATAACAGTAAAGAGATTAATGACCTGTTAAACTTACTTAAAACGCAGCTGTATTTGAGAAATCCATAGAATATTATTTTATTTATGTTTTATTTTGTTATACACGTCTAGTTCCGTTAACACATAAAATAAAATGTTTATGAACTCCAAAAAAAAAAAAAAAAAAAAAAAAAGACAAGCAGTAAGTTTATGTAAACATAATGAACAAAATAAGACAAGAATCAGCTTAATTTTTCGGAACTCCTCGACACAATAGAAGGAATGAGCCATGAGGAAACTCTTCAGCATCGATTTTAAAGCGCATGGACTACTGCTAAGATTTTTGAACTCTTGTGGTAGCTTGCTAAATACAGCTGCAGCATTATACTGCACGCCTTTGTGCACAAGTCAAGGGAGTGCGATCCAAATGCAGATGGGATTTCTGCCTAGTATTTATTGAGTGAAAGCTGCTAATTCTTGGGAATAAGCTGATATTGTTAACAAGAAAGCCTCCAACCTCTTTTCGACTATGTTCATTAGTCTGGGTATTCTGACATCTCGATATATATATATATATATATATATATATATATATATATATATATATATATATATATATATATATATCGGGAGGCCAATGTCAGAATACCCAGACTAATGAACAGGGGTCGAAAAGAGATTGGAGAACTTACATCACTTAATGCCCGAACCGCCCGTTTCTGAGAGAAAAACATCCTTTGAGAATTGGAAGAGTTACCTCAAAATATAATACATGCGCCATAAGCGACTGAAAATAAGCGAAGTACACTATTTTCGTGTCGAACTATCACTTACTTAAGATACCATTCGAATAGTAACAATGACAGCTTTAAGTCTTTGAACAAGACCCTAAACGTGGGCATTCCACGACAGTTTGCTATCTATCTGTACACCTAGAAATTTGAACTGTTCAGTTTCACCAATCATATGCCCATTCTGTGAAATTAAAACGTCGGCTTTTGTTGAATTGTATGTTAGAAACCGTAACAATTTAGTTTCACTGTGAATTAGCGTTAGTTTATTTTCTATGAGCCATGAACTAATGTCATAAACTGCACTATTTTAACAAGTACCAGTGTTGCACACAACATCCTTCACTAGCAAGCTAGTGTCATCAGCAAACAGAAATATTTTAGAATCAGCTGCAATACTAGAGGGTACATCATTTGTATAAATAAGGAACAGGAGTGGCCCCAGCAATGGTTCCTTGCCCCCCCCCCCCCCCATTTAACCATGCCCCACTCAGACCCCACATCGTAGCTACTCTCAACACTGTGGAGAATGGAGAATGAATGACCTTTTGATGCCTGTCATTCAAGTAAGAGGTGAACCAATTGTGAGCTACTCCCTATACTCCATAATCGTCCAACTTCTGGAGCAATGTTTTGTGATCAATGTAATCAAATGCCTTAGTTAAATCGAAAAACATACCTAACGCGCAAAATCTTTTTTTTTTAATCCATCCAGTACCTCATAGAGAAAGGAGAATATAGCATTTATAGTAGTTAAATCACTTCTAAGACAGAACTGTACATTGGATAGCGAACTATGTGAAATAAAATGCTCAGTTACTATTCTTCCATACAAACCCTTTTCAATAACTTTAACAAACATTGCTGGCATAGAAATAGATCTAAAATTGTCTTCGTTGTCCCTTTCTTTCTTTTTGTAAAGCAGCTTTATCACTGAGTACTTTAATCGTTCAGGAAACTGACAATTCTTAAAGGAAAAATCAGAAATGTGGCTAAGTACAGGACTAACATGTGCTGCTCAGTATTTTAATATTCTGCCAGGTACTCCATCACATCCGTGAGAGTCCTTGGTCTTCAGTGATTTAATTATTGGCTCAATCTTCCCCTTGTCAGTATCACGGAGGAGCATTCCGGACATCAGTCTCGGAAAGGCATTTTCCAAAAGAGTTATATGATTCCCCATAGAAACTAAGCTTTTATTTAATTGACGAGCAGCGTTCAGAAAGTTATTGTTAAATATTGTACATAAATCTGACTTATTAGTAACAGAAACGTTTTTACTACGAACTTTGTGCTGCTGACAAGACACTCCATTCACGACTGATCACATAGTTTTAATTTTATCCTGTGAATTAGCTATTCTATTCGCTTACCACATACTCTTTGCCTTCCTAATAATATTTGAAGCTTCTTACAATAATGTTTGTTATTGGCTACTGTAGCTCGATTTTGACTACTTCTAACATTTTGATATAGTTCCCACTTTGTTCTACATGATATCCTTATCCCACTATTCAGCCACTCAGGCTGCTGTCTGCTGATAGAACCCTATTCGCAAGGTTCTAATGGAAAACAGCTTTCAAGGAATATGAGAAATGTGTTAAGGAAAGCATTATACCGGGTGATCAAAAAGTCAGTACAAATTTGAAAACTGATAGAGAGGTACAAATTGACACACATGCTTGGAATGGCATGGGGTTTTATTAGAACCAAAAAAATACAAAAGTTCAAAAAATGTCCGACAGTGGCGCTTCATCTGATCAGAATAGCAATAATTAGCATAACAAAGTAAGACAAAGCAAAGATGATGTTCTTTACAGGAAATGCTCAATATGTCCTCCATCATTCCTCAACAATAGCTGTAGTCGAGGAATAATGTTGTGAACAGCACTATAAAGCATGTCCGGAGTTATGGTGAGGCATTGGCGTCGGATGTTGTCTTTTAGCATCCCTAGAGGTGTCGGTCGATCACGAGACACTTGCGACTTCAGGTAACCCCAAAGCCAACAATGGCACGGTCTGAGGTCTGGGGACCTGGGAGGCCAAGCATGACGAAAGTGGCGGCTAAGCACACGATCATCACCAAATGACGAGCGCAAGAGATCTTTCACGCGTCTAGCAATATGGGGTGGAGCACCATTCTGCATAAACATCGTACGTTCCAGCAGGTGTTTATCAGTCAGGCTGGGGATGATGCGATTCTGTAACATATCGGCGTACCTCTCACCCGTCACGGTAGCAGTTACAAAATCAGAATGACGCATTTCGAAAAGGCCCGATAACGGTAGATGTAAGTTCAACTCATACCGTGACTTTCTCGTCGTGCAATGGAGTTTCCACGACAGTTCTAGGATTTTCGGTAGCCCAAATTCTGCAGTTGTGGGCGTTGACAGACCCCCGGAGCGTGAAATGAGCTTCGTCGGTCCACAACACGTTACTCAACCAATCGTCATCTTCCGCCATCTTTTGAAACGCCAACACCGCAAGTGCCCTCCGCTTCACTAAATCTCCAGGTAACAGTTCATGATGCTGATGGATTTTGTACAGATAGCATCGGAGGGTACGCCTAAGTGCCAACCAAACAGTAGTGCATGGAATGCCTGTGCGACGTGCGACTGCACGAGCGCTGACTTCCCCGTGCATAGACGAATCCGCTACAGTCTCCATTTCTTCCTGAACTATCTCAGCAGCATTACCCCCTTGTGCCCGGTCGGCCACTATGGGGTCTATCGTCTAAACAACCCGTGGCTTCGAACTTCGAAATCATTCTCGCCACAGCTGCATTTGTCAACGGACCTTTACCCGTTCGAATCTCCTTCCTATGGCGATAGGACCGTAACGCTGAACTAGCACCTTCCCCATTCTGATAATACAGCTTTACTAAAAGTGCCTTGTCTGGTAACGTCAACATGTTGCGACTGCTGGCGCATCTGATTCTCTCTCTCATTACAGCTCCTTTTATACATGATTGTTATACGCAGTCACTGACGTTTTGCTGTCCAGCGCCATCTGTCGGACATTTTGTAAACTTTTTTTTTTTGTTCTAATAAAACCCCATGTCATTCCAAGCATGTCTGTCAATTTTTACCTCTCTATCTACATTATTCCGTGGTTGATTAAGTTTTCAAATTTATACTGACTTTTTGATCACCCGGTATATGTCATCTATGTTATCGCCACAATAAAGATCCTGCGACTCTTGTTCCTTAACGAGATATAAGGAATTCTCTACTGCCGTTGGAATAGCTTTTTTACATAGTTTGTAATTATATGTATATATAACAGGAATTTTATAAGGGGGACTATGCTCTAGACTGAACACTGAAAGGCATAATCAGTCTTCAATGATGATGATGATGATGATGATGATGATGATGATGATAACTTTTGTTTGAGTACCCAAACCTTTTAGTGTTAAAATCAGAGCATGATGGTCTGAAAAGCCATTCACACTTTTACTGACAGAAAGCTGATCTAGTAATGAAGATTGAATAAAAATATTCTCTATAGTTGTGCTGCGCTGCTGTTCCACTACACCCTGGTTGGAAAAAGACAGTATGTATCAGATCATATGAATTTAGGAGATCTTCTAACATCCTTTTCCTTGCACGGTCACATACAACATTAATATTGAAGTTACCACATGTAACAATTTTTTTGTACTTGCTATAAAGTGAACCAAGAGCTCGAGCAGAAATGCTCTGAAGTCAGAGTTAGGTGACCTGTAAACACTAAATTCAACCGCCCCAGTACTATACTCAGTGCAGTGACTTGATACGTCTAAGGCCTGAAATGGAATACTGTTTCTTTTACGTACATGGCCACTGCCCCACTCCTCGAAGAACTCCTTCAAAAACAGCCAGCTAATCTGTATCCTGGTAAACGAAGCCTCTGAATTGTCGAATTATTTAAGTGGTGCTCCAATATACCAGTAACATCAGAGTCAACATCTATAAGCACTTCACTAACTTTATCTCTAATACCTTTTATATTTTGATGAAATACACTAATTCCTTCACTAATTAGATACCTGGCCCCCTTTGAAGGTGCTCCCTTTGTTAGAAGGACTTCCTTGAATCAGGGATACCTAGCACCTGATTTAAATCTAAAATATGGGCAGCTGTAACACCAACTACTACAATTTTTCCATAAGGGATCCCACCATCGCCCACTGCACTGTCACCTAGAAGCTTTGCCATCCTCCCCTTCCCGTACCTATTAAAGTGCAAACCAGGCCCAGTAAAACCCGATCTATTGACAGACTCAACTGGCACCACTGAAATTTGAATCATGCCCTCTGTGGTGTCACCGCCAGACACCACACTTGCTAGGTGGTAGCCTTTTAAATCGGCCGCAGTCCGCTAGCATACGACGGACCCGCGTGTCGCCACTATCAGTGATTGCAGACCGAGCGCCACCACACGGCAGGTCTAGAGAGACTTACTAGCACTCGCCTCAGTTGTACGGACGACTTAGCTAGCGATGCAACACTGACGAAGCCTCGTTTATTTGCAGAGAAGATGGTTAGAATAGGCTTCAGCTAAGTGAATGGCTACGACCTAGCAAGGCGCCATAGCAATTGATAGTTATCGTATGAAGCATGTCTCATCAAGAACGATGTATACAAATGATGGATTAAAGTTAAGTATTCCAGCAGCTACGTACTTTTCTTTATAGCATTCATTCCGTATCCTGTTTCAGACCTCACGCCAACCTGCTTGAGTTTAACGCGTGCATTTTGGCCTTCTCTAGCTATACAACACCCTCCACCATCAATGCCTTCTCCAGCCCCATGTTAACACGCGTAACAGCAGCATCAAGATGAGGCCGATCAAGACACCGAAGCGTTCGTAAGGATGCACATTAGTGCCACCAGTTTGAGTGGCTATTTTTACCAGGTCACCACCTACATCATACTCCCCGTCCCTATCAAGACTATTCCCAGCCCATCCGCAATCACTACTTTATCCTCTTTCGTAGTATTCCTAGGTAACTCCCCTACGTTAAAAGTCACCCGAGCCAACCCTACACTAGGCCTCACTATGCTGGTGACCTGGTACGACTACTCACAAATCCATGACAAATCCCACACTTCTCACTCATTGTAAAATGTTAACAGTTGCTTACAAAAACTAAATGTCTACGTTACCTAAGCACAATTACTAGGCCTATTTAAAGAGCTAACGATAGTGATCTCGAATTTCGCTCTCTACTAAGAAAGCAACTACTTTTATTAATACTACAATACCGCAATCAACATTAATACCACAAAAGCTTCACATAATTTCTTATCTAAAACCAAAAATTCAAGGAACCACTGGAACACTCAACGAAATTAAATACAGCGAACAAAAG
Source organism: Schistocerca serialis cubense (assembly GCF_023864345.2). Classification (NCBI taxonomy): domain Eukaryota; kingdom Metazoa; phylum Arthropoda; class Insecta; order Orthoptera; family Acrididae; genus Schistocerca; species Schistocerca serialis. Next base: position 971,806,775 of record NC_064638.1, read on the forward strand.
TTTCCCTGAAGTATTTCAGTACAACAATAAGAAACGCCAGGCGAAAACTACCGTACTACTTTTAATAAATGACTTCGACACACAAACAACTCTATGAAACACAGTGGGCGGAAGTATCTGAAAGTTTATTAAACCATTACTTCACCAGAAACAGCACGAGACACCTTTGAAAACTAATAAATTTAATAACCGAATAACAGCGCTCAAGCAACTTTGTCAGAACTTAAGAACCGCTGCAGCTGCAACCGCACGCCGCGGAGTGTAAACACACTGCTGAGACTTCGATGAACGACGTAAGCACACTCACGAATAAGAGACCACTCGAATCACTAACACAAAGAAAGATTGAAATGAATGAAAGTCCACTAATAAGTTACAGTTGCAGTAAATATTAACGCCATTGATCTTTAAAATAAGTATCTGAAATCTAAGAGTCGACAAAATATTGGCATGCAATTTGAAGAGCAGTCCAGCACATATGACGTCACCAATGATTTTTCTATTCACAAATCACAAAAATGTGTTTCCTTTTGTTTCAGTGTAGGGTGTATATCACATCAGCGGAACCAAAAATCACCGCCCTCTGTGTCAGAACAAAACTGTTGTTCGAACGGACATGGCTGGAAGGCTACTGCTCATAAATATCGAACTGCGAATTGCCTATTCATCGGAAGAACAAGAGGACAGCAATATGTATTCCTAAACCACATTGGAAGATGAAATATTGTATTCGACGAGGCAAATTCCTCCAGTTTTTTATGCAACACTGCAGTAATGCAGACATTATTTCGTGCTTTTTTCAAACCTGTGCCTCTTTTTTGCTGCTGAAAAGAGAATGCTTGCCACACAGTCGAAAGGGGAAGCTGTGTGTTAGATTCCACAGAGGCCACCACTGGCCGTCCCATCGGCGATAATAATTCACTGTCCGAGGTACGCACGACGATTCATCCATGCTGCCCCACTTTTTTCAGCACCCAGAGACTGACAGGTCATGTCTTATTGTGCGAAACGTAAATCTGTCAATGACAAAGGAATTTCGTCATAAAAATCCCTGAGATCGTAAAATTATATTGGCCTGGCGTATCGTAAATAGATGAGAATAACATGAATAAATAACACGACTCTTGGCAGACGAATGCTTGAATACATACCAGACTAAAATATGGCCACATCAGAGTTTCTGGGAAGGGTAACGAGACGACAGAGATCACAATCGGCATAATATCGAGGGAAATACAAACATTCTTTATACTTACAGCAGAACATTAGGGCCCCCTAATGTCATGTTCGAGAGAGGGCGTTAATGGAACTTAAATAATGTTGCCAACGATACTCCACAAAGTATCAGTAGACATTTCGAGAAGTGATGTACCTAATGGGTTAGGAAAAAAACACTAAAACAGAGTGTAGAGTTTGTGAAAGAAAGGCAAAATTCTTTTGTAGAAGGGGACAGAAACACAGGGGTGATGTGAAACGGTCCAAAACGGATGCAAGTTATGCCACAACATTCGAACACAATCTAGCTGTAACCATGAGGACATCATATAAAACAACGGCCACTTTGAAACCAAATTTTTGTTTTCTGTACTGCTTCCAAAAACTCTCAAGTTTAGAAAAATAAAATTACTTGTAAATGAGGATATACGCTTTAATCTTCACGAAGTAGCAGGACGCCAGACAAGTACCTTCTGGTTTCAAAGACTTCGTAAGTCCGGTCTCAGTTTCGTCGTCCTTGAAATGCTATCCTTAAAATTTGCTTTATGTTTCACGTAGAAAGTTTCCTGGACGCCCTAGTATATTATTGGTGAATTGATTATACCACACAACATTCGTCAGTGCTATTGTTACTTCAACAGATCAATGAAAGCTTCATCAGGGAGCAACGTAGTCGGTCTTCCCCTCGGAATTTAAATGAATTTGTCTTTGTCCTTGTTCCGTCTCTATCAAATTAAACGCATCGGTATGGGACAGAGAGGAAATAACGACGACACAAACCCTAACTGGCAACGCATAACACGTCAACTGCCTGTATCAGGACGCTGTAGTCTAAAGAGGGCTGAGTAGATCAAGTGCTTAGCAAAATTACCATTGTCTTTCTGCAACTTTGAAGTCCAAACGCACCATCCACAAATGTCAAACTTACCTGATGTACCCATAGAACAGTTAAGTGCGTGTTTCATGCCAGCCTGTGACTTCGGAGTGTGAAAGTGCTATGAAAGTAATACTCTTCGGAATTGGTTAACTTCGTAAATAAACCATAGAGAAATCTTGATATATTCTTGAGGCCCATTGTCGCCCAGTTTCGTACGTGTACATTCGTTACACCAAAGGCAAAATGTTTCGGCTGATCCGATCAGAATTCACAGTGCACTACCGAACGTAACTTTTGGCTCTCGATCCAAAACTACCGATGCACAAGACATGTTACTGGCAGCAGCAAGCAAAATAAAAGTGTCACAACATTCAGCTCTGAAACTGCACCTGCCATGCGGGTCTTGATACTACACTCAGTCAGAATAGTTCTGGAAACGAACACAAAGTGACTAAAATCTTTCCCTGTGTTAGCCAAATGGTCATCCACGAAGCTAATTACACAACACTGAAACAGCACACAGCGAACAGTAATGGCAGCCAAATTACGTGCTTGCATTGTAGCAAGGTGTCGCGACTGGTAAAATCTTTGCGCATTGTGTAGGTCTCTGTGCTTGTCACAAGGTTAAAAACAATTATTATCACGAAACAGATTCGCTTCCTATGCGTCTTGAGTTTTGACAGCATTATTGCGCATAGACAAAGCTTATTTTGCCATAACTGCGGACGCGCCTTGAAATACGCCCACTTGTTTCAGACCACAGCCGCGTTCTACTGAACAGTAGTGCGTCCTCCTGATTACTATCCCACAAAACGACTTCATGCTGTCTCCTTTAATACCTGCGAATTTTCTTTGATATTAGGTTGCCTGCGGCTGATACCTCCAATTGAGACCTTTACAGAGTATCTGCGAGAATCTACAGAATATCTGTTACAACAGGTAACATTTTCAGGCCCTAAATATTCTCCGATTTTTTCTTTTACTCTGGACTCGTGGAACCATTCGAAAATAAGTGGTGTCCACTGCTGCAAAATAACAAGAATTTTTGGGTCAGCCTACCTTTAATATCCATCCGGCAGTCTTGGAAACTTCTAGAAGCAATGACTTGGGTTTCTCGGCCAGCACCATTCCGCGTCCTTTGCGGAGACAGTTCGCTTCGAGCACTCGGAGTTACGATCGATCAAATGAATTAAAGCGTAAGTATTTCCAGTGGCGTTACTCAGATGATCTTACGGTTTTCATCACCGTTTTTCTAACAATATACTCTATCAGCTAGATAGACTTTTACTTGCTTACTTTTTTAATTACGTTAATTTATCCAATTATGGCAGAGGTGTATGATGAGCGTGGACAGTGGACAGCCATACCACTGCCATGTCTTATGGGGGTTGTTCTCAGTTTGGAAGCAACTATTTGCCATTTTAAAGGCCGAAAAATGTTGAAACATGTGAAGACCTCATTTGTATTTATGATACTGGCAAACGGTCTACAAATATTGCTCACTACCTTCACGATGAACTGTTCCACAAGTGGAAAAGTTAATGTGGAACAGTTAATCCGCAACAGTTCATCTTTGTCTCTCTGTCCATAGTTCTACGTTACTCCTTGCAGTACCATGTTATCTTCTGTTGCTTGTCTTCGCAGACGTTCTACGAAACTTTCCTTCCTTCTCCTAAGGGTTTGCCATTAACTTCTATCGTCATATATTCTTGGGCGTACCTCTTTGTTTTGAATCTCGGCCTCCTACTATGTTCTTAACAGCACCATTTACAATCGCAACCCGCATCTCGTGGTCGTGCGGTAGCGTTCTCGCTTCCCACGCCTGGGTTCCCGGGTTCGATTCCCGGCGGGGTGAGGGATTTTCTCTGCCTCGTTATGGCTGGGTGTTGTGTGATGTCCTTAGGTTAGTTAGGTTTAAGTAGTTCTAAGTTCTAGGAGACTGATGACCATAGATGTTACGTCCCATAGTGCTCAGAGCCATTTGAACCATTTTTACAATCGCAATTTAAATGTTTCCACGTTTAGTCTATACAACTTCCTGGCGAGTTACATTTCACTTCTATACAATACTGTGATCCACATGTACTTGCACAATTCTACTTCAGTATTTAGTATTAGTGAGGTTGTTTCAAATATACACACATCAAAATAAGTTTTGCATAACCTCGGTTCCTAGAGTTCTAGAAACTGTACAGAAAATTGGATTAGAGATCAACGTAAAAATCATTTCCGGCCTTTTTATTGCTCATGAAAACGACACATTGCATGTTGTATCGCCGTACAGCAAGACCTTCAGAGGTATTGGTCCAGATTGCTGTACACTCCGGTACCTCTCATATCCAGCAGCACGTCCTCTTGCATTGATGCATGCCTGTATTCGTCGTAGCATACTGTCCCCAAGTATATTAAGGCACTGTTGGTCCAGATTGTCCCACTCCTCAAAGGCGATTCGGCGTAGAACCCTCATAGTGGTTAGCGGGTCACGTCGTCCATAAACAGCCCTTTTCAGTCTAACACAGGCATTTGCTATAGGATTCATGTCTAGAGAGCATGCTGGCAACTGTAGACGAGCGACGACGTTATCCTGAAGGAAGTCATTCACAAGATGTGCAAGATGGGGGCGCGAACTGTCGTCCATGAAGGAGAATGCCCCATCAATTTGCTGCCGTTATGGTTGCACCATCGGTCGGAGGATGGCATTCACGTATTGTAAAGCCGTTATGGCACCTTCCATGTCCACCAGCGGAGTACGTCGGCCCCAACAATGCCACCCCGAAACAGCAGGGAACCTCACCTTGCTGCACTCGCTGAAAGTGTGTCTAAGGCGTTCAGCCTGACTGGGTTGCCTCCAAACTCGTCTCCGACGATTGTCTGGTTGAAGGCATACACGACACTCATCGGTGAAGAGAACGTGGTGCCAATTGTGAGCGGTCCATTCGGCATGTTGTTGAGCCCATTTGTACCGCGCTGCTTGGTGTTGTTGAAAAAGGTGAACCTTGCTGTGGAAGTCGGGTGTGAAGTTGCGCATCATGCAGCCTAATGCGCTCAGTTCGAGTCGTAAGACGACGTTCTGTGGCTGCACGAAAAGCATTATTCAACATGGCGTCATTGCTGTCAGGGTTCCTCCGAGCCATAATCCGTAGGAAACGGCCATCCACTGCAGTAATAGCCCTTGGGCGGCCTGAGCGCGGCATGTCATCGACACTTCCAGTCTCTCTGTATCTCCTCCATGTCCGAACGACATTGCTTTGGTTCACTCCGAGACTTCTGGACGCTTCCCTTACTGAAAGCCCTTCCTGATGCAAAATGGTAATTGATCCTGAATAGACGACCGGAGTGGCCGAGCGGTTCTAGGCGCTACAGTCTGCAACCACGCGACCGCTACGGTCGCAGGTTCGAATCCTGCCTCGGGCATGGATGTATGTGATGTCCTTAGGTTAGTTAGGTTTAAGTAGTTCTAAGCTCTAGAGGACTGATGACCTCAGAAGTTGAGTCCCATAGTGCTCAGAGCTATTTGATCCTGAATAAATAATAATATGAAGTTACTCACATGAGTATCTTAAGGCTGTTAATTCAACTAAATACGTAGGGATTACAATTACAAACAACCTAAATTGGAACGATCACATAAATAATGTTGTCGGTAGAACAAACCAAAGACTGCGATTATTTGGCAGAGAATTTAGAAGGTGTAACAGGTCTGCTAAAGAAACAGCTTACATGTCAGTGCGGTGTGGGATCCGCATCAGATGGGGCTGACGGATAACATCGAAAAAGTTCAAAGAAGGGCGGCACGTTTTGTACTATCGCGTAATAGGGGATATAGTGATACAGACATTAAAACAAAGACATATTTTGTTGGGACGGGATGTTCTCATGAAATTTCGATCACCAGTTTTCTCCTCCGAGTTCGAAAACATTCCGTTGGCTCCTACCTTCCTAGGGAGAAATGACCATCACGGTAAAATAAGTGAAATCAGGGGTCGCACAGAAAAATGTAAGGGCTCGTTTTCCCGCGCGCCCTTCGAGAGACAGCTTGAAGGTGGTTTTGAACCCTCTGCCAGGCACTTCATTGTGAATAGCAGAGTAATCATGTAGATGTAGACGGGAGAATCAAAATACAGGAGAATCAGGTAGAATCCAACATAAGGTGCGTTTTTCCCTTTATGAGCATCAACACGTTCAAGTTTTCATCTGGGTGCGAGGCCCATTTAGAAACAAAATGTCTTGGTCCACAAAGAAAGTCGTTTGACTGCAGCGCTCTAGGGTATTGGGGTATTAATTTAATAAATCAAATTTTTGAAACCTCTTCCCCAAGAAACATTGTGTAGCTGAATGAGTCCTTTGGTTTCATGTCCAGCCACATTTAGAGTCGAGTGTGGGCTTTACTTTTTAACGATGTGTTACTACTAGTTTCTCGTTGCATTGTTGTCTGATCTAGAATCCGATTCCATGACGTAATTTGCACAGTCAATCCACTAACGAAAAGTGGTACTTACTGCGAACTCAGCAAACAAATAAAAATCAACAGTCAATACCTCGGTATTCTCGCTCGCACTCCATTGTTCACATCATTCGCCCACGCCCCTCCGTAGCCAAACACCTACGACATCCAGACTTGTCGGAACACAATTTCCACGGTCGGCGCGACGTCATTTTCGTCATAAATAGTAGTTACCGAATTAACGATTAAGAGATTCAAAGAAAGCTGACGGAAGTTAAAGTATCCGTTAAAGTTTTCTAAAACTGGCTTAAAAGTTAATCCATTATACAAAAGTTAACTTCGTTAATTAAGGATTAACCGATTAACGATCTTGTGCCCAACTACGATTATAACAACCCTGTTGATTGTCGTAGACAACAGTGCCTAGATTGAACTTCGCAATGCCGAAGGAGGGTGGTGGTGGGGTGGTACTTTATGCCCACTTGTTGAGAACATTGTAAATTAGTCAAAATTATGAAAAAACCTATTTATTGTCTTTAATTACGTCTTCTACCAGTTTTCATAATTTAAAAAAAAATCAGTTACAAAGTTAACCAAAAAATTTAAGTCTCAAGAGTAGATGTCACCCAATGAATGCCATATTCAGTATTTTCAGTTTCAGAACCTCACTTACACGTCAGTATCTTACTAAATAGTATGTCTTGAACAAAAGTCAACAACACTTCACGAAATTTGTTTTTTTTAATTGTTTTTTGGCAGGCATAAAGTACTCCCCAACCCCTTTTGGTACCGCACGTTACTGAAAGTACAGAAAGGATGATTATAATTAAACTGCTATAAAAAATAATACCACTGCTCAGAATGACGTCAATTTGCAACGGAATATCATCGGAGAAGGGAAAAACGTATGGCAGAAGAAAAATAAATAGTTACAAAATGTAGTTATAGATGACACTGTAAGTATCATAATTTAATAGTGGTCGACTACAAATGACAAATGTATCATACAAAGTCGCTTAAGGTGTACGTCTGGTGTTAAACAAACTGTACTACTCAGTGTGCATGGATGTACAGTTGTGATACTATTAGTTTCGGAAGTCCATCCGCCACGGTAAAGCCATATCACATCGGATAGGAAAAAACGGTTTTTAATTGTCCAGAGGCCAAAAGCCGCATAAAAAGCATCAGTCAGAATCAAATCGGATTATTTATTTCCGTGTGACTGGCCCGAAACGCGTGCAATATGCTGTCTACCGTTTTGAAATCGTGGAACAGCATGTTCCACAACTGATAGAAGTGTTTCCGGGATCACTTTCAGAATGTGTTGCGCAATGCGTGTCTTTAATGCAGCTAAGTTTGCAATCAGAACACTGAACACATCTTTCAGATAGCCCTACAGCCAGAAGTTACACGGATTAAGATCAGGTGATCGGGACGGCCAGGCTGTAGGGAAATGACGGCTGATAATATTTCTAACATTTCGGAAATGGCGCTTCAGCAGCTGCTTACCTGGATTTTCAATGTGCGGAGGTGCACCATCTTGCATAAAATGGTCCCTCCCGCACATCTACGCTGTTGGGGAGCTATAATGACGTGGTTGCCAAAAGACATTCACAGCGCTTACCAGTGACGGTACAGGTAATAGGACCGGAAGCAACTGTCTCTTCGAAAAAATATGGCCCGATGTTAAATGATGCCGTAAACCCGCACCACAGAGTGACCTTTTGAGGATTGATATGCGTGTGGATTTTCCGCTGCCAAAATGCGACAATTCTGTGTATTGATATATCCTCTCAGATGGAAGTGGCCTTCGTCTGTCCACAAAATCGTCCACTGCCAAACATTTTCCACTTCCATGCGAGCAAGAAATTCTAAAGCAAATGTCTCTCTTGCTGGCGGGTCAACAGGAAGTAACTCGTGCTCATGAGTAATTTTGAACGGATAGCAATGGAGGATGTTTAGTAGGATGTTACGCACCGTGATCACGGGCATGTCCAATGTTCGGGCAATTCTCCGTGCAATACACGTTTGCACACCACCACGCGTCTCCTCCTGCATTGCTGTGGCCACTGCTTCCACTGACGTCGAATCAATCCGTGTCCTCCCTCTACCAGGTTACTCACCAAAAGAACTCGTCTTTCCAATTTCCGAATCATTTTCTCCAGATCCACGCTGTCATCGGACCAATGCCTTTTTTCAAACCCTTCATTGTCCGGAACTTCTTCAGAGCGACGTGTGCACCGTTTTCATTCTTGTAACACAGCTTTACTAACTGAGCGCGATCCTGCATTGAGACAGTCATGGCGATCGTAGCAGACCCGAAAGGAGGAAAAGCCGTGTACTCGGCGTGTTTATACCAATTTCAGTGAGTCGTGCGCTTCACAGGTGTTTTCATTTCCGTATTCTGACATATACAGCGCCATCTATTGATCAATTTTCACACTTTTCTTTTCTTCTGCCACAAGTTTTCCTCCTTGTCCGATAATATTCCGCTGAAATTTGACGTCATTCTGACCAGTGGTGCTATTTCTACAGTGTTTTGAAAGTTTCACTTTAATTATAATCACCCCGTATGTTGATTTTGTTAAGAGTGTCCTAAACTACGTTTCCAGGTTCTGGATCCTACTTCAGTATGCCTTTCAAGAGTATGTTGTTGTTATAACTCATCAACAATTAATGAAATTTTTTTTCCATTTTGTTTAGGATGGGCATAACATATTGTCGTTAAATGAGCATAATAGCCTATTGAGTACAGTACCAGATTTGTGACCGCACTCAGAATTTCTTTGCCGGTAGATCTTAACACCTGATTCTTGTTGTTGTTGTTGTGGTCTTCAGTCCTGAGACTGGTTTGATGCAGCTCTATCCTGTGCAACCTTCTTCATCTCCCAGTGCTTACTGCAACCTACATCCTTCTGAATCTGCTTAGTGTATTCATCTCTTGGTCTCCCTCTATGATTTTTACCCTCCACGCTGCCCTCCAATGCTAAATTTATGAACCCTTGATGCCTCAAAACATGTCCTACCAACCGGTCCCTTCTTTTTGTCAAGTTGCGCCACAAACTCCTCTTCTCCCCAATTCTATTCAATACCTCCTCATTAGTTATGTGATCTACCCATCTAATCTTCAGCATTCTTCTGTAGCACCACATTTAGAAAGCTTCTATTCTCTTCTTGTCCAAACTATTTATCGTCCATGTTTCACTTCTATACATGGCTACACTCCATACAAATACTTTCAGAAACGACTTCCTGACACTTAAATCTATACTCGATGTAAACAAATTTCTCTTCTTCAGAAACGCTTTCCTTGCCATTGCCAGTCTACATTTTATATCCTCTCTACTTCGACCATCATCAGTTATTTTACTCCCTAAATAGCAAAACTCCTTTACTACTTTAAGTGTCTCATTTCCTAATCTAATTCCCTCTGCATCACCCGATTTAATTAGACTACATTCCATTCTCCTCGTTTTGCTTTTGTTGATGTTCATCCTATATCCTCCTTTCAAGACACTGTCCATTCCGTTCAACTGCTCTTCCAAGTCCTTCGCTGTCTCTGACAGAATTACAATGTCATCGGCGAACCTCAAACTTTTTATTTCTTCTCCATGGATTTTAATACCTACTCCGAACTTTTCTTTTGTTTCCTTTACTGTTTGCTCAATATACAGATTGAATAACTTCGGGGAGAGGCTACAACCCTGTCTCACTCCCTTCCCAACCACTGCTTCCCTTTCATGCCACTCGACTCTTATAACTGCCATCTGGTTTCTGTACAAATTGTAAATAGCCTTACGCTCCCTGTATTTTACCCCTGCCACCTTCAGAATTTGAAAGAGAGTATTCCAGTTAATATTGTCAAAAGCTTTCTCTAAGTCTACAAATGCTAGAAACGTAGGTTTGCGTTATATTAATCTTTCTTGTAGGATAAGTCGTAAGGTTAGTATTGCCTCACGTGTTACAGCATTTCTACGGAATCCAAACTGATCTTTCTCGAGATCCGCTTCAACCAGTTTTTCCATTCGTCTGTAAAGAATTCGCGTTAGTATTTTGCAGCTGTGACTTATTAAACTGATAGTTCGGTAATTTTCACAACCTGATTCTTCACGGAAGAAAACCGACGAATGTGATCGTAATTTTGCGGAGTATCCCTAGTAAGTGTCCTAGAAGAATTAGTGCAGTTTTAAGTAGGCTTGTTTAGGTTTTTGTGTTGGTGACGCCACGTAGCGCTTTGTATGAAAATCCCTGGCTGTGCTGTGTGCAGTCTGTGGCTGGTTTGCATTGTTGGAATATTTGCTATTGTAGTGTTGGACAGTTGGATGTGAACAGCGCGTAGCGTTGGCCAGTTGGAGGTGAAGTGCCAGCAGTGGTGGATGTGGGAAGAGAGATGGCAGAGTTTTGAGAGCGGAGAACCTCGACGTGTGTCCGTCAGAAAAAGAAATTTGTAAGACTGGATGTCATGAACTGATAATGACTTTTGAACACTTTGAACACTATTAAGGTAAATACATTGTTTGTTCTCTGTCAAACTCTTCCATTTGATAACTATGCCTATCAGTAGTTAGTGCCTTCAGTAGTTAAAATCTTTTATTTAGCTGGCAGTATTGGCGCTCGCTGTATTGCAGTAATTCGAGTAACGAAGATTTTTGTGAGGTAAGTGATTTATGTAAGGTATAGGTTATTGTTAGTCAGGGCCATTCCTTTGTAGGGATTGTTGAAAGTCAGACTGCGTTGCGCTAAAAATATTGTGTGTCAGTTTAGTGATGATCAGAATAATTAAAGAGAGTAATGTCTGAGTACGTCCGGTTTTGCTCAGCTGTTTGAAAATCAAATACCAGCACATTATTCATAAATTTTTCTAAGGGGATGTTTCACAGTGACCTGGACTCGCTAAAAGTGTGACGGTTGTGTTAGATGAACACTCAGGGTAGACGTAGATGTTTGTTTGGGGCCATATTACCTTATTGTCAACCGTACTGATCACATCTGGGTCGCTATAAAACATATCAGCCCCTTGCGCCCAAATAGTCTACATCCTTTTGAATTGTGGCGGCTGTGTAATAGTCATAGATAAGATGGCTTGCCAACGCTTCCATGTCTCGTAGATTTCTTACCGGCACGAGAAAGACAGGCTATGGCTCGTATGTCACAGCACGTGACACTGCAATTCTTTCTACTACCACAGCCGTCTCCGACAGGAAGCGAGTAACCAATTCGGACGAGTTTAAGAATTGTTGATCGTGCGTTGAAATGCATTCAAGTTCCCGGTAGCACACAACAAAATGAAAACCTTTAATTGGTGTCTTTTCAATTAAATATTGACTTCCCTGCAGGGACAAGCCTACGTGAGTCAGGTCACAAGTTCGTTGCAGGGCCCGTATATCTCGTATATCCCCGTGCAAAATAAAGTATCCCGCATATCTAGATAGTAATCTCTAATTCAGCTGTTCACGACCGTTCTTTGGTTCCGTTATATCCCCAACTAACCAATCAATCAACCATGACAGTACTACACGTTAGTTTCCCGAGTAAACATCTCCATTCTGCGTCAGCTAACTTACTCGGCAGAAATAAAAATCAGTCCAAGTTCCAAATTTTTACTTTTTATTCATTCGATTAACGGTTTCGGGCTGAGACCCATTTTCAAATCATCATAAAATAGCCGAAAATGGGATTTCGAAAGATGTCAAAAATGTGCGAAGAACATCTACAGTGCATACAGATAAATTAGCTATACAGGCAGCATACTATCGGGCGGTGATTTCCGACTACGTTGTTATTATTTAGCTCCTATTCCTGATAGTACCTTCCTATTTTCTGTTGTAGTTTATTTGCAGATGCACATGTATTGTTCAGTCAATCAGTTTTAACTGTTCCGCTGCTATACACTTCGTTTTATTCTTCCTGCTCACGGTCTGCCTACAGTCTAATGCTGACGTATAGCAGCATTATCGCGAATATCCTCTGTTAGTTAAAATTTTGCTTGTCTATGGTGAAACTATTCTCTGAATTAGCAGTTACGAAGTTCTCCTGGGCCGAGCTAACTAGGAGCTGAGGTTTTTGATTGACATGCTATTAACAGCTGCCGAAACCAGAGGCAAATTGTGTTAACTCATTTAACTTACACATTTCACTGCATCCCGTTTTTGTGACGGATTTAATTTTTATGTGATTGTCATCGCCACCCTGTAACAGTAGTGTACCAGAAACAAGCATTTTATACGTTCATATGAAGTACTGTTTGCGTTGATACATTTCATTAAATACGTATAGTACAAGGTGACGGAACGGTTTAAGGCATTGCACTCGGATTCGGGAATAGTGGAATAAAAATCCTCTTTAGTCTAAAGCAAAGTTTTCCTTTGGCTTCATAGATCTTAATTTACACTATTGTCAAAGAGTTTCCTTTCGGAAGGACGCACCAATCGCTCACCAGTCCTTGCCTAGTACGAGCTGGTTAGCGTTTCTTGTTACCGACGATGCATTTTCGTAAGAGCTTGTTTTACGGCCCTAAAATATAGTTGCCGACGGTTCACTACGATCTACTTGCCAGCGATATTCCGGATGTACCACAGTTAATAGCGAAAACTGGCACGGGTGACCGTACTTGACAGTTTAAACCGAAACGTTCCAGTAAACATGGGATCGGAAACGAGACGTTTAAAAGATAACTGCGACTGTGTGCTAGTAAGCCGCCACTATTGGCATTACAAACTATTGTACCACCTAGAACGAGAAGGCCTGAGATACGGCCAACCGATTCGGGTCATATCTGGTAGGTTTCTTGTGCACAAGACATTTTCGCTCAAAAACCCACCTTTTTTTTTTTTTTTTTTTTTTTTTTTTTTTTTTTTTTTTTAAGAAACCACCCCTACTGTTCATGATACATAATCGACTCAAAATTGACGTGATCGGTAGATAAAATGAAATTGAGGAAAGAGAGAAGCGTTCAATGGTTTTGAAATTAAAATTTTGTCAATCTATCTGACTTAAAGCCCTATATAAAATCAATAAGTGGCTCGAAATCATGTATTCATTCATTGAGAGACCATAATGGCATCCAAACGAAAGATAACAGAGAAGGCCAATACACTGAATTCGGTCTTCCGAAATTGTTTCACCACGGAAGATTGTAGCACAGTTTCTCCTTTGAACCATCATACGAACGTCGAAATGGTACATACTGAGAGAGCAGTTAGTGGAATAGAAAAGCAGCAACAATCGCAACAATCCGAACCCTATGATATGCCTATAACATTCTACAAAGATAAGTCGAATGTACTTGTTCTCCTCCTAGCAGCAGTTTATCGTAAATCGCTGGAGCAACGAAGGATACTGGGATAAAAGCGCAAGTCATTCAAGAAACACTTTAGGACAGATAAACGCAATTATAGACCTACACCTAAGCGCCAATGAAACTGGTACAGTCATGCGTATTCAAATACAGAGATATGTAAACAGGCAGAACAATCTCTGCGGTTGGCAACGCCTATAAAAACCAAGTGTCTGGAGCAGTTGTTAGATAGGTTACTGCTGCGACGATGGCAGGTTACCAAGATTTAAGTGAGTTTTAACGTGGTGTTATAGTCGGCGCACGATCGATTGAACACAGCATCTCCACGGTAGCGACGCAGTGGGTATTTTCCCGTACGACCATTTCACGAATCTACCTTGAATATCAGGAATCCGGTAAAACTTCAAATCTCCGACATCGCTGCGGCCGGGAAAAGACCCTGCAAGAACGGGACCAACAACGAATGAAGAGAATCGTTCCACGTGGCAGAAGTGCAACCCTTCCGCAAATTGCTGCAGATTTCGGTTCTGGGCCATCAACAAGCGTCAGAGTACGAACCATTCAACGAAACATAATTGATATGGGCTTTCAGAGCCGAAGGCCCATTCGTGTACCCTTGATGACTGCACTACACAAAGCCTTACGCATCACCTGGGCCCGTCAACACCAACCTTGGACTGTTGATGACTGGAAACATGTTGCGTAGTGGCGGATGGACGCGTACGGGTATGTGGACAACCTCACGAATCCATGGACCCTGCACGTTAGCAGGAGCCTATTCAAGCTGGTGGAGGCCCTGTAATGGTGTTGGGCTTGTGCAGTTGTAGTGATATGGGACCTCTGATACGTCTTGATACGACTTTGACAGGTGACACCTGTCTGATCACCTGCATCCATTTATGTACATTGTGTATTCCGAAGGACTTGGGCAATTCCAGCAGGACAATGAGACACTACACACGTCCAGAATTGCTACAGAGTGGTTGCAGGAACACTCTCCTGAGTTTAAACACTTCTGCTCGCCACCAAACTCCCCAGATATGAACCTTATTGAGCATATCTGGGACGCCTTGCAACATGCTGTTCAGAAGAGGTCTCCACGCCCTCGTACTCTTACGTATTTATGGACAGCCCTGCAGGATTAATGGTGTCAATTCCCTCCAGAACTACTGCAGACATTAGTCGAGTTCATGCCACGTCGTGTTGTGGTACTTCCGCGTGTCTACGGGGGCCTTACATGATATTAGGTAGGTGTAACAGTTTCTTCAGTGAATATCGTTGACATCAATCTATTGTAGTATTATAAAATATGTAGCATTCTGATGTTTCAGTAAAACGAAAATTTCCTCTGTAAAAATCAACATCGTTTCCGCAAATAGAGATCTTGCGAAACTCAGGTTTCTTTGTTCCTCTAAGAGATCCACAGCACTGTAGACAATGGCGCTGTGGTTGATACTGTTGTGTATGATTAGATACACAGCGGTAAGGAGAGGTGGCCGACAGAGTGGTGCGGCAACTGCCGTTGTAGGAAAGCTGGAGAGGAGCAGAAATGCGTAGCGAACAAGCTAAACAGCAAACAGATGACTTAATTAACTTTTATTTCTCTAAAAGCACGAAGTCTCGTTACAAATGGTGTAACAAGAAATAGAGCCTATCTATCGCAATGTCCACAAGCAAAAGTCACTCTACACTAAAGCACGAACAATGAAGATGGAGCAGTGACTACGAGGCGTCTGCGTAGCATCACGTTGCGAAGTGGCTTCGAGCGCGAATTAGCTGAGCGGCTGCCGCCGGCTATCCTGTACTGCGGCGACAGAGGGCGCTCTAAGTATAGAGTTCCAGGAGGTGTGGCTCCGCGGAAGTGCATGGTTGGGTCCACCAGATCCCGTGGGACCGCTGGCGGCCTCACACGGAACCTTGCAGTTCCGCTGCTGTGACATCCGTTGGGTGGTATGGATATGCTATACGATAGATGCCGTTTTTCTTGACCTCAGGAAGGCATTTGGAACACTACCAGGTTGCCATTCAGTAAAAAAACACATAATTATCGATTGTCGGACTAGATTTGCTACTGGATTCAAGACTTCCTTGCAGAGAGAACACAACACTTCGCTCTTAACGCAACGAAATTGACAGACACAAAGATAACTTCCTGAGTGCCCAAGGAAGTGGGATAGTACCGTTACCATATACAATTTGTATAGATAATGAAGTGGAAATCGTCAGATGCTCTTTAAGGCTTTTTGCCGATGATCTGGTTGCCTTTAACAAAGTAGCAGCACCAGGAGACAGTATCGATTTGAAGACTGATCTGCAGAGGACTGTTGAGTATTGCAGGCTCTGGCAGTTGATCCTGAACGTAAATAAATGTAACATATTGCGCTTACATACGAAAAGGAAGCCACTACCGCACTACGATTCTATTGATGAGAAACTGCAGGAAACATTACCTACAGTAAAATATCTATGAGTGAGTACCCAGAGCGACCTTAAGTGGAACGACCATATTAAAGAAATAGCAGGAAAGCAGACATCAGACTAATATATAAAAGAGGAATGTTAAGGAAATGTAACTCATCCACGAAAGAAGTGACTTACCAGGCGCTTGTTTGACTGATTCTCGAGAACTATTGATCAATTTGGGACTAGATAGGACAGATAGAAGAGAGAGAGAAAAAAGGGGAGAGAGAGAGAGGTAGAGAAGATTCGACAGAGAGCGGCGCGTGTCGTCACAGGATCGTTTCGTCTGTGCTAGGGTGTCACAGAGACGCTCAGCAAACTCAATTGGCACACATTGCAAGAGAGGCATTGTGCATCATGGGGAGGTTTACTGTTGACATTTGGAGAGAGCGCTTCCCGCGAATAGTGGGACGACTTACGAGGGTTGTACAGAAAGTAAGTTCCGATCGCTCGCGAAATGGAAACCGCTGGGAAAATCCTGTAAAGCTTTGCACAGATGTGTTGGGCAGTGTCGCTAGTATGCCCGTCGATCGTGTCCCGTCACTGTTTTCAGTTTCGAGTGAACAGTGAGCACGTAAAGATGCGTAGGGAATAGCGTCTGTCGCCAAGTATGAGGGCCTGGTTTGAGGTTTCGCCTGTGTCATGCAACTCACATAACACAGCTGTCGAGCAGGTTCCTCCTTCACGCAAATTCTCGGCCGCACACTGCAGGGACAATGAAGACGCTCCTGCAGCGTTTCCGATGAGAAGTGTCTGATCACCCACAATACAGTCCGTAATTGGCTTCCTCTGAGTCTCATCTCCGCTCACAAGAACCGCTGGCTATGAAGACAGAATTTTTCCACAGACAACGAGCTGCAGATCAGTGCAGATAACTGGCCGAAAGCACAGGCGGCTGCTTTCTATGACGAGGATATTGGAAAGTTGATGCAACACTACGACAACACTCGAAATTGGAGCGACGACTATGCAGAGACGTAGGTGCAAGGAGTACCTAACTGTTGCAAATAAAACGTTTCTGGTTTCCACTGTGGTTTCCATTTCGTGACCGATCGGAACATACTTTCCGTACAACCCTCGTATTACCTCCTCCCACGTGAATCTAGTGTAACAACCACGAATAGGAAATTCGAGAAATATAACCAATACAGAGGCTTATCGGCAATCATTCGTCCCACGCTCTATTCGCGAGTGGATCAGGGTAGGGGGGATCAGATAGTGGTACCAGAAGTACCCTACGCCATACACCACAAGGTGGCTTGCGGAGTGTGACGTTTATGTGGGCTGTCACTTATGCACCAATAAGGTAAATGCTGTGCAACAAAAGCGCCTCTGGCGTTGCGATCCTTGGTTAGGAAGCAAGGAACCTGTGTTCATTTTTTTCATTTGTACTTCTTCCGTTTCGATTTTGCTAGGAACAGTAAGGTTAACAACGTAAGTAAATCAATAAGAAATGACAATGTCAGCAAATTCCTCAAACGACTTAGATTAGCAACAAATTACATTTAATCCTGGTCGCTTTGCAACGGCTCTTTCATCCACTCTGCTGCATGTACTCCGTTTCTTTCGATCAACTAGATGGCCTGTACTTGCACATAAACATTCGAAGCAGATATACTCAGGGCGTGGAGAACATCTGGAAGATTCGGCGGAAAATAGACGTGGTTTACATTTAAATGTCTTTTTCTTGAGTTAATTTTAATGCCTACCATGCATACGGTAACATTACCGGAAATGTCCGTGCTGTAAGTTGGTCACAAACTATGTGGTGAAAATTTATTGCATCTGCGAGGTTGTGCAATTCTCGTTGGGTTTCCAGAAGCAGACCGTAATTTTGAAGCCCTGAAATAAAGTTTTTTAACTTGGCTACAAAAATAAACAACACGTGGCTAGTACACAGATAAGCGATTCAACGGTATTACGTGTGCCCCATAAGTCGCTTGACCCTTGCCGTCTATAAACATTATATCACACATGACAGTATTAGCTAGTCCATCCCAGGAATCCATTATCACCAACGAATGATTTTAAAATATCATCAAGATAGATCTATAAATGTAATATGTCAATTTAGCAGTTTAGGAGCAAATGGCGTACACATTTTCAGTGAGTCGGTCAAATGACTGACCATCATTAAGCCGAACTACAAATTAATCCTTAGTTCTTTAGAAGCACGGGAATACTTGGGGAATAATTTTCCAGTCGCTGTGACGGAATATTGCGCTTCGCTGTGACAGAATATTGCTCTGTACACATATGCGTTATTATACTGAGGTGACAAAAGATATGGGATTGCGATATGCACATATACAGAAGGCCGTAGTACCGCATATGTACTCAGGTGATTCAAGTGAAAAGCTTTCCGACGGGATTATGGCCAGACGACGGGAATCAACAGACTTTGGACGCGGAATGGTAGTTGGAGCTAGACACGTGGACATTCCATTTCGCAAATCGTTCGGGAACTCAATATTCCGATATCCACAGCGTCAAGAGTGCGCTGAGAATAGAAAATTTCAGGCGTTATTTCTAACCATGGGCAGTGCAGTGCCGACAGCCTTCACTGAGAGCAGCGACTCTTGCATAGAGTTGTCAGTGCTGACACACAAGCAACACTCTATGAAATAACCGCAAAAGTAAATGTAGCGCATACATCTTATGTATCCCTTAGAACACTGTGGCGAAATTTGGCGTTAATGGGTCATGGCATCAGAAGACAGACAGAACTGCGTTTGCTGATAGCACGACATCGCCTGCATCGCCTCTCCTGGGCTCGTGACCATATCATTTGGAGCCTATATGACTCGACCCTGGCCTGGTCAGATTAGTACCGATTTCAGTTGGTAAGAGCTAATGACAGAGTTTGAATGGAGCACAGATCCTGTGCCGCAGACCCCACGATACCATGGATCCAAGCTGTCAACAAGGCAATGTGCAAGCTAATAATGTGGGCTGTGTTTACATGGAATGGTAAGGGTGCACTGGTTATGTTCGGCAGCATCTCATAGTGAAGCCAGTGGCAGAAAATAATAACACATCTGGAATTATTTCGCAAACGGTTTGCTTTACATTTATGTTTACTAGAGCGCTTTTACTTATGTTGCAATACTTCTAGCAGCATTTGCAGAATTTAGGTCACTTCGACGGAATGCATGATCTGTGACTGCGAATAAGGACTTACTGCAACGCGAACGTGGGGCAAGAAAGATATCAGTGGATTCTATATCCGAAAAGTGGCTTAAGCCAAATACAACTATAGAATGTCGAACTCGCTAGGTCCGCCGACATTATAGAGAAAATGACAGAGTTGGAATAGTCCCTTTAATTAATAACGTGCTGAAATATACCCCAATAATATTAAACGATTACAACACCGAAAGCTAAGGGGTGCTGAAACTAAATGAGTAAATAAATAGAAACAGAAGACATCTACAAGACATTTACATCAACATGATTACTCAACAGTTCGCTGTTAAGTGCCTGGCAGAGTGTTCATCGAACCATTTTAAGCTATTCCTCTACCGTTCCAATCTCTTACAGCGCACGGTAGTAGCTCAGCCGTGCGCCGCTCGTGTTCCCGCCATCAATTACACCCTGTTTTTAACGTACTTCTAACTCACTACCTTAATTTAAATTACTGCTGTCACTGAGTTGCTGCTTTACCTGATCGTGAGTGGCGTTAGCAGCGCGTATCGATATATCCCCTCTCGTAGTATCTTTGTTTGACTGCTATTACTTGCTGGTCGTTGTCTGAAGTAAGCGCGTTCTAGTTCGAGATGCGACTTCGGGTCGGCCAATCAGTTGGAACGCGTCTGGAGCGCAGTCTGGACCTGCCAGTCGGGAGTTTCAGTGCGGCACTAGTTCAGTCGCGTTGGAGCAGCAGTGAGGTCTGCGTCGACATGGTTCGCCCGGCCATTGCCGCCACGTATCACTTGAGCCGGGCCACGGTCATGATGGATCGTCGGTCGGTCGTCCAACCGGACGACGCGTTTTGGCTCGCCGATGGTGCATGAGTCGGCTGTGTGTGTGTGTGTGTGTGTGTGTGTGTGTGTGTGTGTGTGTGTGTGCGCATCGACTCCCGATTTGTCTTCGTGCGCCCTTAGTTACTGTTGCGTATCGTTCGCCTCTTCGTGCAAGTGTTTGTCTGGTTGTGTTTGTAGTTCGTGTTATTTCGTTTGACTGGTTATTTTAGATGTCGGCGTACAGCCTCTGAGTACTCCCCAGGGGATCCACAACTCTTTTGTGGATACGTGCGTAGCGAGCACGGGGCCCCGAGCTAATGTGGCCTTCCTTCCTTTCTGGGCTGCATACCTTCCCTTTCCCCATCCTTCCCCATCCCCTGTCTTCACCCCCCCCCCCTCACCTCTTGCTCTTTCCTTCACTTTCTCCCCCTCTGGGAGTATGGTTTGCGCCTACGTCCGGAGACGGACGCTTGTAAATGTACCGCATTCTTCTTCTTCCTTGCCTGTATGTCTTCTTCCTTCCTTTGTCCATCTCCTTTCCTTACCTCTTCTCTTTACCCTTTTCTCCGCTGCGGCGTTTGAGACCCCCTCTTCTTTCCTTTCCCTTTCTCTTTCTTCCTCCCTGTGCGTGTCTGAAGGCCGACCCACGCACTTCCATGCGTAGCCGGTGACGGGGTAACGCGTAATTCCCCGCCCCGGGTAGACAGGTAGGACACGTACGTACCCCCTGGTAAAGGCCAGGCCCAGGGAGGGGTGATTACCCGAGCTGATACCTTCCGAAAGTGCCGATTGGTCCCTCCGTCCGTATGTCGGGAGGTGTGACCTGAGGTGTGAACAATCACCTAAGGCGGGTGTGCCCTCGGTGAGGGCCCCCACAAGGGAGGAGCGCGCCATCGGAGACGCCGGTAATCATGGGGGATTCTTCCGCAATGGTTTCCTCACCTTCCACTATGTCTGCTCACAAATGTAAGTTTACTGAGTCTCAGCCACAGACGGTTCTTCCATCGTTGCCACAGTTCCTTGTTGTTTCTCGGTCTGACG
The DNA here is from genome assembly GCF_023864345.2 of Schistocerca serialis cubense. Lineage (NCBI taxonomy): Eukaryota > Metazoa > Arthropoda > Insecta > Orthoptera > Acrididae > Schistocerca > Schistocerca serialis. The sequence continues at coordinate 971,828,071 of NC_064638.1, forward strand.
AAGGTCACGACTTTTCCACGGTCAACCCTTTCATTATTCAGAAAGGTGTCGACGCAATTGCGGGTCCTGTAAAGTCTTGTTCCAGATTACGGAATGGTACCCTGTTGTTAGAAACACACAGTGCCCTCCAGGCTCAAAAATTGCTGCGTACTTCTCTGCTCCACACCTTCCCTGTCCGGGTGGAACCGCACCGTACCTTAAATTCCTCGCGTGGAGTCGTTTATACACGCTCCCTCGATGGATTGTCTGACGAAGAAATTCAGCACTACCTGTCTGACCAGGGCGTCACCGCTGTTCATCGGGTTATGAAAAGGGTTGACTCGAACATCATTCCAACCCGCACTGTCTTCTTGACTTTTGACAAAGTTCAACTCCCATCAAAAATCAAAGCAGGCTATGAGATAATTTCCGTTCGCCCTTATGTCCCAAACCCTACGCGTTGCTATCGATGTCAGCGGTTTAATCACACCAGCCAGTCCTGTTCCAATCCGGCCAAATGTGTTACGTGTGGCAGGGATGCCCATGAGGGTGCTTGTCCACCTCCATCCCCTCGCTGCATCAACTGTATGGGTGACCACGCTGCTTCCTCTCGAGATTGCCCTGTTTTTAAGGACGAAAAGCTGATCCAGGAAATAAGAGTGAAGGAAAAGGTGTCGACCTTTGCTGCTCGAAAGTTACTCGCCAGTCGACAGCCCACCGTGCCTCAGAAAGGAAAATACAGCGCTGTCCTTGCTTCTTCTCGGCCAACAAAGGAGGCGGCCACGCAGACTTGCGACCTCACATTTAGTACCACGGTCGTCAGATCGGCCAGCGCAAAGATCGCCCGTTCAACCTCACCTCTTTCGCCTGCCCACTCTATGGCTCACCCTTCGTCGGGTTCTGCTAAATCTCGAGCCCAAAAGTCAGACGCCAAGTCTACAAAAAAAGAGCATTCTCGTGAAGAGTTTTTACGTACTGCAACTTCACAACCATCAGTTCCTCCTTCATCTAAACATACCTCCAAGAAGGCTACTAAGAAACACAGTTCCTCTCCTTCTCCGCCAAGGCGTGTCCCATCTACAGCACCACCTGGCGGAAATCGCCCTCGGCCATCTTCTGTGTCGCCGAGGCGCACTGTTGGTGGCCGGTCAACTGGCCGATCGTTGGTGGCAGGAGCTGCTCCTGACCAACCTATGGATCAGGATCTTCTGCCTTCGACTGAATGCCATTCCATGCTGTCGGTCGCGAGCTCTGAGCAGTCGTTGAGTTGACAGCACCCTTGGTGCCGTTCCTCCATTTTCTGTTCACCCTATGTCCATTATCCACTGGAATATCCGTGGCATTCGCGCCAATCGGGAGGAATTGTCGATCCTCTTACGATCCTACTCGCCGGTCATCTTCTGTCTTCAGGAAACAAAGCTGCGTCCCCATGACCACTTTGTTCTCCCTCATTTTCAGTCCGTCCGATATGACCTCCCCTCAGTTGAAGGCACTCCAGCCCATGGAGGACTCATGATTCTGCTCCATGATACTCTCCATTATCACCCAATCCCCTTACACACTTCCTTCCAAGCTGTCGCCGTCCGTCTTTCCCTTTCTGGATACACGTTCTCTCTTTGTACGGTATACATTCCATCGTCTACACCAATGGCACGAGCTGATCTCCTTCATCTTCTTGATCAGCTTCCACCCCCCTATTTGCTGGTTGGGGACTTCAATGCCCACCACCCGCTTTGGGGATCTCCACATCCTTGTCCACGTGGCTCACTATTGCTAGACGTCTTCCACCAAGCGGATCTAGTCTGCCTCAACACTGGGGTCCCTACATTTTTGTCTGCCTCCACGGAAAATTTATCCCATTTGGACCTTGCGGTCGGTACTGTTCCGCTAGCTCGGCGCTTCGAATGGTTCGCCCTTGATGATACACACTCGAGTGACCACTTTCCATGTGTTCTTCGACTGCAGCCTCAACTGCCATATATGCGCTCGCGACGCTGGAAGTTTGCCCAAGCCGATTGGACACTTTTTTCGTCTCTAGCGACATTCGATGACCGTCGCTTTCCCAGCGTCGACGATGAGGTCACACATTTTACCGACGTTATTCTCACAGCTGCGGAACGTTCAATACCACGCACCTCCGAATTGCCCCGGCGCCCTCCAGTTCCCTGGTGGAACGAGGCCTGCCGTGACGCAATACGTGAGCGGCGACGTGCTCTTCGCATTTTCCGTCACCATCCAACTTTGGCCAACTGTATCCGATATAAGCAGCTCCGTGCGCGATGCCGTCGCGTCATCCGCGATAGCAAGAAGGCAAGCTGGAAATTCTTTACTAGCTCATTTAACAACTTCACTCCCTCCTCGGAAGTTTGGAGTCGGCTTCGACGGTTCTCAGGCGCGCCTAGTTTCTCCCCGGTCTCTGGGCTCACTGTCGCGCATGATACCTTAGTGGACCCCGTCGCAATTTCTAACTCATTGGGTCAGCACTTTGCTGAGATTTCGAGCTCTTCAAATTACCCGCCAGCGTTTCTCCCGAAGAAACGTGCAGCAGAAGTGCGGCATCTTGCTTTCTCCTCTCAAAATCGCGAAAGCTACAATACTGTTTTCTCCATGCGCGAACTCCAACATGCACTCTCTACTTCTCGCTCCTCCGCCCCAGGACCGGATGGTATCCATGTCCAAATGTTGCTGCATTTATCAACCCATAGCCTGCGTCACCTCCTTCGCCTTTATAATCGAATTTGGACCGACAGTACCTTTCCCAGGCGATGGCGGGAAGCTATTGTCGTTCCCGTTCCGAAACCTGGAAAGGACAAACATCTCCCCTCTAGCTATCGCCCCATTTCTCTCACGAGTAGTGTCTGTAAGGTTTTGGAGCGTATGGTGAATTACCGTTTAGCTTGGTGGCTGGAGTCCCGCAGTCTTTTAACACCAGCCCAATGCGGATTCCGAAAGCATCGTTCTGCTGTTGACCATCTTGTTGCTCTCTCCACTTATATCATGAACAATTTTCTCCGGAAACGCCAAACGGTAGCAATATTTTTTGATCTGGAGAGAGCGTACGATACCTGTTGGAGGACAGGCATCCTCCGCACACTGTTCTCTTGGGGCTTTCGAGGCCGGCTGCCCCTTTTTCTTCGCGAATTTATGGCAGAGCGCACATTTAGGGTGCGGGTGAACACTACTCTCTCCCGTACTTTCTCCCAAGAAAACGGGGTACCCCAGGGCTCCGTGCTGAGTGTTGTACTGTTTGCCATCGCCATTAATCCAATTATGGATTGTCTCCTTCCTGATGTCTCGGGCTCCCTCTTTGTGGACGATTTTGCGATCTACTACAGTTCTCAAAGGACCAGCCTTCTTGAAAGACGTCTTCAAGGCTGTCTCGATCGCCTCTACTCGTGGAGCATCGAAACCGGCTTCCGTTTCTCACCCAGTAAGACCGTTTGTGTTAATTTTTGGCGACGTAAGGAGTTTCTTCCGCCCTCCTTACATCTAGGTCCTGTCAACCTTCCGTTTTCCGACGTCGCTAAATTCTTGGGTCTTATGTTTGACAGAAAACTGTGCTGGTCCTCCCACGTTTCCTATCTTTCGGCTCGCAGTCTGCGTTCCCTTAACACCCTCCGTGTCCTGAATGGTACCTCTTGGGGAGCGGACCGGGTGGTCCTTCTCCGCCTCTATCGCGCCTTAGTGCGCTCGAAATTGGATTATGGAAGCATAGTCTACTCCTCTGCTCGGCCGTCTATTCTTCGGCGTCTCGACTCTATCCACCACCGTGGATTACGTTTAGTGTCTGGAGCTTTTTACACCAGCCCTGTGGAAAGCCTTTATGCTGAGACTGCTGAACCTCCGCTGTCCAATCGGCGGGCAGTCCTTCTGAGTCGTTATGCTAGCCATCTGTCTTCCATGCCTGCTAATCCAGCCCATAACCTTTTTTTCGACGCCTCCTTTGATGTCGGGTATGCAGGCCGCTCCTCCTCCCTACTACCCCCGGGAGTCCGCTTCCGTCAACTGCTCCATTCTCTTTCCTTCCGCTTTCCTAAAACCTTCTTGACAACTTGGGGTACAGCACCGCCTTGGCACCGTCCCCGGATCGACTTGCTCAGAGACCTATGTCAATTTCCCAAAGATGGTACCCCTACACTTGTTTACCGTCGGGCATTTGCTGCTCTATGTGCACAAATGACGGAAGCCACATTTATTTACACCGATGGCTCGAAAACATCGTTAGGTGTAGGGAGTGCCTATATTGTTGGCGACACCCCAAATCACTTTCGGCTTCCCGACCAGTGTTCGGTTTATACTGCAGAGCTTTACGCTGTTCTCCAGGCTGTCCACTACATCCGCCGCCATCAGCGGATACAGTACGTAATCTGCTCAGATTCTCTCAGCTCTCTCCTAAGTCTCCAAGCTCTTTACCCTGTGCACCCTCTGGTCCACCGGATTCAGGACTGTCTGCGCTTGCTCCACCTGGGGGGCGTCTCAGTGGCGTTCCTCTGGCTCCCGGGACACGCTGGTATCTGTGGAAATGAGGCGGCCGATATAGCGGCCAAGGCTGCAGTCTCTCTTCCTCGGCCAGCTCTTCAGTCTCTTCCGTTTACCGATCTACGGAGCGGTTTATGTCGCCAAGTTACTCATTTATGGCATGCGCATTGGTCAACACTTCCCCACAATAAATTGCGGGAAGTGAAAGCCGTTCCTTGCGCTTGGACCTCTTCCTCCCGAACGCGTCGTCGGGAGGAGGTAATTTTAGCTCGACTCCGGATAGGGCACTGTCTTTTTAGTCATCGACATCTTTTAAGCGGTGATCCTCCCCCACTCTGTCCCCACTGCTCTCAGCTGTGGACGGTCAGACACCTTTTAATTGAATGCCCCTATTTTAATCCGTTACGCTCCCGTCTACAGCTATCGCCTGATCTATCGTCGATTTTAGCAGATGACACGCGCTCAGCTGACCGCGTTCTACAGTTTATTAGTGACAGTGAAATGACGTCAGTCATTTGAAGCTTTTTTTTTGTGGACAACCAACCCCTTTCTATAGTGGACTTTTAAGCATTCCTTCTGCCTTTAGTTTCTCCAATTTTCTGAGTATGTTTCCATTGCTGCTGATTTTAAATTTCGTTTTTTCCTGTTTTCTACGTCACGGGCTGGGCGCTAATGACCATAGAAGTTTTGCGCCCTAAAACCACAAACAAAAAAAAAAAAAAAAAGCCTCTGAGTATTCGGCCGTCTCATCGGGCGACGTGTAACTGGTTCTCCGAGTGTTTCTGGGCCCCTTCAGTTACCATCTTGTGGAACTTGGGTCGGTCCTTTCCTGGTGCAGGGATGTCGTTTTGCCAGTGTGCGTGTTTCCTCTGCATGGTTGGGTCCGAGCCTGTATTTCCACCGTCGTGTGTCTGGAAGTGAGTGGGAGACGCACCGGCAGTGCATTCGCGACGGAGCAGTAGTCGCGGACGGACGAGCAGGCAGTCGGTCAGTTGCTGCGGACCAGGGAAGATGTCTCCGCACGGTGCAGTCGCTGGGTCCGTTGCCGGTCCCTGTGCAGTGATTGACGGGAAGCAAGTCGTTGTGTCAGTCGGTCCCTGGCTGTCCCCTGGTTGGGTTCCGACGGATCAAGTGTAGTTGGGCTCACCACCTGTCTCGCCTAAGTGAACGAGGGCAGACCGATCTCCCTGGAGGCTTCTGAGTGCCACCGGTGTTTGATTATCTGTTGTCAGCTATTTTAAATTTTAGGCTTATTGTTATTTGGTTTGTTTTCTTAAAATTTTGCAAAATTAATTTTTAAAGTTATCTTTCAAGCTTAAACACTGTGGCCTTGTGCCTTTAAAGGTCTATGGTAATATTCTGAAGTTTTGAAATTTAATTGTGGCCCTCAGCCATTTGTGTTGCACCTTGCATATGTTGCCTTGGGGTTTTAAATTATTTTATTGCCATCTTAATGGAAAGTTTGATTTTTTTAAGATTTCTTGTTGGCCTTCTGCCTTTAAAGGTCTATGGTAATATATTCTAAAATTTTGGTATTTATTTGTGACCCTCAGCCATTTGTATTGCACTTTGCCTATGTTTTTTTGGAATTATTTTATTGCTATCTTAATTGGATTTTTATCTTGTTAAGATTTCTTGTTGGAAGCCTTCAGCTGTCAAAGATTTGCGTTCGGTAAGCATTCGGCTATGTGTCGTTTTGATTGCAAAGATTATTAAATTACAATAAATGACAATTAGAAGCAGAAACTGATCTCAAGCGTTGGCCCGTTCCACAATCCTATTACCTGTTCTGCCCAGCGGGTTTAGCTGGCATATCAGTAGCGAATACTTAAATATTTCCGTACGACCTCTGATTTCTCTTATTTTATTGGAAGATCAATTCTCCTTAAGTTGGTGGGTGCCAACAAAATATTTTCGCAATCCGAGGAGGAAGTTGGCGGTTGGAGTTTCATGAGAAGCTCCTATCTCAACTAAAAACGCCTTTGTTTTGATGATTGCCATCCCAGTTCCCGTATCATATCTGTGGCACTCTCTCCCATATTTCGCGATAATACAAAACGAGCTGCCCTCCTTTGAACTTTTTAATATCGTCCATCAGTTTTATTTGACACCAATCCCACACCGCGAGGCAGTATTCCAGAAGAGGATGGACAAGAGTAGTGTAAGCAGTCTCTTTAGTTGAGTCGTTGCATCGTATCAGTGTTCTGCCAATAAATCACAGTCTTTCCTCACAAATTAACCTAAGTGATCGTTTAAGTTATTCGTAATTTAATCCCTACGTATTTAGTTGAAATTAGAGCCTTTAGGTTTGTGTGGTTTACAGTATAACTGAAACTTAGCGGATACCATTCATTACACATGTGGATGACTACACACTTAATTATTTAGAGTTAATTGCTAATCATTACAGCATGCAGTTATCTTAATTAAATCATTTTGCAAATTTTTTTTGATAACCTAATCACGCATATACTCCAAACTATCTAACAAGGGACCCCTAAAGTGAAAGGTCGCAAGTTCAGTCTTTAGTAAGGCTCATTTGAAAGTTTTGTGTTAACAATTGTGACAGGAAAAATATTATCTGGTAGTGACTCACCTTGTGCATCAGCACGGTGGCAAGAAATGTGTTTCCAGGAGGTGCAGACATCAACCTTCTATGGGATGTACGTGTTAGTCTTCGCAAAATAGATACCGTCGACGTTCAAGGAATGTTCAGAACCAACCATTAACTTGCACCGATTGAAAAATGCCATATTATAGTGATCACAAAGGATCGCACCATCAAGATCGAAGGCGTACTCCTTGGGAGTTACAAACGGTGCAGGATGTTCAGCTAGGTATGCAGTCTGAAAGAATGCATATAGATTCATATAAGTCTAACGGGGTGATGAGACATGATGAGAGAAAGCATACGACGATATTACATCTACGTGAATACTCTGATATTCATAATGAAGTGCTTGGGAGAGGGTTCAATGAACCATCTTCAAACTGTCTCTCTACCGTTCCACTTTCGAACGGTGCGTGGGGAAAACGAGCTCTTAAATTTTTTCTGTGCGAGCCGTGATTTCTCTTATTTTATCATTTATCCCTATGTAGGTTGGTGCCAACAGAATGTTTTCGCATTGAAATTTCATGAGAAGATCCCGTCGCAATGAAAAACGCCTTTGTTTTAATGATTGCCACTCCAATTCACGTATCATGTCTGTAACACTATCTTCCCTATTTAGCGATAATACAAAACAAGCTGTCATTTTTTGTGCTTTTTCGATGTCATACGTCAGTCCCATCTGATGCGGACCCCACACCGTACAGCAGTACTCCACAAACGGACGGACTAGACTGGTGCGAGCGGTCTCTTTAGTGAACCTGCTGCACCTTCTAAGTGGTCTGCCAGTGAATTGCAGTCATTGGTTTGCCCTACCCACAACATCATCTATGTGATCGTTCAGATTTAGGTTATTTGTAATTGTAATCCCTAAGTATTTAGTTGAACTTACAGCCTTCAGATTTGTGTGACTTACCGCGTAATCGAAATTTAGTGCATTTCTTTTAGTACTCATATGAATAATTTCACACTTTTAATTATTCTGCCAATTAGACGGGTATTCATTACGTAAAGGGAGACGAAAATCCAGTGGTCATGCGGACAGAAATGCGGTTGTAGAGAAAGGAGCAGAGGAAAAGGTTAAGGGTGAATATGCGCTTGGTACCAGGACTGAGGGGGGAGAAAGTCTAATTGAGTTCTGCAACAAATTTCAGCTATTATTAGCGAATACTCTGTTCTAGAACCACAAGAGGAGGAGATACGGGAGACCGGGATACACGGGAAGATTTCAGTTAGATTACACCATGGTCAAGAAGAGACGTCGAAGTCAGATACTGGACTGTACGGAGTACACAGGACGGATATAGACTCTTATCACAATGTAGTAGTAATGAAGAGTAGGCTGAAGTTTGGGAGACTAATCAGGAAGAACCAACACGCAAATTATTGGAATGCGGAAGTACCAAGGAAAGAATACATGCACTAGAAGTTATGTAAGGCTATAGATGCTGAAATAAGGAACAGCTCAGTACGTAGTGCAATTGAAGAAGAACGGAAATCTCAAAAAGGGCAATCACGGGAGATGGAAAGAAAAACATAGGTATAAAGAAAGTAAATGCGAAGAAACCATGGGCAGCAGAAGAAATACTTGAGTAAATCTATTAAAGAAGCGTAACACAAAAATGTTCTGCGAAATTTAGGAATACAGATTTCAAGTCACTTAGGAGTGAAATAGATAGAAAGTGCAGTGAAGTTAAGACGACATGGTTACATAAAATATATGAAGAAATCTAAAAGGAATTCACTGTCGGAAGAACGGACTCAGCGTACAAAAAAGTCATAACAACCTTCGCTAATTTTAAAAGAAAGAGTGGTAACATTAAGAATGCAACGGGAAATCTATTGTTAGATGCAGGGGAGAGAGCTGATAGGTGGGACGAGTACACTGAAAGCCACTATGTGGGGGAGATTTGTCTGTCGTGATAAACGAAAAAACAGGAGTCGATACAGTAGATATATGGGATCAAGTATTAGAATCAGAATTTAAAAGAGCTTTGGAAGACTTAAGATCAAATAAAGTAGAAGGGGTAGATAACATTCCATCAGAATTTCTAAAAATAATTGGAAGAAGTGGCAACAAACGATTGTTCACGATGTAGATGGTTTGTAAAATGTATGAGTCTGACGATATATCATTTGACTTTCACAGAATTCGGAAGACTTTAAGAACTGACAAGCGCGAGAATTGTTGGACAATCAGCTTAACAGTTCATGCATCCAAATTGTTGGAAGAACAATATACAGAAGAGTAGAAAAGAAAATTGAGGATTTGTTACATGGCAATTAGTTTGGCTTTAGGAAATGTAAAGGCACCAAAGAGGAAATTCTGACATCGCGATTGATAATGAAGCAAGACTAAAGAAAAATCAAAACACTTCCATAGGATTTGTCGAACTAGCAAAAGCATTCGACGATGTCAAATGGTGCAAGATGTTCGAAATTCCGAGGAAAATAGGACTATGCTATAGGGAGTGACAGATGATATACAAGACGTACAAGAACCAAGAGGGGATAATAAGAGTGAAAAGCCAAGAAAAAAGTCCTCGAATTAAACTGGATATAAGACAGGGAAGTACTCTTTCGCCCCACCGTTCAATCTACACATCGAGGAAGCAGTGATAAAAATAAAGCAAAACATCAGGAGTGGAATTAAAATGCAAGGTGAATGGATAGCGATGATACAATTCACAGGTGTCATTGCTATACTCACTGAAAGTGAAGAATAATTACATGATCTGATGAATGGAATGAAGCGTCTGATGAGTACAGAAAGTGAATTGAGAGGAAATCGAAGAAAGACGAAAGTAATGAAAAGTAGCAGAAAGAAGACCAGCGAGAAACTTAACATTCGGATAGAAAAGGTGGTGCTAAAGACGAATATCGAAAATTAGATGGACTACTAAGATTCTGCGCTGAATCAAAGAGGAAAGGAACGTAACGAAAACAGTGACAAGAAGAAGGGACAGGACTGCAAGACATCTGTTAAGACATCAGGGAATAACTTCCATGATACTAGAGGGAGCTGTAGAGGACAAAAACCGTAGAGGAAGACAGAGACTGGAATACATCCAGAAAATAACAGAGGACGTATGTCGCAAATGTTATTCTGAGATGAAGCGGTTAGCACAGAAGAGGAATTAGTGGCGGTCGGCATCAAACCAGTCAGAAGACTGATGACTCAAAAAAAAAAAAAAAAAAAAAAAAAAAAAAGAAAATATTGATGTTTATACGCAGACCTGGAATCAAGCGAAAGCAGGTTATTTCGATTGGCTGTTGTCCAAAAACAATGCTCATACCATAGTTGTAGTCGTCTTACACGATTTTCCCACCTCTGTTGCTGTGACGTAACATCACCCACAGGAGAAAGTATCGTAGGGGACAGAACAACACCAACTTCTATCACTACAGTAAATAACTTTCCAGCCAGTTTACCACACTGATTAACAGTCGGCATAAGTGTTTATGAATGTTTAAAGCACTGTTAGTGTAGTCGTAACTGCCGTCTGCTTCACATTTCCTGTGTGGCAAGCTACGTAAATTTAAGTATTAACTGTCTTTCTCTTACTTGCCACTTATTTTTCCGCGTGTTTTTGCTTTTAGGAAGCTTTAATTTTCGAGTACTAGTAATAGTGTTCGATAGGTTTCGTGATTGTTTTGAATACAGTCGAGAGACAGTTAGCGCTTATTGTCATTGTTTCCAACAAGAAGTGTCTAGTAACCACATTTTAGTCAGCTATAACCGCCTTTAGTGAATTAGCAGTCTAGTTAAAAGTTGATTACTTGATTCTCTAAAGTAAATTGTTGATTTCTTAGGATGGATAGCATGTGCGACTGCTGTGTACGGACGCAGGGGGAGCTGGCCACTGTTCGCAAACAGCTGAGCGTGCCGATGGCCGCGGTCAGCCGTCTTCAGACTGCTGCCTCGTAGTGTAGTGGCAGTGGGGAGTCTGGTGCGTCGCATGGTACACCCCAGGTGTTACATGCTTCACCCACGGTCCCCGTTGCCGAGACATCTTCGTGGGTACCGAGCGCGGTTGGGCAACCCCCTTCCCAAGGGGAGTGGCAGGTTCAACGGCGTTCGCGTCGCACGAGGCGGAAGGTCATGTGGAGGCTGACGGTGTGGAATAGCCCGCTCTGCCTGTGAGTGGACATGTGGCCGCTATTTCAGCAACGTCAGAGCAGGCACACGGGGGGAGGGGTTTATTAGTGATTGGGAGCTCCAATGTTAGGTGAGTGATGGATCCCCTTAGGGAAATAGCGGAAAGATCAGGTCAGGGAAGAAGGCCAGTGTTCACTCTGTCTGCTTGCCGGGGCGTCTCATCCGAGATGTGGAGGACGCCTGCCGGCGGTGATAGAGAGCACTAGGTGCACCCGACTGCAAACTGTTGCTCATGTCGGCACCAATGACGCCTGCCGTCTGGGTTCAGAGGTCATCCTCAGTTCATACAGGCATTTGGCGGAGTTGGTGAAGGAGGAAAGCCTCGCTTGCTGGGTGGAATCTGAGCTAACTATTTTTAGTGTCGTTCCCAGAACCCATCGCAGTCCTCTGGTTTGGAGCCGAGTCGAAGACTTGAACCAGAGGCTCGGACGATTCCGCGGAGATGAGGTGCAAATTTCTCGACATCCGCTATCGGGTGGAGAAATGTAGGGTCCCCCTGACTAGGTCAGGCACGCACTATAGCAGGAAGCGGCTACAAGGGTAGCGGAGTACGTGTGGAGTGCATATGTGAGTTTTTTAGGTTAGAGGATTCCATCCCTAGGCCCGACATGACGCCTCCTGAGACGCGACAAGGTAACAGTAGGCAAAACACAACAGGGAATGACAATATTAATGTGGTATTAGCAAACTGCAGTAGCGTCTATTGAAAGGTCCCAGAATTGCAATGCCCACATACTACTAGGGACGGAAAGTTGACTGAAACCAGAAATAAACAGTAACTAAATTCTAAACTCAGACTATAATGTATACCGCAGAGACGGGCTAGACAGTGAAGGGGTAGGCGCGTTTACAGCGATAAATAGTGCAATAGCATCGAAGGAAATTGACGGAGATCCGAAATGTGAAATACTTTGGGTGAAGGTCACGGTTAAGGCAGGCTCAAACATGGTAATTTGATGTCTCTATAGGACCCCTGGCTCAGCAGCTGTTGTGGCAGAACACCTGAAGGTAAATTTGGAAAATATTTCAAGTAGATTTTCCAACCATGTTATAATTTTGGGTGGAGATTTTAATTTACCAGATATAGACTGGGAGACTAACTTTTATAACGAGTGGCAGGGACAAAGAATCCAGTGAAATTTTTTTAAGTGCATTATCTGAAAACTACCTTGAGCAGTTAAACGGAGAACTGACTCGTGGCGATAACATATCAGACCTTCTGGTGACGAACACACCCGAACTGTTTGAAACAGTTATCGCAGAACAAGGAATCACCGATCATAAAGCGGTTACAGAATCGGTAATTTCAGCCGTAAATAGAAATATTAAAAAAAGGTAGGAAGATATTTCTGTTTAGTAAAAGTGACAAAAAGCAGATTTCAGAGTGCTTGACGGCTCAACACAAAAGTTTTATCTCAAGTAAAGATAGTGTTGCGGATCAGTGGACAAAGTTCAAAACCGTCATACAATATTCATTAGATGAGTATGTGACATGCAAGATCGTAAAAGATGGAAAAGAGCCACAGTGGTACAACAACCGAGTTAGAAAACTGCTACGGAAGCAAAAGGAGCTTCACAGAAAACATAAATAGAGCCAAAGCTCTGCAGAAACCCAGCTTGCGCTATTCGTCCACGAGACTCAGAGGGCCATAGACACGGGATGCTGTGTTTCTTGACTTCCGCAAGGCAATTACACGAAGCGAAATGTAGTGTGAGGAGGGCTATGCGAGAGGCATCCAACGAATTCAAAAGTAAAGTTCTGTGAACTGACTTGGCAGAAAATCCTAAGAAATTTTGGTCTGATATCAAAGCGGTTGGTGGATCAAAATGAAATGTCAAAAAAATGTTCAAATGTGTGTGAAATCTTATGGGATTTAACTGTTAAGGTCATCAGTCCCTAAGCTTACACACTACTTAACCTAAATTATCCTAAGGACAAATACAAACGCCCATGCCCGAGGGAGAACTCGAACCTCCGCCGGGACCAGTCGCACAGTCCATGACTGTAGCACCCTAGACCGCTCGGCTAATCCCGCGCGGCAAACAAAATGTCCAGACATTCTCTGAGCAAAATGGTACTGAAACAGAGGATGACAGACTAAAGGCCGAAATACTAAATGTCTTTTTCCAAAGCTGTTTCACAGAGGAAGACTGCACTGTAGTTCCTTCTCTAGATTGTCGCACAGATGACAAAATGGTAGATACCGAAATAGATGACAGAGGGATAGAAAAACAATTAAAATCGCTCAAAAGAGGAAAGGCTGCTGGACCTGATGGGATACCAGTTCGATATTACACAGAGTACGCGAAGGAACTTGCCCCCCTTCTTGCAGCGGTGTACCGTAGGTTTCTAAAAGAGCGTAGCGTTCCAAAGGATGGGAAAAGGGCACAGGTCATCCACGTTTTCAAGAAGGGACGTCGAACAGATGTGCAGAACTATAGACCTATATCTCTAACGTCTATCAGTTGTAGAATTTTGGGTACACATATTATGTTCGAGTATAATGACTTTTCTGGAGACTAGAAATCTGCTCTGTAGGAATCAGCATAGGTTTCGAAATAGACGATCGTGTGAAACCCAGCTCGCGCTATTCGTCCACGAGATTCAGAGGGCCATAGACACGGGTTCCCAGGTAGATGCCGTGTTTCTTGACTTCCGCAAAGCGTTTAATACAGTTCCCCACAGTTGTTTAATGAACAAAGTTAGAGCATGTGGACTGTCAGACCAATTGTGTGATTGGATTGAAGAGTTCTTAGGTAACAGAACGCAGTATGTCATTCTCAATGGAGAGAAGTCTTCCGAAGCAAGAGTGATTTCAGGTGTGCCACAGGGGAGTGTCGTAGGACCGTTGCTATTCAAAATATTTATAAATGACCTTGTGGATAACATCGAAAGTTCACTGAGGCTATTTGCGGATGATGCTATAGTATATCGAGAGGTTGCAACAATGGAAAATTGTACTGAACTGCAGGAGTATCTGCAACGAATTGACGCATGGTGCAGGGAATGGCAATTGAATCTCAATGAAGAGAAGTGTAATATGCTGCGAATACACAGAAAGAAAGATCTATTATCATTTAGCTACAATATAGCAGGTCAGCACCTGGAAGCAGTTAATTCAATAAATTATCTGGTAGTAGGCATTAGGAGTGATTTAAAATGGAATGACCATATAAAATTAATCGTCGGTAAAGATACACAGAAAGAAAGATCTATTATCATTTAGCTACAATATAGCAGGTCAGCAACTGGAAGCAGTTAATTCAATAAATTATCTGGTAGTAGGCATTAGGAGTGATTTAAAATGGAATGACCATATAAAATTAATCGTCGGTAAAGCGGATTCCAGACTGAGATTGATTGGAAGAATCCTAAGGAAATGCAATCCGAAAACAAAGGAAGTAGGTTACAATACACTTGTTCACCAACTACTTGAATACTGCTCACCGGTGTGGGATCCGTACCAGATAGGGTTGATAGAAGAGATAGAGAAGATCCATCGGAGAGTAGCGTGCTTCGTTACAGGATCATTTAGTAATCGCGAAAGCGTTACGGAGACGACAGATAAACTCCAGTGGAAGACTCTGCAAGAGAGACCCTCAGTAGCTCGGTACGGGCTTTCGTTGAAGTTTCGAGAACATACCTTAACCGAGGAGTCAGGCAGTATATTGCTCCCTCCTACGTATATCTCGCGAAGAGACCATAAGGATAAAATCAGAGACATTAGAGCCCACACAGAAGAATACCGACAATCTTTCCTTCCACGAACAATACGAGACTGGAATGGAAGGGAGAACCGATAGAGATATTGAAAGTACCCTCCACCACACACCGTCAGGTGGCTTGCGGAGTATGGATGTAGATGTAGATGTAGTTGATCTTGGTACCTCTAATTCCCACGGTTCTCTTCATATGCAGTTCCTCTTCAAATGCCGATTGATCGGAGGTGAAAACAAATTCCTTACTGAACATTGAGATAAGTTTGTTTATAGCATCTACCAATTATCGAGCCTATTCTGCAATTTGCGGTGCATCGTCAAGTTGACGCTCTATTTTTAAAATTTTCCTTATCATATGTCTGCAAACTCTGTAGCAGTGGAGTAATGCAAACATCGACAGCTTCCCTTGAAATCAACATAATCCAAGTTGCGCGCAATTTGATGTGCACAACTCAGTAGATTACTATCGTGGATATCCCGCAAATTGTATCGAGAAACCTTGAAACGCGCAAAGACGGGTTATGTAACAAGCGTGCCAAATCCTCCCTTGAAAATCCGTATTGTTTGCTGTTGTCTTATTCGAAATCTATTCATAATTGTTCTGTTAGTGTTCTGCCGATAATCTTCCACATACGTTATTATTTCCAATACACGCTCCTCGGACAGCGATTGTCCTATACACTTTTCACAAGAGACGGTATTTGTAGCTTCCTATCGTCGAGCTTATGCGGCACCACCCATTCCACTGGATCACTTTACAAATACGTTAATATTTCATCTACCACTTGTTCCTCATTCTGTGAAATTCTTTGGGCTCCTTTCTGACGAAATGTCGACTTAGGCAACTGTTATCGCAGATATAACACAATTTTTGCTTTGTTTATCGTTGCCATAGATCTGTATCAACACCTCTACTCTAGCACTTAGCACAGTTGTGACTTACTCGTTGACTAAGCAGTTCAATTACACTGCGTAGCGTCATGCAATGCCCACCACTGAACAACTCCAGTCACGCTCCCTGTTGCCATTAGCAGCCAATATTGTGGCCAATATGGGTTGTCCAATGCTGTAAACGACGGCCTTTTGTAACCTCACACTCAAGAGGTTCCTTGTAAGAGGGCTTCTCAGATGATCTCCTTAATCGTTTATGTAGATCAGGAACAGCAGAGGGCCTATAACACTTCCTTGGTAAACGCCAGGTGTTAATCATGTTATACTCGACAACTTACCGTCAGTTCTTACGAAGAGCGATCTTGCTGTCAGGAAACGATACACCGTAGGCAGGCAGTATGATTAGAAGTGGCTTGTGTGGAACTGTGTCAAAATCTTCTGACATCTCTCGTAGACAGCATTCATTAGTTCGTGAGAAGAAAGAGCTAGTAGTGTTTCTCAAGAACTATATTTCCTGAATTCGTGTTTGCTATTTGTCAATAAATCGTCTTCTTCGAGGTAATTCATAATATTCGAACACAGTACATGTTCCGGGCTCCTAATACAAGTCGACGTTTGCGATATGGGTGTTTAATTCGGTGGATTACTGCCGTTTCCTTTCTCGGATACTGGTGTGACCTGTGCAACTTCCGAGTCTTTGGGTATGAATCTTTCTACCAGCGAACGGTTTTACGTGACTGCCAAAAATGGAGCAATTGCATCAGCATACTCCGAAACGAACCTGAGTGGCATACAAATTGGACTGGAGGCCTTGGTGATTTAAGCTGCTTCGCAACACCGAGGATATGTGCTTCTACGTTACTCATATAGGCAATTTTTTTTCGAGTTCTGTAATATTTACTTTGTCTTCTTTAGGGAAGGAATTTTGGAAAACCGTGCATAGTAACTCTGCTTTAGAGGTACTGTCATCAGTAACATAACCTTTGATATCTCTTTGAGCAAATATCACTGTGCTTTTTGAATAGAATCCTAATACTTACTCCATGAATCTGACAACTACGCAATTACTATTTTAAAGCTTGACGTGAAGATCATAATAGTCTATAAACTGCTTTGTAAATGAAGCCCTAGGAAAATCGGTTGATCTGAATGTAACGAAATAATGGATACAACAGTTTTCTAGCTACCTAACGCACAGTACATGTAAACAAGATATACTATGAAACTTCAACAATGGAGAAACTTAGCGGGGCGAATTTAAATTAAAATTGAAAAATCATGTTTAACAAAAGAAAATAATACATTAGCCACAAATCGTAAGGAAAAAAGTAGCCTATAATAACAGAGTAGTAGAATAAGTGATTAATTTTTATATTTAATGCAACTGAAGACAGCATAAATAAATAAACAGAGAAGCAGAAATGGAATTGAGTTAATCTGGCAAATCCCTAAGTAAGGTATTCAAAATTAAATTTCCGCTAAGTCTGAAACGGAAAGTGAAAAATCAGTTTTTATTACAAAATTTGTCTTACGATTGGCTCAGGAAGCGATGGGAGTGGAAAGAGACTGGAAATGTGTAGGCGTGAACTGCTTACAAAATGTAAATCAAATTTGTTAAACAGTATTTTTTCAAACAATATAATATCTCAGAGAAGGAACAAACAAGGAATTAGAGCTCAGTTTATTAATAGATACTTAATTTTTAGTACAATTAACTAATGCTCTATAAAACTTAGGCCCACTTGCATAATCTCCTTTATAAAAGGGGCAGGGAAAAAATATCAGATTAAGAAAACTCCAGTGTAATACACAGCACCAATTATAAAATCCGTTCACAATAACCTGGACATGTATTAGTATACGGAAATAACAATATACATACCAACAGGGCAACACAAGGATATATAATCATACAGTACATTCCAAAACAGCTCACACCTTGAGCTAACGCCAGGCACATAACACAGATAGGTAGATAACAGAGACAGACACAGAATTAATAGTAACGCAGTAAGCCTATGTACATCTTGTAGTAAGAAGGACGAATAAAGCAACAGCAATACCAAGCAAAACTCTACATAAAACATATTTCGGTCAAACTGAACACTGCTTTACAATTCCAGGCCTAACATTGATTTCGTTGCGCTTCCGCAACGATAATCTTTGCATACTTATGTAGACCAGCACTGGCCCAACCACTTGTACGATAAGACAGCACAAGCCACCACAATGTCTTCTGATCATCGCAGGAGAAAAAACTCCGTAGTAAGGCTCTCACCGCTCTCAGATACGCCGTATTCCCTCAACGTGCGACGATAGACACCGTCCTCTGTTCTAGACGGAACCGTGCACAGAGATAACAGCAATCCACAGACAGCATTGGTCATGCATCAGGCTAACTGCCTTGCTGTTCCGAAATGCTTCCAGCTCTGTCTTCAGGCAGCCGCTCTCGAGCTTCAACTTTCTGTCTTCATTTTCGCTCGCTGATGCCATTCCATCTACCCTATGGCTGTCCTCCGTCTGTCCACAACTTTGTGGGCAAACCTCGCCCATAGCCAAACAGAGTCGGCTGTCACGCCACCTACGAGCCAGCTGGAGCGTCTCGCACCAGTAAAACGCCTGGCTGATTTAACGCTTCGAACCGGAAATTGACATCATGTGACCATAACCATCCAGCTTCAGAGAGGACCTTGGTACGCGTAATCTACCTGAAAGTAGATGCTAAGACTTGTGCTACACTTGCCTAACCTTGCATCGATAGCTTATTCTCATTTCGCTTCCTTTCTTTGTTATTTTTAGTTTTAGTTTCTGTTGTTTTATATTTGGTGATGGAATACACTTACCTATTTCTCATGTACTTTATGCTGCTAAAGAGATGAATACAGTAACCAGTTTCAAAAGGATTTAAGTTGCAGTAGTTATTCGGAGATGAAGAGGTTTGTACAGGGTAGAGTAGGGTGCAGAGTTTGCATCAAACTAGTCTTCAGACTGAAGATAACAATAACAACAACGTTGTTTCATTGATGATTATTACTGTTTAAATAGTCTGCTATTCATTGCGCATTACGAGAGTCTCTGTAGTACAAATACACTGTAAAGGCAGAATGCTGGTGCCTAAAGACAGGGACAGGGTCAATAAATATGCTCGTTCGGACGGCTATACCTAGATCTCAAACTGCCGTGGTAGGTACGCACTCACTAGGTGTAAAGCAACGTATTAATAGTAGTTTCATCCTTCACAAATTATAAATAATTGTAAGTGAAAAACAGTTGTGCAGACACCGTCCACTGCAGACACCGTCCATTAACAGTCCCAGACAGATACACCGTTACTGCAGTACAACGTGACCGCTGACACGTTACTGCAGTTTGCAAGCACGCAATACAAATAGGTCGCGGAATACTCACACGAAATTACACTGCTACCGATCATCAACATAAGCATTTGTATGTAGTGGTACATTTCACGTCACTCGAAAATTTCCAGTCTATCCTTCCCACTGCAAACGGAATATCATGAGATAATCTTAAATCTACTGTTCTGCATTTGTTCTGACGTATTTCTCTCGAGTGCTGGCTGTGGCTGTCAAGTCCATCGCATGAGCTGCAGTAAAAATTCCAATAAATACCACTCAAACATCGTACTGCACATCATTGCAGCAATATTTACGAACTGCGCAGGAAATACTCCCCTGGGGAGATACCTGCGAAGTGTAAACCAGAAGGCGTTGCGGAAATCCTGAGGCTGCTGCCGCTCGCCCGAGAGCAATGCAAGTCGTTGGCGGCATCTGATAGCGGACGGGCTATCAACAGCCCGTAGCCGCACGGCAAACCAGGAGTCGCTTCGCAAATCTTGCGTATGTCCCTTCGTATACCTGTTGTCAACTCTGTTCGTTGACCATAATTCTACATTGACCCTCATTCCATATCGAACATCATTTGCCACAAACTACACAGACCATCATTCAATGACGCTCATCACTTAGGTTTAAATCCACCCCTCTGATTGTCGCACTTTAAAAAATTGCCGACCTAAGTTTAGCCGCAAATCACCGAATTCAGAGTCTGAGATGCCGGAGTGGGAGGAGGTGATCCCTGACGACGTCGGGGATAGGGCTTCACAGTGGAGGCAGAGCGATATCGATAACTTATATACTCATCCTGCATGATCTTTCTTTTATGTAGTAGTACATATAATAAATGTCCTTTTTTCGCAGCAGTGTGCTATAATCGATGTCTCGAACGCTGTAGTTAATTTCGTTATTCTTTCACTCTCTCTACCGCGGGTGAGCCGACAGCGCCTGGAGCATTTGTGTTACAAACCGCTGAGCTTCTAAATCGATGACAAATCAAAATCGGGTAATATGGGAGCATAATACTTCTGAAAGAAACGGTTGCAGAATTATATTTCATGAGGTCGACTTAACTTAGAGAAAAAGTTGTGAAGCAAATGTGAAATAGCTTGGGTCACGTTTTCCGTCGAGATGGGACTTATTAAAGGAAAGCGTTCTGGCAACGTAAGTTGTGTTACATTAAAATCGATGTAACACAGGACAGACTCATAAACTGTTTCTTACAAAGAAGAAAAAACAACTATTATCAACCAATGTGTTTTATTAGCTTACTGACCAGCTTGCTGCTGTAAAACACTCCTTACTAATTGGATGACATCTCCTATGTCTAAGATTTCTTCGGAATTATACTTACGTAAGCACTGTACTGTCAGTAAAAAATAAGTATCTATGGAAGTAGCTATTGCGAAAATTGTAACCTACAGCCATTGAACAAACCTGGTAGGGGTGCCAGACTGTTGATATAATTCTGTATTTTGTCGCAACACACCACAGTAATCATAAACATGCTATGCACGTGATAAAAACTACTGATTCGAAGACCAGTCGCAGCAGTGACCGATGACCTTTGCAGTCTGGTCTCTTCAACCCCACAAACCAACCAACCAGTCGTAGCAACCACGATACTGACATTAGCACTGTGTAGCGAAACTGTGACACACCTGGGAATACGATGTTTTTATCGACAATAGCTGTGTGAGCAAAGGAAAGCTAGTCTCCCAGTCTTGATTCCATAGGAAGTAACATGGGCAGATGACATGATTTCAGTCATCCGGCTGGATAACTCCGAATTCCACCATCAGTTCGACTACTAGAATAGAAGTTTTGTGTAATCGTTTTCACGTTAAAACTATACGTATACAGCACATTTTTTGCAAACCATTATCGAGCTTTTTCAAAGCATAGGTCTATTTTTAAATAATGTATCGAGTTATTGCTTCCTACCATTAGCGAATAATCCACTAGACCTACAGTCTTCCACAACATGTTCACATCCAGCTAAACGTATAAGATATATTCAAATTTTAGAAGTCATAATCAGAAACGACATCATAATCAATACTATCAGACCTAGTATTTCCCATCTCCGTAGACAAATTGCTCAACGATCTTAGGTATATATATTCGATAGTTTTAATAGGTCTGCTCGACAATGTCTCCAGTAAACATCAGGAAAGCATAATTTATTCTATATCGCAACCAGCCAGACCCTCTAGACCAAACGCGTAGTTGTGTTCGTATTCTCAGATTTACTCTCACTAGAAATTTTCATAGTGATTTGATTACGAGGATCAGAGAACCATCTGGATGTGCAGTGGAATGCCATGAATACAGCACATTGTTTTATAAACCAATATAGTTCCTGATTGCCTTCTTTATGTAGAGTATTGAGATATTACATCCTACCATTACCGAATAATCCACTAAGACAACAGTTTCCCATACCGTGTACACTTCTAGCTAAGAATATAACACTTATGTGTTCTAATTTTTGGAGTCATAACCAGAAGAAGACGTCATCATTAATAACATATGATTCAGCATTACTCAAAACCCAGTAGACAAGTTCCAGAATGATTTTAGGGATGTTGTTGTGGTCTTCAGTCCAGAGACTGGTTTGATGCAGCTCTTTATGCTACTCTATCCTGTACAAGGTTCTTTATCTCCAAGTAACTCCTCCATCCTATATCATTCTGATTCTGAATAGTGTGTTCATTTCTTGGTCTCCCTCTACGACTTTTTACCTCCAAGCTGCTCTCAAATACTAAATTGGTGATCCCTTGATGCCTCAGAACATGTCCTACCAACCGATACCTTCTTCTAGTCAATTTGTGCCACAAATTCCTCTTCTCCCCAATTCTATTCAGTACCTCCTCATTGTTACGTGATCTACCCGTTTAATCTTCAGGATTACTCTGTAGCGCCACATTTCGAAAGCTTCTATTCCATTCTTGTCTAAACTATTTATCGTCCATGTTTCAGATCCATACATGGCTACAATCCATACAAATACTCTTAATTAAAAGAGTTCCTAACCCTTAAATCTACACTCGATGTTAACAAATTTCTCTTCTTCAGAAACGCTTTCCTTGCTATAGGCAGTCTACATTTTATATCCTCTCTACTTCGACCATCATCAGTTATTTTGCTCCCCGAACAGGGATACATATAAGGAATAAGGAATACATATAAGGAATAGGAACACATTCAAGAAACACTTTAATAGATAACACTTCAGGTCTGCTTGACAAATAATGATGAACTGTAGGGATACAGTTCTATAATTGATATTCTGATATTCAAGAGTATGTGTGACTCCTTATGTTACCCATATCTACCTTAACTCCACGGAATGTTATGTATTTGATCTCACATCGACCTGTCTTAGTATTTACCACGTCTCTCTCAGATGTGTCAACTTTTGTACGCGTATGGTAAACACAGGATGACGATTATTCCTACCCTTAACAGAAAACAGCACCCAGGTAAGAGTAGAAGCACTTACGGGCCGCTATCCTTTCAATCACCTAATATACGCCTACCCGACACATTAAACATATTAGACGTTTAGAGAACCACCAGTTAGGCTTCTACTTTGCTCTATCAGAATTGCCGGCCGGGGTGGCCAAGTGGTTAAAGGCGCTACAGTCTGGAACCGCGTGACCGCTACAGTCGCAGGTTCGAATCCTGCCTCGGGCATGGATGTGTGTGATGTCCTTAGGTTAGTTAGGTTTAAGTAGTTCAAAGTTCTAGGGGACTGATGACCTTAGAAGTTAAGTCCCATAGTTCTCAGAGCCATTTGAACATTTCTATCAGAATTACTCTCACCTGAATTTTTTCGCCATTATTCTTAACAAGTCAGTAAAAATCTCTGGGAAAGCCCACGCTTTTGGCAGTTTTACAGACCATAAATAACTACCATGTCTCCAACTCCTGAATCAGTAGCATGTGCCAGACCCACAGCTGTAACATGTTGATGAACCGACGGTCATGCCATCCCTTTCGCACTGAGAAAGGGGAAAAAATACGCTTCTACAGCATACTAATTTACCTATGAGGAATATCCAGCAGTGCCTGGAAAAAGAAATCTTGTTTATAAGTGACCTGTGACGGGAGGAACTTGCAGGATGGCAGATAGAACTGTCGTCGACTCTGGACGATTCAGCAGTGACGGACATGACGTACCACAACCAGTAGCAATGAGATGGATTCATGGGAGGGCACAATTTCGGCGTCCCTGATGTTTCGGTTACGACAGCAACACAGGTTTACCACACAGATCTACTTCTGTTGTCAATATTGTTTTTGTGTACTAGTCCTAATTAGGTATACCTGGCGATATTATGGAGAACAATGTCCGAGACTGAAAAAAATATGTTTCACATGGTAATACTTACGTCGTCTGTGTTGGAGTCAGTATGGAGAATGTGTACATAATTAAAATTATATGCTGACAGAATATAATTAATAGGATTTCATTGATGTCTCAAGAAGGTTTAAGGCAATTTTCGAGTATTCTACCTCCAGCAGACAAACTGCTGCTGTTGTGCAAGCTATCCATTACGTGACACCACATGGATGTGATTGACACAGAGTACAGTGGAGCACATTGTAAATACTGTTTGTTATAATTCAAAATCACTTAAACATCTTTCTCTGGGTCAAACACACAATCCATTCTGCAGCTTTAGACTGTAGCCTCTGACCTGTTAGTACACTCAACCAATATTCCGGTTATTATCACAGACGGCTTCGACTGAGATGTAGCGCATGCTGAATCCACACCCTGTAACAATGTTCCTGGACGTTCTGTGTCGTTGATCCAGCATTAGCAATATCCCGTTCCTAATGCAGGGGTATCCATCATTCGAATACATCTGCGAATCCATCTGAGAACACCGCCACCGCTGCCCCCGCCTGCAAAGACGCCTCCAGGTCGAAGGAGGGAATGGGAAACCTATCCGCGAAGTAGTGTAACTTTGTTTTCAGAACAGAATAAGGTCAACACACTACCCCTAACAGCAATGCATGTTTTTTAGCGACAGTGTTGCCATTTAGAACAAAAAGTTACCCTGACTGGATTGGGGCTCTGTACCAATGTTGGATGGCATCAAAAACAGCATGTTAGATTTAATCGTGTAAGCAATAATACCATATTTATACTTGTACATTTATATATGGAATACGGAAGAAACGAATAAATTTTTACAAAATAGGGAAACACCAAAAATTCGATAGGAAATCTCGATACTATATGGTGACACTTGATATCTGCATTAATAATTAAGAGTGTAGCCGATATGCTAAATAGCACTACATTGCAGCGTCTGGGGGTGAACTCTTGAACGTTTCAGTAGAAAGCTTGGGTGTAAGTGATCTATTAGAATACTGCGCAATGTGACTCCAAACTGATTGAGATCTGTACTGAAGGTTGAGAAAACAGTCTCATCGTTGACACCTTGGAAAAAATGGATTTTGTTGTGACTTATGCAGAGAAACTAGTAGATACACCTTAATGGTTCAAATGGCTAGGAGCACTATGAGACTTAACTTCTAAGGTCATCAGTCCCCTAGAACTTCGAACTACTTAAACCTAACTAACCTAAGGACATCACACACATCCATGCCCGAGGCAGGATTCGAACCTGCGACCGTAGCGGTCGCGCGGTTCCAGACTGTAGCGCCTAGAACCGCTTGCCCACGCCGGCCGGCATAGATATACCGTCACAGACGTACATCACATAGAAAAAAATATTATACACATGAGGTAATCGATCAAGGGGAACTGTAACTATTATACACACATCAAAAAAAGTTTTGCATCATCTCGGTACCGAGAGTTCAGGAAACTGTATAGAAAATTGGAATAGATATCAACATAAACATCATTTCCACCATTTTTATTGCTCATGAAAACCACACATTGCATGCTGTACCACCATACACCAAGACCTTCAGAGGTGCTGGTCCAGATTGCGGTACACATCGGTACCTCTCATATCCAGTAGCACGACCTCTTGCATTGATCCATGCCTATATTCGACGTGGCGTACTGTCCCCAAGTTCATCAAGGCACTGTTGGTCCAGATTGTCCCACTCCTCAAACGCGATTCGCTGTAGATCCCTCATAAACAGCCCTTTTCAATATATCCCAGGCATGTTCGATACGGTTCATGTCTGGAGAACATGCTGGTCACTCTAGTCGAGCGATGACGTTATCCTGAAGGAAGTCATTCACAAGATCTGCACGATGGGGGCGTGAATTGTCGTCCATGAAGACGAATGCGTCGCCAATGCGCTGCCGCTATGGCTGCACTATCGGTTGGAGGATGGTATTCACGTATTGTACAGCCGTTACAGCGCCTTCCATGTCCACCAGCGGCGTACGTAGGGCCCACGTAATGCCACCCCGAAACAGCAGGGAACCTCCACCTTGCTGCGCTCGCTGGACAGTTTGTCTAAGGCGTTCAGCCTGACAGGGTTGCCTCCCTTCACGTCTCCGACGATTGTCTGGTTGAAGGCATATGCGACACTCATCGGTGAAGAGAACATGATGGCATTCCCGAGTGGTCCATTCGGCATGTTGTTGGGCCCATCTGTACCGCGCTGCATGGTGTCACTGTTGCAAAGGTGGACCTCGCCATGGACGTCGGGATTGAGTTGTGCATCATGCCGCCTATTGCGCACAGTTTGATTCGTAACACGACGTCCTGTGGCAGCACGGAAAGCATTATTCAACATTTCGGCATTGCTGTCAGGGTTCCTCCGAGCTATCTAATACGTAGGTAGCGGTCATCCACTGCAGTAATAGCCCTTGGGCGGCCTCAGCGAGGCCTTTCATCGACAGTTGCAGTCCCTCTGTATCTCCTACATGTCCGAACAACATCGCTTTGGTTCACTCCGAGACGCCTGGACACTTTCCGTGTTGAGAGCTTTTCCTGGCACAAAGCAACAAAACCGCGGTATTGGCCGTCTCTACATGGTTGAACTACAGACAACACGAGCCGTGTGCCTCCTTCCCGGTGTAATGACTGGAACTGATCGGCTGTCGGACCCCCTCCGTCTAATAGACGTTGCTCATGGACGGTTGTTTACATCTTTGGGCTGGTTCAGTGACATCTCTGAATAGTCAAAGGGAATGTGCCTGTGATGCAATACCAACAGTCAACGTCTGTCTTCAGGAATCCTGGGATCAGGGGTGATGCAAAACAGTTTTTATGGGTGAATGTACAGTCCAGTGCTAACATAATATTATTGTAATGAGTATGAGCACGGAGTGTTTTCGCTACTAAATAATAATTTTATTGTTAAGAAGAATGTTTGCAGCAGCTCACAGTAGTCTAATATAAATGTCCCAGGCGCTTACGGCTCACCAAATAACGTGAGAGGGAGCGAATAACGAAAATAGCTACAATGATCCAGTTATTGCTTAAGCTTGCCTGCTGACAGCTGCAAAGAGAGAACAATGATTGTGTGTACTACTACAAAAATAAAGAGATCATATAGGATGACAATGCAAAATTATGGACATCGCTCTTCCTCCACTATGAAGCCAAATCTGTGAGATAGTCAGGTATCGCCTCTGCCCACTCCGGCATCTCCGATTACAAATTCGGGGATTTACGGCTAAAACTAGTATGACAATTGTTTAACGTTTGACCTCAGAGGGGTGGAGGTAAATCTAAATGATCGTTGTCAGTGAATGATGTCATGGTTTGTGGCAGAAGATTTTCGATGTAGAATGATGATCAGTCATGATAGTCATCGACATTTGCCATAAATATCATCACACTTGATGATAGACGTATGACTGGACATGCGCAAGATTCGTGAAGCGACTCCAGCTGGGCGGTGCGGCGTGGCTTTGGGCCATTGATGCCCGTCCTCTGTCAGATGCCGCCGAAGTCTTGCATCACACTTGGGTAAGCGGCTGCAGCCTCAGGATTTACGCAAATCCTTCTGTTTTACATGTCGCAGATATCTTCCCAGGACACACAGACCATGCAGAAGTGTTTCCTCTGGACCCTTCGTACTGCGGCAGTGATGCGCACAAGTTTGTGTGGCATTTGACCGAATTGTTACTGCTGCTCAAGCTATGGACGTGGTAGACACGACCAGAGCGTGAGAGAAACACATCGCATAAAAGTACAAGACAGCAGGTGTAGCCTTCCCGTGTGAAATCTGTTTGCAGTGTAATTACAAACTCGATAAATTTAAGGGTATTTTGGTTTGACGTGAGATATACCACTTCATTGTAGATATTTGTGTTGATGATGTGTAGCAATGTAATTACGTGTGAGTATTTCAGATCTTTTTGCATCGAGTGTTTGCCTACCATAAGCTGTCAGCTGTCCTGGCACACTGCAGTAACTATGTTCCTGTTTAGGTCAGATAGGTGCACAACCCCCAGATCATTGAAACGTTTCCAGAGGCAATTTGGTCGACACCCTTAGCCAAGTGAGTATCTGACCCAAATAACTGTTACAGCTTGGTTACTTCGAGGACAACTCCAGTCCAGACGCCATTTAGCGTGCTACTTGCGGTACTTAAAGTGCATTTATATAATCTCCAGGTGAAGTTTAGACGAGAGTTTTCACGTTACTTGCAACATGTTTGAATCTGTAGCTGTGAATATAGACGTTTATGACCATTTTATGAACGGTAAATGATTAGGGTTTCCTCCAGCAGGATGACATTTGCTCGCTCCACACCAACAACTTAGCTTTTCCCACCAATTTTCGAGGGTGGAAAACCCATGACATCACGATTTCCATCGCTCTCTGGTGGCGGCATTTTCAAAGGGAGATCCTTCGAAACACAAACATACTGGTGCAATGAGAAACAAGTGGTGTCATGGGATGGTGGAAAGTGGGGGCCTGAGATGGTGGTGTGAATTCTCTCCCCAACACTTGCGCTTCCCCAAATAAGGAGGAAGTAACTATTTTATGCCCTTTACAGCACAGCCTGAAAGTTTCCTGCCAATTTCTACGAAGGGGCAGCCGGCCATTGTGGCCGAGCAGTTCTAGGCGCTTGAGTCCGGAACCGCGCTGCTGCTACGGTTGCAGGTTCGAATCCTGCCTCGGGCGTGGATGGGTGTTATGTCCTTAGGTTAGTTAGGTTTAAGTAGTTCTAAGTCTTGGGGACTGATGACCTCAGATGTTAAGTCCCATAGTGCTCAGAGCCATTTGAACCATTTTATGAGGGGGCAGTGCAGAGCTGGGCCATGGGAAGGTTCTGTGAATGAGGCCAGCTGATCAACCTTCAACTCTTAGCGAGAACTCCTCACTGTTACATAAATAGCCTGACAGATTGGTAATTGGCATTTGTCAGGCAGGCGGACAGAGAAACCCTTGACGTCACAATTTCGAACACCCTCTGGTGACGGTATTGTGAACTAGGCCAGTCAGCCACAGCATGTCATGGCGAGCACACAGGTTTCAAAATCAGCGGGGTTGGGGGGAGGCAGAGGCCAGAAAGTGGGGCTGGGGGTGATATTGTGAATTCTTCTTCCAGCAGGACAACACCTGCACATTCCCAAAAATGATAAAATAAAGCAAATACCTATCTATATCCATCCATTCCAGCAGCTCAGCACAGTCTGAGCTTTTCATACTAATCCCCAGGAGACTGAGGCAAGGAGAGGGTAGGGGGAGGGTTAATAATAGGGGAGAGGGAGAGAAAGTGGGAAAAACCTATGGCATTACAATTTCGAACACTCTGTTGTGGCTATATTGTGAACTAGATTATTTGGTCGTGGATTGTGGGAAAGGGAAGGTCACTGCAGCTGTGTCTGTTTGGTTGCATAGAGAACTGTTATTGGTTCAGCATATTAATGTCATTGGTGTGCTGTCCATCACACAATGTAACACCTAACAGTAATATTACCTATCTCTTGGATCAGTGGCAATCGTCCCCTGTGCCGCCAGGCCCCTGCCGGTTGCTGCAGACTGTGGGTAGCCTTCCAGTGTCCTATCAGCAGTCCCAGCCTGCTTTTCTAATGGTGTTTCTGCTTGGACCTGTCACCAGTCCCAGAACTCGGCACAGTGCAGCAACGGCGTTTTCTAGCACCGAGCATCTGCTTCGAGCTGGAAGCAGATGGTGCAAATATTAGTGCGACTCCATTTGTGGAGCGTGTAATCTGTGTTAGTATACTGGTGTCAAGGTCCTTGTAGGTGGAGTTTAGATGGTGTTCTCCAGAATATGTTTGGATCTTTACAATGATGTTTTGGGTGCCTTTTTTTGCAATATGTTTGAATCTTTATAGGTCTGGGTTTTGTTATTGTTTATTCCATTATGTTATTGGACCTGTAGTTGTGTACATGATTTTCTTACAATTATGAGCTGTAGCAGTGTAATTACATAATTAGTACATGTAGTTGCTGGACAGGGTAATCCTTGCACGTTCCTGAACATTCCTAAGCAATTTCTGGTGGTACTGGAAAAAACTTCCAGCAGGATAGCACCTGCACGTTCCAAAAAAGATAAAAATCTTTCACACCAGCAACTCTGCCCAGAGCTTGTCCTGCCAATGCCCTCTTGGAAGAGGAGTGGTAGGGGTGGGAAGGAGGAGACTGAAGGGGGGAGGTGAGGGAGAGGGAATGGAGGGAAATGGGGATGTCATCTGGTGATGTCGTTAGTGCAACGTTACCACGTCTACTGCCACCATCTTGAATAAATTTGGCAGCAACACCGAGTGTCCTCGTAACGGCTCTACCCCAATACTATAGAAAACTGAGAGTTCAAAATCAGGAATGGTATAATAGATTTTATAGCTACGAATATACAATAAATGTAGATTTCCACGTCAGCTGTTCACGTGTCGTAGCAGCCATTTGTGTGCAGCAGCTGATCACGTGATGCTGGTCTCCGGCCCGGAACGTCAGCAACCCGGCGTTTTACTGGTGCTAACCACTTCCTGACTTCGGCGAAGCACCGAAGAACTATAAGCTGCTGCCCGCAGTGGACCGGCACAGGTACTAAGCTAAGCTGCCACTTCTCTCCCGTACACCAGAGTGCAATACCAGGACGCCCTCCTCGCCTCGCCATGGCGCCACGCTCTGCGGTTAGCTGACCACGTGACAAGCGTCCTCCGGAACGTCAGGAATGCACTAACGGAACCGGCGCAACAACTAGGTGATGCGGAAATGAAAGACTGCCGTGTAATTGTTAATTCACGTCACAGCTTTTAACGCGGAAACCTTTCAAATACTGTGTGGCAGAGGGAAGGGAAGAGTTTCCAGTGAGCATTAGACAGATGCACGGTGGTAATTAGAAGGACTGACAGAAAGAGTGTCCCGAGGGAGACCGAACTGAAAGATATAATTCCGACTGTAATTAAAATGAAATTGACACTAATGACTCAACCTGGTGTGTGAGTGGCACATCTACATCTACACACATACTCCGCAAGCCACTGTACAATGCGTGGCAGAGGGTACCCTGTACCATTATTAGCCATTTCCTTCCCTGTTCCACTCGCGAACATAGCGTGGGAAGAACGACTGTCTGTACGCCTCTACACGAAACTAATTTCCCGTATCTTCGTCGTCCTTGCGAGAAATACATGTAGGAGGCAGCAGAACCGTTCTGCAACCAACTTCAAAAGCTGGTTCTCTAAATTTTCTCAGTAGCGTTCCTCTAAAAGAACGTCGCCTTCCCTCCAGGAATTCACGTTTGTGCTCCCAAAGCAGCTCTGAAATAATTTCGTGTTGTTCGAAACTACCGGTAACCAATCTAGCAGCTCACTCCTGAATTCTTTCGATGCATTTCTTTAATCCGGCTTGGTGTGGATCCCAAATGCTTGGGCAGTACTCTAGAACCGGTCGCTCTTGTGTCTTATATGCAGTCTTCTTTTACAGATGATCCTCACTTTCACTAAATTCACCGAATTATACGAAGTCGACCATTCGCAGTCCCTATCACAAACCTCACACTCTTGTTCCATTTTATATCGCTTTGCAACCTTACGCCTCGATATTTCAACGACGTGGCTTTTAACTAGGACGCTACTAATGCTGTATCCGAACATTATAGGTACTGTATCCGTCTTAATTCACATTTTGCTACATTTGGAGCAAGCTGCCATTCAGCACACCAACCAAAAATTTTGTATACGTCATCTCGTATCCTCCCACAGTCACTTGACTTCCACATCGTCCCGGACACCTCAGAATCATCAGCAAACAACTACCGATCGCTCCCCCCCCCCCGCCCCCATCCGCCAGACCATTTACGTATTTAAAGAATAATACTATCAAATTTCCCTGGGGCACTCCTGATGATGAGGTTGTCTCTGATGAAAATTCAACTTAGAGGTGAACGTACCGAGTTCCATTATTTAAGATGCCTTAGAACCACTCATACAGGGTGTTACAAAAAGGTACTGCCAAACTTTCAGGAAACGTTCCTCACACACAAAGAAAGAAAATATGTTATGTGGACATGTGCCCGGAAACGCTTACTTTCCATGTTAAGGCTCATTTTATTACTTCTCTTCAAATCAAATTAATCATGGAACGGAAACACACAGCAACAGAACGTACCAGCGTGACTTCAAACACTTTGTTACAGGAAACGTTCAAAATGTCCACCGTTAGCGAGGACACATGCATCTACCCTCCGTCGTATGGATTCCCAGATGCGCTGATGCAGCCCTGGAGAATGGCGTATTGTATCACAGCCGTCCACAATACGACCACGAAGAGTCTCTACATTTGGTACCGGGGTTGCGTAGACCAGAGCTTTCAAATGCCCCCGCAAATGAAAGTCAAGAGGATTGAGGTCAGGAGAGCGTGTAGGCCATGGAATTAGTCCGCCTCTGCCAATCCATCGGTCACCGAATCTGTTGTTGAGAAGCGTACGAACACTTCGTCTGAAATGTGCAGGAGCTCCATCTTGCATGAACCACATGTTGTGTTGTACTTGTAAAGGCACGTGTTCTAGCAGCACAGGTAGAGTATCCCGTATGAAATCATGATAACGTGCTCCATTGAGCGTAGGTAGAAGAACATGGGGCCCAATCAAGACATCACCAACAATGCCAGCCCAAACGCTCAAAGGAAATCTGTGTTGATGACGTGGTTACACAATTGCGTGCGGATTCTCGTCAGCCCAAACATGTTGATTGTGAAACTTTACAACTGGATCTCGTTGGAATGAAGCCTCATCCGTAAAGAGAGCATTTGCACTGAAATGAAGATTGACACATTGTTCGATGAACCATTCGCAGAAGTGTACCCGTGGAGGCCAATCAGCTGCTGATAATGCCTGCACTCGGTGTACTTGGTACGGAAACAACTGGTTCTCCCGTAGCACTCTCCATACAGTGACGTGGTCAACGTTACCTTGTACAGCAGCAACTTCTCTGACGCTGACATTAGGGTTATCGTCAACTGCACGAAGAATTTCCCCGTCCATTGCAGGTGTCCTCGTCTTTCTAGGTCTTCCCCAGTCGCGAGTCATAGGCTGGAATGTTCCGTGCGCCCTAAGACGCCGATCAATTGCTTCGAACGTTTTCCTGTCGGGACACCTTCGTTCTGGAAATCTGTCTCGATGCAAACGTACCGCGCCACGGCTATTGCCCCGTGCTAATCCATACATCAAGTGGGCATCTGCCAACTCCGCATTTGTAAACATCGCACTATCTGCAAAACCACGTTCGTGATGAACACTAACCTGTTGATGCTACGTACTGATGTGCTTGATGCTAGTACTGTAGAGCAATGAGTCGCATGTCAACACAAGCACCGAAGTCAACATTACCTTCCTTCAATTGGGCCAATTGGTGGTGAATCGAAGAACTACAGTACATACTGACGAAACTAAAATGAGCTCTAACATGGAAATTAAGCATTTCCGGACACATGTCCACATAACATCTTTTCTTTATTTGTGTGTGAGGAATGTTTCCTGAAAGTTTGGCCGTACCTTTTTGTAACACCCTGTATATCTGGGAACCTACTACATATGGCAATAATAGTATCCTTAGCAAATCACAGGTTGTTTATCAGACAGATTGATCTCTTGAGAATGCCATTTAAATTGTCGAGCATCAGATTTTACATCTGGTAAATAATAAAATGGCGGTGGTTGGTATTTTCTACGACCTCTCTAAGGCGTCTGAATGTGTGAATGACAGTATTCTCTTAGATAAATTAACGTTGTATGATGTAGCCACGTAATTGATAATGTCATATCTAACGAAAAGAATGCAGAACATTGTGCTTAGTAATTCAAGCAATATGGTCCGGGGACATAATTCTGACTGGAGAGAAGTCACGTATAGAGTTCCCAACGTACAGTCTAAGATCCACTACTTTTCCTCATTTGTGTAAACCACCTTCCAGTTAATATATAAAAAGCAGAGTTAGTTCTTCCTGCGGATGACACTAGTACCGTAATCAATACAAGCATACATACCGAAACAGACGAAATGGTAGACAAAGTACTTAAAAGTGTCATTGACTCATTTTCTGCGAAACCGTCAATTTAAAAAGCCACAAAATACTGGTATTCAGTTCTGGACATCTAAGGGTACCCCACCAATGGTAAGTGGAAGCAATAGTGAGGAAATAATAAATACATGTAAACGTACGCTTCTGCGGCCGTTGTCACAGTCAATAAAATTCTTCTGGGTTTGGGACCGCATTGTCAACTATAAAATTCCGTCGTTTCGACAACTAGTGCAAGACATCTGTCTCAGGGCGTATTGCTAATTGCCTTTCAACCAAAGAGACCCAGCTTCAAGTCCCTTCCACCGCAAAAATTTTAACTTATTTCTTCAGCTTCCATAATTACAGTACATTCTGATCAACATGAACACCTAAGAATTTTGAATTTGCCATACTATTTATTATTTCAATAACAATAGAACTGAAATTCTTCAAGGAGGTGGTCTTGTAGGACTGGAGAATGGGGAGGACCGGTGTCCATAACAGTAAGAAATGGAGTGGCAGATTCATCTCAAGCAAATATTATTTCACTAAAGGACCAAAGACTTCATTAATCCAATTTCAAAAGAGGTCACGAGTCAACCAAGCCTTGTTGGACTTTCACATCACATTTAACTTGTTCTTCTGGACTTTGCACTTCTTGAAGGCTCATGGAGTTTTTGAATGGTAAACAAGCAGCGGTTTAATTTTCAAATCGCCGCTTGTACGGCACAGAATAGCAGTGTGAGACGGTCTTTCATTGGCTTGTGAGCAGGCAATGCATTCTCCCCTGCTGTTATAAAGGTAAGAATACTCCCGTCCCGTAACAATTAAAAACCTGTTGCGGCAGATAGTCCTCAGAATCTACGAGCATCTTGAAGTTGCTGATGAAGTTCTCTACTGCCTTCGTGTCGGGGCTGGGTGCTTCGTCGTGCCTCACAACGCGGTGGATGCCGAACTTCTCGAACCACCCACGGCTTCCCTTAAACACTTCTTCGGCCGCTGCCGATTCTGGCGTCTTTATAACGAGGTCGGCGAAAATCATTCTCCCCTTCTCACCAATGATTTCTCATTAATAGTGTCGCCTTGCAGTTGCTATCGTTTATGCATATAAGTAGCAAACTTTCTACTTCGTCCAGAATACGAAACCGTTGTTTACATACTCTTATCACTCCCTTTAATCATCTATCTGCTTAATTTTGTCCTTGTTCTTGAGAATATTACAAATAGTTGATGCAGACCGATAGCATGTGCGTGCTAAATCAGCAACGCTCACACCACGTTCGCATTTTTCAATGATTTAACGTTTCATTTCTAAGGCCATTTTCTTTCTCTTATGGTCGTCTTCTTGCGGATTTATCTTTGGGAACATTTCTACGAAGGTTATTAAAATTTGCACACAAAAAACACTGTGTTAACACAAGTTTGTAATAACGTGATCACAAACTACACTAAGATGGTAACAGAAATAGTGCTAAACCCAGATTGCAGTACGTATTAAAGAGATTGTTCATATGCTACTGCCGACAGTGAAAGGTATTCATATTGTTGAACGTTTCCCCTGCCACGCACGAACGGCTGGTGACGTCACTCTAAATAGTCGTCACTCGTTATGCGAAACATCGAAACATCGCTCATTTTTTTCCAATTTGTTTTGATTGTTATGCGAATTGCATGTTTGGGATGCGCTCGTTGAGCGAGTTTCCACTGTATATCTCATTTATAGATGAGAATTTAAATTGAAAAAATCACATTCTGGAACTCATAAAACAATTTAGTTCAGCCACATTTGCGCTTCGAATCATTGCAAATCTCGAAGAGAGACAAATCAGTAAGCTGATATATTTTGCATATTTTTATTCAATGATGTCATAAGGAATAATGTTCTGGGGCAACTCATCTTTAAGAAAGAAACGTGCTGTAAGAAAATATGTGGTGCTCACCCACAATCATCTTCTAGACGTATCTTTAAGGAGTTGGGCATTCTGATTGCTGCTTCACAGTGTATTTACTCCCTCATGAAATTTGCTATAAATAATCCGCCAAAATTTAAAAGGAACAGTGATGTACATAATTACAGTACCAGAAGGAAAAATGACGTTCAGTTCTCCACGTTGAGGTTGTTTTTAGCACAAAATAGGGTGCACAAAAATTGTTGATCACTTACCCAGTGGTATAAAATGTCTGCCAGATAGGAAAGTAAAATATTGCAATAAATTGAGGAAGTTTCTCCTTGGAAGCTCCTTCTGTTCCGTAGAAGAATTTCTATTAACGTAATGTGCAAAGAGTGCGGGGTAGAAATTGCAAACTCACATCTGTATATCTGATTTCTTTTTGTATTAAAAAATAATTAAAATCCATAGAAATGTTCAGAACTGAACTGCATGTACAAATTAATTTACGATGTTAATGTAAAATGACTCGTTCCACATCGTCACGATCTATCGTGCAAAATGATACATGGAACATGTGACTAATTAACTATCTATCTAATATGCTCGTACCATCGTTAACAGTCTACAGTTGGGAAACGTGCCAAACGCTTTTCGAAAACGTAGACATATGGAATCTGTCTGTTGGATTTCATCCGTGGTTAGCAGTATATCGTGCGAGAAAAGTACAATTCCAATTTTACATGAGCGATGCTTTCTAAAACCGTGCTGGTTTGTGGACTCTCGGTCTCAAGGAAATTAATTATAGTCGATATCACACTATGTTCAAGGATTCAACACCAAACCGATGTGAATGATGTTGGCATGGAGTTTTTCAGGTTCGTCTCTTACCATTCTTTTATACAGGAGTCATCTGGACTTCTTTCCAGTCGCTAGGGGAATCTGCGCTGAGCGATAGGCTCGCGATGAATGCAAGCTATGCAAGAGTACACTTTGCAAAAACCGAACACATGGATGAATAGAGTTTTTCATTGCATTACAGGAGATAAGAATGCCTGAGAGGACGATATAACTGATTGTGAGAAAATGACGCTTGGAAACACGGAGCAGTTCGTATGGTTGTAGGCTGTAACGAATGGAGAGGTGTGGAGAAATCTTTATTTTGTAATAGATGACAGATGATTCCTACACGACGTACTAAGTATTTCTGAACATGTTTCATATCAATTCATTGGACTTCACTGATTCCACGCTCACTGAATCTATTCATTTTATTTCAGTGGATTTCAGTCAGTTGATATACGCACAGCCATACATAAAGCCCAGTTGATGAGAGAGAAACAGCGGGCCACGGCTGATTTGCAGACGATCTATTTTAGGTAATGGTCAGAGGAATGTGCTAAGAGTTTTAAAGTTTTGTGACTCGTCCAACGTTTTTACTTACTAAGATTTGAGGGAGGTGGTTTTAATATGTTCACAGGGTGACTGGCACGCCCAAATTCTATGTAAGTGGTCAGCCAGTGACATTTTCCTGTGCTTTCCGTTTCGCACCTTTGTCACATTACTTGTGTTTTAGTCACCTGTATAGAGTCTTTCCCGTGTGGAGTTTGCTGGTCTCCCATCGGGCGCCTCCCCAGGTGGCGGATAGGGGAACGCTCACCAGATATGGTGGGTACCGGGGAAGTAAAATACCCGGGGTGGACCAAAACTAGCAACTGCTGCCTTGTAGCATGATATTGGCTTCTCAAAGGCTAAAGGAAGAAAACCTTGAGTAAAAATTACCTGGTCCTCCGGGTTGGGGGTTGTGCAGTGGGCCAGCTCCTCACTCACATAAAAACATAAAAATGCTAAAAAACCTAATAATATGCCTCGGAAAAATTGGAACTTTGGACGACGAACTGGCAATGAGAAACGGAAAATGATGTTTGGATGCTGGAATGTGCAAGGTATTTCCACTAAAAGAAATTTGCTACCTGCAGAACTTGACATGTTCAACATGGATGTTGTCATACTCTCTGAAACAAAGAAGAAAGGCCAAGTAGAAGAAGAACTGGATAATTATGTACGTATCTGGAGTGGGGTATCAAAAGCAGTAAGAGCCAAAGCAGGAGTCTCCATTATGATAAAGAAATCATGGAAAGAAAGAATCACGAATTGGACATTCATCAATCAACGTATTATAACTGTTGAAATGACATTATTTGCTAGGGAAGTTGTGATTATTGGCGTATATGCACCCACAAACGACACAAAAGATAAGGAGAAAGATACATTCTGGGACACCCTCAGGGAGACTATTGAAAAAATCCCAAGAAGAAAGGAGCTGATTATCATGGGAGATCTGAATGGAAGGGTAGGAATTAGAGAATCCTGTAGAATAGTAGGAAAAGATGGAGAGGATGAATATAATGACAATGGGGAACGATTGATTGCAATTTGTGAACAATTTGATCTAAAAATTACCAACACATTTTTCAAACATAAGGACATCCATAAATATACTAGGCAACAGAACACTAAAGAACTTCGTTCTATAATAGATTATATTATCATTAGGCAAACAAGTAGTTTCAAGGCAGTAGAAGATCTTATAGAGGATCTTATAGAGGAACTCAGTGTGGGTCAGACCACTATCTAGTAAAAATGAAGTCTTTCTGGCCATGGAAGAATGCAAGGAATGATACAAGTAATAGAAATAAAACGAACCAAACTGAGAAAGATGAAAATTTACCTTTTAATATTGACAGCCTACAAGACGAAAGTATCAGAACACTCTTTGCGGCCAGGATGGAAAGGAAACTGAGGAAATATATAACTATATAAAAACTAATGTGAAAATCATAGCAACAGAGGTGTTGGGTAAAAAAGATAGCAACCACAGCCGTGCAGCAGAGTGGTGGTCAGAGGAACTAGAGGTCCTCGTTAGAGAAAAACGAAATGCGTTCCTTCAGTGGTTGAATGATAAATCAGAAGAAACAAGATCAATATACAAGGAAAAGAAGAATGAAGTCATGAAAAAAATAAGGATGGCAAAAAATGAAGCATTGGAAAGAACATGTGCCAAGGTGAATAGCGAATTAGGATTTGGGAGAGCAAAAGAAGCATGGTCAGTATTAAAAGGGCTTCGACAGGATACGAAAAGCAAAACTAATCTCCAACTGATAACACAAAAGGAATGGGAAAAGTATTTCCAAAAATTGTTAAATGAGGACAGAGAAGAATATCTAGAAGAAGGAACAGCTGAAGAAAAAGGACATGAAGTTGATGAGATCCAGATTTTAGAAAGTGAAGTACTTCAGGCGTTGAGAACAGGAAAGAATGGTAAATCACCGGGACCAGGCAATATCAATCTGGAGTGTCTGAAATATGGGGGTGACAAAATTCTGAAACTGATAACACAGCTCTTCAACAAAATGATACATGGAGATTCAGTACCCAACGAGATGAAGCTAGGTTACATTAATACAATACTTAAGAAAGGGGATCGCAAAATTTGTTCAAACTATCGAGATATTTGTGTTACAAACACATTAATGAGAACTTTTGCGAAAGTAATTAAAAGCAAACTGGAAAAAAATTTTAGAACCCAAGAAGAACAATGTGGATTCACGACTGGGAGATCACGTGTAGACCATATTTTCACATTAAGACAGATTTTGGAGAAACATAGGGAAAAATCAAAAAATATAAGATTAATTTTTATAGATCTAGAAAAGGCGTATGATACTGTTCCAAGAAAATTACTTTGGAGAGCACTACATATGGCAAACATAAACCCTTCCTTGATTAAAATAATACAACAGATGTATAAAGATAACGTTTGCCAAGTGAACGTTGGTAATAAACTTTCACAGAAATTTAGAACAAGCAATGGCCTTTTACAGGGCTGCCCCATATCACCATCATTATTTAAAATCTATGTAGATATTAGCCTTAGAACATGGTCTCGTAAATGTAACAGTATGGGATTAGAAATATGAGATGGAGTTTACCTGCATCATTTATTGTTTGCTGATGATCAAGTAGTCGTAGCACAAGATGGGGAGGATGCTAACTATATGTGCAATCAACTAGCAGTAGCATACAAAACTTGGGGTTTGAAGATTAATTACCAAAAAACTGAATAGATGACTAATGATTCAGATGAGCTATACATTGAAGGAAAGAAAATCAAAAAGATCAACACTTTTTGTTATTTGGGATCCATTTTAGAAATCGAGGGAAAATCAGAGTCAGAAATCAATAAAAGAATTAGTAGCAGACGGAGGGTCATTGGGATGCTTAACTCAGTCTTATGGAGCAGGAATGTAATGAGCAGAACTAAAAAATTATTATACAAATCCATATTAGAGAGTGTGGTTCTGTATGGAACGGAGACCTGGACAATTAACATGAAGCACATTAAAAAAATACAAGCTCTAGAGATGGACTTCTGGAGAAGATCGGAAAGAATCTCCAGGAAAGAAAAGGTAAGGAACAACGAAATAATAAGGAGAATGGAAATAAAAGAAAGAATATATGACGTTATGGATAGGAAGAAATTACAGTGGTACGGGCATGTACGACGAATGGAGAAAACCAAAATACCAAAATTGATACTGGAGTGGGAACCGAAGGGGAGAAGAAGAAGAGGACGACCAATGACCACCTGGCTCCAAAATGTACAGCACACAATGAGGAGAATGAGCGCAGAGGAAGAGGACACACAAGATCGAAACACCTGGAGGAATATTTTGAAAATATAGTTTAAGAACGTTTATTGTTTGTATTGTAATTTCCAAGTAAATTATTATGTTGGAGAGAAGCCTCTGTACTGAGGAAAGCTCAAAATAATAATAATGAAATAATGTAGAGTCTTTTATTCTTTCCTGTTTTCTTAACGTATGCGATCAGGATCTCATATTTTTTCCGCATTCCTTTCTTTTAATATGGATAAGGGTGCTGATGACCTCGCCGCTGAGAGCCCGTAGGCACCAAACACACACACATACACACACACACACACACACACACACGCACGCACCGAGAAGGAAACAGTTCATAAATTTTACACTTTATTCTCAAGGAAATGTACGAGGGTGACATTAACTCATTAAAAGTGCAGTAAAAATCCTAGAAGTTGTACAATCGATGTGGCAGATAACCAGCAGTTGACAACCTGTTGTTGCGTCACAGAAAAGGAAGCTTTGTCAGTGAAAAGGTTGTCGCGCCCATTGTCGACTTGCTTGGCAGTGGAACAGCGAGCCCTGATACGTTTCTCGAGTAGTGATGTTGTTAAACTAGTGGAAATGCCTCGTAGACGAAACCACAGTAAGGTGATCCGTATGTGACCCTGGAGCGACGCAGAAATCAGGACACACTGCATAGTGACAAATACAAACATTGATTCAATAGAAGACCCTGCGAAGGAAATGTGGCATATTATTGTAAACGAAATAACCACTATTTCGGCATTACGGTTGGTTTAGCACACAAAATAATCCATGACGTGCTGCAGTTCAACGGCGTCCGGAAAATGGGTCCCATGTTAATTGATTGTTGAACAGAGAGATCGTCCCCTCTATTCCTGTGACGAACTTCTGCGTCCTCGCAGAACTGTTACAAGAAATAAAACCTGGTTGGGCCATCATCAATCCGAAACGAGTATATCGAGCTAGGAATGGCGCCGTAACTCTTCCCAAGAACCAAAGAATTCCGACTCAAACGTCGGCTGAAAAAATTGCGCTCAACCTCTTTTGCGACGCAAAATGGCTAATTTTGGAGCATTGCAGGGGAAAAAGATTAACAATGACCAGTAATTCATACTCAAATCAGCTTCGAAATCACAGCCGTGCAATCAACAGTAAATGACAAGCACTTCCGCCTACATGTATACAGTTGCAACATGGAAATGCTCATCCCAGTTCATTCCGTTCAACAGTAGCAACCATACATCTCCGACACGCATCTAAATGCTCATAACTGGTCCCGAGTGACTCATATGTCTGCATTCACAAACAAAACAACGCACGCACTTTCGGAGCTGTAGAATGCCTTCATTACAAGGCATGAAGACTACGACGAAAAATGACCTATCTGTAATTTTTCTTTACTACCTCATTTACATAACAATAAATAAATAAAGTATAAATTGGAATCATGCTCACAGGAAAAAGGTAACCTTGGTCTCTGCACACAGAGTGCAGTCAGATGGTAACAGATGTTAGGAACATCCATTAGATATCTACCCTAATTGGATAGGATTACGGTAGGGTATTCAAGAACATTTTAGTCCAGTGGGAATTTTCAGACTGCAAATGTTTTCTAGTGACGTCTGGCGCGTAATCCCTGTTACGGTCGGAATCTGTCTCGCGTAGCAGAGCACAATTGCCTGCAGGATTCAGTCGCTCGTTTGCTCGTTCCGCTAAGGGCTGCCGTTACTTCTGAATGGGACACTTAGCTTAATGGAGATACCCCGCGCGGAGGCAAGCTCTGTTCACTATTAGGGTCACGTGGGCTGGCGTGGTAGAACGTGGTATCCCTCGGATGCTGTTTCCACTGTCACATTATTTAAATTAGTCTGACAGACACTACCAACAAACACAAAATTTATAGTAATTAAGTCGAAACAATTCAAGTGCTCGTGGACGCATGAAACTTATCGCAGTAGGAGTTTACTTTTCTTCTCCGCAGAATTATAGTCTTTGGCAAACTGGTATCTCGAGTGAGATGATACTGGTGAGTGTGGCTGTTGCTTTTGGTAGCCTACTGTATTACGTATTAGTTTTACCGCTCCGCTGAGGGGAACCAGATGCCGAATGATTTTTTATAGGAGTCTAAGACGATACTGTTGTTGCAGAAGAGCCTTAGTAGCTTATCCCGGAATTAAGTTACTGAAAGTGGAAACTAAGTTCTTCTGCAAGGCTAGATTTGTGGTCAGATCTTATGTCTTTTTCTCAAGAGCCACTGCACCTGCAAGACAAACAATATGTTGCGTTGTATAAGCAGGTAAATCCCACGTAAAGCAACAAAGTTTGGAAGTTCTTAGGTTGGATACCTTGCTAATAGTTTAGTATGAATGACATATGGTGTACTGCGGTTCGTTACAGAGTGATAAGGTTATGATTCATTCACTTTGTACTTCATATATATTTGTTTCTTTGAAAATGCTTTTACAACACTGAAAACATTTGTAATCTGCAGCCACCTACATTTTCAACATCCCACAAACGAAAGAAATTTGTCAAACCGAACGACGGATGATGCTGGTTTGACTATGAAGAGTAAAATGGACATTATTGTTTTCAACACAAAGTACAAGGAGCGAGGTTCCTTCCCTAATAAGATACGCAGCTTATAGCGTCAGCCTCTTCTGTATTAATCGAGGTACCTCCAGATTCAAAAACAGATGGGGTAAGAAATCAAAGGAAAAGCAATGAAACTTTAAACGCCACAGGACTTCTCGTGTCCCTCGTAGGAAATTATTCAGAGAATGTGCCTGTAGAACCTTCGAAATTTCTTCAGTGGCATTCGGGCTTATTGTGTATTCGTATATTGATAAGCTCCTGTTGCTTTTAATCGGAGATTCAGT
The DNA here is from genome assembly GCF_023864345.2 of Schistocerca serialis cubense. Classification (NCBI taxonomy): domain Eukaryota; kingdom Metazoa; phylum Arthropoda; class Insecta; order Orthoptera; family Acrididae; genus Schistocerca; species Schistocerca serialis. Next base: position 971,871,151 of record NC_064638.1, read on the forward strand.
CTGCAGACCAAATGCAAACTGCTACTACATGTTTCTGGTGTTTCAAGAATGCAGTATAGAGTATAAGAGGTGATCGTGCAGATTATAATTTACATATTGACTAGAGGGAAACTCAAGAAAACAAAAACAGCTATAAACGAAAAACAAGTCACCACTTTAGTACACTGCTCACTAAACTTTGTCTCCCACGGCCGGTGGATGAAAAAAGGAATTTATGTAATGAACTCATTAGCGTAATAGGAGGAAGAGAAATTCGGATTAACGCTACGAATATATACTATCAGAAAGTACAGTAAGGTTTCTGTAGCATGGTATGTAGCAAATAGGTGGATACATAGTCTGCCAATTATGAAACAGTTACATGTGTAGCGAATTGTTTATTATACATTACAGGTGTCTATACACTGGTGTCTGTCTTAAGAGTTGTCCGACATTTCTTTTTGGAGGGGGTGGGGCATCAGCAGGTATTTGCAGTTAGACTTGAGTAAACAGAACCGTCACAAATAAATATTTCTCAGCGATTCCTGATTTGTCTACTGCGTTATAAGTCAAAAACAACATGAGAGTGGCAGCATAACCAAGAAGCAGCGACTGACCAGCATCGCTGCATGGCGGCAACAGAGGAACAAAACAGCTCGTCACGAGCCGGTGTAGGAGTCGGTTCTAGTCGGGTAGGGAAGGCATACCGGGGAAATGTTTATCGATATAGTCGTGCTGGAGGACACTGGATACGGCTGATTTTTTTTAGTGCTATAGCATAGTAATATAAGCACACGAGGCAAAGTATTAGTCAACCCATCAAAAGAGTACACTGGGCCCTTAGGAGAGATGTACATGGTAACTGATATCAGGCGGTCATGTGTCCTACTGTCATTGACACATGTCATGACAGTGAAGTGCTGCGGGTGGGTCAAGGTCGGTTTGCAACACAACAACACGGTGCTCTCGACCAGTGTCACGATTTCACAAAATATGACGTCATAGCAATATAACCTGCAATACTGTAAGATCAAGTATTTTAATTATTGTTTATAATGCTGTCCGTTGCCTAAAGTTTCCTTAAAATGTTAAAAACAAGTTTGTTGTAGAACACAGATGAACAGTGCTTAGCTTAAGAGTTTCTCATCCAATGTAAAAACTTTACAGACGTAAGCATTATAGCGATTTAACCTGTAATACTGTGTAGTTTAATTATTTATTGCACATAGCATTGTGCATTGTTTAACATGTAATTTCAATGTTAAGAAACAAGTTTGAGGCATAACACACTATGCGATGATTGGATGTTTGCCGATAACGCTGAGTTACCTCAGAACTAGCAAGCGCTAGTCAGTTGTTTCCTGAAGAGGGCCTAGTAAGCCGAAATTTAGTCTGAAATAAAAAAATCAGTAGGATAAAAATGGTGTTCTTATTAAACAACCTTGGTACGGAATTGTTCTATCAAGGAGTGACGGAAGAATTCATGTGTAACATTAACAGAAATTATTTATTTAAGAACAGTTACAGTAGTAGAAATATTAACAGTAGGCATTATGACAGGCTGCGCGAAACTATTTACTGCGCAAACTAAGTGACAAGCAATTAACAGTCAAGTGCATATGCTTAGCGCAATATGGTTTACTGATTTCACGATTGGGTGTATTTCATGTTTCTAACTGCAATTTTGAGACTGACCTTGAGTAAGTCTTATTTTGTTCGTACCCACCTGATTGTCTTGTATTAATTAGTATGTAAATACTTTTGCAAATTGATTAAAAACCACACAATATTGTTTGCTCACACCGTAAGCTTGCAACTGTTTTCTATAACCACTGCAATCTACACTAAATAATATGTAACTTCATCATCTGAAATTTCACTAACTACTTAGTATTTTTATCATTTGTCAAAATTCTTTCGATTGTTACTGCGTTGTAGTGGACGCGCAATAAAGATTCGGTTATAACTGACCCTACAATTTTTTATTTAATTTGTTCTTTGGAACCAATGCTTTTTCCCCGAAAACAGGGACATTAGGAGCACGAGTCACCAATTATTTCAATTATCCGAAAGTGAAGGTACTTCATAGGTTGTGTGTAATAAAAAAAAAAGTTCAAATGTGTGTGAAATCTTATGGGACTTAACTGCTAAGGTCATCAGTCCCTAAGATTACACACTACTTAGCCTAAATTATCCTAAGGACAAACACACACACCCATGTCCGAGGGAGGACTCGAACCTCCGCCGGGACCAGCCGCACAGTCCATGACTGTAGTGCCTGAGACCGCTCGGCTAATCCCGCGCGGCTGTGTGTAATCATCGCAGTACGGTGGGACGACGTGAATATTTGCGAAATGACTGAAAGAAGTTTGGAGGTGCCGATCACCGTACCGTGAATGGAATTGTCTGATTTGTTGGTGTATCAATGAGTCTTGCGCAAAAAGTCTACACACAATGATGTAGCAATAGATCCCAGGTAACAGGGCATAATACCACTGATTTTAGAATGATTCTAAGCGGCACCAACAGGAGACGACTGTCATGCCTCGTACACTACAATCAGTTCCAAACCGAATAGGAATTTCTGCTGTGAACGCAGGTCCGTTTAAACGAGTTTCCGAGCGAGAAGAATTACGCAGGGAATTGCATGCAGTGGATATTTGCAGTCGGGTACGTCACAGTGGCATACAAAGTTGTGCGTTCAGACGGCCAAACAACACAGTAAATGGACAGCTAGCTAGAGATAGTGTGGTCCACTGAGTGGGAGTTTGGTACCTTTTCAAATAATGCAATGCGCTGAGGCACCGACGGCGCAATGACGCGCTTAGCTCGCACTCTGGGGAAGCCGCAGCTCAGACCTGAGGTGGTTCTGCGATGTTCTGCCGGTATTCTCCGCACCGTATCTTGGACCTACCTATTAAAGTTGCCGTGAACAAGGGCCAGGGTTATTAGTTCAACACTGTCGACAACCAAGTTCCAACTTTTCTTTTGCACTTCCACACTGTGGACAACCTCGACTTCCAAAAGTGCAACAGCGCAGCTCGCTAATGGTCGTAGTTTGACGAACAGCTCCATACTCAGCAATCAAACACAACCACTGTCTTGTAGAATGATCCGTACCTACAAACTGGAAAGTTGCACATGTCACACAAATACCCAATAAGTCACACCAATATCCATGAAAGAAAATAGGAGTATTGCACTGAATTATAGATCCATATGACTAACATCGATTTGCAGCAGGATTTTGGAACTTATACTGTGTTCGAACAGTATGAATTACCGCGAAGCAAATGATTTATCGACAAACAGGCAAAACGATTTCAGAAAATATCGTTCTTGCGAAACGCTACTAGCTCTTTATCCTCATGAAGTAATGAGTACTATCGACTTTTTGAGACTCTTTTTCACAAGTGACTTCCAATGAAGTTTCGTGTCTTAGGAGCATCGACTCAGTTGTACGACTGAATTCGTGCTTTCCTGTCGGAAAGGTCACAGTTCTTAGTAATTAACGGAAAGTCATCGAGTAAAACAGAAGTAATATCTGTTGTTCCCCCAAGCAAGTGTTATAGGCCCTCTGTTGTTTACATGAACGATTTAACAGAATATCTAAGTAGCCGTCTTACATTATTTGCAGATGATGCTCTCATTTGCCGTCTTGTTAAGTGTTCAGATGACCAAAACCAATTGCAGACTTATATTTAGACAAAATATCTGTATGGTGCTAAAAGAGGGAATTGACGTTAAATAATGAAAAGTGTGAAATTGTTCATATGAACACTGAAAGGAATTCGATAACTTTTGGTCAGACGATAAATCACCGAAATCTAAACGCTGTAAATTCAGCTAACTACTTAGCGATTACAATTACGTATAACGTAAACTGGAATGATCACATAAATAACGTTGGGGAGAAAGCAAACCGAAGATAGCGATTTATTGGCAGAATACTTGAAAATGCAACCGGTCTACTAAAGAGACTGCTTACAATATGTCTATCCGTTCTCTTCTGTAGTGTTGCTACGCGGTGTGTAGTCCGCGTCAGATAAGATTTATGGAGAACATCGGATACGTTCAAATAAGGGAAGTAGGGGAGGCAATGCCACGGATGTGATACGCGAATTGGGGCGGCAGTCATTAAAACGAAGACATATTTGTTGCCGCGGAATGATCTCAAGATCTTCAATCACCAGCTTTCTCCTCAGGGTGTGAAAATATTTTGTTGACAACACCTATATAGGGATAAACCCTCTACCTGGCACTTTGTAGTGAACTGCAGAGTAACCATGTAGTTGTAGATGTAGAACACTAGACACACTGTAGCACCTAGACTGTCACACTAAATCACCCATTCTTGATTGACAGAAAACTTCTGGACCACTTTGGCATAGCAGGTTGAAACGTCCCCTTTGAACAATTTTACATGACTGTGCTTAACCTGACACACAATATTTTTAGCGCAACGCAATCTGACTTTCAAAACTCCCTACTAAAGAATGGCCCTGACAAACATTAAACTATACCTTTCACAAATCACTTACCTCACAAAAATCTTCGCTGCTCAAGCTACTGCAATACAGCGAGCGCCACTACTGCCAGCTAAATAAAAGATTCAAACTACTGAAGGCACTAACTACTGATAGGGGTAGTTAGCAAATGAAAGATATTAATAGAGAGCAAACAATGTATTTACCTTAATATCATCACAAGTCATAATATATATATCAGTTCATGACAAATTACAAAACTTCGCCATCTCTCTCCCCACATCCACCACTGCTGGCGGCTCACCTCCAACTGCGCAACGCTACACGCTGTTCACAGCCAGCTGCCTAACACTACAATGGCGAGTATTACAACAATGCAAGGCAGCCACAGACTGCCCACAGCACAGCCTAGAGGTGGCGTTACTAATAAAAAACCTAAACAGCCTACTTACATAGAGAAAACATAAACAGCCTACTTACATAGCCCCCATGCTCCCCACAAAAAATTTTTACAAATGGTGTTGGGCACTGGCCAATACAGATTTGACAAAAATTTTTCACAATTACAGTAACAAAGATATAAAATGCACACACTTGTTAATATTATGTTGGTCAAAAGATCAAAATTTCTCACAGTCCATAAAGACAGTCCACATTGTTCATCACAGTAAAAATGCAGAGTTTTTCTCAAAGTCCAAGCAGTAAAAGAAAATGCACATAGAAGTAGTGGATTTCCATGCAGTCTTGAAGAAGTAGTGTTGACCTTCCAACGGAAAGACAGTGCTGACTCTCGACATGCAGACAGATAATGGGCCACAACAGAGCAAACCCACAGCAGAGTCATTCGAAGTTTGGAAGAATATTGGTAGGTAGGTCATCACAGAGCAGACCCACTGTAGTCCTGGTAGAGATTACGGTATTGGTGGGCCATCAAAGATGTAGACCCACTGTAGTCCTTGTAGAGACGGCCCGCAGCCATCTGTTGCAAATGTGCAGGTGCACAATAACCATCGAAGAGTCTTGCAGAGAATATAGCAAGTCCATAAACCACCACTTGTGCACTCACAACGTTTTTGGAATTGTCCTTAGAACCAGCAATGCTGTTATCCAGTCGCTTGCTGAATTAGTAACACACGTGCAAACACTAACAGTCCCTACTTCTCACATATTGTCCACATACTATGACCAACAGAAACGTGTGCAGTGAAATGTAACTAACAAGTTAATAATATTATGAACTGGTGACAATTACAATTTAATAACATAAGAATACAATTACAAAGATACAAAATACATTATTAAAAACATAATAATACAGATAACATTTGTAGAACAGGCTTTACAAAAGAATAGAAATAAACATATACATCAGTGTTACAAAAATAGTGACATAAGTACATACATAAAATAATGAGAATAGTTTTCGAAACATTAATTTCACACATGAACATTGAAACAGAACAGAATTGTAAACAACTTTACAAAGAAAATAACATATTATTAATGCAACTTATATTTGAGGATAACAGTATTCCTCCTCATAGTGAATGTAGCTTAATATTAAAAGAAGAAAAAATTCTATGAAACTACACAGAGACAGGAAGAAAACAAATACACAAGGGTACACACACACATAGTGGGATAACACCAATGGGAAAGGACAGGGTTCGTTTTCAGTGTAACATTTGGTACTGCAGTCCAACCCAAAACTTCATATATCTTTCGTGTTATTCCAACCTTTGCTTCCACCAAAAAAATCTTATCCAAGCATGCTTTCTGTATTCTGTTCATATTTCTTTCAAAATAATTATTTCTGATTGTACAATACTCATTTGGGCCCAAATCCTTTTTTATATAACTTCGCAATGCATTCTTAACCTATTCTCCATAGTCAGTTTCTCATATAGTCTACCCCCTCTTAAGCTAACTTAAATCTACTGAGCTCAGATGCTAAACTAAGGGACGAGGCAATGCAGCAGCACGTAAAACAATTATTATAAACAGCAATGAAAAAAATGGAAAATTGCAAAGCAAGCTACAGTATAAATTAGCAAAAGTCAAATTCAATAACACTATGCCTGGCAAACAGCAGCAACTTATACCTAAACATGACATAGCGCAAGCAGAAAAAATATTACAGTAAAATGGCCATGTCTAATACCTATGTCACATCTTAACATTAGAGTGATGCATCACAATTTATTCTACAAAAGAAATTACCAAGTACTTGAAAAGAAAATTATGAATGCAGTTACTAGTATTAGTCCCTTCGTATTGTTCTCTCCATTCCAAGAGCTCCTTTTTCGAAGAATGTGGATCAGAAAATAATTATTTAATAAATCTGTTGACAGAAAGTGTTCACATTAGCAAATGCATTTAATTTTATTTTATGAAACCAATGCTGCAACACAGCTGGAAAACAGATGTCAAATGAAATAAGCAATTACGCAAACCAAAGCATAAAAACATCATTCAATAGCTATGTGACATTTCATAAGTTAGTAGAAATTCTCTCAACTCTCGTAGAAAGACGCTTGTCGTAATCAGGTGTGCAGATGTACGAATATTTCCCATCAATTCATAAGCATTTCAGTAATTAGCACAAAGTGCGAGTAATCATATGTTTTCAAGTAACGAGGGTGTCGCATTAGCGATGAAAGGCACACCCTAATGGCTTGTTCTCCAGGTGTTTGACACGTCCCACGTCCCCTTTTTTTTTTCTACCTGTGCCGCTGAAAAGGGCTCGCAATAATGGCTTTTTCTCCAGGCGTCTGACACAGCTGGGTGCCCGCGACGAATTACGTGCAGGTGGTCACTTAACTTTCGTACGGAAATATTTACGACAGCAGTTTCTGCTACCGTTGCAGTCTCATTTAACAATATTTCACAGGTCAAGAATTAGCGTTGCAAATCTGTAGAAACAAAATCCTATAAATATAAGTGTCAAAAAAAAAAATATTCGTCAGCATTGTGATACAGTCACACATTTCATAACTCTTAAAGTACGTTTCTTGGTTTCCAACATCCTTTTCATAAATCAGAGTCCCTAAACACTACTCATTATTCCTTACCTCATTATACATATACATATTCGTCGACACTTCTTCAATATTTCATCGTGAGAAATACGTAGCATAATAAACATTCCTCAACAACATAATACACATCGTCGTCGTAATAATAACATCATAACACTTCAGTCAAATCTCAAAATCGTCGTAACTTCCTCCAATAATTTCTAAGCCTAAAAAGAATTCTCTGCTCATTTAAATAATGTCATCTACCTCAAACGTACTTTAAAATCATGCTCCCTTACCAAATATATCATTCAAAGCTCTCATAGTATCACAATGATTCCGAAAAAATATGAACAGTTTACAAAGTACAGACAAAATACAGTTTCATAAGTGTGAAGTTACCCAACTGTGTAATTGCGTAAACATGTGTCACAGATGTAGTAAAAAAAAGTTTCTTTCTCTGTTAAATGATCAGATAGCTGTGTAATTTGAGTGTTAGAAAAATATGGTACCGATGTGTAAAGTTGTATAAGCAAATACCATATTAGCTAGGGTTCCTTGTGGTTGCCACACACATGGTACACAAAGTAAGCGTGTACCCCCCTGAGGATAAATGTAATTATACTCCCAGGTGTTACAAATTACAGCAATGAAATGAAATGTATCACTGAAAACCTTTGCATCATTGTACTTCAAATATCTTTAAACATAAATGTTTTAAGTACAAAATTAATCACTCAAATACGTGTACTGTAGCGCTAAATGTGCGTCTTGTTGTAAGATAATCTCTGTGGAAGTGTCGTAGTTATTTTCCTCCAAAAGCTAAGTTCTGCAGAAGCCAATGTACTTACCTCATGATAAACAAAAGTGAAATGCTTTGCGTATAGATATCTTAGTTATTACGCTTATTGCCGTGATGAGGAAAGTACTGTACTGTAACGTATTGTTGTGCTACGAAAAAGGCTGTCTCATTGTTGCTATACCAGAAAAGTTACTACTAAAACATGTTTTAATTTCTTGAATAATGCCGAAAAACTGTGCAGATATAAAACAGATATAGCGCAAAAGCAACATTGTAAATTGTCACTCATTAGTAGCGTCGTGATAAAAATCGTGTAGCTGTCACATAAACTAACCTCTGTGTCATCTGGTATCTCTCAGAAAGCACTTTAAATACAGAATGTATTTTCAGGTAACCAAAATGTTGCATTAAAATCTCATTAGCAGTACTGGTAAATGTTCTAAGTATGTGAGCCTTATAGTCGTTACGTAATCGTGCAACAAACAAGCAAGAATGTACACACACAATAACACTGTGACGTCTGTTTAATATAACAATGCATTCGTCATTTCTGTTTAAATAAGTTCTCTTGGTTCTTGATTGGATATTTAACTTCAAACATTGTTGCATGGTAACAGTTTCTAAAGCATACTAGTAATGTGAAGTGAAACGTTTTATGGCAAAGACAAAGTTAAAAGGCAGATTATCTGTCAATAAATGGTTTTACATGAGAAATGTGGTGTAAACCTTTACTCTTCCTAGTACTCAGAATTTCAGCTTCAAAGCAATTATCATGTTGTTTACATCGGTAAAGAATGCTAAATCTTTTCTCAAGGCTAGCGTCTTTGTTATTTTTCCCTGAGCCAGCGGCCGCACGCAGCTGCCTGCTGTGCTAGTCATTGTCTGTCTCTTTGTTGGCGCGCGCCGTTATTGGGATTTGGAGACCTAACTTCTACAAATTCACCGTGACGAGAGGGCCCAGCTCTGTTAGAATCCCGCCAGTTCTGATGAAATTCACGTCTGTCGTTTTGTCGGTAGTTTACATAGTTTCTTGTTTGTCGGTCATGTGGTGGAGAATTTCTCCCTGAATCGTAACTCTGCGCCGAACTGTTGCGTCTGAAGTTATTCTGCCTCCCTTGATAATACTTGTTTTGATTCCCATATTGTCTGTTTCTCTGATTGTCTCTGTCATATTCATTACTACGGAAATGCGATCTTTCCCTGTAGTTATTACTACTCCGCCAACGGTTGTCATACGGGTGGTGTCTATTTTGGTCACGATTTGTGTTGTGAGAATAGCCTTGTCGTGTCCAGTTATTGTTTCTGTCGTCACGGAATTGTGACGTATGTAACCTGTAATTGTTGTGCTCCTGTTTCCGCGTTCCCCGATTGTCAGTGTCAATTTCCAATTCTTGTAACAGACCTTGAAAAGCTTCAATGTCGTCTTTGCAACGTCCTGCTAAAATAATATGTCGTAAATGTTTAGGCAGTTTGATTAAGCAAATGCGGATGAGTTCTGAGGGGCTGTATGGGTTTGACAGGTATTGATTCTTGTGCAACATGTCTTCAAAATATTTCACAAGACTGGAAAATTCAGATTGTTCGAAGTGTTTCATCATTATGATGTTATGTTTTACACGGTCTTGTGTAGCTTGAGACCAATATGCTGAGAGGAAGGCATGGTAAAACTCTCCTTCACTGTGGCAATCGTGAATTACCGATCGCATTCTTACAGCTGGTTCATTCTCCAAGTAGCCACACATAAATTCTAATCTGTGTTCCAACGACCAGTTGGGAGGAAAACAATGAGAGAATTGATGGAGCCATGCTTGTGGATGAATGTCGTTGCCAGAATTCTTAAATGTTTTGAATTTACGTGTAGTAATGAACAGCTTATAGTCAAAATCATCATGTCGGCGAGTAGCATATCGGTCATTGTTACGTCGTGTCGGCGGTTCCATCTCAAAATTCGGTGCACATTGCCAGTTTCTTTCATAACTTCCGAAATGCCCTGTGTTATTATTTTGCGTCTTTTCCGTATTTCTAAGTCCCTCTTCCCGTGTTGGAGCGCGAGTGTCCTCTGAAATACGTAATTCTTGTATTACCTGTGTCAGCTGATCTTGTACTTCCCGGATTTCTCTTTGGTGTTGTGTATTAATTTGATTCTGATTTTGTTTGAATTTTCTTATTTGTTCATACTCTTCTGTGTCAGTGAAGGCTACGGGTCTTGTGTCATTCAGATCATCATCTACCTTTGTAGATAAGTTAGTGACCTGATCCGAAAGTTCGGCTACTTTCTCCGATAGTGTACTTATTTCTTCAGTGTGTTTTTCTGAACCAAGTTTCAGAGTATCTACTGTGTCCTTAAAGTTTTCCTGAGTTTTTGCAAGTTGCGTAACCGAATCGGTAGATGCAACTGAGTCAAATTTAGCTTGCAAGGTCTCATGATTTTCATGAACAATAATTTGCAGTTCTTTTATGGCTGCTTCGTGATTCTGTAATGCATTTTCATGACGCGAAAAAATAGGTTGAAAATGCTCACAAATTTGAGTTTTTACGTCATTACAGACTTTTTGACATTTCGATTCAATGTTATGTAACTCAGCAGTTAAATCCTCACGTGTTTGTTCGAGAGTTTGTTCCAATGAGTCTAACTTTTTGAGATTTTGTTCCACTGTGTCTAACTGTTGCTGTGTTTGTCTCTGGTGTTGTTCCATTGTGTCTAACTGTTGCTGTGTTTGTCTCTGGTGTTGTTCCATTGTGTCTAACTTTTCAAGCTTTTGCTGTGTTTGTCTCTGATTTTGTTCCATTTGTTGCATTAATTGCAATAATAATGTATTAGTGTCTGGAATCTGTTTCTCTACGCTTTTCGGCAGTGCATTTGCACCGGCAACATTCACATTTTGACAAGCAGAAAATGCGTCATGACTTATTTGAGAAAACGGTGATAACCCAAAACCTGAATCTACAGTATTTGCGAAATTGTGTCCTGTCATTTCGGATTCCTGAGGCGAGCTGTTGCCGACCGATCGATCGATAATGCTTCCCTGTTCACTACCTGTTTCACTGTCTACACCATTGTTTGCAGCCCGCTCCATTTCCCTATTCACAATTACCAAATTACTACTTTGAACATCAGTTAATTCATTACTCTGCGGCGCTAACACACTGCCTTCGTCTTCACTGTCATTTCTCAGTTTACTTTGGAGCCTAGTATTACGTTTTTCACACGCCATTATTGTCACAGTATTTCACACGACAACACAGAAAAACACAATTTGAAGATCAAAAATAAGAGAACACATTAACATAGCACTGAAAATAATATCTAGTTAATTGCAAGCGCAGCTGCGAAATACTTGCTGCAAATCTACATGCATGCCACAACTGTTTTACTATACAACAATGAAAGACTGCAACTACAAAGGAAATTCTCTCTACAATTACGGGCTAGCAATAAACAAAATCTACACTAAATACACAAACTACAAGAAAAAAATCAGAAGATTCCAGTGAGGTATCCTGGCAGGGTCGCCATATGAAACGTCCCCTTTGAACAATTTTACATGACTGTGCTTAACCTGACACACAATATTTTTAGCGCAACGCAATCTGACTTTCAAAACTCCCTACTAAAGAATGGCCCTGACAAACATTAAACTATACCTTTCACAAATCACTTACCTCACAAAAATCTTCGCTGCTCAAGCTACTGCAATACAGCAAACGCCACTACTGCCAGCTAAATAAAAGATTCAAACTACTGAAGGCACTAACTACTGATAGGGGTAGTTAGCAAATGAAAGATATTAATAGAGAGCAAACAATGTATTTACCTTAATATCATCACAAGTCATAATATATATATCAGTTCATGACAAATTACAAAACTTCGCCATCTCTCTCCCCACATCCACCACTGCTGGCGGCTCACCTCCAACTGCGCAACGCTACACGCTGTTCACAGCCAGCTGCCTAACACTACAATGGCGAGTATTACAACAATGCAAAGCAGCCACAGACTGCCCACAGCACAGCCTAGAGGTGGCGTTACTAATAAAAAACCTAAACAGCCTACTTACATAGAGAAAACATAAACAGCCTACTTACATAATACTTGAAAATGCAACCGGTCTACTAAAGAGACTGCTTACAATATGTCTATCCGTTCTCTTCTGTAGTGTTGCTACGCGGTGTGTAGTCCGCGTCAGATAAGATTTATGGAGAACATCGGATACGTTCAAATAAGGGAAGTAGGGGAGGCAATGCCACGGATGTGATACGCGAATTGGGGCGGCAGTCATTAAAACGAAGACATATTTGTTGCCGCGGAATGATCTCAAGATCTTCAATCACCAGCTTTCTCCTCAGGGTGTGAAAATATTTTGTTGACAACACCTATATAGGGATAAACCCTCTACCTGGCACTTTGTAGTGAACTGCAGAGTAACCATGTAGTTGTAGATGTAGAACACTAGACACACTGTAGCTCCTAGACTGTCACACTAAATCACCCATTCTTGATTGACAGAAAACTTCTGGACCACTTTGGCATAGCAGGTGAAACGTAGTCCTCAACGTCTACAGCTACAGAATTTCGTTTATCAACGAAATGTTAGCTGAGACATTGTCAAGGATAGGAGCGATGCTGCACAATGTGTCCTGGATGTAACTAATTTTCGGCTGGTGTGCTCATTGTCGCAACGGGAATGTGGAAACAGAAGCCCCCACCCGCCCTTTAAAAAGACCTTGAAAATGATACTGTACCGATTGTATTAGCACTGTGGCTGTGCATGTTGCTCTTGATCAGTGTCTAAGGTGATCGATAACACAGAAATCGAAATATCGGTAGACATTTGTTTCCAGATCTTCTTTCCCGACTTGCACGTTTTCGTCTCGTGCGCCAGTTCGCAACGAGCTGTCTGTCTGCAACCGCCGTGCAGCACCCCAAATTATAATAAATGTCTGTCGGAGCACTGGTTATTTTCCATCTTTTTTCTGTCCCTTTTAATACATACAGTTAGATCGAATAACGTACTAGACTGCTTTGTGACCGTTCTATTGATGGACATATAAAAGTCCACCAAAAAAAGCATTTTTTACTTGTAACGACGCGTAAACAGACGTACTCCTCTGCAGAAACGAAATTACAAGATTTTCACGAAGCATATGATGGTTGTTAGAGAAGTTGCCCAGTATGACAGCACCGGCTAAAGGACTTACGGCTGTGTACCTAACGAGTACTTTATGTGGTTTTTATTGGTACCTACTCCGCTAACTGTCGTATTAAGTCATGTTCCAAATGAGATTCTGAAGTTCATTTTGGTATCTGCAGTAGACGCAGAAGAACTTCCGTTATTTTATGCCCTTTTCGGCTATAAGACGTAGTATCACAGTCCAGGTAAACTTGGTTCCACACCACTAGCTAGACTCTTTTTTCAGCAGTACTTAGAACGAAGGCCACAATATATTTTTATTTTTTAAATTTTTTTACAAGTATTGCAATATGCCAATACAGGTTTTATCTTACACAGGTCCATGCAAGTGAAAGACACGTCCTATCATCCTGTCCTATCTTCTTGTCAATGCTTTTCAAATATAACCTAAGACAAAAGCAGAGGGGCGCACGACCACGAATGAATAAACCAAATGGGATGGAAATTAGTAGGTACGATTCAAATAATAAATATGTAAATAATTACAATATCAGAAAATTTGAATCATTTATTCAAGAGAAAGGGCTTCTCAAATTGAACAAATAAATAACGCGTTTATCCACCTCCGGCCTTTATACAAGCAAGTATTTGGCTTGGCATTGTTTGACAGAGTTGTTGGCTGCCCTCCTAAGGGATATCTTGCCAAATTCTGTCAAACTGAAGCGTTAGATCGTGAAAATTCCGAGCTGGTTGGAGGGCCCTACCATAATGCTCCAAATGTTCTCAGTTGCGGTGGCACGCCTTCGCTGGTCATCGAAGTTCAATTCGAAGCGCGGTACATCGCTGACGACAATCGTACTCCAGTCAGTGATATTTTGTGCCAAAGTCGTGACGATATTCTATGTCCTATTTTGTTGCCTTTGACGGAAAATAATGCTGGCCTTATATTTGTGCAAGATAATGCCTGCCCGCACACGGCGAGAGTTTCTGCTGCTTTTCTTCGTGCTTGTCAAGTTTTATCTTGATCAGCTAGGTCGCCGTATCTCCCTCTAATTGAGAACGTTTAGAGCATTTTGCGCTGGGCTCTCCAACCAGCTCGAGATTCTGACGATATAAAGCGCCATTAGAACAAAATGTGTCATGATATCCCTCAGGAAAACATCCAACAACTCTATAAAAAATGGTTCCAAATGGTTCAAATGTCTCTGAGCACTATGGGACTTAACATCTGAGGTCGTCAGTCCCCTAGAACTTAGAACTACTTAAACATAACTAACCTAAGGACATCACATACATCCATGCCCGAGGTAGGGTTCGAACCTGCGACCGTAGTAGTCTCGCGGTTCCGGACTGAGCGCCTAGAACCGCTCGGCCACCGCGGCCGGCCCAACTCTATCAATCAAAGCCAAACCGAATAATAGCTTACATAAGGGACAAGGGAGGACCAAAACGTTATTAACTTGCTCAATTTGTGAAGATCTTTCTGTTGAATAAAGCGTACAGTTTTTCAGAAACTGTAATCGTTTGTTAGTACTCGTATGTATCTACATATCACATCTTCTGATTTCAGCCCCATTCGTATAATTCCTTCGTGGTGCATCACTTTTTTTATCTCAAAATGTATAATTAATAATTTGGAACTTTCCACGTTCAGCTGGTTTATGAAATACCACAGATGTAACTAACAAGTAACGTTATTCTTAGAGTGTATTTCTGCGAGAACCTTCTCGTTTCATGCGGAGGACCTCGTCTCATATCAGTTCACCTAATATCCATAATCCTTCAATAACAACGCATCTCAAACGCCACTTTCCCAGCATCCCGACAGTCTATGATTCACTTCCACACAATGTTGTATTCCAGACGTACACTGTAACTGTAACATCTTCCTTAAATTAAGGCCAATGTTTGATATTACTAGAATTCATTTTTCCGGGATAGTAAAGTTTGTTCGCATCTTGAGTGTGGCAGTGGCTGTAAAATACTTTTTTTTTCTCAGAGTCATGACCGCTTTCACGTAATCCTCAGGTGATGGAGATACTCTTTAACAACTCATGGCGGGAAAGTAACTACCTCAGAGCCACTCATCGTTCGTGTTAAGTTATGAACACACTGCTCATTAAATGCGTTAGGCCATAGTTAAAATGAAGGGGGTTGCGTAGGACAGTGCCAAGAGCAGAAAGGCGGTTGAGAGGCAGTAGGCAAGATAGTACTGACCGCTCTGCACATCGTCAACTTCATGGTTCTCGATTTTGGTGTTACTTTCCCAGTAATCTTATTTCTACAGCTCCTCAGTATTTTCATCTTTGCTCGGTTTAGTCTCAATTTATATTGTATGTTCAATAGGCCGTTCACTCTATTCACTAGGTCACGTTATTCTACCTTCCTTTGACTGAGGGTAGCAGTGTCATCAGTAGATTTTACCACCAGCTAAACGTGTAACATTTTTGAAATAATAAGCAAGTGGTATACACGATTTGATAGTCTAAATTCTACTGAATGATGATATAAGCTTACTGAAACTGGTTGCAACATAAGAACGATTTTAAAAGATTTGTGACGGTATACATATAAAAAATGGCTAATAACAAGAAAATTACTTTTATTTCCGTGCAGGATCACCACAACCAAGAATCGAAAATGGAAAGAAAACCGAGGAATTTTCTACCAATGTACTGAACAACACAGAGCTCACCGTACATTTGAAATGACTGACCAGGTTGAACTTAAGGTAGTTTGGCTAAAATTTGTAGCTTAAGATTATTTTCATACGACATTGACTTTTTAGACGAATATATTCTTGCTTGCGAATTATATTTTCTTGCTTTTGACAACTTTAAATCGAATGGGATACTGTTTCTTCTCGTAGAAATTAGATCAAAGCTACAGAGGTTCAAAATTTTTTTGGTCTATAATGGGTGAGGTACCTTTGTGTTACCACGGCTACGTTGCACTGGTTAGAATGTTTGTAGCGTAGTGTGGCAAAAATGCGAAAAGAGACACCGTTAAATTATGAAAAGTATAACACCAAAGTTTTGATTAAAATATTCCCCTCAGAGAGGAGGAATCTCGTTATGAACCCCATTAAATAAACAGCTAGAGAATACTGTGCGCGGGGGCTTGAGAAATGCGTGTTGGTAACCAGAGACCTTTTCTGTTTTGCATTGTCCCGCGACACAGTCGGTTTCTCGGCCACGTGAGAGTAGGTATATGACATTCCGCTGCTCGAGGGAGGTTCCACAGAATTTAAATAACTTCTGTTCCACGCAAAAGAGAAGCCGCCTGCGGCATTGTAACACGAAGAAAGGGCCAACGTACGGATTCCTCTGCGTCACTCGACGCGCTCCACGTTCCAGGCACGATTTCCCTCCAGAATGGAATTTATTTTGTGGAGAACGAGCAGCGCCGAGGACTAGAGGTGTAACATGAGTGAGTTTCTTCGTCGATGCGGGCATGTCTCAGTTCATCACGTATACTCGTATTCTACGGTAAACAAGGATGCAACAGTGGCTCAGGAAATGATGTGTGGCATGGCCCACACTTGACGGTTGAATCTTCTCTGTTCTTGCTTCTCAGGTTTCTTTCTCCTCTAGTAGCATGGAAACACAGTCTTTGAAATACCGAAGTTCGTTTTTTATTTTATTTATTTATATTTATTTTTGAGTCATTAGTATTCTGGCTGGATTGACGCGACCCGCCACCAATTCATCTCCCGCACCAACCCCAGAGCAACACTTGCAGCCCTCGTCCTCAATTATTTGGTGGATACATTCAAATCTCCGCTACAGTTTTTACCCTTTACAGCTCCCTCTAGTAGCATGGAAATGATTCCATGGTGTCTTAACAAATGTCTAATACCTTGTTCTTGTCAATATTTTCCGCATATTCCTTTCCTCTTCGATTCTGCGCAGTACTTCCTAATTCCTATCCTATCAATCCGTCTAATTTTCGACATTCGTCTGTATCAGCACATCTCAAATTCATCGATTCTCTTCTGTTCCGGTTTTCCCACAGTCCATGTTTCACTACCATACAGAGCTGAAGATAGCTGGTATAAAATGTAGGAACGAAAGAATATTTACGACTTACACACATACTTGACTGCAATTATGCGTCAAAGGGCATGAAAGTAAGCGAAAGGTGCATATCTAACTCGACATAATAAAATCCAGCCGGCCGGAGTGGCCGTGCGGTTCTAGGCGCTACAGTCTGGAGCCGAGCAGGTTCGAATCCTGCCTCGGGCATGGATGTGTGTGATGTCCTTAGGTTATTTAGGTTTAATTAGTTCTAAGTTCTAGGCGACTGATGACCACAGAAGTTAAGTCGCATAGTGCTCTGAGCCATTTGAACCATTTGAATAAAATCCAGCTTTGTTAATTTCATGTAAATTGCATCAGTGAAGTGTTTTGAAATGTACAAGATAGTGTGAGCCGTGAGTGAAGTGATGTGCAATTGTAGAACGTATAACACGACGTCTGCTAGCACTAAAAGGGTAAAGTAGTACTTCATAGATTTTTCGATAAGTTTTTCACTGTTTCTTATCACATTTTTGTGGTTTGATCCGTGAAATTCGAATCCTAGCATCCAACCTTATCACTAAAGGAATATGAATTTCGCGTCACGTCCCTCAAGGGCAGAATTAAAGAATACATTAAAACCATTTATATTGAGTGATGGACCCCTAGAGTCCGAAATGCGTTCTGTGGTTTTATATGGTTCAAATGGCTCTAAGCACTATGGGACTTAACATCTGAGGTCATCAGTCCCCAAGAACTACTTAAGCCTAACTAACCTAAGGACATCACACACATCCATCCCCGAGGCAGGATTCGAAACTGCGACCGTAGCAGAGCGCGGTTTCGGACTGAAGCGCTGAGAATCGCTTGGCCACAGCGGCTGGCTGTGGTTTTATAAATCACGAAAGAATTGTTACTGGTCGCGTTACTATTCATACTTACTGTGTACAGCCTCCAGTATCGTCCACAACTGCTAAACAAGAATAAAACTAGATACTGGAAATTCAAGAAAAGTGGTTGCAGGATAAATTCTAAAATTAATTGGAGGTAGAAGGTACGAAAAGATGGTGTAATTATTGGTACTAAGGAGGAGGGAAGAACCCTTGGTAAACAGTCGAAGAGGGAAGGAGACATTGAGAATCGTGCTAAAGCATCCAAGGAATGACACCTCAAAACAATAGATATTCAAAAATGGTTTTCACCAGCATGAACGTACGACAGGGGCTTAGGAAAACAAGTACTGTGTGAAATTTTAAAACGTAAACAAATACCATTTTCAACACAAACCAGTGTATTTTTAAATGGACACCCCCTATTATTTCGTATGCAATCAATAGCATGAAAAATTACAAAAATAATGGCGTAGGTTGCATCGCAATACGTCAGTTACATCCAGAGAAATTGCGAAGCGGAGTTGACGCTTGAAATAAATGAAGAGCACAGATAGCGCACGTCCTGAGACTTAAGCGTGCACGTCACGCTGCCTGTGTCAGGGGCTCACACAATGGGAAGGTATCCTCAATCCAAAAAAATAAACAAGTAACACTTTCAACGTAAAGTTAGGTTTTTCTGATTGTAAATGTATGTTTATTCTAGCGAAATGACAACTAGAGCTACAATTAGAGAAAACACACTTGAATTCACTTTGCTAAACACATTTGCTAGTGCCCTATCGCCCACAGAAGCTTTATTGCTGTGCATTACATCCAGCATAGAAAATACACCCACATCTTGACGAATGAAACTGTGTCACGTCAGCCGGCCGAAGGGACCGTGCGGTTCTAGGCGCTGCAGTCTGGAACCGCGAGACCGCTACGGTCGCAGGTTCGAATCCTGCTTCGGGCATGGATGTGTGTGATGTCATTAGGTTAATTAGGTTTAACTAGTTCTGAGCTCTAGGGGACTAATGACCTCAGAAGTTGAGTCCCATAGTGCTCAGAGCGATTTGAACCATTTTGTGTCACGTCAACATACGTTCGAAGTGCCCCCGGCTTGAATCACTACACGTTTTCAGACGGGTAACAAGAGAGTGTTTCTTCAGATATTGCCGCACAAGCCGCAATAATACGATGTTGCATATCCTCTACTGTCGTTGGGGGTTCCTGATTGTCTCTCACTGCGCCATAGAGAAAGAAGTCTAATGGCGTCAAGCCGGAGGACCGTGCTGGCCATCGCACAGTACCTCCCCGCCCCATCCACCTATTTGGAAATGTCGCATCTAGAACGACTCTGGCAACTTTTGCATTGTGTGCGGGACATCCATCTTGTTGGAACAACATTGATAGCCAAGTTTCGGATCCTAGATCCTCCATGAGGAGCGCTAGTGTGTGTAGAAGAAATGATGCATATCGCTGTCCATTCAATGTTCCACGGTAAAAATAGGGACCTACAATACAGTTAGCAATGTTACCGCACTAAATATTGGCACTCAACTGTCGTTGATGAGCAACTTGGCGAATACAGTGGGGATTTTGCACGGATCAGTAGTGCATGTTCCGCAGATTCACATTACCATGACTTGTAAATGAAGCCTCGTCCGTAAACAACGCACTGCATAGGAATACTGGATTACCTTGCAACTGCTGAAGTGCAAAACGGCAGAATGAAATGCGGGATTCAAAGTCATTCCTGTACAGTTCTTGGTGCAGTGAGATATGGACTGGGTGAAACTGATGCCGATCCAAGATCCTGCACACACTACTGTGCAACTCGTGTAATTTCTCGTACACCCACCTGAGGATTGTGCGCTACAGCAGCCAGAACAGCAATTTCGTTTCCGTTGCCAGTCGCTGGCGTTGTACGACGATGTTTTGTGGGAGTCCAGCTTCCTGTTTCCGTAAGTGTCTTGCAGGTCGCCAATGGTTCGACGTGACGGACACCGCCGATCTTGGTAGCGTTCAGCATGCAGTGTCACAGCTGCGGTTGCATTTCTGTGACATTTGCCATAAATTAAAATAATATCTAGTTTTTCTTCATTACTGAAGGCCGGCCTATCGACTGGATGACGGCAAATGTAATAAGCCACAATGAAACAGGTTTTAATATGGCAACGCATGTGAATTACATTACAGTATGAGAGCAGTTCAGCAGACCAGATTAGGAGACACATGTACACTGAAGGTAGAGCGTGCAGTGGTGATATTGGTATGTTTACGGCAGGATACAGGCGCCAGTGCAGGCAACCCCTGCTCTGAGCACAGTACTTCATGCGATGCATTACGTCAGAAACTGTGACGCCGTGGCTATCCTTCACAAGCCACATATTTCAGAACTTATTGGGTTTAGAAATGTGAAACCAAGTGTGTTACCGCTAATTGTACCTCCAGTTGTCATTTCGCAACAATAAACATTATGCACAGGACATCCATCATTCTGATACCTCATTGTTTGACACATTATTAGAGATGGACCGGTTCAAGTAAGGTACAGCTCAAGAAGGGACTAAAATATCCCCCTTTAGGAGAGCCATCAATGAAATATGAGCCAATGATGTGTTGCCATATAGCTAACGTCGTCACTCTAGGTATGGAGAGATGATATTCAGTTGTATATTAAAGAAATCTGATCTACATCTTATTACGCTTAGCTGCTAAATAGGAAGTGTTCATCCATTTCGATTACCTTAAATATGTTATGATGTTTGTAACACATTTCCATCAACGTTCTTGCAAATGATCATTATATCTTTTCTGGAGCTGATACAAGTACATGAGTAATGTATAGTGCTAGTTCTATGTAAGCAACAAATGGTGCTATTGCCTTTATGAAAGGCCAATTCATAGTATAACCTGCTGTAGCCAGGTAACGTTATGGTAAGAACTGGAATCATTCAGAAGAACAGGTGTCCAAATGCCCGTCTCCCTATGCAAACAATGGTATTTCTTTCGGCAAATTCCGGTATGGTTTCCTTGAAAGGGAACATCCATTCTCCAACGCATTCGTCGAAAATCCGATGTTCTGCTGAGACTGTGACGTCCTCGTTGTACGCTGGTCGTTAAAACCCAGTCTTTAGTCCGTCAATGAAATCTCTGAAAACATCACACTGTTCACAGCCAATTAATTACTCTGGAATTATGACTCGTCAGAATATGTGTGGTTCAGTCGTTCTCGCACACCACTAGAATCTATAACTTTAATCTTCTAAACATTGTATTATTCAAGAGGTAGCCAGCGTTAACTTCAAATTACAGGAATATGCAACGCAAAGTTCCACACTCAAGATATGAGCGTATGGGACAGAATGAAACAACTTAGTTCATCCACACTTGAAGTGCATGTGATTACAGCTATAGGTGATTTAGAAATGAAGAAATTCGAAAATGTAGAAACGTGCTATAAAATTCACTAGTGGCTAGTTTCCAAGAAAATACTATATTTACGCAAGAAGCTATCTTTTTAACTATTAGTTTAATGAGACGTTAAATCTGAGAACTATTATGAGAAATGTTAAATGAATTAGTAAGATAACTTATACGGGATAACTTTATTTAAAGACCAGCTATAAACCCGTGCTTCGCAACGGAAGTTAAGGGAGGGTCTTCGCATACCGTCGCTCATGGGGTTTCCATTTCTCAATCGGTAAAACCAGAACTCTCTTAGGACTGCTGTTTGTTAATAAATTTGTTTCCAGAAGAGGAGACGTCGAATATAACTGAAACCAATCGAAGAAAGCAGAGCAATTTCGTGAAACTTTTAACATGCAAAGCGAAATCAGTCAATCCATATATCCTAGCAGAATAAATTTATTGTTAGTTTCTGTTCGTAAAGATGAGATCGCAACGCTTATGTCTGTAACTGACGTGAACTTCCCAAAACACTTCCGTCAATGAAGTAAAAATCTTACAGCACCATCTGTTGTGTCCTAGGCGTACTACGAAAGTAACAGCGCCATCTATTAGTTGTTTGGTGTACTACGTAAACACTAACAAGGGAACCTCCCCATCGCACCTCCCTCAGATTCAGTTATAAGTTGGCACAGTCGATAGGCCTTGAAAAACTGAACACAGATCAATCGAGAAAACAGGAAGAAACTGTGTGGAACTATGAAAAAATAAGCGAAATATACAAACTAAGCAGTCCATAGAAAACATAGGCAACACAAGGACAAAATGAGCGCATGAGCGCCGTGGTCCCGTGGTTAGCGTCTGCAGCTCAGGAACGAGAGGTCCTTGGTTCAAGTCTTCCCTCGGGTGAAAATTTTTCAGACAATTGTCAGAGTTCACGCACTCACACATAATCAACTTCGCTGTGCAAAATTTCAGGACATGCTCAGATTTGCTTGGACATATGCAGGATTTGACGGTGTACACACGGAAAAATTTAAAAACCTTAAAAACATATGTTTTGACAAAGCACAGAGAAAACTGTGCGACTGTGAAACTATTGCATTCATTTGTTCAAGTTCATGTGACATACTCTTACGTTTTCATCAATTTCTTGGAAGTGATTATCACATCCACAAGAAAACCTAAATCGGACAAGGTAGAAGAATCTTTTTACCCATTCGCCAAGTGTGCAAGTTAGGTGGGTCGACAACATATTCCTGTCATGTGACGCACATGCCGTCACCAGTGTCGGGTAGAATATATCAGACGTGTTTTCCTGTGGAGGAATCGGTTGACCTATGACCTTGCGATCAAATTTTTTCGGTTCCCATTGGAGAGGCACGTCCTTTCGTCTACTAATCGCACGGTTTTGCGGTGCGGTCGGAAAACACAGACACTAAACTTCTTACACTGAACAGAGACGTCAATGAACGAACGGTCAGATCATAACTTTGCGAAAGTAAAGAAAGTAAAATTTTCAGTCGAGGGAAGACTTGAACCAAGGACCTCTCGCTCTGC
Organism: Schistocerca serialis cubense; assembly: GCF_023864345.2. Lineage (NCBI taxonomy): Eukaryota > Metazoa > Arthropoda > Insecta > Orthoptera > Acrididae > Schistocerca > Schistocerca serialis. The sequence continues at coordinate 971,894,430 of NC_064638.1, forward strand.
AGCTGTTCACGCTAACAACGGGACCACGGCGCGCCTGTGCTCATATCGCCCTTGATGTTGCCCATGGACTACTCAGTATATTTTGCTTATTTTTTCATAGTTCCACACAACTTCTTCCTGTTTTCTCGATTGATCTGTGTTCAGTTTTTCAAGGCCTATCCACTGTGCCAAATTATAACTAAATCTGAGGGGGGTGTGATGGGGAGGTTCCCTTGTAAGGTGTACATCCGAACTACTAAGAAGGGAAACTCCGCATCGCATTCCCCTTAGATTTCGTGGTTGGATGGCCCGGTGGACCGCTATGAAAAAAAAAAAAAAAAAAAAAATAATAAAAAGCAGAAACAGTGAACGGTCCAACTTCAACAAGTGCAATATTGAGCCATGTCGTCGTGGTTAAATGGTAATGATGTTGGACTGCGAAGTGGACAAGCCGTGTTTTAAAGCGTATTGCGCCATCTGTTTTTACTCTTTTTTCACAACTTTCTAAATTGTCCGTCCGGTCCTTGAAATGTCTGTTCTCTTTCTGTGGTGGTCGGAATATGTTACCGTCGCTAGTAAATGTGGTGAATAGTAAGAGCAGGCGAGATTTCACGTATATGTCTCACGAAAATAAAAACAACAAATAAACGGGTGTTAACTATGTTCCAGCAAAGGAATTAAAGAGTCAAGTCTTCCAAAATGGAACCCGACTTCAAATATTTTAAAAACATATGTTTCGACAGAGCACAGAGAAACTATGTGATTTCGAAACTATTGCGTTCATTTGTTGCAGCTTATGTCATTTGTTGCAGCTTATGTGACAAACTATTATGTTTTGGTCATTTTCTTGGGAGTGATCACATTAATATTCTTACGACCACCTATATCCTGCAATGATGCATATCTAATTGATTTATCAGACGTACAAATTAGGTTCGTCGATAAGAGATTCCTATCATATGACATACGTACTGTCACTATTGTCGTGTATGATACACCAGACATGTTTTCCGGCGGAGGAATCGGTTGACTTGTTGCCTTGTCATCAAACGTTTGCGTTTCCCATACGAAAACCATTTCCTTTCGGCTGCTAATAGAGCTATGCGGAATCAACTGTCCTTATAGGTCCCTACCTCACACTTCGCTGTTGCTAAAGGACGTTACGATGTTACGACACATGCACAGTTTGAATAAAGCGAACAGCGATAAACTAAATAAATAAATAAAATTACACGAGTCAGGTTTGAACACCGCTCGCCCGCTTGAAGGTCCAGCATTGTAACTAGTTTACCAAGAAGCTATTTCTCCTTCCATTTCCTACGTACGAGTTCTAATTACCTATGAAAACGCTATGAAAATTCGTCTAGTAGTTTTCGAGATTAGCGTCTTCAAACAGACAAATAGACAGGCACAATGGTTTTATGGTATTATTATTAGTACATACAGAAGAAGATTATTCAATACACAGATTCTGTAGTTCAAAATAAGATGATTAACGGATCTCAGCGTTCCATATAATGGATAGGACAGTAAAAAGTAGCAGCACCCCCGTCGACAGAAATTAGGGAGACTCCTGCGTTTCGCATCTCTTTCTTTGGACACTTTGTCTAATTTGGTACACAGTGTAACATAAAGCGATTTTAAACCTTTGTGACAGTTTGGTTGAAGATCATAATTTCATTTATTTACCTGTATGTAACGCCATGCCTATGTGACATATTGTCTAGTAGCAGTAGGCAGAAGTTGACTGTTGCGGCTGAACCACTTTGCGTTCACATCGAACGTTAGACGTCACCCTTCGACACTGCAGCATCCGGCCTTCCGCACGTTCCTCCGAAAACCTATTCCTTAAAGATGAATTTCTTGACACTTGATCCACTTTGCTTATTTCCGCCCAAGTGACCCACATCGACAGAATGAAAATGCACGTGTCCGGTTCTATTTTATTGCTCTCTTTTCCGACGTCAGAACCACGCTGAGGCAAGCAAAAGGATCAGCGACGTAGCGTTCCACGAAAGAACCAGTGTGCAGATCACCAAGTCCGTTCCTCCGCATTCACATCGCTGTTATTTCAGCATAGACCTGTCTCTTACGTTCCGTGCCATTCCGCAGTATATTCTTTTTGTAAGCTCCAATCATGTTGAGAGTATTGAAAGCTCCTATTACTGTTCATCCATGTCGCTTGCCCCCCCCCACTTTACCTGGTTTCCATTGTTTCCGCAGCTAGGAGGGTGGTGGTCGTGGCCGTGATTAGACGTCCTATTAAATTAAGGCACTTATTCTTCGAAGCTGAAGGCCTCGTGGTAGGCGGATGGTGGAGACGCGAGGGTTGTGGTGCCTAGTAAACGGCTCTCAATAACTGTGTTCACTTGTTGGCCACAAGCCTTGTGCTAACATGCAAGTGATTGCTTAGGTTCAAGAAATCGTCGTTGTGGTAATGATGTGTGAATTGGAAAGGAAGACCAAGACTCGTTTATAATAAGCGGGTTCAAATTTATGTGGGTTGCAGTATCTATACACTCATGAAGAGGCCTTTACAGGATACATTATTGTGGAAAGCTGAGCCAAACCAATTTTCAAACTGTAGACCACAACTTTGTCGTGTGTTCGTCGAATTCTTTATATGTTTTCAACCTGTATGGTCCTTGTTTAGAAGTCGTGAACTTTCACTAATCTGTGTGGGTCCTATTCCATAACGAAAGTATATAATGTAGCACGAAATATCACAATTTGGCGCTGGTTCTAGTATGTCCGGCACAAACCAAAAAATGCTGCTAATTATACAGCTCTTTTATAATCAATTTACGGATGTCCTTAATCGTTACTGTCTTCTTCAAACAAAACGTACATCGCACGATTATAACACTAGGACGAAAAATCCATTTCCCCACCGATCTCAGTCATTTGACAGAAATCAAAAAGGAATCGGAAACACAGATTCACTTACATTCATCAGTATGCCAGTAACAGTAGTGTTCTAGTCGTCGAGGGAAACAGCTGCGAGAAGCAACAGCAGCAGCAGTACCTAGATTTTACAGAACTTTCAGTTTAGTCCATCTTTTACGTGCTCCCGTGAAGAAACACACAGACACGCACACACACACACACACACACACACACACATATATATATATATATATATATATATATATATATATATATATATATATATATATATAGGGTGGTCCATTGATCGTGACCTGGCCAAATATCTCACGAAATAAGCGTCAAACGAAAAAACTACGAAGAATGAAACTTGTCTAGCTTGAAGGTGGAAACCAGATGGCGCTATGGTTGGCCCGCTAGATGGCGCTGCCATAGGTCAAACGGATATCAACTGCGTTTTTTTAAATAGGAACCCCTATTTTTATTACATATTCGTGTAGTACGTAAAGTCTTAGTTGGACCAGTTTTTCGCTTTGTGACAGGTGGTGCTGTAATAGTCACAAACATATGGGTCACACTTTTAGACGAACAGTTGGTAACAAATAGGTTTTTTAAATTAAAATACAGAACGTAGTTAAGTTTGAACATTTTATTTCGGTTGTTCCAATGTGATACATGTATCTTTGTGAACTTATCAGCCGGTCGGAGTGCCCGTGCGGTTCTAGGCGCTACAGTCTGGAACCGCGTGATCGCTACGGTCGCAGGTTCGAATCCTGCTTCGGGCATGGATGAGTGTGATGTCCTTAGGTTAGTTAAGTTTAAGTAGTTCTAAGTTCTAGGGGACTGATGACCAATGCAGTTAAGTCCCATAGTGCTCAGAGCCATTTGAATCATATTTTTGACCTTATCATTTCTGAGAACGCATGCTGTTACAGTGTGATAACCAGTAAATATCACATTAACGCAATAAATTCTCAAAAAGATGTCCGGTAACCTCATTGCATTTGGCAATACGTGTAACGACATTCCTATCAACAGCGAGTAGTTCGTCTGTCGTAATGTTCGCATATGCATTGACAATGCGCTGACGCATGTTGTCAGGCGTTGTCGGTGGATCACGATGGCAAATATCCTTCAACTTTCCCCACAGAAAGAAATCCGGGGACGTCAGATCCGGTGAACGTGCTTCGAAGACCAATCCACCTGTCATGAAATATGCTATTCAATATCGCCTCAACCGCACGCGAGCTGTGTGCCGGACATCCATCATGTTGAAAGTACATCGCCATTCTGTCATGCAGTGAAACGTCTTGTAGTAACATCGGTAGAGCATTACGTAGGAAATCAGAATACATTGCACAATTTAGACTGCCATCGATAAAATGGGAGCCAATTATCCTTCCTCCCACAATGCCGCACCATACATTACCCCGCCAAGGTCACTGATGTTCCACTTGTCGCAGCCATCGTTGATTTTTCGTTGCCCAATAGTGCATATTATGCCGGTTTATGTTGCCGCTGTTGGTGAATGACGCTTCGTCGCTAAAAAGAACGCGTGCAAAAAATGTCATCGTCCCGTAATTTCTCTTGTGCCCAGTGGCAGAACTGTACACGACGTTCAAAGTCGTCGCCATGCAATTCCTGGTGCATAGAAATATGGTACGGGTGCAATCGATGTTGATGTAGCATTCTCAACACCGACGTTTTTGAGATTCCCGATTCTCGCGCAGTTGGTCTGCTGCTGATGTGTGGATTAGCCGCGACAGCAGCTGAAACACATACTTGGGCATCATCATTTGTTGCAGGTCGTGGTTGAGGTTTCACATGTGGCTGAACGCTTCCTGTTTCCTTAAATAACGTAACTATCCGGCGAACGGTTCGGACACTTGGATGATGTCGTTCAGCATACCGAGCAGCATACATAGCACACGCCCGTTTGGCATTTTGATCACAATAGCCATACATCAATACAATATCGACCTTTTCCGCAATTGGTAAACGGTCCATTTTAACACGGGTAATGTATCACGAAGCAAATACCGTTCTCACTGGCAGAATGTTACGTGATACCATGTACTTATACGTTTGAGACTATTACAGCGCCATCTATCACAAAGCGAAAAAAGTGGTCCAACTAAAACATTCATATTTCTTTACGTACTACACGAATATGTAATAAAAAATTGGGGTTAATATTTAAAAGAACTCAGTTGATATTCGTTTGTCCTACGGCAGCGCAATCTAGCGGGCCAACCGTAGCTATATCTGGTATCCCCCTTCAAGCTAGACGAGTTTCGTTCTTTGTAGTTTTTTCGTTTGATGCTTATTTCGTGAGATATGTGGCCTGGTCACTATCAATGGACCATCCTGTATATATATATATATATATGTGTTTGTGTGTGTGTGTGTGTGTGTGTGTGTGTGTGTGTGTGTGTGTGTGAGTGTGAGTGAGTGTGTCTGCGTATTTTCTGAGAATTAAAATCAAATGAACAGATTGTGTAACGTTGTTTCACACCGCTGTAGGCTCTAACTGCTTTGGTAGTATGTATTTTGTCCATTATTTTGTATGTTTTATGTAGCAGGAAATGGTGAATGACTGTGCTTCTTGTACGCAGAGACAAGGTTAATTGGCTTCTGTCCGGAAATGGCAACGTTAGTGTCAGAAAACTTCAGGCAGACGCCCTAGGTTGTAGCAACGTTGGGGTACGATTGGCAAAAGTTGCAACACAAGAATCCCCAGAAAACTACGTCACCAGGCAACTGGCCTCTCAGCTGTACACTTACCGGTTAGCCACAGTAAAGAGATCTTGCGCAATGTTGGTAACACAGGGAGCCAACACGGGATCGGCTCGTCTGTTGAGTCTGATTAAGCAGAGAGGGCGCGTACGCTGATCACTGGCAACCCCAACGTCAAGGGGTTAATGGAGCCCTTCAGGGAAGTAGCAGGTAGCTTGAGAAAGAAGGTCAGTGTGCACTCTGTATATTTACCTGGAGACCTCGTTCGTGATGTGGCTCTGCTGGTGGTTACTGAAACCACAGTGTGCAACCGGGCACAAATCGAAGTTGATGTCGGTATGAATGACGCCTACCGCCAGGATTCGGAGTCCGTCCTCTGTTCTTTAGGACAGATGACTGAAATGCCGAAGAGAGTGGGAGCACGTCTCACTGTCCACAATATAGTACTCTGAACCGTTCGGGGTATTTTAGTTTTGGAAGTTTCAAACTAGAGGTGCAGACGATTTTTTGACGATACTGTGTGCTGACATCTCGGCACCCGCTATCAGCTGAAGAATTATAGGCCACCTATCAGACGTGCAACAAAGAAAGAAATCAACTATGTGGCTACAAACGACTTGCACGGGGGGCTTTTGATTTTAGAGGTCCCCCGTTGGGTAATTGTTGAACTGATGACAGAGATCATCGTTACTCTCAGAGGAGAACTTAGGTTCTTGCACATCAGTACGAGTCAATCTTCATGTGGTACCAACATTTAGCATTACTTATTATGGATAATAATGCCCACATTCTATTGTGAACTGGAGTTTGTCCAATTCAAAGTGGACTATTTGTCAGAACGTTAGGCCAAACACCAATGGTAGCAGCTTATCTATTGCCGTTAATAGCTGTATTGTATCTGGTGAAGTTGTTACAGATTACCAATGAGAAATAATCTGGCCGAAAGTAAGCGTCAAAGGTGAATCATAAAAGGGTAATGGGTTGCTTTTGCTGTTTACCCACTTCTTGAGCTGTAGTGTCAGAGCGCTTGAGAAAAAAACTTGAAGATTTCCGAGGATAAGTTTTCTGAACATGCTCATGGTATGGTAATGGGAATAGAATTCATATTTTTAGCTATAGTATGAGACAGTTATGCAATTACGACTTATGCACGAGGCAGGGTTCTCTTTGAAATCATTAACTTTTCTAATGGCTCTAAGCACTATGGGACTGAACATCTGACGTTCAAATGGTTCAAATGGCTCGGAGTACTATGGGATTTAACTTCTGAGGTCATCAGTCCTCTAGAACTTAGAACTACTTAAACCTAACTAACATAAGGACATCACACACATCCATGCCCGAGGCAGGATTCGAACCTGCGACCGTAGCGGTCGCGTGGTTCCAGACTGTCGCGCCTAGAACCGCTCGGCCAACCCGGCCGGCGAACATCTGAGGTCAACCTGTGACCGTAGCAGTCGCGTGGTTCTGGACTGAAGCGCCTAGAACCACTCGATAGCGGCCGGCTCGAAATCATACTCAACGGTTTTTTCCAGAAGGTAAATGTAAAATTATGTAGAGAAATGACTCATCAAAAAATTTCCGAGACATCCTAGCAACTAACAAAACCGAACTTTTCGAAACAATGCAGAGGAGGGAATTAGTGCCCAAAAGGTAGTTAAAGCATCAATGACCACATATATTACCATGAATGTTAAGACAGAAAAATATTTCTGCTTAACAAGAGTAACAGAATTCAAATTAACGAGTATCTGACCAGTTAGCAGAAAATGATCACGGAATAAATAATCAACGAAAATCACTCAAGTAGTTTCCATTCCAGTAGGCGTTTATTGTAGCAGCATACCAAGCGATAGGAAGAAAAGAAATCCATTGCAAGGAGAGATAATTTATCCACGAAAGAAATGGCGTGCAAAACACTCGTTCAACCAATTCTTGAATACTGCTTAGTTATCAGGGACCCCTATCAGCTTGGATTTCAGAACACACGCGAAAGATCCAATGATGAGCGGTGCGTTTTGTCACGGGATCTTTAGCAGGCTCGTGAGTGTGGATGTACAGATAGCGTAAATTAACGTGGCCCCTATCTACGCCAGGGATGAAGCGATGGCAGGGGGGGGGGGGGGGGAGATGTTCTCTCGCAAACGGCCACGCATGGTACAGGAGGCGCAGCTACAACACAGTAGCTTTCATTCAAAGCACACGTCGCATAACTTGTGAGCTACATCTAGCTAGTCTGCTAACAACAAGCTTACTATAGTCCCACAATAACCATGTACATACTTCTTCAAGGTCAACTTTCATTACCGAGTTATCCCACACTTAAATCAGTAAGCATCTGTATCACCAGACAAGCAGTCATGCGGTACTCATGCGGTACTTTTGAAAGGTGGCTACACTGAGCCACAGCGCCAGAGAGTTTTGTTTCGCCGCCTCCACTGGCAGTGATTATTGAGAAGTAGTGGAGTGCAGTGCTTGTTGAGAACTCGTAGTAGGGAGTGCTTGCTGAGATGTCGTAGTGAAAAGTTCTTATCGAGAAGTCGTAGTGGAGGGTGCTTGTTCCATGTTTTATGCAGTAGTTTGATGGGATAGACAGCAGATGTTGTTCTAATGGAGATATTGTAATGATCAGAGTGCTTTTCGTCAATATATATGAAGGTAAAAGAAAAAAAAATTACTTTTCTTTTTATTATCTCAGTGTCTTAAATAATGCGTCATTACAGGTTCAGTCAACAAAGCATCTGGCTTGTGTTCTTGTATTAGAGTGTAATTCTGGTTTTCTTGCGCAATTACAGTATTTCTATTTTTTTTAAATTACTTCAGTATAAATGGTATTTAAAATTTCTTGTCTTGTTGAAGAAGAACCGTGCCAGATGTGTACGTTGAATCACACTCCCACACACAGAACAATTACACTTGTGTTTTGGTTTCGTAGGTTTTATAGTTGCTGGGGACTTAATTAATTAATTGTGTTAACGGAAATTTTCTTTCATTCTTTGATGTTATTCTAAGCAGTCAGATTGCGTACAAATACTAGTCAGGACCAACCGTTTACGAAACAGCGTAATCGGACATACAGCTACGAAAAATAAAAATTTTTGTCATTTATTCAGTTAACCCCCATGCACTTTGGGGCACAACTGGACGAAAAGTTTAGCTTCACACAACATACACACACAATCGTGTACAAAGCAAGCAACATTATGTACAAAATTGTCTGTTCCCTAGACTACAAGTGACTGCTGCATGCAGTGAGAACCTATCGTGATACCATTTTCACGTCCATTAGCGGCTACGCAGCATGTTTTTGGTTGGTTGGTTGATTCGGGGGAGTGACCCAGACAGCGAAGTCATTGGTTCCATCGAATTAGGGAAGGATGGGGAAGAAAGTCGGCTGTGCCAAGGAGTCATCCTCACTTGCCTGAAAAGATTTAGGGAAATCACGAAAAACCTAAATCAGGATTGCCAGACGTGAGTCTGAACCGTCTTCCACCCAAATGTGAGTCCACTGTGCTAAGCACTGCGCCACATCGCTCGGTGCAAGTTTTTGAGCGCTCAGACATCACCGCATGTGGTATAGGCAAATGCAGGTACTGCGACGTGCGCGGTGGGGGGTGCTTCTTAGACTGACAGGGGCCTTTGGCACAAGGCAAGTGATGCTTTCCTGGTGATCCTCGGAATCTACCCAGTGGATCTTACGGTAAGATGTCGCTGAGCATCCAACTGGTTACGTGAAGGGGTGTTTAACGAAAGTCCAAGAAATCTCAGACGAAAGGGTAACTATTAAGGTCCAACTCTTGAACTGAAAAGTGGAGACATGGCAGGACTACTGGGGCAACAGTCAAACAGGTCGAAGAGTCTATCAACTATTTCCGTTCCCCCGAGAACGCCTAGCGCTTAGCCATGTAAACACCAGTCAGAGAATGATTCATTACCTAACGGGACATGGGCCTTATCCAGTTTATCTGTACAGTTTTTCAGGAAAGAAAACGATGTCTGTTAGTGTGGTCAAACGGGAACACACGACCACATATTGTTCAACTGTGACGCCTAGAAGGGAATTATGGAACCAGTACAGTCTAATCAATCCCTATGCGAACTTACAAGAAACAACGAATGGTGGACAATAACAGACAGTGTTGCTAGCATCATGAGAAAGAGAGAAAGAGAGAGAGAGAGAGAGATATTGCAGTGCTACGGCAACTAAAGAACCTCTCCCATCTTGCACAGCGTCAACATAGGAGCGTCAATGTGAATAACGAAGAGATAACGAGTGCATGTAGTGTTGTGGAAGATGTGAATGCGAGTGCTGTGTCATATAATGTGCGTGTGCAGCCAAGATCACGGCGACACCCAAGACAGAACCCGCAGGACCAAATCAGTCCCACGTGGGTGCAGCTTCCATACCCACCTCGGCGACGAGACGAGACGATACAGTGCATAACACGTAAAATGTAACCGTCCGAAGCCGTTCGGAGACTTTTTTTCGTAGAACACACACACACACACACACACACACACACACACACACACACACACAAACAAAATTAAAAACAAACTGAGTGGTTATGTGCTCTGATAACATTCCAGAGCATATTAATATTTACATGTAAATGCACCAATACCAGTACCGATATGTAATTTCTGTTCATGGATATATAAATATATATTTCCTTTTTTGTCCTTAACTACAACTTAGTGATTACTATTATCATTATTTTTATTACATAATATTAGTTTTATCAACACTATTATTTCTGTTTTTATGCCGAGACATAGTTTTGTAACCAATCAAAACATATAACAATCTCAAAAAATGTTGAAACACGACCTGAAGGAAGAATTAAATAAATAAACAGTCTGCAAATGCTCGTATTAAAGGTTATGTCAGTACGACCAATAATTCGACAAAATGCAAAGTTTCAAAATAACGTTATCAAGCACAATAACGGAGCTACTGGGAAATTTGGGCACTGATATCTCATCCAGCTACCTGATGCGGGAAAAACACCGATTCAGACGAACTTCAATACCGATTTCTGCGTGCATTTGAAGTGAATAGCAATCGCTCAAAAGATTTCCATGAAAAATCCACAGAAATCATATCTTCATACCAATCTGGCGTTTTACTATCTGGCTGAACCGCATTTGGAACAAAACCTTATTTTCTTCCTGAAGAAGAATCAGTGACTTATTTTCAAAGTCTTTTCCTTTCACGTTCTACTCGCAAATAGATTGAGAGGAAAACCACTATCAATAAGCATCCTCACAGGCCCAGTTTCATCTTATCTTCGTTATCCTTAACACGAAAAGCACGTTGGCGGCAGCAGAATCGATCTATAGTTGGCCAAAAATGCCAGTTCTCTAAAGCTTGCAATAGTGCCTCCTTCCACACATTACCCTTTGAGTTCCCGCAGCATATCTGTATTATCTGCATGCTGATCGAACTTACCGTTTATACATCTGGTAGCATGCGTCTGAATTGCTTCAATACTTCACTCAATGCGACCTGGTATGGATCCCAAACATTGAGGCAGTACTCAAGAATGGGTCGCACTAGTGTTGTATATGACATCTTCCTTATAGATCTACCATACTTTCCTAAAATTCTCCCAATAAAACGAAGTCGAGCATTTGGCTACCCAACAGCCAACGTGACGTGCTCATTTCATTTCATATCGCTCCTGACAACCTATCCATCAAAATTTTTTAAATGTAAATTTTCTTTTCCTTCTTCCGCGTTTTTTCTGGAGTAGGGAAGCATTGGAAAGCAGCTGAAGCTACGTTTTCCCCCACCTTCTTCTCTTTATTGTGCGATGGGACACACCAGTGGCTGTTGCAACGTTTTCCAGAACACTTTTCAGTGGGTTTTGTACTTTTCCAGCTGCTTCATCCAACACTGCGTTTGTGACACAGCACTCAGTCTCATGTACGAAACACTTTCCCTGCACCTACGGGGTGTGGAGACTGCGATGCCGTGCTGTGTAGTACAGCGATAGCAACGAGAACGCCAAAGGCGACAAACATCTATAACACTGAGAAACAGTGATTTAGTTAAACGAGAAACTTTCATTAATTGTTGTGTATTTTGATCTGCTGATTCTGTTATGAAGTTGTTGCTCCATTGCCCTCCAATTTTTTGTAACTCATTTGGTCTGATAATTCTGAAAATGACGTTAGAATCGCCCTACCGGGCTCCAGTTATTATCACAATGTGAATTTATTTTAAGATAAATTATTTACTATCTCATACTGACGTATGTTTCTGTTATTTGAAGCTAAATTATTTGTTATTGCATGCTAAGAATTGTTTCTGTTATATCTTGTTAGAAGAATATTTAACCAGTAGCGTATATCAGTGAAATCAAAAACCTTCTGTGTTTGTTATATTGTCAACTTCGTTAACAAGTGTGATTAAGAACTTCCCAGAATTTTATTGTTTTATACTTTTATATACTGCGTTTGTATGCCCCTTTCATGTGTTAACCAGCCAAACAGTTTTTGTTAAATCTGTGGAAAGGTAACTTGTAAATCTCAAATGAGAAATGTAACCCCACTGTTCAAAAAAATGGCTCTGACCACTATGGGACTTAACATTTGAGGTCATCAGTCCCCTAGAACTTAGAACTACTTGAAGCTAACTAACCTAAGGACATCACACACATCCATGCCAGAGGCAGGATTCGAACCTGCGACCGTAGCGGTCGCGCGGTTCCAAACTGAAGCGCCTAGAACCGCTCGACCACTCCGGCCGGCAAACCCCACTGTTAAGAAAATCATATTAACTTTATTTTAGCTGTAAAACCATGGTAAATACTTGGCCCCACACATATGTTGTTCTTCATGTGTGACGCTGTTAAATAAGTACCTGAAAACTGGAGCCGGCCGTTGGTGGCCGAGCGGTTCTGGCGCTACAGTCTGGAACCGCGCGACCGCTACGGTCGCAGGTTCGAATCCTGCCTCGGGCATGGATGTGTGTGTTGTCCTTAGGTTAGGTTAGGTTTAAGTAGTTCTAAGTTCTAGGGCACTTATGACCTCAGCAGTTAAGTCCCATATTGCTCAGAGCCATTTGAACCATTTTGAAAACTGGATCTCGTCAAATGCCATTTGGCACTCCCGTTGTTTGGAGAGAACCACAGAACCACTCTGCAGTAACAGTGAAGACCAGGCACACTGATCATTATACTGATCTTGCTTCCGCTAGAAGGGCTGTGCCTCACAGTGCAGGCCTGAACATTCCTCAAACATCAGAAACGTGAAGTATAGTTGTTGATGAGACCAAAGGTGATGAATTTTTCGAGGCTGAGCTACACTCCGCTAGTGAAGTACCGGCTCCATTGTTTTTCGACACAAATATTTCAACTGAACTTCGTATGGCTACATAATCTGAATTAAACGATCTGGTTCGTGACGCTGACTTATAAAAAAAAAAAAGTGCAAAGGTATGTCTTTTTCATAAAGACAACAACACATAACTTGGTGTACTTTAATGAGGTGGAAAGTTTATTTGAAGTTATGGGGGATCCGTACAACCCCAATGAATGGTGACATTTAATTGCTTCTGCCAAGCTTAATTTCAAAGCAATCCTCATGCACAATGACAACCAATATCATTCGATCACTCTTGCGTATACTGCATATGTGAAGGAATCATATTAGAACATGAAGCTTGTGCTGAACAGTGTAAAATATGATAACTATGAATGGTAAGTATGTGGTGGTCTGAAGGTGGTAGCCCTGCTTCTTGAGTTACAACTAGGATATAAAAAGTTCTGTTGTTTACTTTGTGAGTGGGACAGCGGGGATAGAAAAAAACCACTAAATACCGAAACAATAGCCACCGAAAGAAACTCTCACTGTTGGGACGAAAAATGTAATTTATCAACCACTTGTGAAGCCAGAGAATATTTATTTTCAACCACTACACACCAAGCTGGGGTTGATCAAGAATTTTGTCAAAGCGATGGATCGTACTGGCAAAGGTTTTAAGTTCCTCAAAACCAAATTCCCTAGGATCAGTGACGCCAAGATCAGAGAGGGCATATTTATTGGTCCACAAATAATGGAATTAATGAATGATCCTGCATTCGAAGTAGGTTTCAATGAAGCTGAGAGAGATGCGTGGATATCGTTCCAAAGCGTTGTAAAAATCTTTCTGGGAAACCATAAGCCTGATAACTAAGGAGAACTTATTAGTCACCTTATTGAGAATTATACGAAACTTGATTATAAGATGTCTCTAAAACTCCGTTTCTTGCACTCACGTTTAAACTTATTCTCGTCTAACCTCGGCAGCGTAAGTAATGAACATGGGAACGTTTCCATCACGAAGTATCTATGATGAAAACCAGTTACAGAAATAAACAGAGCCCAGAGAAATTACCTGAATGCAGTTGGACACTCAAAAGGGGTGATCCTCAAGATAGGTACCGCAGAAATTCTCAGCAATGTACATTCTAGGCACTGTACAGAAAAATCTAATTTTTTTCGGCACTAAATAAATTTATAATTTCAATGAATTGAAATTTATCTGTTAAAAATCTATGCGTAATATAAAAAAAAACTGTTAACAAATTTGAAATCACCAGACAAAACTCCAAAAATCAACAGTCAGATTTCATTTAACACACAATAAGCATAATTTTGTTGCCCAGTGTATTTATTGAGGTAGCTACGTTACCTGACGAAGCATACAGCTAGTTCAGCAGGTTACATGCAACTGAAGTGGTCTCCTCTTCAGAACAAATGAGTGGACTCGGCCAGCGGCCAGGACGAGAATCCGCTTCTGTGCTGGGCCATGTTATCTTGCGCACCCTTTACTGAAGGAACTCCAGTAGACCTACGAGAGATATGTTGTGCCTGGGAGAAGTTTGTGGTTGAAATCGGGATCGCGTACGTTCCGAGGAGTGTTAGATATACCTTATTCCCCCGTATATTTCCCGAAATGAGCACGACGAGAGAATCACAGAAAGTGAAACGCACATGGACGATTGCTAAGAGCTCTTGTCCCCTCTCACTGTTCGTGAATGGGACAGAGAAGAGGAGAAATCCTTTCCGGCACACACTTGGAGGTGGCTGTTGGATTGCAGATGTCGAAATGGCATCATCTTGTCGGTACATTTAGGAGTAAAGTGAGTTACGTACATTCTGATGGCAAACTGTTGCTTCTTGGTTGGAGAACTTCTTGTCGTACATATTTGAAGAGTGGAAATATCAATTCTAAGGCATAAATCTCAGCGTACATCAGAAGAATCAAAAAACCATGTAGCTCCCTTTTTACGTTACTTATTTGTATCCTAAAATTGAGAACGTAATCTGTACTGCAGAATTATTCTGCTTACTTCATCGCTGTGAAATATCTTGTTAACAGCCTTGTAGGTGCCACTCCAGGAAACTGACTGATAATAAGTGCCAATATGAATGTTTTTGCTTTAAGTGTCATTAATACTGATGTACTACATTTTACATTAAATGTATTCGCATTGCGAATATGGACAAGCATCAGCTGTAGGATGGAATGGCGACAAAGGAAATTTAGACCGGACAGGGACTCGAATCCAGATTCTCCGCTTATCGCGGGAGTCACCTTACTATCTGGCTAGCCAAGCACGACTCACGACCAGATCCCAACTTCCATCCACGTGTGCATGTTAAAGATACTTTGCGTTGTAATTTGGAATGACAGGCACTGCAGTATCGTACTATGTTTTATTTGTGATAACACAAGTACATACAGGGTGTTTCAAAAATGACCGGTATATTTGAAACGGCAATAAAAACAAAACGAGCAGCGATAGAAATACACCGTTTGTTGCAATATGCTTGGGAAAACAGTACATTTTCAGGCAGACAAACTTTCGAAAATACAGTAGTTACAATTTTCAACAACAGGTGGCTCTGCGGTCTGGGAAACTCTATAGTACGATATTTTCCACATATCCACCATGCGTAGCAATAATATGGCGTAGTCTATGAATGAAATTACCCGAAACCTTTGACAACGTGTCTGGCGGAATGGCTTCACATGCAGATGAGATGTACTGCTTCAGCTGTTCAATTGTTTCTGAATTCTGGCGGTACACCTGGTCTTTCAAGTGTCCCCACAGAAAGAAGTCACAGGGGTTCATGTCTGGCGAATAGGGAGGCCAATCCACGCCGCCTCCTGTATGTTTCGGATAGCCCAAAGCAATCACACGATCATCGAAATATTCATTCAGGAAATTAAAGACGTCGGCCGTGCGATGTGGCCGGGCACCATCTTGCATAAACCACGAGGTGTTCGCAGTGTCGTCTAAGGCAGTTTGTACCGCCACAAATTCACGAAGAATGTCCAGATAGCGTGATGCAGTAATCGTTTTGGATCTGAAAAATGGGCCAATGATTCCTTTGGAAGAAATGGCGGCCCAGACCAGTACTTTTTGAGGATGCAGGGACGATGGGACTGCAACATGGGGCTTTTCGGTTCCCCATATGCGCCAGTTCTGTTTATTGACGAAGCCGTCCAGGTAAAAATAAGCTTCGTCAGTAAACCAAATGCTGCCCACATGCATATCACCGTCATAAATCCTGTGCACTATATCGTTAGCGAATGTCTCTCGTGCAGCAATGGTAGCGGCGCTGAGGGGTTGCCGCGTTTGAATTTTGTATGGATAGAGGTGTAAACTCTGGCGCATGAGACGATACGTGGACGTTGGCGTCATTTGGACCGCAGGTGCAACACGGCGAACGGAGACCCGAGGCCGCTGTTGGATCACCTGCTGCACTAGCTGCGTGTTGCCCTCTGTGGTTGCCGTACGCAGTCGCCCTACCTTTCCAGCACGTTCATCCGTCACGTTCCCAGTCCGTTGAAATTTTTCAAACAGATCCTTTATTGTATCGCTTTTCGGTCCTTTGGTTACATTAAACCTCCGTTGAAAACTTCGTCTTGTTGCAACAACACTGTGTTCTAGGCGGTGGAATTCCAACACCAGAAAAATCCTCTGTTCTAAGGAATAAACCATGTTGTCCACAGCAC
Organism: Schistocerca serialis cubense; assembly: GCF_023864345.2. NCBI lineage: Eukaryota > Metazoa > Arthropoda > Insecta > Orthoptera > Acrididae > Schistocerca > Schistocerca serialis. The sequence continues at coordinate 971,911,045 of NC_064638.1, forward strand.
ACTTGCACGTTGTGAACAGCACACGCTTACAGCAGAAAGACGACGTACAGAATGGCGCACCCACAGACTGCGTTGTCTTCTATATCTTTCACATCACTTGCAGGGCCATCTGTTGTTGAAAATTGTAACTACTGTAATTTCGAAAGTTTGTCCGCCTGAAAATGTACTGTTGTCCCAAGCATATTGCAACAAACGGTGTATTTCTATCGCTGCTCGTTTAGTTTTTATTGCAGTTTCAAATATACCGGTCATTTTTGAAACACCCTGTAAATACAGCAATAATGTTCTAACTGGTGGAACTTGCGATGCTATCGTCCCTTTTCTACTAATTAGTCCAAAGCAATTAGCAATGACCAGCGTTGTTGACCATGCGGCATCTGACATAGGAAAGATAACAATCGTGTGCGGAAGCTGCTCAGGAAAGATAACAATCGTGTGCTGAAGCTGCTTAGTGATATGTTTACCAAAATGCTTTTCGTTGCACGATTGTGTACACAAGCTACCACATCAACGGGAACAGTTGAAAATGCGTGCCGCGACCTGGGCTCGAACACCGGACCTCTTGCTTACATTGCAGACGCTCTATCCATCTGAGCCACCGACAACACAGAAGACAATGCGAGTGTAGGGATTTATTCCTTGCACGCTCCCCGTGAGACCCACTTTGCCACACTCACACACTACATTCGTAGTGCCCCTGCTCATTACACTCATTACTCGCGGCAGACAGTCTTACCTAGTCCCGTAAGAGCTTATAAGAAGAAGGTCAATGGCTGGTTACCCTTAACTGTATGAAGATGGTATCTGTTGCATAAACGAGAAAGTGTTATCTGTATTTTCAATTTTTTCATCATTTTGAGCTGACTGTTAAATGGACCTTAACTTAGTACAACATAAATAAATCACTTGTTTCTGTCTACACTTATAATCATACAAATCGTAAAAACATGTAAGACACTTCCCAATGTACCATATGTATGCATAATTAATATTCAAAGTTTAATTACACATTCAACCTGCATAGAGCCGAAGGCTCAGTACACACTATGGTGGTTGGTGTTTCAATCAGAAAGTTGTAATACTTTTATTTATTGGTTATTACAGTGTGAAACTGTGAGCAGAACTTCACTTTATCACGATGATATGAAAATACAATAAAGTCGCGCTAAGCTGTCCCCTACGGGACCGGGAGCATGGGCGGAACGCAAAACAGCTTCGATTATCAGACGAACATGTTTATTGACCCTTAACAATACAGTATGAATAACTTTAATTTTCCACTGTATGTACTGTCTAAAATATTACTGCATGTTAAAATAGCAACAGAGCGAAAAGAAAACGTTGACACACTGAAAAATCTTACACATAAGTGTAACGTACCATAGTGTCTGTAGTGTAAAATACTGTCTATTGTACAATAATACGTTCTTACTGTGAGTGAAATTTTAACAAAATGGGTCGAATGGCTCTGAGCCCTATGGGATTTAACTTCTGAGGTCATCAGTCCCCTAGAACTTAGAACTGCTTAAACCTAACTACCCTAAGGACATCACACACATCTATGCCCGAGACAGGATTCGAACCTGTGACCGTAGCGGTCGCGCGGTTCCAGACTTTAGTGCCTAGAACCGCTCGGCCACCCCGACCGGCAAAATTTTAACAGCTGTATATAACTTATTACAGTACCACGCTGACACACAACTGACTCACGTTGTGCAACAAGCGTTCTTCTATGGAGGATTCTGTAGTTTAAATCAGTCTCATGAATGTTGTTCATTTGATCAGGGAACAGCTTACGCTCTTCAACTGTTTTCGAATTCCAGCACTAATCCATTAGGAACAGTCTCGCCAGCAAATAGCTTCTCGCTGGAATTAATTATCTTCCGACAGCCATGTCTTTTTTCCACCGATATAGCTAGCTTTCACTTGCTGTAAAATTTCATTTTCTACATCTAATTTTTCATACGAAATAAGTGTCGTTTATTTTATGATTGGTGTAGGTGACGGGGAGCTATTTTCCTTCTCTCCTGCTCAAAACACACCCACAAAGCAGTGTATAGAATTACACTTTTACAGTTCTTCCAAGTTTTGTATATTTTCAGTTCATTCATATCATCAGTCGTCATTGTGTGACTTTCAATAATTTTCCTAATTTTTCTCCAGCCCTTAAAAAACAGTTATTTCGCCCACACCTGCGTGACTTTGACTTCCTTTGAAGAGACTCGCCTTAATAACCTTACAAGTACTTTCAGATTCTCCGTTAAAGATAGTGTCACATGTTTATATTTAGTTGATGCCATAATTTAGTTTCACAAACTTTGATATGTAAGAAGAACACTGTTACTAGTTTATTCAACGGGTGAGTAACACTCACTGGTGGAGCTAGAAAGAAGCTTTTTCATACTAAAACTGATTGAACTGGAGGGTACTTTCGGTAGCACTATCTGATCTCTCCAACCCTGTTCCACTCGCCAGTAGTGTGTGGGAAGAATTATTGTCAGTAATCCTCTGTATTGGCTCTAATTTTTCGAATTTTCACCTAATGGTCAATACACGAGATATATGTGTGTGGGGGGGGGGGGGGGGGGGGGGGAAGTAATACGTTGTCCGACTCTTCCTGAAAAGCGCTGTCCCGAAATTTCAATAGTAAATGTCTTCGTGTTGCACAACGTCTCTCTTGTAACTTCTGCCAGCGGAGCTTGGGTCGCATCTCGGTAACGCTCTCTCGCCAGTTAAAACTATCCCGTGACGAAACGCGCAGTTCTTCGTTGAAAAATACTCAAGAATCGGGCGAACAAGCATTTTAGAAGCCACTTCTTTCGTGGATGAGTTACATTTCCTTAAGATTCTTGCGATGAATCTGAATCTGGTATGTGCTTTTCACAATATCCGTTTTATGTGGTCGCTCTGGGTAGTTATGCCTAGATATTTTACAGCAGACGCTGTCTCCAGCTATTTGTTATCAATAGCGTAAGCCTGCAGAAGTGGATTTATTTTTCTGTCTATGCGCAGTACGTTACATTTATTTACGTTCAGGTTCAACTGCACCATTCGCGAATACTCTGCAGGTCGTTCTGCAAATTCTTACTATCTTCTGAGGTTTCTACTTTGGTGTAGACAAGTGCATCATCTGCGAATAGCCTTAAAGAGCGTCCGGCACCTTCTACTAGATCTTTTATATATTTTTAACAGCAACGGTACTAGGAGCGACGTGTTGAATTCTGTCTGCAAGAAAGTTTTGAATCCAATTTGCAAGTCTGCTCCGATAATGCAGATCAATATCGCAGACGATGAGTCACTGAGAAGTCCAAACAAATACCGGAAATGGGATCGTCAGACTAAGCGGGGAGTTGAACCATTCGATATAGGACTAGAGAGGTTCCACTGTAGTTAAATGAGTGAACGTAATTTTAACTAAATGTTTGTGTACTTAAAAAAACACTTGCATTTCGTCACACGAAAAAACAAATGTACTGTTTCATTGATGTTTATCACCACAGTGCCTGTTTTATGACAGAGATTTTTGGCACATTATCTTTTGAAGACAACCTCTTGGCATAGTCTCCAAGAGTGGAAAAAGGTAGATATTTATACATATGTTTCATTACCATCTTCTGGTGTTGGACAAATTTGCTTTAATAACTGATGTATATGGAAAAAGATATTATTCGAAGGAAACAAACTTTGAATCACTCATACTTTGTACACAAAAACATGTACTACACTATCCTGGTAATAATGAAATAATTATTCAAAAAATTCAAGTGTCCTATGGACAAGGACTGGCTCACAATTGAACTTTCAGTAATAGCTGTTGCGCAAATTGTTCACAAATTCTAATAACAATCAGAATAAAAATAGCTAAATGTTCAATTGCTGTAGTGAGCATTCTGTTGAAAACGATACTAAATTCCCAAACGCCTGTACCAGTTAAACTTATGGCTCTTGAAGATAGCTTGCACCGCATACAAGCTGCTGAATATTTAGTATGAAACACCAGCGAGGGATCCACTAGAAGTCTTTCGATGTCCATATCACCGCTGTAATAATGGCTTTTCTTTATATGAAGAACGTAGCCGCACTTACTCCAATTGGATGATGTGTAACTTTTTCACCAGTAGCGGTATTAATACAGTGGTCCGAGGTACTATAAATTCTAATCACTTATTTTTACAAAAGCAATTTTCCATCGTGGTTCTTAGAAGCAGAAAACATAACAACTATTCTGCTAGACTACTACTATGACTAATGAAAAATGCAGGATCGCGTAGCATCCTTTGTCCTGACTTACGTCACCCCTGATTATTCCTAGCCATTTCTCTCTCTATACATAATGATATTTAAGATGTTATGTAGTTCTTTGTTTTATATTTAAAAATTTCAACATCAGGTATTTTAATAACTAATATATTGTACTTACAACACGGAAACAATAAGTTATACTGCTTTATACTTTCATCGCTAGGTGATACTAACCTTCAGTACAGTTCATAACACGTGATATCACTCTGCTTTTTTCCGTACTATTGCTGCTAGGTCGCATATGCTTACATCTAACTCACTTTAACTCTGGTGCTCTCTTTCGGACAGATGGTCCATTCTAAATACGCGTTGCCAACTCATAAAACGCAATCTGATTTTGTGGAAAGCTAACGATATCCATTCATGTATCATTACAAACTGTAGTTAACAAAAATCACTTCTCTTGGATATTAAACTTTTTGCAAAAGAGTAACAAAATTAAATGAACGTGACAAGTCTCTCAGTATTGACTTCCAGTTCTCACAAAACTCCATTGTTGTGCTCATATATTGCAATGTGAGGATGAAATGGCGACATCATCAAGAGATCTTTCCGTTTTGCAACTGATAAACACGGAACACATCAGCCACGGTTTTCCTCTTCTGAATACATTGACATTTTTCCATTCTTTTGTTTCAAAGTAAGAATTTTTGATTATACCACAGTTGAAGACCTTATGCGGCAGCATTGATAACAATATTTCGTAAACTTCCTTAAAATAAAAGAAATTTGTTGTACGCATTGAAATTACTCGGAATGGGTGTCATAGTCTTAGCTGAATGAACAACCTTGTATAAATCTTGGGGATAAATTTCTTGATTACGTTTCTTAGGTTATCTATAATTGCAAAATCTCTGTCGAAGCTCAAAAAGTTGCGTTCACGCACCAAAAACTTGTGTGTTATATCTACAAACCATTCCACGCGGAGCATCAAGTAAAGGGAGAAGATATTGACGTATGTCGTTTGGAACTCCAGATCAAAGCACTGCTTGGCACAAAGACTACGCATCATCTAGGAATGAATGACTGAAACATTTTCTCCCTGACAGCGTGTAACACCAATAATTGACTAATTTTTGTATATTCCATATAAGTTCTCTGCTGACATTGTACCCTAGTGTATGTGCATAGTCAAGATCTTTGGTTGTGAAAATCTGTAATAAGTATGTTAATTATTCTTGCTTTTTAAGAAATTATATTGTAAATCTAGATCTGGTTTTATGTGTAATACTCTGGGAATGTAATAATTTGTAAAACCTCTGTACATTTTACTGGTCCGTAAGTACGGAAACTAAATGAAAAACCTGTAATAAAGCCCCACTACTACGGAAGTAGTTTGGCGGGACTGGAAAAGGTGGACTTGACGCGCAATTCGCTTGATTCCTTTGTGACGAGTGCTAATTCGAGTTCTGACTGGTTCTGGGTGGTCAGTGGCAGGCTTGGTCAGCTATTTTTGTTAGTTAGGATGTGTAAACTGAGGCAAGAAGAGATTTCAAGCATGTAAATTAGCTTTAGATGGAACATTCTGCAAACCATTCCAGTTTAAGGGACCCCATAAGCTATTTAACTTATGTGATAAATGAAAGTAAGGGCTCCTTCAAAGAAAGTGTAGCAATCAGTACAATCATTTTTATTCTGCACCAAATTTTTTATAAATAGTACTTGTACTGCCCATTTGTATAGAGTAACTTCATGAACAAATTTATGAAGCCCATAGTAATCAGTACTGTGACAAATCATGAACTTTTTGTGGTACCCGACCAGAGTGGCCGAGCGGTTCTAGGCGCTACAGTCTGGAACCGCGCGACCGCTACGGTCGCAAGTTCGAATCCTGCCTCGGACATGGATGTGTGTGATATCCTTATTTTGGGTAGTTAATTAAAGTAACTAGTTCATGCTATTGCTAGTCAGTCTTTGTTAGTAGGTACATATGCCATTCTGCATTTGCTCGTTGTACTGCACTGTACTTTTTGCCAATAAGTGTTATTGTGAAACAGCGTGTACTACCGCATTTATTGGCCATTCTATGAAATGGTTCAAATGGCTCTGAGCACTATGGGACTTAACATCTGAGGTCATCAGTCACCTAGAACGTAGAACTACTTAAAACTAACTAACCTAAGGGCATCACACACATCCATGCCCGAGGCAGGATTCGAACCTGCGACCGTAGCGGTCGCGCGGTTCCAGACTGAAGCGCCTAGAACCGCTCGGCCACTTCGGCGGACGGCCATTCTATGTTCTGCATAAGGCTTAGCTGTACTATTGTTTGCTAGAGCAAGTTGCTCTATAATAATAAGAGTAACTGTCTTAGAAGGGTTTAGTTAGGGTATAAAGTGGAGTTAGTGTTCTTAGGTGAACCGAGTATTAATATATAATTACAGTTTACTTTCGTATTAGTAGAACATGAGGTCAAAACTCATTTGCTTTGCTGTTGTTACTGTTTCACTTACTTCGTGATTACGAAATTATATTCCGACCCCTTGTCATTGGGTACAGTCACGGTCAGGCTAAATCCTTCACAGAAGATTCACGTTATCGGCTACTGCTAATTTGGTAACAGCCGGTAATGTTACTCTTGGTGCAGCGTGACACAACATTTCATTTCATTGGTTTCATTCACAATATACAGCAAATAGCATAAGTAATAAGCAAAAAACTAGCACAGAATGTTCAGCGGCGCGAGCTTGAAATAAATTTCTGTAAGATAGACAACATTAAACGTTACTTAAGGAAGTAAGATTCGAAACAGTAACAAACCTAAGCGAACAGAAAGCAGTGGCGAAGGGCGTGATGAGTAACGCTGTGGACATAGATAGTAGTTCAGGTGATCAGAAAACAGATGGCGCCAGCAGAATACTGTTACCGTACACTCAACATCACGATAATGTAAATAAACAAATCCAAATCTGAGGCCGTCCCAAATTAAACAGTAAAAGAAAGACGACGCAAATGATGAGGATGTTGTAGGTGATAGCGGTTATGTGAACGAATTAGTTGACATGTTAAGTTCGCCACAAATAAAGAAAGAACCGAATGAGACTTGTGAGATGGATTCAGATGACTACGGTTCGGTAGAACAGGACAGCGGAAAAACTTTAACGTGAAACACCTGTTTCAACTCTTATCCAAACGAATCGCGGAGCAAGTTTGCAGTATTGGCACTCAGATTAATGGTGTTGACAGTCAACTCAGAACTCATGTTAGTGGTATAGCTCGTACATGATACGGTGGCCGATGCGCAGTGAGCATCTTTCGCCCAAATCGCTGGGCGAGTTCATTCGTTTGTTTGGAAAGGGAGGCCGGTAAGGGTTTTCCACCTTTCGGCCAGTAAGCGATGACAGAATCGAGGAACGCCCCCTGAAAACTTTCTCAAACGATTTTACAGAAACTATTCGGTAAAAAATGTCATTTTTGCCCTTCTGATACCTTTATATGTTAGGTTCATGATAATGTGCCCATAATTTCATTAATGGTCATAGTTATTGTGATATTTACGCAAAAGTAAGACACTGCGCAAAATTCGGAAAAGTGTGCAATGAAAAATAAGGGCCGCTATGATTTTGCGTTTGGTTGCAGATTGCATGTTACGAATGAAATGTAGGCAACATACTGAATTTTTCTGTAGACTTCGGTAGAGGTATCTACTTGTCAACAGTCTCGAGAAAATTGATCGGATGTAGCACATTCGCTTGCTATCACGCCGAGCCAGCGATTAATCCAGTGCGAGATATCCACAACATTCTTCATATTTCATAAACGGTTTCAGATTTAGAAATGAGATTTTGGCTAATAATAGCATGCAAAGACGGGAGTATTTTACCATATCGTTTTTATATAAAACTTCATTATCTACCGTGTTATTCCAATAACTATAGACTTTCTTGGTGAAAGAATGTAATTTTTAATGGCCGTCGATAGCTGGTGAAACAAGAAATGCTATGGGTTTTGGAACAACATACGTTAAGACATTACAGGTTTTTCTAGTGCAGAGGACTGACTTTATTTTCCTCTGTTCCTCATTTAATAAAGTTAATAAATCACTGTTTCAGAAATCTCTCGCATTTGTGTCTGCACAACATGTAAGCGAGGTGAGACAGTTTAAACTCCGCTGTGCTTTGTCAAAATAAGCAAATTTTGACCTGATAGCCAGACAAATGTGCAGGTTTTACTCGAAGTTCGCTACACATGATGCTTCTCTAAAAATTACAAGTGGTTAAGAATCCGGGCGAAAACAAATCGCTACATTTTCGGCGGAATTCTTTTTAGATACTGACAAAAGCATAGGTGACAGCAGATCTTTTTAATAGTCGCCATTCAAATGTGAGCGTGAGGGTGGGAGGGGGGGGGGGGTTGCACTTAATATTTAAAAAATTGTGAGCGTAGGCTTCAGTTTGGAACGACGTTTCTCCTACAACGCACTGAGCGACCCCCACCACTGCCGCTTTCGTCACGTTTCCCCAGCCGACTACGCATCTAGAGGCCATGGCATTTTGGGCGCATTAAATCAGTAGCTTTAATGGTTAACTTAAGACACACGTTGTTAAAATTAGCAGGCAGATTGAAAAAGTAGAAGAAATAGTGGGTGTGTCGAGTACTGCAGGGACAAGTTAACGATATTAATGAAAGTTTCGAAGTTTAAATTTAAATATGCAAGAGAAAGTGAAACCTTTAGCAGTCACAAAAGTAGGCGAACAAGTTTTTGGTTGGAAACAGAAATTGTTGATGTATGCAAAAATAAAATCTCACAGTTGAGGAAAACTGTTTCTGACACCGACAAAGTTTTGGATAAAGAAGTTACCGATTGCGAACAGAAGTATGACAACAACTCTTCGCAAATTCAAGAAAAAATTTGAGCTTGGAAAGAAAATAAGAGTCACACCTGATGTTATCGGTAATGTGACACCAGTTAATAAATTATTGGAAGGCGAGCAATGTTTCGATCCCGCCATGAAACATAGTGGTTGGTGTCGGTTAGATTTTATAAAGAATTGCAAGGGATTTTTTCCTGACTTCTTGTGAAATCAGTAAAAAATAAATGTAGTGATCAGTTTCTTAGCAGGTGACGCTAAGCGCTGGGGACTGAACCTGTACACAGAGCAAATGACTTCATATCGTTAGGTAGACAGAGAAAGATTTAATGAAATATACGACACAGTTCCTGAACAAAGTATCTTGAACTAAGTTGAAGTATTTTGGAAGAAGTAGTGAAGATTATTATTTGTAAAGTTTGGCAGTTACATTCTTTTCTCTTAGGATTGTTACTGTTTCGAATCTTCCTTCCTTATGTAACGTTTACTGTTGTCTATATCACAGAAAGTTATTTCAAGCACGCGCCACTGGACAATCAGTGCTTGTATCACATTAGTTTTTTGCTTATTACTTACGTTATTTTCTGTATATTGTGAATAAAACCAATAAAATGTCCTGTCACGCTACACCAAGAATAACATTACGGGCCGTTACTGAAATTTTGTAGCTTCTTTAGTTTGTAGAACAGCCAAATCGGGATGATAAAGAGCATTTCATTCTGTTTATTTCAGAACCTTTTCGTGATTTGAAAAATTATACTTATCTACGGCGTTTTATGTAATTCTTAAGATATATTGAAAAATAAATTTTAGAATTACAGGGTATGGGAGGTGTAGCGAAATACCTCGCCCTTGGGGTATTTGACAAAAGCCTTCTTGACATTCCCAATGAGTCTTGGATCAAGGGAACACTGTGTGTGTGTGTGTCTGTGTTGGGGTTTATGGGCGCTCAACATCGAGGTCATTAGCGCCCTGACACACAGTAAAAGGAACGAATGTGGAGAGACCTAATGAAACTGAAAAACACACTCAAAGCAGGAAAAGAGGGAAAATACGACCTGAGAAGGTAAAACCTAAGGTAAGGGATAACATAGCGACAAGGATGACATAGGAAACCGTCAGTGTCTGGCCACTTACATAAAATATGGGCGAGCTTGTCACACAGGAAACAAGTTAAAATCCCCTCCCTAAAATCTTTGTAAAAACATTCGACATGGCACAGAACTTTAAAACTTTAACCACATTCGTCCGAGTGTTGCCTAAAAGAGTTGGCAGGTCCGCTGGCAAGGCAGCCGCGGCCCGCTGGTCAGAAAATAAAACGCAATCCAATAAAACGTGGCGCACAGTGACCTGGACGCCGCAAGCACCACACAGTGGAGGGTCCTCCCGCCGGAGCAGGAAGCCATGCGTCATAGGGCTGTGGCCTATTCGAAGCCGAGTGAGGAGAACCTCGTCCCGTCGATGGGGCTGAAAGGAAGTACACCACACACGCGTTGTGGGCTTGACTAGACGGAGCTTATTGTCAGTCACGTCCAGCCACTCGTCCTCCCACCGACACATGACTCGGGAGCTCAACAGCGAGGTGAGTGCATGCAGGGGGATAGCACACTGAGATACGTGTGGATCAAGACACGCTTCCTTGGCTGCGAGATCTGCCCCTTCATTCCCAGCAATGCCAACATGCCCCGGAACCCAGCAGAAAGCTACAACCTTCCCCAGTCGCTGTAGTCGGAGGAGGGCATCCTGGATGGTCTGGACTACTGTAACTGCCGGATATGCAGAGAGTAACATATCGTGAACTTACAAAGAAAAGGTAACAAATCCAGAAAAAAAGAAGAAAAACTGTTATACAGTATAATCTTTTTTGAAACATCTGATTTCGTATTTATATTCATTCCAGGATGATTATTACTTATACTCCAATTAGGCCTAAGTTACAACCCAACACGTAAAGAAAACCACTAGGTTTCCAACAGTCTGAAAAATTACTTCGAGATTCATTGTCTTCCGTTACAGGATTTTGCTAACTTATGGTTAATGAACCACTTGGTGGTCACCATAAACTTTGTTAGTGAACCGTGAAGAAACTGTTTTTCTTTTAATTATTTTTTGTACTGAGTATCATCTTTTAATAAATTTTAACATTGTCTCTCAATATTAACGCTTTTATGCTAGATAAAATGCTTAGAACAATTTGTTTCATGTACCCGCAGTACCATTTGTTCCATGTTCTCTTAATTGTTTTCTTTTGGTTGTGCCATTTTCACATCCTTGACTGGGCTCTAAACTGTACTATTAATTTTACAGAAAATACCCGAGAAATGTTTAAGTAATTATTTATTTTGTTTTGGTTATCATGAATAAGAAGTCCCCTTACTAGCATTTATTTCACAGTTTTTCCTCATATCTAGCTGCATTATTTTACCTACTCTACTAATAATTGTACTCATACCCAAGCAATATGTCCTAAGCGCACTCCTTTGGCAGTGCCAATCATTCACTTACACAGTTCTTCAGAGTTAGCGATTACTGTTCGCTATTTACTGATCGCCTTTGAACCGAATACACTTTCCTCTGTTACAGAATTAATCCTGTTTTCAAATTACTCACATTTACAGGTGCAAGCACCCCGGACTTGCCCTGCAGGTCTGCTCAGGCTCGACTGACTGCCTGCCATTCCTAAACTAAAGGCATCAAACTGCTTCCCGTTTGTAATGTGGAGCATCCCCATGTCATCCATGCTAGTCCATAGAGCCAAGAAGACTAAGGGCAGGTTAGATCTGTCTGGTACGAGGTTGATATCTGTACCCTTAGACGGCGGTGTTAAGCTTGGCGATCCCCATGGTGTTGTTCGAGAAGAATGTGTTAAATGCCAACACGGGGTTTCACCTTCTTCCTTCTCTCATCACTTCACAACACAAACATGACACTACACTATACATTCACTATACAATCATTAACTTTACTCTCTGACGATGGTCTTGTTTCTGTAAGCATAAGAATCGAGTAATAGGAGAAAGAGAGTGGAACAGGCGGTATCTGCAAGTGGTAGTTTATTTAAGAACATCTGGTGAATACCATATGATGATCCGAGTTAGGGGTCTAGAGATATTTTAATTTTAATATAGTGCTGAAAAAAGAATTCATCTTAGCGTCCAGAGACCGAAGGTAACCATTGTCGCGAGTTGCAACGAGAGAGAGCCCAGGGACATCAAATTGTCATAGCGGCATATAGAGCACGGCGACGGAATGTTCTCGGGAAGCAATTATAGTATACGAAACGCACAAACTAAACACCAGACGCAATTTGCAAGGGCAGACACCCCTCAGCAACAAGCACCTGGACGAGTCCAAGGCACGGTCGACCAAGGAAAGAAAAACAGACCAGACGAAAAACACGTTTTAGGAGAACAAGAACGAAGGGAGAATTATTTCACATAGTATTCGGGAAGAGTTTCCACTGGCGGAACCGATGTAGAACACTACAATTGTTATAGGAAAATTATTAGCAAAGTGGTTTGACTGACGTCGCAGAGGCCCAGAATGTTATAGGGAGGAGTGACAGACCATGGCCTCGAGAAGAACGCATCGGGGCTTTGCCGAGGTCGGGCCTACGTCAGATGACAGATCACCTTAGTTACGTCATATGCTTTGTATATCTTCTTTTGATGTTGACATACCGTCAAGTGTTGCTTCTAATTGGTGCTTCATAGTCCATTTTTGATGGTGCCAGTGTCTGCAAACTTAGAACGACACAGATTGATTGACATTATAGGTCATCACTTAACTGAATGTCGGTAAGTTTGGTGACACTGATTACCTACTTGTGTGCTGGCCAAGTGTGCTGGCCTAGTATTGCGACAGTTTTGTCGATGGTGGTCTTCTGGTTACGACTATGAAGTTAGCGTATTTTGTGGCTTGAAGAAATGGCGTGACTCATGGCTCTTAAAACGTCTTGGTAGTTCATGTCTAAGTGTTGCCTAGCGAAGTGGTGACTGCGTTGTCATGAGCAGGTAGCTAATCCAATAGGTCTGAGTTTTCTTGTGAAACGGAATAAGTTTCTGTCGCCCAAGCTCCTTGAATCCTAATGACTACTACGTCAACGTTGCATGAATGTTGTGCCACATGTACGTACATCAACGTAAGTGGAGGACAAAGGGCTTCAATAATATATTTGATTTTACCTGATTAGTTCCTTTTTTACTTAATTGGTGCAAAGACCATATCTGGAGCAATGTCGTATTCAGACAAAGTTTAATCAGGTTCGCATACAGGATCTCAGCGTAAGAGCAACTGCATCACAGATAGGGGTAGGCAGGTTAAAAGGTCGGGAATGTGTGGCTGGACTTCATGTCATCCAAGGTAGGTCTACGTTGTAACACTCCCCTATTAGATCACTGCTTTCAGTCACAGGCAGTAAGTTCTTGGCGGGTTCTTTCTCTAGTTGCAACCTGATATTTGTATAATGCTTGAATAGGAAATGCAGTCTGAAAACAAAGGAAGTGGGTTACACTACACTTTTTCGACCACTGCTTGAATACTGCTCGCCGGTTTGGGATCCGTACCAGATAGGGTTGATAGAAGAGATAGAGAAGATGGAACGGAGAGCAGCGCGCTTCGTTACAGGATCATATAATAATCGCGAAAGCGTTACGGAGATGATAGATAAATTCCAGTGGAAGACTCTGCAGGAGAGACGCCCAGTACCTCGGTACGGGCTTTTGTTGAAGTTTCGAGAACATACCGTCAGTGAGGATTCAAGCAATATATCGCTCCCTCCTACGTATATATTGCGAAGAGACCATGAGGATAAAATCAGAGAGATTAGAGCCCACACAGAGGAGTACCGACAATCGTTCTTCCCACGAACAATACGAGACTGGATTGGAAGGGAGAACCGATTGAGGTACTCAAAGTACCCTCCGTTACACACCGTCAGCTGGCTTGCGGAGTATGGATGTAGATGTAGATGTAGATATGTAACGAGTTAGGATAATTAAAATCAAGCTGCTAAAACAACACTAAGTTCATATTCAAGGGGAAGTAAACCATGTTCTGAACTCTCGATTTCCGCCTCGGTAGCTGCGCGGTCAGCGCGGCGGATTGCTAAGTGAGGGGGTCCAGGTTCGATTCCAGTCGGGGTCTGAGATCTTCTCCGTTCGAGGAGTGGATGTTGGGTTGCCCTTACGTCCATATCGTCATAACTGACACTCCACTCTTGGAGAGGGCTGAAGGGGCAGGGGCACGGCCCAAAAGCCAATGGGAAAAATACACCACATATACACATGAGTCACAAATCTCAAATATCTGCAAGAAAAGAGGCCGAAGTGTGAGGAAGAAGAACATCCTTTCCGACTAGATGACTGAACCTACCCCATTGGTTTTCCCCGGCAACAATTCCATACGACCTTTAACTTACTTTTTACTTATGGACAAAATCGTTAGGCCTGTATAGACATCTGAAAAGTTTTGTATTAAAGTGAACAGGTGAAAAGTATCAAGTGCACTTGTCTCGTTTTTTCTTATAACAAAATGCGTCATATTTCGTACCTTTCCTTGTCAGAACACGATAAGTTCGAACGTACGTGTCAACTCTTCAGTTGTGGCGGATGCACCGGACAGCAATCAGATACATTGCTGTGAATTATTGAAGACATTTCTAATAAACCAATTATTGTGAAACTTCGGATAACATCTTGTAAAGTTGACAGTTAACAACAGTGAAAATTTCAGCTTTATGCATAGAGTAATGTGCGGTATCAGAGAATTTACCTTAAACATAGAATTTATTACTGTATTTGATAAATTACTCATTAAGGTGAGTAATTTCTATCTTAGTAGCTCGGCAAAAGGAAACAGCACCGCCGTACATCTCCCGTTGATACTCCACATGCGTAGCATCTGTTGTTCAGAATCCGCTTCATAGAGTTCGGCCTTGACAGTCGACGATGTAGGATACAGCAGTTATACTTAAATAAAGAGCCATATGTGGCAAGTAACAAGAGCGGAGAGCTACTGCGAATATGTCCACTTTAAGGTATACCTTCTGTTGCGCAGTAGGAAAATGTGGCCACCGCTACGTTCATCGTGGGGTTTAGGAGGCACGTTTTTTAAGTGGGTACGATTCCATTTTTTGCCACTTGGGTACGAGATCGGGTTGCTAGCGATAGTTCTCACACCCTGTATGACAGATTGCAGAAAAGAAGATTTTCGCTGTCGAACGAAACTGCACCAACGCTCACGATCCTGTCATCATTTCTCGCAGTGTGAAACGGAACTTCATGTTCGCTACGATCATGTAACTGCAGTAGACAAATCTCGTTAGGCTTCATTTGTTCGAGCCAAGGTGACATTTCTCAGCATGTGTGGCTACATTGAAAGGTGGCTACACTGAGCCACAGCGCCAGAAATTGCGCCAAAGAGTATTATTCAGCCGCCTCCACTGGCAGTGCTTGTCGAGAACTCGTAGTGTGTGCTTGCTGAGATGTAGTGAAAAGTTCTTGTCGAGAAGTCGTAGTGGAGAGTGCTTGTTCCATGTTTTATGCAGTTGTTTGATGGGATAGACAGCAGATGTTGTTCTAATGGAGATATTGTAATGATCAGAGTGCTTTTCGTCAATATATATGAAGGTAAAATATTCCCGTTTTTTTTTCATTATTTCCATGTCTTAAATAATGCGTCATTACAGGTTCAGTCAACAAAGCATCTGACTTGTGTTCTTGTATTAGAGTGTAATTCTGGTTTTCTTGCGCAATTATAGTATTTCAATTTTTTTTAATTACTTCAGTATAAATGATATTTAAAATTTCTTGTCTTATTGAAGAAGAACCGTACCAGATGTGTACGTTGAATCACACTTCCACACACAGAACAGTTACACTTGTGCTTTGTTGTTGCGTTGGTTTTATAGCTGCTGGGGACTTAATTAATTAATTGTGTTAACGGAAAATTTCATTCCATTCTTTATTGTTATTCTATGCAGTCAGATTGCGTACTAAAACTAGTCAGGGCCAACCGTTTACGAGACTTCGTAACCGGACAGACAGCTACTAAATCAAAAAATTAGAAGTATTTGTATTTCATTATATTTAAATAAGCCCCCATGCACGTGGCGACCGCTGCTTCGGATCGTCCCTTGGAATTCTTCTGATTGTAAAAATAGTAGACAGTAGTATTGTTGTAGTAATTTGTAGTTTAGTAATTGTAGTCTATATTGCATGTGTAGATTTGGTAATAGGCATTCTTCTAATGGTATTTTGCAAAATTAATTTTTTTGTTGTCTTGTCTACGGGTTTGATAATTTAGTGCAATTATTTCGATTGTTCGTTAATCATGTTTGAGGGAAGCATTTCGTGTGAATGGTATTGTTGGTGATAACGTGTTATATTCTCTGTAATTTTCGTATTGTGACGAGTGTTGTATGTTTTGTAAATGATTACGCGATCGATGAAAAAGGCGAAAATGATGAATAGTGAGAATGACGAAATTGTTGCCATGGCGAACTCGCCAAAAAAGGACAACAGTATGATGAATAATGAAGTTGAAAACAATTTAATAAGTCGGGAAACAGTTCAAAATTTTTCACAATCGAAAAATTTTCAGATTACATGGTTAACGGCAGAAGATATGGAGCAGTTGATGGGTGCAATATTAAATCTGGGGTCACAGTTGGAATCTAAATTTAAAACAGAGATTGGAACTTTGGCAACACAGCTAGACTCACAAATAGGAACAATTAAAACAGAGATAGGAACAATTATAACTGGTATGGGAACAATGGAAACACGGTTAGACTCAGTGGAATCACAAATAGGAACTATTACAACTGGTATGGGAACAATGGAAACACGGTTAGACTCAGTAGGATCACAAATAGGAACAATTAGAACGGAGATGGGAACAATGGAAACACGGTTAGACTCACGAATAGGGACATGTTTCAAAAATATGAAAGATGAATTAAAGAAAGAAATCAGAGAAGAAGTACAACAGATTTTGAATTCTCACAATAATAGATTAATTGCAGTAGAAATCAGACAAAAGGAACAGGATAGAGAACAGGAGGAAAGAGATCGTGTGATAGTACAGAAATTTTCAGAGTTAAATTTACAACGCGCACACGATAAGGAAGAAATATTTGAGAGAATCGCGGAATCCGTAACAAATGACAGAATAAATAACCTAACACAACAATATGAACAGTTAACTACCAAGTGTGTTAATACTGAAACCCGAGTCGCGACACTTACGGAAGACGTAAATAAACAGAAAGAACAAATAAGTGATTTATCGCAAAGAGTCGAGGAGATTTCAGACAAATTGACAAGTCTTAGTTTAAATGGGACAGAGATTCAGATGATACAGCACCAATGCCATTTGCAGAAACCGAAGAGTACCAGAACATAAATAAGCATGTTGAAAATCAGGGAAAATTTAATGAACGCGTCAAAAGGGAATTTGAGGCATTACGAAAGCAAGTCAAACAAATTGAAGGCGAAATCGTAGGAAAAGACAGCAAAGGAAATTTAGAATCACAAATAGCAGAGGGGTTTGAAGAAAATAATTTGTTTCATTTACGGGATGCAACAAGAGAGCGCCAGGCGCGTGAACTTGACAATAATCGACATTCGGACTGGAACAGTCGCGGTAGGTCTTTGTCGCCACGAGGAGAAAACTTTGACTATAAACACTTCTTGACTGTTCGGAAATTTAAGATCTTCCGTAATTCTAAGAACGACACACATCCATGTTCATGGTTAGATCAATTTATGTACGCACTTCCACCAAATTGGCCACTAAGTCACAAACTAGAATTTATGTGCGGCTATTAATGTCCTCAGGGGATTCACTACACTAAGTGAATATGTGTCGTAGGGTGCATAGGGCCCCGAGCTGTAGTGGTGCTATTTCCCTTTTAGTTTTCTGCACCGCTGCCTACTCTTTTACTATTCTTTGCATCTGTCAAAACAACTCTTCGACTATCAATCTATCTAGAGAATCGGTAAAGAATAACCGGATATGACTATTTTACCTAAAAGTGATTTCGGAAATTACCGTTTGGACTTATTGTACCTTCAGCAGCATTCATTCGTAGTTTAAACGACATTTTACCTGTTTATCTTCGTGACAATATTACTTCATAAGTTGACGATATTCTTATTGCTAAACATTCTTGGAGTGAGCACAACAAAATTTTGGATTCATTATTACGTATTTTTGCAAGAGTTGGGATTACAGTGAACTTGGAAAAATCTGAATTTGGTCGTTCTCAGTTGAAATTTCTCGGTCACATTATTTCTACAGAAGGTATTCTTCCTGATCCAGAGAAACTAGATGCTATTCGTAATTATGCTGTTCCTACCACAAAACGTGATGTTCGTAGTTTCCTTGGTGTCTCTAACTTTCTTAGACGCTTTGTTAGATTGGACAATTTGGCCACACCTCGTTTTTGCGAACTATCTGGAAAGTTCATTTTAAATGAAAATCGGTTGACAACTCTGTTTGGTTAGTTTGTATTCCTGATGAGTGTGTCAATAAATTGATTTGGTACACACATTTCAGTTATGCACACTTTGGTCCCAGAAAATGCTTTCATAAATTACGAGAAAATTGCTACTTCAGTAATATGGAAAAACATATTCGATCTGTTCTGGCCAAATGCAAATTATGTCAAAAGGCTAAGCCGCCAACTATTTCTCACAGAGCACCATTGTTTCCTATCATTCCAGCAAAATTAAAGGAGATGGCTGCAGTCGATTTGTTCGGTCCAGTGGTTGGTTCTACTAATGGTTTTGCGTACATTTTAGTAGCAGTGGAACTGACATCAAAATATGTGTGTTTTACACCTTTACGCAAAGCAACAGCTCGTTCAGTATCTAATGCTTTCATCAAACATTTTCTTAAAGAAGTGGGTCATGTTGATAGGGTTATATCAGATAATGGATCACAGTTTCGTTCTAAAATATGGCTTCGTACTCTACGGCGTCGTAAGATTAAACCAATTTTCATTTCACTTTTTCACCCTCAATCTAACGCTTCAGAGAGATGGATGAAGGAAATCAATAAATTGTGTCGACTTTATTGTCATCAGAATCACAGAACTTGGGATCAGTATCTTCATATTTTTCAAAACATTCTGAATGAACTCCCTAATGATTCAACTTCTTTACCGCCTATATTGATATTAAAAAATAAAGCACCGACAAATCGCATTTCTGAAATCGTTCCTTTTCCGCCTACACGGAAACTGCGACATTCTGAAGTTTTCAACCTGGCTCTACAAAATATTGTGTCTGTGGCTGCTAGAAGAGAGAAATCAGCTAAGCGTCCTGGTCGTTTAAAAACTTTTTCAGTTGGCCAAAAGGTGTTAATTAAGTCTCATCGTTTGTCTCACAAAGGAAAGGGCTTGTCTCGCAAATTTTTTCTGCTTTATAACGGTCCATATAGAATTCGCAAAATTATTCATGATAACACTGTTGAAGTAGAAACTCTTAAATCTCAGCGCTCTAAGGGAATACATCATATATCTAACGTTAAAATTTTTGTGGAATGATATACTTTTGAAAAATTTTTGTGGAATGACATACTTTAGAGAAACTAACAGCTACTTGTAAACATGCAGAGAATATAAGGATACCGCGCTGTGTTTTGGCGGCGGCACATACTCAAAGCAACAGTCAAGTCTGCGCGCCGCACAAGGCAGTCGTTGACCGTAAACAATCGCTTTCTACGTCACGCGCCTACAGCTGATCGAGCGCTCAGTGCGAATGCACTGACAGCCGTAAACAAATACACAGTCTAATTCCTCCGATTAAATTCAGTATAAAGCTATAGTGACTTGATGGATTATGTTATTAACGTTCAGTATTTTTCAGGATACGGTTCTATAAAATATTTAAGAACTTCAGGTAAATTCTGTGCGTGTCCGACGTTAAGACGACTTGCTATCGAGAAAATTTCAGGAAGAATGTTATTTCCAAGAAGAAACTAATAAACTAAAAAGGTAACGATTAATTGAGTTTATTTTTCGGGTAACATATTTCCACTTAGGTACGTACTTTAGACGTAATTTGCTGCTCGCGATTACGTGATTCATACTTTGTGCTAAATTTTATGTTCTATGAATTTAGTTGTGAAGCGACGTGCTTGCGTACATTAACTGATTTTGACAATGTTTTATTAATGAACAGGGTTGTTACTTATGTATATTATGCATCGCTTGGCTGCACTGCTTTTTCACTGACGTCATATTTTTTTTATTATGCGCCTGCTGTGCTTATTTATTTAAATTATAATTGTCACCTGATTAATTGTGCTGATATGGTTATGTATATAAGTTATACTTTGTGATTTACCTGCTTGCGCCTTCATGTTTACTTATTAAGATTACATATGAACATTTATTTGCTTATGCTGATATGATGCTAATGACCTGTTTATTATGTAAGATATATATTTGCTGTTTTGCTTATGGATTGCATATTTACACATTTCTGTTTTGTTGTCATAACTACTCTTCAATTTAGAATATAGCAATGCTGATGTACAGTGTACGAACATAGAGTTTAGGTTACACTATGGTATTAATTATTGTTCACTTGGCAGAGCCTCGTTGTAGGGATTGTGCTGTATCCACTTGTTGACATTCTGTTCTCCACTGGTATATTTACTCGCTATTGCATGTTTTGCTTACGCTCAGTGCCTTATATTTTTAAGATAAGAAAATGAACTGCTATAATTCGACGAACGACATTAGTACAAGAAACTTCATAGAAGTCACATGAGCTGGAGGTTTTATGGAAGCTGTAGAAATTTATTCTAATAGGAAGGAAGCTAACGATATGACATACCAACACTAGGGTTAGACCATTGACAGTTATTACACTGCATTCTTCGTGAGCAATAGGAAGTGACACTTGACACAAGAAATACTCCACATGTATGTTTCTGATTTGCCATGATTCTTGAAGTGGTGTACACATTATGAAATATTACTATCATTCATACTACGTAATCGTACTTAATCACTGAGAGTTATTCGAACTAAAGTCTGTCAGAGGTCATGTATGCATTTTTTTTTGTTTAATGATGGACAAGGTAACCAAAAAGTACTTTATAATTCATAAT
Source organism: Schistocerca serialis cubense (assembly GCF_023864345.2). Taxonomy (NCBI): domain Eukaryota; kingdom Metazoa; phylum Arthropoda; class Insecta; order Orthoptera; family Acrididae; genus Schistocerca; species Schistocerca serialis. The sequence continues at coordinate 971,932,284 of NC_064638.1, forward strand.
GAGTAGAAGATTTGTCTCAGGTGGACTACACAGAGGTTGTGTGTGGACATTGTGTCTTCGGATTGTATGGGAAGATGAACTGAAGTTTGCACTAGGCTTTTATCTGTACTTGTTCGAGGAGACTGACTAGAGGAAAGAGTTGTTATGGAAGTGAAATGATATTGGTGCTAAGGTTTATATGTATCGACGTATTGAAGAGGTATTATTGAGGTATTGAGATTATGTGAAGTTGATGATTATTGGAGTTTTGGTGGACAAGAGGTAAGGTAAATGATATTGATGATAAGGTTTATATGTATCGACGTAAGAGGTGTTATTGAAGTATTAAGATTATGTGATGCTAATGATTATTGGAGTTTTGGTGGATAAGAGGTAAAGTAAGTGAGGAGCATATTTTTTTTTGTTGGTTTTATGGAACAAGGAGGATGAAGATGGCAGACGAGAAAACTAAAGTGGAAGGAAGATTGTCTACACACACTTTGTTAAATCAATAAGCAGTACATATTTTTTTTTTTTTTTTTTTTTTTTTTTTGGAGAGAGAGGAAGTAATTGCACATCTTGGCACACTGACAGTTGTTCAGCAACTATACATTTTGATTTGGCTTGGCAAACATTGGTATTGACATGATGACTATGACGTTGACTAACTATTATTTACTGTTATACACTATGACACTACTACTTGATACACAAGTTGAACATCAAATTTTGACAGAATTGCATTTACACAGTTAACACTATTCAATTACACAGTAGTACTTAATGTGGATGAAAGATGAGTGAGTGTGTTTTGTGTGTTTTCCCTTCCTAATCCCAGATAAGTGGTACCGACTTATCTCCTACATATTATTTTACTTGCTTGTTGTGACTTGCACTGACACCCATAAATATTATAGGTTTACTGATATTTGTGTATTCGTAATATTTAATATGACAGTTATCTGATATCATTTGTGTGTTTATTAGAATTTGTATGTTTAGTGTAAGAGCATTGATAATAATTTTGTAAAAGCAATTGTGTGTGCATTCAAACTATTGTTCACGCCTGAACTGTCTGATTAGTGATGGTGAATATTATGGACTGTTACCTGCATTTGTTCAACATAATGGGTGCCACTTAGAAATGTTTAATTTCTGCTGATGAACTGTGTGATTAGTGATAGTGAATATTATGGACTGTTACTTGCACTTTTTCTACATGATTGGTGCCACTAGGACATGTTTAATTTCTGCTTATAAACTCTGATGAACAGCGTGATTAGTGATAGTGAATATTATGGACTGCTGTCTGCACCGGTTCAACATTACTGAGTGCCACAGATGGAACTGCTTCCACTGAAATGAAGTCGCTTGTAGGTGTCTGCACCTGTTCCACATTACTGGGTGCCACTGATGGACTGCATCTATTGAAATAATGTCACTTGTTGGTGTCTGCACCTACTCAACATTGCTGGGTGCGACTAATGGAACTGTTTCTGCTGAATGATGTCACTTGTTGGTGTCTGCACCTGTTCAACATTGCTGGGTGCAACTGATGGAACTGCTTCTATTGAAATGATGTCACTTGTCAGTGTCTGCACCTACTCAACATTGCTGGGTGCCACTAATGGAACTGTTTCTGCTGAATGATGTCACTTGTTGGTGTCTGCACCTGTTCAACATTGCTGGGTGCAACTAATGGAACTGCTTCTACTGAAATGATATCACTTGTTGGTGTCTGCACCTGTTCAACATTGCTGGGTACCACTGTTGGAACTGCTTCTACTGAGATGATGTCACTTGTTGGTGTCTGCACCTGTTCAACATTGCTAGGTGCCACTAATGGACTGATTCTACTGAAATAATGTCACTTGTTGGTGTCTACACCTGTTCAACATTACTGGGTGCTACTGATGGACTGCATCTATTGAAATAATGTCACTTGTTGGTGTCTGCACCTGTTCAACATTGCTGGGTGCCACTAATGGAACTGCTTCTGCTGAATGATGTCACTTGTTGGTATTTGCACCTGTTCAACATTGCTGGGTGCAACTGATGGAACTGCTTCTATTGAAATGATGTCACTTGTCAGTGTCTGCACCTACTCAACATTGCTGGGTGCCACGGTTGAAGCTGTTTTTACTGAAATGATGTTACTTCTTGCTGTTTGTACCTGTTGACCATTGCTGGGTGCTACTGCTGGAACTATCAACTACTTGTTTGTTTTGAATAATTAAAAGCATTTTATGTGAACATTTGTATAAACTGATTTTTTGTGTATCGTGTAAACTATTATGTAAAGTCACATGTATGAAAGAATTTGTATTGCTTACTGTATTTCATATATTAGATTATTGAAAGGTCAGTGCAAAGCCAAAATTTTATCTAATTATGTGATATTTACGTATTAATATTATCTTTTATTTTTGTCTGTATTTTTGTGGACGAATTTGGTGGTATTTTCACCACCAATGCTGGCAAAAATACCATCAAATTCTGGCCCGTGGAGGAAGGGCATATGTAAGGTGGCTACACTGAGCCACAGCGCCAGAGATTGCGCCAAAGAGTATTATTCAGCCGCCTCCACTGGCAGTGCTTGTCGAGAACTTGTAGTGTGTGCTTGCTGAGATGTCGTAGTGAAAAGTTCTTGTCGAGAAGTCGTAGTGGAGAGTGCTTGTTCCATGTTTTACGCAGTTGTTTGATGGGATAGACAGCAGATGTTGTTCTAATGGAGATATTGTAATGATCAGAGTGCTTTTCGTCAATATATATGAAGGTAAAATATTCCCGTTTTTTTCATTATTTCCATGTCTTAAATAATGCGTCATTACAGGTTCAGTCAACAAAGCATCTGGCTTGTGTTCTTGTATTAGAGTGTAATTCTGGTTTTCTTGCGCAATTATAGTATTTCAATTTTTTTAATTACTTCAGTATAAATGATATTTAAAATTTCTTGTCTTATTGAAGAAGAACCGTACCAGATGTGTACGTTGAATCACACTTCCACACACAGAACAGTTTCACTTGTGCTTTGTTGTTGCGTTGGTTTTATAGCTGCTGGGGACTTAATTAATTAATTGTGTTAACGGAAAATTTCATTCCATTCTTTGTTGTTATTCTATGCAGTCAGATTGCGTACTAAAACTAGTCAGGGCCAACCGTTTACGAGACTTCGTAATCGGACAGACAGCTACTAAATCAAAAAATTGAAGGTATTTGCATTTCATATTTATTAAAAAAAAGCCCCCATGCAACATATATCTATAATACGTGTCGAGGCTGACATGCATAGGACCCAACTTGTAATTTAGCCATTGTTTTAGATATTACTCGTATTCTAACTTAGGAGACTTGTAAGCATACATTAGGTAGATGCATACGCGTCACTGCGTTCAATGCTCTGTAAACATCGTATGGTGCGCCACTGTTAAGTTAGGTGGGGGCGGCGATGCTGCTGGTATCAGCTGGCGCAACTCCAGCACATGCCCTCACGCCGCATTAATGTGGAGCGCACAGAAAACTTGCGAGGGCACGCCGTGTCGCTGAAACACACGAGAGCGCCACCCGTTGTTGCCACTTCGTGTCTACCCTTTTCTCTTGCACACTTTATTTGATATTGTGGAGGCGACATCGTTGGCTTTGTACTGATGTGTATATAAAGCACGGAGGAAAAGGCATGAGATGTAAGTCGGTAGCAAGGATAGACAACGAAGTTTTGTTTTAGTGATTTCTATTTGTTCGAATGTCCATAAAGATCAATGTCTTACATAAAAACACGAGTACTGAGAACACTCTAATATTATAATTGTTTTTGTTTTGTTTTTGTGGGGTCTATATACTCAACTCGTTTTTAGAATTAAACCATGACCCTAGTAGCTTTTATTTTCCGTGTAATTCGCCAATTTCACCGGGGATCACTTTCAAGCACAGGTACTGAAAGCTTAAGATACGATCTGGAAAATGATCCACGGTTGAAACTGGGCAATCGCAAGGAAAATAAAAAGAATACAGCCTGCTTGGTCCATGTTTTCATTCTCAGAACATTGTAATTTCCTTAGTGTCTTTTTTTTTATTTAGGGCAGGCAGGCTATCTTTGGAAAAGTTCGGCAATGAGCGTAATTAAATTTACGACATTAAGAGTAATTGTTTGCAGTAGAGGTCTGTCGCTGTAAGTATTATGTGTGGCAGCCAGTTTAGACTAAATGCCACATGGGCTAGTAAGGGATCTTGTGAACTTTTCCGTTCTGTGGTATAAAGTAAGAGCAGCGACCAGAGGCTAAGAATTAATGCTTGCTGCTTATAGTTGAAAAAAAAAACAATAACTTCCCCTCGTTTTAGAACTGTTTGCCGAACCGCAACTCGAACCTGGACAGGGCAAGATCCCAGAACATCTCTGGAAGGAAAAACAAATCCTAAAACGGAAACAGTGTTGTAACTGCTCTTCTCATTAAGTCACAAAAAGTTGTAACACGAATCTACAATTTCCTTCACTTCCGTAATGAACACAGTTATCAAGTTATCATAAACTGCCTGTACGGTGGAGGTTCGAGTCCTCCCTCGTGCATGGGTATGTGTGTTTCTCCTTAGGATAATTTAGCTTAAGTAGTGTGTAAGCTTCGGGACTGATGACCTTAGCAGTTAAGTCCCATAAGATTTGACACACATCTGAACATTTTTGCCTGCACGGTTGCCAAGTTGTCATAAACTGCCTGTAAGAAACATTGAACTTTAATTAGTGAGAGCAATAAGCTGCTTTGTTTTACCTGGGCACCTAATTCATACTTCGTTAAATGAAAACCACGGTGATTCAAAGGGGCTTAAATTTCGTTTAGAAAGTTCTTGTTGTTGGTGTTTAACGAACACAACGAGACCAAAAAATGCTTTATTCTGAAATAAAATTTTGCTAGAACAGTGGTTATGTTTATTTGGATATCTAAAAGATTTAATAAGTGTCATTTCCCTTACAACAAAGTCACTCCCTACCTTTTTTTCTATCTTAATTTTAATATTTTTCCTTAACTCTGCAGTCATAACTCCACATCTGATTTTTGTTGTTAAAAATTTCGGATATTTCAACTTTTCCTAATTGAATAGTGTTTATTTTTTTTACCAGTCGACATGGACACGGTTTACAAGAAATCGAGATTTCAGATCACTACAGTCACATCACCATATGATGAGATTTACAGAACAGTAGGCGACACGTCTTACCTGGCCGTAGCCTTGTGCTTGTCGTCTGGCTGTTGAAGACAGCAGCCGCTATTTGTTATCTGCCTGGGGTGAAGGGAGGGCGGGAGAAGGGGACTTTGTTCACCCTGGAGATCGTGGGATGGTCTTTCTCTAATCGTTATAAATAGATCTTTAATTGAACCCTACTATACCTGCCCAAGACACGTGTTTTCCAGTTCTTACTGAAAATAAACGTTGCAAAATATCTGCCATAAACCAGCACATTACAGAGGAATGCTATTAGTAGGGGCAGGAAGTGGCCAGTGGGAATGCCTGCACTCTGCTTCTGGAATTTACTGGCTGAAAGACATGGAAGGTAAAAGAATATTGTGGAACAGTGCTGAAGACTGCGAAATCAGAAGTGGGTGAGCAGGGCAGTAGTACAGTTTATGGGCCCTGGAGAGCGCAGGAGAAGTTCCAAGACTGAGCGTTAGGGAGTAGGTGGTCCTCAACAATCAGTAAAGTTTCGCAGGGGGAAGGGTTTGAAAGACTATGTAAATACGTTACTTAAGCTGCCAGCTTTCTAAGTGGGTTTTAGTTTATTGATCATGTGCACACTCAATAGAAAGAGGCTACACGATAGAGTATGGAGCCATTAGCTCCTTGGAGGTGGTGTTTAATGAATGAGATGGGCTTGGTAACGCTTAACAGAAGACAAACAAATTCAGTTTGCTCCGTTGTGTTGGATCTGAGCGTGTCATGGGTAACATCGCTGGGGGTGTTAACAATATGGAGCGATCAAAAAGTTTCCGTTTGAAGACCGTACAGTCCAGAGTCGGTGAGCTAAGCAAGCAAAATCGCCGTCACCATTCAGACAATCCTCTCACCGACACACCAGGTTGAAGTTACCCGTTTGGTAAGACACCGTGTCTCGGTGCGCGAAGACGTTTGTAAATATCTGCTCCACATCGGCGTCTGACTGGTATCGTCGACCATTCGAGGCTTTTCTTAAGGCTTCGAAAGCGTGATAATCGCATGGGGAAAGATAAGTACTATAGTAGTATCTGTCAGACGCCGATGTGCAGCAGGTATTTACAAACGTCTTCGCGCACCGAGACACGGTGTCTTACCAAACGGGTAACTTCAACCTGGTGTGTCGCTGAGAGGATTGTCTGAATGGTGACGGCGATTTTGCTTGCTTAGCTCACCGACTCTGGACTGTATGGTCTTTAAACGGAAACTTTTTGATCGCTCCATATTGTTAACACCCCCAGCGATGTTACCCATGACACGCTCAGATCCAACACAACGGTGCAAACTGAATTTATTTGTCTTCTGTTAAGCGTTACCAAGCCCATCTCATTCATTAAACACCACCTCGAAGGAGCTAATGGCTCCATACTCTATCGTGTAGCCTCTTTCTATTGAGTGTGCACATGATCAATAAACTATAGTATGGGTGCTCGAGTGTCTCCCACATGAGCTGGCGTAATTATGCAGTCAATTAAAGAACAACAGCGCGTTCGTCCTGTTTGGACGTATTTGGTAATCAATCCGTCATAATTCACTTTTCCACATTTGTTGCACATACGTCGGAGATACGTGCCTTCATGCGGTACTCATATATCTGCTCTGGAGTTGCCCTTCGTTGTACATATGCCACAGCAATGCACTCAGAAGGATTCTTTTTTATCGCCCCATGGCATAAAAACTACTTGAAATTAGTAGCCAGTCGGGATCATTTTGTTGCTTCCTAAGTCCGAGAATTTTTTTTTTCTTTATTGTTATTTCACTCCCCAAAATGGGGTTGGCTGGCAGTGGCACAATACGACACTCTTCAGCCAAGAGAGTTACAGAAAAAAACATAGTCACCTGAGAAAAGGATACATAACATAGAGTGGTATAAATTGGTGAATAAACAGTAACAAAAGCAGATGAGTATACATGGTAGAGTTAAAAACAAAATAGACGAGAGCCATACACACATGCAGATATTCAGCACTGTGAGTCAACACGAAAACAAAGAAACACCACAGCGGGAACACAAATGAATGATGCTGGCGACACTGTTGGTGGTGATGGAACGTAGCACTGCACGCAGCAGTGGAGAAACACCCACACCACAACGAAAATGTTAAAAATCACTGCACTGAAGGGGACCTACCACCAGGTGAAGGGTAGGAGGGGGGTGAAGAAAAGGGAGGGGGAGAGACTCTATGGGGAAACCTGGAGGGGGGAGGAGGGGGGCGGTAGAGTGGAGAAGGAAAGGAGCCAGAAGCTAGGGGGGTCGGGTGAAAAGGAGAAAGAAGGTGGTGAGCAGGGGAAAAGGAGGAAGAAGGGAAGGGGGAGAGGGAGAGAGAGAGGCAGCCCTGAGGAGGGGGAGAAGAAGGGACTATTAGATCTGGTAGGAGCACCAGAAGACGACTACACAACCTTATATATGTGTATGGCTCATATGTACAAAAGGAATTCGCTCATATGCTGTTGCTTTAAGAACTTACAACGTGTTCGAAGAGCAGACACCACAGATTCTTCTCGATGGCCACTTAATCCACAACCATCAGTGCAGATATAAATTTACGCTCGACCTCCTGCGTGAATCTAAAATTAACGACCATGGAGGACATAGAAGAAGACTGCGCATAGTTGGCGCTATGTGGGAACATGTGTTGGCCGAGGAGCATACTGAGATAACCTGCACATTTGCGATGTACACACAGTCTGGGTGGTGCAGTGATTAATGCAACTGTCTAATAAGCAGGAGATCCTGGGTTTGGGACACGACCCAGCACACATTTTCATTAGTCGCTGCTGATTCTGCATAAAGTCTCGATGGAGCTAACAATTAGTTCCTCCAACTTCCGTTCCTTTCCCCCGCTCCTCCCCTCCACTTCAATTGCCATAAAATGTATAAGCACTGCGGATTCCACTTGGTGCGTTTTTTTCTGATATGTCAGACAGACACTACGCGTTCGTACAATTTTGCTGTCTTTATCTAGAATCAGATGGGACCGATTTCGTTCTACATCCGGTCAAAATTCAGCTCATACATCGCGATCCCGATTAAGCTCCCTGTTTCTTTCACTGCGAGTGTCAAACTAGCGTCGACTAATAGAAAAACGTGAGTCTTGGTTGCGAATATTCTGCGACTCATTAAGTCTTAGTGTGTAAGCACGTGATCGTCTATTTTGCGTTCCTCATTCAACCACATTTTTACTGAATAATGATGATTAATACAATGACAAACAATTTCCCCATTATGAAACCATAGTGCTAGGATTTTATACGTGTTAAATGTTTACTGAATTTTAGGAGTTGACCATATTATTTTTGTTCTATTTACTTCGTTAAACTTTTCCCCAATGCGCATAAAAACAACTCATTCAACCTACTGTGGGCACTGACCTCTTGTACCATTTAACAGCAAGATTCTAGGAAGAATTTATTAAAATTCAATCCCTGATCCCTCTACCTAAAGTCCAGCAGTTAAATTTCTGTTGTCGGGTTTCTTTATGATAGAACATAGAGCTAAATTAAATTAATGTGTATGTTTCTTCAGACAGATTGGCACTCTGCTGTGTTCAAAAGGAAGATCTTGGGTACGAAAGAAAGTCCATGTTATACTGCGAAAGTACGGCCCAGTGAAGCACCAATTACCAGTATTTTCACATTTTCAATATTTTATAAAAAGTGGACTGCTTTTAACGTATCGTAACCACAGCATTAATCTCCACTACCAATTTATTCGAATCAACCACATAGTACTTAAAATTGTGATATTATACAGACACAGTATAGAAGTAATAAATCAAATGATTGACATTACAGAGTCAACAGAGAGTACGTAGGCAGTAATTAATGTAAACCAAAGGCATTCTGCAGCGCACCGAATCACTCAAACAGAAATAAATTCCTGATATTCCATAAGTTCATCGAAATCTATACAAAAGGGGCGATCAAAGAGTTCCCGTTCGAAGACCGTACAGCCCTCAATCGGCGTGACAATCAGGCAAAATCACTGTGAGCATTGAGGCAATCGTCACACCGACGCACCCTGTTGGAGATAACCATTCAGTAAAACACCGTGTCCTGTTGCGTGAAGAAGTCTGCCACTGCCTGCTGCACATCCTCACCCGACAGCCATGGTACTTCAAGAACTTTTTAAGGTACCGAAACTGTGATAAAAGCCTGGAGAGGACTCCAGGGCGGCTGCTCGAGTGTCTCTCACTTTGAGGTGGCGTAACTTTCGCAATACGACATTTGCGATATGAGGACGTGCGTTATCATGAAGCAGCAGCACTCCTCGACACGCGGAATGACGCTCACTCACACGTAATTTGGCTCACCGTTCCACCACGGTGGTTTTCGACAGACAAGCTGCTCCATAATCATTATTCATGTACCAATGAGGGTGTACCGGTGTTTGTCCGTAGGCGGTCAAGAAAATACTAACTTGACGTTGGTCCTGTTTGGACGCATTTGGTTCTGACGTCACCATATTTCACGTTCCCGTATTTGCCACACACATGTCAGGAAGACCCGAGTACCACACTAATACGTTGCCAAATATCGGTGCTTATATACCTGCATCGGAGTCTCACTACATGCCTTATACGCTGCAGCAACGCACTCACACGGAAACTGTTTGATCGCCCCTTACACAATTACAAATTTACCTTCGCAGAAGTTCGGTCACTGATATCTGGACAATCACTCACAGTTCAAAATATTTTTAAGTCCCGAACTATTACACTGAAAAAATCCCAAAGAGGTGCACATAGAAATAGTTATGTCCTAATCAAAACTTAAGCTCGTGCATTCACTCGCCTTGCGAACCTTAATAAACAACTTTACCCATGAAGACAGGGTCATGTAAAAGATCATGAACCACTCTCTGCCAGCTTATGTAAGACTTTGTAAAGTCACCAAACACTGTATCAATGTGAACAACTTACGGCTGCACCACCATTCTCACGATTACAGATTTAGTCACGTTTATATATTTCAAACTTACGTTACATATACTTTTGGATAATTTGGACTCTGATCACATTGTTGAATGCTAAACGACGCTGAATAGTCAGTTTTTATTGAAACTTTATAAATTATAAATGTAGCCTGTCAAGTTTATGTTTTTATTCAGCTTACAGCAGCAGTGTTATGCTACCGAAGCAGTCATTTTATAAACTTTAACGTAATAAATCTTCGTTAAATAAATATAAGCAATTTGGGATAGTAGAACAAGTCAGTCTTGATGAAGTTAATCTTTATTTTATTTACTGAGAACTATTTGTCTTGCCACTATTTTCTGAGAGACTCAATAATAACAACAAATAGTCTCTCTGCTAAACATTGCTATAAATATGATCCTTTTATATTTACTTACAAGATCTATTCAGCTGTGTATTGTAAGCGATAATATTGTATCCGTAGCATTCGTTATTGGCCAACGGCCTTGCCGCAGTGGTAACACCGGTTCCCGTGAGATCACCGATGTTAAGCGCTGTCGGGCTGGGCTAGCACTGGGATGGGTGACCATCCGATCTGTCGAGCGCTGTTGGCAAGCGGGGTGCACTCAGCCCTTGTGAGACAAACTGAGGAGCTACTTGACTGAGAAGTAGCGGCTCCGGTCTCGGAAACTGACATACGGCCGGCAGAGCGGTGTGCTGACCACGTGCCCCTCCAAATCCGCATCCAGTGACGCCTGTGGGCTGAGGATGACACGGCGGCCAGTTGGTACCTTTTGGCCTTCATGGCCTGTGCTGGAGGAGAGAGAGAGCATTTTTTATTGATTTTATAAATAATTCAATGTACAAATGTTCATAACTTTGGTAATAAACCGGAAGTGAACAGTAACGAAATCCTAGACACAGAATGGAATATATACCGCAAGGATAGGATAAACGCCAATGGTGGAGGAGTATTTATAGCAGTAAAGAATTCAATAATATCCAGTGAAGTTATTAGCGAATGCGAATGTGAAATAATCTGGGTTAAGTTAAGTATCAAAGGTGGGTCAGATATGATAGTCGGATGCTTCTATAGACCACCTGCATCAGCAACCGTAGTAGTTGAGCGCCTCAGAGAGAACCTGCAGAACGTCGTGAAGAAGTTTCGTGATCATACTATTGTAATAGGGGGAGACTTCAATCTACCAGGTATAGAATGGGATAGTCACACAATCAGAACTGGAGCCAGGGACAGAGACTCTTGTGACATTATCCTGACTGCCTTGTCCGAGAATTACTTCGAGCAGATAGTTAGAGAACCAACTCGTGAAGCTAACGTTTTAGACCTCATAGCAACAAATAGACCGGAAATTTTCGACTCCGTGAATGTAGAAGAGGGTATCAGTGATCATAAGTCAGTGGTTGCATCAATGACTACAAGTGTAATAAGAAATGCCAAGAAAGGAAGGAAAATATATTTGCTTAACAAGAGTGATAGGGCACAAATCGCAGAATATCTGAGTGACCACCATCAAACGTTCATTTCTGAGGAAGAGGATGTGGAACAAAAATGGAAAAAATTCAGAAACATCGTCCAGTACGCCTTAGATAAGTTCGTACCGACTAAGGTCCAAAGCGAGGGGAAAGATCCACCGTGGTATAACAATCATGTACGAAAGGTACTACGGAAACAAAGAAAGCTTCATCATAGGTTTAAGAGTAGTCGAATCATAGCTGATAAGGAAAAGCTGAACGAAGCGAAAAAGAGCGTAAAGAGAGCAATGAGAGAAGCATTCAACGAATTTGAACATAAAACATTGGCAAACAATCTAAACAAGAACCCTAAAAAGTTTTGGTCATACGTAAAATCGGTAAGCGGATCTAAATCCCCTATTCAGTCACTCGTTGACCACGATGGAACCGAAACAGAGGACGACCGAAGAAAGGCAGAAATACTGAATTCAGTGTTCCGAAACTGTTTCACTGCGGAAAATCGTAACACGGTCCCTGACTTCAGCCGTCGCACGGACGCCAAAATGGAAAATATTGAAATAAACGATATCGGAATTGAAAAACAACTGCTATCACTTAGTAGCGGAAAAGCATCCGGACCAGACGAGATACCCTTAAGATTCTACAGTGATTATGCTAAAGAACTTGCCCCCTTTCTATCAGCAATTTATCGTAGATCGCTGGAAGAACGTAAAGTACCTAGCGACTGGAAGAAAGCGCAGGTCGTTCCCATTTTCAAGAAGGGTCATAAATCAGATGCGAATAATTATAGGCCTATTTCGCTTACGTCAATCTGTTGTAGAATAATGGAACATGTTTTGTGTTCTCGTATTATGACGTTCTTAGATAATACAAATCTCCTTCATCATAACCAACATGGATTCCGCAAACAGAGATCATGTGAAACTCAGCTCGCCCTATTTGCCGAAGAAATTCACAGTGCCGTAGACACTGGCGAGCAGATTGATGCCGTATTCCTGGACTTCAGGAAGGCATTTGATACGGTTCCGCACTTACGTTTAGTGAAAAAAATACGAGCTTACGGAATATCGGACCAGGTTTGTGATTGGATTCAGGATTTCCTAGAAGAAAGAACACAACATGTCATTCTTAACGGTTCAAAATCTGCAGATGTAGAGGTAATTTCGGGAGTACCGCAGGGAAGCGTGATAGGACCTTTATTGTTTACAATATACATAAATGACTTAGTTGACAACATCGGTAGCTCCGTGAGGCTATTTGCAGATGACACGGTTGTCTACAAGAAAGTAGCAACATCAGAAGACTCGTACGTACTCCAGGAGGACCTGCAGAGGATTAATGCATGGTGCGACAGCTGGCAGCTTTCCCTAAACGTAGATAAATGTAATATAATGCGCATACATAGGGGCAGAAATCCATTCCAGTACGATTATGCCATAGGTGGTAAATCATTGGAAGCGGTAACGACCGTAAAATACTTAGGAGTTACTATCCGGAGCGATCTGAAGTGGAATGATCACATAAAACAAATAGTGGGAAAAGCAGGCGCCAGGTTGAGATTCATAGGAAGAATTCTAAGAAAATGTGACTCATCGACGAAAGAAGTAGCTTACAAAACGCTTGTTCGTCCGATTCTTGAGTATTGCTCATCAGTATGGGACCCTTACCAGGTTGGATTAATAGAAGAGATAGACATGATCCAGCGAAAAGCAGCGCGATTCGTCATGGGGACATTTAGTCAGCGCGAGAGCGTTACGGAGATGCTGAACAAGCTCCAGTGGCGGACACTTCAAGAAAGGCGTTACGCAATACGGAGAGGTTTATTATCGAAATTACGAGAGAGCACATTCCGGGAAGAGATGGGCAACATATTACTACCGCCCACATATATCTCGCGTAATGATCACAACGAAAAGATCCGAGAAATTAGAGCAAATACGGAGACTTACAAGCAGTCGTTCTTTCCACGCACAATTCGTGAATGGAACAGGGAAGGGGGGATCAGATAGTGGTACAATAAGTACCCTCCGCCACACACCGTAAGGTGGCTCGCGGAGTATAGATGTAGATGTAGATGTATTTACTTTATAAATAGGTTAATAACTTTAATGAGGTTGTGTTTTTGCTACGATTTCAACACTGACTTCAGAGATTTTATAGAACGCCTGGGAGTTGTTTTAGGGTTTCAGTTAATCTTCGAAGCTACAGTTTTAGCACACTCAGAATCTGGTCATTTTTGTTTAGCATCCACAAGAATGCGACAGAACACTTAATCCCAACGCCCACGGTGTTTCACAGTAGCGAGAGCTCAGTGGCCCACTGGTCGACTATACCACCTCATACCATGGCTCGCTGCAAATGACACAGAACTCTTCTAAGCGTCCGCTTACCTACCTGGCACAGCCACTGCATCACAACTTGCCAGCCTCTCTCTCTCTCTTTCTCTCTCTCTCTCTTTATCTCTCTATCTCTCTCTCTCTCTCTCTCTCTATCTCTCTCTCTCTCTCTCTCTCTCTCGGTGTGTGTGTGTGTGTGTGTGTGTGTGTGTGTGTGTGTGTGTGTATGTGTCCTCGGTCGCTCTCATGCCTTACTGCTGGACCCTGAATACAAAACCATTGTGAAGTTCATTGTGTTGCGAAATTTACTTCTATTTGGCTGAATTCCTTTCCTCTGATGATTTTCCTGGTGATGACCTATGGTTAATCTAACGGTTTTGGTGTATGTGTGCGGACGTTTCCGAGGTTATAGTTGCCTATGGCTTTAATTCATTCGGGGAGTGGCTAGGTAGGAGGTAAAAAGCATTAGCGAGCGTTTGGAATCTGACATTGAATTTTTCTGTGTTGACAGTAGCGTACAGTTCCGTCGTAGGAAATCTGGTGTCGGCATGTAGCGCCTGCTTTGGAACCTTATTTTATGTTGTCTGCAACTTCTTGATATGGGGTTTTGCAGCGTAGCTCCTCATTTAGCAGCCGTATTCAAGATGGGTCGCATCAGGCTACAATACGTCACACTGACTACTAGACCGCTACTTCGCCTTAGCAGTGTGTAAAGCACGTGTAGGCTGTGACTTGCCTTCACCCTCATATCTACTATGTGCCTCTGCCACTTCAGGCGTTGGTCACCGTGATGTATTTCACAGCAGATTGCCATTCTACATCATGCCTGTGGAGAAACAACACGGGTTGTGGGCGTCGGCATGGAGGTCTCTTCCCTTTCCTATGGATGAACATAACAGCCTGACTTCTGTCACTGTTCATGCCATTGTTTGGGCTACTCTTATGACTTGGAGAGCACGTTTCGCAAATACCTAATTACTAGTTTCTTTTGCTGTTGCTGGCTAGTTTCCGTTGGTCTGTTCTGTTGTACGATGTTGGCCCAATGATGAATCCTTGGTGGAATTCCAGATTGGACATTTTTTTTGTGGAGTGGGCGTTGTCTATGTCTGAAGTTTCTCTCTGGAGGTAGATTTTTGTATATTTCACTTCGGGCCTTGGGGAGCCCTGTATGTACAAACAGTTTTTGTAGTACAGTATGTTCCATAGATTATCTAAGCGATTCTTTTATCGAAATGATGCGGAAGGAGTCAATTTACGGGATATGTAGCATTAGCATTATTTGTTACTCATACCCACCCAGCTACACTTTAAAGGAAGTTCTTTTTAAAGGATACCAGTTTTTCAACAAAATTTCATCAGTGCAGTGGAAGGACAACTCCGGGAGAAATGATTTTAGGCTAAATTTGAAACTTGCTTTGCTATCTGAGAAACATTTTACTTTATTCAGCAAATGATCTCAAATTTCTGTTTAGCAGTTTGGACTATTTTCTGAGCCACTGACAGCTTTAGTAATAGGCAATGAAAGTCTAAGCCACTGGCTGGTGGAAGGTGGAGGGCATCATGTACCATTACTAGTTATTTCCCTCTTGTTCCTTTCGCTTATAGAGTGTGGGAAAAGTGACTGTCTGTATGCGTCCTTACGAGCCCTAATTTCACTTATCCTTACTTATCTTTATAGTCCTTAAGCGAAATATACGTTGCTGGTAATAGACAAGTTCTGTAGTCAGCTTCAAAAGCCGGTTCTCTGCATCTCAACATTGTTTCTAGAAAAGAAAGTCGCCTTCCCTCCAGGGATTCCCATTTGAATTTCCGAAGCATCTCCGTAATACTTGCACGTTGATCGAATCTATCGGTAACAAAACACTCGAGCCGACTCGAGAGTAGGTCGCACTGCTTATCTATACGCGATCTCCTTGCGGATGACCCACACTTCCCTAAAACTCTCCCAATAAACCGAATACGACCATTCGCATTCCCTAATAGAATGTTTGCATTCTCGTTCCATTTCATATCACATTGATACGTTACGCCTAGTTGTTTAATTCATGTGACTGTGTCCTGCAGCACATTAGTAATAGTGTATTCGATGTTTTCCCCTATTGATCGGCAATAGTTTACATTTTGAGCTGGCTGTCATTAATCACACAAACTAGAAATTTTGTCTAAGCCATCTTGTAGCTCCTACAGTCACTCAATGACGGCACCTTCTCGTGCACCTCAGCTTCTCAGAAAACAGCTACAGACTGCTGCTCACCCTATCCTCCGTCCATTAAGTCATTTATATGTAGAGAGAATAACAGAAGTTCTATCACTCGTCCCATGGGCGCTCCTGACGAGACCCTTGACAGTATGCAAGATTCTGTTAGTTACGAAGTCTTCGAGCCACTGACGTATCTGGGAACTTATTCCATGTTTTCGTACCTTTTAACAGTCTGCTGATGGGTTCCGTGTCGAATGCTTTCCGGAAATCTAGGAATACGCAATCAGCCTTTTGACGTTCATCCATAGTTCGCGGGATATCATGTGAGAAAAGGACAAGCTCAGTTTTGCACTACCGGTGTTTTCTAAAGGCCTACTGATTTATGGACAAAAGCCTTTCCGTTCCAAGGAAATTTATTATATTCAGCCTGACAATATATTTCCTGCAGAGGAAACATATGTTAAGGACATTTGTCTGTAATTGTGCTGGTCCGTTCTTTTACCCTTCGCATACACAGGAGTCTCCTGCGCTTTTTACCAGTCACTTGAGACTTTGCTGTGGGTGAGACGTTCGCGATAAATGCAAACTCAGTAAATGGTCAGTCGTATAGAGTACTCTCTTTGTAAAACCGAACTTTGCTTTCTACTCTTTCAGACGCTTGCTTATTACTACGTCCTCCATACGGGAATCTGTGCGATGATCAAAAGACGGGATATCTTAACGATCCTCCTTTGTGAACGTTTTCTTAAAAAGAAATTTAAAGCTTCAGATTTCCTTTTGCTGTCTTCTATTGCCACATCCGAATGGTCAACGAGTGACTGGATATAGCGCTTCGACCCCCTTAGCGAGTTTGCGAAGGAACTTTCTCGGGCCCTCGGCAAGACTATTTTCTACGGTATGACGGTGGTAGTTGTATGCTTCGCGCGTCCATCTTTTCACAGACTCGCGGATCTCTACTAACTTTAGCCTAGCGTTACTTGCGCGTCCTCTTTTGAATCGAGGGTGCAATAGTCTTTGCTTCCTCAGCATCTTCCGAGTTTTTTTAATAAACCACGATGGGTCTTTTCATCCTTAATCCACCTACTCGCCACCTAATTCCCCGAGCGCGATGTGCAATCCGTTCAAACTTTGCCCAGTCTGGCTCTACGTATATCATTCTGGACCTAAATAATGTCCATTCAGTGTCTACGAAAAACTTTTTATCTGCTCTTTTTACCAAAACTATTCTCCTAGCCTTCTTGATCTATTTATTAATTTTAATAATCACTATCGCTTTAATGGCATTACGATCACTAAATCCCTGTCTATATACCGACACCGTCGACAAGGGCAGGCCTCTTCGTAGCCACATGGTCTGAAATATTTTCATTGCTTGTAGGTTGTCCAGCTATATGTTCAAGACAGTTTTCGAAAAATATGTTCAGGATTAGTGCACCAGACTGCCTGTCCTTACTCCCTGTAATGAATCAAAAATGTCCCAGAAACTCGACAGCTTAGATATACAACATTTTTAACCATACATGAAATATATTTAACTTCTGCTTGAATAATATCGTCTCCTTTAGGTTAGGATTCACTCATCAGTATACCAACATAAAACGGATTAGTTTGAAATACAGTATTCTTAGCATCACACCTTTTCTTCAATACTTGTTCAATCTGTTACTGAATAAATTGCATATATATCTGGTGCCTGTTCTTTCAGACATGTCCGAAATAACACACACCATTTTCCTCCTGCAGCCACTATGAATCAAGACATGAAGGAATTAAAGACATGAGCTGACAGTGGGTATTGATTTATATCAATGGGGCAAGTTGAAAAATTAAACCGGCTAGGATTCGAACCCTGGCCACTATGACGTACCGACACAGTGGTCATCACAATCGCACGGACTACACTACCACGCCTTCCGTCAGACCCAGATTCTCAACTGATACCACACACTACTGACGTAGTGTCACTGCTCATTAGCCTCATTAATCGTGGCATTTCACCGATTCCCGGAAGAGTTCGAACTTCGTGTGTATCTGCACTGATGGGAATATTGGCCGTCATCACCTCTATTATACACTGACGGAAAAAAAATCGCACCACCATGAAGGAGTTGTTCGACGTAAACGAAAGTTGGCAGACGTCTTCCTACATCAAAAAGATGATATCTGTTCATACTTCGCACCATTTGCATAAGAGTGGTGACACTAGAAACACAATGAGGAGGCAAATCAGGTTTGCATTAAATACACTGTGTAACTGTCATGTAAATTAGTTGCCTTTAAGATTCTACATCTACATCTACATCCATACTCCGCAAGCCACCTGACGGTGTGTGGCGGAGGGTACCTTGAGTACCTCTATCGGTTCTCCCTTCTATTCCATTCTCGTATTGTTCGTGGAAAGAAGGATTGTCGGTATGCCTCTGTGTGGGCTCTAATCTCTCTGATTTTATCCTCATGGTCTCTTCGCGAGATATACGTAGGAGGGAGTAATATACTGCTTGACTCTTCGGTGAAGGTATGTTCTCGAAACTTTGACAAAAGCCCGTACCGAGCTACTGAGCGTCTCTCCTGCAGAGTCTTCCACTGGAGTTTATCTATCATCTTCGTAACGCTTTCGCGATTACTAAATGATCCTGTAACGAAGCGCGCTGCTCTCCGTTGGATCTTCTCTATATCTTCTATCAACCCTACCTGGTACGGATCCCACACTGCTGAGCAGTATTCAAGCAGTGGGCGAACAAGCGTACTGTAACCTACTTCCTTTGTTTTTGGATTGCATTTCCTTAGGATTCTTCCAATGAATCTCAGTCTGGCATCTGCTTTACCGACGATCAACATTATATGATCATTCCATTTTAAATCACTCCTAATGCGTACTCCCAGATAATTTATGGTATTAACTGCTTCCAGTTGCTGACCTGCTATTTTGTAGCTAAATGATAAAGGATCTATCTTTCTGTGTATTCGCAGCACATTACACTTGTCTACATTGAGATTCAATTGCTCTAATCTCTCTGATTTTATCCTCATGGTCTCTTCGCGAGATATACGTAGGAGGGAGCGATATATTGCTTGACTCTTCGGTGAAGGTATGTTCTCGAAACTTTGACAAAAGCCCGTACCGAGCTACTGAGCGTCTCTCCTGCAGAGATTGGACGTATTGAGCTCATGTTAGTCAAGAATGCCTTTAAGGCACGCTCTCGGCATGTCGGTGCTTTCCTTCAATGACTGAAACTGTCACCGTGGAAATGGCTGGTAAAATACATCCAACAATTAACTTGATATCACCGAGATCTGTTTTAATTGTCCAGACAACTTCACAGTCACATTCGGCTTCAATAGAGACAATTTTTTTGTCGACTACAGTGAACACTCCTTCTCCTATGGCGTCTAAACTATTTTTCTACTATACCTTCCATGACTCGCTTAATATATCAGAGCTTTCTACGTCAGGTTTCAGCCAACTCCCTTTCCCGAGAATAAATTAAGTGCGACATATTTTATGGAGGCCAATACATTCAGGAAAGCTGTTGCGAATACTTTGACATTTGACTGACCAAATTTTAAGATTCTAAATGCCTTTAATACGAACGCAGTCAGATTTCGCTGTCTACGTGTCGACTGACGAGTATTTATTAGAGTACCTGAAACTACCACCTAACCTACGAAACCTCGATGTGCAAGCATGGCGGATTAAAAAATTTTGCGCCCCTGGGCACACCACAGTATATGCCCCAGCCACAAGAAAACAGGTTTTAAGTAATAACTTTTTACCCGATCGCTCCACAATTGCCGTTTTGGGTGGGAGCGCTGTGAGCTGTTTCGTAGTACTCTGCTATTTGTTGTTCTGAAGGACCCGTCAGCGCTCTAGTCGCGCTCAGTCAAAATGTCATATGGTTGCTGAACTATACTTGGTGTACGGCAGCGGATAAAACGAACTGAAAACTACATTGTGTTAACACATTCTTGTGTCGAAAGACAACAGAAACGAACACAAGGAAAATAACTTTTCTTTTACTTCCGTAAAAATTCAGGAGAGCATGTAAGAGACAACGGATTTTTGTAATAAATTCACTTTTAATATGTTCTTTTAATCGAAACCGTTGAAAGTGAAAATAAAAAAGTTGTGATACGATCTAAAAATTGAAGCGAACGTGTCATACATTAGAAATTAATACGTACTTTTACAGAGATGCGTTCAAAATTAAAATTAAACTGTCGTTTAACGATATAATAACTTGAATGTGTAGCAGATAAAAAAAAACACGTTCGGTATTAACACGTGAATCTATAGGAAAGCTTAAGAAATGAAAAAGAAATATAGATTTCTGTGCACCAAGTAGTAACTAAATACAGGGGTCTGTGTAGCTAGATGCTGCATAATAAGTGTACACAATACCTTTAATCCATGTAAGGGCTGAACAGTTTTGTACTGCAGCTACTGCTCCCACCATATCTCTTTCTAACGGTATTAGCAAAGCTTTTACGTATTTATCGACAAAACTGAACTATGTTATTTATTAACCCTCTTTCATCTGAGCTTACTCTCCGATAACGTATATTTCCGCGATAGCCATACATCTCAGCAGACACTAAGAATAAGCATCGGTTGTAATATAGGACAATAACGGTATGACTTGACTGTACAACGCCGAGCGGCCTGAGTCGTTCGGATGTTGTTTAGTATTGTCAGGCGTCTTCGGCCACGTCTGAACGTAAACGAGGTTCAGTTCCGCGTTCTGCCGTTGGCAATTGTAAAGTAAACAAGTTTTGTAACTTCCTGGCAGATTAAAACTATGTGCCGCACCGAGACTCGAACGCGGGACTTTTGCCTTTCGCGGGCAAGTAATCTACCATCCGAGCTACCGAAGTGCGACTCACGACGCGTCCTCACAGCCCACGAGGCGTCCTCGTTCGGCTAATCCCGGGCGTCAACTGATCATCATCTTACAAACAAATTGCAGCTGTTACACCTCGGCTTAGGAGCATCCATGTGCAAGCCCCAAACTAAAGTTTTTCTCCAAAATTCAGTCCACAAAATAATAAAAATAATCAGGTAATGCTAATCTAAGTAGGAAGTTCTTTTGTGACTTGGGAGGGTGTGTTCGACACCAAGGAGGACTCATCGCTGTTGAGTTAAAGATCAAACATAAGACCCTAGTAATGGATGGCTTTCTATTTCTATCGCGCAGCCTCAGTAGCAAGACGATTTAGCGTCCCCCCCACCCCTACCCCTGCCGTGCCACCCTCTGCCGTGCCCAAGGTCTTTATGAAGGACTCTAGAATTGTCTGTAGATTGCCGTATCGTCATGCGACAAGACATCAAGCGTAACTTTTGTAGTTGTAAGAAACAGATGCAGCAGCAATGTATACTGACCTGTAAAGAATCTGTTGTCTTCAAAATCCCACTATACTGAAATGCAGAAAATTCGTTTCACTCAATGTACTGCTTTACTTCTGAGTACGAGCTGCAATGTGTGTGAGTTACTGAACATGAGGATGTTTTCTCAGAATACGTCATTCAATAATCTGTGACTGGGTATTTTTCCTTCCCGTTAATAGCGCTAAATTGTCTTGTACAAGGGTTGGAACTTTAATAGTGGCGACTATTTATTTACAGCTCATACAAAATAGATAAGTGTTTCAAAGTTTTACTGACCTTCAGAGTAGTCACCAGAATTGTGTACAACTCGTTGCTAGCGATGTGGAAGTCGTGGGATACTCTTCGCAGTGCCAGTTGTGTTGACAGTTCGAGCGGCGCGGTCTATTGCCCGACAAATTTGTAGCAGTTCTGAAGCAAATGCCGTGAAGTGTTTCCTTCAGTTTGGAAATGGAGCTGAGCTCACAAAGGCTTAAGTCAGAGGAGTGCAGTAGGTAGTATAGCACTTAGCAGCTCCATCAGTCAAACAAATCAGTAACTGCTTGCACTGTACGTGCTTGAGCATTGTCTTGCAAAATGATGTTCAGGTCCTACAGAAAGTGTCGTCACTTCTGTCTCTATGTTGTTCATTTCTGGAACACAACCTACGACCAGATTTAGTTGCGACATTATAAAGGCACAACGGTGTTGTTAAGATGTTGATTATAAAAATGGTTGATAAAAAGCAGTGTTCAGTTATTTGAAAATTAAATAATAAGAATATTCTTAAGGTATTTAACTCTAAATGCAACTACATTTCTGGCTATCCGTTGTTTGCATCCGTCGCAGTCAGTTCATCTAGTATATACTCCTAAGCTGCTTACAGCATTAGGCTAGTGATGGACGGGCTACTACAAATTACTCTAGCCGAAACGAAATTATTTTGTGTTATTCTCACTTTTATTTAAAGAAAGCCGGCCGGAGTGACCGTGCGGTTCTAGGCGCTACATTCTGGAACCGCGAGACCGCTACGGTCGCAGGTTCGAATCTTGCCTCGGGCATGGATGTGTGTGACGTCCTTAGGTTAGTTAAGTTTAAGTAGTTCTAAGTTCTAGGGGACTGATGACCTCAGAAGTTGAGTCCCATAGTGCTCAGAGGCATTTAAACCATTTACAGAAAAACATTGATTTTTGAATGCACAAAAAGTGATTTCACCAAGTGGGGACAAGGAGCAATAGGGGTTATTTGGAGAGGTGACCGGAAATTCGCTCCAATGGAGGTACACACACTTGAAGATGGAGATCTTTCATTGTGTGGGTTTCAGTTATTGAAAGGGAGTTGGAAATCTACACGTAGTAGGCAAAATACTCTTCGTACCCCCAAATGCACGTTTTCCAACAGGATGATGGGATCACCCACCTGGTATGGTGGAAGAATGACTGGTCCCACAAGGCGGTCGCTATTAATCCCTGCCCACATTTTGAATATGTTTCGGTGCTGATGGTTCTTTGCCGCCATAACAAGGAGATTCTGCCCAGTCAACAGGCGGCTGTTGTGAAGATAAACGTATCCACATCTATGAATAGGATGGAAGACAGGAATTAACGGTGGTGCGCGGCGAACCAGCAACAAAGCCATCGTCGCAGAGGCAATTCCATAAGCATTAAAACATGCATGGATTGTAAATCATACGCATAGTGGCAGATGTCGTTGAGAATTTTACACAATATTGGGCGTACATCTCTTGGAGCACATTTCCGGCAATATGTTCGTATGACATTATCCTCTAAGAGTCGTTTTTGGCAGTTTGTTTCCATGTAGCAAAATTACCCTGTATATCGATAGTGCAGGAAGTGACCCCTAACTGTCTCAATTTGCCTCCTATTAACAACGTTCAGACCCATTGCGGTTAGTAAAGAAAGTCGGCAGGCCAGGTAGAAAGCCCACTAAATTGTATCACTAACGTAATATTACACTTACACTGCTTGACAAGTGCTAAGGAACAGAGATATTGTGGGACAGAAATAAAGACACGCAATGATGGACGAGATGAAGCACAGCACAAGCGTTACAGAGGAGTAATAGTAAATTTATAAGAAAAAGCGATACAGGTTTCACAATATGGGGAATCAGGATAGCAGACGTGAAATACTCTTATGTTCGACACTGGTCAGACTCCCAATATTAAGGTCGATATTGGATTCTCAATAAGAAATATTCCCTCCTCGGGTACAAATTCACATTTTGCATCTTTTATTCATGCTGGTTACCAGACTGTTGAGGAGTCCTTGTAGAATATTGTCCCATTCCTCTCTCAAGGTGGCTTTTAGTTCTCGCACGGATCACGGAGAAGGTGTTCAGTGAGAAACAGATATGCCAAGAGCAGCACAGACATGGTCTATAGGGTAAAGCAGGCAAGTCCATACGATCAGTATGTCCACTTATCAGTGTGTTTCACATCTCAGCGGTCCTACGCGGACAGACATTGTCGTCCATAAACAGAAAGTCGGGACCTACCGTTTTCCCGAGATGATCCAGAATAATCTCACTGCAACACCATTGTACCTCGCAAAAAGGTATGCATCATTTTGCATAACACCTGCCCACACAGCTTAAGCCATACCGATGACGTTCATGAACATTCTGTGGTGTGTCGCATGTCCCCCCTCCCCTCCCTTTCTCTTTCTCCACTCTAACTGGTGGCGAGAATCCTTGTCACAGTGCAGCGGATTCGTCGGAGGACATCACTGTGGACCACTGGTGCCGAATCCAACCGACATGCTCCCTGAGTCAACGAATTCTTTCCCAACGATGGCGTGACTGAAGTGAGATGTATTTAACCGGCTTCCGGCCACATAAATCGGCCTGATGTCATCACCACGAAATGGTTCTGGCAGAGACACGTGTATTGGTAGAGGGTGTAAGATCTGTAGCCATATACCTAGGCGTTAAATGTCCTGAGATGTGGTTCCTTTTCGCCACTAAGACTACGTATCGATCCTCGTTCGATGTGGTGGACCATCTACGAACATCGGCACGCGTTCGCAGAGCATTTCTACCTTCACGGGACTTTTTTCATTGTGAAATGACCCTTTGGGACATACACATTACTGCGGCTACAGTAGTGATAGTGTGACCGGCATCGAGCCGTCTAGCTGCTCGTACACGATCGTAAGCAATCGAATGACTGGTTGCCATATCACAAGGATCGTCGCCCTAGTAGGCTCCACAACAACCTTCGTCAAACGCCTTACTGCATGAACATACAGAGCACTCGTGGAGAGGCTTCGCTGCAGTTAACACCTCCAGCCCTCTGCATGTCCTTCTACTGTGGTTACTCGGTTGTTCTGTAGCAAATGTTGGTTGTTCTGTAGCAACTGGCTGTTGGTGCTCAGTAGGTGTCAGTTGTTCCTTAGCAATTATCAAGTAGTGTATAATTCCAGAGTACTGAGCCTTGAAATAAATCCAAGTACTTTAAAACATGAATATCACAAACGTTGCTAAGTAATAAAAAGCTATACAGTTCTGTGCAGCATTTGCTACTGAAAAGTGGTACAAATTGTTGTAAATGAATTTGAGAATTTGATTCGGTTCGAAAACTCACACAATGTTTTCAGAGATTGAACTGCGATTGATGCCGTATTCCTGGACTTCAGGAAGGCATTTGATACGGTTCCGCACTTACGTTTAGTGAAAAAAATACGAGCTTACGGAATATCGGACCAGGTTTGTGATTGGATTCAGGATTTCCTAGAAGAAAGAACACAACATGTCATTCTTAACGGTTCAAAATCTGCAGATGTAGAGGTAATTTCGGGAGTACCGCAGGGAAGCGTGATAGGACCTTTATTGTTTACAATATACATAAATGACTTAGTTGACAACATCGGTAGCTCCGTGAGGCTATTTGCAGATGACACGGTTGTCTACAAGAAAGTAGCAACATCAGAAGACTCGTACGTACTCCAGGAGGACCTGCAGAGGATTAATGCATGGTGCGACAGCTGGCAGCTTTCCCTAAACGTAGATAAATGTAATATAATGCGCATACATAGGGGCAGACATCCATTCCAGTACGATTATGCCATAGGTGGTAAATCATTGGAAGCGGTAACGACCGTAAAATACTTAGGTGTTACTATCCGGAGCGATCTGAAGTGGAATGATCACATAAAACAAATAGTGGGAAAAGCAGGCGCCAGGTTGAGATTCATAGGAAGAATTCTAAGAAAATGTGACTCATCGACGAAAGAAGTAGCTTACAAAACGCTTGTTCGTCCGATTCTTGAGTATTGCTCATCAGTATGGGACCCTTACCAGGTTGGATTAATAGAAGAGATAGACATGATCCAGCGAAAAGCAGCGCGATTCGTCATGGGGACATTTAGTCAGCGCGAGAGCGTTACGGAGATGCTGAACAAGCTCCAGTGGCGGACACTTCAAGAAAGGCGTTACGCAATACGGAGAGGTTTATTATCGAAATTACGAGAGAGCACATTCCGGGAAGAGATGGGCAACATATTACTACCGCCCACATATATCTCGCGTAATGATCACAACGAAAAGATCCGAGAAATTAGAGCAAATACGGAGACTTACAAGCAGTCGTTCTTTCCACGCACAATTCGTGAATGGAACAGGGAAGGGGGGATCAGATAGTGGTACAATAAGTACCCTCCGCCACACACCGTAAGGTGGCTCGCGGAGTATAGATGTAGATGTAGATGTAGATGTAGATTCAACTGCCGAAAATTTACGAGTGCTGTGAACACACACACGA
The DNA here is from genome assembly GCF_023864345.2 of Schistocerca serialis cubense. NCBI lineage: Eukaryota > Metazoa > Arthropoda > Insecta > Orthoptera > Acrididae > Schistocerca > Schistocerca serialis. Next base: position 971,958,550 of record NC_064638.1, read on the forward strand.
AAACCTGTACCTCGAAACCCGAGGTCAAATAACCGCCAGAACTGATACGGATGCTCCCACGTACGTGGTTTCCAACTCTCTGCTCCCATTCTAGTTTCTGGCAGGCCTTGCATAGCTGTGAATTGGACTTTCTCCAGTGATCTGTCGTTAGGGTCAAACTATCCAGTACAATTTTGAAAAGTCTGCACTCTTATAGCTAGAATAAACAAGTTACATATGCAGATTCACGCTTTTGAGTTGCTGCAGACGAGCTGTTGCAGGTGTCTGTACAGTAAATAGTTCGCTCATAATTGAAAAACAGTAACCTACATGGTCGCTAATCTTTATTAAATAATTAACGCTGTATAAAATTCATAAGTGACAACATCAGTGTCATATGATACTTAGGTGAAGTTCTTTCCGATGGTGCAACCATTGTTATCGTAGATTTAATACAGTTTTACTTACTGCCGATTTTGATAGTGAAAACATTAATGGAAGGACTTAGTGCAAAAAATGGCTCGCTTATACTTTGAACTAGTCCTGTTTTATACTGAATCTGTACATGTATTGTAACAATTATAAGCCTCTATGGCGTTCTTGTGATGAATACCTGTTTAGAAATTAGAGAAGGCTACGCTCATCGTTTGTATGTAGCCAATCGATTCCACTGTTGTCACTCATCAACTACAGTAATGAGCTTACTAATATACAAGTATTCGTTGCTAGTAAGTTACGCAAAGGATCAGTCTCTTATGGACTTCTCAAATCCATTTCCATTTCGAAAAACTCCGTCATTTGTCTCTGACCTGATGTACATAAACCTCAAAACCTGAAAAAAAACTGAGGTTCAACTTAATATTTTCTACTGTAAATAAGTGTTCACATTCAGGGTGGTAGATGTATGCGAGCGTGTGCATTACCAGTCATGTGAAGGTCACGACCATGTCAACACAACACAGTTTCAGAAAACATCCATTCTAGTCTTGATCATAAATGTCAAGCTATGTGTACGTAACTGCATCAAATGCTTAGAATTCGTGTTCTGAAGTGAGAAGTACTACATTGCCATCTTACGCTGTCTTTAGAGTTATATACTCAAGATTAAGTGGGACACAAAGGAAGGACCAAAACAAAGTTACTTTCTCTCAAGGAAGGATAGCTTTTACTGTCTATAGACTGCTTTTCAGTGCTGTAGAACCGCTAATATTTGAAAGTTCATACACAAGACGGACAGAAACACTATGAAAATACTACAAGGGCGTTGCAAGGTGGGTTGTGCTGACAAATAATTGCTATCAATAAACAACGGCCTGATTGGCTAAGTTCAGCGCTAATTATCCCGGAAACGGCGCGACGTATTGAATTTTTTGTTAACATTTATTTGTCAGGAGAACCTACCCTGTAACACCCTTACAAGATTTTGACTCCTTCTGACCACCCTGTATAACTGAGATGGTTTTCGGTGTGCCCGAAAGATTTCACATTTTCTGTAGAAACTTACAGCAACGTTACAAGTGTGTCTGATGCTAAATAAAGATGACTAATAACGAAACTAAAAAAAGTGTTCGTTGAAGATGGAAAGATAAAAACGTCAACGTGAAAATATGTGGCTGGATCAGAATCCAAAATAGGTATTGTGTATGTCTCTTGCGATTACACTATGAAGTGCCCTTTCAGCGCAAACACAAATTATCAATGGACATTCCTTCCCACATATAAGCGTTATAGTAAGAAGTTCACCAATGAAGGAGTGCACAACCGGAAAGGTACAGACTCGGAGGTCCAAGAATGATTTATCTAACTACAGAAAACTTTTAGACGGATATATTAGACATATTGATGCAGGTACTACGATGATTGATGGTTCTCACGAAAATATTTCATTTAGTTTTTCATGTATATGTAAAGAAATAAAATTTTCGTTGCAGTCATCGCTATCGGTCATGTATGAAAATTTACGTATATGTTTTAAGTTAATGCATGACTCGTCAAAGGTATAATGTGTCTACGCCAATTTCTGTTACATTGAGAGAGCTCTCGAAATGAAATTGATGCGAAGGAAAGGAAGATATTAGCTGGCAGTGGGCGTTGAAATACATGGGGAAAGTTGAAAATTTGTGCCAGACCGGGACTCGAAACCCGATTTTTCGTTTCTTAAGAACGGTCACCTTGACCGCCTCGACCATTTAGGCACTGTTCTTGACTGACTCAAATTTCCAACTCATTCACACACAACTGACGCCGTTCCCCTGCCCATTAACCTCATTACTGGCAGCAATTCGCTGATTTCCATAAGATTTAAAGCGTGTTGTGCATCTGCACAGAAAGGATCATTGGGCCTTCCGATCTTAGTTACATGTATGCGGACATGTCAAAAATTTCAACTCTCCTGCTCTGGCTACAGAACGCTTTAGGTACAAGAAAACGTCCTGTGATATGAAGCCATCAGGGACGACTAATTGAGACATTTCGTACAGATCGATTACGTATCTGAAGCTGCTTCGTTATGGTCTCATTTCGAGTACGTTATATGTGTCACGATCTACTGAACTCAACAGCAAAGGAATAACTAAATACAAAGAGTAGTCAAGGCCGTCGAGTTGCCAGTAGTGGAGTGCTCGTAGTTTCTAAAGGAATAGGTGAACAGCCTAGGTATATCTCCGACGGTACGCAGTCTCAGCAATAAATATTCACGGAACGACGGAAGCAACAAGTAAGTAGTTGTAAACACGATCTGTTACGCAGCAGAAAGAAACATTTTAGCACTAAACGCGAACGACTTCCAATAAATCTACAGATCCAGGCACATAAGTTCTGCTCCGAGAGAAAGGGATATCCTCCGTAATGCGGCGTGCGCCTCACGATTGTGACTGAGAACAGCCAAAGCTGTGCTTACCTCTGGCAAGAGACTGCTTCCAGCTGCATAGTCGCCTCTCTCTGCCTCACAGCTGCTTTCATATTCAGTGGTTTGATGATACGGACAGTTTATGAGGCCGCGTGGGATCACAGTCATAGACTGTGCGGCTGTTGCCGGCGGAAGTTTGAGTCCAACCTCGGGCATGGGTGTGTGTGTTTGTCCTTAGGATAATTTAGGTTAAGCAGCGTGTAAGCTTCGGGACTGATAACCTTAGCAATTAAGTCCCATAAGATTTGACATACATTTGAACATTTTTGAACAGTTTATGACAATTGTTTCACAGACACATACGTTACAAACGCAGTACAGGTAGAGTAAGGGGATCTTCTATATCCAATTGTAGGCGAATTAAGAGTTAAGACTCATTGCGTCACTTTCTTACATGAACTTCACGGGCTCAGAATTTGGCCGACATTAGACGGAGCGGATATTGACAGTACAAAATGAAAATCCTTTTGGTGTATCATCGAATGTCTTTGAGACACGATTTTCTTTATCTCCAGATGTATCTTTTGCCATATTTATTTCCTTCAATAATCAGCAATAATTTTTGTGGTTGAAGATCTTTCCTTAGACAGGTTTTCTTTCTAAGGGGGATAAGGAAATGTGGTTCTGCGTCAGCAAGCACAATTTACAAATGGACAGTGTTTGTTAGAAAACTCCACTCCGACGTCCCGTAGAAGCACGACAACGCGATATGTACAAAAAATGACATATTGCAATGCAATACCTGAAGCTGTGCTGCAAATACCAAACAGGCTTGCGAACACCTTTATGTAATAATAAGATAATAAATGAAATCCACTGCAGATGGAGACACATTTCCGAACCGTGAGTGTGTAGTTAAACAAGACAGAACCAGATTTACTTATTACATATTAGTCGTAATAGCTGAAGTCCTTGATCGTAAATGCAACTTTCCACCCCCCCCCCCCCCATTCTACTACATAACAGCATCACGGAAACGATATGAAAGTACAACGCCGATGCGCTGTAGATAGTGTGTCTGAAGTACAAAGTCGGAACAAATAAGTAAGTACGCACTGTTGGCGCGTTAAGGAGTGCGCAACTTGTGCGCAGCGCTGTGGTTAGGAGTGCTTCGTTCCTGCGGTGCTCCGCAGCAACACAGTCCAATAACATCGACCACAACATTCTTTTGCTTACGAAACGCGACTAACACGAAGAACATCTCTAAATTAAATACGTTATCGCCTACAGATTATTAAATAGTGAACTTTGAAGGGAAAAATATTTCTCATGTGAGTAGTTGCCGCATAAGAAATAAGATAATTTCTTATTGTTTCAAATAACAATTTATCAAGACGAAAGAACGCTGACAAAGATTTGAAACTGGCAACATTCGTTCCACGTCTTCGTTAAACAATGGTTATTTTCATGTAGCCACTATGTAGTTAATTTAATCCCCGATCTACGTTCACCCTGCGCTTCTGGACTGCCTGTGATGACAGTCATATAAATGAAACATTTTAACTGTAGAAATTACAGAGTGTTGCGCATTCGATAAGACTACATACATTCTATAGCACTAATGAGCTAGCACAACTCGAGCTTGCAGGGGAATTTCGCACTGTCTGCTGTTGTAGAACTGTTTATATCTCTGATACAAGTGTGTAGTGTACATCTATCATTTCGATTTATCAAAATTTAAGAAAGTGTTTTAAATTCATTAGAATACTCTACTTAAGCAAAATAAATGATTGACGCAAATATCCTTTACTTATTAAAGGAATGCGCTGGACAATGACTTTTTTATGTGGTTTTTTTCCGATTGAAAGAATAAGACAAATCTAATGGGCTGCCTCACAGCTTCCATCTTTCCGTTTTTCAGTTGGGTGGTTGGTTGTTTTATCTCTTTGTTGTAATTCATTCCCTGGCCCCATATGGACATAGGTAAAAAAGCTGCATATAAAAATAAAAACGCAGTTCGGTATGTATGTAGGTCATAAAATACACTGACGTAATATGCACAAGACAAAGGTTGGTTACGGTATTAAAATCACACCAGAACAACAGAACTTCAGAATAACTGCATGAGATGGAGCGCTCACGATAAAGAGTAGAAAGTGCTAAGAGGGACCTGCTGAGGAGGGGAGGCCTTAAAAGAGGGAAGCAATGTGAGAGGAGGGGACAGCAGGGGAGGTTGGACTGGAGAGGGTGGGATGAAAAATTGAGGTGGATGGTGTACCAAGGGGCAAGAGACAGGTGATATGGGAGAGGGAATGCAAGCCAGGAGGGAGTACAGAAACGCAAAAAGGGTCCACTGGAAAGATAGGGGGCATAGGTGGGAGGAAAAAACTGCTCAGGGGAAGGGAGCCCTGAATGGGGGAAATATATCTAATTAGTGTTGGTAGGAGGGGTAGTTATCATGGTGAAGCTCATCATCTGGGAGGGGTAGGCGCTGGAAAGTACGTTGGTAAAGGAGGTGGAAGGTGTGGAGATAGAGGGTGGGACACAACAGTAAATGCACAGCAATGGGCAGGGGTTAAAAAAGGTTGGAGACATCAGAGGGTGAGGAGGATTGAGTTTGTGGATGATGTATAGGGTGTGGATGTTGTTGAGGAGAAGTAGAAGATGTGCGAGGACGAGGTCATATAAGATCTGTGTGGGGGACGGGAGGTGGATATGGAAAGTGAGGTGGAGTGCATGGCATTTGAGGAGTTGGAGGGCCTTATAGAAACTGGGTGGAGCAGAAATCTAGGTGATGCTGGCATGGCAAAGGATGGGACAGATCAAGGATTTGTAGGTGTGAAGGATGCTGGAAGGATGCTGGCACCATGTCCAGCCAGACGGTACTTTCAGGAGGCGAAGTCTATTGTGGACTTTGTGTTGGATTGTAAGAGGATGAGGAGTCCAGGTGAGATGACGGCGAAGGCGAAGGCCAAGGTATTTCAGGGTAGGAGGGAGTTGGATAGGACAACCATAAATGGTAAGTTGAAAATCGTGGAGCCAGAAGGAGGGGTGGATGGTACATCCTACGACGATTGCCTGGGTCCTGGAAGGGGTGATGTGAAGGAATCACTGGCTGCACCATCTGGTGAACTAGTAGAGGTGAGTTTTAAAGGTACATTGGGACCACTGAAGGCTAGGATAGAGGGCCAGAAAGGCAGTGTCATCAGCAAATTTGGGGGGTGAACAGGCAGGGAGGTTTGGGTATATCTGCAGTATTGAGGTGACAGAAGAGTTGGGAAAGGACTGAGCCTTGGGGCTTGCCTGCAATGGGATAAAATGTATGTGAGTTAGTATTACGGATAGCGATATAGGAAGGGCGATGGGAGAGGAAGGAAGCAACGAGATGGACGAAAATGATAGGAAGGGCGTAGATTTGGAGTTTAAAGAGGAGCCCAGGATGCTATACACGGCATAGACATTCTGGAGCTCGAGGGAAACAAAGATAACAGAACGATGAAAATTAACCTGGAGGGAAAGAAGATTGGTAAAGTTATGAATCTGGTCATTGGTGGAGAAAGAGGGCCAGAAGCTACACTAGGTAAGAGAAAGGAGGTGATGCTGGTTGAGGTGGTGATGGATATGTCAGGAGACAATGGACATGAAGACCTTACAGAACATGGAGGTAAGGCAGATGGGACGATACCAACAGGTGTCAGAATGGGGTGGGTTGGGTTTAAGGAACAGCAGGTTGTGGGAAGTCTTCCACAGGTCGGGATAAAAGCCAGTGGAGAGGATGGTATTAATACAAAGTAGCAAGGACAGCTAGGAAGGTGGGAGGAAATTCCTTAAGGTGGTGGTAGGTGATGCAGTTGTGACCAGAGACAGCGTTGCGTTTGGAGCGGATTATGACATGGATGTCATGTGCTGTAATGTGAGTGTTTAAACCTGAGAGGGGTAACTGATCCAAATACTGGAAACTGGGGCCTGAGTGACGGGACAGAGGTATTTCTGCGTTCAAGGACTGGGGAAGAGGGAGCAATCAAAGTGAGGATGGTTGGGAATGGAGAAGACAAGTGAAGCAAAGTGGTTAGCCTTACTAAGGTTGTCAAGAAAGGTGTGGTCGTCGTGGAGAAGGGAATAATTTGGGGCAGAATGGCTACCGATAGGGTGTGGAAGGCAGTACTTGGAGGAGTTGACAGGAAGAGTGGCGTTCAGTTATGTAAATGTCTGGCGCCAGTCCGTCGTTTCTTAGCTTTTAAGATGTTGTAGACGTGACGTTGTAATTGCAAGTGGCGGAGAAATGTATACTGGTTGCGGGAGCGGAGGAAGAGGCAGTAGAGCTTGCGGGATTTGCGGAGATGAATGGCCTGTGGCGGAAGAGTAGGATGGTGAGGGTAGGTAAGTTTAGTAGGAATGTGGGTCTCTTTGGTGTCAGTGATGATTTCTTCGAGGAAGGACGAGGCATGGGTAATGTCGGTGGATACAGAAAGGTAAGTGGGTGGCTTTCGACATGGGTGGCAATGGAGTCCTGATAGTCATCTCATGGACGAACTTCAGAGGGTAGCAAGGTGGGGGCAAGAGGTGGGCGATGGGCTGAAGAGATAGAAAGACTGGGAGGTGGTAGCTACCAATAGGTTCTAGAACTTCCACAGCAATACGAACAATGAGGTTAGTGAGGATGACATTGGAGACGGAGTGACTTTCGGGATGGGTATGCTGTGGGATGGGAACAAGGTCACCTTGGAGGGCAGCAAGAAACTGATTCCACTACCCAAGGGTGGCTGGATTGCGGCTGTGGATGTTGAGGTCTATAGCAATCACATAGGTGGAGAAGGTGCGGTCAACATGGGAGATGAAGTCGTAGGGGAGACTAGCTGTTGGACAGACGTAGATTGTGGTACAGGTAACGGTGAGGGAGAGGAAGAAAGACGCTGAGGATGAGGCGTCTAATCGGGTTATTAAGCCTGGGTCGTCGCCGTCAGGGATGTGCTTGAGATGGTCAATAGTGACTCCACCTCATACTAGGGGAAGGGGTTGTCAGTGAAGGATGTAATGGATATTGTTCTGTTTAAAGTTGTTTTTCTACTAAATGTTATTTAATGGCGGCAGACAAAGCAAAGTCTATACTGCTGCGGACACAAAACTTAAAACATTGAAGGTTGGTTATCGATTTGGTAAGTTTTACATTATATTTTTCTTTTGATCACTTATGACTACCTTTTACACTAAAAGAACAGACATGAGCTTATCTTCGATCTCAGCCGTTTCATAAATCATAGAGAACATAGATAAAGAAAGTTTCACAGTCAATAAATGCCAATACATTCTTTGGCAAGAATTAAGGTATGGTCTTTTGTTATATGATTATTCTTTGTAGACTAATGGTAATAGAAATAATAAAAGATATTGTTGTTAGAAATTATTTATATTTCATAATATAACAATAAGTAACAATATAATGACAAGTATTTTCTCAGTTTTCACATATAAGCTTAAAAGTCATTTCTGTAAAAATGTTCATCACTTAACAAATCTCGAGCACTGTTGCATGCACTGGTGCTGCAAACTGTTGCGTTGACATTACAAGGAGGTAGGGAGAGGTGCAGACAACATGGTGAGGTTGTAGGAAGGTTTCATTAAGGATGGAGTCGACATTGTGCTAGGACAGGGTATGCATGATGAGGTTTATGTTGACAGGGACAGAGGGTATGTTTTGGTATAGGAGACGATACTGTTAGCGCGCCAGGCGGGAGGGGGGATGGAGTGGAGGGAGGAGCAGAAAGGCTCAAACGAGGGTATCGAGGTGGGTAAAAGTGAAGTGAGCCTGGTTGTGGGAGTAGCTGGCGTAGGTGTTTACCTGTGCGCATCTAACACTCTGCCTCTTTATAGAGGACTCCTGTAGCAACGTCATTTGGGAATGAAACACTCATACCTATTTACGAGTCACTAGTCGCATCATTAATGTAGTGCTCATCATTGATCACGGCATCTCAAAACGAAATAAAATGACCAGACGAGGCCACCTACTAATTTTATTATATACCTGGAGCGCCAGTCATCCAAGACAGCCAGGAGCCAAGACTTGCGGTATCTCGACCACCCTTATGACTCTACTGCCAATGACTGTGGCACAATATAGCCAGACCTGGAATAACTACGGTTCCAATGCTGTTTTGTCAATACACCTCCAATTTCTCAAACAAAATGTAGGTTCCTACCTTTTATAGGAGTTATTTTCGAAGACAGGAGAATTCGGACCATACATCTGTACTTGTTGTGAAAATCCTGTACAACATTATGGTGTAGGCTATATTTCCTCCAAGTATTGTCTCATGAGGTAAAAAGATACCTTTTCTCATCATCTTAATATCTGCTACATCCTGCAGCACAGGACTAGAATATTAAACAAATTTTGGAATCTTGACAGAGTACTAAGGGTATGCTCTACCTATATCACAGGATGCCTCTTCATTTTAAAGTAAAAAAAAAAAAAAAATGCCGCATCGCATATGAAGTCTCTCAAGGTAACAGCACAGAAGAGATGTAAATATCAGATTGATACTACATAAGACTATATAAATTCTGTAAAATAGCGGATTTTATTACGACGGTCATCTCTCCCTGTGTAGGTGGAAGAAATTACATTAAAAGTTCTCGCCGCAACGTAAAAACTCCTGATTACCACGCCAACTCTCGAATATTATCCATGGTAGTCTCGTTCTCGCTTCTACTCGCCCGGCTGCACGTCATCAATATCAAATTGACAGGCTAATTAAATTAATTGATTATGAGAGTCCTTTTTTATAGTGAGTAAATTTTTTTCCGAAAGTCCGATTGCAGCCACAAGGTAACTGCTTCCGTGACGTCTCTGGAGGCTTTCCACAGGCTAGGTGGTCACTTCCTCCAATGCCAAAATGGATGGTAACTGTCGTCAAATAGCTGAAGACATCCAGTGCTAAGGGAGTTCTGTCTCTCGGTTGTGTATTGTCATACTGTTTGAAGAAAGCCACTTAGAAATCTGGTACACTGCTCCCGAAGTAAGCCTGCTGAGATCTGTCAGTCTACGGGGACAGTAGGATGTTTCGCTTTCATCTCCTTCCCCGCGACCTTACCACCACATGACTGCATATGAACAGCTGCCGCCGCCGCCACCACCGGGTTGCAAACCTCCACTCATGCGTTAGGGCTGTACCGCTCACGGTCGACAACCCATCGCTCTGCCGGACAGCTCTTCAAAAGTTATTCTATCCTTCTCAGAACGACTGGGCGCTTAAATGTCGCTGGGGTAAATACCAGGATGATGAACATCATTGCCACCGAGTCGCAAACCTCTGCCTACACGTCAGGGCTGCAACACACCTGGCCGAACCCCTCCACCGCCTGTCGTGCTGGACAGCTGTTAATGATTCCATACTGGCAAAAGTTGCTCTATCCTTCTCAGAGGGTCTTGTTGCTTAAAAGACATTGGGCTAAATAGCACAATGTTGAACAATATGCTTCCCCTCATCCCTAAGGTAAACCTAAACGTTGTGAGTGTGTTTTCGAAATTTCCCAGAAAGACTAACACAGGAATACTGACGGCCACATCCCGAACGTGTATGAGTCTGCAGACCTAGGTTTCCCTCAGAATGCAGATGCTTCGAAAACTGAAATGGGAATCCCTGAAGGGAAGACGATGCTCTGTTTCAGAAACACTATTCGGAGCCGACATCTGAAGCTGACCACAGAGGGTTTCTACTGCCGCCAACATACATTTCACATAAGGACGCCGAAGACAACATACGAGAAATAAGGGCTCATAGGGACGAATATAAGTAGTTTGTCTCCCTCCCTCTGTTTGCGATAGGAATAGCAAAGGGTATGACCAGTAGCAGTGCAGGTTACCCTCCGCCACGCACGGTACGATGGCTTGCAAAGTGTGCATATAGATGTAAATGTAAATTTAGTCTACGCATTAATATGTCAGTCCATCCATTCATAGGCACACAAAACTCATAGAAGAACGTTTTCTCTTACTTATCCGGAATGCAAAAGAGAGAACGTCTTCTGCTGATCGTCTCTCTGAAGAAATCTTCCTATTACCGACTAACTTTCTTGTTGCAGTCACTTCTACATCTACATCTACATTTATACTCCGCAAGCCACCCAACGGTGTGTGGCGGAGGGCGCTTTACGTGCCACGGTCATTACCTCCCATTTTCTGTTTCAGTCGCGTATGGTTCGCGAGAAGAACGACTGTCTGAAAGCCTCCGTACGCACTCGAATCTCTCTAATTTTACATTCGTGATCTCCTCGGGAGGTATAAGTAGGGGGAAGCAATATATTCGATACCTCATCCAGAAACGCACCCTCTCGAAACCTGGCGAGCAAGCTACACCGCGATGCAGAGCGCCTCTCTTGCAGAGTCTGCCACTTGAGTTTGCTAAACATCTCCGTAACGCTATCACGGTTACCAAACAACCAAACTTCTCGAGACTTATGTGAGAGGTTGTAATATGTTTGCCCAGAAATCTCAAAAGAAACGCTGTAGCGGCACCTCTGAACTCCCCTTTCGCCAGAGTATGAAGTACCTGCCATATTCTCACGACTGTTTCAGTCTTCGATACATAGCATATGAATCCACCCGATTTCAACGAGTAAGAGATGTCCGCCGTCAAGTTACAGAGCCCCTGATAATTCTATCAAAATCCCATCAGTTTCCGACAGCACTGTTCCATTAGAGGTGTTTGACATATGAAATTACACACCATAGTGCAATAATACCGTAAACAGGACAAAAGTCAAACAAATGTACACACACATGCTTTGTAGTACCAAACAAACCTCTATCAGTGCCTTAGAAAACAAGTCGGAAACATTTACACCACGGACAAAAATGGCTCTGAGCACTATGGGACTTAACATCTGAGGTCATCAGTCCCAATAGAACTTCGAACTACTTAAACCTAACTTACCTAAGGACATCACACACATCCATGCCCGAGGCAGAATTCGAACCTGCGACCGTAGCAGTCGCGCGGTTCCAGACTGAAGCGCCTAGAAGCGCTCGGCCACACTGGCCGGCACCACGGAAAACATCGGATATACAAACAGAGTCATCAGGTTTCTGACTGGTTTGATACTGCCCACCACCACGAATTCCTCTCCTGTCCCAACCCCTTCATCTCAGAGTAGCAGTCGCAACCTACGTCCTCAATCATTTGCTGCACGTATTCCAATCTCTGTGTTTCTCTAGTTTTCCCCTCTACAGCTCCCTCAAATACTATAGCAGTCATTCCTTGATGTCTTAATAGATGTCCTATCATTCGGTACCTTCTCCTTGTCAGTGTGTTCCACATATTCCCTTCCTCCCCGATTCGACAAAGAGCCTCCACATTCATTCCTTTATCAGTCCATCAAATTTTAGAACTTTCGTCTGCAGCACCACATCTAAAATGCTTCGATTCTCTTCTGTTTCGGTTCTCTCACAGTACATGTTTCACTACTATACAATGCTGTGCTCCAAACGTACATTTTCAGAAAATTCTGCCTAGCCGATTTCTCTTGTCCAGGAATGCCTTTTTTGCCAGTCCTAATCTGCTTTTGATGTCCTCCTTGCTCCGTCCGTAATTGGTTATTTTGCTACCTAGGCAGCAGAACTGCTTCACTTCATCTACTAATTGACCATTAATACTGATGTTAAGCTGTTCGCTCTTCTCATTTCTGTTACTTCTCATTACTTTCGTCTTTTTTCGATTTACCTGCAGTCCATATTTTGTACTCAATGAACGCTCATTCCATTCAGAAAATCATGTAATTCCTTTTCACTTTCACTCAGCCAGCTGTTTACGAAGTTCAAACCGGAGTACGATTCGGAAATTATATGTTCACAATAATCCTGTAAAATGATCGTCGGTAGCTGAAATTGTGTACAAAGAAACAGCGACATCTTAAGAGGATATTAACTCCTCTCTCAGTAGCCAGAGGAGATGCTACAATCTTATCGCAGTTTACCGCCACCCTTGGTAAACTTCCTCCTGCACACAAAAGTCGTGGTCCGATGATAGGTGGTATTGCTCACGTGCGGGATAATATGGACGTTTCGTGTTGAAACCCCGTAGTCTTTCCACTGTATGTAGGATCAGTACACTCTCCCCCAGAATACGTGATTTTACTAATTTTGGGCAGTACTCATTTCACGGTATTTTTCTCCAATTTTATGGATTCTCAGTCAAATTCCGTAATTTGACTAGGTGTTCGCTATTTCACATATTTCATCGCATTTCCCTCAATATTACGTATTTTACATCAATTTTTCATGAGTATACCAGGTTTTGCTCGAAATTTACTGTTCTACCCGAAAAAATCTGAGCAGCAACAAAAATCTACTCTGTACGCGTATCACTTACCTGTTGCAGATCCCTAGACGATGGAGCGCAAGTCAAATAATTATGTGGAATTGTTTCCAGACTCTGATGTTCCATCAAGTACAGCAATAAATGAGATTTCAGACAGGGTCTTTTATTAAATGCATGTAACTCCATCTTCTGGATGGAGTATGGGACTTGGCTGGTCAATATCCAATAAAACAATACCATCCGGCGTTATTTAGGTTTACTTCTAGGCTACTAGTTTCGACGATACACTACGTCATCTTCAGGCCTGCTTCAATCGAGTAACCTTCCACTGTATTACAAAATACAGAAGCACTTTTACTGGTCTCGTAACGATTATTACGGGCATGCGTGCTCGTTGTCCAACGGTGATCGGAGAAGCTGACGGGGCTTCCTTTATATTCGTGTACAGCTACTCCGATAGTGGAATAAAATCTGTCCAGTCTCGAGGCTGACTGTGGAGATACGTACGTATAGTGTGATCGTGTGATGACTAGTCGATCTATGACGTCCAGCTGTTTAATTCACCACCCATGGTATTTAAGGGGCCGTAGTTAGTGGTTGATCCTAGTGTTTATGCCGGTCTTACAAACACAGTTGAAATCTTCTCCCATTGCTATGTCACCCTTTGTGCGTCTCATAAAGTACGGGTAGTTTCTCTAAAACACATTTCTCTAACAGTTCTGTTATGTGTTCCTGGCTGGGTATAAGAGTTTAATATTGTTATTCCATTTAGTTTTGCTTTGATAACGTGCCCATCCTGTTGGTTTTTTAAGTTCTCTAACTCCAGTCCCATTCTGGTTAAAATGCAGCAACAATGGTGTATGCTTTGTACTGCTGCTGCAGATTCATCTCCTCTTAAGCTGCTTCCTGAAAGAAAGCAATGTCCACGTTATTGGTTTATAAGAAATTTCCCGGAATCCTCATTTGGCGTGAGTAGCCTAAGCACCCTCCTACTGCTCATTGCGAGCAGTTTGTCAGTTTCGACGTCCATTCTTATTTCCTTATTTAGCTGTCTTGACCGGATTCGTTCCGAAGAGCTTCACTTCCGTTTCACCTTCCTCGTCGTCTTGGTGTTCTCTTTCCTTATCTTTCTCATTTTTTCGACGTTCCGCATTTAAATTTGGTGTGGCATTCATTCTCAGCGCCTTCTCAACACCTTGAGATTTTATAGCCTTTTGGTTTCTAATACTTCCCTCTGCTGTCTTAAATGCGTGATTTTCAGTTCATGTGGTGGTACTGAAAACTGTTTCCACACAATCTTTTACATTACTTTCCCGTTTACATCATCCAGTCATAGCTTCTGTGGTTGCACTCAGCGATTCCTCTGTTATTGTCTGGAGTGTTGTTTCCTGCTATGGTTGGTGTTTACTTTCGCGCTGTGGACGACTCAAGGGGCTCACCACGTATGGTTGTCGGGACTGAAGAATATCTGCGTCCGCCTGACTTTCCACCTCAGTCTCGGGTCCACTCTGTATTGTAGAAACATCATCGGGCTTCTGTTTCCTTGTTATCTGTGCAGTTTTTTCTTCACGGTTTTCTTCGGAGCTCGAACTGCCCTTTTCTAATGGGCGTTTCTTGTTGTTCTGATTTCAATGAGAACAAGAAAGGCTTTCATTTTCCATGTCGTCTTCGTTTTCTTGCTATTGAACTGAAATCCCATTGACTCCGTAGCTGTTTCCCTGAACAATAGTTGCAGCCTGGCCTTTATAGGTTTCATCCTTTTGATCGTTGTCTGCGTACTTCATTTCTTGTTATTCTCTTGTTCAAGAGTGGGAATTCTTCTTCAACTAAGCTAGGAGAGTGGCCAGTGGATCCCACGTCAGTATTCTCGGTGTTGCCCGTTGCAGTACTTGAAGGAGTCAATTCTTGTGCCTGCAATCTTGCCCGCTGTTGCAGATTATTTCGCAGAATAAACACGCACCATGAGCAGTTTTCTCGAAGATGTCTTGGTTCACCGCACACGTGATACGTAGGAGTCTGTCCAACAAATATTATGTGTGCCTGAAACCGAGTACAAGAATGTCTACAAGAATAAACATTCGTACAAATCTAACCCCGTTGTAGCATTGGATCTTGTATGTAGTAGACCACTTTTCTAATTATATGTTTTTTACCTGTCCATAATTAGAAAGTTTCTGTATTAAGTCCTTTTCGTCTATCTCTTGGGGTAGATTCAGCACCCTGACAGATTTCAGTTCGCTGTTAGCGTTACTTATATCAACGGTACTGGCAGAATCATCACGATGAGTGTCAGTTAGACCGTCAGAGAGAGCGCACCGCTAGTTCCTTCTACTAATAAGGCGTGTACACCGTTCGATTTTTACATATTTTTACGAGCTTCAAACAGAAGGAGTGCAGTAATGGATAGGAACTGTGATTGTTGTGTACAGATTCGAGCTGAGTTGGCGACCCTTCGCTCACAGCTTCAGGCTGCGTTGGCTTCCGTCACATAGCTTGAGGCTGCTGCCAAGGGGCGTCACTGTGGGGGATCGGACGTGGCGATGCGAGGGACGTCGAGCACGTCCCACCTGTCCTCCTATCGGTCCACTGCTGTCACCTTCCTGGGTACTGTCTGCACTGAGATTGACACATCATTCCAAAGTCTGGCAGGCAGCGAAAAACTTTCCGTAGGGCCGATCGTGGGCCTCCCCGGTTCCTTTGACGAACAGGTTTCGGCCGTTATCTATGGCTGACGATGTCTCTGAGCCGGATGCAGTCGTCCACCCAGTTCCAGATGAAGCTTCTCGGCCCACAAGGTCTGGGCATTCAAAGAGGGTTTGCTGGTAGTTGGGAGCTCCAACGTCAGGCGCGTAATGGGACCGCTTAGGAACATGGCTGCCAAGGAGAGGAAGGAAGCCAGTGAGCACTCTGTGTGCATTCTGGGGGGAAGTAATTCCGGATGTGGAAAAGGTGCTTCCGGACGCCATGAAGAGTACAGGGAGCAGCCAGCTGCAGGTGGTGGCTGACGGCGGTACCAACGACGTCTGTCGCTTTGGATCGGATCAGATTCTGATTTCGGGCGGCTAGCAGAAATGGTAAAGACTGCCAGTCTTGCTTCCAAGATTAAGGCGGAGCTCACCATCTGCAGCATCGCCAATAGAACCGACTGTGGTCCTTTGGTGCAGAGCCGAGTGGAGGGTCTGAATCAGAGGCTCAGGCAGTTCTGTGACCGTGTAGGCTGCACATTCCTTGACTTGCGTTATCGGGTGGTGGATTTCCGGATTCCGCTTAATAGGTCAGGAGTCCACTACACACAGGAGGTGGCTACACGGGTAGCGTGGTCTGCGTGGAAGGGACTGGGCGGTCTTTTAGGTTAGAGGGTCTCAGGGAACCACAGAAGGGGCGTCCGTCAGAAAGTGGGCAGGTAAACCAAAATAAGGTAGTTGTAGAAACGATTGGTATTGCAGTTGTAAATTGTCGTAGCTGTGTTGAGAAAGAACGTAGCTCCAGAGCTAATAGAAAGCACTGAAGCTCAAATAGTTGTAGGTACAGAGAGCTGGCTAAAGCCGGAAATTAGTTCAGCCGAAATTTTTTCATACGATCTAATAGTTTTCAGAAAGAATAGATTAAATACAGTTGGTGGTGGAGTATTTATTACTGTCAGAGGTAGTTTGCTTGTAGCAAAATTGAAGTAGATAGTTCATGTGAAATAGTATGGGTAGAGGTTATACCTGACAATCGGACTAAACTATTAATTGGATCGTTTTACCGACCCCCCGACTCTGAGGACATAGTTGTGAACAGTTCAAAGAAAACTTGAGTCTCATTTCAAATAAGTACACCGCTCATGCAATTATAGTCGGTGGTGACTACAATCTACCCTCGATATGCTGGAAATATTATACGTTTAAAGCCGGCGGAAGGCATAAAACATCATTCGAAATTGTACTGAATGCTTTCTCAGAAAATTATTTTTAACAATTAGTTCATGAGCCCACTCGAAGCTTAAATCTTTGCGAAAGCTTACTTGACATTTTAGCAACAAATAATCCTGGAAAAAAGTGAGTGCTGCGACGAATACAGGGATTAGCGACCACAATGCACTTGCTGCTAGGCTGAATACCGTAACACCTACAACCATCAAAAACAAACGCAAAGTATATCCGTTTAAAAAAGCTGACAAAAATGCTCTTAACGCCTTTCTAAGAGACAATCTTCACTCCTTCGGATCTGATCATGTAAGTGTAGAAAAGTTGTGGAATGTTTTCAAAGAGGTAGTATCAACAGCAATTGGGAGATATATATCACATAAATTAATAAGTGATGGTACTGATCCCCCATGATACACAAAACGGGTCAGATCGTTGTTGCAAAAGCAACGAAAAAAAGCATGCCAAATTTAAAAGACCGCAAAATCCCCAAGATTCGCAAAGTTTTACGGAAGTTTTGAAATATGGCGCGTACTTCAATGCGAGATGCTTTTAATAAATCCCACAACGAAATTCTGTCTCGAAATCTGGCAGAAAACCCAAAGAGATTCTGGTCATACATAAAGCACACCAGTGGTAAGATAAAATCAATACCTTCACTGCGCGGTAACAACGGTGAAGTCACTGATGACAGTGCCACGAAAGCAGAGTTATTAAACACGGTTTCCCGAAACTCCTTCACCAAAGAAGACGAAGTAAATATTCCTGAATTTCAATAAAGAACAACTGCCAAGATGAGAAACATAGAAGTAGACATCTTCGGTGAAACAAAGCAGCTTAAATCACTTAATAAAGGCAAGGCCTCCGGTCCAGATTGTATACCAGTCAGGTTCCTCTCAGAGTATGCTGACAAAATGGCTCCATGTCCGCCCCCGGTAGCTGAGTGGTCAACACCACAGACTGACAATCCTATGGGCCCGGTTTCGATTCCCGACTGGGTCGGAGATTTTCTCCGTTCAGGGACTGGGTGTTGTGTTGTCATAATCATCATCATTTCATCCCCATTGACGCGCAAGTCGCCGAAGTGGCGCCACATTGACAGACTTGCACCCTGGCGAACGGTCTACCCGCCGGCAGGCCCTCGTCAAACGACATTTTTCTAAATGGCTCCATATTTAACAACTATATACAATTGCTCAAGTCACACCAATACCCAAAAAGGGAAGTGAGCCGTGGTAAAAATTGATGTTTTGCAGAGTACGACGCAGCGCGTAGAGTGAAGCAGTCGCCCTCCGTTTCTGGCAGTGGTGCTGCTGTGGCAATCGCAACTTTGGTGTACCCCTCTGGTGTGAATGGGGAAAGGTAGCCTGTTCACATGCATTTAAGGGGCGCTTTGAGCTCGCTAACGGACACCTGCGGCAGTACTTCGAAAGAATACTGCTCTTCAATTGTGACATTCCGGTCACTAATCGAAGTGATAGGTTTTGCAGGTGCATGCCGGATAGCCAGCCAGCCAGCAACCAGCAGCGGTCCAGTTAGCAGCGGTCCAGCCAGCAGCCAGCAGCAGTCCAGACAGCAGCAGTCCAGTTAGCAGCCAGCAGCAGTCCTGCCAGCAGCCAGCAATGGTCCAGCCAGCAGCCAGCAGCGGTCCCAGAAAGCAGTGGTCCAGCCAGCAGCCAGCAACAACCCAGCCAGCAGCCAGCGGAGGTCCTGCCAGCAGCCAGCAATGGTCCAGCCAGCAGAGGTCCAGCCAGCAGCCAGCAGCAGCCCTGCCAGCACCCAGCAATGGTCCAGCCAGCAGCCAGCAGTGGTCCAGCCGGCAGCCACCAGCCAGCAGCGGTCCTGCCAGCAGCCAGCAGGGCTCCTGCCAGCAGCCAGCACCCATAAGCAGTCCTGCCAGCAGCCAGCAGCGGTCCAGCCAGCACCGGTCCAACCGGCAGCGGTCCAGCCAGAAGCGGTCCAGCCAGTAGCGGTCCAGCCAGCAGCGGTCCAGCCAGCAGCAGTCCAGCCAGCAGCGGTCCAGCCAGCAGCGGTCCAGCAAGCAGCGAGCAGCCAGCAGTGGTCCTGCCAGCAGCCAGCAGTGGTCCAGCCAGTTGCAGTCCAGCCAGCAGCAGTCCTGCCAGCATGCAGCAGTTGTCCAGCCAGCTGCGGTCCAGCCAGCAGCGGTCCAGCCAGCAGCAGTCCAGCCAGCAGCCAGCAGCGGTACTGCCAGCAGCCAGCAGCGGTCCTGCCAGCAGCCAGCAGCGGTCCAGCCAGCAGCCAGCAGCGGTCCTGCCTGCAGCCAGCAGCGGTCCCAGCCAACAGTGGTCCAGCTAGCAGCCAGCAACGGTCCAGCCAGCAGCAGCAGCGGTCCTGCCAGCAGCTAGCAGCGGTCCAGCAAGCAGTGGTACAGTCAGCATCCAGCAGCCAGCAGCAGTCCTGCCAGCAGCCAGCAACGGTCCAGCCAGCAGTGGTCACAGACAGCAGTGGTCCAGCCAGCAGCGGTCCAGCCAGCAGCTCTCCAGCCAGCAGCCAGCAGTGATCCAGCCAGCAGCCATCAGCAGTGCTGCCAACAGCCAGCAGCGGTCGAGCCAGCAGCCGTCCAGCCAGCAGCCAGCAGCGTTCCTGCCAGCAGCCAGCGGCGGTCCAGCCATCAGCCAGCAGCCAGCAGTGGTCCAGCCAGCAGACTGCAGTGGTCCAGCCAGCAGCCAGCAGAGGTCCTGCCAGAATCCAGCAGCGGTCCAGCCAGCAGTGATCCAGGCAGCAGCGGTTCAGCCAGCAGCGGTCCAGCCAGCAGCGGTCCAGCCAGCAGCGGTCCAGCCTGCAGCCAGCAGCCAGCAGCAGTCCTGCCAGCAGCCAGCAGCCAGCAGCTTTCCTGCCAGCAGCCAGTAGCCAGCAGTGGTCCAGCCAGCAGCGGTCCAGCCAGCAGCGGTCCAGCCAGCAGCCGTCCAGCCAGCAGCCAGCAGCGTTCCTGCCAGCAGCCAGCGGCGGTCCAGCCATCAGCCAGCAGCCAGCAGTGGTCCAGCCAGCAGACTGCAGCGGTCCAGCCAGCAGCCAGCAGCGGTCCTGCCAGCAGCCAGCAGCGGTCCAGCCGGCAGTGGTGCAGCCAGCAGCCAGCAGCGGTCCAGCCAGCAGCCAGCAGCCAGTAGCGGTCCTGACAGCAGCCAGCAGTGGTCCAGCGAACAGCCAGCAGCGTTCCCAGCCAGCAGCAGTCCAGCCAGCAGCTAGCAGCGGTCTGACCAGCAGCAGTCCAGCCAGCAGCCAGCAGTGGTCCTGCCAGCAGCCAGCAGTGGTCCAGCCCACAGCAGTCCAGCGAGCAGCCAGCAGCCAGCAGTGGTTTAGCCAGCAGCCAGCAGGCAGCATCTAGCAGTGTTCTGCCATCAGCCAGCAGCTGTCCAGCCAGCAGCCAGCAGCAGTCTTGCCAGCAGCTAGTAGCTGTCCAGCCAGCAGCGGTACTGCCAGCAGCCAGCAACGGTCTTGCCAGCAGCCAGCAGCCAGCAGCCAGCAGCGGTCCTGCCAGCAGCCAGCAGCGGTCCCAGCCAGTAGCAGTCCAGCCAGTAGCCAGCAGCGGTCCCAGCCAGTAGCGGTCCAGCCAGGAGCGGTCCATCCAGCAGCCAGCAGCGGTCCAGCCAGCAGCCAGCAGCGGTCCTGCCAGCAGCCAGCAGCGGTTCTGCCAGCAGCCATCCTGCCAGCAGCCAGCAGCGATCCTGCCAACAGCCAGCAGCGGTCCCAGGCAACAGCGGTCGCAGCCAGTAGTGTTCCCAGCCAGCAGTGGTCCCAGCCTGCAGCCAGCGGCAGCAGCCAGCTGCAGCAGCAGCGGCGTCCCTGCCGGCCAGCCAGCTGGATTGCATCCCACCAGCAGCAGCAGTGTGGGGCTTTGCCGCCAGTTTTCTTCATCGATCTACATCTTTTTCCGTCTGTTTTTCGTCCGCTTGTCTGTCCCTTGTTTGCCACTGTTCTTTTGTCCTGTCCTGTGTATTTCTCCTTGTCAAAATGTCAACACCCACCAGCACTACTATCGCCACCACCACTGCCATTATCTACACATCTCCCTCCTCCGCCGCCACCACTATCACGTGGTGTGTCCAATCACCTCCCCCTCAGTCCACCCCCCCCCCCCCCCACTCCTCACTCTCCCATCTCCCTCACTTTTTGTCGCCCTATCCCTGGCTCCTCCCTCCCGCACTTCCTCTGGTCCCTTCCCTCCACTCCCTCCCTCTGCCCCTCTCGTTTCCGCGGCCCCCCTAGGCTCACGCTCCACTTTCACCTTCGCCCTCTTCGTCTCCATCATCACCGTCGCCAGCGCCTTCGCCCTCACCATCTCCGGCGCCGACTCCAGCACCGGGACCTGCCACTCCACGCCACCCTCCAGTTGCTCCTGTCTCCCACACCTCCTCCGCTGCCGGCTATCGCCCCAGTGGCACCTCTGCCTTCTCAGTACGTAAAAAGGCTCCACCTCGTCCCCCTTCCCCTGCCCAGGATGCCATGGATGTCTCCCTGCCTGTCTCTGCCCCCTCCTCCTCCTCCTCCCCTCCTCTTACCACTACCTCCTCTCCCGTCCTGATCCCTCCATTCTTAAGGCCCGGAACCTTACCCTCTTCCTTCGCCAGCATTTTCCCGGTGCCCCCATCTCTCTCCTCATTCCTCGCCATGACTCAGTCCTCATCTCCTCCACCAGCCCTACCCTTCACAAAGATATCCTTTCCCGCATCCCTGTCACCTGCTTTGGCCCTAATGCCTCCCTCACCCCTGCCTCTTCCCCGCCTCCCTCCCGCCAATCCCAACCCCGCGTCGCCCGCCGCCCCTCACCGCTGTGATCACTCGGATTAGTCCGACGATCACAGAGGAGGAAGTGTTGGCGGAGCTCAAGGCGCATCTCCATCTGAAAGTGCGTGCAGTTCGCCGCATTCACAACTCCGCCGGCCCCATCCGCCTTATACGGGTCTTTTCCGAACACGCTCCCTCCACAGACCGTCTCCTGAAGGAGAGTGCCCTCTTCTTTAACCAACGTTATCAAGTTGACCCCTCCCGTTCCCCTCCTCAATCCCTCTGCTGCCAGAGGTGCTTGTGGTATAATGCACATCCAACATCTGAGTGCCACGAGGCCCCCATCTGCCCGCACTGTAAGCAAGCACACTTCCTACGGCAGTGCCCTAACCTCCAGTCCCCTCTCTCCTGTAACACCTGTAACCTCCCATGTACGTGGAGTAAGAGCTTCACTGATTTGGTAATATTGAGGGAGAGAAATTCGTGGCGGGATGCATAAATAAGTCACAAGATCAATGATAAAAGAAGTAACTACTCGTCTGTAGTGCATGAAGTAACTTCTCCTTTGCCTTTTAAACAATACAAACCCTTAGAGCTTGTAATAAGTGCCTTTGTGTCGTACTACGTTGCTTTTTGTTGCCTAATAACCGCTATCATGTCGAGGTGACATCAGTTCTTTCTTCAGCTGCCTTGCATCTACTCCCACAAGCCTAGTAAAATACAGTATGGCATTTACTTCACAAGACTGCATTTTATAATAACTACCAATTTCAAAACATTGTAAGTTGTTTATATATAACACTCTCCACTGCCTCAGCAAGGCAGAGAACACTATACTAGGAGTGAGAGATGATATTTTTCTCGTGTCATGACTATGACAACCTCTTCATCTCACGGTAGCACTAACAATATTCTGATGCTATGGTTCCCACTACTACTACGGGAGTTGTACTCTGATGTCTAGTCATTCAGTTTGTATTTTCCATATATTATTTCCTAGGCAGATTACGTGAAAACCTCACTTCTCACTTTTTCAGTCGTTTCAGTTTTCGGCGTCCTGATATAATATTACAACCCAACCTCTTCGATTCTCTTCTTTTTCTGTTTCTCCGTTTTTAAGGTACTCAAAATCATTGCAACTTGACCGCTGTTTCAACACCATGGCCACCTAATGTTCGTGTTTGCCAAATATATCTACATCTAGAGAACACCAGCAGGAGAACTATCCATTACACCAATTTCGTCATACAACAAGGGAATAATGACTGCTGAAACACCTCTGTGAGAGCTGTAATTAGGCTAATTTTGTCTGAGACGTTCCTATGGCCCTGATATGCAGTTGCCTCTAGTACATTCCTAGTTTGCTAACATATACTGGTCCTTGATAATTTATGAGGTTTCTTGGATCAATGGCAATTATTGTGACATGCCCATGTGACTTCTTTGGTGCTATAGGATCGATTCAGTGTGACTAGTGTTGGTATCTGGCCCATTGCTGGGAGACCAGAAGACGCTTGGCGGCGGCAGAAACGGATGAAGGGCTGTGCCAGGGGAGCTACGGGGAAGTGAACTGCTGACAGCAGTGGACAGTTGGAGGTCCGCATTTACGAAGACGCGTGAGCGCTCTGTGTGGCCGGACATAGCTGGAAGCTGGCGGTCTGAGCTGTGGAGTATTCATTGGCGCCATCACACAATTGGGGAGATTAACTGGAAGCTATTCGACTGTTGAAGGAAGCGAACCATCTTGAGAAACCATTGCCTGCTCATATTGTTGACTATGGTGACACCTTTTGGTAACAGGATTTTATTTTGTTCTTTAGTGTGAAAAAATGCCTCCTGATTCCTTTCGCACCTACATGATATGTGTGTCTTTACTCCGGTCCTTTGTTGTGAGCTAAATGTGTATGTTTGTGTTTTGATTCTAGTCACATAATCGCGATTTGTGGTAAACGTTGATTAAATTTAAAATTATGTAGTCTACCCCTCACGCTACTCAGGACAATAGGTGCCCTCTGCAACACAATTTTGTAGAGTTCCTGCCCTGTTCATTTTTCCATGCTTGCCAGTCGTATTTAAGATGATTTGTTATTTATTAAAGTAGTGTTCATGACACTTGTTAAGATCAACTAAAATCTAACACAGTTACATATTGTCTAGTGATCTGCGTTTTGTGAAAATAGTGCTCATTCAGTGTGTATCAGCCTCTTGATGGTGCTGGAATTTCATTAAAATACTGTTTGGCGCGTAGGGCTTGCTTCAGTTTCTTAGTTTACTGCTTAATATGTTCACTGTTTGTCAGGTCTTTTATTTTTGCATTTATTTTATGTTTAAAGAGAATAGTGATTACTTCTGCCTATATATGTGTGTTACAGGACAGATTAGCCATTATTTAATGTATTATTTATCAGGGACGTCATGTTACGATTTAGTCTATCCGTTGAGTTTCACCACATTTTGTAATACAACCATAGGACTGGTATTTATTTTCGTAAGGCAGCTGGACAGTTGATTACATCAAATCCGTGTTACTTGTCATTCGCTCTTTTCGAACTAGCAGCCTGTAGGATAATTATTTTGTTATTTGTTTATTTTGTGTCCGCTGGGCGTTGCATTCTATACGCATTTTATTGGCGGAGCGTTTGTCTCATCTTTTATTCAATTATTTAAATTGTATGTCGTTTGATATAAACGCTTTTTTTGTTTAATTCACCTCCCTCCTGCCGCCCCGCTCTCTACGCCCCCATTAAGCATAACTAAGCAACACTGGCAGATGCGACCTTTAGTATAAGTTCAACCATCGAGCTTGCTTGGCCTTTGGTCTTTGTGCAGTAAAGCTCATTGTACAGTTATTCACTGACTTATTGTGTTTTAACTAAATTTTAGGGAAATCCTGAAGCACCCTCACTAATTATGAAGCTTGTTTCATGGCCGAGGGTCGTTAATTCAGTTGTCCTGTAGTGTGCCTTAGACCGTTTATTCAACTGCTAAGAGTTATTATTAGTTACACCAATTTGTATATTGATCTGTTATCGATGATTATTACAGAGGTTGTTAATTCCATTCCGTGATGTTATCAGTGAAGAGTATTAGCTGTAACAAATGGCGATTTTCATTTAACCTGTAACAAAATTCAACTCTTCTGGAATTGTCGCCTATGTAAAGATTGTGGATACACTGTATATAAAAGGGTACAAGTTTTTCGCACGTAATGTTCGCCATACACGTGTTCGTGAGACACTGATACGTGCAGAAACTCGCCGTACGCTGGTAGTGGGACGTCGTTGATCCGTTTCAACAAGATGTTGCTGTTCCTGCACAGGTTGTTGATCTACATGTTCAGAAGAAATGGGAACTTAAGAAGAAAATCCCTTTCAAGCAATGTGCTGGAGACTGTAGCAAATACTCCATGATCAGGAATTCGACGATAAGGAATTCGACGATAAGGAATTCGACGAGTCGGAAAGGGAGGACGCTATTCTTTGTCAGCAGCCGTAAAGATCCGCCGTATCTGCATATTCTTCATTAATGTAGACCTGGAGAAAGGTATTAGGAGTAATGCACTAAATTTCATGCCTATTGTGGCAGAATAGCCAACCCTATAAAGCACACACCAGGTAGTAAACAGGTTTCTGTTCGCCTTGGAAAAAGCTCTTGTACAGGTTGGCACTACACAATAGGGAACTCTCTGGGTACTTCCAGAGGAACGGAACGCGTGGGTTCCAAAAGGTTGAAATGGCTCTGAGCGTTACGGTAATCACCATCTGAGGTCATCAGTCCCCTAGACTTAGAACTACTTAAACCTAACTAACCTAAGGACATCACACACATCCATGCCCGAGGCAGGATTCGAACCTGCGACCGTAGCAGCAGCTCTGTTCTGGACTAATGCGCCTAGAACCGCTCGGTCACAACGGCCGGCGTTCCAAAAGGGTTGTTAGCTCGGCAGTGTTCCCGGAGACGCGAGACGGGCAACATCGACTAAGTGTGAGTGTATCTATTCATAGTTTTCCTTATTTTTGTAGATTACAGCTCCAGTCAAAATTGACGTCACGCTCTCATCGCTTATTGCTCACTGAGCAGTATACGGAATTTTTCTTGCCAATTTTGGAACGTTACGAGCAGTTGCACTTAGCCAGGCATGCAAGCTATTGTTGTGCTTCACCCTTGTTCAAACATGTGGACGCGTCATGTATCTTCTCAGTTCAGTCAGATTTAGTTCGTTGTTGATCTAACGAGTATAGTATAATTGTACAGATTTCTAAAACCTCGCTAATTTCGACTTCAGTTTTTAATCTAGTTTCCAAGAGTTTTTGTTGTCTCAGCACGTGTTAAGTACGGATCTGAGAGCCTTAAGGTCGCATATTGTGTGTCACAGTGATATATCCTGTCCAATTTGCTTAGTTATTCTGAAATTTACCATTCATTTTATGAGACGACCATGTATTCGCGAATTGTGACAACCGATACATGTCACAGTTACTGATTCTGGGGGTAAAACTTCCAAATTAGTTTCAGAGCTTCTTCTGTGGCGCAACTATAACAGTTTATTCTTATCGATTAATTATTATTCACTTTATTCGTGCACTTAAGCCAAGGGAACGACCGTTGCCAAACACGTGCATACTGGTGAAGTTTTTCTGCATTCTTACATCTATCCTCAATCTCTGTTATATGTGTAAATGTGCTTGAGCGTCACCAGGAAGATTCCTCTGACCCTTCCATAATTAATAATTAATGAAAAATCTTTTGAGGACTCCAAGACGCTGTTGTAAATTTAATTTTGTAACTCAGCCGACAGCGTTATGAACAATAGCAAGCATCATCCATTTATTAGTTGTTTAGTTTATTAGTTTGTTCAGTTCCGTCTTCAATAAACATGACACTTTTACCAGATCACGTCATCCTCGCAAACTTCCATTTTTGCGTCCTACTGTTATTCGTTGTGCAACAGAAAAATATAGCCAAGTTATTAAATTAACATTTATTCAACTAACAGATATGTGCTGGTCCGGCAGCTCAGTTCATTTAAAAATCGAAGGTTTTCCTTTCATGTATATCCAGATACCGGCTTCCCACCTTCCAAGTTAGCCGGCCGCCTGGAACCGCAAGACCGCTACGGTCGCAGGTTCGAATCCTGCCTGGGGCATGGATGTTTGTGATGTATTTAGGTTAGTTAGGTTTAACTAGTTCTAAGTTCTAGGGGACTAATGACCTCAGAAGTTGAGTCCCATAGTGCTTAGAGCCATCTGAACCATCGGCCACCTTCCAAGTTAATAGATACCTCATATTCAAAATGGTTCAAATGGCTCTGAGCACTATGGAACTTAACATCTGTGGTCATCAGTCCCCTAGAACTGAGAACTACTTAAACCTAACTAACCTAAGGACATCACACACATCCATGCCCGAGGCAGGATTCGAACCTGCGACCGTAGCAGCCGCGCGGTTCCGGACTGAGCGCCTAGAACCGCTAGACCACCGCGGCCGGCACCTCATATTTAAGGAGACCTTCATCAAGAGTACCGATCACCAAGCTGATCCCTCACGCACAGATATACTTCAAACAGAAGTGATTTCTGGCGTTCCCCAAGGCAGTCTTATAGCCTCTCTGCTCTTTCTTAATATATAAACGATTTAGGAGACAGTCTGAGCAGCCGTCGTTCATCATCTAGTAAGATCATCAGAAGTCAAAAAAAAAAGCAAAAAGATTTCGAAAATATATCTGAACGGTGCGAAAATCGGCAATTGACCTTAAATAATGGAAAGTATAAAAAAATGGAAATGTCGTGTGGCTAGGGCCTCCCGTCGGGTAGACCGTTCGCCTGGTGCAGGTCTTTCGAGTTGACGCCACTTCGGCGACCTGCGCGTCGATGGGGATGAAATGATGATGATTAGGACAACACAACACCCAGTCCCTGAGCGGAGAAAATTTCCGACCCAGCCGGGAATCGAAGCCGGGCCCTTAGGATTGACAGTCTGTCGCGCTGACCACTCAGCTACCGGGGCGGACATGGAAAGTATGAGGTCATCCACGTGAGTGCTAAAAGGAACCCGTTAAATTTCGCTTACGCAATACATCATTCAAAGCTAAAGGCAGTAAATTCAATTGTTTGGATATAAAAGTCCATGATGCTTCCACATATTGCCAAGATTGATGCGATGAACTAGCGAGTGGTGTATCCTGGGACAGTAACTCCGGAAGCAACAATTAGACGATCTCGGTAGGCGAGAGATTGGGAGAACAAGGCGACCAAGGCAGCAATGCAATCCGATATGGGCCACGAGTAAGGTTTGAACACTAATGGTACGTGTGATCGCACATTACTCTGTTGCAATGTCGCCGCAGTCAAGCTCCGGATGCATGGGAGGACAACACGCACCAGCACTTCAGAGACACAATGCTGGACGGTTAGTTGTGCTGGAAATGCATCCTAGGATGTGGGGAGCGGGTGGTGCAGAAGTGAAATGCAATACCCCAATCCATAATATCGGGTGCAGAATCAGTTCAACAGCACAGTGTCTCGAGACTCTTATCCATCATCGTGGTGCAAGAAGAATCGGGATTCGTCGGTAAAAATAACGTCATTCCATTCGATAGTCCATGTTTGTTTATCGCACCTTTGTCGGCGCAAATGCCTGTGGCGTTGACTCAGTGGAAAAAAAAACAACAATGGACACCTCGCGAACAGTCCATTGTACTGCCAACTACGTCCAATGGTGCACGCAGACTCTGCTTGTTGCGCAAAAGACCTAATTTGTTGTGATGTTGGCCAGCCGCTGGTGGCCGAGCGGTTCTAGGCGCTTCAGTCTGGAACCACGTGA
Organism: Schistocerca serialis cubense; assembly: GCF_023864345.2. Taxonomy (NCBI): domain Eukaryota; kingdom Metazoa; phylum Arthropoda; class Insecta; order Orthoptera; family Acrididae; genus Schistocerca; species Schistocerca serialis. The sequence continues at coordinate 971,987,172 of NC_064638.1, forward strand.
CCCCTACGGTCGCATGTTCGAATCCTGCCTCGGGCATGGACGTGTGTGAAGCCCTTAGGTTAGTTAGGTTTAAGTACTATTAAGTTCTAGGGGACTGATGACCTCAGATGTTAAGTCCCGTATTGCTCAGAGTCATTTGAACCATTTTTTTGTTGTTATGTTGTTCGTGATGTCTCACAGTGCTCCATCACCACCATCACGTGTAGTGGTGCGAGTTGAGTGTAATCGGTCCCGTCGATCCGTCGTTGCCTCCTGTATCCACCGATTACAAATCCGTATTACAGTGCTTCGTTCCGTCCGACACGATCAGCGACTTCTCTAAAGGGTAATCCGTAATTCCTAAAGGGAACTATTTTCCCTCGGTCGACCTCCGAAACGTGTTCGGAAGACGTTCGCTGTCTTTTACGAGGCTACTGAAGCTGCTTATGTGGAAACAATTCCATTACGTGCGCACGGTCGTCAGCTCCCCCTTTACATAGCTCTTGCAGGTTGTACTACTGACGCCCTTGATATGCGCCTGTGACTGAAATGCTAAACACGTGCATCTCCCGTCACTGCAAAAGCGTGAAGCTTCCATGCTTCCTTCAGAGTGTTACATTTCGCGGGGCTAGCAGTGTAGGAAATGTTAAGGCGAATAGTGTGGGAAAGGCCAGTAGTCCTACTGTTTTCCGTTTTAAGGAGCTACAAACAATAACTGACACGATCAGAATATTCAAATACACATAAATCTGACGAAGGCCACTTTCTGCTTAGCATTAGAAATTTAAACAGTAAACTATGAACGACGAACTGGCTTACCTTATTTCTTCGTACCAACCACAGCTTAGCATGAAAACATACAATACTTTAAGCTGATATCCACAGCAGTGTTACGTTGTGCTGTCATTGTGGGCGGTGAAAGACGATATCAGGAAGGTGCTGTTACGGAAGCGCCAAATGTTAATCTTTACATTCCCACCATACCGTAACGTTATGCTGTATGATATGCTGGCCAGATGTGGATATAAATATTAAATGAGAGTCGCCATAAATCTTGCAGAAAGTTGTAGTAGACCCACGTATCGAAAAATGAATGTATTTTTGATACAAAAAGATTTTAAAGTTTCAGCGACAGCCGTATATTTTTAATTAGCACGAATTATTGAAAACTGCAGGTGGAATTCAACTACAGCTATGTCGCTGTCTTCATTTTTCTGTGAGTCCACGTTTCCTGAGGTAAATTGTTTAAGGATTAAAGTTTCCCGAGCTGGAAAAAAATAATTAAAATTTTTTGCCGATATACTTTTGAATTATTTAGGGACATTCTTAGAAGCTTCAGGCCAGACGTTATGGCAAGTAGGCATGAATCCATCTCTTTGGGAACCTCGGGCGGCTGTGCTGTCAGGACCGCCTTCAGTGGAAAGCTAAATTATATTCGCGTAATCATTAGTTATACACAAGATTGCTCATATATATGGTTTGAGAATATTCTACGTGACTACAAAAATATACCAAGAAAACACTTTCAACAGAAACTCCTGGTGCCTTAAGGTAGTTACCATGGATATTGTCATTGCTGCCCATTGACGTAAAGCTAAGGTACAGCGCCGGCATAGTGAAAGTTGGTACAAGTAATGAAACCCTAACCGAGTCATAGACCTTTGTTTTTCAATATCAGGGTTTCATATTTTATTTAAATAATAGGCCTCATTTGTATTTAAAATATTGTCTGTCAGTCTAATTTTTAAAGTGCAGTGCAGTAGCGGCACCGAGGAGCAGAACAATCTGTAAATATCTGTGTGTCATCATACATTTCATTTGTGTATTTGAGCAGGTTGTTTACAAATTTAAGAGTGCTTTGGGGAAATTAAGATCCAATAAGGCTGAGGAGATAGATAACATTACATCAGAGTTTCTAAAATCATGGGGGAAGTGACAACAAAACGACTGTTCGTGTTGGTGTGTTGATATACCATCTGACCTTCGGGAAAGTATCATCCAAGCAATTCCGAAGACTGCAAGAGCTGACAAGTACGAGAATTATTGCACAATCAGCTTAACAATTCATACATCTAAGTTGCTGACTATAATGATATATGTTGTTGTTGTTGTTGTTGTTGTGGTCTTCAGTCCTGAGACAGGTTTGATGCAGCTCTCCATGCTACTCTATCCCGTGCAAGCTTCTTCATCTCCCAGTACCTACTGCAGCCTACATCCTTCTGAATCTGCTTAGTGTATTCATCTCTTGGTCTCCCTCTACGATTTTTATCTTTCACGCTCCCCTCCAATACTAAAATGGTGATCCCTCGATGTCTCAGAACATGTCCTACCAACCGATCCCTCCTTCTAGTCAAGTTGTGCCACAAGCTCCTCTTCTCCCCAATTCTATTCAATACCTCTTCATTAGTTATGTGATCTACCCATCTAATCTTCAGCATTCTTCTGTAGCACCACATTTCGAAAGCTTCTATTCTCTTCTTGTCTAAACTATTTATCGTCCACGTTTCAAAAATGGTTGAGATGGCTCTGAGCAGTATGGGACTCAACTTCTGAGGTCATCAGTCCCCTAGAACTTAGAACTACTTAAACTTAACTAACCCAGGGACATCACACACATCCATGCCCGAGGCAGGATTCGAACCTGCGACCGCAGCGGTCTCGCGGTTCCAGACTGTAGCGCCTAAAACCGCTCGGCCACTCCGGCCGGCCGTCCACGTTTCACTTCCATACATGGCTGCACTCCTTACAAATACTTTCAGAAACGACTTCATGACATTTAAATCTATACTCGATGTCAACAAATTTTTCTTCTTCAGAAACGCTTTCCTTGACATTGCCAGTCTACATTTTATATCCTCTCTACTTCGACCATCATCAGTTGTTTTGCTTCCCAAAACAGCAAAACTCCTTTACTACTTTAAGTGTCTCATTTCCTAATCTAATTCCCTCAGCATCACCCAACTTAATTCGACTATATTCCATTATCCTCGTTTTGCTTTTGTTGATGTTCATCTTATACCGCCTTTCAAGACACTGTCCATTCCGTTCAACTGCTCTTTCAAGTCATTTGCTGTTTCTGACAGAATTACAATGTCATCGGCGAACCTCAAAGTTTTTATTTCTTCTCCATGGATTTTAATACCTACTCCGAACGTCTCTTTTGTTTCCTTTACTGCTTGCTCAATATACAGATTGAATAACATCGGGGATAGGCTACAACCCTGTCTCACTCCCTTAACAACCACTGCTTCCCTTTCATACCCCTCGACTCTTATAACTGCTATCTGGTTTCTGTACAAATTGTAAATAGCCTTTCGCTCCCTGTATTTTACCCCTGCCACCTTCAGAATTTGAAATAGAGTATTCCAATCAACATTGTCAAAAGCTTTCTCTAAGTCTACAAATGCTACAAATGTAGGTTTGCCTTTCCTTAATCATTCTTCTAAGAGAAGTCGTAGGGACAGTATTGCCTCACGTGTTCCAACATTTCTACGGAATCCAAACCGATCTTCCCCGATGTCGGCTTCTATCAGTTTTTCCATTCGTCTGTAATGAATTCGTGTTAATATTTTGCAGCTCTGACTTATTAAACTGATTGTTCGGTAATTTTCACATCTGTCAACACCTGATTTCTTTGGAATTGGAATTATTATATTCTTCTTGAAGTCTGAGGGTATTTCGCCTGTGTCGTACATATTTCTGACCAGATGGTAGAGTTTTGTCAGGACTGGCTCTCCCAAGGCTGTCAGTAGATCTAATGGAATGTTGTCTACTCCGGGGGCCTTGTTTCGACTCAGGTCTTTCAGTGCTCTGTCAAACTCTTCACGCAGTATCGTATCTTCCATTTCATCTTCATCTACATCCTCTTCCATTTCCATAATATTGTCCTCAAGTATATCGCCCTTGTATAGACCCTCTATATACTGCTTCAACCTTTCTGCTTTCCCTTCTTTGCTTAGAACTGGGTTTCCATCGAAGCTCTTGATATCCATGCAAGTGGTTCTCCTTTCTGCAAAGGTCTCTTTCATTTTCCTGTAGGCAGTGTCTATCTTACCCCTAGTGGGATAAGCCTCTACATCCTTACATTTGTCCTCTAGCCATCCCTGCTTAGCCATTTTGCACAACCTGCCGATATCATTTTTGAGACGTTTGTATTCCTTTTTGCCTGCTTCATTTGCTGCATTTTTATATTTTCTCCTTTCATCAATTAAATATTTCCTCTGTTAGCCAACGGTTTATACTAGCCCTCGTGTTTTTACCTATTTGATCTTCTGCTTCCTTCACTATTTCATCCCTCAAAGCTACCCATTCTTCTTCTACTGTATTTCTTTCCCCCATTCCTGTTAATTGTTCCCTTACGCTCTCCCTGAAACTCTGTGCAATCTCTGGTTCTTTCAGTTTATCCAGGTCCCATCACCTTAAATTCCCAGCTTGTTGCAGTTTCTTCAGTTTTAATCTACAGTTCATAACCAATAGATTGTGGTCAGAGTCCACATCTGCCCTTGTATATGTCTTACAATTTAAAACCTGGTTCCTAAATCTCTGTCTTTGTTTTTGGTCATCAGTCTACTGACTGGTTTGATGCGGCCCGCTACGAATTCCTTTCCTGTGCTAACCTCTTCATCTCAGAGTAGCTCTTGCAACCTACGTCCTCAATTATTTGCTTGACTTATTCCAATCTCTGTCTTCCTCTACAGAAGAGAATCGAGCATTTGAGATTCAGTGCTACAGACAAACGTTGAAAATTAGGTGGACTGTTAAGGTAGGGAATGAGATAGTTCTGCGCAGAACCGGTGGGAAAAGAAATATGTGGAAAACACTGATAAGGAGAAGGGACAGGATGATATAACATTTGTTAAGACGTGAGAGAATGACTTCCATTGAACTAAACGGAGCTGTAGAGGGCAAAACTTGTATGGAAGACAGAGGTTGGAATAAATCCAGCAAATAATTGAGGTCGTAAGTTGCAAGAGCTACTCAAAGATGATGAGGTTGTTACCGGAGAGGAATTCGTCGTGGGCCGCATCAGGTAATTCAGAAGAATGATGAGTCCAAAAGAAAGCCAGAAAAATAACCCGTGATGGACGGAGCAAGAAGGATATAGAATGCTAAATAGCAGAGGCAATACAGAAGTCTGTTAGTACCAAACACAGGCTCAATTTTATTAAGAAAAGACTGATGATATATGCTTGGAGCACAGCATCTTATGGTAGTAAAACATATGTTGTGGGAAAAACGTAACAGAAGAGAATCGGAGACATTGAGATGTGGTACTACAGAAGAATATTGAAAATTAGGTGGACTTGTAAGGTATGCAATGAGGAAGTCCTCCGCAGAACCGGCGAGGGAAGGAATGTAAGAAAAACAGTGACTAGTAGATGGGACAGGATTGTAGGATATTTTTTTAAGACGTGAGGTATTAGAGGGAGCTGTAGAGTGTAAAAACTGCAGAGGAAGACAAAGATCCAGGAGACAGCTGAAGACGTATGATACGACTGCTACATGAGCTGAAGAAGCTGGCACAACGGAGGACTGCGTGGGGCCCTCCTCAAACCAGTCAGGACTGATGATTGTCCAACATACAGCCTCTCTCGTGCAGGCTGCCCTGACGTGCGGTCAAACTACACACCCCAAACAGCATTCTAGACGCCGCCCAAAGTGTCACAGCCCCATGGTGATAGTACTGTAATACTAACACAAGAATATTTGAGTACAAAAGTGGCTAGCTATTTAAATGTTCATGGGCTGCGCTTGCGTGGGCTTTACATCGCCTTGTGGCACATATACTAAACACTTCTGAGGGTGTTAGTGTGGAAAGGCGTTTGCCTTCTTCTGTTTAGGTGCTGCTGTGCCAATTATTTCCACACATCTCTTGGTTGGCTGGCTTCGTAATGCTTAACAGCTGTGTTCGGTTTTGTAAAACGTAACATCCGCACTAGCCTGCAGCTGGCTCGGCTGTAATGTACTTCCTGCTTCGCACATTTCTGACCAATTAGACCAGTGCGTTACATTAAGTTGCAAACTATATTCGTGTTTGAAATGTGGTGCTTGATTACAGTTTGTGATAATTTTTTTAAATTGTTTTAGCGGTGTACCAACGTTCAATATACTCATATCTATATTAATGCCTCCATTACGTTCATCACGATGGTCGACAATATACAGTAAGGGAAATACTTTAGTCAAAATAGACATGTAAAAATAGAGTCCCGTAACTAGAAGCTAATGTCTCCTGCTATCCCCTTTTCTTGCGAGTAGAAATTTTGATTCTGAGTAACTCTTATTATGTGTGAAAATTTTTGGTTTATATCATTTCCGTCTACGTTTTCGTCTTTCACATCCTATCACGAAAGTCAATAACACCTGATCTGCTCATAAGCTTTAAGAGAACTGTTCTCTGTACGCAACGAGTTAAAACTGTATGCCAGACAGCCGGCCGGAGTGGCCGAGCGGTTCTGGGCGCTTCAGTCTGGAACCGCGCTACCGCTACGGTCGCAGGTTCGAATCCTGCCCCGGGCATGGATGTGTGTGATGTCCTTATGTTAGTTAGGTTCACGTAGTTCTAACTTCTAGGGGACTGATGACCTCAGATGTTGAGTCCCATAGTGCTCATAGGCATTTGAACCATTTTTGTAGCCCAGACATATATCCAAAAAATTGCCTTTCGCCAAGCGACCCTCTTAGGGTAAGTCGTAAATTATCACCCCATTCTTTGTGATGAAAATCGTGGATGTCTTAAATTACATAATATACTAAGGTCGCTATGCATTGTTACGTTGTGTGTCGAACCAAAATTTGCCAAGGAGCTCATTTATATGAGTAATTAAAAGATAAAGCTTCTTGCTCTTTCCGTAAATAATGAAGACTCTAGTACGTAGCAGATATCCATTTGGGAAAGAGCTCCTTCTGGAAAATCGAACCTGAGAGCCTTGGGCGCTTGTATAGCGAAAGGATGCAATTCACTGTCAGGTAAATGATAACGCAAAGAAATTTCTGGTCTGAAGCATTCAACGTGACAGAAATGAGTTATGCACGTGGATAACTCACAAGAAAAAAGATGAGAATTCTAGAAAATTTTTGCAAAAACACTTGGAAAACGATAATAGTATGCAAATGTACTAACAAGGCTGTAACACCTTTCGTTATTGTTCTTCAGCATGGTAGCCACAAGAAAAGAGAAATACAATAAAGGAAATGAAATAAACATACCAGGAAACCACAGTCACGGAAGTGCAAACTCAGACTAAAATTTATGGCAGTTTTAAACTGTCACATTTCAAGACAGTGTATACACCACTGAGTAGTAATATTGCTGAGGTTGTGCGTGTGTCCAGCTCTCCTCTACAACACTGTTCGACTCATCCAGGCCTGCAACCAAGTCTGGCAAGCTACGTCAGATGGAAATTAAGATGGTGCAGGAAGAAGTCTCGAAGACGAAACCTTTTCCTTGCACACCCAGGCGCTCTACTGACTGGGCTAGCCAAGCACGACTTACGAGCTGCGTTCACAGATTCACTTTCACCAGTACCTCTTTATTACGTTCCAGTCTTAAGTGATAAATGTTCACTTCTCAGTACGATATGCAGACAGTGTAACCCTGCTTGTAGAAAGTGAGCCGGCCGTTGTGGCCGAGCGGTTCTAGGCGCTTCAGTCCGGAACTGCGCTGCTGCTACGATCGCAGGTTCGAATCCTGCCTCGGGCATGGATGTGTGTGATGTCCTTAGGTTAGTTAGGTTTAAGTAGTTCTAAGTCTAGGGGACTGATGACCTCAGATGTTAAGTCCCATAGTGCTCAGTGCCATTTGAACCATTTTTTGCAGAAAGTAAATTAAATGGATCTGCACGTCACCGGGAATGTAGCTAAAAGAAAGAGGATAAGGAGAGAATCGACGCTTCAGGCAGGGACTGGAAATTTATCCTCATCATAAATAAAGAAATGTACTGTACTTAGATTTGCAGCGAGATACAATGTTGGGATGCAAGCGCTTTTGGCCATATAGTGCCATATAGTAGCACTGATGAGGTGGACAGCGAGAGAGAGAGAGAGGGAGAGAAGGGACGGGGGGGGGGGGGGGGGGAGGAATTCACCTGCTATGCCTACCCAGTCTCAAGGACAGGCCTAGCATGCCATCAGCGTGGACTCGCGGCAAACAGAGCATTACGCAACTACACAGGGTGGACACTAATAAAACCGACAAACTGCAGGGACGGATTGGAAACGCAGGAAAAAAGGTCTTATGAACATGTGTCGGTAAATGGACAGTGTACGTACAACAACAACAACAGATCTTCCTGCAACACAGCACAGAGCTGCACCGCATCCACCTCACAACAGATGTTCAAGGTTGCCTCCATGGGATGCAATGCACGCGTTCACACGTGGCATCATGGACTGTCACACACTTCGCACGTTCCGGCCTCTCTCCGGATAGTGCCACTGGCGTCGTGATGACACTGTTGAAGAGTCTGCACATCAAGAACTGGTTCAGCGTATATATCGCTTTTAAGATGGCCCCAGAGGATATTTAAGTCAGGTGATATAGCAGGCCAGAGAAGCGAGAGCGCTTAAGCGTTGCCTCCTGGGCTCGGGTAGGCGCGCCGGCCCCGTATCTAATCCGCCCAGCGGATTAACGACGAGGGCCGATGTGCCGGCCAGCCTTGATGTGGTTTTTAGGCGGTTTTCCACATCCCGCTGGGAGAATACCGGGCTGGTTCCAATGTTCCGTCTCAGTTACACGGTTCGCAGACATCTGAACACATTCGCACTATTCCATGGATTACACTCGACACAGACACTTGGGGTACACTTATTCTGTCCCGGGAGGTACGAGGGTGGCGGCAGGAAGGGCATCTGGCCACCCCTTAAACATTAACATGCCAAATCCGATTAACAATGGCTGAAGCTGCGTAACTGCGGGACAAGGCTCAAGCGATGGAATAGAATTTAGCAGGCCATGCTGCCGGGCCTCCACATCCTGTCCAAAGCATGGGAAAGATGTTGTTGGAGTGTCAGCGAACTGTAATGCGGATGTGGGGTGGAGTTCCGTCATGCAGAAGCCACAAAACCTGTATTATTGTTCAAGGCACATTCTCAAGCATCCCAAGTAGAGTATTCTGCAGGATGTCGAGGTACGTTCGTTTGTCGAGCTGTTGTGGAATAATAACGGGTCGCAGTATGTGGTCGCCCAGAATCCCTGCCCACACACTGATGGTGAAGCGATACTGATGAGACACCTCAACCATATCCCGATGATTGTCTGTACACCACAGATAACGATTATGCAGACTTATGATGCCACTTCTGGTAAAGTCTGCTTCGTCGGTGAAGAAGACTGATGACAAAAATGTCATAACTGTGATTGTCTTGTGCTAAAACCATCGACAAAATCCTCCCTGTAGAGGGAAATCCGCTGCTGATAATGCTCCCACTCTTTGTAGCTGATAGCGACAGTAGCGGTTGGCATGCAGGATACACACAAACGCACTTTGGCTTACACCATGTTGGCGAGCCACTTTCATGGGGCTTGTACTAGGATTCGCTTCAATATCATGTAGAACCTGACCCACCAAATCAGGTGTATGCATATTCCGCCTCCTCTCTGCACGTTCGTCCATCTGGAAGGGCCTATGATTACGCAGACGCCCAAAAAAGGCTTGAAATGTTGTGTGATATCATCGGTGTCTGTGAGAATACTTGTTTTAGTATAGCTGTGCTACCTCTCGGCCGTTTCTGCTTGGCCGTTCACAGGACACCATCTCGGCTTCTTCCCGACATGACTGCCGGACCATTCTGCTAACTACAGTACGCTGCGTCAATCATATAACTTGCAGCAAAGACGGAACACATGACACGTGTTCAGAGGAACTTTAATTCGTCGACGAGATGTACACATATGTATAGGACCTTTTTTCCTCCATTTCTAGTCGGGAGTTCGTTCCTGCAGTTTGTCGGTTTTACTGCTATTCACTCTGTGTTTATAGAAATTAGATATTGTTAGAATTTAATAATCTGTTCACAGAATAGTGTAGAATTACACAAGAAATACTAAGTATCAGAAAATCTAAGTAACCAATTTCCACAGGAACCGATGTTTGTTTTAAATTTGACAGACGACTGGGAAAAAGAGATAAAAAGCTGAAATTTGGAGACTGTATCTAATATGATGTAGAGAAATTGGTGAAATTTTCTTTAATACTTTTAAAAATTTTATAATAAATTTAAATTTTGATCTAAAACCAGTAGGACGTGATATATTAAGGCTTTGTTAGGTAAAGGCCAGAATAGAGAAAATACATAATTGTGTTCAATATTATAATTAATGAAGATATATGAAAGTACAGTGCTGACTTTTCAGAGATCCAGCAGTAATGCAAAAAACAGTTGAAACCACTCAGGATTCTACGGAAAAAAATCGTAATTGTTATAGATAATAAGATACAAAAGTAAAATTAAGATTAGGTGTTCTTCTGCTATAATTTACAATAGGAAAAATAACAGATTAAAATGTAGTAGAGTATTGTATAGTTGGATAAAAGCAAGAACGGTGAAAATACAGCACTGTATTCAGCATCATAATTGATGACGATGTACCAAATTACAATGCTGTTAATTGACTTTTCAAAGATCCAGAAATAACACAAGAAACAGTTCAAACCACATAGGATCCCGTGGAAAAATTGTAACAATTAAGTAATAGGGTACAAAAGTAAAATTAAGATGAGGTGTTCTTCGCGTATAGATTTCCAATAGGAAGAATTACGGAGGCGATACGACGGTAATATAAGAAGTCATTAATAATGAAATTTCCAGATACGATGCTTTTGAAGCCCAGAGTCAGGTATACTAGCGTGTTAGAGGCGAGTGTTCCGTTTACCGCGTTACCTAGGGCATACACGGAATGCCGAAGCAGCCTCACGCTTCATTCGCTCTAAATGTGCTGCCGTCACCGTCGAGCTCCGCGACGAAATGCGATGTAGTGTAAGTTGCAGTTGGGAACGCGAGCCGTAGAATGATTGTGTACGGACATCGTGAGACAAAATCTTTAAGGTCGCGCGTTTCTAGAGCTGGTAAAAGTGGAATTTCCGGTGAATTGAAATACTTGAAAAATATGTTTCGTTCCTGCATAGTATAATTTGTGCTGTGCCCGTCATGTTATTAACCCGCGTGGCGAGTTGAGTAGTGAGCGAGCAACAATACCTTAAAGAATTATTTTCGGAATAGTAATTTACGTATGCTGGAAGGTGTGGAGATTTAGGCTCTGAAGTATGTCTCGTACTGGGTAACGTATTACAAATTGATGTGATTATTAACCCGCGTGGCGAGTTGAGTAGTGAGCAAGCAACAGTACCTTAAAGAATTATTTTCGGAATAGTAATTTACATATGCTGGAAGGTGAGGAGATTTAGACTCTGAAGTGTGTATCGTACAGGGTAACGTATTAGAAATTGATGTCATTTACAAAAATATCTGTGTGTGTGTGTGAAATAATAAATTTTCTGAATACACGTGTTATTTAAAACAGTGAACTTTGTAATGTATCCCCGAATCTTTCCTTGCTCCCAGCAGCATACCTAGTATGACACGCCTTTTCAGTCCTGAGCAGCTGAAATGTGGACATTTGTAATGTAGGCTACCAGAATCAGATTCAGGTTACTTTCCGGATATTCATGGCAGTAATCTATAAGTTTTTGAAACGGTAGGTGAAAAACAGAGACTACATAACTAACCTCAAATCCGCCACCCCGCAGTGGTATCGTTTGATTACTCGATTGACGATGGAAACGATGGAAATCATTGGATATCTAGAGGTGTACATGAGAAGCAATTTATGCTGAAACGATCGCAGCAGACTACACTCATGCTCGTAAATTCAGGATAAATGCAGAATGTGGTGCCACACAACGTGGCACTACAAAAAAACTGGCGCTAATAGTATAGGCACATAGGGAACACACAGTCTGTAAGTCCACAGTATTGGTGATAAGCTGAGAAAACCGTCCCGAAACACATGTGCTACAAAACGCCACTGTTTCCTGCGCATGTACCCCGACAGCAACATGGGATACGATCACCATGCACACGTACACAGGCCGCACAATGGGTCGGCATACTCTGGATCAGGTGGTCAAGCAGCTGCTGAGGTATAGCCTCCCATTCTTGCACCAGTGCCTGTCGGAGCTCGTGAAGTGTCGTAGGGGTTTGAAGACGTACATCGATACGTCGACCGAAAGCATCCCAGACGTGCTCGATGGTGTTTAGGTCTGGATAACAGGCAGGCCACTTCATTCGCCTGATATCTTCTGTTTCATGGTACTCCTCCACAACCGCAGCTCGGTGTGGCCGCGCGTTATCATCCATCAGGAGGAATGTGGGACCCACTGCACCCCTGAAAAGGCGGACATACTGGTGCAAAATGACGTTCCGTTACACCTGGTCTGTTAAAGTTCCTTCGTCAAAGACATGCAGGGGTGTAGTTGCACCAATCATAATCGCACTCCACACCATGAAACCACAACCTCCATACAGGACCCTTTCAAAGACATTAAGGGGTTGGTATCTGGTACCTGGTTCACGCCAGATGGAAACCTGGCGATAATCACTGTTCAGACCATACCTGGACTCGCCCATGCACATAACCTGGGATCACTGTTCCAATGACCATGTACTATGTTTTTGACACCGGGTTTTACGGGCTCTCCTGTGACCAGAGTTCAGTGGAATGCACCTTGCAGGTCTCCGGGTGAATAAACCATATCTGTTCAATCGTCTGTAGACTGCGTGTCTGGAGACTACCGTTCCAGTGACTGCACTAAGGTCCCGAACAAGGCTACCTGCAGTACTCCTTGGCCGTCTGCGGGCACTGGTGGTATGAGATATCGGTCTTCTTGTGGTGTTGCGCACTATGGACGTCCCGTACTGTAGCGCCTGGACACATTTCCTGTCTGCTGAAATCGTTGCCATAATCTTGAGATTAGACTTTGTGGCACACGGAGGGTCCGTGCTGCGACCTGCTGTGTTTGACCAGTCGCCCAAGTATTCTACCCCTCATAACGTCATTCATATGTATTCTTTGAGGCATTTTCAACATACATTCACCATTAGCACGTCTGAAAACGTCTGCACACTTACTCGCTGCGCCGTACTCTGACATGCACCAACACACCTCTGCGTATATGGACTTCTGCCAGTGCCACCGTGCGACGACCGCAAGTCAAATGCATCGCGTGGGCATACCGCGAGGTGATTTAAAACCGCAAAACGGCCACCCGCCCACCAGAGCGTTGTTTCGCCATGTATCAGTATTATTCTTAATTTCTGAGCATGAGTGTTGTTTTAGTAAGCCAGATGCTAGGCTCTGAATCGTTCGAAGAGGCAGGACCTAATTCAGCATCGAAATACACTCCTGGAAATGGAAAAAAGAACACATTGACACCGGTGTGTCAGACCCACCATACTTGCTCCAGACACTGCGAGAGGGCTGTACAAGCAATGATCACACGCACGGCACAGCGGACACACCAGGAACCACGGTGTTGGCCGTCGAATGGCGCTAGCTGCGCAGCATTTGTGCACCGCCGCCGTCAGTGTCAGCCAGTTTGCCGTGGCATACGGAGCTCCATCGCAGTCTTTAACACTGGTAGCATGCCGCGACAGCGTGGACGTGAACCGTATGTGCAGTTGACGGACTTTGAGCGAGGGTGTATAGTGGGCATGCGGGAGGCCGGGTGGACGTACCGCCGAATTGCTCAACACGTGGGGCGTGAGGTCTCCACAGTACATCGATGTTGTCGCCAGTGGTCGGCGGAAGGTGCACGTGCCCGTCGACCTGGGACCGGACCGCAGCGACGCACGGATGTACGCCAAGACCGTAGGATCCTACGCAGTGCCGTAGGGGACCGCACCGCAACTTCCCAGCAAATTAGGGACACTGTTGCTCCTGGGGTATCGGCGAGGACCATTCGCAACAGTCTCCATGAAGCTGGGCTACGGTTCCGCACACCGTTAGGCCGTCTTCCGCTCACGCCCCAACATCGTGCAGCCCGCCTCCAGTGGTGTCGTGACAGGCGTGAATGGAGGGACGAATGGAGACGTGTCGTCTTCAGCGATGAGAGTCGCTTCTGCCTTGGTGCCAATGATGGTCGTATGCGTGTTTGGCGCCGTGCAGGTGAGCGCCACAATTAGGACTGCATACGACCGAGGCACACAGGGCCAACACCCGGCATCATGGTGTGGGGAGCGATCTCCTACACTGGCCGTACACCACTGGTGATCGTCGAGGGGACACTGAATAGTGCACGGTACATCCAAACCGTCATCGAACCCATCGTTCTACCATTCCTAGACCGGCAAGGGAACTTGCTGTTCCAACAGGACAATACACGTCCGCATGTATCCCGTGCCACCCAACGTGCTCTAGAAGGTGTAAGTCAACTACCCTGGCCAGCAAGATCTCCAGATCTGTCCCCCATTGAGCATGTTTGGGACTGGATGAAGCGTCGTCTCACGCGGTCTGCACGTCCAGCACGAACGCTGGTCCAACTGAGGCGCCAGGTGGAAATGGCATGGCAAGCCGTTCCACAGGACTACATCCAGCATCTCTACGATCGTCTCCATGGGAGAATAGCAGCCTGCATTGCTGCGAAAGGTGGATATACACTGTACTAGTGCCGACATTGTGCATGCTCTGTTGCCTGTGTCTATGTGCCTGTGGTTCTGTCAGTGTGATCATGTGATGTATCTGACCCCAGGAATGTGTCAATAAAGTTTCCCCTTCCTGGGACAATGAATTCACGGTGTTCTTATTTCAATTTCCAGGAGTGTATGGAACTCTGAAAGTAGGTGACGGTGACAAGACAAACTTTAATATCACTTCTGTTTGAACGGGTCACGGCTCTGTCCACATACGTAAGTGCAAAGAGTACCAGGAAACGCCATTCAAGTATCGTCATAGCCATCCGGTAGAACAAAGCATAGATTCGAAGTGCTTCTTCAGAAACAACTGAATGACATATTTTGAAATGAACTTATAATGTTAAAATCGCCAAAATTAAAACAAGGGTGTCAGAAACTAGTAGGTTCAAGATTATGAAATGAAACAATAAAAGTAGTGGTTGAGGTCTTGCTATCTGGGGAGCAGAAGACGATGGCAAGTGGATATAAAAAACGTGGCTGGTGATAGGGAGGAAGGCTTTTTTGGAAAGGAATTTTGATGACATAGAATATATATTCATGTATTTAGCAGACTTTTCTGAAAGCACTTGTCTTCATACGGAAGTGAAAAATGAACTATACTCAGTGTATAGAAGGTGAGTATATCAGCGCTTGAAATGTGGTCCTACAAAAGAATATTTATAATTATTCGGGTGCAGTTACTCTATCTAGAAAGATCTGTATAGCACAATGTCTCTAAAAGATGGGATAGGTTGTTAGGACTTGTCCTTAACGGGAGGAAGTGTTTGATAGGAGTGCTGGGTAAAATTCTGAATCGAGTTCTCGGCTCGAGTATGGAAAGCAAGTATACATGGAAGTGGGCTGAAGCAGTTGCACGGACACCTTTCAGGCTTCTCTTCCCCGCCCAACAATACGCTTCATATGTAGACAGACATAGTCAATAGTTTCAAATTCTGCAGCTTGATGACAAATTGTAGGAACGAGGGTACACACAACTGCTGCAGTCCACAAACAAAATTTTTTTTTGATGAAAAAAAAAAAAAGGTTTGCATAGGACACGGAGCTACTCTTTCCTCAATAATGTCATATACTATTTTTACATCTACAGTGAGGATCTGGCTTTCGAGTCCGAAAATTATGTAATATGAATTATTTGTGATGTTAATTTAATATTCAAGAATTGAATATTTTCGCTATAATTGACATCTTCATCGAGAGAGAACAGTGTGTGTATTGAGATTTAAAACAATTGTAACATATATAGACAATTCCTTTCTCAGTTGCACATTTTTAAAGATATGACTAGTGTCAATCTCCCTTGATCATCTTCAGATCTGTGTATTTGCACCAGCAACAAGTTGTGTCTGTGTCAGCACCAGACATCAGAGTACCCTGACGTATACACGACGGGTTGCTGGGGCTGCTACATAGATCTGAAGATGATCAAGGGAGATTGACACTAGTCATGTATTGAAAAATGTGCAACTGAGAATGGAAGTTAAACGATATATTACAACTTTTTTAAATTGAATGTAAAGTGTGATTATAGTTAAACTTTCACTTGTCGAGACAGTGAGGACGGAAAATTATTTGCCGATTGGGTATCAAACTTTATACGAATGATGTTCAGACTGTGTGCTGCAGGATCTGTGTTGTTAGTATTTTCAGTGCCATTACTTGCCGCTAGACACCGGTACTGGTACGTACACGTGGGATTGAAAAACGAGCATCAGTGTGAATTACGGCTGCATTCAGCCATCACGGATATGGACAAACTGAGTAGGGATTTACTCGTAAAGCTATTTTACCAAAACAATCGCTGCCCTTCATGAATATCGAACGCATTTAATGAATACAGAGACGTCTTCTTTATGCACTGAAGTTGAATAACGTCATTCGGAAGTCAGAATTAACTGGTGATTTGGGAATCGAGCTCCTGTGAGAGGCAGACGGTCTATTGCGCCAAAACTTGTTGAAGAAGTTACTGTTGCAATGGCTGAGAGCGCTGGGCGTGATGTGCCATCTTCAAGCAGAGCACTGTCTATATCACGACAGCTGAACATTCCGTGGTGCACCGTTCGAAAAACGCTGCGAACAATTGTAAAACTATATCTGTAGTTTATGTTACGATTACTCGATTTTATGGGGACGGTCTCGAGTAGCCAAAATTTAACCACTCTGTATGCATGCTTTCATGGAATGTTTGGTAAATAATGTAAACTTTTTCCAGACAAAAGATGTCTTAGATCAATAATAAAGAAAAATAACAGTTCAGGCCAAGCTCTTGAAACACTGTATTTCGTCCAAGGAATTGAACAGTACATGAGAGCAAGGTAGTATTTCAATCAATAGGCAACAAGCATAAGGACAGCACTTATTCTTATATTTTACGGGGAGCCTGGTGGATTTATGCATGTCCAGCTCCTGTAAAAACAGAACGTTTTCAGATTCATCAGTAAAAAGAAATTTCAGTGGAATTTCTTTCGCAAGAAAAAATAAATCGTTTTCTGGAGCTCAGTATTACTGCACAACCCTGTTTACTTCGGCAGCAGTTTCCCTTTATTTTAAATAAATATATATTAATCTCCTGGTTTAGTACGCTTGACCGTAACGAATTTGGAATGCTTACGGAAAATATCTACTGTTGAATTTTTCAGTTTACTAGGTGCTCCAGCAAAGGGCCACAGAAACGTTCACATTTTGTTTTTGTTATTCCTCGTGCGTTTGTGCTGAAATTTGCGCTGACAACATACTCTGCGTTTTGCTGAATGGATCTCTGCTCACGCAGCGTTTTCGCTCATGGCGGGACGGTAGAATGATGCACGCACACAGGGGAATGCGCACTCATACATTTGCTCGCCGCTTTTTAGCGCTGCCTTTCGGCCGCCATCCTGCCACACGTGAAACGTGATCATTGTTTTGGCTTTCAGTGTCTGAACTGGAGCATACAGACAATGAATTTAACATTCAGAAAACTTAGAGGTACTGGTGCTTGCTTAACACATACGATGAAGACTTCAAAAACAGTTTTAAAAAGAAAAATCCTTGTTTACCACTAATAGCTCCCTGCCGCCGTTGGATAAGCAGCTGCAGCAGCAAGTCGTATACTCCTAGCTCACTCATTTGTTACATAGTTTAATTCTTAATTTCTTTGCGTGTTTTTGGTACTTGCATTGTTTAATTCATAAATTTCGAGCGTATTATAGTATTTGAGAGTTGTAGCATCGCGTTTTAGTACCTGAATAGTGTAAATTCGCATAGTCGTTTGTCTACTGTTTTGTTTTGAACGGCCAGTGTCGGTTGGTCGCAGTCAGTATGCTCCCTGCCGCCGTTGGATAAGCAGCTGAGCAGCAAGTCGTATACTCCTAGCTCACTCATTTGTTACATAGTTTAATTCTTAATTTCTTTGCGTGTTTTTGGTTCTTGCATTGTTTAATTCATAAAATTCGGGCGTATTATAGTATTTGAGAGTGTAGCATCGTGTTTTAGTACCTGAATAGTGTAATTTCGCTTAGTCTCCTTCCGCCGCCGAGCAGTGTCAGCAGTGCGCAAGTAGCAGCATTACTGCATTTACTAGGCAATCTTGTATTTTAATAACCGTTTAAATTTTGTCGATTTGTTTGTGTTCTTAGCAAAACAGTTTTTAGCATGGATAGTGACTGCAACTGCTGTGTTCGGATGCAGGCTGAGTTGGCATCCCTTCGCTCCCAGCTTCAGGCAGTGTTGGCTTCGGTCACACAGCTTGAGGCTGTTGCCAATGGGCATCACTGTGGGGGTCGGGATGGGAGTTTGTCGGGGACGGCCAGCTCGTCCCACGCATCCCCTGATCAGACTACGACTGTGGTTGCCCGGGATACTGCCCGCATTGAGGCTGATCCCTCACCTGTGGTAGAGTGGGAGGTCGTTTCAAGGTGTGGCAGGGGGCGAAAGACATTCCGGAGGGCTGAACGGAAAGCCTCTCCAGTTTGTCTGACGAACCGGTTTCAGGCTCTGTCTCAGGCTGATACTGATCTTCGGCCTGACATGGCTGCTTGTCCTGTTCCAGAGGTTGCCCCTCAGTCTGCAAGATCCGGGCAGTCGCAGAGGGTGGGCTTACTGGTAGTTGGGAGCTCCAACGTCAGGCGCGTAATGGGGCCCCTTAGGGAAATGGCAGCAAGAGAGGGGAAGAAAACCAATGTGCACTCCTTGTGCATACCGGGGGGAGTCATTCCAGATGTGGAAAGGGTCCTTCCGGATGCCATGAAGGGTACAGGGTGCACCCATCTGCAGGTGGTCGCTCATGTCGGCACCAATGATGTGTGTCGCTATGGATCGGAGGAAATCCTCTCTGGCTTCCGGCGGCTATCTGAGTTGGTGAAGACTGCCAGTCTCGCTAGCGGGATGAAAGCAGAGCTCACCATCTGCAGCATCGTCGACAGGACTGACTGCGGACCTTTGGTACAGAGCCGAGTGGAGGGTCTGAATCAGAGGCTGAGACGGTTCTGCGACCGTGTGGGCTGCAGATTCCTCGACTTACGCCATAGGGTGGTGGGGTTTCGGGTTCCGCTGGATAGGTCAGGAGTCCACTACACGCAACAAGCGGCTACACGGGTAGCAGGGGTTGTGTGGCGTGGGCTGGGCGGTTTTTTAGGTTAGATGGCCTTGGGCAAGTACAGAAAGGGCAACAGCCTCAACGGGTGCGGGGCAAAGTCAGGACATGCGGGGACCAAGCAGCAATCGGTATTGTAATTGTCAACTGTCGAAGCTGCGTTGGTAAAGTACCGGAACTTCAAGCGCTGATGGAAAGCACCGAAGCTGAAATCGTTATAGGTACAGAAAGCTGGCTTAAGCCAGAGATAAATTCTGCCGAAATTTTTACAAAGGTACAGACGGTGTTTAGAAAGGATAGATTGCATGCAACCGGTGGTGGAGTGTTCATCGCTGTTAGTAGTAGTTTATCCTGTAGTGAAGTAGAAGTGGATAGTTCCTGTGAATTATTATGGGTGGAGGTTACACTAAACAACCGAACTAGGTTAATAATTGGCTCCTTTTACCGACCTCCCGACTCAGCAGCATTAGTGGCAGAACAACTGAGAGAAAATTTGGAATACATTTCACATAAATTTTCTCAGCATGTTATAGTCTTAGGTGGACATTTCAATTTACCAGATATAAACTGGGACACTCAGATGTTTAGGACGGGTGGTAGGGACAGAGCATCGAGTGACATTATACTGAGGGCACTATCCGAAAATTACCTCGAGCAATTAAACAGAGAACCGACTCGTGGAGATAACATATTGGACCTACTGATAACAAACAGACCCGAACTTTTCGAATCTGTATGTACAGAACAGGGAATCAGTGATCATAAGGCCGTTGCAGCATCCCTGAATATGGAAGTTAATAGGAATATAAAAAAAGGGAGGAAGGTTTATCTGTTTAGCAAGAGTAATAGAAGACAGATTTCAGACTACCTAACAGATCAAAACGAAAATTTCTGTTCCGACACTGACAATGTTGAGTGTTTATGGAAAAAGTTCAAGGCAATCGTAAAATGCGTTTTAGACAAGTACGTGCCGAGTAAAACTGTGAGGGACGGGAAAAACCCACCGTGGTACAACAACAAAGTTAGGAAACTACTGCGAAAGCAAAGAGAGCTCCACTCCAAGCTTAAACGCAGCCAAAACCTCTCCGACAAACAGAAGCTAAACGATGTCAAAGTTAGCGTAAGGAGGGCTATGCGTGAAGCGTTCATTGAATTCGAAAGTAAAATTCTATGTACCGACTTGACAGAAAATCCTAGGAAGTTCTGGTCTTACGTTAAATCAGTAAGTGGCTCGAAACAGCATATCCAGACACTACGGGATGATGATGGCATTGAAACAGAGGATGACACGCGTAAAGCTGAAATACTAAACACCTTTTTCCAAAGCTGTTTCACAGAGGAAGACCGCACTGCAGTTCCTTCTCTAAATCCTCGCACAAACGAAAAAATGGCTGACATCGAAATAAGTGTCCAAGGAATAGAAAAGCAACTGGAATCACTCAATAGAGGAAAGTCCACTGGACCTGACGGGATACCAATTCGATTCTACACAGAGTACGCGAAAGAACTTGCCCCCCTTCTAACAGCCGTGTACCGCAAGTCTCTAGAGGAACGGAAGGTTCCAAATGATTGGAAAAGAGCACAGGTGGTCCCAGTCTTCAAGAAGGGTCGTCGAGCAGATGCGCAAAACTATAGACCTATATCTCTTACGTCGATCTGTTGTAGAATTTTAGAACATGTTTTTTGCTCGAGTATCATGTCGTTTTTGGAAACCCAGAGTCTACTATGTAGGAATCAACATGGATTCCGGAAACAGCGATCGTGTGAGACCCAACTCGCCTTATTTGTTCATGAGACCCAGAAAATATTAGATACAGGCTCCCAGGTAGATGCTATTTTTCTTGACTTCCGGAAGGCGTTCGATACAGTTCCGCACTGTCGCCTGATAAACAAAGTAAGAGCCTACGGAATATCAGACCAGCTGTGTGGCTGGATTGAAGAGTTTTTAGCAAACAGAACACAGCATGTTGTTATCAATGGAGAGACGTCTACAGACGTTAAAGTAACCTCTGGCGTGCCACAGGGGAGTGTTATGGGACCATTGCTTTTCACAATATATATAAATAACTTAGTAGATAGTGTCGGAAGTTCCATGCGGCTTTTCGCGGATGATGCTGTAGTATACAGAGAAGTTGCTGCATTAGAAAATTGTAGCGAAATACAGGAAGATCTGCAGCGGATAGGCACTTGGTGCAGGGAGTGGCAACTGACCCTTAACATAGACAAATGTAATGTATTGCGAATACATAGAAAGAAGGATCCTTTATTGTATGATTATATGATAGCGGAACAAACACTGGTAGCAGTTACTTCTGTAAAATATCTGGGAGTATGCGTACGGAACGATTTGAAGTGGAATGATCATATAAAACTAATTGTTGGTAAGGCGGGTACCAGGTTGAGATTCATTGGGAGAGTGCTTAGAAAATGTAGTCCATCAACAAAGGAGGTGGCTTACAAAACACTCGTTCGACCTATACTTGAGTATTGCTCATCAGTGTGGGATCCGTACCAGGTCGGGTTGACGGAGGAGATAGAGAAGATCCAAAGAAGAGCGGCGCGTTTCGTCACTGGGTTATTTGGTAACCGTGATAGCGTTACGGAGATGTTTAATAAACTCAAGTGGCAGACTCTGCAAGAGAGGCGCTCTGCATCGCGGTGTAGCTTGCTCGCCAGGTTTCGAGAGGGTGCGTTTCTGGATGAGGTATCGAATATATTGCTTCCCCCTACTTATACTTCCCGAGGAGATCACGAATGTAAAATTAGAGAGATTAGAGCGCGCACGGAGGCTTTCAGACAGTCGTTCTTCCCGCGAACCTTACGCGACTGGAACAGGAAAGGGAGGTAATGACTGTGGCACGTAAAGTGCCCTCCGCCACACACCGTTGGGTGGCTTGCGGAGTATCAATGTAGATGTAGATGTAGATGTAGCTGCCACAGTGGGAAAAAGTGGAAATATGGGAAAAGCATAAAGTAGATTATTTCCTCAATTTTCACCTAAATTCGGCCGGATTCAACAATTTCCCCAATGTATTGCCGCCTACATCTATGTACAAATTTTACAACTGTGTCCAGGGTGTCTGGAAAGGACAGAATGACAACTCAAAACATTTATAATTAAACACCTGTAATTTATTAGTAAAAGTGTTTATGAACCTAAGCCTATATGTAGTGAAATAAGGCAAAACAATTTACATAAATACAATATCACAATGAGCAGCATTGACAGCTGGAAACATACAAGGAAGGTACATCCTGTGGATACAAGACGACAACACTTAAATTCAGTACTAACCACTCAGTCTCAATTTACAGAAGACAGTGACTCTGGTCATTTGAAAAAAACATTATATGAGCATTGGCCAAGAGAGGATTACGAGTCTTATCGAAATAACTGGCACCTTCGACTATTAACTTCCTCCAAGCCTCTCCCCAGATATAGATATTATAACTTAGTCCCAACTCGAAGTTAACTCTTCACAATAACACAAACTACACTCCATAAAATAATTATGGTATACAGAATTATATTCCTAAAAACAAAACTCACTCAGTTCAAGGCTCAATGTTTAACAAATATAGAACAAAATAAAATTACACACCACTTATATTCTAAAACACCAAAGGCAACACGGTACAAATAAAATAATTTATAAGATCGAGCTACTAAACAAAACAAGATGAAGGCGAAACACATAAAATTTTTACATCACACTCTGTGGTCACCATTGTGGTCCAGAATAAACAATCAGTTAATTCCAGCAAGCATAGGCGAAAACTGACGTTAAGTTAGTTCTTGAAACTGGACCAGTACCATAGGTGATACAAAGTCCACAAACGTAAGCTCGAGTGCCTCGCTAGATATGTCAGTAACAGTACCACATCGGAGCAGCCGCCTACGGAATCTGATTTCCTTATTTAAAACAAGAGACGCGAGTTTGGAATCGAAGCCTCAAAGAGATGGTTGAGATGGCTCTGAGCACTATGGGAGGTCATCAGTCCCCTAGAACTTAGAACTACTTAAACCTAACTAACCTAAGGACATCACATACATCCATGCTCGAGGCAGGATTCGAACCTGCGGCCGTAGCGGTCGCGCGGTTCCAGACTGTAGCGCCTAGAACCACTCGGCCACTTCGGCCGGCGAAGCCTCAAACAGCCAGTATGAAATCCAGAATGCTGAAGAGGGAATACATTCAGAAAGGTTCAAAATTAAATAAACAACGTCAAGTAAAGGAGCAAACGTACCACTTGAATATACACTGAAGCATCAGAGAAACTGGTACAGGCTTGCGTATTCAAATACAGAGATATGTAAACAGTCAGGATACGGCGCTGCGGTCGGCAATGCCTATATAAGACAAGTGTCTGGCGCAGTTGTTAGATCGGTTACTGCCGCTACAATTGCAGGCTGTTAACATTTAAGTGAGTTTGAACGTCGTTTTATAGTCGGCGCACGAGCGATGGGACACAGCATCTCCGACGTAGCGATGAAGTGGCGATTTTGCCGTACGACCATTGCACGAATTTATTGTGAATATCAGGAATCCGGTCAAACATCAAATCTCCGACATCACTGCGACCGGAAAAACATGCAGCAAGAACGGGACCAACGACGATTAAAGAGAATCGTTCAACGTGACAGAAGTGCAAACCCTCCACAAATTGCTGCAGATTTCAGTTCTGGGCCATCAACAAGGGTCAGGGTGCGAACCATTCAACGAAACAACATCGATATGGGCTTTCGGAGCCAAAGGACTACTCGTGTACTCTTGATGACTGCACGACACAAAGCTTTACACCTCACCTGGGCCCGCCGACAACGACATTCGACTGTTGATGACTGTAAACATGTTACCGGGTCGTTTCAAATTGTATCGAGCGTGTGGACGTGTATGGGTATGGAGACAACCTCATGAATCTGTGTCCCCTGGATGTCAGCAGGGGCTGTTCAAGCTCGTGGAGGCTGTGTAATGGTGTGGGGCGTGTACAATTGGAGTTATATGGACCTCTGATACGTCTAGATACTACACTGACAGGCGACACGTACGTAAGCATCCTGTCTGATCACCTGCATGAATTCACGTCCATTGTGTATTCCGACGGACATTGACAATTCCAGTAGGACAATGCGAGACCCCACACGCTCAGAATAGGTACAGAGCTGCTACAAGAACACTCTTTTGATTTTAATCTCTTCCGTTGGCCACGAATCTCCCCAGACATGAACATTATTTGGCATGTCTGATGCCTTGCAACTTGTTGTCAGAAGATATCTCCATCCCCTCGTACGGTTACTGATTTATGGACAGCTCTCCAGGATTCATGGTGTCAGTTCCCTCCAGCACTACTTCAGACATTAGTCGAGTCCATGCCACGTCGTGCTGCGGCACTTCTGAGTACTCGCGGGTCCCTACACGATATTAGGCATGTGTACCAATTTCTTTGGCTCTTCAGTGTAATATTGCTTGGGAAGCCGAGTAATAATTCACAAAAGATTTCTTCCTCCTGGAATTTTAATGTACTCGCATAATACTTCAATGTATCGTTGATAATTACGATTCATACAGTGTTGGGTGCTAATTCGAATTCCAATAGAAATGACACCCAGTAACGTGCAGCATATAATGTGATCAAGAGTCAGATTAGTACCATGGCAAACTTGCAGCTGCTGCATTGACTGAATGAAGCCGGCAGTTTCCAAGTACTTCGGTATCTTCCTAGTGGTAGGCTCACAGCAGATTGCCCGCGACAGCCTCTCCGTCACTCTATACAGCAAACGCTTACTGGTGACGCCACCGCGTCGAGTCGAAGATCTCACGACAACTAGCATGTGTCGTCAAGTGGCACAGCACGTAATGCAACAGTTCAGTCTTATTTGTTGAAATTATGTCCAAGGATGTTAAAAACCATTTACAGAAGATATCGCTGTAACTATATGTCGAGTAATGTAACACTGCGATTGATATTCAAGCGAGTCGAGTGGTAGGGCCGAGCCATCAGACAATCATACTTAATTCTCGAGCGCCAGTAACTCGATGTGTTGCCTGTGCTCTAGGTACATGCCAAGCCTTTGTAAAGTGTGGCTGGTTGTACGTAGTCAACACAGCTTGATACTGAAGCCTGTATATTATAAAGTTATTTTATTCGAGGTCCAACATCAATGCTTTCGTGACTGTGTACTGGTCCGGACGATACGCCTGCCACGTGAAGGGCACCATATTTGCCAGCACTGTCGGGACCACGTTTATTGCGTGACAGAAACGTCAACTGCTATGCAGAATACACACTAGTGTGGTCGTAGCTATAAGTAGAAAATTATCCGTCCTGGAGTACAATTTGTCGAGGACAGTTCTTTCGTTTGAGGACAAGCAATGCTTAAGGTAGCCAATATCACAAATGTATCCATGGGCACTACTTGCCGGTTCAGCAATCATTGCACGTTTCCAGAGTGGAATGATTCAGAGGGTGATTCACGCACCCTGCCTCTGTTTCAGTGCCATTTGTAGCACAGATGTGACTGGAAGATTGCACTGGCAGGGTGCAGAGCTGTTGGCGTATAGCCAGCCACATTTGACAAGGTCTACCTACACCACTGACAAAATATGGAAAACGTGGCGCTCGAAAAAGTTTTTCTATTGGCTGTTGACTTGACCCTACCACTGAACTAACTACAACATCAGTCAGGAAGTTATTTGAGCCGTGGCTGATTTGGTGAATATAGTACTCTGCTGGAGCCGCGAACTAATTGGGCCGCCTATATAGATCTTGATCATATGTCCTGGGCTAGGGTCTTTGGTCTCTGGTCTTTGAAGAGCAGCGGACGCTGCGTGCTACCTGATCAGCAACTTCCTGCCTAACTTTGCAAGCTTAAATTTTACAGCAACTGGAAGATAATTTGTACCGATTGGAGGCAATAACACCTCTGCTTGAAATCCTGGAAGTCACAGCTCCTTCACACCTCAGTTAAGTGCGTTTTTTCATTGGGACTTGTTATAGTAAGGCCACGCCTTTTTTAACGTGGAATTAGACCTCTCACATTAACGCGCGTCCGAGTGACTGTGTGGGTGGCCATCGGTTGGTGTAGGTGATAATAATTTGGTGTCACAATCATATTTCGTGCATGTGTTCGAGCATTCTCTGCTGTAAATTGGATTGATGAATTGAAATTGCAACATTGTCTGTTTCGAAGCAAGGCATCCATTTATAGATGGATTTACAGGCGCTGATATTTCACCTGGTTAAGCTTCAAGTAATTTTAAGAAGTCTTGAGCTGGTATCTTGTTTGTATAGTCACTTCCACAGTAATTTAATATTGCTTACATCCTAGACATTCTCGTTTGTAGCCTTATTTGGAAGATTACTGTTCACTTCTGATGTGTGTTGACAGTGTAGTTCTGGTCAGCGGACGATGCATTCCTCTTTCCTGGACCCGGAGTAGAGACGTGGTTGCTTTCTGCTGTGGCTACGCTTCCGTCGTCGCACGACGTCTATGTTGCTCCGCAATCAGTTGCCTCTACAAGCTGCCTCGTGTTGGCTAAAGTTAAGTACATTTGACTGTCTGATATGTGCCACAGCGGAGTGTCGCAAATTAATCCAGGAACTCTTGATTTACTTATTGTGAATTCAGCAATCACAAAAGCTTTCAAGCGCGTTCTGCAAGCCCGAAGGTCCTCGTACTATACCTCCTCTTTATCTACTCGTTTAAGTCTTGCACCCTTATCGCCAGTTCTGGAGCTTCTCAAGTTTAAAGCCCTTTATTTATGAGTATGAACTGTTGAGATTTTCCTTTTTTATTCACAGTCATTAGCTAACTCTATTCATTGTGAAACATGCCTGCTAGTTGCCTTTTGGCTGTGATAGCTGTCTGCCGTAATTTGCACATTTCCTTGTATTTTAGGGGACAGCAGATTTATTTAAGGGTCATTGTTAACGTTTCTGCTGGTGTGTAATACTTGGGAGTTACATTTAAACGGCATGTCTTCCCAGATTATCTTGTATTTTGGGGGACTGTGTATTTATTTAAGGGTCATTGTCAATGTTTCCGCTCGTGTGTACCAGCTGGTAGTCACAAATAAATTGTATGTCTTCCCAGCTTTAATTATGTTTTGGGGGATTGTGTATTTTATTATTTAAGGGATTTTATTAAGATTATAAACTGTTAAGTGCTTTCCAGCAGCCACAATTAGTTGGGTGACTTGTTTGCCTTACTGTATTTTGGGTGGGCGTTCCTATTGTTTAATGTTTTTACCCAAGCTTGGGAATTGTTAGTACCTTTAGTGGCACTCATTTCTAATTTATTCTACTGGTAAGCTCAGTTTGTTGAAAGCATCATGCAGCCGAGTCTAGTTGGTTTGAATTCTTACTTGCATTTGCCTGCTCATATATATCCCAGTTTTAAGCCCTCTGCCGTCCGAAGTGGCCGAGCGGTTCTAGGCGCTACAGTGTGGAACCGCGCGACCGCTACGGTCTCAGGTTCGAATCCTGCCTCGGGCGTGGATGTGTGTGATGTCCTTAGGTTAGTTAGGTTTAAGTAGTTCTAAGTTCTAGGGGACTGATGACCTCAGCAGCTATGTCTCATAGTGCTCAGAGCCAGTTGAACCATTTTAAGCCCTGTTCTTAATGGTATAAATTGTTAAGGTTCATGTTGATGAGTTGATCTTGTTGAAATTCTTCAAATTAATGTGAGCGTTGTTATTCGTTTTCTGACAAGGTTTTAATTTGTAATCTTAATAGCTGTTGCTAAGCAATAAACCGCATTCCATGAAATGGCAAATGACGAAATATGTATGTGGGCCCCCTTCCATGTCTTCTTCCTTAAAATTTTCTCATCCTTTGTCGTGAGGTATCATTATTGTAATTTAAGTATAGTTTTACTACCTCCGTATTGTTATGACTCCTAATCTGACGTAAGAGATTACAGAACAGCTGACTCCACATGAACGCTTCCTGGTGTTGGGGAGGGGAAAGGGTTAGCGAATGACTGGACGATAGTGAAGAAATTGTGTGGACTTAAGAATTGCTATTGTGTCGAGTCGCACTTCCCTCTTGTTTGTAAACAAAACGAGTTTTCAAGGCAGATATGAACGTCTTTCATACATGAAGCGAACAGTCTCTATACTTGCGACAACGCTATCGAGCTTATTCGTAAACAATGTAAGTTAACGACTTTTAGGTCTCCAAAATATTACTGACACTTTCTGCTTCGGTGGCGTTTAAGCACAATGCCGAGGTGGCGGTTCTAATTTGTTCGACGTTTTGGACAAGATGGATAAATAGTCCTGAACAACCTTTCACGTAATACTTTTAGTGTATCACCAGGGCGCTAAACCTCGGAAAAAACTTTACTCAAATTACAATTGAGTTGAACTGCAGAATAACTGAATGAGAAATCTGAAGAAAACTGCCTTGGTGCTCTGGAACCACAAGTGTTAACAATTTCTTTACCCGTCCCATCTATTTAGACATCTCTATACCACAACCATTCAACAATCCACCAGCCGACAATTGAAATACGACCACCCTGGAGAAAGCTTCACTCTTACCATTAAACGATATACCGTGGCATTCTAATATGTTATTTATGTCCTGAACCTGAATAAACGTATATTGTTATTCATCAATTTCCCGAATTTGATTCAGATCTCTGTTTACTGTGTTTAAGTTGTGGGGTCAATTTCACAAATAGTTACTCCGGTATATCTGAAGTCGGAAATGCTACTGGATTCTAACAACTCAGTGTTTATCTGCCCACCGACGAGTATGGTGGAACAAACGTAAACGGTCTATCTACACTCCTGGAAATTGAAATAAGAACACCGTGAATTCATTGTCCCAGGAAGGGGAAACTTTATTGACACATTCCTGGGGTCAGATACATCACATGATCACACTGACAGAACCACAGGCACATAGACACAGGCAACAGAGCATGCACAATGTCGGCACTAGTACAGTGTATATCCACCTTTCGCAGCAATGCAGGCTGCTATTCTCCCATGGAGACGATCGTAGAGATGCTGGATGTAGTCCTGTGGAACGGCTTGCCATGCCATTTCCACCTGGCTCCTCAGTTGGACCAGCGTTCGTGCTGGACGTGCAGACCGCGTGAGACGACGCTTCATCCAGTCCCAAACATGCTCAATGGGGGACAGATCCGGAGATCTTGCTAGCCAGGGTAGTTGACTTACACCTTCTAGAGCACGTTGGGTGGCACGGGATACATGCGGACGTGTATTGTCCTGTTGGAACAGCAAGTTCCCTTGCCGGTCTCGGAATGGTAGAACGATGGGTTCGATGACGGTTTGGATGTACCGTGCACTATTCAGTGTCCCCTCGACGATCACCAGTGGTGTACGGCCAGTGTAGGAGATCGCTCCCCACACCATGATGCCGGGTGTTAGCCCTGTGTGCCTCGGTCGTATGCAGTCCTGATTGTGGCGCTCACCTGCACGGCGCCAAACACGCATACGACCATCATTGGCACCAAGGCAGAAGCGACTCTCATCGCTGAAGACGACACGTCTCCATTCGTCCCTCCATTCACGCCTGTCGCGACACCACTGGAGGCGGGCTGCACGATGTTGGGGAGTGAGCGGAAGACGGCCTAACGGTGTGCGGGACCGTAGCCCAGCTTCATGGAGACGGTTGCGAATGGTCCTCGCCGATACCCCAGGAGCAACAGTGTCCCTAATTTGCTGGGAAGTGGCGGTGCGGTCCCCTACGGCACTGCGTAGGATCCTACGGTCTTGGCGTGCATCCGTGCGTCGCTGCGGTCCGGTCCCAGGTCGACGGGCACGTGCACCTTCCGCCGACCACTGGCGACAACATCGATGTACTGTGGAGACCTCACGCCCCATGTGTTGAGCAATTCGGCGGTACGTCCACCCGGCCTCCCGCATGCCCACTATACGCCCTCGCTCAAAGTCCGTCAACTGCAACATACGGTTCACGTCCACGCTGTCGCGGCGTGCTACCAGTGTTAAAGACTGCGATGGAGCTCCGTATGCCACGGCAAACTGGCTGACGGCGGCGGTGCACAAATGCTGCGCAGCTAGCGCCATTCGACGGCCAACACCGCGGTTCCTGGTGTGTCCGCTGTGCCGTGCGTGTGATCATTGCTTGTACAGCCCTCTCGCAGTGTCTGGAGCAAGTATGGTGGGTCTGACACACCGGTGTCAATGTGTTCTTTTTTCCATTTCCAGGAGTGTATTTCGCTAACGCTCGCCGTAGCGGGCAGCGCGCACAGCTCCACTACCACCGCCGGTTGACAACTGATCAACTCATTTCGGATTTGTTCTCGTTTAAGATACGACACTCTCAGTACGCCTCTTTGCTTCATTGTTGGTAACCAAGGCACCTATAATATAAACTTGGGTGTATACACCGCATTTAACAAACTCAAAATGTAGAACTGAAAAGTCTGATGTTGTTTCTTATAATGTATACGTACCAAAGGTTGCAACGCTTTTAATTTTTAATTTTTGGAATTGATCATGTCTGCACTAAACTTTGACTATTGCCTTCTCGTAATGTAACATTACAACTTTTAAAATTTCGTTCTGATGAAGACGTCCTTAGAGGTGTCTAAACCTAGGCCAATGTACTAAACAATTATTTGCAACCGGCTGGCTGCGTTGTTTCTCCATTGAAACTTACATAATGTTGCTGAAAGATAGCGATGTTCAAAACCGTAAATTTGTAGGAACTGTAGAAGAGAGTGAGTAAATACGATCTTGAATTGGAACCCATGTCCAGAAACGTACCGTTTCCCTGCTGCAACAATTTGAAACTATTTTGATAAGTCGAACACTTTTACACTTTTACACGTAACTGATTAGGTGTGAACCAGTACATCACTTGTTTAATAGTCCTACTCATTAATAGCCAAAGTAATTGCTCACGTACTCGTTAACGGGTTCACTTCAAAGTGATGCAGTACGGCTGTGGTGGCGGTACGCCACATCTATAATATAAAAATGAATCGCAAAATGTGTTGGTAAGCGCATAACTCAACAACGCCTCGACCAATTTGGCCAAATCTTTTTTTAAAATGTTCGTTGAAGTTCAAGGATGGTTTTTACGGCGAGAAAAATTAGAATTATTCTGAATGGTGCATGGCGGAGGGTTCTTTACGTACACACTTCTACACCAACCTACAATTTTATTCCGATCTTGATGAAATTTGGCATACTTGATATTCAAAGCAGGATGAAGGGCGCTGTCTGCTTAAAATTCTGAATGGTACATGGCGGAGGGTACTTTACTTGCACACTTCTACACCAACCTACAGTTTTATTCCGATCTTGAAGAAATTTTGCTCACTTGACCATCAAGAGGAACATTACTGTCTACATAATATTTCGGACAGTGCATGGAAAAGAGTACCTTACAAAAGATTTTGACATCGTTTGCGGGTTACCATGAAATCCTTCTCCCTCTATACTGCTAAATGGTCTCAGGCCCTTAGCACACATTTCGACGCCATTTTCGGCCAGTAAATCTTTGTCCTCTTTCAAGAAATTTCCGGAGTGAGGGAACTGTATGTAAAATTGACATGTATGTAAAAATTGAAACGGAGAGATTAACATTCATCAGGTTGAATCAAACCAAACTCCGATCTGAAGAGTATATTCACCTTCGAGATGCGATTAATACTGATGGAAATGCACAGAATGTCGGTCGGATGACTATTCTTCCAGCAACATACATCGGAAGCCCTCGGCATATGCACGAATATGCTCAAGATGCCATGTCGTATGTTCGTCATTATGGTACAGCAGATTTGTTCATCACATTTACATGCAATCCGCAATGGATAGAAATCAAGCAGGAGTTATTCCCTGGGCAATCACCCATTGATCGTCATGATATTACAGCCAGAGTCTTTAGACAACAGTTGAAATCTTTAATGGATTTCATCGTAAAACATAATGTGTTTGGTGAGACACGCTGCTGGATGTATTCTGTGGAGTGGCAGAAACGAGGATTGCCACATGCACACATTTTGATTTGGTTGGTTGAAAAGATAAGGCCAAATGAAGTTGATGCAGTGATATCAGCTGAAATCCCTAATGTACAAGTAGATCCTGGATTGCATGAGGTAGTTATCAAAAACATGATACATGGTCCCTGTGGAACTCTTAATCAAAATTCACCGGGTATGATGGATGGTAAATGTTCAAAACGATATCCACGGACATTAATATCGGAAACAATTACTGGTAATGACGGTTATCCATTGTATCGTCGCAGATCGACAGCAGACAATGGAAAATCAACAATTGTCAAATTAAATCAACAAGATATTGAAATAGATAATCGTTGGATTGTTCCATATTCACCCATTTTATCAAAGACATTCAAAGCACACATCAACGTTGAATCTTGCCATTCAGTGAAATCTATTAAATACATTTGCAAATATGTAACCAAAGGGAGTGATATGGCTGTGATTGGAATTGGTGCAGAGAATTCCAATGATGAAGTTACCCAATACCAAATGGGCCGCTATGTCAGTAGTAATGAAGCAGTTTGGCGAATATTTTCTTTTCCTATTCATGAGAGACACCCTTCTGTTGTTCACTTAGCTGTGCATTTAGAAAATGGACAAAGAGTGTATTTTACAGCACAGAACGCAGTACAAAGAGCTGCTCAGCCACCATCTACTACATTAACCAGTTTTTTTGAGACATGCCAAAACGATCATTTCGCACAAACATTGCTATATTCTGAAATGCCAAAATATTATACCTGGAATCAATCCTCAAGGAGATTTATACGACGGAAACAAGGAAAACCAGTTCCAGGATATACAGATGTATATTCCACCGATGCGATTGGCCGGATTTATTCAGTACATCCAAGCAATGATGAATGTTTTTATTTACGACTGCTATTAGTCAATGTACGTGGCCCAACATCATTCCAACAGTTACGAACTGTTCATGGTGAATTGTGTGGATCCTACAGAGAAGCCTGTCAACGTTTGCAATTGCTTGAAAATGACGCTCATTGGGAGCAAACTCTCAATGATGCTGTAATATCATCACACGCTCATCAAATACGAACATTGTTTTCTATAATCATATCTACATGCTTCCCATCAAACCCAATTGATTTGTGGATCAAGTACAAAGATTATATGTGTGATGATATTTTGTATCAAATACGGAATAGAATGGGAAATCCAAATATACAAATCAGTGAAGAAATTTACAATGAAGCATTGATTTCAATTGAGGACATGTGCTTGATAATGTCAAACAAACTATTAATTCAATTAGGCCTGACCGCGCCCAATCGTCCAATGCATGACGCTTTTAACCAAGAGTTGCATCGAGAAAAACTGTATGATCTCAACGCTTTGAAAGAATTAATTCAAACAAATCTTCCACTGTTAACTGAACAACAGAAGTATGTATTTGAAACTCTTATGAAAGTAACAAATGATGAAACTGGAGGGATTTACTTCTTAGATGCACCTGGTGGTACAGGAAAAACTTTTTTGATTTCATTAATATTAGCAACAATTCGCTCACAAAATAAAATTGCACTTGCACTCGCTTCGTCGGGAATCGCAGCAACTTTGCTTGAAGGTGGTCGAACAGCCCATTCAGCACTAAAATTGCCATTAAATATGCAAAGCAATGAAACTCCAACCTGCAACGTTTCGAAGAACTCTGCAATGGCAAAGGTTTTGCAGCAATGTAAATTGATTGTTTGGGATGAATGCACGATGGCACATAAAAAATCTTTGGAGGCTTTAGACAGAACCTTAAAAGATCTACGGAGCAATAATAACCGATTTGGTGGTGCAATGATTTTATTAGCAGGAGATTTTCGTCAAACATTGCCAGTGATTCCACGATCAACGCCAGCTGATGAACTCAATGCATGTCTAAAGTCCTCCAATTTGTGGAAACATGTCAAAGTACTTTATTTAAGCAAGAATATGCGTGTCGAGTTGCGAAATGACCAATCTGGAAACATATTCTCTAAACAACTCATTGACATTGGTAATGGCAAATTTCCTATAGACATGTTGACTGGCTGCATTAACTTTCCTCAAAGTTTTTGTCAGTTAACTCGATCAAAAGATGAACTTATTCAGAGGGTGTTTCCAGATGTTTCTCAAAATTACAGAAACCATGATTGGTTGAGCGAACGAGCTATACTGGCTGCAAAAAACATAGATGTAAATGAATTAAATTTCAAAATTCAAGAACAAATTACAGGCGAATTGAGGATATATAAATCAGTTGATTCGGCTACTAATCAAGATGATGTAGTCAACTATCCACCAGAATTTTTAAACTCGCTGGATTTGCCAGGATTGCACCTCACAATCTTCAATTAAAGGTTGGATCGGTGGTTATAATGTTGCGAAATATCAACCAACCGCGTCTTTGCAACGGTACACGGTTAGCGATAAAAAAATTACTAAACAATGTGATAGAAGCAACTATACTCAAAGGAAAGTATAAAGGAGAAGATGTTCTCATACCGCGCACCCCAATGATTCCGGCTGATGTGCCATTTGAGTTTAAACGACTACAGTTTCCAGTGCGGCTTGCTTTTGCTATGACTATAAACAAGTCCCAGGGGCAATCATTAAGTGTTTGTGGTATTAATCTAGAAAACCCATGTTTCTCACATGGTCAATTGTATGTTGCCTGTTCCCGTGTTGGAAAACCATCAGATTTGTTTATCTATGCGCCAGGTAATCAAACAAAAAACATCGTATACCACAAAGCACTACAATGATAATAATAATAATAATTATGATTCACATGATTAACAATAAAGCGATTACTTACTTTTAAATCCTTATATATGTTTTATTTAATTATTTTTTATTCACAACGCCCTATCACCAGGGTGACGGTTCGGTTCAGGAGAATTTTTTCAAATACGTAGGCAAAAAAACTGCCATATTACAAATCTTTTTGACAGGACGAAGTCTGTCGGGTCAGCTAGTAACGTGATAAAAATTATATTAAATAACTTCGCAAACATACCAAAACTGACGTCGTAAAGAAATATGTTGTCGTGTGAAGTTTCAAACATATAAATATTATCTCTTCTCAAAAAAATAACAAAGAGTCTGTAATCAGTAAATATGATCTGCGAATGTAATTGCAATCTCTGTTTTTCTCCAAAAAGATTCCTTGTCTTGATTTTGTTCTTCTTTTTTTCCTTTTTTGTAGATTAAGAAGCCATTTTGTTACGAGGCACGAAAACGTGTAAGTTTCATGTAATATTTTGCCTAAATATAATCAAGTATTGCTTAAAAGTGTTGTTTTGTATATGTTTTATATGCACCACCTCCTATATTCATCAAGTAGTAAAATTAATTTCTTTAGGCAAATTTGATAGGACAACGTTGGTGCAGAGGCCAGCGCCAGTGTTCTAGATGATAACGGCCCAAAGTCATAATAAATATCCTAATATTCGCTAATTTTGACAAGTAAAAATAAATGTAAATGTAGGAGATTTCTCCTGATTTGCGGTTCTTCCTTGGCAACAGTAAAAGTAATCCGTATTTCTAGCTTTGAAACATATTTCAATAAACTGAGTTCAGTAAATTTCTTCGATCCTCGCTTAACTAAATCGCGAGAATCTCCTTAGCCTTGCATTTTTCAGAAAAGCAAAAAAATAATTAATAAAAACCAAATCTAATAGCAACTACAGCAATACATCTTGAATTTTGTTTGCATATTGGACCACAATTTTAAGGCCCTGAGATAGAAAAACAAGCTGTATGCTTAAGCAATACGCATTATTTTGGGTAGTGCGTTATAATATGTACTTGTTTTTTTTTCATATTTGATATGTTACAATACAGCATCACCAGTCTTTTGCCACTTGTTGGCAACATACTCTGCATAACTAGGGACACGGAAAAGTATCGATACTTTATAGTATCGAGTACATTTATATCGATACCGGTACTCTTCTACTCGATACTTTGCAATCGATTCTTTTACTCAATGAATACTTCATGGTAGGTATCGAGTACTTTTTAGAGTTCAGACTGTTGACACTGACGCGATGAGACTGCGGCGCCACGAAGATTAGGCTGGCAACACTGTCGCGACGCTACCGACCACCGGCTATTCGAAACGCAAACGAAATACTCAATTTCTGCACGTGGTACTTTGTGTTAGAAACGTTAAACGAACAATTTGGCTTTCTTAAAAATAAAAATTGGTTTTTCAGTTGTCAATAAGTTGTTTGTATGTACACCTAGGATGGCGCCTGTGAAAAGTGAGCTGTGAAAGTATTACACTCGATTATACACTAATGAAGTGAAATGCAAAACTTGCTTCAAAATCTTAAAATAATCGAGGAATACGTCGAATATTAAGAAGCATTTGCAAAAGCATCACACAAGCACAATATCAACGTAAATTTACTAATATTCTTAGAATATTACACTTTTTAGACTTTTACTTTTTCTGAAACCAGTTCATTTTTATTTAGAAAAAAACCTAAATCATCGTTTATCTGAGAATACAGGAAGAAACACATGTCTGAGGTATTCTACACTGGAAGTATTTATTTTTTTTTCATAAAAAAATCATTCAGTCTGTATTTTTCAGTGAAAAAGCAAATCTGGCACAGAGGCAAATGACAATCGAGTTACCACCAAAATGGCCGAAGGTAAAAGAGCAACAACCATCATCGCCATCACCCAGTGAGACTATCGACATCGACGTCACTTCTGGGGATAAGGTGTTCAACCCTGTTGCAATCATCAGAGAATTCAACGGACGCAGAAAGCAGACCATCTAACAAAAAGAAGCAACTTTCCATTGGAGAAATACTACAAAGAAAGCTATCGTAAGCGGAGGGAGGGGAGTGAATTCTCTGTTATGCAAATTGTTGCTTTATTTTATTTGCATGGACAAAGGACCATTCGGCATTGTTAAAGGTCGTGGATTTCGGAAATTGATGCATCAGGTTTGTTCATCTCTTAAAATTCCGAGCGTAGACACTCTTAAAGAAAATCTAGACGGTTTCTATAGCGTTATGCTATCGAAAATTGAACTGCAATTCGAAACTTTAAATCATATCTCGCTAACCTGTGATGTACGGGTCGAGGTAATGACTACCACTAGTTATTTAAGTGTCACTGCTCACTATTCCGATAACAATAAACTTACTTCACGCTGCAGTGTTATGTTGCGCTGGATCAATGGCATACTGGTGACTACATTTCTGAACATATGCAAGAAATTTGTCGAGGAATGAATATCAAATCTGAGAAAATCACCGATATTATAACTGAAATTCATAGGTAGAGGGAAACATTTATCTTGTTTTGCCCATATCATTAATCTTATTGCTGAATCGACTATGTCGATCAACGATCTTAATTTATTGTATAGTAAAGTAAAATATGTTAAATATTTCAAATCAAGCATGATTCAAAGCGATTTATTAAGGAAAAAACAACCTGGAACTATTTTGAAGTTGATCTCAGATGTAAAGACTCGTTGGAATTTTGTATATTATATGCTTGAGAGGTATATCGAACTGGCTCCTTTCGTGCATCAAATTTTGATGCTTAATGAGAACGCACAGTCTACTCCATCGGCCACAGAAATGCAGAATATTAAAGATCTGCTTCATGTTTTGAAGCCACTGGAATACGTTTCTAAAGAAATATCTGGAGAGCAGTATGTAACCACCAGTAAAATTATACAGATGATCAACTGTTTAAAAGCACAAATAGATGCTTTGAATCTGTCTAGTGACACTGTGGCGGGAGCCCTTAGAAGCGAAGTCACGAAACAGATTCAGCGCAGGTTTGAACGAGTGGAAGTAGCCATGTCTTGCTTACTCAATCCCAGATTCAAAAACATCCATTTTCAAGACGCCAGAGCTTGTGCCAAAACAATATCTATGATAAGGCGACATAGCAACATATCCTGTCACCACCAACACTAATAGCGATACAGTGATTCGTCGGCTGACACGTATTATGACTTTTGGAGCCATCACAAAACGTTGGCCCGCACACACACACACACACACATACACAGACACACACACACACACACACACACACACACACACACACACACACACACACACAACAAAAAAAAAACGAAGCCACTTTCTCTTTCTTGAATCCGTAATCTTCACTAAATCTGGAGGACGAAATGACGCTATATTTAGCAACATTCGTGTCACCACCATCTACGAACCCATTTGAACAGTGGGAAGGTATGAAACATGTATTTCCACAATTATATAAACTGACTCAAGAAAACCTGGCAATCCCAGCTACTTCCGTGCCTTCAGGAAGGTTGTTTTCGAAGGCAGGCAGTACTATGTCTAAGACGCGAAATACGTTATGACCAAAACGGTTCGACAAACTTCTGTTTTTCAGTGTTTGTACACAGGAAGAATTGAAGGTTTATAACCATAATTTGGATTTCATATTGTGAAACATTTATACTAAATAAAGTGTTTGATTGCTTGAAATATTGCTTATTATTTTCAATGTTGAAACATTCATAGGGCTTGCAATGTATCTTCTACGTAGGTACGTATTACGCTGTACTGAGGAGACTGTACTGTTGTCTTCTGCATTAGATTATTGCTTACCAATTGTATCTTACGAGTAGACTGAAAGTTGTAAAGTTCATTTAAATTCCTCAAATCTCAAAATATGGATAGAAGTTGATTTTGTGTGAGATGAAGTACAAATTATTCCAAAAAACGTGATAGAAAATTTGAAAACAGACCCCAAAGTATTGATACTTTCAATTTTTCTACGATGATATTTTGTAAACGTTCGTATTTTGTACGAAAAATCGATCGATATAAAAATATCGATACCTTCAAGTATTGCAGTTTGGTGAAATAGACTGCCGTAGTTTAGGCGGCGCTGAGGACTACTTTGTTTGTCCGGCAGCAGGTAATGATAGCGTCCGTCTGTCGCTGGGGACGGGCTACAACGGTGATAATATTACAACCAGTGATATGAAATAATGCCGTATCGGCAGTGTACTGTTACAGGTGACGACGTCTTTCAATGTAGAAACAGGATGTCAGGCCAATTAAATGCGACAAGCACCAAAACTGAGCCACTAACGTAAATAATTTTCCAGTTGTAAAGCAGGCACAATAACATTTACTTCAACTTTTCGTAATATATAAAAACCAACACATAAAGAACCACCACATGGTCTCTTCCAATTGGGTGTGCGGCGTATCCTTGCAGCACCACAGTGACGTCTGCTGACGGTGAAGGTACTCTTTCTTGAAGCTGTTGCGTAATTACGGCGAAAAGGGTATGCGATGGAGCCTTACGTTGTGAAGAACCATCTTCATAAAGGCGACGAGTAGCTCTTCCATTACCGTGAACTTTGCCATTCAGAAGGATCATGTCGGTGCATTCTGCAAACGTGTACTCAGCCACGTTGTTATAACAATCTCAGACAGGTGAATGAGGCTAAAACCAGGTCAGAGAGGCAGAACAAAGGTCAAATCACATCAGCTGATTCAACGTAACCACCCCTTACCATGAAGGCCCTGTTGCATACCTACCCAGCAAACACGTTTTCAAACGGCAGTAGCAAGGAAACGTTAAGTTTCCGGACATGGGTTGTGCAGAATGTTCTTCAAAGCACTCGTGAACAATTGCGGCCCAGTGACATGCAGCATTGTCGTCCATAAAATTCCATTGTCTTTTGGGAACATCAAATCCATGATTATGTACCTACTCATCTACAATTCCTTGATGTTTGTAACGGGAACTTCTGAACACATTGTATGGGTACATAACAAATACATATAAACACTTTTTAAACTCAATGGCAATAAACAATGACACAAACGTGGGTTACAAATTTAGTGCCACTAATTCCCACAAAACCAGTCATAAATTATTATACAAAATTCTTTAACATTCTGGTAGGGGTGCTATAACCATTATGATGGAAAATACTGCAACCACTCTGAAAGAGGAAATGTTGGCTAAGATCAATCTAGTAACGTCCATCCACGGAAACACACGAGTCACTCGTCTGTGGTGGACAGGAAAGATGAAAGCATTTTGTTTTAAAAATGTTTGTCAACAGGTCAAAGTGTCTTCAGTGTTTCCTTCGCAATGCAGTGAATGAAATCAACAACTGCTAGCTTCTTACGTACAGCTGCCACTAACCTACCCTTCAGACCGTAGCACGTTCAGGCCGAG
Organism: Schistocerca serialis cubense; assembly: GCF_023864345.2. Taxonomy (NCBI): domain Eukaryota; kingdom Metazoa; phylum Arthropoda; class Insecta; order Orthoptera; family Acrididae; genus Schistocerca; species Schistocerca serialis. The sequence continues at coordinate 972,027,620 of NC_064638.1, forward strand.
GGCCTTCACATGTAGTACACTGAGGTGACGGAAGTCGTGAGATATCTCCTAATATCGTGGCGGACCACCTCTTGCCCGGCAGTGTGCAGCTACTCGTTGTTGCGCGGACTCAACAAGTCGCTGGAATCCCACTGTAGAAATACTGGCCGGCCGCTGTGACCGAGCGGTTCTAGGCGCTACAGTCCGGAACAGCGTTGCTGCTGAAGTCGCAGGTTCGAATCCTGCCTCTGGCATGTATGTGTGTGTGATGTCCTTAGGTTAGTTAGGTTTAAGTAGATCTAAGTCTATGGGACTGATGACCTCAGATGTTAAGTCCCATAGTGCTTAGAGCCATTTGAACCATTTTTTAGAAATACTGACCATAATTGCGAATGTGTTGCCGGTGCAAGATTTTGTGCACGAACTGACCTCTCAATTGTGTCCGATAAATGTTTAATGGGATTCATGTCAGGCGATTTGGATGTCCAAATCATTCAATCGAGTTTTCCAGAATGTTCTTCAAAGCACTAGTGAAGAGTTGTGGTCTAGTGACATGAAGCTTTTGTAATGACACTTCCTCGGACGAGAAATAAAAATCAAAAATTAGCTCCCAATACCCAAAAGATTTCCCTTCAAGTCCCAAATTCCCAGAAAAGTGAATAAGGGAACGAAGTTCCATTTATCACTATTTTTAGTTCAATAACAAGTAATAAATCAGGAATCTAAGACTTGAAAATTTAGCAATATACGAAAGAAAGATTAAATTTCAGTAAAATTAGAATCAAAATCATAATAAATCGCAAAATTAGCATAAATTAACATTAGCAGAGTAGAACCAACGATCCCAAAGAATACTCCGTGTGAGTACTCTTTGGTAATCATGAGTAATGACTAAGTATAATTCAATGCATTGTCACTACGTTACGAGAGTTAGCCGAAGCACGTCATATATTTGAATGCTCGTACATATAGGCGCGCTTAGATTGTTTTTGAGATAGAATAATTGCGATCTGTTATGACGCAGGAAGACGATCTTCTGAATTCAAATATCACGGCATTATAATTCGAACGGAGGACTTTTACCTACTAGAATAAAGTGAACTTCTAACTAGATAATTTAACTAAACATTACTTAGACACTGATTCAGGCAACGAACACTGATAGACAACTTTCATTCATAATAGCCAGTGGTTTATGGAACTTCAGTGATAGGTCCGAAGCGTATAATTTAAATCCCCCCAACGGCTGGGAAAGTTTTCTTCTCAAGGCTCGGTTAGGAAGTGACTGATATTGTGCAATAAAACACCCTCTCGTGCCAAGTCATGCATTTGTGATTTAAACTTCTATAGAATTATTGACATGAAACTCCCGAGTAATAATTACGCGCGGCGATAATATTTGACTGTAGCGCTCGGCGATTGTGTAGAATCTTTGACTCAAATAACAAGCCCACTCTTACGATTTCTTAGATACTTGACATTACGACCAGCTGGTAGTGAATTTGTTGTGGATGTGACTGTATTGGTTTTATCATTAATATTTCATCATTAATCAGTTAAACATCGATTACGAACGATTAATTACGATTCTTGGCGAAGTAAATATCTCACGCACATCGACATTTCGGTTCAACACTGTTATTTTCTGTAACGTCGTCTTCGTAACTTGATAACGATCTCAACACTCTACCGACTGTCGCCGAGTTTTAGCCGAGGCCAAGTACAAATCAAACCAAATCATCAAGAAGAAGAGCCGTTATACTTTGTCGTCCATAAAAATTCCACCGCCTTTTGGGAACATTAAGTCCACGAATGGTTGCAAATGGTCTCCAACAAGCAGAAGATAACCACTTCCAATCAGTTGGACCAGAAGTCCCAGTGCATTCCATGTAATCCTAGCCCAGACCACTGTGGACCCGCCATCAGCCTGCAGAGAGACTTGTTGACAAGTTGGGTCCATGGCGTCGAGGGATTGCACCACACTCGAACCCTACCATCAGCTTCTAGTAACTGAAATCGGGACTCATTTCACCAGGCCATACGTCTAGGGTCGAACTCAGGAGAAGAGCTGCAGGCGATGTCGGGCCGTTAGCAAAGGTTGTTTGCTACCATAGCCCATTATAGCAAAATTCCGTTACACTGTCGTAACGGTTATGTTCGGCGTACATCCCACATTGATTTCTGCGGTTATTTCACGCTGTGTTACTTGGCTGTTAGCACTGACAAATCTGCCCAGTGCTCTGGATCATAAATTAAAACCGTGGTCCACTGCTTTGCCCACGTGAAATCTGGAATTCTCAGAACATTCTTGATACTGTGTATCTGGAAATATTGACTTACCTAACGATTTCCGAAATGGAGTGACCCATGCATCTAGCTCTATTAACGATTCCAAGTCTGATGCTTCACGTCGTGCGGCCATAATCACGTTGGAAACCTTTTCACATGAACCACCTGAGAACAAATGACAGTTCCGCAAATGAAGTACTCTGTTATACTTTGTGTACGCGATGTAACCGCCATCGGTATTAGCGCATATCGCTATCTCATGCCTTTTATGACGTCGGCGTATAGCGTGTGCATCTCCCCCAACGGGACAGAAGGTGGTAGCACTGAACCCGTGTGCTAGTTGGTAGAAGGCTGCTAATGCTGCCTGTGAGTACACACGTTAACCTCGAACATAGGAGGTGGTTACAATAATGTCAATGGACCGCTTACATAATTCCCTCTGAGAAACAAGACGGTCAAGTTATGACAATTACTTTCGAAATAATATACAGTTAACTTAGTTTTTCACGATCTGTCTCGTTCTGATTTAAGTGCTCCTTATAAAAAGTAAACATGAATGATGCTAGTAATTATTCTTATTAAGTGATCTTCTTTCCACGCTTTATATGGTTTCTGAAATTCTGTCAGCGTAACACAGCACGTGCGGGATGTCGCTTGATAATTGCCAAGGAGATGTAATTTGCTAGTCGCCAATAAATTGAAACGAAGTGTTTATTTCAAATAAATGACAGCATCGCGCAAGAAAGTGATTTCGTTCCGTGTCCTTGACAAGTGTCCGCCTAGATTTGTCACTAACATTTACGAAATGCTTGAACAATTAACGACAGATTCCATGCCCAAAACACAATGGACAGATAAATCGCAGTTATATTCACGTGTCGGTGGTAAATATAGAAAACTGAAGGTAAATTACAGACTATATTAGTCTAACCTATTACTATAACTTTGTGTGAAGCCTGCACAGTTTCTTCTGAGGTCGAGGATACTAATTAATTGTGGGTCCCTGTGAAGGATGACCTAAATCGACACAAAAAGGGTTGGAAGGTCCCGTGAGCCCCAGATCCCGTAATTCCGAAAGCCGAAGAGTAACCCCCAAGGGCGGAACTGACAAATCGCTAGCCTCGCCTAATCTGAATTTCAATCCGTGCCGCGACCGATGGCTGGCTGCTGGCTTAGCGGAGGGCGGCGGCAGCGGTGGCGGCGGCGGCGGCGACGGCGCCGCGGAAGTAGCTTTCATTGAATTAAGCACGCTCGCTTCAGCTGGTCCATTACGGTTCTACTGAAAGGGCCGCCCGGCGAACAGTGGACATAACAGAATTCAATTTGCGAAGTAATGTGTTTATCTTCACGGCGCTTTGCTTTCGCTCGACCACTAGGCGACCTCCAGCGTCCGCCCCGCTCCCCATCCATCTGCTCCTAGCTCCGCAAACGACCTTAACGCTCCGCAGTGGTGCTGGTGAACGGGGCAGCCTCGGCCCACCTCCACCTGCCAGCAGACCGGCTGCACTGACTGGGAGCTCCTTTCATCTCTTTAATGTAGGTCATACAGATCACGGGAGTTCACTGCTTAGAGCGAGACCAGCAAATGAACGAGATAGCTCCTCTTTCTCCACCATATTCCGACTCCTCCCGCAGCGTCCTACTTCTGCAACCTGTATAATGTGAATAACATCACACAAAAATGTCAGATTTCGAATGTAATGAATGTCCTTGACACAGACAAGTTGCTGTCCATGCATCAGCACGGCTTTAGAAAACTTAGCTCCTGCGAAACGCAACTCGCCCTTTTTTCACATGCTATCTTGCGAACCATGGATGAAGGGTATCAGACGGTTGCCACATTCCTTGACTTCCGGAAAGATTTTGACTCGGTGCCCCACTGCAGACTCCTAACTAAGGTATGAGCATATGGGATTGGTTCCCAAATATGCGAGTGGCTCGAAGACTTCTTAAATAATAGAACCCAGTAAGTTGTCCTCGATGGTGAGTGTTCATCGGAGATGAGGGTATCATCTGGAGTGCCCCAGGGAAGTGTGGTAGATGGATAGCAATGCGCGGCTGTTTGCTGATTATGCTGTGGTGTACGGGAAGGTGTCGTCGTTGAGTGACTGTAAGAGAATACAAGATGACTTGGACAGGATTTGTGATTGGTGTAAAGAATGGAAGCTAACTCTAAATATAGATAAATGTAAATTAATGTAAATTAATAGGAAAAAGAATCTCGTAATGTTTGAATACTCCATTAGTAGAGTAGCGCTTGACACAGTCCGTTGATTAAATATTTGGGCGTAACATTGCAGAGCGATATGAAGTGGGACAAGCATGTAATGGCAATTGTGGGGAAGGCGGATAGTTGTCTTCAGTTCACTGGTAGAATTTACGGAAGATGTGGTTCATCTGTGAAGGAGACCGCTTATACAACAATAATACGACCTACTCTTGAGTACTGCTCGAGCGTTTGGGATCCTTATCAGGTCGGATTGAAGGGGGACATAGAAGCAATTCAGAGGCGTGCTGCTAGATTTGTTTCTCGTAGGTTTGATCATCACCCGAGTGTTACGGAAATGCTTCAGGAACTAGGGTGGGAGTTTCTGGAGAAAAAGAGGCGTTCTTTTCGTGAATCGCTAGTGAGGAAATTTAGAGAACCAGCATTTGAGGCTGACTGCAGTACAATTTTACTGCCGCCAACTTATATTTCGTAGAAAGACCACAAAGATAAGATAATAGAGATTAGGGCTCGTACAGAGGCATATAGGCAGTCATTTTTCCCTCGTTCTGTTTGAGAGTGGAACAGGGAGAGAAGATGCTAGTTGTGGTACGAGGTACCCTCCGCCACGCACCGTATGGTGGATTGCGGTGTATGTATGTAGATGTAAATTTTCTTGTCCGTGGAGCAGTGGCATTGGAACGAAATTATCATTCAGATTTACAGAAAAGCGAAAATTGTTAGATTCAAAGCGAAAATTTTGAGAATTACTGCTTTTCTTCACCACGTTTTTGTGTGGTACCGTACACTTTTCTTTCAGGACACGCCACTAAAAAATTCAGACAGCCACGTAAGACATGAACTCTTTACCAGACTAATAATTTATTGTCTCTGTTTTACTTTTCAGATAAGTTCGACTGTTGCTTCTTCTCTGTACAAACGATTTAGGAGAAAATCCAAGCAGCCGTCTTAGGCTGTTTGCAGATGATGCTGTCGTTTATTGCCTAGTAAAGTCATCACAAGATCAAAACCAACTGCAAAACAATTTAGATAAGATGTTTATATGGTGCGAAAATTGGCAACTTAGATTTTGAAAAGTGTGATGTCATCCACATGAGTGCTAAAAAAATACGTTAAACTTCGGTTACCAATAAATCAGTCTAATCTAAAGCCCGTAAAGTTAACTAAATTCCTAGGAATTACAATTACGAACAATTGAAACTGGAAAGAACGCATAGAAAATGTTGTGGGGAAGGCGAACCACTGACTGCGTTTTATTGGCAAAACACTTAGCAGATGCAGCAGATGTAGTGAAAAAACTGCCTATACTTCGCTTGTCCGTTCTTTTCTGGAGTTCTGGCGCGCGGTTTGGGATCCTTTCGAGGTAGGACTAACGGAGTACAACTAGAGAATTCGAAGAAGGGCAGCACGTTTTGCACTATCGCAAAATGGTGTAGAGAGTGTCACGGACATGATACAGGATTTACAATGGACATCATTAAAACAAAGGCGTTTCTCGTTACGGCGGAATCTTCTTACGAAATTTCAATCACCAACTTTCTCCTTCGAATGCGAAAATATTTTGTTGACATCGACCTATATAGGGAGAAACGATCAGCGTAATAAGATAAAGGAAATTAGAGCTCATACAGAAAGATATATTTGTTCGTTATTTCCTTGCATTTTTGGATAGTGGAATAACGGAGAGTTATTGTGAAGGTGATTGTATTAACCGTCTGTCATCAATAAAGTGTGAAATGGTAGAGCAACCATTTAGATGCTAGTAGGTGAAGAAAGCAACCAGTGTCTCGGTAGAGCTACAGAGTTCTCTGTATATGTGACTGAAACTATGAAGCGCTGAACTTCTGTTGCAGTGTAGGGCACCTTTTCCGTACTCGGTATAGGAAACCTCCGTATAGTTAAAGATTCTACGAATCAGTAGCAACATAAAAAAGTTAAAAAATACATTGCTTCAGTTGTATGTCGATCCCTAATGATGGATTTTTCATTCAAGAGAGAGCAGCATGTCATGATGGCATGTCACTCCCATGCAACACAGAGCAACATGTCATAAAGGCATGTCACTCACATAGTTCTCGGCTGAAAGTATTGTAAGGCCTTGTCGTAGTCAACACACAGGCATAAACTCAGTAGACATTCCGCTGACATTTTTTGAGGGAAGGCTGAAAAGAACCATTATTACAATGAGGGTGCAACTCAACCAAAAGCTTACAGACATACGAGAAATAGAAACTCTTTGCCAATTTATAATAAAAAGTATGCAGAGGGGAATGGAACTGTTACCATAGATGAAAGCCACACGTTCAAAATATTCATGTAGCATTTACTTGTTAAACAAATGATCAAGTAACATAAAAGACCTAATTTTTTAAGAAAATTTGGAGCAAGTGTAATAATTTTCACACCTGTCTACCAGTATGAGGAGTTTGTAATTTTTATCTCTGGCAGAGCTTAACAGGTCTTCAGGAATTTTTTTCTCGTTTTGCATAGGATAATAATATCAATGGAGTGAGCATAGCGCACTGCGCTCAGAGCACGGCGCATATCACCAACAATAAGAGTTGGTCCTTTTTTCACTCGTTTATCGTTAAGAAGATGCCGAATCTGACAGCGATAAGAATTTTTGAACAAAAATCAAGGTTACTTCTGGTGCTATATGAAACGGCTCTGCTGTGAGAAGGAAGCATTTGAAAATAGAGACGAGATACTGAGAAAGATTGGTGGGTCAGAAACGTACGGTGCGATTAGGGAGAGCTCTTGAGGACAGCAGAAAAACGATTCAGAAACGAGGCACGGCAATTTTATTTACAAAACTCAGTAAGGGAACGACATCAGGAAGTAAGACTTAAAAAAAAAGTTATTCGTGAGTTTCAGGTTTTTAAGTGTATCATGTGAGAACTGCCAACAACTTCTAATTGTGAAAGTAACAATGTAGAGAGATGAGAAAAAAATGTTCAATAGCAGTCAGAAAACGAAATCGGATAGTAACCAACGCATAAACAATACCGTTCAGGGAGGCAAGTCGGGACCGCGCAGCCGTCCGAAGGATACCGAGCGACAGGCAGGACGAGAGCAAGAGCGTGAGCAACGTAGCACCTAATTCAACGGACAGAGCAGGCAGAGCACTGTCACATGGCAGACGAAACTGCTTCTCATGTGACATGGTAGGTTCAAATGGCTCTGAGCACTATCGGACTTAACAGCTGTGGTCATCAGTCCCCTAGAACTTAGAACTACTTAAACCTAACTAACCTAAGGACAACACACACATCCATGCCCGAGGCAGGATTCGAACCTGCGACCGTAGCTGACATGGTAGGATCTGTATCCTTTTGCCGACTGTGATGTTCATGTGAATTGTTTAGTGTGCCTTCGAAAAGAAGAAACTTAATTAAAAAAAAAAAGTATCAAATTGCTCTGAGCACTATGGGACTTAACATCTGAGTTCATCAGCCCCCTACAACGTAGAACTACTTAAACCTAACCAACATAAGGAGATCAGACACATCCGTGCCCGAGGCAGGATTCGAACCTGCGATCATAGCGGTCGCGTGGTTCCAGACTGAAGCGCCTAGAACCGCTCGGCCACAACGGCCGGAAACCTTAATTTATAGCAGGATTATGTTGTAAATCTTTAATAAGATGATAATGATATGACATAACAGCTCTTTACATTTTAACAGCGGTTATGATTTAATCTTGTTGAGCTTTCGTAAGTGATGCGTTCTGATAGATGTCCCCTTACAAGTAGGTATTGGACCATCCCGAGATCGGAAAAAAACGCTTCTCTTGAGAGCTGTTCATTCGGAGCAATTTTCATAAGGCGATTTAATTACAGCCTACATTTTAACCGTGGCGGAACGTATCTAGAAGCAACAAATACACTGACTGATAAAAAATCGCAGCACCAAAAAGTAATGTAGAGTAATGAAATTACGGGAAGACATTTGTCTGGGTAACATATTTAAGCGACTAACGCTGTAAGGTCACAGGATAATATAAGCGCGAAATAAGCCATTGCATATGTGAAACGCTATTACATTAAGAACCAGTGTAGCCACCAGAATATTGAATGCTAGCATGAAAACGTGCATGCATTGTGTTGCACGAGTGCCGGATCTCAGTTTGTGGGATGAAGTTTCATAACCGTTGCACTTGATCGGCCAATACGGGGACTGTTAAGGCTGTTTATGGGCGACGCTGGGGTTGTTGTGCGATATTGTCCTTTGTTTGCTCGACTGGGGACAGGTCTGGTGATGGAGCAAACCATGGCGACATGTCTATATTCGGGAGAACATGTTGGGTTACAACAGCTGTATGTGGGCGAGCCATATCCTGTTGGAAAACTCCCCTTGGAGTGCTGTTCATGAATGGCGACACAACAGATGGAATCAAAAATGGTTCAAATGGCTCTGAGCACTATGGGACTCAACTGCTGAGGTCATTAGTCCCCTAGAACTTAGAACTAGTTAAACCTAACTAACCTGAGGACAGCACACACATCCATGCCCGAGGCAGGATTCGAACCTGTGACGGTAGCGGTCTCGCGGTTCCAGACTGCAGCGCCTATAACCGCACGGCCACTTCGGCCGGCACAGATGGAATCACGAGATTGACGTACAAACCTGTAGTCAGGGAGCGTGCGATAACCACGAAAGAGCGCCTGCTGTCATTCAAAATCGCACACTGACCATAACTACAGGTGTAGATCCTATGTGTCTAACACGCAGATAGATTGAGTGAAGGTTACCAACTGGCCTCCTTCTCATCAGCAGACATCCATCACTGGCCTCGAGGCAGGAGTAGCTGTTATCTGAAAGCACAAAAGACCTCCAATCCGCTCTCCAATGAGCTCTCGCTTGGCAGCACTGAAGCAACAAATGGCGGTGGTTTGCAGTCACCAGAATCCTTGAAGTAACCGATTTGTATCAGTTCGTTGTGTCACTATTTGCTGCTGCAGATGCACCTCGATGCGCCAGAGCCATGTGACGAATATGATCGTCTTCCCTCTCGGTAGTACCACGTGGCCGTCCGAAGCCCAGTCTTCTTGCGACCATACATTCTTTTAACCACCACTACCAGGAATCATGTACAGTAGTTACATTACTGCAAGTCTTTCTGTTCCATCACAGAAATAACTCACAGCTTCTTGTATCCCTATTACGCTACCCCGTTCAAACGGAGTCAGATGTTGACAACAGCGTTTTTGTCGCCATAAAAGCACTCTTGACTAACATTAACTCAAGACGACCAGTCTCAGGGGTAAGTAACGCTAGCGACCGTTCAGCGTGAACCTGAAGCACACCTGACTTGCATCCTCGCAGTGGCGCTAGTACCGCCACTCTTACGCGACTGGTGCGAAATCTGAGTATCTTTCAGATGCAGAAACACGCCTGTAAACTTTATTTTGTACTACGCAACTTCTTCTTGGTGTTGTGATTCTTTCCCGTCATTGTAGAATATGCCGTACTCAATTTCAGACAATGTGGGAATCTTGGCGCGGCCGTGGAACTGAGAAAATTACTTTTGTATCACTGCTTATTATTTCTCTCCACTCGTGAAGAGAACTGTGAATATATTGTCAGTAAGATGCTGAGTAGCAGCGTGGTGTAGTGGTTATGATACTTCTACTATTGCATGGAGGGCCGTGAGTTCAAAACTCACCTACGCTGTACAGTTTTAATTTCTATATTCGGTTCGAGTAAATTTTAGAATGACCCACAAATGTGAAGAATCATTGTGCTGGAATGTTCTGCAGCTGTATGTGTTCTGGCCAGAGGCAGTTCGCTCCGCGCTCTTGTATGTGCAAGTGCTGAATAAACCATCGTTAAATGAAGTTAGTGTTCGTCATTCATCTAATTACACCTTCTTCTACGTGACATTATTCTGGTGGAAGCGCTAGGTATTGGAACTTGTGATACCGTACATTATCGACGACACAGTGTCTCCCATCAGGCCACGACAGAGCCGCCGTTTACGTGGCGACAAACCTAAATTTGAGCCATATTCTTCAGATCGCACTCTATCGGAGACAGAAGGATAAGAGGACGTTACGACGACAGCAACTGTGTGCCACCACAGGAGACATCCTTCCGGGTTCTCTGGTGACGATAGCCAAGATCCAAACAAGTGGCTCAAGGTATATGAGCGTATAGCCAAATTTAACAAATGGGATGACACCGTGTGTTTACCTAGCGTATTTCCTACTTGGAGGGCACTGGCAAGCAATGGTATGAGAACAACGAGGAGAAGTTCACAAACTGGGAAGTATTCCAGGCGCAACTGCGGAAGTATTTCTGTGACACACAAGGCTGAAAATAAACTAAAGTGCAGGTCACAGCGTCCAGGAAAAACTACAGCATCCTACATTGAAGACATCTGGGAGCTGTGCAAAATAGTGGAGGAAGATAAGGTTGCTCTTATCATGAAGGGTGTGTTCTGAGGACATGAATCAATCACTACTCCAAGGACGTTTCGACAGCAGACGACTTCATAAAATGGTGCCAGTATATCGAGACAATGCATCAAAAAAGAATAACACGCAGGAAGTTTGAACGGCTTCCAAACATCGAGTCAATGTCTTTGATGGAGGAAGGAACTGATTTCACAAGTGTTCTTCGTCAGATAATGAGAGAGGAAGTTCAGAAGGCACTTACATTGCACGGCGAGCAAAACACCGAGACGCCTCAAGACGCCACAAGGGAGGAAGTGAAACAGACATTGAACCCAATCTCTCGTCCTTCATTTCCCTTTAAACCGGTGAAAAAGTCGAGATCCTGGGGAGTTACGTTCCTACAACGCCGCTTGAGGAACCTGTTTGGACACCAAGGAATACTGACGTCTGGAGGACCCAGGATAACCAACCAGTGTGTTCAACTGCGGACGACTGGGACATGTGGTGCGCCACTGTCGAGAAACGCGGCGGAACTTGATGACGCCCACGCCAGAAGACAGCAGAGCGATCTCAGCAGACGCCAACTCCGGGACGACGAAAATGAACAAGAAGATGTGGGTGCAGGACGACGTACCGTCCGGCCATCCTGATTTAGGTTTTCCGTGATTTCCCTAAATCGCTTCAGGCAAATGCCGGGATGGTTCCTTAGAAAGGGCACGGCCGATTTCCTTGCCCATCCTTCCCTAATCCGAGCTTGTGCTCCGTCTCTAATGAACTCGTTGTCAACGGGACGTTAAACAGTAGGATGCTCCCCAACACGCCGATAAAGGTCTCCATCGCCGTTTAGAAATCCAGCCGATCACCTAGCTAGCCGTCACAACCTGGAAAACTAAAGGGTGCGACTTTCCTTGGAGGTGAAGCCGCCGAAGAGAAAAATCCTCTTACGTCGATCACTACAAAAAGATAGGAAACTATGTCGATATCCTCAAGGATAGATGACCAGGCCAAGCTCTTGCGGACTCTGGAGCATAATATTCAGTCATTTCGAAGAAGTACCGTCGCCAGTTGCAGAACACCGTATTCGTCGACAGCAAAACATCTTTGCTGAAGGTGGCTAATGCGAAATATGTAAAACCTACAGGAAGATGTACCATTCATGTGGGTATAAGTGGCCATACACAGCCCTTAGAATTCATCGTCATTCTCGGAAGGGACTTTTTGAAAGCTTCTCAATTATAGATTGTGGTCGCTCGAATGTTATACTAGACGAGATGAGATACTGCGGACAGGGAGAACCGCATCTAAATGTGTGGAGACTGTGTGTGCTGGATGAATTGATCATTCCTGCAGTCAGCGCTAGAAAGGTAGCTGTCATGTATCATGCCATGCATCAGCCCATGGATCTTGTGGTGGAATGTAAGAGAAGCATACCACTGAAGAAGAACTTGGTCATCCTAGCCTCTGTCGTCTCGTTTAAGAACGGATTCGGTGAATTGTGGTTAGTTAACTGTCGCCGAGGACCGCAGATCTTTCCAAGACGCATGTGTGTAGCAATCGCTGAGCCGTTAATTGAAAAACAGCTGAACATCATAGAAACCTTCCATGCCGAGTCTGTGGGAGAAATTAGCGCTACCACTACGAGACAAAATCTTCTAGCTCGACTATCACCAGTTCTCACTAAGGAATAACAGAAGAAGCTACTTTCCACTCTTCAAGAGTTCTCTTAATGCTTCAATCCACAGGTAAATAACAAATTAGACAAATCGGCGGTGAAGCAGTGGATTAGCACTGGAGATCATCAACCAATAAACCAGAGAGCATACCGTATGTCAGCAACGGAACGTCGAATAATTCGCGACGAGGTAGAGAAAATGATGAAGAATGACATCATTCAGCCTTCGCAGAGCCCACGTTCGACGCCAGTGGTGCACGTCAGAAAGAAGGATGGCAGTTGGCGCTTTTGTGATCGAAGGAAGGTTAATAAGATAACTAAAAAGGACGTTTACCCTCTTCCACGAATTGACGATACACTAGATAGTGACTGTCTCGCTGCACTCCAGGATCTCTCTGTTGAGCTGAAGAAGTACGCCAAGATATCTCAAATTATACTTGCCTTAAATCGATCAGAAGATGTGAAAGGACAATTTAAGGTAGTTAATGGATTACGTTGCAAGAAAAACTTTGATCCGTTTGGAAAGAGGTGGCTACCAGTGATCCCTAAACACATGCGCTTAGATGTTCTACAGAAATTCCATGACACACCTGAGGCCAGACATTTAGGATTTATTAAGACCTACGAAAGAATCCACAGGATATTTTCTGGCTCTGTTTACTAGGAGTGTCCGTCACAATATGTCACACTGCCGTGACTACCAGAGGTGAAAGGCAGTTCCTCAGAAACCACCAGGCCGACTCATATCAATTCCACCAGCCGAAACCCCTTTCCAGCGTGTTGGAATTGACCTCCTCGGATGATTTCCAACGTCTGATAGAATAGGTGGATTATTGTTTGCACTGATTATCTGACACGCTATGCCATTACAAAAGCCGCGAAAACAGCCGAAGCATCGTGGAAGACATTGTATTAAAACACGGTGCACCAAGGTCTTTAATTACGGAACGAGGGAAAGTTTTTCAATCGAATCTTGTGCCAGAGGTAAATAGGCGGTTCAAAATTACCCATCACATGACGACTGCCTACCACCCGCAAACTAGTGGGCTTACTGATAGCCCTAATAAGACCTTGGCCGACTTGCTATCAATGTTCGTCAATGTCGAGCAGAGGAACTGGGATGAGGACTTTCTTGACGTTTGCCTACAACACCGCCGAACAAGACACCACAGGATTTACGCCATTTTTCCAGGTGCCTGTTCGTGAGGCGACTACGACGATGGACACTGTTTCCGTTACATCCTGATGACGTGGACGACGAGTACATCGGCCAGGTGTTAACCAGAGCTGAGGAAGCTCGTCAGTTAGCTCGACTCCGCACGCTGCAGGCTCAAGTAAACGATCGCCAAGGGTACGGCGCGAGCCACCGCGTTGTTGTCTACCAGCCTGGTGACCCCGTCTGGATCTCCACTCCTGTTCGGAAGGCTGGTGTCTCTGAGAAGCTCCTCAGGCGCTACTTTGGACCTTATGAGGTTGTAAGACAGTTGTCTGATTTTACTTATGAAGTTTATGATTTCGACCCCGACGCAAGACGACGAAAGATCAAATATACGGTCAACGTCCTTCGAATGAAGCCCTACAAGGATCCAGCCACCAGGGTCAACTCGAAGCTCCAGCAACAGGCAACTAGCGGAAAGGTGACGAAGAGCGTAGCGGCAAAAGAAGTTCCAAGAAGATCACCGCCAGGGCGAGCATCAGTCATCGGGAGTCGAAGTATGCAGGGCCGATGACTCGTTCCCGGACTGGGATGAGCTAACGCTGTTCACTTAAGGAATGAGCAATGCCGCAGAAGAAGCTGAGTAGCACCGTAGTGTAATGGTGATGATACTAAACTGTTGCATAGAGGGTCGTGAGTTCAAAACTGACCTGGACTGTACAACTTTAATTTCTGTATTCGGTTCGATTACATTCTAGAAGTATCCACAAATGTCAAGAATCATTGTATTGGAATGTTCTGTAGATGTATATATACTGTATGTGTTCTGACCGGAGGTAGTTCGCTTCGTGCTCTTGTCAAGTGCTGAATAAACCTTCGTTAAATGAAGTTAGTGTTCGTCATTCATCTAATTACACCTTCTTCTACGTGACAATATTAACCTTCGCAATACCAAGGAGGAAGAGATAGTTTACGTCCTCCTTTTGAAAAATTGTTATGAAGTCATTTACTTTACATTTTAAGATATTGAAAAAAAACATATTTATTACTTTTAATGAGTTCCTCTACAAGATAAAATAAACTTTTCAATTTTTCAGTTAAACGTAACTCCTAAATTTAACTTTTAGTAGTAGATGTCACATTTCCCAGTGAACGTCATATTCAATATGTTGAGGTTCAGCAGTATCCATAAAAACTATGTTGTGAATGAAAGTCAAGAACATTTAATGAAATTAGCATTTCATAATTTTTTTCTTAGGGTGGCCATAAAGAACATTCTCCTTCCGCAGTAATACACGTTACTGACAGTGCACTCATACTCTAAAAGTTTGTTAAAATATATTTTCAGATGCTGGACCCTACCGACACATTAGTACCTCTTTCAAAAGTACGTATGGTGTTAATGTCAGTAAACAAGATGTAACCAATTTAAGAAAAAGAAAATAGGGTGCTCATAATGTAACCCCCCTCCCCATTCGATTTGGTAATGCGTGTTATGGAAAACGTGTTGGTATTGCTGGGGTTAATTTTAGTCTATCTGAACTCAGTTCAACGTACATATTCTAAATTAACACATCAAATAAGTTTTGCATCAACTCGGTTCCGAGTGTTCCGGAACCTGTACAGAAAATTGGAATAGAGATCAACATAAACGTCATTACTGCCCTTTTTATTGCTCATGAAAGCCACACATTGCATCTTGTACCACCATACAGCGAAACCTTCAGAGGTGGTGGTCCAGATTGCTATATACACCGCTACCTCTAATATCCAGTAGAACATCATCTTGCATTGGTACTCGTCGTGGCATACTATCCATAAGCTCATCAAGGCACTGTTGGTTCAGTTTGTCGCACTCCTCAACGGTGAATAGCCGCCGATCCCTTTAAAACCCATTCTAATCTATCCAAGGCATGTTCGATAGGATTCATGTCAGGAGAACATGCTGGCCACACTAGTCGAGCGATGTCGTTATCCTGAAGGAAGTCATTCACAAGATGTGCACGATGGTGGCGGGAATTGTCGTCCATGAAGACGAATGCCTCGCCAGCGTCCTGCCAATATGGTTGCACTATCGGTCGGAGGATGGCATTCACGTATCGTACAGTCTTTACGGCGCCTTCCATGACCACCAGCGGCGTACGTCGGCCCCACGTAATGCCACCTGAAAACTGCAAGGAATCTCCACCTTACCGCACTCGGTGGACGTGTGTCTAAGGCTTTCAGCCAGACCGGTTACCTCAAAACACGTCTCCAAAGACTGTCAGGTTGAAGGCATATGCGATACTCATCCGTGAAGAGAACGTGATGCCAATCCTGAGCGGTCCATTCGGCATGTTTGGCCCATCTGTACCACGCTGCATGGTATTGTGATTGCAAAGATGGACCTCGCCGTGGACGTCGAGAGTGAAGTAGCGCATCATGCAGCCTATTGCGCACAGTTTGAATAGTAATACGACGGCCTGTGACTGCACGAAAAGCATTATTCAATATGGTGGCGTTGCTGTCAGGTTTTCTCCGAGCCATAATCCGTAGGTAGCGGTCTTCCACTGCAGTAGTAGCCCTTGGGCGGTCTGATCGAGGCCTGTCATCGACAGTTGCAGCCTCTCTGTATCTCCTCCATGTCCGAACAACATCGCTTTGGTTCACTCCGAGACGCCTGTACACTTCCCTTGCTGAGCGCCTTTCCTAGCACAAAGTGACAATGCGGACGTGATCGAACGGCGGTATTGACCGTCTAGGCATGATTGAATTACAGACAACAAGAGCCGTGTACTTTTTCCTGGTGGACTGACTGGAACTGATCGGCTGTCGGACCCGCTACATCTATTAGGCGCTCCTCATGGACGCTTGTTTACATCTTTGGGCTGGTTTCGTGACATCTCTGAACAGTCAAATGGACTGTCTCCGTGATACCATATCCACAGTCAACGGAGTTCTGGGAACATGGGTGACGCAAAACTTTTTTGATGTGTGTATTTCAACGCACATGAAACGCAGTCTAAATTTAAGTTTCACATGAAGAAATATTTTGTAATACTAGTGTAGCCCGGCCGGTGTGGCAGAGCGGTTCTAGACGCTACAGTCTGGAACCGCGCGACGACTACGGTCGCAGGTTCGAATCCTGCCTCGGACATGGATGTGTGTGATGTCCTTAGGTTAGTTAGGTTTAATTAGTTCTAAGTTCTAGGGGACTGATGACCTCAGAAGTTAAGTCCCATAGCGGTAAGAGCCATTTGAACCATTTTTGAACTAGTGTAGCCTCTTCTCCAAGCCAGCTAGGTGTACATAATATCAGAGCAAACATTTTCAAAGCTGTCTTGACGAGTGAGACGTAGTACTTACTGAAATTAAGGAAAACGTGGAAGGGAGGACACACCAGTATAACTGTCTCTTCACACAACCTGTTTATTTAACAATATACAGGCATAATTTTTTTTTTTTGCGAAATGAACAACTTTAATCCTTAAGATGAATAAGATTTTCCAAAACAGATCAAAACAGCAAACAATATGACATTGGCTACAAGACGGCCGGACCTGCAAGCCGCCCATTACCGGGTGAAACAGTGGTCTTTACTACCGCGCTGGAAACAGACTCTCTTATTAAATGCCCTTCTGCAACACATCAAAACTGTATAAGCATAATTGAAGAAAAGAGAGATTCAGTTACTCAAAACAGGTGACGTAACCTTTAATTTGAAAGCTGTATGTCTATAGGTTCGGGGTTAAGATGCGCACCTGTGCTTAAAGATCAAGCAGATTAGGAAATAATATTACAATGATAAGGCTTACTTCAAACCAACCAACCTCCTAATTCGAGGACTAAAAAAAATTCTAGCTTTCAATTTTTCTCGTGTGATGAAGGGAAATTTCTTTGAACGGTACTTAATGCATCCCTTCTTTTGTCCACAATCTTAACCATTCCACACAACAGCGGAAAACTGCTTTGGCGTCCTTCGCTTGTGCTGCTCAGCAGGTTTCATTTCAAAATGAGCATGGTAAGCTTTTTATACAAAGTTCATTTAGACGCTGTATGTTTCCCAAAATGTAACAGAAAATATTTAGGCTCTTCACACACTTGCCTGTTGACATATTAGTAACTATCAACAGTAGGCGAACTGTTTCATTAATACTGTCTTAAATATACACAATAATCAGAAAGTAGCACTGGTAATACAAGTCTCTGAGACAACCAAACTTTCAGGGTCACAAAATAACAACTAGCATGAACAGGTGTTACAACCTGAAGTTATACAGGGCATAACTGAGAAATTTCCCTCCAACAATACTCACAAGCCACTGGCACAGAGATATATCCTTGAAGTCAAACTCCGGCAAAACTGTATGTGATAGGAAAAAAACAGAAGACGGATTTAGAATCAGCTTAAAAATTTGTTGAAGTATCTCGTATTGGCTTCAGTCATCTGATACCGTCTAGACTAGTGTAATAGAAAATCACCTCCCGATTACAAACCATAAAGCACTTTACAAGTTGCAGATATTGGTAACGTTTGGTATAAAATCTACAATAACATTATGATACGCTACCTATAAAAACCAAAGTAGACAATAAACCAGTACATGATACAGATGATTCTACGCTATGCTACAGCACGCACAGATGGTTGTGTCAGATAGAATATGGAGTACTGATTTTAAAAAGGAGGAACAAAACAGTTTAGAAACAAAAGCTTCAGGGGTCACAGGGCTTAGTCATATGCCCGTTAATGATGTCAGTCATTAATAATCAATTGCATTTCTGCCACTCTGTCACTATGTAATTAACATTTCGACGGCAATAGTCATAAAACACAACGTTCCAGAGTTTTTCGTTTTAAAATTAAAATTCATCCCTTTTGACAAGCTGCTGTCACCATCAATTGTATCGTTACGTCATTTACCTGTTTACTGTTCGTGGCGGATGATGTTTTTTCCTTCCAGATAGTCTCTTAGCAGCACCCGCTCCAATATTTCGCCGAGTGTGAGCAGCAGACTAATGGGACGGTAACTGTCTGGCAACGTTGGATTTATTTTTCTTTTGGGAATGGGGACCGTCCAGTCTACAGAGAAGTAGCCGTTAAGTAAGCATCTGTTCATAATTAGAGTTAAGAGGACGATGGCCATTCTCGGAAGATGCTTAAGGTCGACGTTGGTCACAGAGTCCTTGTCAGGTGCCGAGTTGTTCGTCTTCTTGATGAGTTTTCTAACTGCAGCGAGAATACTAATTACAGGCCTCTGTAGTGTGGGGAGTTGGCGGAAGTCGGCGATTCGCTGCCGGATATGGTCCTCTTCCCTTGCGTCCTCTGCATCCTGTGGGGATGGAGCTGTCAGCTCTTCTGAGAACTTTTTGAGGAACATCTTATAAAGTGAAGAGAGAAGTAGACCCAATTCAATATGTCTGTGGCCATGTTACTCACTTATTTGGCCGATTAACAGGTCAACACTCGAATACGGATTTCTTATTTACTTTGTTACCGTTTTCACCCACTTACTGACTACTGTATCTCACCAAGTAATACATTCAATATAAACAGAAAATGTCGCACAGATCTGTCCCATCGTTTAATGTATTGTCAGCGTTTCTGTTATCGCCGCAATCTGACGCATATCGGTAGCATATATTGTGTCCGTGAGCTGTTTGAACTTTCAAGCCGGTACATGATATTTTAATTTGCTTCTGGGGAAATAAAAGTAACACTAAGTGTTGCTTTCTTGTTCGTTGACTGGTTTAGTGAGATATTAGCCTACTGAGGGCGCACGATTGAAAATAACCACGTCCTCTCTTTATCCCAGTTGTTTTAGCAGATTTCATTTCTCAAGACTATGTTACATTCCTTTATTTTACTTATTTGCTCATTTTTTATGCGCCACTCGCTAGATTCATACCGTTCGACAATGTCTAGTGTTTTATTCCACATTTTTATAACGTAAACCCAGAGAGGGGCCTAACGTACTTTTACCATCTGTATGATTTTAGTCTATGCCCATAGAGGGCACAATATTTTTATTGCTCTATTTCCATTCCTTTGTTACACTTATTTGTTCATTTTCATGTGACATGGGCTAGCTTCTTACTTTTCGATAACATAATGCTGCATGTCTATACTCCAGATCTACAGATAGCACTGATGTATGTTTACAATCTGCATAAATTTCATTTATTGTGATTTTACTTTGCTCTCGGTTTCGGTTCATGACATCACATTTTGTAACAGTTTTTTACTTTTCTTCTCAGTTAGGGTTTTCTATGGTAATTTATGTCACAGCATGTATGACATGTGATACAATTATGATAATATTCCTGCCGTTGATAATGGTTCAGAACCGAAACCAGAAGTAAAATAATATAACAGTATTACGTACAGCACAATGTTATACATTTTTTAGGATCTTCTTCCACTGGTTTGTAATGCAGAAATAGATGACATATTCTCTTGCCCTTATTGTCACTGAACAGGCTATACGACTTTCCATGATTTAACAGTTACTTATGTGGTTACTGTTCAGGAAATTTTTAAAAATGTTTTAAAATGAAGTAGCTTTGCTATTATTTAGCTATTCGCCGTCATATCGATAGTGGGCACCACGTTGCTTGGACGTCACATTTCCTTTTTGTTCTACCTTGTAAACAACGGCTTCACCTCACCCTTATACGGTCTACACTAACCAATATTGTTTATTAGGGGCACTTCGACCTAATGTCAAGTAATGATATGCGGTATGTAACTGTGCAGTTCTTCTGACTGTACTTAAGGGACGTTGCCATTTATTTTCATTTGTGGCCCATCATCTTGTTTTGTAATTTTCAGCTCTGAAGATCACAAAGTAATAGTTGAAATCCTAATCTGTTGTAATATAATGGCGGATTTAGCGATTGCCTGCTGATCTTTTCCTCATTGTATAGAAATTTATCTATTCATTCATAACTACTACTAACCATTAAATACGAACCCCTATAATAGTAAAGACTATTTTGATGACAACTGTGTTTTGTGCTGAAGTAGTGACCTGTTACATACATATTTAGACAGAAAATAACAGTAACTCTGCTATTACTACAAAAACAGCGGCAAAAAAGACCAATATTACCAGTGATAACATTATTAACAATTACATAAAATTTAATAGGAATATTAATAATTGGAGGAAAGTTTAATTATGAGAGACTGTGACAACAATGACCATGTTGAAAAAGAGAATAAAAGTGAAAGAAACAGGTTAAGAACGTAACGATAGAAGTGATGGTGACAGCAGCTTGTCAAAAGCGATGAATTTTATTTTAAATCGAAAAACTGTGGAACGTATGTTTTTTATGACTATTGCCAACGAAATGTTAACTACATAGTGACAGAGTGGAAGAAATGCAATTGATGATTGATGACTGACATCATTAACGTGCATATGAGTAAGCCCTGACACCCCTGAAGCTTTTGTTTCTAGACTGTTTTGTTTCTCCTTTTTAAAATCAGTACGTCATATTCTATCTGACACAACCATCTGTGCGTGCTGTAGCATTGCGTAGAATCATCTTATCATGTACTGGTTCATTGCCTACTTTGGTTTTTATAAGTAGTGTAACGTAATGTTATTATAGATTTTGTACCAAACGTTACCAATATCTGCAACTGGTAAAATGCTATATGGTTTGTAACTGGGAGGTGATTTTCTATTACACTAGTCTACATGGTATCAGATGACTGTAACCAATACGAGATACTTCCACATTTTTTAAGCTGATTCCAAATCCGTCTTCAGTTTTTTCCTATCACATGCAGTTTTGCCGGAGTTTGACTTCACGGATATATCTCTGTGCCAGTGGTATGCGAGTATTGTTGGAGGGAAATTTCTCAGTTATGCCCTGTATAACTTCAGGTTGTAACACCTGTTGATGCTAGTTGTTGTTTTGTGACCCTGAAAGTTTGGTTGTCTCACAGACTTATATTACCCATGCTACTTTCTGATTATTATGTATATTTAAGACAGTATTAATGAAACAATTCACCTACTGTTGATAGTTACTAACAGGCAAGTGTGTGAGGATCGTAATTATTTTCTTTTACATTTTGGGAAACATACAGCGTCTAAATGGACTTTGTATAAAGAGCTTACTATCCTTATTTTAAAATGAAACTTGCCGACCAGCACAAACGAAGAACGCCAAAGCAGTTTGCCGCTGTTGTGTGGAAAGGTTAAGATTGTGGACAAAAGAACGGATGAATCCTGCATCAAGCACCATTCAAAGAAATTTCCCTTCACCACACGAGAAAAATTGAAAGCTGGAATTATTTTTTTTTTCAAGTCCTCAAATTTAATTTAATAATAATTTATACAATAATGAGTAAGGTCACCAACGAGTGCGATATTTTTATAGCTGTCAACACCTTTCACCCACAATGAGTCAAATTCCAATTCATTTATTATACGATGATTCCTCGTCCTGACGCACTGATCTTACCAAAAGCTGAGAAGCGATTCTTATTGGAATTGTAGCTCGCTGGGGCACCCTGCGATGCCGCCTCTAGTTTTAACAATAAAAAAGAGGAGAAGGTGTACGACCGCCTTCCGATGAGTTACTGAGTTCTTTCTATGGAAAAACAAAGATCATAATTACAATGCCATTGTTAAAAAAGTTGTAAAATTTCAACAAGATCGGTTGTTAAATCAGTGTGAAAGTCCACTTTCTACACTCACGTATCGACTGCTTTCCAGAAATTTTGGAGATTATATTGAAGAGCAGAGTGAAAGTTTTCACCGACAAATTAAGAGATGTTGCGACTACTGTGGGATGTGGAACAGGAACTGTTATCATACACAAGAATCTGCAAAGAAGTCAAAAAGAGAAAGTTTGAAAATTTTTGGAGCACTGTTGACTTCTTTTTTCTATACAAGGTAGCCAAGAAACAAATTAGTGAATTTTCGGAGGAGTATTTCCTAAATAAATTTTATTTTTTACGTGTGTTTTGATTAAAAACTCACCTTGTGTAAAATGGTGTTAGAATATATTTGTGGGCTCATAATCAAAAATCGTCGAAATATCACTTCTTATTTGAGTAAAAACCTGATGTTATAGACACAAACGGTAGTATTTCTAGAATAAGTAGAAAAATTCAAGGACACCTACTTTCAACAAGTATTCTGACGAAGTGTTTTACAATGCAAAATAGTGTTATTTATTATATAGTATTTATTAGTATATAGTTATTTATTATTAGTAGGAGGAATAACTGATCTGTTTTCCTACAGGAGATATGTGTCATTCATAAGGAAAATAATTAGATTCTCACACTATTTCAGCTACAGTGTTGATCAGACTTCTTCGGAGTATACGGCTTCACATTGGTTCACCTTAAAACTAGTTTACGTTTGAAGTTATTTACGTATTACGTAAATGGATTGTGGGTTGGGAAAGCAAAAGCGGTCTGTTTACTGAAGCGTCGAAGTTAGCTGCAGGTATAAAACACATTTATCATTGTTCACAACATCTCAAAATTAATCATTCGAATTTTTCTGCACGTAGGCCTGCTGTTGTCTGCGTGCAGAGACAGTACATAGCAACAATATTTTCACGTTTGCATTAAGGGATGAATCCAAACAAACACGTAGTGAGTCTCTAGCAGTTTGGTTTATTTGTAAATATGTGGACAGAACTATTAACATTGAATTTTGTGTTCTTCGTACCCAGTCAACTGCATTGAGCTCCTTGAAAGCTGTGTTTGATAGAGAGGTCTTAGAAAAAGGTAAGGGTTAAAGTTGTTCCCACCTACCTTAATAAAACAATAATTTTGAAAACCATGCACTTACTACGCTGAAACATCACAATCGCTAACTTCCTCTGAGATTTAATTTTAGGTTGCAGTTCTCATAGTCATCACAAGCGGCAATGGCGAAGTAAGCAACATCCATAGTATATGTCAGTTTAGCTGTACACGTTTCGCAGAAGAGCGTATGATACATTTACATTTTTAATTTACTGCTGCCTCATAAATTCAGTAACAAAAGACAGTGCCTACACTCCCTGCAGCGCAGTGAGACTCTGGTACAGAGTGGAGCTATCTCTGCTTTGTGTAACTATTGCTGCCTCAAAAATGTCTGCCCAGATACGCCCTGACTGTAATTTAAGCCCACGTTAAAGCGAGACGGATGAATACAATAAAATAATGTCATAAACGGAAATGACACTCGAATTTTAGCTGTAATCAATCTACTGTGAAATCTACTAGATCCTTTGCATAGGTAAAATAGTTATTTATAGAATTTGATGTAAGTAACTACTATTTGGTATTATGTCTGGTGAAAAAGAAAATTAAATATTGTTTTGAATCTGTA
This sequence comes from Schistocerca serialis cubense, assembly GCF_023864345.2. Taxonomy (NCBI): domain Eukaryota; kingdom Metazoa; phylum Arthropoda; class Insecta; order Orthoptera; family Acrididae; genus Schistocerca; species Schistocerca serialis. The sequence goes on from NC_064638.1 coordinate 972,051,665, forward strand.
GTGAAGATAATTCAATTCTTAGGCCTAGGCAATATGTTTTCATGCAAGTAAATATTTTTTAATTCACCTACGAGCTAATTAGGGTATCCTTTATTTACTATTGGCTCTTGAAACGTTTAAGTTCGCTATCATGAGATTGTTGATATCTGTATCTGTTTTCCATGCATATACCTAATGCGTCACTTGTTTCAGCGACATGGATATCAATAAAATGTAAGTAGGTTGACACATATATTTTGAGTGGCTAAGAACTTGGAAACGAAATCTTTCCTATCGATGCCTTCGTTTACACTGACTCAACAACTAATGTTATTTCACGCAAATGGAGTTTAACCAAGGCATATAACGTATGTCAACATACATGAAACACCTGTTTAAAATTGGAGCCTTGTCTTCAACAAACGGCAAAAAAATTCCTCATTGTAGGACCTGCACATCTAATTTTCTCATTGCAGGACCTGCAGTGTATTATAAGCCCGATTATGCCATTTTGATAAATAGTAATGTCCCATTAGCTGCTTAAAATTTATTGTTCTTTAGTACTATAAGTTTATCTTAGCGTTACTGCCATTTTCTAGCACAGCATACAATCATTATACATGTCGTCAGTTAGAAGCTATTTTATGTAGAGTATGTACAAAGGCATACTTACGTTAAGTTGTTGATAACGTATGTACAGATTGCATCTGTGTCTGTTCACTGTTTTCTTGCTGTCATATTATGAACTAGTATGTGTTTCTCATAAGATTTCTGACGGACTATCAATCTGTTTGAGGTTTAGTTGCACTAAGTTTTTATAACATATTTATATACCGAATTTGTAGAGGGTCGTAATTTTCTTGCTGTTTTATATTATGAATAATTACGTACATTTCGTAAGATTTGACAGCTTTATAGCTTGATCCAGAGATGGTGTATGCTTACATTTATTTATCTATATGACAGAGACTATCGTTTGACTTGTTTGCGCAATCTTTCGTGTGTACTGTAATTTGGGTTATCATAAAAAATACTAATCAAGTTGTAAGAGGTCCATGATTAAGGAATTTGTTGCTAGCGCACTCGATTAGATGTAATTTCGATGGATTGCTCATGCGCTGCCTGCGATATGTAAGCCATAAGAGAATCTCAGACCAAAGAGCAGTGTTGACTGCGGTAGGAACTGTGTAGCAGTTGGTGTAGTAGCAGTAGCGAGCAGTCGTGTGTTTGGGGTTGGCTGGGCCGGTCGTGGGGAGCGATGGCGGAGCCTGAGCATTGTAGTATAAGGTAAAAGCACCCTCGCGCATATGTACTATTGTTATATCAGGTCCCATGTAAAATGTTCTAAAAAATCTCTTAATAATAATCTTTCTCATAAAAAATTAACTTTTGACAATTACTCATCTCAATTTACAGAATTTACTAATTTCACCAATCCATGGTCATCCTGAAAGTTGTAAAGAAAAATCAGTTGTTTCTTTTTATACATGACAAATCTATCGGCCAGTATTGCACAGGGCTGTGCCAGAAAAGTTTAGTTTCACATAGGAGCAGATATATACGTGTTATCCGGCGACTTGACTGAGGTAAGAATTTTCAATTTATTCAGTATGATCTTTCAGGACAATGACGCAGCACTGCTGACGTCGAAAATTTACCAGTTTAAATTCACAGTCAATTATTGAAAGATTATAAGTGAGTCATATTTTTTATTGAGAGATTAGTCTCGTCACATTTTTTTATTGAGAGATTAGTCATATTGTATTATTGGTAGGTTACAGAATTTATCTGTTGTTAGGCTACGCACAATGTGAATGCTATACTTATATAATTTTACTGTGTGGAGGTTACAAAGTTTTCTAAGAGATATAAGAATACATACTTGTTAATGATATGACAAAGTTGCGAAAGGTATCAGCATGATTATTCTAGAAGAAATTTAAATGTATCTACACATAAAAAAATACCAAGATATTCCGAACGAACAAACAGACATAAAACATAACACTTTTAGGAAACTCTTGCATCGATCAACCATATTACAGCGTACACCAGCGACTGCACAAACAACAACTCAAATCACAATATCCATGATATAGATAAACAAATGTAAACATAGAGCACCTCTATATTAAGTTATAAGGCAATCAAATCTTACGAAAAATACGTAATTATTCACAAAAGAAGAGAATAAAAAATTCCGACCATATACAAATCCAGTATATAAATACACTATAACGACTTAAAGCAAGTAAACCAGGATCACGTTAATTATCTGTCGAAATAGAATCAACTATAAAATCTTATGCGATATACATATTTGTTCATGATATGACAGCAAGGAAATACCGACAAGACATAAATGCAATCTTTGAAAAACTTAATGTAAGAGTACCTGTGTACATATTTTGTGTTAAATACAATCTAACTGACGACATCTTTGTTATGTATATAGGTTGCTCTGTAAAATGATAATAAAACCTGAATAAATTTGTAGTATGAAAGAATGACAAAATACAAGGAACTAACAGCAAATAACTGTTCATTAAACGAGCATATGTTTTAAGACGATTTCGTTCAAATAACTGAAAACTATTACGTTCACTATATGTATTTTCAGTTATGTATTAGTTACAAATGACAAATGCATCTGAATAAAAGTTAACACCAGGATTCAAGACGATGGTGTCCAGAAATTGGTCACGTGTGGAAAATCCAATGTATGGTATAGATTGTCACACTATTTGGGTTGATACACCTGGCAGACTGCTCTGACGCCTATCACATGAACTTAATAGTGATGATATAAGGTGGCTTACATTTGTTTCATATTATCGTACTGTTTATTTGCAGATTATGTTTTTAAATTACTTTTACGTGGTCTCCAGCTTTTATTTCATATGTCTCCAAACTATGTAATTATTTAATAGGTTTGCAGTGACATGTTGTTACTTATTCACTGTCACTCCATGTATCACAAACAATAACCCTTTTTAGTTTCCTGTAACATGTGACTAACAGTCTTGGACTGAGGACGTTCACAATCGTCAATCGTATAACACACGACAGCGCAGGTGGACGATATATTTGGCGAATGTACTGACCAACCCACTCCCCCTACTTAAATCCAATGGGAGCATGTGGGATGCGTTGGGGAGATGTATTGCAGCATATCCAAACGCACCAACTACCACCCAGCAGCAGTTATCCATGCTGATGGAGGAATGCAACGCACTGCTACAAGAATTCTTTTGCAACCAAGTGAGTAGCATGGCAGCATTTATCGCCGTCTAGGGTGGTCATACGTCCTATTAAGGACAATGTCCCACCTTTTGTAATGTCCAAGCGACCATCATGGGTCGCAATTATCTCAATTATTACAGGTAGTGATCGTCTTTGAAGGAAGTTGTAATTTCCGTTCGTTTCATCGCGCATTTCCTTCAGTTGGTTTTTGTTTCAAACTGTCGAAGTTCTATCTATGAAAGGTCCAGTTTCGTCGAGCTGTGAAAGTTACATTCGTTGTTAAGTTTGCACATCATTACATGTACTCACAGTTTTATACTAATATATTTAACTTTTAAGTGAACGTTTTGAAAATAAGGCATGACTTTGAATTTGGCGCCAGAGACTTGCGTCTACGTTATGACTGGCTACCTCATTTTAACAGTTCGCTGTGGTAGAGGGGAGAAGGGAGAAGAGGGAGGGGCAGATGTTTGTGTACAACTGGGTTCGATCCGTAATCTTGCATTTCGTTTCGTTGGTGTTAGGGGGGAGGAGGTGTGACGAGATATGTCTTGAAACGGCATGATAAGCTCGATGACGTCAGTGGTAAGAGTGATGACATCACTGATAAGAGTGATGTCTCTGGTAAAGGGGCAGTGCTTGTGATCTCATCATTCCTTACACCTCTTCCATTTAACAGTCGGTCAGAATGTTCGCAGATATCCTATTCTAATTAAAACATAACTTACATGAAGGATGGTGTGTGTTCTTTCGGGCATGCGCAAATGAATAGCCACCATGCGGAATCCGCCACTGTGATACATTACATGTCAATTGAAGGTGGATTTGGAGAGAAAGGCAAAATAAGGCAAGGGATTACTGATGGCAGATGCATCGGGACATTACACGAAGTCAGCGACGACGAGTGAAAACGTATGCCGGACTGGGATTCGAACCGAGGATTTCCCGCTTACTAGGCAGGTGCGTTAACCACATCTACATCTACATGGATACTACTGAAATGTGAGAAATTATTATTTCTCTGACTGAAATGTCAGAGGAGGGTTAACCGTCCTGACAAATTCCGCATGTCACACCGTGGAGGAGTGTAAATTACATATGTAAACTAGCATAATTCAGTACAGAATTTACAGAATACCGATTAGAATTTCTTTTCACAAAGGAACCAACGCATAATAATACACAAGAAAAATTGTGGAATATATGCAAATACACAACATAGTACAGTTCCGAATTGCTGCGAGAAACTTCTGCGCAGAATAGGAGTGCACCATAAATGAACCTTTCACCAAACTGTGAAGACTTAGTGTTTGTATCTCTTTTTTTCAGTTCTGCTGCAGACCTATTAAAACTAAAACCTGCGGAATAATACACACATTACTGTACAATTGACTAGGAACTGTTATCCCAGGGTGATTTGTTTTACTCTGTCCACCGATGATTTAAGGTGGGAATTAGGGCCATAAGCTCCCTCCAGCCAGGGATTATACATATTTTACGCTACATCCATTACGGTAGGTTACATCTAAAGTAAAACCCAAAATTTTGAAACTACAATGACGTAAACGGTGTAAGAGAAAACAGAGTTTATTATGGTACCGTTTTCCCAGAGAGGCACGCAAACCAAAACCTACTATCTTCAATAGTAATTAACACTTCTATCGCAGCCAGCAATGCTTGTGCTTGAGAAGCAGCAATCATGGAAGTAGTTGCAAAGATACTTTGATTGAACATCATTTCCCATTACATTATACACCGGCGACTCAAAGAAACTGGTACTCCTGCCAAATATCTACATCTACATCTACATCTACATGGATACTCTGCAAATCACATTTAAGTGCCTCGCAGAGGGTTCATCGAACCACCTTCACAATTCCCTATTATTCCAATCTAGTATAGCGCGGAAAGAATGAATACTTTATCTTTCCGTATGAGCTCTGATTTCCCTTATTTTATCGTGGTGATCGTTCTCCCTTATGTAGGTCGGTGTCAACAGTGACAAGATTCCGTCGCAACGAAAAACACCTTTCTTTTAATGATGTCCAGACCAAATCCTGTATCGTTTCTGTGACTCTTTCTCCCATATTTCACGATAGTTCAATTTTTCGATGTACTCCGTCAGTCCTATCTGGTACGGATTCCACACAGCGCAGCAGTATTCTGAAAGAGGACGGACAAGGGTAGTGTAGGCAGTCTACTTAGCAGGTCTGTTACATTTTCAAAGTGTCCTGCCAATAAAACGCAGTATTTGTTTAGTCTTCCCCATAACATTTTCTATGTGTTTCTTTCAATGTAAGTTGTTCCTAATTGTAATACCTAGGTATTTAGTTGAATTTACGGCCTTTAGATTACACTGCTTTATTGTGTAACGTAAGTTTAACGAGTTCCTTTTAGCACTCATGTGGATGACCTCACACTTTTCGTTATTTAGGGTCAACTGCCGCTTTTCGCACCACTCAGATATCTTTTCTAAATCGTTTTGCAGTTTGTTTTGATCTTCTGATGACTTTAGTAATCGATAAACGACAGCGTCATCTGCAAACAACCGAAGTCGACTGCTCAGATTGTTTCCCAAATCTTTTATATAGAGAAGGAACAGCGTGTCTATAATACTACCTGTTTTACTCGATGACTTTCTGTCAATTACTACGATCTGTGACCTCTCTGACAGGAAATCACAGACCCAGTCACATAACTGAGACGATATTCCATAAGCACGAAATTTCTCTACGAGCCGCTTGTGTGGTACAGTGTCAAAAGCCTCCCGGAAATCCAGAAATACGGAATCGACCTGAAATTCCTTGTCAATAGTACTCAACACTTCATTTGAATAAAGAGCTAGTTGTGTTTCACAGGAACGATGTTTTCGAAACCCATGTTGACTGTGTGTCGATAGACCGTTTTCCTCGAGGTAATCCATAATGTTTGAACACACTATATGTTCCAAAATCCTGCTGCATATCGGCGTTAACGATATGGGCCTGTAATTTAGTGGATTACTCCTACTACCTTTCTTGAATATTCGTGTGACCTGTGCAACTTTCCAGTCTTTGGGATCTTCCATCGAGCGAACGGTTGTATATGATTGTTAAGTATGGAGCTAATGCATCAGCATACTCCGAAAGGAACCTAATTGGTATACAGTCTGGACCAAAAGACTTACTTTTATTAAGTGATCTAAGTTGCTTCACTACTCCGAGGATATTTACTTCTACGTTACTAATGTTGGCAGCTGTTCTCGATCGAACCACTACGCCATCCAGTGCACAGCATCAGTGCAACTGCGCAGACTATCTCTCTAGGCCTCATGTTTGATCTACAATCCCAGCGACCGCCACCTGTCTACAGTTCCTGTCCATTTCCTCCATGCCCGCTACTCTGAGATCGCCACAGGAAGTCGGACGTACTTGTGCATCCGCGCTGAAGAATGTAATCCACTGGCCACCCAAGCGAATCTCATATATGAATGTATGGTGTCTGTTCTTTCGGTCATATAATTCATTCGCCTAAATTGGCAATGGACTTTCGTCAGTGCAGATGCATAAATACGTCCGATCTCCTGCGGGAATCTCAAAGTAGCGAGCATGGAGGAAACGGGCAGGTAATGCGGATAGATGGCGCTCAGTGGGAATGTGTGTCAGCTGCAAGCCGCTTCGAAATAGTCTGCGCAGGAGCGATAACGCTGCGTCCCGGATGGCGCAGTTGTTAGTACACTTTCCTGGTACGCAGGTGATCCCAGATTTGAATCCTGGTCCAGTGCACATTTTAATTCATCGCCGATGATTCCGCGTAATGTTCCGATGCAGCTTACATCAGTAATCCCATTCCTTTCCTTTCTCCCTACCTCCATCTTCATTTTACGCTTAAGATTGTAAGTTGGCTGATCAGGTTTTTATGTTGGTCACGTCACGTAGCTCTCTGTATGAAAATCACTGACTGTGCTGCTAGTAGTCTGTGGCAGGTTAGCACTGTCGGAATATTCGCTATTGTAGTGTTGGGCAGTTGGATGTGAACAGCACGTAGGGTTGCGCAGTTAGAGGTGAGCCGCCAGCAGTGGTGGATGTGGGAAGAGAGATGGCAGAGTTTTGAGAGCGGACGATCTGGACGTGTGTCCGCCAGAAAAATAAAATTTGTAAGACTGGATGTCATGAACTGATACATACATATTATGACTTTTGAACATTATTAAGGTAAATACTTTGTTTGTTATCTATCAAAATCTTTCATTTGCTAACTACGCCTATCAGTAGTTAGTGCCTTCAGTAGTTAGAATCCTTTATTTAGCTGGCAGTATTGGCGCTCGCTGTATTGCAGTAGTTCGAGTAACGAAGATTTTTGTGAGGTAAGTGATTCAAGAAAGGTATAGGTTATTATTAGTCAGGGCCATTCTTTTGTAAGGATTATTGAAAGTCAGACTGCGTTGTGCTAAAAATATTGTGTGCCAGTTTAGTGATGATCAGAATACGTAACGAAAGAAATCCCTGATTACGTTCAGTTTTGCTCAGCTGTTTGAAAATCAAATAACGTAAGAGGTTTATGAGCACAGTAATTCATTAATTTTCCAAAGAGGACGTTTCAGGTTATAACTGTTAGTGGTCTATCTTGAACTGGCACTCACAGAATTCGAGCCAGAAATGCTAACTGCTATAACACACTACATACAGCACAGTTCGCGGAGGTATTATGATTAACAAAAGAATTTGATAATAATTACACTTACGGAATAGTGACGTTATATTGCAGGAGACGCCAGTAATCCAGTTTCATCACCATCACATAACTTTTATATCCGCTTTTGACCGAATTAGCCTGTCTTTCGGTTTAGTACTAAACTGCAGGACAGATGCTAGCAACGACAGCAGGAGTAGCCGAGTATCTTAGGGATAGATCTGAAGATGGTCCAATTTGTCCGAAACTGGATAAAATAATTACATAAAAGTGGTATCGACTGTTTACTTCAGAAAATGATTAAAAAATTAAATTACTTCAAACCGAGCAATATAATCACATTACATCATTACAACATTATACATATGTTTTGTAATAGAGGATTTTGCTTATTGGTGGTGACACATCAGTAAATGTGCATTATATAACGTAGCTGAGTGTAGGTGGAGGCTAATAACAGCTCATCTTTCACAGCGACATTTCCCTGGCATAGCTATGTTTTCTAATCGGAAATATCTCTGAAGAAGTCAGTGTTCCGACACCGCTACTGTGGTAAGTATAAATTTCTGTGCTGACAGATGTCTACGATCCGTTGGAATTTCTTTGTTTTCCATCAGAAGTAAGTTAATAGAAATGGAATTTATACTGGCCAAACAATCAGTAGTACAATTTTTCGATTTTGTTGCAATATTTTGCACATTTTTGAAACATAACTTTGTGATTATCCATTGCCACACAAAAGACACCTTGGTGACGGGAACGCACAGGACACATTTTGGGATATGTGGCTCTGTTTTTACTTCTGAGGCTTTATGGTTTAATACTTTTTTGAGGTGACAGTCAACAGCCGAAATGTATCGTATAAAATACATACTATACTGTTGTCTTCTTTTAATATTGTATTCATTCCAACCTGCTACGGCCTTACACCGCCGTAGAGGAAAAAAAAAATAAATAAAAAAGGTATCAAATTTCATACATGAAACAGCTCAAGATTACTATCCTCAATGGAATCAAAAAATGTGCACTACATAGTATCCAAGCACCCAACAAGATGTTGTGAGTCGTTTAAAGTTTCATAACCGTTTTCTTAATGTTTCGTGGAGTAGGTAATTTCCAGACAAATAATGTAGAATAGATGGCCTCCTGTTTGTCTAGAAATTTCGTTATAATTTCGACACTATCTGGTAATTTCGGACGGATGTCATCAGTATCCACATTTGATATTCTTCCCCAGCAAACAATGGTGTTTCGGTCCCAGCTACCTGTTACTTGTTACTGTAGTTGAGGCATCGACACTGCAATCTTTCAGATGAAAGTTCATGACAGAAATCAAGGGTTTACATCTGTAAGAAATAGATTACAGTATTTTAAAAAAAGAAGAAGGGCACACCATTCTCCATTGTATAAGAACGTATCAGCATTGAAACATACATGTCTTTAGAAACAAATTCGAGGCTTACATCGTGCTAATTTATCGTAACAGTGTAAGTTATTAGGTAAATGCAAGAAAAATGCCAATACCACATTTAGTATATTACTCACGAGTAATTGGTTCAGTTGCCGCTCCTCAAATTGTCGGAGTCCTTCTGCAGCTCTTGACAGCACACTTATTGAAATGAAACGCTACAGTTTCCAATTACGTTACTGCAGTTTTTTATGAACCTGTTTCGGCGCAGTTACATTTAGTTTTAAAATACATTAAGTGCTCATGTCGCGAACAGCATGGTCTTATAACAAAATGTATGAGTCTAAAGACAAGCCATTGTCAGCTACATTAACTTTTTACTGAACTAAATTGAATAGAAAGTATTTGAAATAAAATCAACCAGTTTTTTGAGTTTTCGATATTCGTTGTAGAACACCGTACATGTTTCAGCTACCTCACATTTTACTGTTGACAACAGTCTCTGAAAGAAGTTGAATAGAATGTTTCGTGTCGTCTGTTGATGGATTTTCATGATTTTGTGCCTATAAGGACTCTGTTTTGTTAAAAAGATTGACTACTTGCTATCTCAGTCTTCGTAAGAATTACGTACTTTTCTCGAAACAGAAGTTATTTCATACATTTATATTTCTTGTTTTTCGACTAATGTGGTGTATAATGCCAATCTCAACTCGACAGATTGGCTGTATACAGGAAACATCTGAAGATAGAGCTACGATCTCGACTCTAGTCACAAGAAAGTAAAAAGAAAGGTGAGATAAAAACAGTAAAGTGTAGCTCTGTCACTCTTAATTTTTAAAAATTTAAGAAGCAAAAAAAAAAGTTGAAAACTGCTTCAATAACAGACCCTCATATAGAATTCTCCTTTGCAACCAATGGGGAATATTATGAAAAGTTACGCCTTTCCTATTGTCATCATCTAGTGTTGGGATGCAAAGATGATCTTTGCTTAAAGTTATTCCAGTGTTAGAAAAGGTGAATAATTTTACGACAGTCTCAAGAATCAAATAAAGTAAATAGAAACAAACCACCACAACCGTATCACCAACGAAATTTTTTCCAAATGGCAAGTTTCGACACTGTACTTAAGGCGTTTTCAGGTCCACTATAAATCACAATAGTACTTTCATTCCTTGGCACATGTATCGTAGAACCCATACAATACTAGTGGTCGTGGACTGTATATATCACGAGTGTCTTACTCTACAACTGTGACTACATGGACATAATAAAAATTTACATTAATAACAACAACAGACTCACAAAGAGGGTTTTTGATGTTGTCAATGGGTCAACTGGTTTCATGAAATAGAAGAAGACCTAAAACAAGTAGGAATCAATAAAGAAATGATATGTGAAAGGGACAAATGCAGAAACAAAATTATAAATAAGAAATCTGAAGTAAAAGAAAGAGAGAGACCAGGGAAAACATGGACAGATCAAAGGAAACACGAAGACAGTCAAAGAATGAAGAGGTTTTAGGAAGAGAAAAAGAAGAAGAAAACATGAAAAAGGGGAAAATTGAATAATCATGTAACATTCAAGTTCAATCACTGCCTTAAGAGCAAAAATGTATAATAATAACAACAATAATAATAACAGTAATAACAACGACCACTATATCCACTTGGTCACAGTGGTGGCAACACACTATAGAGTAACCACTCCTGATGTATGCAGTTCACGACAACTAGTATTATGGGTTGTACGGTACATGAGCCAAGGAGTGAAGGTACTCCATTGTCTACAGTGGACATGAAGATAGCGGAAGTGTTACGCCGAAACTAGTTGTCTGAAATAAAAATCTTTGAAGATACAGTTGTGGTAGTTGGTTTTCTTTATTTCTATCGTCAGCCGCAGTCAAACATCGGTGAGAAAGATGGACTTCGACAAGTCTCCACAATTCGTTCTTTTATTTGTCAGGGTGCCGTGGAAGTCTCGTCCGGGTAATTAAAATTACCGTCAGACTCATGTTACTCACCAGCGGCACTCTGCAGTGGAGAGGAAGCGCCGAAGACACCGGTGACAATGTAATTAGGTCGCAGCGGTGGCGGGGCAGCGTCTGTGGTGAGTGGCTGTGGGTGCAAGGCACGAGGGAGCGGCCCTTCCGCCGCCACCACTACCACCGGCTTCCTTGTCCGAGTCGCAGCGCCGTAATTACCCGGAAGTCCCTTCAAAGAGGTGCCGAGAGCGCACACACGTGAACTCAGAGGGAGCCAAGTGCGTGTCTAAAATATCGGCGTGCAGCCGTCCGGACTCGGCCGCGCGTGACCTGCACCGTAATTGATTGCAGGACCGACTGAGCATTTCTGCAGGAGTGCGCACATCGCTTGTCTTTTGTCCGCAGCCTGACTGCCAAATAGTACGTGCCGCGACTGGCACTCTCGGCTGTGATTTTGGTGCAAAACTGCCACCCCAGCCCCCACAGTTAAAGGAAGGACGGGTAGTACCGAATCTTTCAATAATTTTGTGAATCAGCAATATGAAACGTAATCACATATTTGAAACTGTGCTTCATTTCACATATATCTTTTACACATTACTTCAATGATTTTTTTAAGGTGCTGTCTCCAGATGAAGTTAACAAAAACGTCATGGATTTCTTTGGCGATAATTTGATGCATGTTCCGCACACTATTGCTCCTACAGCCATCAATAACACACACACACACACACACACACACATATATATATATATATATATATATATATATATATATATATATATATATATATATATATACACTCCTGGAAATTGAAATAAGAACACCGTGAATTCATTGTCCCAGGAAAGGGAAACTTTATTGACACATTCCTGGGGTCAGATACATCACATGATCACACTGACAGAACCACAGGCACATAGACACAGGCAACAGAGCATGCACAATGTCGGCACTAGTACAGTGTATATCCACCTTTCGCAGCAATGCAGGCTGCTATTCTCCCATGGAGACGGTCGTAGAGATGCTGGATGTAGTCCTGTGGAACGGCTTGCCATGCCATTTCCACCTGGCGCCTCAGTTGGACCAGCGTTCGTGTTGGACGTGCAGACCGCGTGAGACGACGCTTCATCCAGTCCCAAACATGCTCAATGGGGGACAGATCCGGAGATCTTGCTGGCCAGGTAGTTGACTTACACCTTCTAGAGCACGTTGGGTGGCACGGGATACATGCGGACGTGCATTGTCCTGTTGGAACAGCAAGTTCCCTTGCCGGTCTAGGAATGGTAGAACGATGGGTTCGATGACGGTTTGGATGTACCGTGCACTATTCAGTGTCCCCTCGACGATCACCAGCGGTGTACGGCCAGTGTAGGAGATCGCTCCCCACACCATGATGCCGGGTGTTGGCCCTGTGTGCGTCGGTCGTATGCAGTCCTGATTGTGACGCTCACCTGCACGGCGCCAAACACGCATACGACCATCATTGGCACCAAGGCAGAAGCGACTCTCATCACTGAAGACGACACGTCTCCATTCGTCCCTCCATTCACGCCTGTCGCGACACCACTGGAGGCGGGCTGCACGATGTTGGGGCGTGAGCGGAAAACGGCCTAACGGTGTGCGGGACCGTAGCCCAGCTTCATGGAGACGGTTGCGAATGGTCCTCGCCGATACCCCAGGAGCAACAGTGTCCCTAATTTGCTGGGAAGTGGCGGTGCGGTCCCCTACGGCACTGCGTAGGATCCTACGGTCTTGGCGTGCATCCGTACGTCACTGCGGTCCGGTCCCAGGTCGACGGGCACGTGCACCTTCCGCCGACCACTGGCGACAACATCGATGTACTGTGGAGACCTCACGCCCCACGTGTTGAGCAATTCGGCGGTACGTCCACCCGTCTCCCGCATGCCCACTATACGCCCTAGCTCAAAGTCCGTCAACTGCACATACGGTTCACGTCCACGGTGTCGCGGCATGCTACCAGTGTTAAAGACTGCGATGGAGCTCCGTATGCCACGGCAAATTGGCTGACACTGACGGCGGCGGTGCACAAATGCTGCGCAGCTAGCGCCATTCGACGGCCAACACCGCGGTTCCTGGTGTGTCCGCTGTGCCGTGCGTGTGATCATTGCTTGTACAGCCCTCTCGCAGTGTCCGGAGCAAGTATGGTGGGTCTGACACACCGGTGTCAATGTGTTCTTTTTTCCATTTCCAGGAGTATATATATATATATATATATATATATATATATATATATATATATATATATATATATATATAAAATTCAGAAGACCTGATATTTAGAAAACCTGTTCATTGGTACTGGTTGAGTTCATCGATCATTTGCAGATTGTAACTGCCTGGGGCCTGGAACACATTGCAGCATTTTGGAGCATACCACCATTTCAGCGGCATATAGAACTCCACATACCATCATGATGTAATTCTGTCACATGAGCAATCGAAATGGTGCCAAAAAACCAACGCAAAGTATAATGGGCTCCTCATTGTTTTCATTTTAGCCATTCTGTGTGTTGCTTATATGTAACTCTTTCACAGTAAGTTTCGTAAAGGGTAGTTACAGTCTGTCTGACACTGGACGAGAATAAGAAAAAAAAGCCATGCCTGAAAATGCCACAATGAAGTGCTGATTCTTATGGTTAATAAAGTCGTTAACGTAAGTTAGTTTGACAAGCTCGATAATATAACAGCTCCATAACCACTTACTTGGATACCTTGATTGTACTTGCACGTCTACAAGAGATAACTACCCAACGTAATAAAATCAGTGGTGCAAGTCTGCGGTGATTTTGGCAAATCTATCTTGTCAATATTTCTTCCGTTACACGTGTGCCAAAAACTAGTATCAGTCCACATATCATTGCTCAAAACCGGCATTGCAAACTAAAACACGTATTTTAATAAAACACACAAGAAAAATATAAATTAAACATTAAAAATAGCAGATAATCGAAATTAAATAAATGGTAGTTAATAACAGAGGTAATAATTAAAGAAAAATGACTAATAAATTTTATGCATTATTCTAAAACAAAAATGCAGAATTCTGATTAAATTGGGAACATGAAACGTCATCACGTATTTGAAACTGTCCTTGCTTGTCACATATATTAGTTAAGCATCACTTCAAAAATTTTTCTTAAAATACTGTCTCCATACGAAGTTAGCATAATCGTCATGAATCGGTTTTGCAATAATGTCATATGTGTTTCACTCATTACAGCATTCATAACTGTCGATACTTTGATATATATATATATATATATGTATATATATATATATATATATATATATATATATATATATATAAGACCTCATATATAGAAAATTATTCATATTAAGTGCTGATTGAGTTCATCGAACATGTGCAGGTGATAGTTGCCTGGAATCTTGAGTACTGTTTCTGTGCATGTCACAGTTTCAGCAGTATGTAGTACTACACGTAGCATGATGTAATTGTGTCACATGAGCAAACTGGCACACAAAAATCACCTAAGATAGAATAGGAATATTACGTTTTCTTTTTAGCCTCACTGTATCTTGGAAACATGTAAACTGTTTCACAATACGCTCAATGAAGTGTTACGAGTCAGTTTGGCAATGGACCAGAATAAGAAAAGAAAGCCAATCCTGCAAATGATGCCACAATCAAGTGCAACTGTTTATAGATAATAAATATCATCAATGAAAATTAGTTTCTCAAGCTTGATAACAACAAATAATTAACCACTTTGTTGGATTCCACAAGAGAATTTCCTTGACTACATAAAATATCTATCCGGCGTAGGGTTAGCAACAAAATAATCGGTCCAAGTATATTCGTTTTTGGCATAGCTATTTCTTCGTTGTTTTTTCTCCTGTACAAGTGCACAGATTATTACAAAAAAGCATTGTTGCAAGTTAAACCAGAAAATTTTAATAAACAACTTCTTATGAAAATCCATATTAAACTAGAAACACTAAAGAATAGCTAAATTAAGAAAGAGTCATTAATTACAAGGCAGAATATCTGAACAAAGCCGAGAAATAAATTTTATGCATTGTGAAACAAAGAAACAGGAGAAAAGAAGTAAAATATTTCTAAATATTCACGTTGAGATATAAATTCGAGTAAGTCAGAATGATCATCAATGTAGTCCACCCATTTAATGAAATGTAGGTATATAGTCGCCAAAATTTGAATCTTGCAAGGAACCCCGCATACTCGTCTCACTGAATTCGTCCAAATTTAAGGTGTATGTTGCGCTTGGCCCAAAATGAAAGTGATGGAAGAGGGAGCTCCTAACGACAATGCTTTCAGGAAACATAATTTTTTGCGTGGGTTTGGCGAGTATGAGCCGTTTATGTAACTGTCGTATCCAGACAGCGGTTGGCGCAGTGAAAAGAGGAGAGGGTGGTAATCCCAAGAAGGGGGCTTCAAGTCCCTATCAGAATTTGTTTTATTTTAAATTTTACGTTACTTGCACCCCAAAGAATCCGACACAATACTCAGTGCCGTGTATTTATTATAATTTCCATAAAAAGTATGAAAAGGAAAGGCAAAGGGAAGCTTGCGATTGCAAATAAATTCCCTACAAAGGACTGTGCTAACAGAGTCACCGAGGACTCTGTACAAACTTTTCAAGAAGGGAGCATAATTATTGTGCATACAGGACTTCTTATTCCTTTAGTTTCATTTTGACCTTCGAAGGCCCTTCGTCACCTGCAGTCGGACAACAGGTTTCCGGTGCAGGTAAATCCGGCCCATCCCGTTAAGTAGCTACGGAACTTATTCCATTGGTAACCGGGTGACGTCAGTTTGTCGTGAATATGTATCTCTCACTTCTTTCATCCCTAACACAGTCTCTCGTGTTTGGGGGAGATAGCGGAAGTTTCGAATCAAGATTTTTTTTGTAACAGTTTACCATAACGTACAGAGAGGTAACAATAGTGACGGGATACCTCGTAATATCGTACTGAACCATGTTTTTTCTGCCATAATGGAGAAACTGGACGTGGCATGAATTCAGCAAGTCGGTGGAACTCCCCTGCAGAAATAGTGAGCTCTGGTGTCACTACAGCAGTCCATAATTGCGATTTTGTGCAGGATTTTGTGCACGAACAGTCCTCTGGAGTAAATCCCGGAAATGTTCGTGTGATTGCATGAAGGGTGATCTGGGTGGCCAAATCATTAGCTCAAACTGTCCAGAATGTTCTTCAAACCAGTCGTGCACAATTGTGGCCCGGTGACAAAGAGCATTGTCATCCATAAAAATTCCACCGTTGTTTGCGAACCTGAAGTCCATGATTGGCTGCAGATGGACTCCATGTAACCAAACGTAGCCACTTCCAGTCAATTATCGCTTCAGTTGGATCAGAGGACTCAGTCTGTTCCCTGTAAACTCAGCCCACACCATTATGGAGCCGCCACCAGTTTGCACAGTGCATTGTTGACAACTTGGGCCCATTGCTTTGTGGGGCCAGCGCCACACTCGAGCTCTACCATCAGCTCTTCCCAATTGAAACCGGGATACATCTGGACAGTTCACGGTTCTTCAGTCGTCTAGCTTCCATGTTATAAGTTAACGAGTCAAGAAGAGGCGCTGCCGGTGATGTCGTGGCGTTAGCAACAGTGCCGACGTTAGGGTTCGAATCTCACTCTTTTTTCAGGTTATTGACCTGGTACAAGTGAACAAGTCTTTTGTCTCTCAAGGTGTGGTTGCACCAGTTTCAGCCATACATACTAAAGGAACCCCATCCTATACTAAGTCAATATACAAATACATTTATTGGCGTATTTATTTGCCAACTATGATACATGAGAAAATAAAAAATATAATACCATGTATGATAGTCGCACTGCCTATTCGCTCTATACTGTGACACTGAGTACTTTAAGTACTATACTGTACTTAACAACGTACATAGCACAAAATGTTTTTTTAGATCATCTTGTCTGGAGGACCCTCAAGAGACAGAGACATAGTGAGCAAATGGGAATCCGGTGGAACAAAAAGAAAAGGAAACGCTGAGACGGTTATATCTAGCCAAGCTATGAGTTCGAGTATAATGAAATTTCTTAAGAAAACTTCAGATGTAACTGCTCCATACGCCTCTGATGAAGCTCTTACCCAAGTGTCTTTAGTTTGTGAAACAGAACCAGCTTCAGGGTCAAATGAATCTGTTGCTCTTTGTGACACAGCATCAGGGTTGGGTGGATCTGCTATGATCCGAGATTTTGAGCCGAATAAAGATCTCAGAAGCGATAATCAAGATCAAACCATTAATATAAGAGAGTCAATTACAGAATTTGACCTGGGAAAGTGGGTATTGCCTGTGACAGATTCGCATCATCACGATTTAGTTCAAAGTGGTCCCTAACAAACCCTAGAGAAACCTGATGAAAGGTACCCCAAAGATGCAAATAAAAGACATTTTATTAAATTTCTTACTAAAAACTGAGCAAAGGTGAAAAGTAACATCGTAGAATCTCAAGAATAAGTTTATTGCTTTCCATGTCAACTTATTCACATTTGCAGATACAGATGGTAAAAGTATGTTGTGATTAAAAACGTCTGAGTAGGATATTGTAAAGTCATGAACAAAGTTAAGGACACATCGAGTGCATGATTAGATGGATGGAATTCTGTAAAGTAATCGAATACTGTATAACAATAGATAAGGAAAACGAGAGACTGATTAGGGAATCACCGAAGTATTGGTATAACTTGTTTGAAAGATTGGTCCATAGTGTAAAACACTTAGCTTCAAACAATCTGGCGTTTTGAGGCCATCATAATCGTTTAAGCTGAACAACAGCGGAAACAGTGGAAATTTTATAGACCTATTCAAATTATTATCCGAATACGATCTAACACTAAAAGAGCACATGTAAATTACTCGTATTAACGCAAATCAACTTTGTCAGCATTATCTGAGCCACGAAGTACAAAATGGATTAATTACATTTATCTCCAAATCTGTTATCAACGAAATTATAAATAGAGCCAAATAAGCAAAATATTATACCTTCATGCGCGATTGTCTGAGGATTTGAGCCGTGTGGAACAACTGTCAATAATATTAAGATTTTGAAATTTCTAATTTGGAGAGCTAGAGGAATATTTCGTTGAGTTTATTGCCATCGCAGAAACAACAGGAGAGTATTTAACAAATGCCATTTTAAAGGAACTAGAAAGTAATGGCCTATACGTCCAAAACTGCCGAGAAAAGGTATAAATAAAGGCGTTGGAACAAGAGTACTCAATATTAATCCACGATCTTTCTTCTTCTTTTTGGAATTTGATTTTGCTAGATGCCACTAAGACTTCTACAACAGGTAAAACTATTTTCAGCTTCATCAATACAGTTATTGTGCTTTTTAAGAAAGCAAGCTAGCGTTGGGGTTTTATAAAAACTAAAGTGAAATTGACATTGAAACCTCTGTCTGAAACAAGATGGGAAAGTAGAATCGGAACGGTAAAAGAGATATTTTTCCAATTTGATGATGTCATCAAAAGGGTGAGTGACCTGAAAAATAAAACTGATGAGTCCGAAACTCTTAGCGATTGTGAAGCAGTCTTGAAGGAAATGTCAACTTTGAGTTTATTGTTGAAGTACAAGTGGGGTATGAGTTTTTATTACGCGTCAACATTATAAGTAAACTATGGCAATCGGTTCCAGTGAACATGAAAGTTTGCTACTGATACTTTAAGTTCACTTCGTGACTCGATTCAAGAATTCCGTATCACAGGATTTGAAACATGCTTTGCCGCCCGCGGTGGCGAGAGGTTCTAGGCGCTTCAGTTCCGGAATCGCGTGACTGCTATGGTCGCAGGTTCGAATCCTGCCGCGGGCATGGATGTGTGTGACGTCTTTAGGTTAGTTAGGTAAGTTCTAGGGGACTGATGACCTCCGATGTTGAGTCCCATAGTGCTCAGAGTCATTTGAACCATTTTAAAACAAGCTTTGCAGAAACTCGGTTGTTTGTAGAAAAAAGTATTTGTGAAATCGAGTCTCAGTTTAAAAAAAAGAAGAATAGCACAGAAAAAACGAATGTTCGGTTATGAACAAATTGATGAACCAATACAATCTGCTGAAATGCAGTACAGAGTTAGCATTTTTAATACAATGATAGACGCTATAATAGTCGACAATGAATGTCAATTTAAAGCGCTCGACGAAAATTTAGCACTATTAGAAATCGTTATCCAATGATTTAGGTACAATACTTCGAGAAGGCGAAAATAGCGACATACACCCTTTCGAACTTTATGACAGACTCCAACTTTTAAAATCCAACCTACAGGACTCTATCAAAGATGCAAAACAACTTATTCAGTATATATTAGAAAATAATTTCGAAGTAGAAAATAATTTGGAAGACGTATATGCACATCTTTACATAATAATCAGACTAATGCTCAGAGTTCCGGTCAGTAGAGCTTCTGCCGAGAGAAGTTATTCAAAGTTAAAATTCATTAAGACATAATTAAGAAGCGCAATGTGTGAAGAAAAACTTGTCAGTACTATCAACTGAAGTGGAAACAGCAGCTGGTATTAACGATGACATAATGTTAAAAAATTCAGTGTGGCGAAAAGCCGGAAGTTTCGTTTATTTTAATGTTTGTTTTTTAATGTAATTTTTGTCATTGCAATAATCCTTGTATAACATAATAGTAAAATTTGTGTATAAGTATTACTAGTGTATAATTCAGCTCACGTAATTTAACATTTTCTTTCTGACCAGAAAGTGAAAGCGGCCTCGCAAAGCTGATTCGTCGTCAACGTTCAGTTTTCGCCTAGCGCCACCACTCGTTAGCAAAGGCACTCGCGTCGGCCGTCTGCTGCCATAGCGTATTAACGCCAGAAAATTTTTGTCATTGCAATAATCCTTGTATAACATAATAGTAAAATTTGTGTATAAGTATTACTAGTGTATAATTCAACTCACGTAATTTAACATTTTCTTTCTGACCAGAAAGTGAAAGGGGCCTCGCAAAGCTGATTCGTCGTCAACGTTCAGTTTTCGCCTAGCGCCACCACTCGTTAGCAAAGGCACTCGCGTCGGCCGTCTGCTGCCATAGCGTATTAACGCCAGATTTCGCCGCTCTGTCCTAACAGACAGTTTCGACGTTCGTCCCACAATGATTTCTGCAATTATTTCGAGCAGTTTGCATGTTTCGTACCACTGTCAACTCTACGCAATACTGAATTACCCAAGTATTTCCTAAATGGTATGTCTCTTGCATCTTGCTTCAGCTACCATTCCGCGTCCAAAATCTTTTAATTCCCGTCGTGCAGCCATAATAATGTCGGAAACATTTCCATTTGAATCTCCTAAGTACAAATGACAGTTTAGCCAACGCAAGACCCTTTTATACATTGTGCAGTCGATGGTACCGCCGTCTGTACGTGTGCCTATTGCTATCAGACGATTTTTGTCACCAAAAACACTCATCCTACAACAGCATAAAACCGTAAGGCAACAGTAGTGTTTGGTTCTGTCTCGTTTCTGTTTTCCAGGGTGAATTAGTTGTCAGTTAATGGTGATATACGGTAATAAGGACAGATTTACTCATGCATAAATGCACCTCGTGTGTGAGTTCACTGAATGTACAACGACGCTACGCGGAGATACCCTCCCATATCTTCCAGAATATTTGGGGAGCAAAGCTTGGTTCAACAGCATTAACACAGAGGATATCTACACTTGAGCTGGTGTTCCCTGTTACAGAGTATATCAGACTTGTTGAGACACTACTGAACAAGAACGCGGCAGTGTAACGGGGCTGCTCAGACACACCATATTTTCTCGCTGCCTAGCCGTAGCCACAAAGGAAATCTACCCATGCAGCTTGTTGAGAGGTTAAGGAAATACGTTGAGTACGCAGAGGTTTCCGTCCATGACATTTGGCCCAGGAGCAAAATATGGCTTTGTTCCCCACTTCCCGCTCTACTTAGGGATAAGAGGGCTCTGAAAATGCAGATAGTAGAATAAATGGTACGCTGCACAAGGAAAGATTGCAGTAAGGCCGCCTGTTAGCAGCCTAAGTAACTGTTCGCGTAAGTATTGTCATTTCTGCCTGAAGACTACCATATTTGCGGGTAATTTGTGTAACGAATTATTCCAAAAGTTAAACTACACTGAACGGTAAAATGCGTGTTAACAAGAAACAAAGTACGTACAACATTTATTGTACTTGTACAGGAGCTGCACTAATTAGACACAGTCTTTCTGTTATCGTAACAGCTTTCAGAGCTTGGCTATATACGGGTATAGTACAAGAACAGATGCGCCACTTTGTATTGATTATAGTAAAGTGGCAGTAAAAGAAACGAGGAAGGATATGAAAATAATACTTCAAATAGATCTAAACATTTAGTAAAACACTTATCAAAACCAAAATACATTAATATAGGGGTTCTGCAAGGTAGCATATTAGGACAGATACTGTTCCTGATACACATAAATTACTTTCCAAGTAGTGTTACTCATGGTGAAAATATCCTCTTCGCTCATGACAGCAATATTATAGTCAGTGTCATGGACGTTTATGATTGGTCAATAAGTAATAAAGTGACATTGAACATAAAGAAAACTAATGCCATGAATTTCAGTTCGAAAAGGAAAAGTGACAATGTTAAATAAAATGTAGATGTCACCTCTATAGACTGTGTAGCAAATGCAAAATTTCTAGGAATGAATATCGATTCTCAGCTGAAGTGGTGTGAACACACAAAGGTACTTGCAAACAGAATGTCATCAGCATGTTATGCCCTTAGAATCCTAACATCAGTGTGTAACATGCAGTGTCTTTTAGTTACATATTATTCATATACACACTCAATTCTTAGCTATGGAATTCTTTTTTTGGGAACAAACGCACAAAATGTGAACACAATTTTCAAACTCCAGAAAAGAGCCATAAGAATGAGCGCATTGTAAAGATCTGTTCAAAACACTGGGTATTTTAACTGCTCCATGTGAATACATTTACCAGTCAGTTGTACACATTAAAAATAACATTGGTAATTACTGCACAAACAGCTCTGTCCATGACCATGCAACAAGAGATAGACCTAACTTACATTTACCAAGAAAAAATAAACATAAAACTCAAAACAGCATTTTCTACCAAGGAATAAAACTGTACAATAAATTACCAAAAGAGATTAACGGAACTGCCAAAATACACGTATTTAAAAAGGCAGCTTAAAAGTGCCTGGTATGCTATACGTTTTATACATTGAAGGATTACTTAGCTAAAACGGAGTAGAGGTTCGATAAAAATGTTATACAAATAAATAATAATAATGATGATTATAAAATATCCAACATTTCACATAACATCTTCATTTTATGTTTTTTTTCCTTCTTTTTTTCCTTTCTAGAAATACTAACCCCCAAGCTATGCATAGCACAATTCTAACACCTCTTCATCTTTCTGAGCTCATCATCTGACTCATTATGGAGGGTTGCTGAGTCAGTTTTTTTAGGATAACAAATGGGAAGTGGAGGTACAGAAAATAGCCCAGAGATCACCAGTGTGTGTGTGTGTGTGTGTGTGTGTGTGTGTGTGTGTGTGTGTGTGTGTGTGAGTGAGTGTGAGTGTGTGTGTGTGTGTATATGTGCGTAGTGAGTGAAGTTTTATGAAACAATGAGTGTATAGTATGTGCAGTGACTGATAGTGAGATATGAATGAACAATGTGGCATTACATTATTTCACAAGTTATTTGTAAAAAACGTATTGTATACCAAGAGTAAATCTAATGATTGTCTCCAACTAGAAGTCTGTAAATATATGTGTATACAAGTTAGCTTATTTTAAATTGATCTAAATTTGTAAATACTTTGACATGTCCTATATCCTTGTAAAATGAGATCTACGGATGAATGAAGCTGCTACTATTACTACTAATTAATCTGCCACTGAACAGCGAAATCACTGGAAGAATCAAGCTAAGTGATGTTTTTTTGTGAAGTGCGGTTTCCGACTGACGTTATGTGCTCACATTCTGAAACTAAAGGGATTAAACACAGTGTAAACTACTGATTTTTCTTATTATTTTCCAGCACTTCATTATAAATTATTTTGGCACTCACCTGTGAAGTTTCGTTACGAACATGGTGTTTCAGCCATTGTAGTAAATCATTCAGTTTAGTAGGCCTAACTGCGTTATTTTACCTGCATAAGTACTTACTTGTATTATCCCATGGACAGTATTTTAATATGTGTGCATGAAAATTTGAATAATTATTGTAGTTTTATTGCGTTATTGAATTATTGAGTGATCCAGTGATGCAATGTAACACTTCGTTAACTATCCCATGTCAATCTTGCATGTGTCATAGTTATTTTGTGTCATTCTAATTACCAGCTACCAGTGCGTGATTGTAAAAGTGGAATTTTGTTGTAACTCAATGTGGGATAGTCCGAAGTCTTCGCGGACGTGTTTTCAATAAATTAACATATTTTGTAGTAAGTCCCGACGCCGTATTGTAAAGTTAACGCTACGACTTATCTGCTCAAGAGTCCGCTGTCTAACAAGCATTATATGGTCTGCAATGAACACTAGAAGGCCGCGCTAAGGCAAATTTACGGACTCAGTATGAAGTTTTGGCCTATAGCTCTCATCCCGCTGTAATTACGGTGGTGTATGGAAACTGTACTGGATAGCGTCCAGAAGTTCCAACTTCTTGCACAACTGAGAAAATGAAAAAGTTGGCAACAGAGGACTTCAATCGATATAATATGAAAGAATGCAGTGTAATCTGCGTAAAAGCACTATTTATCTACATTCTGATGCGGTAAAGAAATTAATAATAGATGGCTGAACGTGTACCTGAGTAGATTCTTCATTTCAATAAATGGTGCATGTTTCTTTTTCTACTCACAGCACAGTCCGTCTTATATCGCAGAGTTCACATGACACGCAGTTGTTAGGCAGTTCATTCAGTACTGTTGCCCACATTTAGAAAGTGAAAAATACCTGAACCTAATGATTGTGGCCTAATTGCATCTGATACCGTGTCTAGTAACATGGAACACCTTATTCGGATTGTACCAACGGACGCAAGAAGAGAGGCAAATCAAGACAGCCCACTGTGTATCCATTAATAAGTGGCAGTAGCATCAGCGATGTATTCTGAGACAGAGTGAACTGGATACGAGTAGCAATCTTGAGAAGTAGTCTAGACAGTGATGGTCGGAACCTGGTAATGAGAGGGGGCAGTTTTACCTTGTGCATATTCAACGACTTAATCACCAAGCGATGTACTTTGTCCTCATGCGAGTACATGTCTTTATAAAAACATTAGCTCTAATTACAGCAGATAGCAGGTAATTACGCTGATCATTGATAACAGGCCAGTATTGAAAGTTAGTGCGTGGTGTGTCGATTGTGAAGTAGCGGCTACTGTTCTACACAACATACCATCTACAACAACCGAAAAAAAGTAATACCAACACGTAACTAGTATGGTATCAAGCAATCTGCATATGAGCTGGGGGTCAACAAAATAATTTTGCATTTTGATGAGAAAGTTCGTGAAAAGAACGAAGGGTCATCTTCCCCCTCAACATTTCTCGTGTGATGTTTCCAGTTTCACTTGTTCATGATAGTAGGCTCTGTGTAATTAGTTGAATCGATAATTTTTAAATAGGTGTGATTTATCGTGTAACCGAGATTTAACCACAGACTTCATACTTTTTATCGTTACGATCAGGTACCACGTTACGTATCGTAAAGATTTCTTGTCTAAAAACATTTTTTTCGTTCATTTGGACCTTCTGATGACTTTAATGTACGGTAAAAAGCAGCATCACCTGCAAATAATCGTTTTTCATCACTGTTAAAATAATATTGTCGCTATAGTCAGCGTTGTCTTCGATTGTTCTTCATGTAAAACACAAAAACTTGTGTTTGAAAATTGCTCTTCTTCATCAGGTACACGCTCTAACAATACCACCACTTGCAAAGTGTGTTAGAAATCAGATTAATAATGTTGCTCACGCAATATATGTTCGCTTTATCGGGCAACAACAAAGTTATTGACTGCGGATGGTATCGTCAGAATGGAAATAATGAAGTCACTGTAAAAAAGTCATTAATTTTGGCACTTATCTTGAATGGATTCCCATGTAGATTTTGTCGAAGTTGTTATGGCTCATCTTATTGACTCTAGGGTGATTCCACTTTGACTGCTAGAAGGTCCAGATCTGTATTTTATCAATATTTGAAGACCTAACAAAAGCGTTTCTCAGGAAATTCATAATGAGCAAACAATCCCAGATCAGAACAATGGCATGGTAGAAATAATTTTTGACTTGGTGTTCACGATCCATATTTTTTATTAAACTTCTTGTAAATTCACATATACTTCTTCTTAATTGTCACATCATCAAGAAAACGGTTTTTTATTAATCTTCATATATTTAATTTCCACTTTAACCAAACACAACACCTGACTAAACTTTTACAAAGCGAAATAACAACTCAACTTCTGGAAAGAGAAACAAAGACTGCTCAACGGTTACAAGTAAGTCAAAGTTTATGACAGTCTCACAGAAATGAATAGACACAACAACCATATCACTATAATACATCGATACATCGGAGTACCTATACATTAATAAAACCAAATGTGAATATTGTCGGAAAAATATGTCTTACTTCGCAGAAAAGTAGTACGATATTATTGGGGTTGGAGTGCCGTAATGCTCACGTAAATAAAGAACCATTACAACACGTTTGTTAACTTTAACCACCTGAGCCACAAAATGAGAACACTACTGTTGTAATACCTCCTCATTGCTATTTTTTCATTTGTATTGCAAGTTTCCATTTTCCATTTCACGACATTTCCTCTGCTATAATTACAATCCACAATAATTTATCATTTCCTGGTCCTTAATGTGACAAGGAATGCCGTTCCACACAAAAACTGCCTCCATTGCAATGACTGCTTGAAAAAGCGAGCTCCTTCCACTCAAAAACCCCACACTGTCAGCACTAAAGAGCCCAAAGAAAGTCCGTCTGGCTGCTGAATAGCCTGGCCCCTGTAGAGCTGGAACGCCTACACAGGTCAGACACTGCACGCAGGCCACACCCCGAGTGTTCAGCGTTAGCGTGGCTCCTACGCCGCGTGGCGCTGTGCTGAGAACTGCGCCGTGCCACTGTGGCTAATAGATTATTAATTGGTGCTCAAGCGGACGAGCGGGTGCCACCAGGGGTGTTGGTGGAGCGGGGCAGGGAAGGGGTGGGGCGGTGATCCGTTAATCAGGGCGGCCGACAGCAGGGCGTGACCTCGCGTGGGCAGCCCACAGTTAACGGCGCTATCGCTGCCCACCCGCCGCCACCTGTCCGTCAGAGGCCGGCCCACATGTGGCGATTGACACAACCGCTATCAGCTACATAACGCGGTTAATTACAATGCAGGGATTATTTACTGCCAGCTCCTCTACGTTTAATCCAGTCACTGTAAGCTCACCGTCAACTAAGAAAATCTGTCTTGGAATACGGTTTTCCGTCGTGACGTTTTAGGTCCATTTAATTTTCGGCTTAAAAAATGTGGGATTTGCTGTGAGACATCGTGGAGTATTCCCGCTTTTCACCTTACAGTTTCATAAAATTCCGATGGTTGGTGACGTTACACGTAGCCTAAAAATGGCGTCTGCAACGGAGGTGCGTTCGAAGCAGAGAGCTGTTACTGAGCTTGTTTTGCTGGAAAGCTAGATCCTTGCAGATATTCAAATGTGCTTTTATAATGCCTACGGAGACCTGAAGTGAAAAAGAGCACGGTGAGTCGTGGGCAAGGTCTCTGTCATCATTGCAAAGGGATACCGCAAACCTCTCCCATCTGCCAGCCGGCCGCAAACAGCTGTGACATCGGCAGTTTTTCATGTGCAGACACTTACTTTGATTGTAAAACTGGACGTTCACAAAAAAATGGCTCTGAGCACTATGGGACTTAACTTCTGAGGTCATCAGTCCCCTAGAACTTAGAACTACTTAAACCTAACTAACCTAAGGACATCACACACATCCATGCCCAAAGCAGGATTAAAACCTGCGACCGCAGCGGTCGCGCGGTTCCAGACTGTAGCGCCTAGAACCGCTCGGCCACACCGGCCGGCTGGACGTTCATAATTGGACGTCTGTGTTGTTAGTGCTGACATGCTATTCGACTATTGGGGTACTCAAAGTTGTGTGCCCAATGGGTTACTCGCCGCCTAACAGTAGACCATAAAGAGCACCAAAGGAAAATCTGTGAGGAATTGCTTGCACGTTACGAAGATGATTGTGACAATTTTTTGTCGGAAATCGTCACTAGCGTTGAAACATCATCATTTCGAACCGTAAAGAAAGCGCCAATCCATAGAGTGGAGACACACCACCTCCCCGCGGGAGAGATATTACAAAGCCACACCCTCAGTCAGTAGTATCATAGCGACGGTTTTCTGGGACTCCGGGTGGGGGAGGGGGGTGAGAGGCGGGTATTCCGCTTGTAGTTCTTCCTCATGGTGCGACGATCAGCTCTGGTGTGTAATGCCACTACAATGCAAAGATTCTCCTTCTCCGGACAATGTTAGGCCTCACACAAGTCTGCTCAATAGAGAAGACCTCACAAAGCTTCACTGGACTGTTCTTCCTCACCCACCCCACAGCGCGGACCTATACGATATCCATCTATGTAGCTCAACGAAGGCTGCACTCGATGTGAAGTGTTACACCGGAGATGGGGAGGTTATTGATGCAGCAAGGCGTTGGCTCCGAGATCGGCCAATAGAGACACACCAAGCAAGCGGGTGACGTAAGCCGCCCCGTTACACGAATGTGATGTTGAAAAATAGCGTTTTGTAGTCAAAAGAGCGGGCAATAATATGGTGTACTGGAATCCTGAATAAAATAGCGTGCTATTAGGAAAAAATTGTGCTGCTTTACTTTCTGAACGCCCCTCGAACCAAACCCAATTGAATAACATTGCTTGACCTCAGTAGTTTTGCATCACGAAACAATATATTGGTCCAGCCAAGTAAAAATTAAGACACGCTCCCTGGCAATGCAAGAAGCACAGAAAAGTGGGTAAGCCACAGAAGCCGAGAGGGTTTTCAAGATGGGGAGACTTCTGATATTTCAGATGTATTGGCCGCACTACCGAGCCGAGTGCTGGACATCATATGAGCTGAGCAGTCTGAGACGTGACATCATAAGGAAATGGGTGCCGTTGTTTTGCTGACCACACACGTTTAGTCAGCAAGCAAAAGTCGAACGCAAGAGTAACTATTCAGTCGATTAACGCTGCAAAGGATACCTGTCCAGAATGCCAGATGTTTTAAACTGGGACCTCATGGAGCTATCAACAAAGCTGTCCGTGCTGGAAAAGCAGGATGATGTCAAGACTGCCTCGCGGTAGCATAACGAATGTGGGTAAGTCTCGTATAAATAATCCTGAATTCCAGTAGAGGTATCGTACTCCAAAGCCAATCAGATTAAAGGTTGGACCTACGACTATGTATCCTCTTCTCATCTAGCTTAAGGTTGGTTGACTGATTTGGGGGAGGGGACCAAACAGATCATCGGTTCCATCGGATTAGGGGTGGATGGGGAAGGAAATAGAACGTGCCCTTTCAAAGGAACCATCCCAGAATTTGCCTGAAGCAATTTAGGGGAACCCCGGGAAACCTAAATCGGTATGGCCAAACGAAGGGCTGAACCGTCGTCCTCCCGAATGAGAGTGCACTTTGCTAACCAATGCGCCACCTCGCTGCGTCATCTAGCAACCTATGAGCTCCTATGGAACAGCAAGTCCCATCCTAGGCACTTAGACGCTATTAGCCACAGCTCCACCACCCATGCTGATGAGTGTGATGAGAATGACTTAGGTGTCTTCAACCAAAGAGCCATTTCAGGGCCCTGCCGTCTTCCACCATGAGGGTCTGTTGTTCCCGCCCAAGAATGTGTAACTTCTCTTCCGTCATTGCTGGGGCATGCAGTCTTGGCTGGCCACCGCCGAGGGCAAACTCAGTATACAGCGTGTTCATGCATACCCCTCATGCCCTGCTGACCCTCTTCCTGAGCTGTCGACCACCTGGGAAAGTGTGGATTACAATGAATGCTGACCTCGAGAGGCCAGTGACCTCGTGATGATGCTGCAGTTGATGTTGCCGACACAGCCGCCTCTGCCATCGCTGTGAGCCACACCATGGTCGAGCACATACCTAAGTGGACAACTACTGCCAGGGCACCTGCTATGACATGAAAAGTCATTTCATCATTCGTTTGGACAAAAAATGTTTACTGATATTCTATACTGGGTACATGACAGGCACTGCAGCACTGCAATCCACACCACAACATTAGAGGTCACAACCGTTCCCTCATGTACTACTTTGAATGATGGACCTTAAACTTGAAAACCAAATCTGACATATTGAGTCACATATCATCCTTGTGTTCACGCATTGGCTGTTCTGGTGCGTGGCCTAGTCTAGTCTGGAGAAGGTGGGTAGGGCTTTCTGTAACCTTTATAAATGCGTTGCGGGGTGGTCAATATATGCTGGTTTCTGCGAGAGTGATTTTCCCATGACGCTAAATGTTTCGTGTTGTGTCAGCAGTCTCTGGCAGCAGATACGAAATTTATACCACAACCATACATGCAGGCGCTTGGTTAACATTCATACGCTATTATTTTACACGTAGCCAAACCTAACAAAGACTAAATAATTTCTTCTGTTGGGTTTACAATGGTCTGATTCACTGAACTCTGTCCTTTATTCTGAGTAGTTGCTTCCAGTAACTGATAACTGTGGTGCAGGCACCTGTGACTGTTGTCTTTTGCTGGTCATCTCTGGTACTACTCACTGTTACCTGCGCGCGCCAACTTATAAAGACGGACTCTGTCTACTCCGTTGTGGTGGTGGTCATTGTCGGCGATATCTATCCTCATATGAAGCTCCACCGTCCGCTTTGCCGCGACTAACGGAGAATTCGGCTCCAGCGTGGGGCCCACTGGGAAGCAGCACGGAGTTTTCGAAGTCGTCAGACTTTGAAGCGGCGTAGTGTGTGTTCGGTTTTAACAATCCCAATACCACATTTAGTAATTCCTGCTATTCTGTGGCATTCAGAATGAGGTGGTTGTACAAAATATTTTTATCGGACGCAGAAACTCGAGAAGTACTTCTGTGTCGTGATGAGAAATGTTCAATGTGTGAACCTTTAATCCTACAGCACATGTGCAGTCTATAGACTACTAGTACGGCCTACTCGTGCCCCAGATTGTCACGTAGATGTCAGTCACAGCTGCTCTGATACGACCTAAGTCAGCGATGCTGTGGGGGATTGGGGTTGTGAGACAGTGTCTGCCGTTGAAGTAACCAAAAGGGGGAAAAACCACAGTCAGGTCTAGTAAACGAACGGGTCACGCCAGCAACAGCAGCAACAGCTGAGTGTCAGCTGATGCACGATTCATCCATCCTCGTCGTAGTTCAGTGCCCAAAAACTCACGAATATCGTTGTGGAATTGTGGTCGCGGCGTGAACCACAGCTGAAGCATATCCAGATATCCATATAAGAACGGCCATTGATTGCCCTGCCCCCTCGCCCCTCCCCCCCCCCTTTTGTAATGGGTAATGGAGTTCTATTTAATGTTATTGTAGTGGTGTCTACGTGTTATTGTAAAACGTATGAAAATGTATCAGCAAGAAGAACTGTATTTTTTGAAAGAAATAAACAACCTCTGATAATTCTTATTTATGTGCTGCTGAGCCCGACTATAGTTTTAATAATTCTTTACTTGACGACACAAAATACGATACGATATAAAAAAGACTTAGAAAAATTGTTTACTATGCAGAAGTATTTAATCCGAAGACTTGGTCTCTACAAAAATACATCAATATGACGAGCCGGTAACTACCCGAGATCTATTGAGAGTATTAAAAGCAAGGTTACCGATTAAAACATAAGGGAAAAGTTGTTCAATGTCACGGACTCTGACCTTAAATAAATTCTGTCCGTAATAGACTGATTAGACCTGTTCCAAAACTGATCGAGAAATGCCTTCTCAGAATAACTGAAAGTTTGGCAAGTCGCGGCTGCATTTAAAGCCCAAAGCTAAGCGTCCTCTGCAATATGTGATACCACGAATTGTATCTTCTGTTCTTCCGTCCAAGATTTCGGAAGGACCCTTGTGGAGTTACGTATAAACACGACTGGGTGGATATTCATTTTGCTCTTTTCATTGAAAACCTGAAATTGACGATGTTTAATGAGGCTTTCCTCATGCATCAATGTACTCAAATGCATGGATCGGCTCTCATTAGCAGAGCGGTGTACTCGTTTTGCTACAGGTGCCGTCCGCTTCTAGTTTTGAATGTCTTGCATGCACCAGTGGCTGTGGTAATACAGGTTGGCTATCATGGATTGACTTATTATAAATTGCAACAGGGGTTGTTAGCAAACTTTAGGTATTACTCTGATTTATAACATGTCCAGTGGGCAAATGTTGTGGTCTGTTCTGCACTGCCGCACAAGCAGTCGGCAAATGTTCAATTTTAGTTTCCCCACCAGGACCAGATTTTTCATTACTGGATTCTGACATTACCTCTAAGTTTCGATTGTCCAAATTAAAAACTCTGGCTACCTCCATTTGTAATTGTTTCTTCACTTCGGTTTATATTTTACCTTCAATTCTGTCTACGGCAGTGCCTTAAAACTAGTTTCTAAGTTACTGATTTCAGTCTGCATATCATTTACTTTGGAAGGAAGGTTTGCCAACGGTTGGCTCGTGTCTTTAACTGCATTTATCTACGCATTAAAGTGTGCTGACAATGTTTTATGCCTGTTGATTATCACTTATTTAATATTTTGAACAATAAAGATGTGATTGATTTGTTCTAAGAACATCTTTCTCTTTCCTGTTCTTTTAATTCGCGTTGCTCTGCTTTTAAAGCCCTTGCTTCTAAAAGTTGCTGCTCTTTAAGAGCTTCTTCTTCGCTACGTTGCTTTTCTTTCAATATTAATTTATGACGTAATGTGGCTAATATATTACCATCTGTCATTGGCGTAGCTTGAGTATTAGTAAGTCCTGCCCCTTACCCGGTGAAATTATTATCATTTGCTTCTGAAGCTTTCACGAATAGTGTCACTCAACACTGGCAACTCCTCATTTTCAATATCACTTGACATGTCCGGTAAAATAACATTATCCGCAACATTTAAGCTTTCTAGTTCCTGCACCGAAGTGTGCAGAATTTGGCTCACTTGAGCATCTGACACTAAATCTGTATCAGCCACCTCATTCGTTTTAGCCTGCTTCTTAGGGCCAATCATTTTTACCACCAAATATTTCACACTATAAAGTAATTGCAACAAATTCAAATTCCCCACAGTATTATATTACTAAAACAAGAAATAATCACTAGAACTAAATGTGTGTTTAGCTGGCCGAAGTGGCCGTGCGGTTAAAGGCGCTGCTGTCTGGAACCGCAAGACCGCTACGGTCGCAGGTTCGAATCCTGCCTCGGGCATGGATGTTTATGATGTTCTTAGGTTAGTTAGGTTTAACTAGTTCTAAGTTCTAGGGGACTAATGACCTCAGCAGTTGAGTCCCATAGTGCTCAGAGCCATTTGAACCATGTCTTAAATGTGTGTTTGTGTACACAACAATTCACTAGACACAAGAAAATATTTGAAAATGCTTCTCGCAGCCAGAATATGGCACTGTTACTACTTATTACTGGATTGACTTCGACTGAATCTTTCAAAATTCTACAGTGCTCCAGAAATTGCTACTTATGAATTTGAGAAATAATTATGCGATTGTTCTGCTTACGGCTGACGGTGTGACTGCTACTTATGAATTTGAGAAATAATTATGCGACTGTTCTACTTACGGCTGACGGTGTGACGCTATGATGAATGAGAGCTGCACACGGCTTAGAATTTCGGAATTAAGATCGAGCGTTGAGTTGCTACATGAAAAGGCAAATAAAATAAACATTAATACTTTACAGTGGCAATCTATACACGGAAAGATATACACTGATTACAGTATCTGCATTCGAGCCCCAAATGACAGGGCGCCCATGTAACGGGGCTCTATAGTGTAGTTGTGGTGGTGTGTACATGTTACTGTAAAACGTACGAAAATGTTTCATCAAAAATAACTGAATTATTTGAAAGAAATAAATAATCTCTGATAATTCTTATTTATGTGCTGCTAAGCCCGACTATGGTTTAAACAATTCTTTACTTGATATTAAAATGTATGCACCAAACAATCAATATATCACAACAAAGCCTCTACCCATA
Source organism: Schistocerca serialis cubense (assembly GCF_023864345.2). Taxonomy (NCBI): domain Eukaryota; kingdom Metazoa; phylum Arthropoda; class Insecta; order Orthoptera; family Acrididae; genus Schistocerca; species Schistocerca serialis. The sequence continues at coordinate 972,085,266 of NC_064638.1, forward strand.
ACAACACTGGCGTCCTAAATATTTTTATTTAAAGACTCTGATAAATTTGTCTGGGGAAAATAAATCTTACGCACCAGCCATTAAATTATTTCATATACGTAAAGGAAGATTATTCTACTGAACTTTATTTTCACTTTTACAATAGAAATATAATAAATTTCTGTGGGTTCTAGTCCTCGGAATTCAAATATTGTAATAGCGGTCGGAAGAATTAGTGTCTGATTATTTCTGCAGTTTAAACTGCTGCTCCATACGCTCACGTAATGGCGTCAAACAAAGCAGTCTCGATTGCTGCAGTCACAAAACTTAAAATATTTATAGTTGGTTATCTCGTTACAAATAAAAGTCTGTAAACTAGAATTGCCTTTAGTAAATTGTACGTTATATTTTCTTTTGATCACTTATGACTACCTTTTGCAATATTTAAACGAACAGACGTCAGCTTATCTTCGATATCATCCGCTTCATACGTCAAGAGAAGAAAAAGAACAGAAGAAGGAAAAATTCCACAGACAATACAATGCCAGTACATTCTTTTAGTGGTATTATCTTTTGTTATATGATTATTCCTTGTAGAGAAATGGTAATAAAACATATCGTTGTTGGACATTTCACAATATAATAATAAGTCTTTTTTAAGTTATAAGTCATTTCTGGAAAAATATTCATTAATTCATAAGTCTCGAGCACTGTCTCATACACTGGCGACACAAAATATTGGCGTTGACATTACACCATGCACAGAAAAATGGCCCCTACAGTTTGTGCCTTGACAAAGCAGAAAACACATCAACCTTTGGGAACCCATGTATGTGTTCATCAGCAATGTGATGGATTCTCTGCTCCATATGTTCGCATCCTGTGCTGGATTACTGCACCGTTCACGTGCAAAGTAGGCACATTGCTAAAAATCAACCTACTGCTCAAGTCGTCTTCACCCGACGTATGCTGCATACTAATATGAAACTGTCCCCACAAACGTTTATCGCCACATGTAATAGCTTAGAGGACCTGAGTGCTATATAGTTTCATTGTAAGCGTTGTCTCAGGACTTTCCAAAGAGTTCATTGTGGAATTCCTTGCAGACGTCTGGCACCAGATGTTATTTTTGTGGACTTCTGAAAAATATTTCTCTGATCCGTTCAACCTGTTCCTCAGATACTGATGACCGACCTAAGTTTTCACCTTTACAAAGAAATGTTTCTGAAATTACTGTACCCACACGTAACTGGACTGTCTGGTAGGTGGAGCCTTGTTGATACATCTAAAATTTCCAACGCACAGGTGCTGTGACTGTGATTGTGGAAATCACTTTGCCAAAATCAAACCATGGAAAATCCAGGATGGAATACAACTATATTAGAGAAGGAAAGTTGTCACTCACCATGTAGCAGAGATGCTGAGTCGCGATAGGCACAACAGAAAGATTCCCAAAATTATACACTCCTGGAAATGGAAAAAAGAACACATTGACACCGGTGTGTCAGACCCACCATACTTGCTCCGGACACTGCGAGAGGGCTGTACAAGCAATGATCACACGCACGGCACAGCGGACACACCAGGAACCGCGGTGTTGGCCGTCGAATGGCGCTAGCTGCGCAGCATTTGTGCACCGCCGCCGTCAGTGTCAGCCAGTTTGCCGTGGCATACGGAGCTCCATCGCAGTCTTTAACACTGGTAGCATGCCGCGACAGCGTGGACGTGAACCGTATGTGAAGTTGACGGACTTTGAGCGAGGGCGTATAGTGGGCATGCGGGATGCCGGGTGGACGTACCGCCGAATTGCTCAACACGTGGGGCGTGAGGTCTCCACAGTACATCGATGTTGTCGCCAGTGGTCGGCGGAAGGTGCACGTGCCCGTCGACCTGGGACCGGACCGCAGCGACGCACGGATGCACGCCAAGACCGTAGGATCCTACGCAGTGCCATAGGGGACCGCACCGCCACTTCCCAGCAAATTAGGGTCACTGTTGCTCCTGGGGTATCGGCGAGGACCATTCGCAACCGTCTCCATGAAGCTGGGCTACGGTCCCGCACACCGTTAGGCCGTTTTCCGCTCACGCCCCAACATCGTGCAGCCCGCCTCCAGTGGTGTCGCGACAGGCGTGAATGGAGGGACGAATGGAGACGTGTCGTCTTCAGCGATGAGAGTCGCTTCTGCCTTGGTGCCAATGATGGTCGTATGCGTGTTTGGCGCCGTGCAGGTGAGCGCCACAATCAGGACTGCATACGACCGAGGCACACAGGGCCAACACCCGGCATCATGGTGTGGGGAGCGATCTCCTACACTGGCCGTACACCACTGGTGATCGTCGAGGGGACACTGAATAGTGCACGGTACATCCAAACCGTCATCGAACCCATCGTTCTACCATTCCTAGACCGGCAAGGGAACTTGCTGTTCCAACAGGACAATGCACGTCCGCATGTATCCCGTGCCACCCAACGTGCTCTAGAAGGTGTAAGTCAACTACCCTAGTCAGCAAGATCTCCGGATCTGTCCCCCATTGAGCATGTTTGGGACTGGATGAAGCGTCGTCTCACGCGGTCTGCACGTCCAGCACGAACGCTGGTCCAACTGAGGCGCCAGGTGGAAATGGCATGGCAAGCCGTTCCACAGGACTACATCCAGCATCTCTACGATCGTCTCCATGGGAGAATAGCAGCCTGCATTGCTGCGAAAGGTGGATATACACTGTACTAGTGCCGACATTGTGCATGCTCTGTTGCCTGTGTCTATGTGCCTGTGGTTCTGTCAGTGTAATCATGTGATGTATCTGACCCCAGGAATGTGTCAATAAAGTTTCCCCTTCCTGGGACAATGAATTCACAGTGTTCTTATTTCAATTTCCAGGAGTGTAGCTTTCGGCCTCTAAGGTATTTGTCAACAATAGACACACACACACACACACACACACACACACACACACACACACAAACGCAGCTCGCACACACGACTTTAGTGCAGGTAATCGAAACCCTGGCGATTACCTCTCGTTGTGCTCTGAAATGAGATACGTCGTGCCCACCATCCTTCCCAATCCTCCAACAGTGGTATTCCACCATCCACCGAACCTACATAATATACTCATCCATCCTTACACAACCTCTGCTCCCAATCCCTTACCCCATGGCTCCTCCCTCTGTAATAGACCTAGTTGTAAGGCCTGTCCCATACACCCTCCTCCAGTTGCATCACTAACATTACCTACCACATCAAAGACAAGTTCAACAATGAAACCAGTCATGTGATTTACAAGCTATGCTGCAACCACTGTGCTGCATTCTATGTAGGCATGACAAACAATAAGCTGTCTGTCTGCATGAAAGGTCACTGACAAACTGTGGCCAAGAAATAAGTGGACCACACTGTTGCTGAACACACAGCCAAACATGATATCCTTCATTTCAATGACTGCTTCACAGCCTGTGCCATATGGATCCTTCCCACAAACACCTCCTTTTCTGAACTGTGCAGGTGGGAACTTTCCCTGCCATACATCTTATCGTTCATGTAACCCTCCTGGCCTCAACCTTCGTTAGTCACAGTCCTCAACCATCCAGCCCCTCCCTGTTCCCATTCCAGCACTACACAGCCATCATGTCACCATCACCCCCAGACATTTTATCTCCTTTTACTTCTTTTTATTTCTGTCCTTTTCTGCAACTCCCCCCCCCCCCTACATCTCCCCTGCCCTCTGTCTAAACTGCAGCACTTCACTGTCTGCCACCCGCACCATACTATCCCTCCCCCTCCCCACCCCAACCTCCTCCTTAACCCCACCCAGTCTCCACTCCCATCATGCACTGGTGCTGCTGCCCACAGTGTGGGTTCAGTTGCCTGAGACTGCAGTCGTGAGTGCGAGCTGTGTTTGCATGTGTGTGTGTGTGTGTGTGTGTGTGTGTGTGTGTGTGTGTGTGTGTTGTTGACAAAGGCCTTAATGGTCGAAAGCTATAATTGTGAGAATCTTTTTGTTACGCCTACTGCGACATAGCACCTCTGCCATATGGTGAATGGGAACTTACCCTCTCCAATAATGTCACTTTGTCAAAAGGTATTCTTGTTTTTTTGAGTTGATGTTTCCATGCATAGAATCATACAAAAACTTACCACAGTACATTTTTACGCTTGAAAGTGTCTAGATCATATAGAATAACCCTGTACGTCTACACATCTAAATGATAACTTTGGCAGATGATGCACAGATCCACTTTCAGTTAGTTTCTCTATCGTTCCAATCTCGACTAGAACGTCAATAAAGAATTTTGGCATTCAGAGGAACTAAAAACAAATTGGTTTTAATGCTTGCTACTTCAATTTGCCTATCACATCTGTGACATCCTCTCCTCTATTTCTCGATAGCTCAAAACGAGTAGCCAATGTCTGTACTTTTTCGTTGACCTCTATCAACCCTGTCCGCTAATGACCCTAAATCGTTTGTATGGATTAAGGACGACAGAAGGCCTGTAACAGTTCCTTGATAAACCCCAGTCACACCTTCAGTATCACAAGGTGACCCTTGGGTGCGAATGGGCTTCATGACAGGAAATGGCGAATCCAGTGACACAATGATGTGGTACACCATAAGTAAAGAACTTTATTAGATACTACTTGTGACAAATATAAAAATAAAAAATCCCCTGGCGATAGCACTCATTACTTCGTCCGAGTAAAGAACCAGTTATTCTTCCTTGATCCGTGCAGGCTATGTGTCAATAAACGTTTCCTTCGAGGTACTCCAGAAAACTGAAACACAATTTATATTAGGGAATCCTGCAACAAAACGATATCTATAATATGAGTTTACAATATAGTGTATTATTTCTATTTCCTTTCCTCTGTACTGATGTGTTCTGTGCAGCTTCCTGCTCTTTAGGTACGGATATACAGGTGTTGGACAAAAACATGAAAACATCAAAAACATAACATATTACCACGTCTGTTATCAGTATTTCCGTGGAAACGTCCTCGACAGAAATACCAAGAAGCATAACCAGCTGGCTTTCAACGATCTTTGCAACTGTTTTTATTGGCTTTTGTGTTTTAAAGTCTTTCAAAAATTTACAGCAAGAATATTAGAGACGTATTATTTTAATTTTACATTTTATTCAGAAATTAGAGTGTCTTTTACGTAAGTTAGGATCCCATTCACTGCAGCTGACGTAATTCAGAAAATGAACTCAACTTGGTGCACTATTCAATCCGTGGCAGAAAAGCCCTTAGCAGCGGTTAACGTTACGACCACACGCAGCTGTTCACCACTCCGCCAATTCCGGCCTAGTGGGTAAACAGTTAGCTACAGTATTTCTGAGCTCTCGTACGTGTTATGTAAAGCTCCAGCCAATGTAAATATATGTATATATTACGTTAAGGCTAACTTCACTGATCAAGAAACACTTTCATATCCTTACAGTGCTTATAATCTGAAAATGGGCGTTTGAACTGGCCGAAACCGATCATTTTAATGAATGAGACATTGTGTGACCTTCACCGTTTTGTCTAATTGATCGTCAACCTTTACTGATCACTGTTACCTCCTAATCACGTCGCTTAATATTATGAATCGCACCTGTGACTTGCAAGAAGCATAAACACCTAATCGATCTATTAGAGAAAAATTTTAAATTTTTGTCGCTGCTATACCAGTGTCAGTTACTTTCATGATTGTGTAATATCTATTGCGCTATCTTTCTGTATTCTACTAATTCCTATCTTCTGCTGATGTTTCTTTTGCTGCTCTTTTGCTACTCTTTGTGACTCTCACGATGCTCAACTTTATCGATAATGTGTGACTTATCTAATAGCTGTCTGACTCTCCAGTTTTCCTCTTTATCGTTTCTTTCAGCCGTATGTTTGCTATTCGTGGATGGACTGGGTAGATATGTACACAGTATAGCAGTTCATAATTAGGGGTAGGGACCCTCCATGATATGCAGTCACTGTAAAGAAACTTGTAAAGAAACAGAGACCACTGCGCAATAGGTGTGAAATAAAGCATAACCAAAAGGAATTCCGATCGTATGTAAAGGCTGTTAGTGGCACCAGAGTTGATGTCCATGCCTTAGCAAATGAGACAGAATCTGGAATTGAGGGTAGCGAAATACAAGCTGAAATGTTCAACTCTGTTTTCCAGTGTTCGTATAAAAGACACACCCAGAATAATTACACCAATTTAATCCTCGTACCACTGAAAAGATGAGTGAAATCTCTGTTATTGGTGTTGAGAAAAGGTGAAATTGTTGAAACTGAACAAAGTTCCAGGCCCGATGGAATCTCTATCAGATTCCTTAATGGATTTACGTCTAAATTAACCCCTCTTCTAACTATAAGCTATTGTAGATCCCTAGAAAAAAAATGATACTGAGTCATCTTGAACAGAATGACACCCTCCTTGCCAACCAGCTTGGATTTCGAAAACAACGATCATGTGAAACCCAACTTGCACATTCCTCAAATGACATACTGAAAATTATGTATCAAGAGGGCCAGGTAGATGCAGTATTTCTTGATTTTAAAAAAGCGTTTGACTCAGTACCACATAAACGCTTATAATCAAAAGTTCCTTCATACGGAGTATCAAGTGAAATTTGTGACTCGTTTGAGGACTATTGGTAGGTATTACATAGCTTGTTATCATGTATGGAGAGTTATCGTCAGATGTAGAAGTAACTTGGAGGATGCCCCAAGGACACGTGCTATGCATGTTGTACATTAATGCACTTGTGACAATTTTAACAGTAACCTTAGACTTTTGCAGATGGTGCAGTTACCTATAATGCGGTACTGTCTGAACGAAGCTGCATAAACCGTCAGTCAAATCTTGAAAAGATTTATTAGTGACGCATGTATTGGCAACTTGCTTTAGATGTTCAGAAACGTAAAATCGTGCACTTCACCAAACGAAAATGATTACAATATCAATGAGTCACAGTTAGAAACGGCCAACTCATACAAATACCTGGGTGTAGCGCTTTGTAGAGATATGAAATTGAATGATCGTTTAGGCTATGTTATGGGTAAAGTATGTGGTAGACTTCGGTACTGGGAAGTGCAATCAGCCTACAAATGAGGGGGGGACTCGTACCGAATAGGATTAACTGGGGATGTTGAACACGTACATAGAAGTGCAGCACGAATGGTCACAGGTTTGTTTGGCCGTGGGAGGAAGACACACAAATACTGAAGAAACTGAACTGCCAGACTCTTGAAGATAGAAATAACTTATTCCGAGAAAGTATACTAACATAGTTTCAAGAAACAGCTTTATATGACGACTCTAGGAATATACTACAACCCCTAAGAATCGCTTGCGTAGGGGTCAAGAATAATTATAGCACGCACAGAGGCGTCCAGTCATTCTTGCCGCACTCCATACGTGAATGGCACAGGAAAAATCCTAATGTCTAGTACAATGAGACATACCTTCCGTTATGCAATTCACAGTGGTCTGCAGAGTATGGATGTAGATGTAGGGATACAAATTATAAAATTCCAGTGTCTATACGCTTACCAGGAAAGCTAACATGTATAATATCAAATGGCTGAAATGGCTCTGAGCACTATGGGACTTAACTGCTGTGGTCGTCAGTCCCCTAGAACTTAGAACTACTTAAACCTAACTAACCTAAGGACATCACACACACCCATGCCCGAGGGAGGATTCGAACCTGCGACCGTAGCGGTCACGCGGTTCCAGACTGAAGCGCCTAGAACCGCACGGCCACCACGACCGGCAGCTAACATGTATAATATCCATGTCTATATTATGCAACAGCATTGAAAATCACTAAAACTTATTACTCTTGTTTAGTTCAGATTAATTATCATACATTTATCTTGTTTGCTGGCATATGGATATGATTACTTTTTTGCATGAACTTAGTGCCATTTACACTGCTAAACAGTCAACTTTGTTACACGTTCTCGGGTGGAGCAATCTTAAATGAAATTACTATCATTAGACAGGTAGAGCAGTGATAAAATAAAACCTCATGTTACATTAATAATAAGTAACTAATTTTATTGTAATCTTCTGAAATTGTACAAAGCACAATCTGACCACAAAATACTGCACGCCACACATGCAAGTCCGTCCTATAAGGAAAATATCCCACCCACATACCGAACTCAGATTTTGTGAGGCTGTTTAAGCATATCGACAGTCAAAGATCATTGTAAGCCGATGGAAACGTGAGCAGGTAAGTATGTTGATCTTGTCTTCTGAACTGCCACACCAACTGGTATGTAGAACAACGGAAAGAGACATACGGATGCTAAATCGATGTGTTAGTGATTATCCAAAACCTGAATTAAGACTACCAATAAACAGTAACGAGGATCATGAGAAGTATTTACTATCCAATAATACTTAGAAGACATTTTAATATCAGGAACATATTTCTCTACTATTTCATTTTAATATAACAGTAATTCTCGTTCTTGCGACTGTTATTTCGAGATTTATTTTATGACAACGATTTTGCTTCGAGTTTCTTTTTCATTTTCCTTTCTGCACTCCAACGGACAGAAACTGCTGTTTTAGATCCCGACCATAAGGGAGTGGCAGGATTTTTCTGCCAATACCAGCCGAGCCGATATTAGGTCACGTCGTACTACCGACTGGAAAGTGAAAAACCACACCTTAGTTTGGAGTTTGGCTGCGAACTACTTGCTGTGGATAATGAAATGTGCAGAAAAGAGATAAATATTCGAACAGCACAAATGTAACGTATTTACATTCGTTGAAGTTCATGCCAGTATAAAATTGCTTTGTTGACAAATAAAATCTTATTGATCTGAATGGGAAGGAGAGATATGCGACACAGGAACACACGTAAATCGAACGGAAGACATTAAGTGAAAAACTGAGTAGCTGTGTACCTATTACAACATGGCACTGAAGAAGCTGGACTTATAGCATCATGGTAAATAAGTATACCTTAAACTGTAGTATTGTGCAATTTGTAGTAAGCCATGCTGTTGGGGAGCCATTATGAGGTGGAGGTGTCCTGGTGGCAAGTTGCCGCCTCACAATCCATTTATAACACCGTTTTCGTCTCCTATCGGCTGAAGTGAGCAGACCCTTAAAAGGTAGCGAGAATTTTACCGGGTGCTAATTCCCCAAAAGGCTTTAGGCAGTTATTGGTGGAGATGGATGAGCGGCGGTCGTGCACTTGAGGTCATTGTAGAGAAGTTCACTAAATGCTTTTATTACTTAATTCATAGTGTTAGTTGGATCACAGACAAGGTGAACGATCCAATATTACATGGCTTTAACCGGTTGTTAAAAAATATTTGATTATTGGAGCGGGCTGGCAGCAGCCACAGTGAACGGACACATATATGGCGGCCGAAGACAACTGCGGTAGCGAGTGTAATCGTTTGTTCACTGAATTAGCTGTGGTCTCAATAACTTGGTTCACTGCTCAGAATATTTATGAAAAACTGCTATTAAGCACTGAATGTGGGTGTTGGCTAATTACTCATGTGACAGATTGTGAAGCCATTCGGTGTAGTATCGTGATGTGGCAAGACTTACAGCGTGGAATAAAATTAAGGAATTCCTAAAATAATATTAAGTGTTCTTTACTGTAAAGTGGATTCTCACATTCCTATGACCTTAACCTAGCGGCAACATTTCATAGTTTCCTTGCGTTATCTTCTGCACCGAATGTGGCATTGCCATCCTTGCAGCACGCTAGTGAGAACCAGAAACAATTCGAGATCTACCAAACGTTGAACATTTCGGATTACAGCCCTCACGACGATGAGCCTGTACCAACTGCTGAGCAGGCCACGTCACTCCTGACAAACATGAGGTACTGTGGATTGTTGTAAAATGTTGTCAGCATTACAGATTAAACAGCTGCAAGGGTAAATATCACAGTGCCCGCCTCGTCAGATCACAACATTAGGCATTCTTTCTTCCTAGGTTAAATCCTGATTGCTTCGGTACGCCTCGTCTGACCTGAGGTTGTCCCTCCAACTTTTCCTCGGACGGCCAACATTTCTTTTACCAGCTGGTGATTTATTTCTTAAGATTTTCATAATCTTCTTTTCAACCATCTTGTCTATGTTTTCGTTCCATTCGTGCTTCCACTTATGTCGTTAATGGAGTCCACTCTACATTGTTTTCTAATACCTTCACTTCAGTGTCCACTCAGTGTCTTGTAATTTTCGAAAGTCTCTTTGTTTTTAATGTTACCGATCTTGTTCACCTCTTTATGATATAACTGGTGTCACTATTGTTTTGTATATTCTTGCCTTTGCATCTTTCCCTATATACGAGATTTTCCAAACAGTATCACTTAAAATCGCTGCCACTTTGTTAGCATTTATAACAGATGCCGCAGTCAGTGCCTACTAATATTTTGTTCCTAGCCCTCTCCGTGAGAAACGTCATATACATTCAAACAACATTACATTTAATAGCGATGTTCCAGTTTTTACCCTTTTATGCTGTGTATGTCTGTTTATCTGGAAGGAGAGAATGTATTAACCCTGAACAAAGGTCACCCTGAGGCTATGGTGAAGAAAAGTAAACATTGAGAGAAAATACATACGGGTGAGGGAAATTTTTATGTGCTCGAAGGAGTGAAAATCGACGTACATCCTCACGTTGGATATATGAAGAGCAGGCTACCACGTGGGAGGCAGCTTTGCTGTACTGCCAGCCATTGCTTGCAGACGGCAGAGGGCGTGGTCTCTACACTGCGTGTGTGTGTGTGTGTGTGTGTGTGTGTGTGTGTGTTTGTGTGCGTGCGTGAGTGGAGGCGTGTGTCACGACGTAGTCACGCAGCTGCTGGCGTTCTTTCGTATGACGTCAGAGGCGGAAGTCTGTGGTCTCTCTCGTTCCCAGCGGCATACGTATGTGTTTATTCTGCAGGACCACCTCCGGCAACAGCATGTGCTATTTTTACAGCCGAGTAATCCGACCCAATTCTATGACAATTCAGCACACCGATGTCGCTCGTAGGAAGAGCTCACATTCTTCTACGCGCTTTTACGAGGTTCACGAAACCAGTATGGTGAGAAGGGAGAGCCAGGATAAAAAATGGACAGGGATTTAATCTAGTGTTCCTTATACTGAAATTACGAAGCTTCACATAGACTGAAGAGAAAAATTATTATCTCTGTGACTGAAATCTCAGAGGTGGGTTAAACGTCCTTACAAATTCCGCGTGTCACATCCTGCAGGAGTGTAAATTATGTGTGTATACTAGAATAACTTAGTATAGAATTTACAGAATACCGATTAGAATTTCTTTTCACAAAGGAACCAACGCATTAATAATACACAGCAAAGATTGTGGAAGATATGTAAATACACAACATAGTACAGTTCCGATCTGCTGCGAGAAACTTCTGTACAGAATAGGAAGGCACCATAAAGGAACCTTTCACTCAACTGTGAAGACAGTGTTTGTATCTCTTTTTTTCAGTTCTGCTGCAGGCCTATTAAAACTAAAACCTGCGGAATAATACACACATTACTGTATAATTCACAAGGAACTGTTATCCGAGAGTGATTTGTTTGATTCTGTCCATCGATTGTTTAGATATTCAAGGTTTGAAGGTTAGGACCATAAGCTCCGTCCTGCCAGGGATTATACATATTTTACGTCACATCCATTACGGTGAGTTTCATCTAAAGTAAAACCCAAAATTTAGAGACTACTCTGAGGTAAAAAGTGCAAGGAAGAACAGAATTTATTATGGTACCGCTTTCCTAGAGAGGCATGCAATCCAAAACATACAATCTTCAAGAGTAATTAACACTTCACTAGAGCCAGCAATGCTTGTGCCTAAGAAGCAGCAATCATAGAAGGAGTAGCAAAGATGATTTAACTGGCCATCATTTACAGAAGAGAATCATTCAACGAGACGGAAGTGCAACCCTTCCCCAAATTGCTGCATATTTCAATGCCGGCTATCAGTGTCAGCGTGCGAACCATGCAACGAAACATCATCGATAAGGGCTTTCGGAGCCGAAGGACCACTAGTGTAAGCTTGATGTCAATTGATTTTTTACATGTTTAAGGTAGCAAGATTAGGGCCATAAGCTTCCTCCAGCCAGATATTCTACATATTTTACATTACATTCATTACGTTAAGTTACTTTAAAGTACAACCGAAAATTTGGAACCTGCAATGACGTAAATAGTGCAAGAAAAAACAGACTTTATTACGGTACCGCTTTCCCAGAGAGGCTTGCAAACCAAAACATATAATCTTCAATAGTAATTAACACTTCACTCGGAGCCAGCAATGCTTGTGTCGAGAAGCAGGAATCATGGAAGGAGTACCAAAAATCCTTTAATTGAACGTCATTTACCTATATATTTTACACAGAAGAACCAAAGAAACTGGTACACCTGCCAAGTACCATGTACCGCCACGCGAGCACGCAGAAGTGCCGCAAGACGACGTGGTATGGACTAGACCAATGTCTAAAGTAGTGCTGGGAGGGAACTGATACCATGAATATTGCAGCGCTGTCCATAATCCGTAAGAGTACGAGGGAGTGGAGATCTCTTCTGAACAGCACGTTGCAAGCCATCCCAGATCTGCTCAATAACGTTCATGTATGGGGAGTTTGGTGGCCAGCGAAAGTGTTTAAACTCAGAAGAGTGTTACTGGAGCCACTCTGTAACAATTCTGGACGTTTGTGGTGTCGCATTGTCCTGCTGGAATTGAGCAAGTCCGTCATAGTGCACAATGGACATGGTGATCAGACAGGATGCTTATGTACGTGCCACCTGTCAGAGTCGTAACTAGACGTATCAGGGGTTGCATATCACTCGGATTGTACACGCCCCACACCATTACAGAGCCTCCACCAGCCTAAACAGTCCCCTGCTGACATGCAGGACCTTTGGATTTATGAGGTTGTGTCCATACCCGTACAAGTCGTAAGGGGTCGGTAGGCCCTTACTATAACTTTGCACTCAGCACAGGTCGACAGGGAGAACAATTGATTGTGACGTGTTGCGAGAGCGAGTGTCGAGATGCGCCAGAGTGGTTGGCGGGAATGGTGTGTGTGTGTGTGTGGAGGTCATTATTGGAATACAGGGTTTTTTCTAACCGAGAAGGGTGTCACCATCGCAGTGGTTAGACCCCTAAGTAATGAATAAATACCGGGAAAGTGATGAAGTATCTTTATAAAAGTGATCAGTGACGTTACTAGTGCCGATAATTAGTTTCGCGTCTACCGCGCCGGCCTAACCTTGAATTGCAGTGTTGGATGCAGTGATGGATTAGCGAGTGACGATAATGGCAAATGAAGAAAGCCTGTGCTGAGATTAGCCGTAATTAGATATGTATGACGAAGGCAGTGGCTGTCTCCTTTTTGTGTTTTGAGAAGAATATAAGTTCGTAACTGTGTTGTTGTATTATAGTATTGAACAGGACGAACTGGAAAGTAACAAATTCCGTAGCAGCCAATTCCGATTACCAGCCGCATTAGGTTCACGGTCATGTTAATAATAAATATTGGGCTGCTATTCGATCAGATAAGGTAGGGATAAAAACGGAGGTGTTACAAAGTCCATCCAGAGGATACAATTTAAAACGAGACTCGTCCGATCAGGCAACATGTTTCCTGTCATGAACAGTCCAATGTCGTAGATGACTAGTTACGTAAACTGTCATCCGTCGTTAATAGTTTAGCTCCTATACTTGTCGTACAATTAATTCTTAGTCTGTATGAATTCGTTTTGGACATTATGTTGTGGCGATACAACATAGACAGCGGATGCTGCAGTCCTTTGCTGTCCTGTGACAACATTACGTACAGTACTCAGAAAGTTTCCGCTGAAAAACACTTTTACCACCGGAAGACAGTCATCTCCTCAGAGGCAATCTGATTGTAGAAACTGGCGAGCAAGCAGACCGCAGCGGGCGCGCCGTGCCTCGGCGACTTCGTCCCCGGCGCCGTGGCCGCGCCTCCTCCTGGCAGGCAAATGTAATTTTTCGCTATCAGACCGGCGGCGCGGAGAGAAGAGGTGGCCTTTAGCGCATTCCGGCCGCGGGTCGCTGCCTCTGCCACCGCCGAGGATCTGAAATTTGGGCGCTGGCCGGGAAATTGGATTCCCCGCTCGCCGCCGCGCCGACACCGACCCAGGGCGACTTGCCGGTCGACCTGAGATGAGAAAGCGTCGCCGCTTCCCGCGCCCTCCACACTACTTACCACCTGACGTAATTGCGCTGTTACTAAACCTCACTTCATTTTCGACGGCACCGGTACTTATAAACAGGAAGGAGGCATAATTTACATCTACATCTAGTGTCCGCAAGCCATCCTGTGGTTTTTAGCGGCGGGTGAAATGTGAAACACTGATGCTTAAGCCCTCTCCTGTTCCAGTCGCGAACGATGCGTCGAAGGAGCAGCTGCCGATAAGCCTGCGTCCGAGCTCGAATATGAGATGTTCGTATAAGATGTGAATTGCTCACAAACAATAGAATAGTCCATTCCAACGATTAGTTCCTTATTTCAAAAGGCCTTAGAATGTACTACTTATATGTGTAATTTCTACTCTTAGGTTTACTAGCGACTGTATGTACAGGTCTTTATTCGTGTCCTGTCTCAGCTTCGCGTACTTTGTCACACGCACAAAATTAAAAATCAATGTTCAAGAATAAATCATGTCACTCAACGAGGTTTTGAAATTATATGAAGCGCATGGCATCCAGCATAATCTTCGACAATATTGCACGAAAATTACATTAAAAAATACACTGTTACTCTTAGGCATTAGGCCGCGTTGTACTGTAAAGGACTATAACTATAAAGGCTTACACTCGAAAAATATAATATTACCGCCTTCAGCTGCTGGAAAAATACTTCATTTAAAGAGCCTGTTTCATTTGTCTGACCATTGTATACTAAATAAAATTTTATTTTGTCAGGTATACAGGATCTTATGATCGCCAGACGACTGAAGCTGGTTGTTTAAATAAAGTGTTTCACCAGCAGCTCAAGGCGGTAATATGATATTTTTCAATTTATTATTTAAGGGTACCACCTCTTGAAAATATATTGAAAACCCTAAAGGTTGATGGATTTAATCAGTTCTACAAATTGACGGGAAGTAGTGTCTACTAATCAATATCCGATTCTTTAAAGAATCGAACCCATGTATCAAATACCTTCACATATTCGATTACATTAGAAACTGGTGAATTTACTAAATAAGTGACTTTAAGCATGTAAAATAGAAGACGTTTAGGAAAGGTCTGAAGTGGTGCTTAAAGTTTGTTGCAAGTCGCTAAGTCCTCCCATTATGAAGCACTGGACAAAAGTTATCTCCCTAATTCATGCTCCATTCTAAGCCAAACCTGTCTTGTCACTCATATAAATGTTTATGTCATATTCCCTGAGCTATGTGACGTACAATGGTGTAATTTTGCCTGCACATTCGATAGTATACTGAGTTGCGAATAGAGTCTGACGCTAGAGATAACTGCATGAACACCGAAAATGTAGTAAACAATAAAATCATTTCCGCTCATTATTTTTCTGGGGAGTGCAAGCGACAAAGAGTTTCGTAACGGTTTTAAATTACGTATGAAGTACAGGGCGATTATAATTAAAGCTAAACTTTCAAACCACTGTGGAAATAACATGACTGGTCAGAATGACGCTAAATTGCAACGGAATGTTATCGCAGAAGGAGGAACACGTATGGCAGGAGAACAATAAATAGTTACAAAATGTAGCAATACATGGCGCGGTAAACGTGTTCAATATGCTGTCCACCGTTTCCTGCTACAAGCTAAAATCGAAAAACAGCATGTTCCACAACTGATCGATGTGTTTTCAGGGTCACGTTCAGAATGCGCTGCGCAATTTGTACCTTCAATGCAGCTAAGTTTTCAGTCGGAACACTGAACACAACATGTTCCAGATAGCCCCACAGCCAGAAGTCACACGGATTAAGATCGGGTGATTGTGACGGCTAGGCTGTAGGGAAATGGCGTCTGATAATTCTAGTAATTCCGAAATGGCGCTTCAGCAACTACTTATCTGGATTTGCAATGTGCGGAGGTGTGCCACCTTGCATAGAAATGATCCCATCCACACCTCCACGCTGTTAGAGAGCTGGAATGACATGCTTGCGCAAAAGACACTGATAGCACTTACCAGTGACAGTACAGGTAATATGACCGCAAGCAGATGTCTCTTCGAAAAAATAGACCCCTATGACAATGATGCCGAAAACACAGTGACCTTTTTAGGGCAAAGTGATACTGGTTGATCTTCGTGCGGATTTTCCGTTGCCCATATTCGAGAGTTCTGTGTATTGACATATCTTGTCAGATGGAAGTCGACTTCACCTGTTCACAAAATCTTCCACGGCCAATCACTATCCACTTCCATGGAAGCAAGAAATTCTAAAGCAAAGGTATCTCTTGTTGACGGGTCAACAGGAAGCAACTTGTGCACGTAGGTAATTTTGAATGGATAGCAAAGAAGGATGCTTCGTGGGACTTTACGCACCGTGCTCACGGGTATGTACCATTTTCGGGCAATTCTCCATGTGTTACATGTTTGCACACCATCACTCATCTCCTCCTGCATTGCTGTGGCCACTGCTTCCACTGACGTCGAATCACTACCAGATCACACACAACAAGAACACGTCTTTTCGAATTTCCGAATCATTTTCTCCAGACCCACGCAGTCATCGGACCAACGCCTTTTTAAGACACTTCAGTGCCCGAAGCTTCTGTAGAGAGACGTGTGCACAGTCATCACTCTTGTAATACACCTTTACAAGGAAAGTGCGGTCCTGCATTGAGACTGTCATGGCGAACGCCGCAGACGTGAAAGGAGCTAAAACCGTTCTTTTTCTTTTCCTTTACTGTGATTTCATGCGTCAGCTGAGGCGGGCCGCCAGAGACCTACATACGCCGCTCTTCGGCCAAAAGACAACACATAAATACACGGAAGGCATAGAAAACATAAAAAACATGGTAAACGCAAGATGAACACTGCACAAGATATCAGAAGTCGTTCAACGGAAGACACTGTCATGAAGGATGGCACCAGTTGCCAACAGATGAAGACGTTCAGGTGGGGGCACGAACGTAGTAGAAAACACTGACAAAGACACTGTACACAAACGGAGAGACACTGATGCACGGAAGACATAGGCGATGATCATCGGCGACGCACTCACAATGACGAAGGTGGCAGACCCTTCCTCCAGGTCAAAGGGAGAGGTAGCAGGGCAGGAAGCATGGTGGAGCGAGTTGGAAGGGTGGGTGGAGCGAGTTGGAAGGGAGAGTGGGGGGAGGAGAGAGGGGCGGTTGGAAGCCCAGAGAGAGGGGTGGAAGCAGGACACGTGGGAGAGAGGAGGGAGGGAAAAGGAAGGTGAAGAGGGAGAGAGGGAGCCCTGGGGAAAAAAGGTAGGAACAGGTGGGGAGAGTCAGAGCTGGTAGGAGGGGTAGATGGACGGGACAAGGACATCATCAGAGTGGGGCAGTTGGCGGAAGCCACCTTGGGAAAGGGTGTGGAGGGTGTGTAGATGGAGAGCAGGTGGGATGCAAGAATACAAGTGCGGCAGTGGGTGTGCCTTGGCTTGGATTGTCTGGAGCTGGTGATTCCAGGAAAGATGACAGTCAAAGGTGACAGCAGGGTACTTGAGGGTTGGGGTGAGGAGAATGGGACGGCCATAGATGGTGATATAAAAATCAAGGAGGCAGAAGGAAGTGGTGGTTTTGCTTACAATGACTGCCTGGGTTTTGGAAGGATTGACCTTGAGCAGCCACTGGTTACACCAAGTGGCAAATTGGTCAACATGGGATTGGAGAAGGTGCTGGGAGCGTTGCAGGTTGGTGGTGAGGGCAAGGAAGGCAGTGTCATTGGCATACTTGAGAAGGTGGATGGGGGTGAAGTTGGTGGCATGTCCACCATATATAGAAGGTAGAGAATAGGGGAGAGGATGGAACCTTGGTGCTTACCAGCAGAGGGGTAGAATGTGTAGGAATTCGTTTTATGGATGATGACATGGTAATGACGGTGGAAAAGAAAGGAGGCGATCAGATGGATGTAGTTAATAGGAAGGGCGAAGGTTTGGAACATGAAGAGGAGACCAGAATGCCATACACGGTCACAGGCTCGTTCAAGGTCGAGGGATTGGAAGATGGTGGAGTGACGGGAGTTGAGTTGTTTGGAGAGTAGGTGAGTGAGATGAAGGAGAAGGTCATTGGCAGAGAAGGATGGCCGAAAGCCACATTGGGTAGCGGGAAGGAGGCGCTGCTGGTGGAGATTCTGGTGGATGGGTTAGGTAAGGATGGATTCCAGTTTCTTGCTGAAGACTGAGGTAAGGCTGACAGGACAGTAGGAGGAGACAGGGGATGGCTGTTTGTTGGATTTGAGGAACATCAGGTTCCAGGAGGTTTTCCACAGGTTGGGGTAGAAGCCGATGGACAAGACCACATTATAAAGTCTGGCCAGGATGGAGAGGAAGGAGGTGAGAGCTTCACAGAGATGATGACAGGTAACACCGTCATGACTGGGAGCAGTGTTGCATTTTGTGCGGAGTGTAGAGAAGATATCTTGACTAGTCATTGGGGCATTGAGTTTGGTGTGTGTAATGTTGCCCAAGTACTGGAAGCCAGGAGTGAATGGATTGGCAGAGGTGACAGTTCGATCATGGCCATCATGGAAGAGGGAATAATCGAACTGGGGATCGTCTGGGAGGGTAAAGACATCGGAGAGGTAAGAAGCAAAGTGGTTGGCCTTACTAAGGTTATCAGGAAAGAGGTGGTCATCATGAAGGAGAGGGTAGTAGGGGATGGGGGGTTAGATCCAGTAAGATAGCGGAAGGCTGACCAGTACTTAGACAAGTTGATACATAGGGTAGCATTAAGATGGGTGCATGTCTGTCGCCAGCTCCAGTTTTTCTTGGCCACGAGCAAGTTTCAGATGTGTCGTTGGAGCTGCCGGTAGTGTCATAGTGTATCCCAGTCACACTTGTGAAGGAAGGCACAGTGGAGAAGGCAGGATTCAAACAGGAGGAGGAGAGGCTTTGGGGGTAAAGTGTGGGTGGATGGCGATGGTCGGGATGTGGGCATCTATGACCTCAGACAAGGTCTGCTGGAGAAAGGAGGCAGTACGGGTAATGTCACCTGATTGGTGGTAGACGAGGGGTGGCTATCGATCTGGGTAGAGAGGGTATCCCAGTCGCATTCTAGTCGGCATGGGCATAGTCATGGAGATGTTTCAGGGGAGGGTCAATGCGACGGTCAGGGCAGGGGTGACGACCGCCTCATGTGGTGAGGAGGACAGGGAGATGGTCACTGCGAATAGGGTCAAGGACATTCACCGTCAGGTGGCCAAGTAGGTTAGGGGAGGCTAGGACGACTTCGGGAGTGGTATTGGATTTGGAGTGGGTGTGTTGGAGAATGGGAACGAGGTCACTGTGGAGGGTGGAGAGGAACTGATGCCACCACCATAGCTGGGTGGTGGAACGACTATGGATGTTGAGGGTGGCAGCAATCATGTAAGAGGTGAAGGTATGGTCGATGTGGGAAAGGAAGTCGAAAGGAATAGGGGCAGAGGGGCAGACATAGATGGTGGCTCAGGTAATGGTAAGGCCGGGGAAGAAGAGACTGAGCATCAAGTGTTCTCTGGGGTCACGAAGAAGGGGTTGGAGCCAATCAGGGATCTGGTGGTAGTGGCCGATAGCTACTCTACCACGCGTTGTCAGGAGGGGATTATCGGAGCAGTGAAGGAGGTAAGACGACATGTGTGCGAGATGTTGGGGCTGGAGAAAGGTTTTGTTCAGGAGGAAGGCATCCACGTGGTGGGTTGTGAGGGTATACATACAGATGTTCTTGTTAGCGGGAAGAGAGCGGATGTGTTGAACAAGATACGTTGCTGTTGTGCGTTGGTGGGGTTCAAACGAGAGAGTCAAGATGCGAGAAGGTAAAGTGGGCTAGGTTATGGGAGTAGGTGGTGAAGGTGGTGAGGTGAAGGAATGGGCAGCTAGGGAGATCTGTTGGAGGGTATGGGGCGCTGAAAGGGGTGGATATTCTGAGGGACAATGGAGATGAATCTAATGATGTCCCCAGCTGTGGGGAGGTGGCGATGGGTGTTGCCAGGAGGGGTGGGATCATCAATGGGATGGACGAGGACAGTGAGTTAGGGAGGGATGGGAGGGGGCCAGTCCTTCCTTATATTTTTGGGAGTAGGTGGGGTAAGGAAGGCTACAGCTGTTGTAGGTGGGGGGTGGGATTCGAGGTTAGGACACTGCTGGAGGAAATGTGCCTGTTCACAGTGAGGGCAGATAGGGACCTTGCGACACGCAGATGTATGGTGAGCATTGTACTGGAGGCACCACTGGCAGTGAACAGACTGGGGATAGGGGGGAGGGGATGGGAAGGGACGACTCTGTAGTGACATTTAACCAACAGGGCGCCCTTTTTGAAGAGACAGTCAATGGAGGGGGCGGATTCTGAGAAGACCCGCATGAGGAAGGTAGGGCCGGTGGAATTATGGATGCATCAGTCCACACGGATTTCAAGGTGGGGATGGGCATTAAGCTCCGCCAACACCTCCTCCTTCATGACCACAAGGCTAAGCCAAGTGATCATGGCAGTGAGGGTCAGCGGGTGGCGCGGGGGTTGCTGTTGGCGAGAGGAGGGGGAGGATGGAGCAGGGTGAGGCAGGCATTCGGGCCAAAGTGGATACAGGGGATTCTGGCCAGGATATCAGTATCGAGGGTGGGGCTGGTAGAGGAGATAAGGACAGTCCCGCTATGGGGGCTAAGGATGGAGGGGCACTAGGGTAATACTTGCAGAGAAGCATGGTAAGGTTACGGGCTTCCAGGAGGGATGGGTCAGGATTGGATAGGACATACCGGTAGGCAGAGGTAGGGAAGGAGGCTGAGGGAAGAGAAGGGAAGGAGGTGATGGGAGGCTTAATGTACATGGCGTCAGGGGGTGGGTGAGGAGGGAGAGGCTGCGACTTTTAAGGGTTGACAGAGGCAGGGGCTGCGCTAGGGCGCTTAACTGCAGCAGAGGGGTGCGATGAGGTTTGGGAGATGGGAGTGACTGGGAGATGGTAGGAGGAGGCAGGTCCCAGTGATGGTGAGATGGAGGCGTGTGTAGTGGCCCATGAAGCGACCACCCTGGCGGGGGCCAGAGAAGCTGACGTAGTGGTGGGACAGCGGGAGAAGTGGAGGGAAGGGATCAGCAGAGGGCAAAGAGGTTTGCTGAGCTGGAGCAGGAGCGGGAGTAGGAGCAGGAGACGGGGCAAGAAAGGGTGTAGGGATCGTAAGGGTGAGTAGGGGGGGATGTATTGGGGAGGGGGCGATTGCGCACACCAAGTATTGGTGGTGGTGGCGGCCAATGGGCATGTTAGACTATTGCAGTTGTGGTGGCAGTAGTTGTGGGGGTAGTCATGGTGAGGGATTACCAGTGGAAAAAACAGCACAGGAGAACCAGAACAATAAGGGACAATGACAGAGATGAAACACACATGAAGCTGAGGAGGGCTGCTGGGCTGCTGGAACTGGCGAGGGTTGCTGGTGTAGCGAGGCATGGGTGGAACGGCTGGAACGGCTGGAATAGCTGGAATGGCTGGAACAGCTAGAATGGCTGGGCCGCTGCTGGAACTGGCGAGGGCCACTGGCATAACTGGACCCGGTTGGCATGGCTGGCATGGCTGGAAAATAGCGGGCGTGGCTGGAAACCGGCTGAGCTGCTGCCGTCACCAGAGCTCGAAGCTGGACCTGGCACTGGCGTCACTGCTGGGCTGCTGGATGCGACGACGGCTGCTGCACCTGCGACAACGCCTAGCACTTCAACGATTGTGGGTAAACAATCCTTGAAGGGCTAAACTCTATCGAGTTCAACCGAAGATGGAAAAACTGTGTACCTAGCGTGTTTATACCAACTGCAAAGTTTCGTGCGCATGACCCGTGTTTTAATTTACATATTGTGATACATACAGCGCCATCTATTGACCAATTTTCACGCTGTTTTTCTTCTGCCACACGTTTCCCCCCTTCTACGACAATATTTCGTTGCAATTCGACGTTATTCTCACCAGTGGTTTTTATTTATACAGCGTTTTCAAAGTTTAGCTTTAATTATAATTGCCTTGTATGTTGGGATGACTATGTGCTTGCATTCACTACTGCTTCAAGGATGAAGTCCGGAGATTTGCTCGCCATTAGTTGCGCTACCTCAAAACATACATGCTGTAATACTTTCGTTGTTGTACTAAACATTGAAGATAAGATTATACCTCTCAGTGAGTGTATTACTACCAGCATTTTAATTTTTTGAAAATGGTCAGTAACTTCGCGCAACAATGAAAATAAAATTTTTGTTGCCGTGGGAAACAGTAGACAGGCAACTTGCAAGTAGTACAGATTTCCGAGATAGTGGTAGAATAATAAGCTGAGTTGACGAAAGTATTGGGATAGCGATATCAACAAACACAGATGACGAATGTACCACGTACGCAAATTATAAAGAGCCTTGCATTGGGCAGTTTGCGCTTGTGCTCAGGCAAATCAACATGCTTGTGGCACCACGACAGAATTAACAGACTTGGAAGGCGGAATGATGGTGGGAACTAGGCTCATGGGACATTCTGTTTCGGAAATAGTTAGGAAATTCAGTATACCGTGATCCACAGTGTCAAGTGCGCGAGAAAAAAGAAATTTCAGACATACCTCTCACCACGGACAACGCAGTGGCTGACAGACTTCACTTAAGCGACTTACATACAGTAGCGGTGGTCGCGTAGAGCAGTCAGTGCTAATATACAAGCAACACTGCATGAAATAGCCGCAGAAATCGAACGTACGACGAACGTATCAACTAGGATAATGCGGTGAAATTTGACATTAATCGGCTGTAGCAGCTAATGACCGATGCGACATCGCCTGCAGCACCTCTCCTGGGCTCGCGACCGTATTGGTTGGCCTCTGGACCACTAGAAAACAGTGGCTTGGACTGGTGATTCCTGATTTTAGTTAGTAAATTCTGATGGTGGGGTTCAAATGTGGCACAGACCGTACGAAGTCATGGATACAAGATGTGAACATGGGACTGTGAAAGCTGGTGGTGGCACCATAATGGTGCACAACACCAGTCTCCAAGTGGAGAAAATCTACGACGCATCCGGGAACCGAACCTGGACCTGTTGCATAGCAGTCAGACGCGCCGACCAACCTGCTAATGGGGCGGACTTCGCAATTGGTTTGAAGAACGTTCGAGCGAATGATTTAGCACCCAGATCGCTCGACATGGATCCTATCAAATATTTATGGCCCATAAGCGAGAGGTCACTTAGTGTACAAAATCCTTCACTTTCAACACTTTTCGCAATTATGAACAGATAGAATGGCAGATAGTTCATTATTTCTTCAGGAGACTTCCAACGAAATGTTGAGTCCTTTTCGCTTCGAGTTATTACACAATACCGGACAAAAGGAGGCCCAACAAGGTATTAGAAGCTACCCCATGACTTTTGTCACCTCAGTGAATGTATCTTTTCGGAGGGTAAGCTCTAGTTTGGAGGGTGGGCGATTAGAGCGCGGCTTAGGACGCTTTGAAGGCACCCACTTGGGAATTGGCTGCTCTCCCTCAGACGAGTACTGCGTATTCGAGGATGAGTCAGAGCAGTATCAGGTGTTTGTGGTGCATAGAACAGAGGTTTATCAGCATCTGTATATACTCAGCGCTGAATTTCAACCACCCCTTCGCGAGACATTTTTTGAGTGCGGTCATGGTACCTGGAGTCATTACACAGCTGTATGCACATTCGTGTAAACGCCGCCAGTCAGCTAGTACACCAGGATCTTATCCTTATGGAATTCCAGCAATGATGATCAGAAATGTAGATATTCCACCTTCAGTGGGTGTGTGGTATGATTCTGCTCTCCGCACACGAGTTTAACGTACGTACTTGTGGCACTGTACGCCTTGCACATTGTTTTTCTGCAGGTGACCCTCTTGTCTCGTCCGTCCAAGACTTCTTAATAGGTCCAGACGAATTGCACCGCCATACCCCAGCGTCTCAGCCGCGAAGTGAAGCTCTTCTCCGATGCAGAGCAGCTGTAGTGGGTTTTCGTGCTTCTTATTTAGGGCAAACTGTTCATGCGAAAGCGAGACGCACAGCGAAGGCTTTCCAAGAGAAGCACGATATAACTGTCTTCAAGATATATGTATAGAGTAAGTGGGAGCATAACGGCTACCGCAGGCTCTACGGCCATTAATATATGCAACAACTATATACAGTGTCTCTCCACAGGGGAGTGTTATGGGACCATTGCTTTTCACAATATATATAAATGACCTAGTAGATAGTGTCGGAAGTTCCATGCGGCTTTTCGCGGATGATGCTGTAGTATACAGAGAAGTTGCAGCATTAGAAAATTGCAGCGAAATGCAGGAATATCTGCAGCGGATAGGCACTTGGTGCAGGGAGGGGCAACTGACCCTTAACATAGACAAATGTAATGTATTTCGAATGCATAGAAAGAAGGATCCTTTATTGTATGATTATATGATAGCGGAACACACACTGGTAGCAGTTACTTCTAAAAATAACTGGGAATATGCGTACGGGACGATTTGAAGTAGGTCGGCCGTGGTGGCCGAGCGGTTCTAGGCGCTACAGTCAGGAACCGCGCGACCGCTACGGTCGCAGGTTCGAATACTGCCTCGAGCATGGATGTGTGTGACGTCCTTAGGTTAGTTAGTTTTAAGTAGTTCTAAGTTCTAGGGACTGATGACCTCAGCAGTTAAGTCCCATAGCGCTCAGAGCCATTTGAACCATTTGATTTGAAGTGGAATGATCATATAAAATTAATTGTTGGTAAGGTGGGTGCCAGTTGGAGATTCATTGAGAGAGTCCTTAGAAAATGTAGTCCATCAACAAAAGAGGTGGCTTAGAAACACTCGTTCGACCTATACTTGAGTATTACTCATCAGTGTGGGATCCGTACCAGGTCGGGTTGACAGAGGAGACAGAGAAGATCCAAAGAAGAGCGGCGCGTTTCGTCACAGGGTTATTTGGTAAGCGTGACAGCCTTACCTAGATTTTTAGCAAACTCAAGTGGCAGACTCTGCAAGAGAGGCGCTCTGCATCGCGGTGCAGCTTGCTGTCCAGGTCTCGAGAGGGTGCGTTTCTGGATGAGGTATCGGATATATTACTTCCCAGTACTTATACCTCCCGAGGAGATCACGAATGTAAAATTAGCGAAATTCGAGCGCGCAAGGAGGCTTTCCGGCAGTCGTTCTTCCTGCGAACCATACGCGACTGGAACAGGAAAGGGAGGTAATGATAGTGGCACGTAAAGTGCCCTCCGCCACACACCGTTGGGTGGCTTGCGGAGTATAAATGTAGATGTAGATGCAAACCAAGTAATTTGAAGAGGCCATGATACCGTGTTATCTCACAGTCGCCATCGGTCGTTGAGGACGCACATTGAATTGTGCCTTCAGAAAATGGGCACTCACTCTTACTAAAATTACGGCATCCATACATTGAACTCTGAACATCTCTGTCTCCCTAACCGAAATTGTCAGGAATTTGATTTAAATTATTTTAAACAAAATTATTTACAGAAAGGATTGATACAACGACCTAGGGCGATGTCTATACCGATAGGATTCATGCAATTCACTACACCTTCGAAAACCACACGCTATATTTTCATGTTCTCTCGTTCGCTAAGCGCGAACTCTGAGTCCTACAGAAAAAAATGAACAATACCTTTTTGTAGGAAATTTAATGTAATTAAATTTTATACTCTGCTGGAAACCACGATTTTCACTTATTAAAAAAAGCGTTTGAAGGTCACTTTTGATCATTTTTCTTGAATAATTCGAAAACTAGGGCCTCTAGCGAAAAGTTACCCAAGTACAAAATTTAACTACATTATGATTCCTACAATGTCCTGTTAACGTTTTTTTTTTTATAGGGCTAATAGGTAGCGTGTAGCGAGCGAGAGAGTATGAAAATTTTGATCACAGTGCTACGGGTTGCATAAAACTCATGGGTAGTGGCAGCTCTATTACGTCCTATGTATGAGCAAAAATTGCACAACAGTACACAACACTTTTCCTCACTTAATGATTTTCACAGTCCTTAACAATAATGAGAAAAAACACGTGAATAAACCATACAGTTACGTGAAAATATTTCTTTATGCAAGCATTTATGAAGCTAAATCTATGAAAAACTAGTTCTTCGCTTCCCTGATAGTAATAAAAGATACGCATTCCACTATTTCTTGAAATTCAACCACTAAGGGGTTGGAATAGGGGGTGAAATGTTTTATGAAAACATTTAACAATCAAATCATTTTTAAAGCTAAGTCACTGGAAACTGACTTTTCGGTTGGAAATGAGAAAACGCGTGCTTCACTGTTATTTGGAATGTGAAGGGTATGAAATAGTGGATGAAAGACTTTTTGTAAATATGTCGCTATTAAGGCAATTTTGAAGCACGGACTACGAAAATTGATATTTGGTTTCTCAGCCAGAAAAAAAAATAAATTACTTGTTCCAGCATTTTTAGAAATTCAACTCCTAAGGAGGTCAAACAGTAGGCGAAAATTTTTTTAAAAACAAATCTTCATTAAAGAACTACTAACGCATTTTTAAGGCTAAACCTTTGAAAAATTGTATTTCGCTTTTAATACAAAAAAAAAAGAAAAATGTTTCACTGGTTGTCAAAATTCAGCCTCTATGGGACTGAATAAAGGACGAAAATTTTCAACAAATTATTTCGTTAAGTTCAAAAAGTCTTAAGCTATGAAAATTGGTATTCCACTTCTTGATTGGACATAAAGCAGTCTGTCTTAGGGGGATGAAAGTTTCTTGGAAATATCGCCACAAGAACGCAAAAGTCATGATTGACTTGGACTCAAGCTACAAACAATCGCGTTTTGGTCAGAAGTACATTAGGGAAAGACGATGATTCACTGTTCTTAATTAGCTTGAAAAGTGTAGAAGGTATTGCAATTTGTGAACAACATAAGAATTCGATTAAAGGAATAAAAATTTTTGCAAATCGTACAGTCTACGCGAGAGAATGAGCGTGTGCTGAGGTAGTCATCCATTAAATGGAAGTCAGGTTCGAATGCATCCCTGATAAGGTAGACATTGGGAAGCAGTAGAGAGTCACAATAAAGTAGACCGGTGTTTGCACAGCGTTCAAAGATCTGGATGCCTGTACGCCCTTGTAACATTGTGCCTCACCACACTGTAGCATCTGCTCCACCAAGACAGTATTCCTGGTTGCATTATGTGTTCCCACTTCTCGCCATATGAGGATACGTCGAATCATTGATTAGAATGAATCCTCATTCGAGAAGAGTATGCGACCCGACACGCGCTGTTTGACGTGAGTCTCTTGTTGCCTGTTGCACAACGCAGTGTGTTTAAAAAATGACGGCAAAATTTCAGGAATGGATTCCTCATATAACAAGAAGAATTGAAGTCTGGTAAAAATGGGCTCTACAATGCATACCTTCAAAGCCATGAAGACTTTTTGACCTTCGCTACTGTGGGACACGTCTCTTCTATTGAACAAGTGCTCATAGCTCCGAAGGTTTGCATTTCATAGTTCATTTTAATGATACTTTTATTCTTGTTTTGGTGCATAATATCGTCTCCAAAAGTATGTGAACAAAGAACTTGCAGTAAAGAAATTTGTTTCACAGTGTCGAAGATGAAGAGATGCTCCTAGTTTCAAGGTATGCAATTGAGAGCCCATGTTTACTGGACTCTTTTCTTCTTGTTCTGTGAGGAATCCATGCCTAATGTTTAGCAGTCGCATTTTTCGCCTTGTCTAGCTGTAATCTGCTACTGTAGTTGACCAAGATCACCACTTCCTCACACACACACACGTAACTACGCTATGAGTTTTCCGATCATTCTTCCCTATTTAAAGTCATACAAATATTGCCACTGGCTGATAATGTAGTGAATACCGCCACCACTGTGCACCGTAGCTGCTCTCTCATTGACGCACACTGTCTTTTACCATTCTCTCAACAGTCTCGTTTTTCGGGCATAGCCCCATTCGGCGTTATAGTCACGCTGACTTCACATTATGTGACGTCCAGCTTTCTGTGCACGACAGGGAGACTTCTCGCAAACATTTTATAGCAGGTTCATTCACTTTTCACAGAGTTCTTAATTTGTAATGCTAATTCGTGTATCTTGCCTTCTTCAGAGCAGTGTAAGTTGCAGACATACTGGCATTGCCAGGGATTTATTATTACATAAAATATCAAATAGCAGATTAGAATATTTGACTTTGTACTGAAAATTTTTGGAGGAGACGAACGGTAGGAGTTGAAAGGGGGGGGGGGCAGAGAACTGAGGGAGGGGGAGAGATAGAGAGAGAGAGAGAGGAAGGCAGAAAGATGGAGAGAGAGAAAGAGAAACAGATCGTAAGATTCAGAGGCTTTGCTGCGGCAGAGACACGAAAAGTAAGTTGTTCTCGTTGCGAGGAGCGCAGCGGGATACATTACATGTACACAATATGTCAGCTACTAATTTTGAGGCTCCGACACCCATAGAAGGAAGAGTCGTAGCAACTGGCAGTTGTAAGTACCAGAAACATTAGCATTAAAAAGCAATCATCATACTCTGGACGTATGGAACATTAGTTCCGCTGAATTGCTACTTCGCGTCTGAAGAAGTAAAACTATAAGATCTACGCAGCACTTACTTCTAGCTGTGCAAAAGGCTGGCTAATGTTTTGAATAATACAGCTAAAAATATAATTTTTCACGAAATGTAAGTTTAGACTGTGTGACCATTCTCGTAAGTCGTTATTACCTGGTACATGATCCTAATCCATTCTTCTGAATTCTACTTGCAGTCTCTTGAAAGTTGGGTTGGTTTGGGTTGTTTGGGGAAGGAGACCAGACAGCGAGGTCATCAGTCTCATCGGATTAGGGAACAACGGGGAAGGAAGTTGGCCGTGCCCTTTCGAAGGAACCATCCCGGCATTTGCCTGGAGCGATTTAGGGAAATCACGGACAACTCACATCAGGATGGCCGGACGCGGGATTCAACCGTCGTCCTCCGGAATGCGAGTCGAGTGTGCTAGCCTGAAAGTTGGTTTAAATGATTAATGAGCTTTATTAAAGATTTCAGAATGTGTAGCAGTATTTTCCTCAGTTTGTTAGTCGGGATGCTTTCTAAGTAATCAGGACATTAATCACTGTTTGAATAACCTCAAATCTCTAATGACCCACAACTTCCTTCATAATAAACTGAAAACAGTTTACGTTTTGTAGTTAATGTTGACAACAACAGCTGAAATGAATGTATTATGGCTACTTTCAATACCTTACTTTCTGTTTGATTATCTGATCGCTCTTGTGCTTATTATGATGAGTTCTATCGTCTTGGCTGTCGTGTTCCAGTGCAACAATAAGGTTATGTTGCTTTTTTTGAAGCTACTGATATTAAAATGAATGAATATTACGAATAACATTTTGAAATTTAAAAAGGTTTACAAATTAGAATCCAGGGAACCCACAAAGCATCATAATTACCGTGTTGAGTACAGTGGACAATAGTTTACTAATTAGTATATTAATATTATGTAACTAAAATTTAAGAATTTCGGATCTAATGTAACGAAACTTTTCTACCCCGTACGTACGAAATTTACTTCCATGCGGATAGTGACTGATATCATCAGTGCGAATGTTACCAACTGTCATTGAAATTTGATGTACCACATTGGCGTCACATAATCAGCTGCTGGGTGGGAGGACCAGGCCACAATAAGCAAACAGAAATAATAGTTTAAACACCATTCACGATTAAATACTGAACTTCAATAGACATTTATTTTAAAGAAATTAATTTACACGTCAACGATAATGAAATTAATTAAATATTGATTGTAAACTATTAACGAAAAGAAATTTTGAGCAACATTCCTTAGTTAGCCACCTTCAAAGACAGGAATTAATTTACGCATCAATGGTAATAAAATTACTGAAAAATTTGATTGTACGGTGTACAAAAAGAGGTTTTGAACAAGAATCCTTAGGTAAGCGCCTTTGGCGACAGTAACAAACGACGGACACGGTCGCTTTAACTGAAGAACACAACAGCCCTCACAGACTCGGATTGAAAGGTAGTTACAGTCACTACAACGGACTAAAATGTAGGATTGCATTTCATATATAAACAGAGCCCCAATAATAGCTGCCTTTTTTTTTTCAACCAAAGCTAAAAACTTAAAATATTAAACCATGTCACAGAAGGAATATAACGTAAATGTTAAAGAAAAATTTATGATACTAAATTTGGCTGAGTATAAGCGGCCATCACTAAATGAACGCTTGAAATATTCTATGTGTTTAAGGATGGCAATTTATTACAAAGAGTTGAAAAACGGTTTGTGTAAGAGCAAATACCTGCACACAAACACACACACACACACACACAGACACACACACACACACACACACACACACACACACACACACACACACACATTCCCACGGTCAGCTACGCAGTAAAATATTTAATTTATGTTTAATCGGTTAACCACAGTAAAATCAAAAGAAAAACGGTGGTATAACAGCCCAAGAGCTGCAACTCCCGTTTGTGAATGAAACTGCTTCATAAGGCGGGTATTCAACTCCCAGCATATTCAACCCCCAGCAGAAGGCAATATGGTGATTACAGACTGTGATTCAGAATGCAGAGCAGCTTTACAACTTAGAAAACACTTTAGGTTTTGTAAGCAACGAAAGCTACAATCAATCTGCCTCATATGAGAAGCTACGTAATATTTAAGACTACGGTCATCAAAACGAAAGTGCTTTGTTTTCCACAATGGTACAAGAGACTTTGTTTTACTTGTTTCTATTAAGTACAATGAAACCTGAATAGGAACACGTTCAGAGGTTAATTAATTGTGGAATACCAGAAAACGCGCGAATATTACTGTGCCTTGCATTGCATTAATCCCAACTGGCAGTTTCCGCCAGGACACAGAAGCGGAATCAAACACCGTTAAAATTGTGGTGTTTTCTGTAATAGAATGTATAGAGTTTCTACTGCCATGAATTTCAATCACACGTCGGCCAGCATATAAAAACTGCAGCGCCACATTACACAAAATACGAAATTGCTCAGACAACGAAACTGCTCACGAATGATTCGCAGTCTTCCCGGTAACGGCAACTGCATGTAAGTGCATGAAACACAGAGGAAGTACTTCCACCGACCAAGGCCTCACGGTATATCCTAATAATGATGCAGGTATCTCGGTCTAAGATCCAACACGGCTAAACACGCGAAATTCACGCCAGCAGCCACGGCACAACTCGCTCCGGCTCATCGCGTTTGCTCTTCATATTGCTGCTGCTTCCTTCCAAGCGTCTGACCGAGCCGTCCCTGCCCTACTGCAGCTCGACGACTCGGTCACTCGCTTATCGCACTTCCTCCGTACACGTCACGGAGCCTGTGCCTTGTGGCTCACAGCCAAAGATTACAATTCCCGTTGAAACAGGAGATCGATACGAGCCCGTACGGCTCTGTAATGTGAACGCAATTCTGTTTACAAGTGACTGGTCCAAATAAGTATTCTCCATTTGAGGGCTGCCACACGTTTTCCTTCATGTTATTGTTAGTATTTCACTGAAATACGAGGCTTAATCATAATCCTACTTCCAGTTAACTAATCTTAAATAGGCTATTCTTTGGATATCTTTAGTTAAGCCGTCTCTAAAACAGTGTGATAAATTAGCACTTTGGTAATTACCAGTAAACTTTCCAAGATCGTTATGGTTACACGTAATTGCGATAAGCTGAACTAAGATGTTTCCATAATTAGTACGCGCCAAATTGACCAACTGTACTTGGCCAACGATCACTAGTCAAATGACTTCGCAATTGCCGAATAAGGACTGCCATCAGCTGTAGAATGGAATGACGACAGCGAAAATTTATGCCGGACCGAGACTTGAACCCGGACCGTAAGCGGTCGCCTTACCTTTTTTTTCTTCGTTCGATACTGTTAGTTTCGTTTGATCTGGGCGGAAGTCACATGATATCCGTTCAAGTAGATAGCCAGTTTTTCTTTTTATTACAGAGGGCAATCGGTCCTCTGACCGAACACGCTGAGCTACCGTGCCGACTACCATTTGGCTATCCGTGCACGGCTCAGGGTCAAACAAAAACTTCTATATGTCGTCAACCATGCGTGCCTGCATGTCCAAAGGAACCTTACATGGTAATCAGAATAACACAGACACTGCAATATCGCAATCAACGTGTATCTGACGGCAATGAGAACGATTTTACGCGGCATGATGGTATGAGATGTACATTGGATTTCCTATGTTTCTGGTGTAACTCTTTATAGGTCTCGTACACCGTTCCCTCACGAGATGGAAGGTCTGAATGTGGTTCGTTATTAATCTGAATTGGAAGCTGATGGTCATATCTACACCGCTGTCATCCTCAGATATGGTGTCTCGAAGTCGATTCTTATTGGCTGGTATTTTACTGCAAGCTGTTTAGGGTGATTGTCCTCATTTTTACAATCAAGTCAGTAACAAGTGGGCTACATAAAATTTGGAAGCCTCTGAAAGAATGGCCCAGATGAATTTGAACTCAGGATATGTGTTCGTGTACCACCAACAGGGGGTTAACATGGGCTTGCTCTAGACGCTCTTATGGGACGAGGAATAGTGCTGTTGTGTCATCGCCTCATGAACGGGCGGCTGGGGAAGCTTACGGAAAAAAAGTGACAGTATCTCTCTTCGACGTCAAATAGCTGATTGTACGTATGTAAGTGTATTCGAACTGGAGCAGAAGCGTCAATTTGTGGTAAGGGAATCTTTCATCCGTGACATTTCTGCTCGAATCGCAATGCTGCTGTGACCCGAACGTGTGTCTGGAACCAGTGTTCACAAGAGAGGAGCCAACGCAATGAGACAACAGAACGGAATGATTGCCATTTGGCCCTCATACAATTTCGTCCACAGTGATAGCCTCACGAACAGATCCAGTCTTACGATAGAAAATCAAATCGGTAAATGTGTTACCTTAGATAAAAAAATTAATTTAGTGTCTTTTTTGGGCTATGTTCTATTTTGCCTCCAAACCAGGACATTCCAACAAGAAGATCAGCGAAATAACTGTTTAAATGTAATAAATGTTAAGTAAAAGTAGTTTAAGGACTTGGACTTTTCACTGTCTTGCAGAGACCGCCAGGAATGATGCACTGTAAACAGCAATACGGGAGAATTTCGAAGCAGTACAATGGTGCCAGTGTTTACATAGAACACGTATATTGTGAAGTACGGTGTACCAAAACCTATATACGCCAGGCTATACCGCAGTTCATACACAGTTCGTTATTAGTGAAATATGCCTATTTCCTTTGACTATAACTGTCGATTTATTACAGCAGCAGGACAACTAACAGTTTCACTGGTAAAATTAATATTTTGCGCTCGTTTTCTAGGATCAAGACGTCTTGTCTCTTGAGATATTTGCACAATATTGGTGGCTCCGATCTTGTTTAACCTCGCTTGAAGTTCTCCATGTGTTAATTGCTCTATAATTCATATCCATTATTGAACATCTAAAGTTTTGGATTAAATTTGCTACCTCTCCCAGTAAACTTTTCCTACGTTGGACTTCATTCAGATCCTCCAAAGCTTATGCACAACATATTAAACACCGCTAAACTCAATGAAGAATTTTATGTTTGAGATAAGTAGAATATTCCGGTTGTTACGTGACGCAACCATGGGCAAGAGCAACAAAACGTTCTAAATTTAGTACTGGTTTATTCCGTAACTTCTCATCAAAATTTCAGAACTACTTTATTATTGAATCTTTATCTTCAAAAGAAAAAACAATGATTATCATATTTTAACAAAGATCTACTATATTGACCTCTATTACCGAGACGTTAGCACGGCTGGAAAGGAAATTGTGACCTCGATTTCGTGAAGTCCTCTGAGTAATAGTATACGAGCAAAGAAGATACTCGTATTTATGTTATTCCAAAACCAAAGGAAGTGTTAGTTGATGCGTTACGTGTCACACCCAGTATAACAGCACCACAATCCCTTTGTGTTGTGCTGGTAAGGCAAGCATAGTGCGGGATATGTCTGGAACACGACGAAGAAAGAAATCAGAGAAACCAGACGCATTCGCCGGAGTCGTATCGTAGTGTTACGGGGGACTGGATGGTCATTCTGATCTACTGCGCGCCGCTGTGATGGCGCTTTGTGTGACGGCAGTGGAGAGAGAAAGCCAGGCATGCAGACAGTGGGGGCTGCCGTCGACCATTAGCAAGATAGAACCGACATACTGCCCTTACAGCGTGAACAGGACGTCCTGCCTCCACTGGTGGTATTCAGCGCACAGTAAGTGTACTATCATGGTGATCAGCAGCACCGTACCACCAATAAATGTACTACCCTGTGATCACTAGTACTTCTGTGAGATAGACGCATGACGCAGAACAAACTGCACGTCAACCAAAAGTCTGAAACTATATACCGGCGACCGGCGGTGTCATAATAACTGCGTATTCATGTAAAGCAGCAGCGGCTCATAGAAGGATTAAGAGTTTCCATTTTTGAAGTGATGTCGACAATCAACTGGATGCAAGGTTGACAGTATGGAGGTTAATGGTGTTTTGCCATAAAAGCCAATTGCCTTGTGTTATGTCAGATCTACTGGTAAAACGCTTGCATGGAAACCTATAGATTGCGGTATCGAACCAGGTACGACCACAGAATATTTCACTGTGCCTTTAACTTGGCCTTAACCTCTCAGTAACATGGAGATTCGTCAGGAACAACATGCGATGCGGATTTCACATTAAACTTGAAGTTTCCCTCACGCTGGAGTGTTTTAGAGTGTAGATTAGAGGCACACAAGTCACATAAGTGGCATCCTACTGAAACATTTACACCACGTTCTTTAGCCACACGGAATTATTATTATTGATGCGATGAATTGAAAACATACTTATTTTTGTAAACTAATTATTTGTTCAATTGCTTTTAGTGATCCCAAGATGCCGGTGTGGGTTATTCATTTTTATTCCATCTCTGCGAAGTATAAGTGTTCGGACTGTTCCATGAAGTTCCTGACTAACTTGCTCTCCTTTACATCTCACCTCCACATTGCATCGTGTTGTCCTCCTCCAGGCAGGGAGTTGGTGTGGATAGCAATGAACTTTACAGTATTAGTACATGTTCATAAATTCATTATTGTAATTCCGTCACAGTTGAATTTCGAAACTGATAGTGAGAATAATAAAACGCAGCTATGACAATTACAATAAAGAATTTATGTTGTCCAAGTTGCTGGTCCCTTCCTAACTTGATGATGGAAATACATAGTGCATGTTTAGTTGACTCACCTCCAGAGTAATGGTGTTTATGTCGTTTTCTTTATTCTTACCAGAAATATGAAATGTGCTTTGTGTTCAAACGAACAAACTAGGATTATTTTGGGAGACTTACTACATACGGAAGTTAAACCAAAGTTGGTGAAGAGTAAGTCTGTCCATCATTAGCAACAGTTAAGAAACACGTAGCTGGTATTTACATTGACATACACACTCCGCAAGCCCCAGTACGTTCCGTGGCAGAGGGTACCATGTACCACTACTAGCCATTTCCTTCCGTAAATGTAACTACATCCTATGTCTGGAGTGCGGGGCTTCGGCTGGTCGATTTAAGGCCTGCATATATCGAATAACCATCGTGATTTCTAACAGGAGGGTTACTCGATATATGCAAGCCTGAAGATGGTATAATGTAATGCCGAAACTGGTTTCCTAGCAAATAAAACCCAAATAACAGCTGTTGGTACTTAATTATTGGATTTCCTTCCGTGTTCCACTCTCATAAATAGCAAGGGAAAGACGACTTTCTGTATGTCTCCGTACGAGCTCTGATTTCTCGTATATTCGTGGTAATTACGCGAAATGTACGTTGGTGGCAGTGGACTGTTACCTTCGATTTATCAAACCGTTTCTGTCCTATAGTGGTAACACCGGTCACGTCGCTTCAAATCCAACCAGCTGGTTTTCCTTCCATTGGATAGTTTTCTAAGGGGGACTGGAGCTAAACAACAACTGAGTCTGAGCTTTAACTCGGTAGCGCACCCAAAGATGATATAAGGTGATTTTAATAGTCTTCAACCGGCTTAGGGCTCAGACCAAGAAGATGGCATAGGCGCCGGTAGCGGTGTTTGTCAGTGACAGTAACTTAACCGTTTTAAATGGCGGTTTTCTGACGAGAATAACTGCACCAAACAAACAAATGAGCTCTGTAGATATATGTCTCATGTCACCAAGTTTATCAATACACTTGACGTGGGAAGTTGTCGCAAAACCCCTTGGATCTCACCGTTCACCCACTTTTCTGAAGTTGAGATGCAGGGGCGATATGTGGCGCGCTTCGGAAGAA
This sequence comes from Schistocerca serialis cubense, assembly GCF_023864345.2. Lineage (NCBI taxonomy): Eukaryota > Metazoa > Arthropoda > Insecta > Orthoptera > Acrididae > Schistocerca > Schistocerca serialis. The sequence continues at coordinate 972,121,732 of NC_064638.1, forward strand.
AATTGCATAGACTTCAATAGGCCGCAGGTGAAAGTAAAGCAACTACTCAAATATAAGAAGAAATCTACATGGTTAGACTTCGATGAAAAAACAAACAGCCTCGGTTCCAGGATTGTGATTGTTATTTTTTTTACCAATGACACGTTTCGCCTGATTCAGACATCTTCAGAATGGCCGATATTAGATGGTGAAGACACAAGGGGTACCGAACATAGAAAACATCGTCGTCAAATATTCGAAAACATTGAGCGGTGTTCCTGATGAGGCATGTAACGTAGTCCAATGAAAAGAAATCAGGATCAGACCTACATTTCATTCATGCTCGGTATCCCATGTGCCTAACACCATTTAACATCAACCACTCTGATGATTTCTAGATCAGGCGAAACGTATGGTTCGTAAAAAATATAATGATTACCAATCTGCAACCATTTATTCATCGTATATTATTGGCTGCAGTACCATCCTCGCTATAAGTTAGAAAAAGTTTTGGATGAACTTCTGTAATAGCCTTCACAAAGACATATAAATCTCAGCCATCTGACAATGAATGAAGCGCATATGTAAAGCCTGAAACAACAATAGTAGCACACACCTGTTAGTGGATAGCTTTGTGAAACATTCAGCATCAGACTCAGTTGAAAAACCCGTTGATGAAGAAGATGAACAGGGAGACCACTTCCTGAACGAATTCTTATCAACAGAGACCTGCTGTTTGCAAAAAGTAGTGCCCTATGGACTGACAATATACATTACTGCATGCTGTCTTCCTTATCGTAGAGAGGGAGGAATTATCTTTGTAATGTGGAACACAAGAACTGATATCCTCGAATGGACGACATAATGAAAGGCTAGGAAAACACGGTAAACCACCTATTGAAGCAACCTCGTATAGGCTAACAACGCTCCTGAACTGTGGAAATGGGAATTTATTTAATTCTAATTTGTGTATTTTATAACTGAAGCAATTCGAAGTGGTATCTCTTGACCACCATTTCCATGAATTTTATACGGGGCTAGTTCAGAAATCCGGTGTTGCCCAGGTCCATGTCTTCTTCCATTAGTCCAACTCTTCCTCTCTCTCCTCTCTCTCTCTTCCTCTCTCTCTCTCCATCTCCTCTTTCCCCCTCTCTCTATCCATCTCCTCTTGCTCCATCTGTCTGTCCAACTCCTTCTTCCCTCTCTATCCACCTCTCCCACACTCCTCTTTATATCGCCTCTCTCTTTATCCACCTCTCCTCCTTCCTCTTTCTATCCATCTCCTCTGCACCTGACTATCACTTCCTCACTATCACTTGCACCGCTCTCTCTCTGTCAAGTTCCACCACCCATTTTCTCTGTCCACCTCCTCCATTCTCACTCCCTATCCATCTCCTCCTGCCCCTCTCCCTAACCATGTCCTTTCCTCTGTCAATCTTCTACTGCTCCCCTCCCTCTGTCCATCTTCTCCTTCGCCTTCGCCCTCTGTCCACGTCGTCTTCTTTCCTCTAATTCTACCTCCTCCTCCCCCTCTCTTTTACAATCGCCTCTCTCTGGCTGTCTCCTCCTTTCCCTCCCTCTGGTATGCTTCTATTCTTTCCTTTCTGGTCCTCTCCTCTGTGCATCACCTCCTCTTCCCTTCTCTGTCCATTTCCTCCTCCCCTTCTGTCTGTTCATCTCCTTCTACCCTTTTTCCTTACCTGTTGCTATCTCCTCCCCTTTCCTTCATCTTCTCACATTCCTTGTCTCTCTGTCTATTTCCCCTCGTCTATCTGTATCCACCTCCTCCTCCAATCTGTGCCTAATTCCTCCTTACCTTTCGTTTTCCATCTCTTCGTCATTAGTTCCCTCTCCACGTTGTCACACTCACCCCAATCTTAGACGGGTGATTTTTACCCCATAGTATATTTTCCCAAATTGTAACTGATATGGCCGGCCGGTGTGGCCGTGCGGTTAAAGGCGCTTCAGTCTGGAACCTCGTGACCGCTACGGTCGCAGGTTCAAATCCTGCCTCGGGCATGGATGTGTTTGATGTCCTTAGGTTAGTTCGGTTTAATTAGTTCTAAGTTCTAGGCGACTGATGACCTCAGAAGTTAAGTCGCATAGTGCTCAGAGCCATTTGAACCATTTTTGTAACTGATATGTGTACCAGATTTCATTGGATTTGTTCCAGAGATTGAGGATGAGCATTTACCCCATAGCTTTGGTCACATACGCACGTGTGAGTTGCATTTAATACATATTTCGCACTTTTTTTACATATATTTAACCCATACGCCAAGCAAATTTCGCTCAGCATTTTCTTTTTCACGCAGCTTAATGTTTCCGACGGCGTATCTCTTCATCTACGTGCTGGGCAATGATGTAGTTTTGCACTACGTCCAGTAGTATATGTGCCTGCTGTCTGTAAATAAACTATGTTGTGAATAGAGTTAGTAGTAAGGAAGTAATATATTAAAATGTCGTGCATGTTAAGGCAGTTTCTCAGGCATCTCAGAATTCGTCACGTCTTGTCTCCTCAACTATGTGTCGTAAAATGATATATTCTGCGGCTTATCTGGATGTTGTTTGCGACAGTGTTGCGAACAGAGTTGGTAGCAATGAAGTAACAAATTAAAAGTCATTCCTGATGTGGCAGCTTTCCGCGCATCTCAGTATTTGAAGTCATATCTCCAGAAATATACGTCGTGCAGTGATATATTTCTGTACGTATATTGTGCGGCACAGTTTGATAGTGCCTGAGAAATGTGAGGCGAACAGAGTTAGAAATAATAAATTGAAACGTGTGCAAAATGCAGCAGCTTTTTCTCTGACGTATTTGGTGTCATATCTCCTGGACTATTTCTGGTACAATGATATATTTTTATAGGTACATGGAACTATAACTCACTTACCATCAGTTCTTGAATTTCGGTTACAGCCTAGTCCTCGTGTTACAATCATTTGACTACGTCATTCAATTACTTTTTCTGAAGCAAGTCTTCCATTTCTCATGTGGTACTGCTTGTGCAGCTTAATACCCAACGCCGATTCGAGTTTTTACTCTGTTTGAATAAGTGCAGCATGTGTTATTTTAAAGAGTAGATGTTGATACATAGCTTTGATTAACGATTTACTTGTTCTAGGAGGAGCCACAACTTAAGATCATTGCAAGGAATTTAAATTGCACAATAGCTAAACGATGAGTTGAATTAATAAAAATGTGCATTAAACTGGGCTACTTGTACAGTCACTCTATAAATTCTAAGTATTAACTGAATGTATCTCCAAAAGCACCTGGTCCCTTCAGGTAAATAAGTAACGTGCAGGGGATAAGCCTCTGTCAGCAATACACAGTGCACATTTGAAAATAACAGGTTATTTTGGACGTATGAAAAGCTGAAGGTAGGGGCTAATAGCTTAAGGACACTACTAAATCAATTATAACACACACGGATGGAATTTAGTTTAGAACGCACCGGTAAAGAAAGGAACTGTAGGGCGAAGAACTGACGGCTCATGCATTTTTCAAACACCTGATCCGAGTTACATGGAGCGAGACCATGGGGAAACAAAAAACCGTGAAAATGGTTATGCCGGAGAAAGATTTATTCACATAACAAAATTACTGCAAGGTAATAAAGAAATAAAACCGGGTCAGAGAACTGAAGACTCTTTAAACCATACACGCACACGTGGAATCGAACAGACAAAAGAACACGTACGAAACGGATAGAAATTATGGAATGAAATTAAGGTAATGAAAATGGAAGAAACACAGACACACGCACATCAATACTGCGAAAACAAAGCACCATTTGCCCACCACGCTTTCATATTCTTACGTTCTGACCGAACAAAGCAACTACTTATAAAAATCTAACAGCAGCAAAATTCCTAGCACTTGCTAAGTTGAATAAACTATACCACGTGATTACCAAGATCTAAGACTGTAAAAGCAATACATTAACATATTAGAAAGGCTGTAACGCCCTCTGCAGTTTGAATCTTCTTTCCTACGTTTTTAATGCTGTTTAAGACAGTAGAGCGATAACCCGCACGTCGACGACATTTATAGCGCAGCGTGACTAAATAGCTCCGTTTGAGGTAGTTGTCTGTGCAGCAGCGTAGTGCGCATTGAATGATTTCCCTGGTGTGAAGCTCCATAGCTTGTGAGGGCAGCGCTCCTTTACCTGGCACAACTTCCACCTTCAACGCTTACGCGACAGAGGCGACCCCAAGTCTACACAGAGTAGGCTAAACTGCCACAGCAGTAGACGCTACCTACGCTCTCAGCCAAATACTTCGAAAAACTAATAGGCAAGTACATTCACTCACTCCTTCATTCAAAAGCGATAGTACTGGGAAAGAAACATAGGAATATGAAATCAAAACATCATAAGCAAGGACGTGAAAGATAGAGAAAAATGAATCTACATTTACGGTATATGTGTAAACCAGTTACGAAACTGACATAAATGGTCCAGTAACATTAATATGACCATCTTCTATGGTGGTTGTCAACGTGAAATAACCACACACAAACGGCAGGTGGCAACGTTACCAGCGGAGAGTGTATTGAGCACAAAATAGTGCAGTCGTTATCGTAACCCGTGGCAACGGAGCGATTTATCTCACAAAAAACGCAATATCATCGACTTTCGGGCCAAGGGTGAAAACATTTCCGAGACGGTGAAGTTTGTAAACGGTTCGCTTGCTACTGGGCTTAAATTATACCACACGTTGCAAAATGGCGCAATCCAAAATCGACACCTAACCAACTTTGGTGCACCAAGAGCCAAAGAGGACAAGAGTGAATGAATGTTGCGGAGATGTGTACAGAAGGATAGAGGTGCAACTGTTGAACAACTGACAGCCCAAATAAATCCTTAACGATCGTTCAGCGAACGTTGCTGCGTGTAGAACTCTGCGGGAAGCATTGGTCCATGTACCCATCCTCACTGCTATTCGTTGGCGACGAAGGCTGTAATCTGCAAGCCAAGACCACAAATTGTCATCCGCTGAATGGCGACAGGTGGAATTTTCAGATGAATCACATTTTTCATGCCCCATCGGACGGATGGCCATTGGAATGTACGATTATGATGATGTTTCGTTTCTGGGGCGCTAAACTGCGCGGTCATCAGCGCCAGTACAAAGTCCCAATTTTTACCCAGCAATTCTATCGAGCCACTGTCACGAATGATGATGATGATGAGAAAAATGCAAACACCCAGTCCCCGGGCAGAGAAAATCCCCAATCTGACCGGGAACCGAACCCGGGACCCCGTGATCCAGAGGTAGCAACGCTAGCTACTAGACCATGAGCTGTGGATTCGGCATGTACGGTGAGAAAGCAAAGACCCTACAACAATCGTCGAAAGGGTCCAGCCTGGAGGGCATTCACAAGGTGATTTATTCTGGAAAGTACAATGGACTGACACAGGTGTACATCTGTCCTTATCCATCCCTACATGCAGTTTTTTTTCCCTCAGAAAGATGGCATCTAGCAGTAGGAGAATGCAAAACCTCATGCAGCTCGCAGTGTACGTTTGTGTTTCGAAGAGCACCAGCATGAGTTTACCGTATTTCCCTGGCCACCAAACTCCCCGAAATGAAACCCAATCGTTCACCTGTGAGACCACCTCGATTTGGCTGCTCATGTCCTGGATTCTCAAGCGAGAAACCTAGTACATCGGATCAGGGAACTGGAGTCCGCATGGCTCCACTTCCTTGTCGGTACCTTTCAGAGCCTTATTGACTCCTTTCCCACACGACTCGCAGCGGTCGGCACTTCAAAGCATGGTTATTCATGCTTTTACAAGTGGTCTCATTAATCTGGTCAGTGTAGGGGCGGAAAATGTGTGAAATTGTGTCTGATGAAGACACGGCTTTTATAACGGCATAATTTACTAACTGCACAGATAGTGTGATAATGATTTAGTTACTGAACTAAAGTTGAGTAAAAGTTTACGAAACGGCTCATATAGAGATGTTTCATCTTGGGCGTACAAATCTCAGCCATAGAACGAGTGCCTCGTAATAACTTAACTGTGGTGAAAGCGCAGACGATATAGCGACTGCCAAAAGACAGCCATCCTAATCCTCCATGGCCTATACAAATGAGAGAGAACGTTCACAGCCGGTCGATGTCAATACGCTTTTCTTGTGTCATCTGTTTTCTGACTGGTCTGATGCGGGCCGTCACGAATTATTCTCAAGCGCCAAACTCTTCATCTCAGAGTAGTACTTGCGAGGTACGTCCTCAGTTATTTTCTGGATGTATTCTAAACTCTTTCTCCACTTCTTACCCTCGTCAGCTCGCTCTAGTAGCGTGGAAGTTATCGGGCTATCTCTTAATAGTAGTCTTACCATTCTGTCCCTTCTTCTTGCCAGTATTTTCCATATTCTCCTTTTGTCACCGATTCAGCGGAGAACCTCCTCATTCCTTACATTACCAGTACACCTAATTTTCAACATTCACCTAAAGCACCATATCTCAAATGATTCGATTATCTTCTATTCCAGTTTTACCACAGTTTGTGTTTCACTACGATACAACGCTGTGCTGCAAACATAATGTCTCATAAAACACTCACTGTCAATACCAGCCCTTGCCAAAATTTGTTCGAGAGATGTGAGGGCATGTTGCCATCTTCCAGTCGGCACTGAAGAAAAAATGTGGAAATGTGTGTGAAATCCTATGGGACTTAACTGCTAAGGTCATAATTCCCTAAACTTACACACTACTTAACCTAAATTAGTCTAAGTACAAACACACACACCTATGCCCAAGGGAGGACTCGAACCTCCGCCGAGACCAGCCACACAGTCCATGTCTGCAGCGCCTCAGACCGCTCGGCTAATCCCGCGCGGCGGCACTGAAGATCGACTTCGATCACCTAGAAGTTATATACTGTCAAAGACACTCGGCACCCTCCTCAGTAAAGCCACCGATTCTTAGATATCGCACCCGTGACGTGTCTGCCCAATAGAACCGACCCAGTGAACATTACTTAAGGACGTTCTTGCTTTCGGTAATTGCATTAATAAATTAGGTTTCATGGTAACTTCTGTTTTCACCTGTCAGTCAGTTCTACTCTCGATGCACGTTCCCTTTAGAGGCAATGTTTAGTTTCATTGACGATGAACAGCCACGACGCCCATCCTAGTCCAATAAATTTTACCAGTTTGCCTGTTCCTTTCGAATTTGCAAATTTTTAACACCAGCGTGGGCATATTTGTTGCAACTTTTTAACACCAGCGTGGGCATATTTGTTGCAAATTTTTAACACCAGGGTGAACATATTAGGATGCTACATCTCTTTGATGCCCAGCGTTTGACTCGGAATCACATCAGATGCTACGATATCCTTCCATTGTTGAGACTCATAATCTATACCGACCATGTGATGAATTCCCGTACGTTAATGTTGTTCGATCCGATATGTGCGCTACCCAATATCTGTCCAATTAAAATTTATTGCTACATTACAGATTAATTCGATTAAGCCTTCGTCAACAACTGGGTCTTCAAATGGTTCAAATGGCTCTGAGCACTATAGGACTTAACTTCAGAGGTAATGAGTCCCCTAGAACTTAGAACTACTTAAACCTAACTAACTAAGGACATCACACACATCCATGCCCGAGGCAGGATTCGAACCCGCGACCGTAGCGGTCGCGCGGTTCCAGACTGAAGCGCCTAGAACCGCTCGGCCACAACGGCCGGCCAACTGGGTCCTCCTGAGGCCTATTGGACAGCGGTGGATTTGGTTTGTTTTCCGTTGTAATTGTTTTAAATCTATTTGACATCCGTAAGGATTTGTACGTTTTATCTGTTGCGGAATGAACTCTTTCCTGTGACCTTCACTGTTAAACTTCATGAAAAAGTCTTAGTCTATGAATTCGCCTGTGTTGTAGTTATTTATTAACTTATTTGTCGTGTGGAAACAACAGAAAATATTAAGAAACACATGTAGTTTACAATTATACATTTAAGGTTGTAACTCAAGGCTAATATGCTTAAATTCTGAAAATTAATAATTTAGTGGTACTAAGAGGACAACGAATGTTTTTGTGAATTCCTAAGGAAACACACTGCTAGACTTACACACTACCTAAACTAACTTATGCTAAGAACAACATACATACCCATGACCGAGGGAGGACTCGAACTTCCGGCTGGAGGAGCCTCGCAATCCGTGACATGGCGCCTCAACGAACGCGGCCACTCCTCGCGGCAAGAGGACAACATTTGAACTCTAAAATTAGGAGTGTTAATCGAAAAATATACATTTAATTAGAGTTCAACATTTAGTGGATAAAGCCAATTGACGGCAGAGGGAGCCGCATGAATAAAGCCACTGAATGGTCCTGGATACCTTGTCAGAGGGCCATACCTGACAGTGCACTGAACAGTTTGTTCTGCGGTTTCCCAGTCGCAAGCTGGAGAGTTTCGGACCCCTCACTTGGGAATCACAGCACTGAACCTGGCGTGACCGGTTCCAGTCCTGTTCAATCTTCTCCTCTCACTTACCTTCAGATAAATTATTGGCAGACTGTGCACGTGGATCTCGAGCACCTTGATGTTTTATTGTTGCAGCATTTCACCTTTTACACCACACTTCCTTATTGTCAAATTTCTTGTTGTTTCTGTATTGGCAGAATCTGGAGGGGACATGGAGTTGGAGGAAAATGGTATGGTGCTACTCAGTTTCCTTAAAATAATTATTATATAGTAATTCGAACTTCAATATTAAAAACCCAAAACCATTATTTAAATCTGACAGAGTGAATAACACGTGATATGTGCTTCATATTACAATTTATGTTGACATCGTGTTAGAAGATCTGACAGTTTAGCAGTGTGATGGTGATCCACATGAAATCAAGATGAAACCAGAAATTTGACACACTAACAATAGCTCAACAATATAAGATTTCAAAAGTGCCATCAGTTTCATGGAGCTGACTTAAGAACTACATAAGTCAAAGACTGAGTTCCAGAAGAATGACTTGCAATGGCCATATAAATTATTGAAACTTATGAGAGATGTTTCAGCAAAGTTCACTGCAGTGAACAGATTTTAACACTCGTTGACACGCGTCATCCGATCAGACATCGGTTCACGCCTCGCATATGTGAGATACACATTTTGTTAACTGAAAAAAAGTAATGCTCCGTATTTCTCATTTAAAAAACTACACTTGCAACATCTACTTGAGAATGTTATTTAATAAATAAACTACAAGTTCACAGAACTTCAGACAAAAAAGTTAAACCTGACTAGTACAATTAGGGCTACTAAAAAAGAAGCAAACGACCCGTACTTTTACAAAATAGCACTCTGAATGACTTTCATCACTGTCATAATCAATTTTACACAAATGATACAAAAATAGCCGGAGTGTAGTAGGCATAAATATAGGCCACATCCTTTGCATGCATATACTGTATGTTGAGTCTTATATAAGGTGAGTCTTATTTTATTTTCATGGTCCCAGCAGGGTTGGCAGCGCTTCCGTTTGTGGGCTTCAGTATCAGTTGTTTCAAAGTTGCTTCAAGTTTGTAGTAATTGATGTTGAGGAAGAAGTTCTCGAACATGTAAGGTCATAGTGCGTGGTAAGGGTGGAAGCTAATAAAGTGATACGTTACGAGATCTTTTGCCAGCTCAAGAACGAAAACTCGACGAGGTGGCTCGTTTCGTCCATTCCCCAGGAAACTTACGTCACTGTTGATACCAACTACGTTTTTAATGGTGGAAAACATTACCATTGGCCAAATTTTCGTGCCTCTTTGAACTCTATAAACAGAATACATTTTGTCAGCCATGTCCACAACAAGTTTATGTGTATTATAACACGTAATAAGTTCTGTTCTTTTTTTTCCCACGTCCTTCGTCAATTGATCAGTCCAAATGCTTAGCAGAAATCAAAAGCATATTCTCTTTATTCTTTTTGCTGTGCGGCACATTGTAAGGTGTCAGGCAAATCCAACACCTTCCATAAAAACCCTGACATGACAAGCAAATCCGGCAGTATGTCACATAGCTCCGAATAAATCCTGACATAAAATTAACCAAAGTAATACGATCAACGAGTGAGCAAATGGAATACCACAGACTAACACAAGAATGCCTAAATGCATGTCATACCTTCCCACCGTGAGACAGACGCAGTTCCGAGGGGAGGAACGAGAACAGAAGCCGAGAGCAGAACCGTGTTAAGCTAGAAGGCCCTACAATAACGGACGGACACCCACGTTGCGAGCTGACCACCAGGACCACCCCCGAGCCCATGTTAAAAGCTAGAGCCCTCCAGAAGAACAGTATAGATCTTACGATAACACTAAAAGTGCCACACCAGCCGCAAGTCTTAGCGTGAGACTTTTTCGCATCTCTGTTACGTTGCAAACCTAAAAAACATTGCCCCACCACGAAACGTAACCGCTAGGACCACCCCCCAGCCCATGTTAAAGGCTAGAGCCCTCCAGAAGAACAGTATAGATCTTACGATAACACAAAAAGGGCCACACCAGCCGCAAATTTTTGCGTGAGACTTTTTCGCGTCTCTGTTACGTTGCAAACTTTAAAAACATTGCCCCACAACGAAAAGTATAACGTTTCTCATTGGATAGACAGAATTTTTGTAGGCGGAGCTTAAGGTGAACATTGAGACCCTGATTGGTCTGATGAAAACATAGCCAGATAGTTTTTTTTTTAAACCAACTTCGGTAAATTGTAGTAAGGAGAAGTTAGAAGAGGGTTGCTTCCGAGACGGCGAGATGCGTGGAGCTGTGCCGACCGCCGCTCCCTGACACTGACTAACCACCGATAAGGTAATGAACGCACGCCATGCCGCATAAGCGCGCATAAAGCTTCACTCAGAACTGCAGAAGTCTCATCTATTACATCCCCTTTTTGCGTAATACTAGTGTAAATCGTCAATTAAAGCTTATGGTATTCACATTTGCTCCGTAAGTTAAAATCTGAAACGCGATGATTTTTCTGTTATATAATTATTGAGAAGCCACATCAGCCACTGTAATTTACGACAAGTTAGATAAGTAATTAAAGATGATTGAGGGTCACTGTAGACCATTTTGATAGTTTTCTTTTTTATGAAACTTAACTTAAAACTAGATTATAGATATAATATGGCATAGGTCATCCTTCGATCCATTGTAGAGCTTGAAAAACCCATTCAGGGAATATTCGTTCACATTTTTGTTGAACGCAGTTGGTTTTTATCATCCTGTATTAAAATATTTCCTTTTATCAATAGTGCCATTTATATACAATGTTTTGTGAATAGGATAAAATTTCCAATGGTAAACTTAACTGCTTTTTCGACGTTATTTTACCAGCTAATTAAAAATAGGAAAGTCTTGAACACCTCCCACTAAATTTAGTTAGTATTAAGATTCTTTTACAGGGAGTGCAGTGGAGCTGACGCTGAAATCATTAAGTATTTGATTATATCATCGCTAGTCTCACTGAACTCTTCTGAACTCTACATGTCATGTGTAGTCTGTCGTCTCCTTACCAGCAACAGGTCCCAGGTTCAAACTAGTCAATTCCCTAAAAAAAAAAAAACACGCTCAGAGCGTCGTTGAGCGAAAGCGGTAGGGAGACACCACTTAGAACAAACAGACACCACGCAGAATGTTAGAACATATCAAACCATAGTGAAACGGTGGAGAATGTCTTTCTGTTTCTCAAATCTTAGATTTCTTTCGTGATTTTCCATTTGTTCTTTTTAAAAGTCCCCACATAGTACAGCCCATATTTTGATGACAAGGTGCGAAGGAAGTAACATCACTGAACCAGTAGTCAGCTGTTACATTATGACGTGATTTACTAAGAGGGGCAACCAGGCGTTGAACGACGTCCACAGATTTATTACTTCCTGGAAAGGGCCATCTGGTTGCTTTCCTGCGTAGCTTTTCATGTTGCATGTATAATACACGCTTGAATCGACAACGGCAAGTATTTTAACACCATATTTAGCTGTCTTAGAATTTATATGCTGAGTAAAGCTGCACTTATCCCTATATGCCTCCAGTTTCTCATTGATGGTGGCGTCTTCTCCCACTACTCTTTTCTGTCTTCACGAACTTTTTTAAAAATGTTCCTGATAGGGGCAAGGCGATCGAGTGTTTCTCGCTCTTTCCTTTTTTGCCTGTAAGCGAATCGTAGAGTTTGAATTAAGAAAAGAAACCTATTAATGCCCACAGTGAGATGAAATATCTGAATCCCGGATCCATCAACAGCGAATAAATCTGAAAGGATCAGTTTTCCTGCTTTATAAGTCACAGCAATATAGTGAAGGCCAATAAATGTACTTTTCTCGGTTTCGTCGGTCTTTCTAGCGTCTCTGTTAAGTGAATGATTACGTTGGATGCCATGAATATATTGCTTTGCGAACATTAGAACTATTTCTAAAATGGTATCATCAAAACAACACAGCCACGTTTCCAGAATGATCTGTGACTCTTCCACCTTTTCGTCTGGGACGAGGCCTTATGAGGTTGTTTTCGACCCTCCTCTTACTTGAATAAAGTGGTTTTCCTCGACGAAACTGACCCCCAATATTTTTCTTCCTTCCTTTTTGAGTCAAACAGAAGAGGTCTCGTTGTCTTCATAATCAGGTGGTGAGCGTGAAAGATTTTGTTTACTGACACTGAACAAAGTCATTCAGAGTCAGAGTTCTCTTCGCGTTTTTGAATCCTTTCTTCTGCATCGGTCTTAACTTCCTCTTTTGGAACCTCTGGGATGAAGTTTGATGTTCCTTCAGAAGCTGAAGCTAATAAAGGCAGACTTTCTTCGTCATCACTCTGGTCAAAGCCACTAAATGAAGGTGGTGAATTTGTAGGATTTCGGCGGCGTTATCGACATCATACTGTACTACTTTTGTCGGCATTTTGAACCTGACAATCAAAAATACTATCATTTGGAAAAAAGCATTATGTTCGAATAGCTAGGACGAAACGAAGTTACTCAGAACAGTTTGAATAGTCAAACTAAAATAAATACACGCATTTTATCAGAGATATACATGAGTACGTATCAGGTACACAAACCTACTTTCGCAAAAATAGTTATAATCGCAAGGTACCACAGCGTATACTACAAAGAACGTTGAAAACTGAAATAAAAAATGAAATATTTAAAAATACTTACTTAAAAACACGTGGGGTATATATCACATACAAAAGAGCGGGGAAAGCACAACAACGCTCGACTAACACATTGAGGAACACGTGCTTGAGGAATAGGAGAGAGGAAGACAACGTCGCCCTTGCGCGGCTAAATCTGTCATCATACAAGTTCAGCCGTGTGTCACATACATAGAGTGTAGTGGAGTGTTAAAAGGTGCTACAATTATTACATAACTTCTGCTAGTGAACACTTCAAAACTTAAAGATTAAACACACGAATATCAAATAAAGCAAATCTCCGGCACACATCCTTTTCAAACAGTATCTACCTGTAGGAGGTGTAACATGTCACTCGAAAGAGTGGTAGTTCCTAGAAAACAGTAGCAATAGCCTATAATTAAATAGCGGTTTTCTGTAACTGACAACAAGTAATAATTACCACTGACTAGCTTACAGCATGACAAATGAAAACATTGACTAGCTTACAACACGACAAGTTCAAACTCAGCCTGTAAGAGCCTGGTTCTAATTGATAACAGGTAGGTATAATTCACGCTATCAAGTGGTCAAGTGGCTGCTTCCTGAGTTTTTACCGTGACATCAGTCATCAAGGTGGCCTTTACAACGCATTAACAGAGAAGAACATTTGACCAGAAATACCTGAAACATAGATTTGTCACCACAAGCAACCAAAAAGCTAAAACATAAGTGTTACGTGCAATAATTATTGATCAGAATGTTAACAAAACACGATCAACTTGAGGCCACAAAACTGTCCATATATTGACATGAGAATAAACAGAACTCGACTTTCAGATATAAACAGGAGTGAACGGCATAAGAAGTACAAAATTCATCACGGCTTTCTGGAGGACTCTGCAGAAGGAAATCACCGGAACACAGCATAGATCTCTAGATCAGCTGGTATTAATATGTTGGAGATAGGACACCAGAGTTAGAATAACTAACAAGACTCCCACAACAGTCTACCACAATGTCAACAATTTATTGCAGACTGCAAAAGAGTCTGCTCCACAGAATTCCAAAATACTCACTCTCCTCATTTGCTCTTAAAGATGGTAACAGAGCTCTTCGAGACACATATGCGTCTAGCAATGGCAAGCCGGACCACGCTACTACACAAGCAACAGCCACCTCAAGGCATCCTGCAGCCGACCGCCCCCGGCGACTGTCGTCGCAGTCCGCGTCACTCTCGACACCTCGCGGAGGGTCACCACACAATTCATGGCGCTGCTCTCGGAGGGAAACCCACGACAATTTGTACGAGCCCACTGCACAAGAAACCCTCTGACGGGAAAATTCCGAGAGAGCATGCGAATTACCCAAGAAGTTAGAATGTGCAGCAAAACCATCGCAAAGGAATTTGATAAAAGCAAGCCCAACGACTCAGTTTCTCCTTGACGTCAAGCGGTCTGGAAGAGAGACATTTAACACTATATGAATTGGAAGGTCATCCCTCCATCTCTAAACCCTTCATCTCCTTTCCCAAGGTGGCTTCCATCAACTCAACCTCCCGGATAATGCCCTCTCTCCCTCCATTTATCCCTCCTATCAACTCTGACCCTCACCCCCCCTTTCCTCCATCCTTTCTCTGGGCTCCCTCTTCCGCCACTTCCATCCTGTTTTTTTTCTCCCCGCCTAATCTCTCCCTCCCTCCCTTCTCCCCCCCCCCTCCGAGTCCTTTTGTATTCCCCTCCTCTTCCTTCCCCACTCCCTGTCGTGTCTGCTCAGCACCCCCCCCCCCTCTTATGGGTCCTCCTCCTCCATTGGCTCCTTTCCTCCCTCCTCCCTTCGCTTTTTCTCTCCTTCCCCCCTTTTTTATTTTCCCATCATCTGTCCAGTTTCCCCCCTCCTGCTCTCGGCTGTGGTATGTCATATTTGTGCCAACTTTTTAGAGCAGTGTTTAAGTGTGTGTTCAGTGTTGTTCGTCTTTCCACAGTGTTGCGACACAAAGTGTGTCCGCCATTTTACCTTTAAGTCACCGATTTTATTGCCAACTTTTATTATTTATCATCTTCATCTTTTTAACACAAATTCTGTAGGCTAAAGAGCGGCGTACTAAGCTGCTACCAGCCCACCCCCTTCAGGGAGAATCTAAACTCAACAAAGAGAAATAAAAGAAGGTCATGGGGGAGTCATTTTAGACTGGTTGCGTCTTGGCGCCGCATCTCAGGTGGTGGAATGTTACTGATTTGCTGTCAAGGGATAGGTGTGGATTTTAGTATACCCATAATAGTTACTGCAACAGGGTAATAGAAATGCAACTTTCCACTTATTGAGATTACACGTGAACTATTACTAGAGCTTACTAATTGTGCTTCGTCAGAAAATCTTATCACAGAAAAGTACTTTACTTGATTAGTAACGTCGACTCTGTGAAACAACTCAGAGAACCTTGGCACACTGTACTTGTTAAACATATGTTGTACGAATTTATTTGACTGTATCATAGACTAATGGGAACGAAGTAGTTTATTTTCATGAACATTCTGAGCAACGTTTGGACGTCTTGGCATTTAAGTTGTTGTTATGCCTCCTACGAACTTTGTATAAATGTTATATCAACAAAAGAAGCAATGTATGGTGGCTTCATGACCGACCGCAATTTGTGTAGAATAGCTAACTTGTTGTCGAGATATGCAGTACAGAGATGAGATGAATGCGTAGCCAGAAGCTTTGCAAGCAGTAAAAAGCAAATATTCGTTTCCCGGTTATTTTCCTTTGTATTCTGAGAAATCTTAATAATTGTGTCATTCCTGTACCCGATATTTTTGCTTTAAACTAAAATGTCCTTGTTGGTCTCCTAAAAGTGTCTTTTGAAAGCCTGTGTAGCCGGCTGGACCGACAGAAAGATTTAAAGTACTTCTTTCTTCTCTGAATGCAAAGAACGCCAGAAATGTTTTCTTATTTGTCCGTCCTTCACGAGCTCCCTCAACCGTCTGTCCCCTTTCTCCACGCTGCGTCCACAGGACCGCCAGAAATTAACCTACTCCAGTTATGTTTTAGCACGGTTCTAAATAAATTTCTTAAATTTTTAATTACCTAATTTCTAACACCAGCATGACCTCCAAGGCTGTACAGTTTTTATTGTTATCTTAAGTTGAAAGAAATAAAAGGTTACCAAAGCTCCATATTACTGTCAGTATTTCAGTATTCTCGTTTTAGATTCGTTATACTCTGAATTCTAGATAAAAGTGTTTAGTTTCCAATTGATGCTACTGTAGCCATATATATTTTCTGATGGTGTTAACATTACGCCATATATTCCCCAGGTCTTTCTCGAATTTTGATAAACACTAAGGAAATCGAATGACATTTGTCATGTTAAATTATGGTAAGAATTTATTAACAATTCGTCTCGATGGAGAACGGACTGTAGTTCTTCAACTAAGGACGTGAGACCGATAAACTGATGTCACATATAGGGAATACCATGATAACACGACACCGATATATTTAAAAGAATCCGTTTTTAAGTTCCTGAAGCGTACATAAACGACATATACGTACCGGAGGTAATAAAGGGAAAGATCGAAGGTTGTAACAATGGAAAATTGTACTGAAATGCAGGAGGATCTGAAGCGAATTGACGTATGGTGCAGGGAATGGCAATTGAATCTCAATGTAGACAAGTGTAAAGTGCTGCGAATACATAGAAGGATCCCTTATCATTTAGCTACAAAATAGCAGGTCAGCAACTGGAAGCAGTTAATTCCATATGTTATCTGGGAGTACGAATTAGGAGTGATTTAAAATGGAATGATCATATTAAGTTGATCGTCCGTAAAGCAGATGCCACACAGAGATTCATTGGAAGAATCCTAAGGAAATGCAATGCGAAAACAAAGGAAGTAGGTTACAGTACGCTTGTTCACCCACTGCTTGAATACTGCTCAGCAGTGTGGATCCGTACCAGATAGGGTTGATAGAAGAGATAGAGAAGATCCAACGGAGAGCAGCGCGCTTCGTTACAGGATCATTTAGTAATCGCGAAAGCGTTACGGAAATGATAGATAAACTCCAGTGGAAGACTCTGCAGGAGAGACGCTCAGTAGCTCGGTACGGGCTTTTGTTAAAGTTTCGGTAACATACCTTCACCGAAGAGTCAAGCAGTATATTGCTCCCTCCCACGTATATTTCGCGAAGAGACCATGAGGATAAAATCAGAGAGATTAGAGCCCACACAGAAGCATACCGGCAATTCATCTTTCCACGAACAATACGAGACTGGAATAGAAGAGAGAATTGATAGAGGTACTCAAGGTACCCTCCGCCACACACCGTCAGGTGGCTTGCGGAGTATGGATGTGGATATAGATGTAGAACTAGCTGAGTTTCTGAACGACGATAATATTTGTCTCTAATTTTGTTCAATGGAATTGCCTCGGGTGAATGAAATGACTGAATAACTTCACTTGGTAGCAAACGTTGTTTATTGTTGATAATCTGTTGGGTGTAGGACAACCAAATCAGAGAGAAGTTCTGACGGCCTGTTAAAAAGAGGAAACGTAGTTGCATATCTTGAATGAACTCCACACAACGCGTATCACTCAAATCCTGTTAGTAGATTTTGTACTATTCCATCGTAAATTTTGACAGAGAATTACTGCGGGGGAAATGAGACGAGCATGGCGTATGGTCTTTTACCTCTTCAGACATGGCTACTATGAAAGTTCAAAACCACGTCATGATTCAGTGACCTCACGAGTGAGCGGTTGAAACAAGATGCAGTCTGCGCTATAGCCCTCCACCGGATAGTCCTTTCAAGGAACTGGACTCTGGGTCTAAAATAATTTCGTTTTGTTGCTGGCACACTTTGTTTATGATTAGTGTAGAAGTTTCCTTCCACAAGTGGCCTCCACAACGTATTTTTAGATGTGTGCGTAGTAAAGAATCTTCTTCAACATTATCCACCACCATCTTCTCACATTCTACCATGAGAGCTATCCTACGGCGAGAACTATGTGCAGAACACTCATTCGTCCGATTTTTCGGATAATGCATTTTGCTCACACATACGTTAAATAAATGAAGGCTTCCAGAAATAACTGCAATCAAGAGCCTTTTGAGTAAAAATTTTATTTGACCATAACCGGTCTCTCGAGTCATCATCAGAAGGTGTATGGATTTTAGTGATTGTATGTAAGATTGTAAGGATGATTGTGTTGCTGTAAAAAGACATAAAAAACGCCAGACGTAAGCGATGAATGTGGGGCGGTATACGCCTTTTCTGTCTTGTTACAACTACACAGCGACACACACAATGCTGCAAAGAGTCATTAAAACTGTCTACCACCTGATAATGATTAACTAAGCGACTTGAAAGCGGCCATGGTAAAGTAAAAGCTGTACAATCACAGAAGAGGACTGGTTGAAATTATTTCTGAAAATAATCACAGTCTTATTGTTCCACATCAATAACAGATAAAAGTTGCATTAAACAAATCGCAAATCCCTGCTAAACAGTGAACTGCTTTTTCATTTCAGTCCATTCGTTCTTTATCTCAAAATACTCAATTAACAGTACACTACTGTTTCAAATGCTACCACCCAAAAAATCTGGAACATGCGTAAATTGGGCTCACTTACTTGCTTGTGTCTGAATTCTCGATCTGCACTATAAGTTCCTTCCACAAATCGCCCACATCAAAATTGCTTGACTTAGAGAACATCCCTTGGGGAACGGGGTGAAACAGTGATCATGCAGTGGCAGACTCAGTTACGAAAAGCAGGAGAAAATGTAACTATATTCTGAGCATGAGTAAGTTTTATCTTCGACTCAACAACCCATTAGATATGGACACTGTATGATGCGTAACTTCAGGATTTCATTACTGACGGCAAAGCAAGTAGCGACGACAATTATAGTACGAAAGGATTAAGGGAAGAAAGCTAATACAGCATGAAGTAATGAGTAGGCTGGTTATCAGACCACATCTTCCACAGCCTATGTACCTCGAAACACTGCTGAGACAATATTCTTGTTTAATACGTTAGTATAAGACATAATTCCCCAAAGCATAGTTTCGAGTCAGTGTTGGCGCCAGTATGCTATGGTTCAAATGGCTCTGAGCACTATGGGACTTAACTGCTGTGGTCATCAGTCCCCTAGAACTTAGAACTACTTAAACCTAACTAACCTAAGGACATCATACACATCCATGCCCGAGGCAGGATTCGAACCTGCGACCGTAGCGGTCGCGCGGTTCCAGACTGTAGCGCGTAGAACCGCTCGGCCACTCCGGCCGGCCTGTATGCTTCAACTCGATGTTTAAAGAGTTACATTTTTACTTTTCTCGTGGTTTATTGTGTACAGATTATGACTGAAAGGAAAGGCCGGATAGTTTTCAAAAGTTTAATTGCAACAACTGAAAGACGTCGCACCGAATCTTGACAGTTCAGATACCGTCACTAAGTGCAGTGGGTATTACAGATTACTGATTCAAATAATGATCTTCAGCTTGGTACTATCAATTTCTGACATATGTTGTTACTTTTCAATGGAAATCGTAGAACGTAATAGATCCATTTTTTTTATTTTTCTCTCTAATACTTCTTACCTAACCTTTACGCGGTAAGGAATCACGATAAAATCTACATCTGAAAAGGAATTGGGAAACTCGCCTCGGGTGAGGATAGAGAATCGAGGCAGTAGAAAGTAAGACGTTTGCTCGGAGTACATAATCGAAAGAGCGGAATCATCAGTATTAAGGATTTCCTGTAGTTTACTTATATCTCTCGAGATGAATACCTGGATGCTTCATAATGCGGGACTACAAGAATCCTCTATGGTTCCTCATCTGAGAATGTGCTCCAATACGCTCGATAAAAATAGGATGATAAACTTTTACTTTACATATTTCAATAACAATCTTTTCGTCCTATACAAACTAATGAAAAGCCAGAAAACTGTATTGAAATGAGTAGAAATATATTCAAGAAAAGGTTTAAATAATTGTTTAGAAATTGGCCGGGAAATGCAAATAAATTGCCGGCCGCGATGGCCATGCGGTTCTGGTGCTGCAGTCCGGAACCGCGGGACTGCTACGGTCGCAGGTTCGAATCCTGCCTCGGGCATGGGTGTGTATGATGCCCTTAGGTTAGTTAGGTTTAAGTAGTTCTAAGTTCTAGGGGACTTATGACCTAAGATGTTGACTCCCATAGTGCTCAGAGCCATTTGAGCCATTTTGCAAATAAATATCAAGACAGTTAATGATAGCTCATACATAACATTTTACACAACGTATAGTGTTGTGGCGACGCTGCTTAGATGAAACTACACCTGGACAGCCCTGAAGTAAGAAGGAAGTGGCTACTAGGGGAGATTCTCCAGCTTAGAGCAGCAGTTTCAGACGACGTCGTCAGGAGATCCTGCCGATCCTTCTCTAAGGACGCTGATGGATTACCCAATAACGTGGTCAGAGCCGCTTCGAGCTTCAGAATACCCTTCTTACACCGAGGCAGTGGTAGGACCAGGGTGTGGGGCAGCAATCGATACTCCAAACACGCTGAGTCTTGCTCGGCGTGCTGTTCTTGGCCACATTCTAGTCTCCGACTGAGGCACGTAATTTGCACGTATCTCACATATCGCTGTCTAGGTGAACTCGGGGTTTTGCTTTCTGGAATGCTTTTTGGAATGCCTTTCACTGTATAATTATGGAACAGCTTATCAGAGAATATGCTTTTCAAATGCTACATTGAAAGTCGCTGTTTCATAAATTATCACGATTCAGTATTCCGCCACATGTTCACTTGTCTGCTTCAGTATGAGAAACAGTTAACTGTTAAGGCTGCTGTCGCGAAAAGAAATATTGACAAATTAATAATGTGACTCCAGAATGTTTTATCTAGGTAACGCTATGGTAAGATTCCGAAATCAGGTTTTAAACTGAAAAACATTTTCGAGGCCCATATTGAGTCTGATTAAAATTTCTTGATTCTGAACAGGAGATTTAAAATTTAAAAAATTGCAGAAAGTTACGAAATTAAGAAATGGAATCTGGTTAAGTGGAAAATACCACATGTTGTTGAGAATTTCAAAAGAGTGTTAGTAATTTACTGACTGAAACAGGGTAAGAGACACTATAGAGGAAGAATGGGTAGCTCTGAGGGATGAAACAGTAAAGACATCGAATTATCAAATAGGAAAAGAGAGAAAATCTACGAGAAATCCGTGGTTCATGCATGATATATTGAATGTAATTGACGAAAGAAGAAAATATAGAAATGCAGCAAATCAAACAGGCAAAAGGGCATACAGACATCTAAGAAATGAGATCGACGAGAAGTGAAAACTGGGAAGACAGGTGCAATGTAAGAATGTAGAAGCATTGATGACTATGGTAAATATAAATGCAGTGTGAAGGAAAACCGAACAGACCTTTCGAAAAAGAGAGGCACTTGTATGAATATTAGGAGTTCAGATGAAAAATCCGTACCAATCAGGCTGAGGAAATACATAGGGGATCTATACAGTGGAAACAAATTTGAAGACTGTATCGTACATAGAGCAGAGGAAGTAAAATAAGATGAAAGATATCACAATGCGAGAAAATTTGACGGAGGACTGAAAGACCTAAATGGAAATTAGGCCCCTAGAGTAGACGACATTTCCTCAGAATTATTGATGTCCTTGGAGAAGCCAGCCAGGATAAAACTATTCCATCTTGTATGCAAGCTATATGAGGTGAAATATCCACACACTTCAAGAAGCAGGTGATAAAGGGATTACTATTATCAAATCATCATCTCATATCCGCAAATATTAACACTAGTTATGAGTGAATAGTCAGGGAACAATAATGAGAGCTGAACTATCAGACTAAGCAAACGAATGTAAGGAAGATAACTGATACCGTATCCCTTGATTTCCGGAAGATATCGATACAGTTTGGCACTGTCATTTAGCAAACAAAATATGGGATTACCAGGTACTGGATCTGATTGGACACATACTTTTTAGGAGATATAACTCCGTGCTTAGCCCTTGACGTGGCAAAATCGACAGATGTAAACGTGAATTCTGCACTATAGAAAGAACGTGAAGTAGGGCAGTTTCTGTTTATAGTATTTATAAATGATATAGCGGATAACGGCGGAAGATCCACGAAGCTTTTTCGAGACGACGCTGTTGTCAAAGCCAGAAATATGTAGCACAGTGCAGGAAGACCTGCAGAGAATCATCGATTATTGCAGGAACTGGCAGTTAACAACGAACGGAAAGTTGTTCAGATGGCTCCAAGCACTATAGGACTTAACATGAAAGGTCATCAGTCCCCTAGACTTAGAACTACTTAAACCTAACTAACCTAAGGACAGCACACACATTCATGCCCGGTGCAGTATTCGAAACTGCGACCGAAGCAGCAGCGCGGTTCCAGACTGAAGCGCCTAGAACCGCTCGGCCACAGAGGCTGGGCAACGAACGGAGATAAACGTAATACACTATGCGTAAGTAGGTGAAGAGATTCATTACCCTACGATAAAACACTTGGTAAAACAAAAAAAAAAAGCAAAGAAGTTGGAAACTACAACAACCGCAAAATATTAATTTCTCCACATTTAGGTGATGCTCATTCCGCAATTGTTTTTCAGTTAATGGAAAGCTGCTGCAGTTGCGTAATTTCCACCTTAGTAAGTCCAGAAACGACCGGTTCCGTCCATTATATTAGGCCATTATCTAGTATACCTGAGACTACAAATGCCAAGGAAAAACGCTAACGAGCAATTCAACTAAACAAGATCAGTTTCTTGTATATCTGGCACCCCTCCTCCCCAGTTTTTGTCAACTTGCCTTAAAGGTCACCACAAGCTCGGAGCGGTAGATTATTTTTTGTAAATATGTGGGTCAAATGGCTCTGAGCACTATGGGACGTAACTTCAGAGGTCATCAATCCCCTAGAGCTTAGAACTACTTAAACCTAACTAACCTAAGAACATCACACACATCCATGCCCGAGGCAGGATTCAAACCTGAGGCCGTAGCGGTCGCGCGGTTCCAGACTGTAGCGCCTACAACCGCTCGGCCACACCGGTCGGCTGTAAATATACGTTTCAAAGGAATAGACGATGTGTACACCACGTCCCTGTGGTTATAATTTTACTCGTTGGAGAGGTCATATCTTTACGCTTTTCATGACTCCCCCTCCACTGAAACTATTTTGTACTTTTATTAATCCCAAATAATTTTATTTAAAGAGCTTGCCGTTCTAGTTCTGAAACACATCAGGAAATGTCTATTTTAAGCTAAAGCATGTGAACAGCAGTTTTTCCGATTACGACACGCTCATTTTTCTCATGACATCACTGAGCGCGAATCTTATATTATTAAAACAGTTTGACTTCTCCTGTTTTTATCATCTGATGGTTGTTCTCTGCAGCATAACGTAAGCCGCATCCTTTCTGCACTTATGCCGTAGATGTAAGCTTCGCCAGCCAACTCTTCTTATGTAAAAGAATATTTCTATACTCATCATATCACATTTAGCAGCTTCAGATAAACTTCATAATGGGCTAATATACAGACCGTAATCGGTCGTGTGTGAGCTTAGCAACTTGTGACGTCGGTGGCATTTGTAACGTTATATATATATATGTATATATATATATGTATATATATATATATATATATATATATATATATATATATATATATATATATATATATATTGACTTTTAATTTATCAGCATGATTCTTTCTATCAGAGATATTGTCTTTTCTTATCACTTTCACTTACGTGCATAAGTAAAAATGAGACGGGTTCTTGAAGGGCCGCTGTTATTCACGTACAGTCATGCTCAAAAGTATCCGAACGACCTGAATTGCATTTCGCCTGATTCGCTTACAACCCACATAACGCAGCTGTCTAGCAGGTCCTCTAATCGCTCCTCGGCACAGTCGTTTGACTATTGAAAATGGTTCCAACAAGTCACCACTAGAAGACACTGCTCTGTATCGCAATAACTCAAGATGTAAAGAAATACTATGATACTACAAATATCAAGGAACACCTAATCACATAAGACTGTCCTTAAGGCCTGTAAGCTCACATTTATTACAATAAATGACATATCTGAAATGTTGCCACTCTCATTATTACGTCAGATAGGTAATGCACGTAGTAAGTTCGTCGTATTCATGATTTCCTCTTCAAAGTAACATACCGTACTTATTATTTAACACAAAATGACATTAAAAATTTAAGTTATTCACGAGCAGCTAGTTGA
This sequence comes from Schistocerca serialis cubense, assembly GCF_023864345.2. Classification (NCBI taxonomy): domain Eukaryota; kingdom Metazoa; phylum Arthropoda; class Insecta; order Orthoptera; family Acrididae; genus Schistocerca; species Schistocerca serialis. Next base: position 972,146,099 of record NC_064638.1, read on the forward strand.
GAATATGTATGAACTTCAAATGACACGACCAACCGTCTCGTTCTGCATATGGATTCAAACTCAGGTCATGCAGAGTAAGCAAAGATTTGGTGACTGACGGAAACTAAGAGTCATTCCTGATCAGGCATACAGCGAGTGATATACCTCGATTTTAGACAGTATCAGTTAGCAAATACCAATTTTAAGTTACATAACGCAAACATTTTTAACGGACGTGAATTCCTACCCAGCAACTATTGTCCCTGTTAACGAACTACGGGAGATGTTAAATACTGCTTCTTAACAAGTAACTTATTTGAAATGCCGTGAGGTAAAGCTTTGTGTGGGACAGGGATTCGAACCCAGAACCTAATAAGATAGATATCGAAGCACAATCAACTGTGACATATCGGATTTTCTCGGCAGTAGCTAGATGTTTTAACTGAAATGACGAGACGAAACATTAATTTTTTCCTTCCCAGGACTCCAACCCGGCACCTAACGCTGTTATATTACAGAGAAAACGAACTTTAAATATGGGTTTGTTGCACCAGCAGCGACATGTGAGCACGTTTGAACTAGAAATAATATGACGAAGAGTTCAGTGCTGTCTGGGAATAGAGCTCCACGCATATCGTTGTTGACTACACACAAAGAGACGTCAGCTACCGAATTTTTCTCCACCAGCAGCTCAGAATAACATCTTGATCTCGCAAATAGTTCTGTGTCTCACTGGGAGTCAAAAACGTCAAATATCGTTAGTGTTGACAACGAATGAAAATACATTAAAAATCGAAATTATTATCCACCAGCAGATAGGTGTTCTCATGCTAGATCTTGATAATACATAATGAAATCTTTAGTGCCGGGCCAGGATTCGAACCCATTCACGCGCAATATGTGGAGATGTTGAGGAATATGTAGTTTTGAACAAACAACAAACTGTAGCCGAGCTGTATTGTCACGAAGGGATCAAATTCCGCGTTAAATGCGGTCTGAGTAGCATTCCCAGTTCAGAACCAATTTTATCGACACCCAGAAGTTCAGATAAAAGATGGAATAAGTGTCCTGTTAGCCTACATAGCGTTTGTTTCGTCACTAGAAATAAATAACTAGTATAAGAAAGGTTACTGGTGATAGAGTTTCTACATGTCGCCACTCCAGACTTTATAGTGGCTTAGCCTAACGGCTACTTGGTAGAGAAGGAATATCATTTTTAATGTGAATTTCGGACCACAATGCCATTATATCTTCTTCACTTGGTGTAGCCAGAAGAGAATGGAATCTGTCTCTCCCTATCTAAAATCATTGACCGAAGTTGGAATCGAACCCAGACCATAGATATATGAAGCTACCATCAGCCCAACAGACCACCAAATCCTCTTCACAGTGGTTCATTTTTCTATCATAACGCCATTGTACCACACTGGTTGAGAATTCTGACACGCAGGCTCCCTGTATCAATTTGCAGCATGTTCAGTAAATTCATTTAATTGGTCGACCGAATCACCATGAACTAGCTGCCTCGGCTACCCAGTGCATGCATTCATCTCTATTTTGTAATCACCAAAATAAAATCACGTAACTGCCACCAACACAGAACCGCCAACAGTGCGGGATGCAGAAATAAAAATAGGAAATGTTCCTTTCCACTTGAGCTACTCTATTGCACTATCGGATTGCTGAAAACGTCGTGCAGTGCAAAATGAAAGGTATAACTGTTTGTCTCTCATAAGTATTGACCTGGCGATATGCATTATCCCACAGCGCTGTGGAATGCAGAAGTTCTGGAGTAATTGTTCTTGACTTCTGGAGCTGTTATAGCAATGTGGCAGCTAGTGGTCAGTCTGCTTTCGGCCGGTGAGCGGCGAGGACGTCTTGTTTACGTCCCGTCCGCAGAGTCGCGAGCGCGCGTAGTTTGTTTACTTCCTCGCCGCAGCAAATACTCGCGTCCGTTAACATTGAGTCGCCATTGCTCATTCGTACAGAAAAGCTATCATGAAGATCAGCTTCCAGCCCGACTACACACGACCACGAGCCTTTGAAGTGAACGATTCATCCGTGACGAAGTTCAAATACCAACACAGCACATCATCGGTATCCACCTATCCATCACAAGTAGCTTCGTTTACGTCAAGATGGTCGATGACGAGTTATGTCACGCAGTTGTGAACAGATGCGCGAACACTCTCAAGTTCAAACACTCCGATGGTCACATCGGAGAGGTTACTGTTGACCATGCTGGACTAGGATTACGCACACTAAGAGTCTTCGAACTCCCTTTCGAAGTACCACCGGACGTCGTTACCTCAGCTTTCCGCCCTTATGGGACGGTAATTAGCCACGTGGCCGAAAAATGGAACACCTTCGAGACGTACCAGGTCCTCAACGGCGTCCGAAAAGTGAAAATTGAATTAACGAAATATGTGCCGCCCTACTTAGTCATAGGTGGCTGTCGAGCAATAATAATGTACGACGGACAACCTCTTATTTGTACTGGTTGCGGCCAGGAGGGTCATGTGCGCTCGGCGTGTATTCAACGTCGGGTTACACAACTTCCATTGCATGACACGACACCACTTCCTACGCTCACGGCCCTCCCACTCAATTTGCAGAAGTGACACGATCGACCGTCATGACAGACGACACCCCCCCCCCCCCCCCCCCGGAAGACAGGAAGCGTTAGAATGCGCACCTGTCGCCGGTCCTGGATTGACCAACACTATTACGGTGTCTGCAGAGGTTGAAGAACGCCGCCCATCGACACCACATGAAGATTCGGACGAGAGAATGGAATTCGACGCTAGGGTTGTACCGACCTCTGCCTTTCTACCTCAGCGGGGTGCTATACGGGAACCACAAACTCTTTCGGACACAGAAACTCACGTCCGCAAACAAAGGTCACCGAGAAAACATAAAAAGCGACGTCGCACACCCTCAGACGATTGCCTCCAACGGACGTCTTCTCCAGTTGACGACCGGACGGCCGACGAAACGACGAGGAAAATGGATGACACGAGATCACCCTCACCTGTCACTTTGTCTGATTTTGACAAACCCGATTCCGCTCTCTCGGACAAACGGATGGCCAGCACAGCGCCCGCCGTTAGTACACAACCGGAAACAACTGCGGATTCACCCTTAGTCACTCAGCCCACAAGTGTTCTACCGCAGCCACTGTTAACTTACGGACCTTGGGCGGATGACATTGAAGACGATTCTACTGCCGCTGTGGTGGATGAGGAGAGGGGTCACTCCTCCCACACCTTGGCCCCTCCCGAGTAGCAACAGATGACAGCGCGGACGCGGCCAGCAGATCACGGGCCCCACCTTTTACGGCGACACTGACGGCGGCCCTCACCGCAGGAGACGATCTACAGACCTATCGCTTAACGACCATCAACATTAACACCATTCGGACACGTACGAAGTTGTCGCTGCTCCAAGACATGCTCAATGCAGCAGACGTTGACATTGTCTTTCTCCAAGAAGTCTTCGTCGCCGATTTCCTGGGTATGTATGGTTATACGGCTCATGTGTCCCACGCCTCGCCAACTAACAGTGGAGACGCAATTCTCCTCAGAGAGGGCCTCGAGGCGGACGAGGTCCGTTGTCTCCCCGACGCTAGAGGAATGGCCGTAACGGTGCAAGGCGTCCGGTTTATCAATGTGTACGCCCCTTCCGGAGCGAATCGCCGTCGTGACCGATCGCTCTTCTTCGCAGAAGGAATAGCACCGCTTTTTCAGGGCAGGCACGATGACTTGATATTAGGGGGCGATTTCAATTGCACCCAAGCACCTAAAGACCAGATGCCACGCCATTCACCGTGCCCCGAACTTGGGACACCCATCGGCGATCTCCAGCTGGTAGATACATGGGAACATTTCCGAGGAAATAGACCGGGATACACCCATTTCACGAGTCACTCGTCTATTCGCATCGATAGGATTTACGTCTCCCGTTCTCTCGCGGCAACAGTGAGTGACGCGGAGGTGTGGCCAGTTGCCTTTTCTGATCATGAGGCCTATATATGTACCGTCACCCGTCGTCGTCAACGGGTGTGGAGCAGTCGACATCCCTGGAAATTAAACCTTGCTCATCTCGCTTCTCCGGATTGTCGACGCGCCATCGAAGACTCGTGGAGTTTGTGCGTCCGCCGCCTCCCCACGTATCCTACGTCGATTAGTTAGTGGTTAACCTGCGCCAAGCCGGCCCTACGGCGAACCTTTATTACGTATGGTCGTGAGACTGCTGCTTGGAGGCGGCAGACCCTTGATTTTTGTTTCACTGTCCTTCGCGAATGCGCCACCTTGCCACCCACACCGGAACGACAGTTGACAGTTCAGCGTGCGAAAGCACAGATCGTAGCCCATATGCGCCGACACCTCGAAGGGACGATCGTCCGAGCGCGAACACAAGACAGACTCGCAGCAGAACGACCCACCATGTACCACGTCATCCGAGAACGTACACTGCGAAGACGGGCGCTGATACATGCCATCACCACTGAGGACGGCCGTCATCACACCACACAAAGCGATATTGCTGCAGCCTTCTTAGACCATTACGCACGACTTTATTCTGCTCAATGTTCCGACCCGACGACGGTGACAGCAATCTCACAACTGGTTTACGGCATTGTCCCACAGGATTTACAAACTGAATTATTGAACGACATTACGGAAGACGAAGTAATCGACGCCATCGGTAAAGGAGCGGCGAATAAGTCTCCTGGCCCGACGGGCTCCCTGTGGAGTTTTACAGAACTTTCCAGTATTTACTGGCTCCCAAGTTAACAGACATCTGTCGGGAGCTTATGTCCCCCGCGGTGCCGCTCCCTGCGACCTTCGTAGAAGGAATAATTATACAGGTTCACAAACCTAAAGGTGGGGCTCGAATACAAGATTACAGCCCGGTAACACTCGTCAACTGCGACATGAAGATATTCACCAGACTGTTAGCAAACCGTCTACGACTGACCCTACCTTACGTCATCTCGCCAGATCAGACCTCCCTAGGGGGTATCAACAACATCCACACAGCACTGTGTCGATACCGTGACTTAATAGCCCTAGCCAGGGCACGCCGCATCCCGGGAGCGCTGGCATCACTAGATTTTAGGCAAGCTTTTGATTGAGTGGATCACGCGTACCTAACGTCCGTTCTCCAGCACATGTAGTACCCACAGCAATTCACAGACGTCGTGATGCGCCTCCTCCGAGGGGCGGCTTCCAAAGTGCTCGTTAACGGGCGTCTCTCGCAGTCCCTCCCGATTTTCCGCTCCGTGCGTCAAGGCTGCCCCTTGTCGACGTTACTATATGCTGTGGCACTGGAACCGCTCCTCTGTGGCCTCCGTCAACGCTTCACCGGTCTTATCCTACGTGACGTCTCATTTCGCTGTACAGCATATGCAGACGACCTGGTTCTCGTGTTCAGCAATCGCGACGATGTCAACAGAGCACTAGAATGGATTACCACGTACGGTGTGGCTTCCAGCAGCTGTCTCAACGTCGCCAAATTGGTCGCCATGGCCATAGGAGACGGGTTGACCCCAGCGTGTGTCGAACCCCTACAGCTTCGTGACACTATCAAATGTCTCGGAATAGAGTTTCACGACGACATACGGCGCACTGCGGCTCTTATCTACCGCCGCTTATTACAACAAATTTGGGTCCAGATCTTCAACCTTCGTCTGCGGACCCTCGACATTCTTCAAAGGACACACTTCGTCAATGTTTACCTCGCATCGCGCCTTCCACACATAGCACGTGTTCTTCCGATACCGTTACTGATGGCTCGACGTCTATTAGCGGCATTCGGAGCCTACGTCAGTACAGGCATGCTCTTCAAAGTCAGTTATGAGTCACTGACCCTTCCCCCAGAAAGGGGAGGTCTTGGTCTAGTCCATGTCCACGACAGAGCTGTGGCCCTGTATGTCAGCTCACACTTCAAGCTGTGGCGCCACCACCCGGAAAGTTTGACAAGTTTGCTGTTGGAGTCCTTCGCTCCGCCCTCCCTTATGCCCCCACTGACGACGCAAGACATACCCCCACCCTTCTACTACTTCGGCAACTTTTACATTGAACACAGCTATGTCCGTATCGCAGTACCACCGACGAAACAGGCGTCGGCGCGGGACATATACCATGTCCTACAGCAGAGGTGCCCACCGAACATCGTGGAGACCAAAAGCCCTCAGGTTAATTGGAAGGTGGTGTGGAAGACGGTTGCACTGGACACAGCCGTCCGATCCTCATGGTACATCACAGTCAATGGTAAACAGATCACCCGATCACACCTCCACAAGATAAACATGGCGGAATCGCCTCTCTGCGTAGGCTGCGGGATACCAGACACGGACGAACACCGTCTCACATGTGGCGCGGCAGAAGACGTATGGCGCTTGGTGCAACAAATTTTGTCGTATTTTCTACGAGTGACTCCGGAACACATTACACCTCGGTTTCTACTGTTTCCCGATCAACAGTATTTCCCGCGCGCCAAGACCAACGCTGTCACGTGGATCCGTGCGCATGCGGTACACTACTTATTTCACGATGGACCTAAAGATGTATTCGACTTTTGGAACTACCTACAAGGACGTCATTGCAAGATCGTACGGAACCCAAAATACAGACAGTATTTTTCTAATTACTTAGGGAGTGCCCTACGCGACCCTCCACGCAGCTGGATCATCAACAGGTAGGAGAAGATACCCATTGAGTGAGCTGACAAGACTAAGTTCGATTTTCGGTGGAATAACATGATATACGTGAAGACGTACCTGGATGATGAAGCGTAAGGAGAGTAGCGACACACTCTTCTGCACCCTGTATGAAGCACTTTTTTACGTTTTCCCCATATACTTTACCTCGGTGTAGGAACGTGTCGAGATATTGTTTTCTTTTTCTCAGAGCACGATGCGGTGCTAGATACATTTATTTTTGTTGTGGTATAAAGTAAAACCACATTAAGAAAGTATTAAAAACAGTAAATAAAAATAAAAAAATAATAATTCCCACAGAAGAATTCCTTGACGGACGAGGGGGACACTGTGACCAGGCATCGGGTTACGACCCCTGCTCGCTCTACCTTCCCCGCCCTCCCCCACCTCCTAAAAAAAAGTCCTTGGTTCGAAACAAAAAAAAAAACAAAAAAAAAAAAGAGAAAGTGGCACAATGGTAAGCGTTGCGCGCGGTAGATGAGATGTCCGCGAGTTCGAGTACATTCACTGCTATATTTTTTAAAACGCAATTCTGCTGTCTGCTAAAATTATCAATCTAATGGAACTTGTAACATAATTTCCTTCACGTCTCGAAACTTTTGTGTTAAGTATGGGTAGAGCGCATCGTGCCAAAATACGTTGGAAAAGTATTTTATACATTAGCTGTAGTCTGGTAGTGGCATTTTATTCTTCTTCAAACCTTGTTTGACAGCTTTCACTCAGAACAAGTTTTCTACATGCATGTAATCAATAAACTGCATGTGCATTTTCAGACTGTTATAGATGACATCAGAGAATTCGCATATATCGTTGATAATTAATTTCTCTCTCATGTTTATATTGTTTTAACAACATTAAAGGAAACCTTACGAAAATTGTGAACTGTATTATAAAAAATGAAATAAAACTACCCACGATAACCTTACGACGAAAGTCTTTTTTAATAAAACTGAGTTCTGTACACAAGCGTGCCTCTATCGTCACGAATTGGTAAAATACTACTCACTTAGATTTTGATTGGGTCTGTGTTCAAATGGTATGCTTTGTCATACTACAGAGGTATGCAAATGTGGCATTTCATAAATAAAGTTATGTATTCCTAGAAACCCAAAATTTGCTTGCCAGCAGCAGAAAGAGGCGTTACCTGTTGTGCAGCATTGTTAGTTTTTCACCTTTGCACTATGAGCCTAAAGTATTTTCTTGCGATTTCCTTATCGATGTTTGATCTGACTGCTTGTAGCTCTTTCAAAGAAGGCATAAAAACGCTAGACTCAGTGAGACTGGAACTGTGAACCATAGCAGACGCCTTTTCACAGGTCAGCACGTTACCACAGCACTGGCAAAGAAGTATGTGTCTGAGCTTCCTCTTACGAGACTAATAGGGGCTAGAACTCGTAAACCGCTATTTGAAGGACGAGATCAGTTGCGATTTTCACGTGCAACGACTTTCCTGAACTGAAAACCGTAAATTTACAATCTTTTGTTACACCTCAAGCGATAATAACTCAGATTATTCAATTGACAGGTTAAATCAAGTGAACTTTGAGGCTTAATTCCGTGCACACCAGGAAGCAACTCGTCGATCACAGAGTTGCCAAACATACATTGCCTTGTTGCCAAATCTCAGTTACAATACCAGCTGGAAGAAGACGAACCGAAGTGATCTTACAGCGGGCTGGGAAGTGACCATAGCTGCTGTCTCCAAGTCGCGACTGCTACGGCCTGGAATACGTAATGCGTCTGATTCGCATTTCTGTAACTAGGTTTAGGGACTGGAGCGTAGTTACTACTAATACTCAGAACTGACTGCAAACTAAGCATCATAAATCAGTATCTCTCATAGTTGTTTTTATATTTCTTTCGTAAGTGTACTCAAAACTAAAAAATTCATTCACAGACGTTTTCGTGCCTCGCCGATAGTCGAGCACAACAAACAAATAAAAATCAAAAAAGAATGTGTGTGTGTGTGTGTGTGTGTGTGTGTGTGTGTGTGTGTGTGTGTGTGTGTTGCCAAAAGGCAAAGAAATCTTACTCCATTCCGGTATACGTTGCTGTCAGTTCTTCCGTATTATTTGGTCGACATGACCTGTTTCAAGTTGTGTATGACAGACAATGTTTTAGAAAATCAATTGTTTTCCTTTGCAATAAACAGAAAGATTTTCATTCTAAGCTATCCAAGTACAAAATTTTCGCAATATTAGTTCAAATTTAATATTCGCTTCTATAATGTAGGAAAGTATATCACATTTGCAAGAGTTGCATCCGACTCATTGACCTTACGCTAGACAAAATACTTATGCAGTACTATCAGACGAAAAGATCAACCTGACACAAACTGTGGGAAGTTTGTTTTACAACCTTCGTACCTGGATAATGAGCTTTTTCCTATTTGAGATGTCTGTGGAAGTTGCTGCTTGAGATGATTTAGGACGAAACTAAATTCCTTTAGCTACGACAATGTTTAAAGAAATCGTCTTAACGGCACTAAGTCGTGGTTTGTGAATCATTTACCGGCCGTACTCTACCGCATTTCACTGGTTGGAAGGCAAAAAGCTTACTGACAAATTTCAAAGAAGGAAAAGGGGGACGAAATGTCTCCCACTGGAAGGTCATGTTGTTTTATTTAAATTATTACAAAATCAGGTAAAACGAACAGTCAGGTTGTCAGTATAAGCACATTACTCTTGTCTGTATGATGTTTGCACTGCCCAGGGTCTGTAATGATAAAAGGCCCGTTTAGGTCAGGCATATTGTATACAGAAGTGTAAGAGAGATCACCACTAAATTCTAATCTGTATACATTGCATACACACAGAAATTACTGTTACAGTGTACTTATGGAGCCCAATGAGTGAATTGCGTATTTTCCGGTGAGAAAGAGCACTGGCAAACACTCTTCGCTACATTAGGTTACTTAATCTGGTGTCCCTCTGAGCTAGAATTTATGGTCAGCGACTAAGTCTAAGGTCAATGAGTCGGCTGCGAGTTTTGCAAATGTGAAATACTTTCCTATATTATAGAAGCGAATACTAAATTTGAACTAATATTGCGAAAATTTTGTACTAGGATAGATAGCTTAGAATGAAAATCTTCCTGTTTATTGCAAAGGAAAACAATTGATTTTCTAAAACATTGTCTGTCATACAGAACTTGGAACAGGTCATGTCGACTAAATCATATGGAAGAACTGACAGCGACGTATATCGGAAGGCAGTAAGATCTCTTGTTTTTTGGTTTGGCAGTACTCGATAGCCATTTCTAGGCGCAAGTAAATGAAGAAAGGCAGCGCGTTTTTTTTATCAAGTAACGTCTTCATCAATTACTTTAGTTTTAATGTAATCTACGAGTTATTACTGATGTTTGATATTAACATGAAAAGGATTCCGTAGACAGGGAAAGATACTGTTCTTGGGACACTACTTCTACAATGACCAAAAGGCATCAAATGAACTTCAGGCACAGTGTCCCAGCAGCGGTAAGAAGAAAATGATAGTAATAATGACGGTAATAATCGAATTATCCGGTAACTTCACACTTCCCAGTGGATTTCCTCGAACTAAGAATTTTGCTGAATTTGTGAAAATTTCAAAATGGCTTCACATCGAGCCTATGATGCCCAGAAGAGTCTTTACATCCTGCTTACATGAGAATAGCATAATCTGCGCTTCAGAAGCTTGCTTCTACTTAACTATTTAATAGTCTCGTGTTTTTGTAAGCTAAGCACATCACCTGTTACAGCACACTCCTGGGTCTGGGAAATGTGGCCACAATGGTCTGGCGGAACGAACTGTCACAGGTGCAATGCATGGATTCAGGCATTTACTTTTAAGAGGCACAAACAGATTTACTTTGCCCCCGGTAACATCAAGAGAAAGACGTTATAATCCAGAATCCGCATTAAACATCACGTTCCTTCATTACCAACTGGGCAGAGCCGGTTTACGTTTGGAAATGACATAGCGGGAGTCATGGTAAACAGAAATACAGTCACCAGTTAACTTACTTACATTAGAAAATTTTATTTTATTTGATGAACCAATAGCCATTTAAAGGAACAGGGCTCTTACTTGTACTTGATTGAACTAGAGACGTTCAAAAATTTGGTGCTGGACTGAGATTCGAATTCGCATCTCCTCTTTCGAGGATCTGAATCTCTCGGAACAGTATAGTTCAGTTATTTTGTTCCTTTTCTCAAGACTTCAGTCTTCTCTAGGTCTCCTCCAAAGGTAAGTATATGGGTCCGAATCCTGATCCAGAACCAAATTATTCATAATTTCATTTCAAGCCCTATCACGTGCACACCGGCCTGTTAGTGAAAATTAACGTGCTTTTTTAATGTCTGTTCATGTGTTGCCAACAATAGCAATAGGTGACATTATTTCTGGTCAAACACGCACACATCTTACTATTTGTGAGTAAGCAACTGATACTTTAGCTATATTCGTGAATGTACGCTAGGTGAGCAGTTCGATTGTCGCTTGGGCACAAAAGTTTGTATCCTTATTTTAGAGTCAAGCACCTAGCAGCTGGTAAGAAAAACCGATACGTAACAATTGATTTTACTTAGTTAACAATCCGATTACGTGTTGGGTTCGTATCTCCGTCACGGAACTTCACATCATGCACTTCACTTTTAAATGCATGCACACTTGGTTACTTCAGAATAGAGGTATATCAGACATCTTTCGTGGTTAGTTAAGAGGACGAAAGGGTCTTGATAGAAGTCCCGGTTTATTACAAAAACTGTCGTCTTGCAGGATTCGAACCTGCGACCGTAGTAGTCGCGCGGTTCCGGACTGAGCGCCTAGAACCGCTAGACCACCGCGGCCGGCTTTTCAAGTTTAGATTTGGTTACTGATATTGACAAAAACTTCGGTAATTCATGACTCTTCATGGCTAGTCATCAGTATGATATGATTAGATTACATTAGATTAATTCTTGTTTCTTAGATCATGAATACGATATTTCGTAATGATGCGGAACGTGTCATTTTAATGAAAGATTTCTTTACATACCGTGATTCAATTTCTGTACAATTTTTTACTCTCTCTGTCATTTTTTTGATTTTTCTCTCTCTCTCTCTCTCTCTCTCTCTCTCTCTCTCACACACACACACACACACACACACACACACACACACACAAACACAAACACACACATTCTTCTTTTTTTTTTTATTTGTTTGTTGTGCTTGACTATCGGCGAGGCACGAAAACGTCTGTGAATGAATTTCTTAGTTTTGAATACACTTACGAAAGAAATATAAAAACAAGTATAAGATTTACTTTATTTATGATGCTTAGTTTGCAGTCAGTTATGAGTATTGTTAGTAACTACGCTCCAGTCCCTAAACCCAGTTACAGAAATGCGAATCACAGGCATTACGTATGCCAGGCCGTAGCAGCAGCGACTTGGAGACACGCTATGGTCACTTCCCAGCCCGCTGTAAGATCACATCGGTTCGTCTTCTTCCTGCTGGTATTGTAACTGAGATTTGGCAACAAGGCAATGTATGTTTGGCAACTCTGTGATCGACGATTTGCTTCCTGGTGTGCACAGAATTAAGCCTCCAAATTCACTTGATTTAACCTGTCATTTCCACTGAATAATCTGAGTTATTATCGCTTGAGGTGTAACAAAAGATTGTAAATTATGGTTTTCAGCCCAGTAAAGTCGTTGCAACTAATCTCGTCCTTCAAATTGCGGTTTACGAGTTCTAGCCCCTATTGCTTTCGTGAGAGGAAGCTAAGATACATACTTCATCGCCAGCTGTGTGGTAATGTGCTGACCTCTGAAAAGGCGTCTTCTATGGTTCGCAGTTGCAGTCTCACTGAGTGTAGCCTTTTTATGCCTTCTGTGAAAGAGCTACAAACAGTCAGATCAAACATCGATAACGAAATCGCAAGAAAATACTTTCGGCTCATAGTGCAATGGTGAAAAACTTACAATGCTGCACAACAGATAACGCCTCTTTCCGCTGCTGACAAGCAAATTCTGGGTTTCTAGGAATACATAACTTTATTTATGAAATACCGCATTTGCATACTTCTTGAGTATGACACAGCATACCATTTAAACACAGACCCAATCAAAATCTAAGTGAGTAGTATTTTACCAATTCGTGACGATAGAGGCACGCTTGTGTACAGATACTCAGTTTTATTAAAACAGACTTCCGTCGTAAGGTATCGTGGGTAGTTTTATTTCATTTTTTATAATACAGTTCACAATTTTCGTAAGGTTTCCTTTAATGTTGTTAAAACAATAGTAAACATGAGAGAGAAATTAATCATCAACGATATATGCGATATATCTATAACAGTCTGAAAATGCACATGCAGTTTATTGATTACATGCATGTAGAAAACTTGTTACGAGTTAAAACTGTCGAACAAGGTTTGAAGAAGAATAAAACGCCACTACCAGACGACAGCTAATGTAGAAAATACTTTTCCGACCTATTTTGGCACGATGCGCTCACCCCATAGATAATACAAAAGTTTCGAGATGCATCTCCCGTCTGGCTGTCTACTAAACCTGAAATGAACAAAATGACGAAGAAGTTAGCCCTTTTTTCACATACGACTATTTTGGGTTGAGAAGTGTAGGAAATTATGTTACAAGTTCCATTAGATTGATAATTTTAGCAGACAGCAGAATTGCGTTTTAAAAAATATAACAGTGAATGTACTCGAAGTCGCGACATCTTATCTACCGCACGCAACACTAACGATTACGCCACTACCTGACATGTAGCTATGACAGCTCCAGAATTCAAGAACAATTCCTCTAGAACTTCTGCATTACACAGCGCTGTGGGATAATGCATATCGCCAGGTCAATACTTATGAGAGACAAACATTTATACCTTTTCTTTTGCAGTGGACGACGTTTTCAACAATCCGATAGTGCAATAGAGTAACTCAAGTGGAAAGGAACATTTCCTATTTTAATTTCTGCATCCTACACTGTTGGCAGTTCTGTGTTGGTGGCAGTTACGTGATTTTATTTTGGTGATTACAAAATAGAGATGAATGCATGCAGTGGGTAGCCGAGGCAGTTAGTTCATGATGATTCGGTCGACCAATTAAATGAATTTACTGAACATGCTGCAAACTGATACAGGGAGCCTGCGTGTCAGAATTCTCAACCAGTGTGGTATAATGGCATTATGATAGAAAAATGAACCACTGTGAAGAGGATTTGGTGGTCTGTTGGGCTGATGATAGCTTCATATATCTATGGTCTGGGTTCGACTACGGCTTCGGTCAATGATTTTAGTTAGGGAGAGACAGATTCCATTCTCTTCTGGCTACACCAAGTGAAGAAGATATAATGGCATTGTGGTCCGAAATTCACATTAAAAATGATATTCCTTCTCTACCAAGTAGCCGTTAGGCTGAGCCACTATAAAGTCTGGAGTGGCGACATGTAGAAACTCTATCACCAGTAACCTTTCTTATACTAGTTATTTATTTCTAGTGACGAAACAAACGCTATGTAGGCTAACAGGACACTTATTCCATCTTTTATCTGAGCTTCTGTGTGTCGATAAAATTGGTTCTGATCTGGGAATGCAACTCAGACCGCACTTAACGCGGAATTTGATCCCTTCGTGACAATACAGCTCGGCTACAGTTTGTTGTTTGTTCAAAACTCCATATTCCTCAACATCTCCACATATTGCGCGTGAATGGGTTCGAATCCTGGCCCGGCACTAAAGATTTCATTATGTATTATCAAGCTCTAGCATGAGAACACCTATCTGCTGGTGGGTAATAATTTCGATTTTTAATGTATTTTCATTCGTTGTCAACACTAACGATTTTTGACGTTTTTGACTCCCAGTGAGACACAGAACTATTTGCGAGATCACTGTAAGTTCAAGATGTTATTCCGAGATGCTGGTGGAGAAAAATTCGGTAGCTGACGTCTCTTTGTGTGTAGTCAACAACGATATGCGTGGAGCTCTATTCCCAGTCAGCACTGAACTCTTCGTCATATTATTTCTAGTTCAAACGTGCTCACATGTCGCTGCTGGTGCAACAAACCCATATTTAACTTTCGTTTTCTCTGTAATATAACAGCGATAGGTGCCGGGTTGGAGTCCTGGGAAGGAAAAAAATTAATGTTTCGTCTCGTCATTTCAGTTAAAACATCTAGCTACTGCCGAGAAAATCCGATATGTCACAGTTGATTGTGCTTCGGTATCTATCTTATTAGGTTCTGGGTTCGAATCCCTGTCCCACACAAAGCTTTACCTCACGGCATTTCAAATAAGTTAATTGTTAAGAAGCAATATTTAACATATCTCGTAGTTCGTTAACAGGGACAATAGGTGCTTGGTAAAATGTTTGCGTTATGTAATTTAAAGTTGGTATTTGCTAACTGATACTGTCTAAAATCGAGGTATATCACTCTCTGTATGCCTAATGAGGAATGACTCTTAGTTTCCGTCAGTCACCAAATCTTTGCTTACTCTGCATGACCTGAGTTTGAATCCATATGCAGAACGAGACGGTTCGTCGTGTCATTTGAAGTTCATACATATTCTCAACTAGCTGCTCGTGAATAACCTAAATTTTTAATGTCATTTTGTGTTCAATAATAAGTACGGTATGTTACTTTGAAGAGGGAATCATGAATACGAAGAACTTACTGTGTGCATTACCTATCTGACGTAATAATGAGAGTGGTAACATTTCAGGTATGTCATTTATTGTAATAAATGTGAGCTTACAAGCCTTAAGGACAGTCTTACCTGTGATAAGGTGTTCCCTGATATTTGTAGTATCGTAGTATTACTTTACATCTTGAGTTATTGCGATACAGAACAGTGTTTTCTAGTGGTGACTTGTTGGAACCATTTTCAATAGTCAAACGACTGTGCCGAGGAGCGATTAGAGGACCTGCTAGACAGCTGCGTTATGTGGGTTGCAAGCGAATCAGGCGAAATGCAATTCAGGTCGTTCGGATATTTTTGAGCATGACTGTACCAACTTTAGATTTTGAACGTTGTGACTAAAATATTGTTGCCGTTAACTGAAATGAATGTAATATTGTAAATTTCTATTTATTGATTGCAAAGAAAGGCTTGAGAGAATTTCGATTATTGTCGTGTAGCAGCCAAGATAAAAGTTACTGAACTCATGGAATCAGTATAATATAAAAACATTAACTTTAACGTAAATTAATTATCTGTTGCAATTTAAAAAGGTCCTTATAACAAAATCTTTCGCATTTTCAGTCACTGTTAACACTTTGAAAAATAAATTAATACTTCGGCGCGTAATGGCCGACCACATGCTGCATCGGAAAATGTGTTTCTCGCAGCGCAAATTACTGAAAAAATGCTTATTAAAAATAGTTAGCCACTGCGAGCATTTGAGGTGAGAACTATTACAAAGAAATTCATTTTGTGATAATGATAACAATTTTATTTTAGCAGACATACCAATAACTTACATAAAATATGTGTAGCTGCTCAATGGCTGCCTTCCGTATAGCGAAACAATACGGTGTGTGTCCTATAAAATACGTCCTTCCTCCTCGGCCGTACAATCAAGTCTCTTTTGATCCTTTTTTGTTTTCATAGACATTAAATAAAGATGGTACTCTTAAATTATCGCTGCATATCAGTTGTTTCAAGAACATTAACTATATCTTTTAAACTAATTATATTCATAAAATACTTAACTACGGTTTACAACCGATAAAAATGTCAATATTTATGTGACGTACCGTCACAAACTGGAGCGGTTTTTCATTAACAGCAAGATATGTAGGAGTAACCGTCTGGAGCAACCTAAAATGGAATGAGCTCTTACAACAAACTGTACGAAAATCAAATGCCAGACAGAAATTCATTAGAAGAATCTCAAGAAAATGAAATTCATTCACGAAAGAAGTGGCTTAAGAAACACTTGTTGGGCAAATTATAGAGGATTGCTCATCAATCTGTGACCCGAAGCTGGTTGGAGGTGAAGAAATAGAGAAGGTCTAGCTAAAAGCGGGATGTTTCGTATCGGTAAGTGCTAGAGCGTCACTGAGCTGATTAAACAACTCCGGCGGCAGGCGGCATCACAAAGAGGTTTGCCGTCGAAATTCCGACATCATATGCTCCGGGAAGAGTCGGGAAACACATTACTGGCTCGCAGATTTAGATCTCATACAGAAGTCTCTACCAAAGGTGCGTCATTCGTAAGTGGAAGAGGGAAGGTTCGAAGTGATACTGGTATCAGAAACTAATCCCCGCCGCAGACCATAAGGTGGCTTGCACAGTACAAATGTTGATGTCGTCTGCCTAACCCAACGATGTGATGCTACGGTTAAAGCACTACAGTGGCATTAGTGTGTAGTGGAGTTAGAATTTCCTTTCAGCCATGGTACTTAGGTTTTCTCTCATATGCGTAAACTGACCACGGCGATATTATATTAGTTGCATCAAACAGCTGCTTATAATAAGTTATCTTTGTTTACGATAGACTGTTTCGATTTTATCGCAATTTTCAATTACGCCTAGACTGATGTGGCCTCCATATTACGTCATAAGTGGACTGTCTTATATCTGTCATTGTTTTATTAAGATCGTAAATGATGTCAAGATTTTGAAAATAAAGTATTAATTACGATGATTACGGCAAATTCAGCAAAGCTAACTTTGAAAAAGACTTCGCTGATTTTCTGCTCAGCTTCTCTAGACCGGATTTGTATTGACCACGAGGAGAAAATTCGAGAAATTAGAGCCAATACAGAGGCTTAGCGACAGTCATCCTTCCCACGCACTACTCGCGAGTGGAAAAGTGTTGAACGGATCAGATAGTCGTACCGAAAATATCCTCCGCCGCACATCGTTAGGTGGCTTGCGGAGTATGATGTGGTTGTAGATCTACGTATTCAGTACAGCGCTAGACACAAATCTCCACTATAATAATGCATTTGAGGGAAGAAAAGTCTTCGAGGCATCTCCTTTAACCGTCCATATTCGTTGCAGCACCACGATACTGACTGAATGGGAAAGAGAAAGATGAAAGTAATAGATTTTCCGCATTTGGTTTCAAAATTACCCTAAGGATGCATATTTAGAGATCTTGGTAAACTTGCGTGTTCATAAAAAGGAAACCATTCGTTATTATCTGGTGCAACTGTGCGGATAGGATCGCATCCACAGAAAGGAAGAGAGGCGAGAGAGCTAAAAGCGTATAATCCATCAATTTATACGACCAAAGGCTACGACGTGAACCGACGGCCGACATTTGCTGCTAAGTTCTCAGAGGAATGGAATCGATCGCAGATACGTCGCAAGTGGATTGTGCCCTTACTACAGCCGTTAGTATCAAGTACTGCTCGCAGAAGCCTACATAGGTATGGTATTGTGTGAGACCAAAACTGCCACGCACAGCACCCGCTTCCACAGGAGGATGCGTTTGCAATAACAATACGTATAGAGCACTGCACTTTCATAGGGCAGCATCTACACACAGGTAGAACTGAAAGTATTGTTCACACGCTGCAACAGACTCATCTGGATAATAGAAGTCATAGTCACGCATCAAATATTGGTTGGAATGTATATAATCACACGTTGAAGTTAAAAAAAAAAAATCTTTCGTCGGGGAGGTGTGATTGTGATGTTTTCGATTCTGACCTTTAGACCCAACGTTGTTTTGAGAACGTAAATATCAATCGCTTTTTGAATCACTCTGCATAATTTCACTTATTTGAGATGCAACATCGAATTTTCATCCGACGGGCAGCCAATGAGTGTGCACTGTGGAAGAGTGAAGAACATGTGCACCTCTGGACGACAGAAGGCATATAGTGCTGCACTTCTGTACTTTAGGAAGCTATCTGCTGTTGTTTTCGCCGGACGGAGTGGCCATGCGGTTCAGGGCGCTACAGTCTGGAGCAGAGCGACCGCTACGGTCGTAGGTTCGAATCATGCCTCGGGCATGGATGTGTGTGATGTCCTTAGGTTAGTTAGGTTTAAGTAGTTCTAAGTTCTAGGCGACTGATGACGTCAGAAGTTAAGTCGCATAGTGCTCAGAGCCATTTGAACCATTTCTGCTGCTGCTTTGTACACAAACTGCAAGTAGTGTTTGTTACCCGATACGAATAGGAGTAATGGAATCGCGAATTCGGAAACTACAGGGAAGTTCAGTTTCATTTCTAATGTTTCTCGCCTCAAAGTGTACGATCTTTATCTAATTACATTAACAACCTCTTTCGTGATGAAGATTGTGATGGTCGAATTTTAACGTTAAATAATTACAGTATCTTAATATGAAGTTGAATGCGGCATTTGAATCCACACAGATGATAAAAACAGATGTTTGTACATGCGTACTGTGTGTTTGTATTTTCCATATCTCCTACTGAATCACTTAACCGATTTCAATCAAACTCAATACACGTCTCCCTTACCGTCAGGCAACACTCCCCGAGCAGGTAACAACCACTTGCTTATCACAGTTCAGGAGTTTTCACGTAATAAACATTGAGATGTGTGACAAGCTGCCTCATTCTGCATGATGCTTAAATTTTTTAATTCTGTGCTATTAATACTAATCCCAATGCATTTCTCAGATCGTATCAACATGTGCCTTTAAAGATACCAACAAAATTATATCACGGTATCATAGTTCAGGAGGTATCGCGCCATACATACTGAGATGCGTGGAAAAACACCACATCATGAGTGAAGTTTTAATACCTTTATTACTTACTACTAAGACACTCTTACAGTCGAATCAGCTTAAGGGAATCCCTGACACCTGGCAGTGCTTTTGATAGCTTTCAATTGAGAAGCACAAACGGTTATAAGTGAAAGTAATAGCCGCCTATAGATCTACACACCTGGGATTGGAAAAAAGAACACATTGACACCGGTGTGTCAGACCCACCATACTTGCTCCGGACACTGCGAGAGGGCTGTACAAGCAATGATCACACGCACGGCACAGCGGACACACCAGGAACCGCGGTGTTGGCCGTCGAATGGCGCTAGCTGCGCAGCATTTGTGCACCGCCGCCGTCAGTGTCAGCCAGTTTGCCGTGGCATACGGAGCTCCATCGCAGTCTTTAACACTGGTAGCATGCCGCGACAGCGTGGACGTGAACCGTATGTGCAGTTGACGGACTTTGAGCGAGGGCGTATAGTGGGCATGCGGGAGGCCGGGTGGACGTACCGCCGAATTGCTCAACACGTGGGGCGTGAGGTCTCCACAGTACATCGATGTTGTCGCCAGTGGTCGGCGGAAGGTGCACGTGCCCGTCGACCTGGGACCGGACCGCAGCGACGCACGGATGCACGCCAAGACCGTAGGATCCTACGCAGTGCCGTAGGGGACCGCACCGCCACTTCCCAGCAAATTAGGGACACTGTTGCTCCTGGGGTATTGGCGAGGACCATTCGCAACCGTCTCCATGAAGCTGGGCTACGGTCCCGCACACCGTTAGGCCGTCTTCCGCTCACGCCCCAACATCGTGCAGCCCGCCTCCAGTGGTGTCGCGACAGGCGTGAATGGAGGGACGAATGGAGACGTGTCGTCTTCAGCGATGAGAGTCGCTTCTGCCTTGGTGCCAATGATGGTCGTATGCGTGTTTGGCGCCGTGCAGGTGAGCGCCACAATCAGGACTGCATACGACCGAGGCACACAGGGCCAACACCCGGCATCATGGTGTGGGGAGCGATCTCCTACACTGGCCGTACACCACTGGTGATCGTCGAGGGGACACTGAATAGTGCACGGTACATCCAAACCGTCATCGAACCCATCGTTCTACCATTCCTAGACCGGCAAGGGAACTTGCTGTTCCAACAGGACAATGCACGTCCGCATGTATCCCGTGCCACCCAACGTGCTCTAGAAGGTGTAAGTCAACTACCCTGGCCAGCAAGATCTCCGGATCTGTCCCCCATTGAGCATGTTTGGGACTGGATGAAGCGTCGTCTCACGCGGTCTGCACGTCCAGCACGAACGCTGGTCCAACTGAGGCGCCAGGTGGAAATGGCATGGCAAGCCGTTCCATAGAACTACATCCAGCATCTCTACGATCGTCTCCATGGGAGAATAGCAGCCTGCATTGCTGCGAAAGGTGGATATACACTGTACTAGTGCCGACATTGTGCATGCTCTGTTGCCTGTGTCTATGTGCCTGTGGTTCTGTCAGTGTGATCATGTGATGTATCTGACCCCAGGCATGTACAAAGTTTCCCCTTCCTGGGAAATGAATTCACGGTGTTCTTATTTCAATTTCCAGGAGTGTATGAAGAGGCTTTCCCGCAGAGACGTTTATACATTGAGATAACGAGAGTCGTTGGATGCCTCCTAATATCGTGTCGAGCCTTCTTTTCACAGCGTGGTGTAGCAACTCGAAGTGGCATGGACTCAACAAGTCGCTGGAAGTCCCCTCCAGAAATCTTCAGCTATGTTGCTTCTGTATCCAATGTGAAAGTGTTTCCGGTGCAGGATTTTGTGTATGAAATGTCCTCTCGCTTATGTCCTATAAAAAATGTTCAGTGCCATTCATGTCGGGCCATCTGGGCAGCCAAACCATTCTCTCGAACTGACCAGGATGTTCTTCAAGCCAAGCGGGAGCAAATGTGGCCCGGAGACACTGTGCCTCATTGTGTGGGAACATAAAGTCCATAAACGGCTGTAAACTGTCTCCAAGTATCCAAATATAACGATTCACAATCAATCACCGGATCAGCTGTTCCAGAGGATCCGGTCCGTTCCATGTAAACACTGGTCACACCATTATGGAGCCACCACCAGTTTGCACATTGGCCGTACTCTAACCTACCATCACCTCATATCAAGCGAAATCGGTACTAGTCTGACCTGGCCAAGGTTTCCAGTTTTTTAGCGCCCATCGGATATGGTCATGAGTCCAGGAGAGGCGCTGCAGGCGATGTCGTGCTGCTATCAAAGGCGCTCGCATCGATCGTCTGCTGCCAGAGCTCATTAACGCGACATTTCGCCTCAATGTCCTGATGGGTACGTTCGTCGTATCTCCCACATTGATTTCTGCTGTCGTTTCGCGCAAAAGTGATTGTCACTTTGCACTGACAACTCTACGAAAACGCCACTTCTCTCGGTCATTAAGTAAAGCTCGTCAATCACTGCGGTTTCGGTGGTGACAACGCTTGCCATCTGGTATTCTCGGCATACTCTTGACACTGTGGATACCGAAATATTGAATTCTCCAACCATTTCCAAAATGAAATATGTCATGTGTCCAACTCCAACTACCATACTGCATTGAAAGTTCGTTAATTCAAGCCGAAAAGCTTTTCACATGTATTTCCTGAGTACAAACGACAGCTCCACAATGCATTGCCGCCATATGTATGTGTGCATATAGCCATCCCATGACTGCTGTCACCTCAGTGCAAAATCGCGTTGTACACACGCGAAGCTACGCTCAGCGCACAGAAACTGTTTAATAAGTTCAAAGATTTTTTTGCGAATGCATGGAAATGAATTTTTTTCGAAATTGCACCACAAACACAGTTCTTTTTTGTTATCGATTCTAACAGAAAATTGGCAAAATCAATAATCGGGCAATGCCAGGTTTGACAACTGGCATTAAATAGACAGATTCGGAGCGCCAGTCACAAGAAAGTAATGGTATTTGTCCACACATTTAATCGCACGAAAATGTCGTTTGGAACACGGCTCTACATCACATTTTAGAAATTACTATGATTAGCGAAGTAAAGTAATATTTGATCTTTATCAATAATAAAAGCTTCGAAGGTCATGGTCAGGCTAAGAGACAGACGGAACTGGCAAGTGGACTTTGGTGAGAGCGCTGCAGTGCAAATCATTTACCGGGTACTGGTCAAGCAGCTGGCGGCACAACGGGAACCACTCTGGAATAAGCTAGCATCAACTCGCGGCGGCGTGGAAATGGTAGACATGTGCACTGGGGTCGACTCTCCTGACGTGCAACAGCGAGGGCATGGATACCACGTGATTCCCTCGGCCCTCGGCACGTCTTTGCGAAGGTTGTAACTGAGCCCCTTTCTTAGGCTGCTGTTGTTTGTGGATAGCATATCGTCTGGCCACGACCAGTACATTAGAAGCATGTCGTGTGGCCATGGCCAATACATTACAAATATGCGTTTAAAGTCGGTACGGTTTATCATATAGTGTAACAGAGAGTACTGAAACTGACGATAGGATCTGTTGGGTTCCGGAGCAATGACGGCGACTAGAGTGACGTTCAGATTTCTTTTCCTGGGCTTTAAACTTCATAAGCTCCCGTTTGAAATAGACAATGGTAGTATCAAGAAAATACTGTCACCGTTTGACACTGTTTCTACAGTTTCTGAAAGACCTTGGACTAGCAAAAAATGTTTTAACGTTGATAACGGAGTCGGAGCGGTGCATATGGATCTAATTAGCCATACCACATTCTTTATGAATGGGCATGGGTTCAAAGTATTAGCCACATACGAGGAGCAGCCCTGGACAGGTACTGTTCGTAATTCGACAGACCACTTGCATGGTATACGCTCCCGGAAGCGGCCAGTGCAGTTGCTCCTGGTAGTACTGTTCCACTCGGTGACGTGGGACAAGCTCCGCTGTGCTGTTGTCCCGTATCATGTCGTGCGACTTCACCGGCAACCGCTCTGGCAGCAGACCTGTGCAACACAAGTGACGTAAATATTAAGCTCAGCTTAATCAGAGATACTATGTTGCGAAATTAAATGTCTAAACTCGCAAAGTATATAGGTAGGAATTAAAATATCTAACAGTTTTTTCCATATACATCGAAACTGTGTAGAAGTGAGCGTTGTACTTTGGAAGACTTTTCAAAGCTGTCTCTAGCCAGTCCATAATAGAAGTTTCATAGATTCCCTTACTCCATTTTTAAATGATAGCATTCAATTTTGTGTGCCGCAGTCTTTTTCCGAAATATCAAAATTTACTCCAGGAAATTAAGGTTTTCGCAAATATGAAAAATATTCCGAAGTAGGTCATGGTCATATACCAAAGAACAAATAATCTATTGAATTTTAAAAATGTTTCAATGGAGAAAATAATGTTAACACAGCATGTAATCGTCAGTGCTAGATTGTTCCTTTGCTGCACACCAGTAATCAGGAAATGAAATTGAAATAAAGAGAAGTGTTATCAGAAACAAATTACAATTTAAATGTAATTTAAAATGGAAGCTATTGGAAACTAATACAAATTTCCATTTAAAGGCCGATAAAATTTTTAAGACTTTAAAGAAATTCAGTTCTTTTGCACGTGCTACACGTTCCACACCCTAAAAGTCCTCCTTTCCTTTCACGATAGTAAATGGTGCGTGACTGAAAGCGTATGACTCAACTGTCCATAAGTTATGTAATTTGTTTTAAAAGTACGTAGAAATTTTCGTAAAGTCTGTAACTGAGGAACTAACAGCATCTTCCGTGTAACTCCAATATAATATACAGGCTTAAATTCTAGAACTCAAAATATTTACAAGAGGCGCACGAAACACAACCTTGTGTCACAGAATGAGAACTCCTTATGGCGGTTCTAAAATCGGTCGCTGGAATGAAGAGATGTGGGCTCATAAATATACTGTCCTAAAGGTACAACATTGTCCCCTATTTCTGAAGCCATATTTAATCAGTTTTTTGAAGCAAGTAAATTACATAAACGCTGGAACAAACTGAGAACATGATTCAAAAACGAATGTAATGCCCGGAGAGGCATAGAATCTGCGCAACTTAAGAAAAAAGAAAAAGAAATCGAGAACTTCGATCCCTTGCTGTTTCTGTTGCCTACTTCAAATGAAAGGCATGTTACCAGTAACGTTTTAGAAGACTTGTAAAAATCGGCGGAAGTGCCAGATAACGGCTGAATCTTCAGATAGAGAGGAACTTTCTGGTTCACCAAACGTTGATTCAGGTATGGGATACAGAGTCAATAACCGCAGGCAGCCCAAGTACTGATGTACAGCGACTAGCACCTGGGATAAGAACAAAGGCAAAATATTGTTGTGAAGAACATCTCTTGTAATATCGGAACCTAAAAGCAAAGAAGTTGTCATGAAGACATTTTATGCAAGGACTCAGTACTATAGAAAAATTTAAAGTGAAAGTGAAATTCCGGCAGCTGACTACTTACGCTATGTGATCAAAAGTATCCGGACACCACCAAAAACATATGTTTTTCATGTTTGGTGCATTGTGCTGCCATTTGCTACCAGGTACTCCATATCAGCGACCGCAGTAGTCATTAGACATCGTGAGACAGCAGAAAGGAGCGCTCCGCGGAACTCACGGACGAACGTGGTCAGGTGATTGGGTGTCATCTGTGTCGTACGTCTGTACCGAGATTTCAACACTCCTAAGCATCCCTAGGTCCACTGTTTCCGATGTGATAGTGATGTCATAGTGAAGAGGGTCGTAATGTGTAATAGGCAGACATCTATCCAGACCATCACACAGGAATTCCAAATTGCATCACGATCCACTGCAAGTACTATGACAGTTAGGCGGGAGATGAGAAAACTTGGATTTCATGCTGGAGCGGCTGCTCATAAGCCACACACCTCACGCTGGTAAATGCCAAACGACGCCTTGCTTGCTATAAGAAGCGTAAACATTGGACGATTGAACAGTGTAGAAACGTTTCGTGGAGTACATCACGGTACACAATGTGGATATCCGTCGGGGAGGGCTCTCTTCCGAAGGAACTAGGAGGTAGCCTATTACACTCTGCCGACTCTACTTCTCTTGCTGTCTCCTTAAATTTATTGTACCTTAGAAAACTTCTTTCTGCAAAATTATGGCGGCAAACTAGTTGTCCATTTCCAGACAACGCACTGTCATAAACCAGTTCTCCTTTTTTTTGTATCAGTCTTAGGGCAACTCGACTAGTGGAATGGATTGGGCTAACGGTGTATCAGTTCCAGTAATCCAAATAAAGCCATTTGTCAAACAACTATACTGCACGTACATGTCCTTAAGTTGTTGAGCTATTCTTATTGGTCTACTTTCGAATTGTTTAACATTTATGTGCCCTGACTGACGGGCCTAAGTTCTGTGATGAACAGTTTCTAACTGTTTCTATCCTGGCACTGCTGTTTGTGCCTACCCCTGGATCATCAGTACATAAGTGAAGTTCCTCATGACTACACACACACTTTACTCAAGTAAATATCGGCTTATTTATGCCCTCTTTCTAAGTTCGAAGTCCGCTGTCTTTGCATTGAAAGATCTACAGCGTGTTCTCTCTATTATCAGTGTTAATGCATCCAACAAGGGTTACTAATGAGACTAGCTGTCCTCAATATTTTGTCCTTTATCCCTTGACCATTTGCAAAACGACAGTGTTCTCCGTCACCAAGTACCAGGTTCAGTAGCGCTAATAGCCTCTGCCAAAGTCGCCGCCTCCTGTATCCTGGCGGAGCAACATTGCGATCTCCTTCTGACAAGATGGCTCGTAGCGATAAAAACAGGGGTCTCCTTCGTAGCGGAAAGAGTTTGGCCGTTCTGACCGGCCGTGACCCTTCCGCAGGTAGCCGCCCAAAGTCGCCGTGTGCCGATGCTCGGGAACGTGCGTCAGTGCTCGCATCCTCGGCCGCTGTCGCTCTGTCAGCCGCCACCACTGCTGCTTGGAGGAGGGGGAGGGAAGCGCGAGACTCCATTCACAAGTCTCGGCCTACTGAACACATTCACGAGATCAACTGTTTGATAGGTACAGGTCCACCGGAATTCTTGCAGTCCGTAGCCGACAGACTGTCCTTTTCTCCTCGCCGTCACCTTGCAACATCTAAATAGAACAATTGTCACTCCCTTAAACTTTAGGGGTCCTTAATTCCTCTGTTGTTTGTACCAAGTACTATTTTTCACTTAACCAGCTGTACATCAAAACTTCAATATCGGATTTCGCCAGAGCCTTACAATTAATGGCGAATAGTTATTAATAGAATAAAACTGTCCTAACTCTAAATATTACACGTTTGCTTACAAACACAGGCCTCTAGAATGTCCATTCTCATCTGTAAGGCAGTTTACACGTAATAAATGAATTAACAATACAGGTCTTTCGATCCCTGAATAACATTAAAATAGAGAAAATACATCTGTAGAAGTCTTTACAATGTTGGATACGTCCTACAATAACTAGCCTATTTCTTATTTAAATGTAGTTGATTGGCAATAAAGGAGCAAATTGTGGAGTCAATCAGGACAGGTATCATGGGTTGTGAGAATCTCTGTGCAATTAACTACACCACCACCACTATCTACATCTCGATGTCCTACGATTCCGCACGCTCACATCTCATAGATTATCTAAGTCTAAGCTGCATACTTATTATCCAAAACATTTACAAATCACAATATGACCTTATGTATTCTTTTCTACAATCACCCTTTTCTCTGATCTACCACCAAGACAGGTTACTTGTTTTATTACTGTTCCCTTACAATACACAAACAGCCATGAGAGTATGACCAGGATAACAAACCATCAAATGCTAAGTAGACACAGTACGAGAGAATAATATACAAAATCAAAACTTTCATTGGAACGATACCACATGTAGTTATTACCTCTCAAACCAATCGTATACTTTACCCAATTCGGACATTTTGCTATTCGTTGTATAAAGTTTAGTTAACTAAGGAACCCATTAAGGCGTTGCTTACTTGAAGAATCTTATAGAAATATTATACCTCCACATTGGTTATTGCACCAATTCTTGTTACTCGAATTTTATCTTAGTCTATCGTCATCAGCATCTCGTCCTCTTTAGTGCTTTTTTATTCCCCGCGAACAAAATGAAGCACAGATACCGCATACCACATAGTATAAAGCTAAGAGCACACTTTACATTTACTTCTTATTCTACAAGTATCATCATCTTTCGCCAAATAGATGTCATTCATTACTACAACCTGTACTCCTTTCTGTTACCTCCAGGGGCTTCGTCTTTAGTTAGTCCTGCCTTCATTCCTCTGGATTGCTTACTTCGAGGATCCTTAACTCCGTGTGATTTTCCTCGCTTTGATCTATAATGCACTCTTTATAGAATTCAGCTCTCCCTCGGGGTCTCTCAAAGTCCATCACTGCCTAAGTCAGTAACACTTCATAGCGCTGCGTCTCTGCACACCACTATAACAAAAATACAGCAACGCAGAAAATTCGGTGCCTTTTGCAACCGACAAATGGTCCCGTCGCCACTTCGGCGCGAGCCGTAACTCCGCATAAGTGCATATACGGTGCGTTTCCCCATCACTATACATTGTGAAAATTTTACCTTTCCCAGCCTAATTTCTTCTTGTTTCCCTTGCAAGTGATCATCGCTCCTCCAGAGCAAATCACGACCATAACGTACGAATATCTACCTTCGACACTCGTTATTACAATGCATACCTAACAGATGACTAGGCAAAGAGGGCAAAGAGTACCAAATCTTTCACATATGATGTTGTAGAGTACTATCTTTTTCATACTAAGCAAATTTGTTGTTTACGAGAGATTACAATTCTGCCCCAAATTCTTAGTCGATCCATTTCTTGACATTAGATATGTGATGCAAACCTCTAGGCCTACAGCACCTGACCGTTTCTATTTCAATCGCCATCTGAGGAGCGACACACCTCAACAGAAAGGGTCCAGAATAGACACTGAAAAATTTGCTGCTAATATGCCGGTGTCTTTTGGACAGTCTATGAGTTTTAACGAGAACTTTGTCTCCTATTTCAAGGGTTAGTTTTTGAAATTTTCTATGCGCCCAGGCGAATCTGAAAAAACTGTTTGGTACCTTCTGTGAATCCCACGTAGTTTTTCCCTATCTCTGACGATTCCAACTGCCGAGTTTTCTGGCGGATTACCTTCTCTACTGTTTTCTCGCTATCACGATCTCCTTCCTCTGTATCTTGCATAGGCACACTTCGGCGTCATCATTCTCGCCGATCACGCGTATACCAAGGGACGCACATCCCACTCCTTCTTCTACATCGAAAGCAATACTCATTTTTGTTTTATGATCGCGCAAATGGACACACATACTATCAAAATCTAGAACGGCCTTATAATGTCTTAGAGAGTCCACGCCAAGCACTGCCTCAACGGCTAGTCACGGCACTATCAGTAACATGGGCGTAAGGTTGTACGACTGACAAGTAAAGGCGATGTACACGTGTTCTTTCGTCTCTACGCTCTTATTCCCCATGGCACCATACACTCTTGTTTTCTGCAAGGGACGCATCGGCCACAGACTCTTCACACTGCACCGGACGAACACGTCTTCTCTCATCACCGATGGCACACTTCCCAAGTCAAGTAGACAGGGAATCGTAATTTCGTTAATTATTACACTGATTGTAGGGCATTTGACCGAGTTTATTTCTGTTGTTTCCTCTGGTAACACGTCCCAGAAGTCTTCGTATTCTATGCACACTGCGTTGACATGATACCTCGTGTGGGAGGGAGAAAGAGGTGTGAATTTTTACTTAAACTCTATAAATGAAATGCAAGGAGGGCTGTTCATGATATAAGTGGTTTATTCAGTGAAACTACATTAAACTGCATATGCAATAATTATTGAAATTTGATCAAATTCATTAAACAATTACTCAAAAATTATTCAAATAATGATAAACAAAAAAAAAAAAAATTGGATCGCCAGATAGTGTAGAAAGTATAAAAAAAGGACAAAAAATAGAATTGAATTGGCACCAAGAACTCACAACAAGTGAATTATATAAGGTGCCTGCCCTGGTATTTGTCTTTTAACATGAGCATTGCATGACTTCATTCTAATTTAACATATCAATAAATTACACGAGACGGATTGACTTGGTGTAATAAATGAGGAAGGAATAAAAAAAAACAGCTGAACATATGACTTTCGTAACCGGCAAACGGTGAATACTGTGCCTTGTGTCTTTATGAGCATCTAACACATTGCAAAGAAATTGAAGAAAGCGAAAGAAGATTGCGCAGTTAGGAAAGCGGGCGTTTTCTGCATTACCATGTTCATAGCGTGGTCGGTGTGGCGGTGGAGTCGGCTGATTCAGTGCGGCTGCATCAAGACTCTGCCAGCGACGTAGTTGATAGCGTCTAACATGCCCTACGCTGAAAAGAGTGACCGAAACCTGCTACTGGAAGTTATCATTACTGGACGACGGTATGCGTCCATCTGCAAGTGCAAACGTACGTGAAACTGCATTAAACAAGCTCAAAACTTTTCTGACAGTACTACCGTCATCGGACATGTAGTGCATCAAAATGATCCTGAGTTAAGCTCTTGATAACGCGCACAGTGAGTGAAGCTCGCCTACTTGGATCTAACAAACTTTGCTCTCTACGCTGTTTGTGACGAATTCAAAGTGCACTGTCTCATGACAAGCGATAAGAGAATCGTTGCGACTTATTGGAAGCAGTCAAGAGTGAGCTCCTGCCTCCTCAGAAGCAATATTCGGAATGCCATATACTAGTGCTGTCCTCGCACCTGGAGAGACAGAGAGCGCTCCCCTCCAGCGTCTTGTCTCCGCCCTTCCGCAAATTACGTAGCTCGTACTATTTTTCAAAGCCGACGTTAGATACTTGCCAATGAAGAAGTCCCTTTCAAAATTTCCTCCCTCCTTGCCTTCGCATTCCGCGAGGAAACGAGAGCCGTACTCTGTGTGAGACAGAGTATACAAATAAACCAAGACTTCTCCCTTTGAGTATTGCCGCTACGTTCCCAGGTGTTCTGCTCGTGGGAAATGGACAAAATTCCACCAGCCACTTGAGATTCTTGGACACCCAGGTCGTGCTGTTGCTATTCAACTCGCCGCTGTGTCCGCGTTACCTATAATCGTGACAAAACTGTTTTTCGCTCTACGTTTGTGGTTTCTGCTGCCTCGGGAACACGTGCGAATGTCCACGGCTTCCCTTGGCAGCGTGTTGATGTAAGCAGCGTCTTCGCCTGTCGCTAATCCTCATGGGGCCTGCCCTCTGTGAAGCGTGCCGACATAGGCGCGCGACCGCCGCTCGCCCGTGGACACTACCTGTGTCCACCTGGTCGCCGGGCTTCCCAGTTAGGAATGCATCACAAGAACTCCTTTCATGCACAAAGTGTACCAAGTTTGCAAAGAGAAGAATCATTGTCCTTTACTGATGCTTAATGACACAATAATTCACCTCCATCAAACTTCATATATTGCAATAAACTAACGACTGATTTTAAAAGCAATTATCTCCTTCAATTAAGAACATGAAAAGCTTTGACGCTTTTCAAGTTCCATCACTCTGCATCGCAGATGTGCTCGCTCTCATCACTGCTAGTCATGCGTCCCTACTTTTGTTTGTATAGTTGCCTCGGGAATTCTCGTGTGGCTCCACTGACCTCCCGTCCATTGTGTGCAACACGTTATCATTGTCGGGCCGGGGCCGATCTTCCCTCAAGCGCCTCCACCCTCTATCGCTGCGCCGAGGGCTCCAAGGGCCACGCCCACGCCTGTCATTCCCACAATGATTAATATTATTGCGAGAAAACTGAGGCCTCCAACTATGGTTGCGCCTCTCCCTGTGATTCCCGTCATGATTACCTGCAAAGCTAACTTCGTTTTGCTGCTCATTTACATTTCTTTCGGCATCTAATTCTTGCAGCAGGCTCTGAAAACCACTAACGTCATCCATACTTCTTCCCGCAGTTGTAATTTCTTTGCGCAATTTATTCGGAAGCTTGGTCAGGCAAATTCTATTAAGTTCCTTGGGATCATACGGTGCACCAAGAAACTAATGACTTTTGACGAGTTCTTTGCAGAATTCCACTGGATACTTGTATGTACTATCAGCATAGTTTCCTCGCATCAATATGCCTAACTTTACTCGCTCTTACATACTCCGAGACCAGAACTCCTTGAGGAAAGCCATTTTAATATCCATGTACATTCGACAATCCTTAAGCATTTTTTGCATTTTGGTGCCGCTTCACCTCTCAGGTGACTGCACGCGAATTTTATTCTGAGCACATCTCCCCATGAGTGAGGTAGGGAGTGCTCAACTTGGTTTAACCGCATCAAGAGCGCTATGTCGTGATTCGGGTCTGGAAAAAGAGAGTAAGATTGTACTGAAACAAAGTGTCTCCTGCCTTCTTCCTCGTCACTATCAAAAGTCGCTGTCCACTCAGGCAGTGCCGAATTTCAGATTACAGAGTCTCTCTTCGAAGTCACGGTATTCCTCGTCTTCTCCACGCTTACGCGAACTGCTGCAGCTTTCCGCTCCTGTAGCCGCGTTACTAATAGTGTCACTGCCCTATGCGCTTTCGTTTTTCTGCAGCTTATTATGCAAGTCAGCTATCAGGTCCCGATTGACTTTGTTTACGCCTGTTTACATCCTTTTAAACCGCAGCAGTGATTTCTTCGGATTCCGCAGTTGCGGCTGTCTGTATCCTGTCCGACTCCACCCCATTCGTCAGCGTGATCTTTTCTATCGCACTCGTTAGCGCGCCTACCGGATTAATTACATTCTCAGTCTCGTCTCTTTGCGTCGTAATCTGCTCATCCTGCGCGGCTATTTGTTCGCTCACACGAGCAACAGATTCTCTCTTCTCCTCGCAGACGTCTTCTAGGACTACCCTCATTTACGACTCCGAAGCAATGACGATTTCTCGCAAGGACAGTTCGTTTTCTACCACTATTACACGATTTGCTAGTCTGCTCGTGGCATCACTGACTTCACTTTGCACAGACTGTATATCCTTTAACATGGAGTCAGCTAGTGCTTGGTTTCCAGAAGATGCTCTTTCGATTCTGGTTCCTAACGCTTCTGGTTCCCGAGCTTGCGTTCTTGTTTGTCAAATCGCATATTCGTTGTGCTTATTTACTTGTCCAATTTCTGTGTTAGGTAATCTCACAAAAGGCTCAAGTTATCATTCAATTATTTATTTGAATCGTTCAATTTATCACTTATTGCTTTATTTGAGTCGGTCAAGTTATTTAATGCTTTATTTGAGTCATTAATCAGTAAAGTTAAGTTATTATTTGCCCTTTTCTGCTCATCGGCTTGATGCTTCATGAAATGAGGAATGCTTGCTAAAAGCGGATTCTCCAAGCTATACCTTCCGTACTCGCCAAGGCTGTTGGAAGCGGTTCATCTGCAGCTTCGGTTTTTGCACCCTCGCTAGTGCTGGCGGCTTCCAAGGTCGTCCCCATGCATCCTACTTCGGATTCTGTTATGGTCGTGCCTGGGCCAGCTGTTTGTTCACCATCTGTGGTCAGCTGACCTTCCAGGTTCACTGTCACGCGTAAGGACTCTGCGGCAGCCGGCAATGGTGGCGCGCTCTCCACACTACTGTTTCCAAAACTCAGATCGTCAATTTCCACCATACTTTTAGCACACTCGAAATCCTGGACAGGGACGCCACGTGCAACGTAACCTTCTACTACCGGTGGTATGGTTATCGTTAGAACTCGAACTGGTAGGAAGATTACTGTCGCTTATCGTTCTTACAGCTCCTGCAACCTACCCTCTGTAGCAATGGTTTAACAAATTAGTGTGGTCCATGAAATTACAGCCCCCTGCCAGTTACTGCTGGGGTATTAATAATTTCTATCGGGTAGGTTTGAATGCAATGG
Organism: Schistocerca serialis cubense; assembly: GCF_023864345.2. Classification (NCBI taxonomy): domain Eukaryota; kingdom Metazoa; phylum Arthropoda; class Insecta; order Orthoptera; family Acrididae; genus Schistocerca; species Schistocerca serialis. Next base: position 972,179,390 of record NC_064638.1, read on the forward strand.
ATGAAGCCATATTTTTTGAATCAGCACAGAAGGCACATATGCAGGGGTTAATAGGCAGCACAGAGCTTTCATTTACTTTCATTTGTAAACTCACCTTTCGACTGTGGTAGTAACTAACTTCCACCCATTCGTTATGAAGAAGGGAGGATATAATCAGTCGTGGGTATGGATTAATTGATATTTATTCAATACCAATGGAATTTCAACAGCTAGCCTTGTATCTGTTGGAACACACATCATCACAACTGGTCTCTCTAGTTAACATGATTCACCTGCGACACTTAATTATGGTAAGGGAGAAGGGAGTAAGACCTGGCTTCAGTGTAATTATACGCAGGCACACAATTATACTTAAACCCATGCTTATTACATTCAATTATTATAGGTCATGCAGAAAAAGTTCATCAAAGATACTACAAGTGAACTCGGTCAGGTCGGAAGAGCATCTGCCTAAATATTTCAGTTTTCGTTAAAACGTACGCTGAAGAAGGATAGCAAGTGGTGCACTTGCCAATTTTGGTTTAATGTTACGTTCAGAAACAACACCACGTTACTGAGCTAGGGGGAGGAACATTTACAATCATATGGCGGGAAAATTTTGCAAGTCCTTATTTCATCAACGGGCGTTAAAATCTGAACCTTTCTAGACGGAAGTGTTTAACCCATATATTATACGTAATGAACTTATTTGTGAGAAAATCAAATCATTATGGGGGGCAGAGGGAACATTAACTAACTATCACATCAATACTATTCTACACACATGGACATGTAGCGGTAGCCAATGGAAATGCTAAAAATACGGACACACAAGATCATTCCTTCCTTATCTTACACTCACCCACTACCGTATGGCTATTCACTTGTGTACTACGAATTTTCAGACCGAAACTGCACGGCGATTCGATCTAACAAGGACATGATTATATCAAACAGTATGTAATTCTCTCCTGGGAGTCAGGGAATCAGAATTCTCTTTCAGTGTGCCGCACCTGCGTCACGATAAAATCATGACACTGGTTGATTGATTCTGAGTTAGGTATACCTAACGTCTGCGTTCGATACCCACTTCAAGTTACCGTTTTTAATAGGCGCAAACAAATCCTAATCACATCTGATTGTGCAAAGTGAAGAACATACGACTGCACCGTGGTTCCCGATTTACGTTAGGCATGATGACCATTCGCTACCGACTAGCCGTTTGGCGAAAGTAGCGGAATGTAGAAAGTCTGTCACCTTTCGTGTACCAGTAATATTAGTTTAGTTAATGATGTACATGTCATGTAACATCAGAAGGTACTTATTTTATCTGCTATTTGAGATTTTGGGTTGGATATATTTGGTTCTGAACTGCGGTTCGAATTTGGATCATCCCACTGGCGAGATTTTATCCTTTCCTGACGATACAGTTCCATCAATTCGTTGTCAGCTCAAGAATTCAAACTTCTCAGCCCTCCAGGCCAGGTGCATGTCTGGGAGCGAATCCTGATCTGGCACAAAACATTTCATCACATCTTTTCAAGTGCTCGGATAAGTACATGAACCTGTTGGTGGAAAATAATTTTGATTTTATGGTCTCTCCAGTCGTTGCCATCAACACAGAAATGTGACCGTTTCGATTCCCAGTGAGACACAGAACTTTTCGTTAAGTCATTTGAAGTTCAAATACGCCACTCGTAGCTAATGGTGAAATGGAATTTCATAGTTAACGTCTCATCATGTGTAGTCAAAAACGATGTTTGAGGGGTTAGATTCCCTGTTAGGAATGCATTCTTCGCACGTTACTTCTAATTCAAACTTGCAGAAGTCTCGTTACTGGTGAAAGGAACTGTATTTAGTGCCCAGTCATTGCTAGAAACAACGCCGATACGTGCTTGAATCCAGGTAAGGCATAAATAATGCATTTTTCTCGTAATTTCAGTTACGAACATATCGCTTTCGAAGAGAAAATTGAATGCTTGACATTTGATTGTGCTTATCTAACAATCCGATTAGCTGCTGTGTTCGAATCCGCACCCAACACGGCATTTCAAGTTCCTTACTTGTGAATCAAATCAAGTTCAATATTTTTCGTGGTTAGTTAACAGCCACAGTAGTCGCGTTTGATAGGAGTCGCGGTGCAGTAAACACATTTACGTCATGTAGTATCATGATATTGTCTAAAAATTAGGTGCATAGTGTCTCTGTCCCCACCATAAACCATGGACCTTGCCGTTGGTGGGGAGGCTTGCGTGCCTCAGCGATGCAGATAGCCATACCGTAGGTGCAACCACAACGGAGGGCTATCTGTTGAGAGGCCAGACAAACGTGTGGTTCCTGAAGAGGGGCAGCAGCCTATTCAGTAGTTGCAGGGGCAACAGTCTGGATGATTGACTGATCTGGTCTTGTAACACTAACCAAAACGGCCTTCCTGTGCTGGTACTGCGAACGGCTGAAAGCAAGGGGAAAATACAGCCGTAATTTTTCTCGAGGACATGCAGCTTTAATGTATGGTTAAATGATGATGGCGTCCCCATGGGTAAAATATTCCAGAGGAAAAATAGTCCCCCATTCGTATCTCCAGGCGGGGACTACTCAGGAGGACGTCGTTATCAGAAGAAAGCAAACTGGCGTTCTACGGATCGGAGAGTGGAATGTCAGATCGCTTAATCGGGCAGGTCGGTTAGAAAATTGAAAAAGGGAAATGGATCGGTTAATGTCAGATATAGTGGGAATTAGTGAAGTTCGGTGGCAGGAGGAAAAAGACTTCTGGCCAGGTGAACACAGGGTTATAAATACAAAATCAAATAGGTGTAATGCAGGGGTCGGTTTAATAATGAATAAAAAAATAGAAGTGCGGGTAAGCTACTACAAACAGCATAGTGAACGCATTATTGTGGCCAAGATAGACACGAAGCCCACGCCTACTACAGTAGTACAAGATTATATGCCAACTAGCTGTGCAGATGACGAAGAAATTGAAGAAATGTATCATGAAATAAAAGAAATTATTCAGATACTGAAGGGAGACGAAAATTTAATTGTCATGGGTGACTGAAATTCGGCAGTAGGAAAAGGGAGAGAAGGAAACGTAGAAGGTGGATATGGATTGGGGGTAAGAAATGAAAGAGGAAGCCGCCTGGTATAATTTTGCACAGAGCACAACTTAATCATAGTTAACACTTGGTTCAAGAATCATAAAAGAAGGCTGTATACATGGAAGAAGCCTGGAGATACTGACAGGTTTCAGATAGATTATATAATGGTAAGACAGAGATTTAGGAACCAGGTTTTAAATTGTAAGACATTTCCAGGGGCAGATGTGGACTCTCACCACAATCTATTGGTTATGAACTGTAGATTAAAACTGACGAAACTGCAAAAAGGTGGGCATTTAAGGAGATGGGACCTGGATGAACTGACTAAACCAGAGATTGTAGAGAGTTTCTGGGAGAGCATACGGGAACAATTTTCTGGAATGGGGGAAAGAAAAACAGTATAAGAAGAATGGGTAGCTTTGAGGGATGAAGTAGTGAAGGCAGCAGAGGATCAAGTAGGTAAAAAGTCGAGGGCTAGTAGAAATCCTTGGGTGACAGAAGAAGTACTGAATTTAATTGATGAAAGGAGTACATATAAAAATGCAGTAAATGAAGCATGCAGAAAGGACTACAAACGACTCAAAAATGAGATCGACAGGAAGTGCAAAATGGCTAAGCAGGGATGGCTAGAGGACAAATGTAAGGATGTAGAGGTTTATCTCACTAGGGGTATGATAGATACTGCCTGCAGGAAAATTAAAGCGACGTTTGGAAAAAAGAGAACCACTTGTATGAATATCAAGAGTTCAGATGGAAACCCAGTTCTAAGCAAAGAAGGGAAAGCAGAATGGTGGTAGGAGCATAAAGAAGGTCTATACAAGAGCAATGTACTTGAGGACAATATTATTAAAATGGAAGAGGATGTAGATGAAGATGAAATGGGAGATATGATACTGCGTGAATAGTTTGACAGAACACTGAAAGATCTAAGTCGAAACAAGGCCCCAGGAGTAGACAATATTCCATTAGAACTACTGACAGCCTTGGGAGAGATAGTCCTGACAAAACTCTACCATCTGGTGAGCAAGATGTATGAGACAGGCGAAATACCCTCAGACTTTAAGAAGAATATAATAATTCCAATCCCAAAGAAAGCAGGTGTTGACAGATGTGAAAATCACCGAACTATGGGTTTAATAAGTCACGGCTGCAAAATACTAACGCGAATTCTTTACAGACTAATGGAAAAACTAGTCGAAGCCGACCTCGGGGAAGATCAGTTTGGATTTCGTAGAAAGATGGAACACGTGAGGCAATAATGACCCTACGACTTATCTTAGAAGCTAGATTAAGGAAAGGCAAACCTACGTTTCTAGCATCTTAGACTTAGAGAAAGCGTTTGACAATGCTGACTGGAATACTCTCTTTCAAATTCTCAAGATGGCAGGGGCAAAATACAGGGAGCGAAAGGCTATTTACAATTTGTACAGAAACCAGATAGCAGTTATAAGAGTCGAGGGACATGAAAGGGGAGCAGTGGTTGGGAAGGGAGTGAGACAGGGTTGTAGCCTCTCCCTGATATTCAATCTGTATATTGAGCAAGCAGTGAGGGAAACAAAAGAAAATTTCGGAGTAGGTATTAAAATCCATGGAGAAGAAATAAAAACTTTGAGGTTCGCCGATGACATTGTAATTCAGTAAGAGACAGCAAAGGACTTGGAAGAGTAGTTTAACGGAATGGATAGTGTCTTGAAAGGAGGATATAAGCTGAACATCAACAAAAGCAAAACGAGGATAATGGAATGTAGTCGAATTAAATTGGGTGATGCTGAGGGAATTAGATTAGGAAATGAGACACCTAAAGTTGTAGAGGGGTTTTGCTATTTGCGGAGCAAAATAACTGATGATGGTGGAAGTACAGAGAATATAAAATGTAGACAATGGCAAGGAAAGCGTTTCTGAAGAAGAGAAATTTGTTAACATCGAATATAGATTTAAGTGTCAGGAAGACGTTTCTGAAAGTATTTGTATGGAGTGTAGCCATGTACGGAAGTGAAACATGGACGATAATTAGTTTGGACAAGAAGAGAATAGAAGCTTTCGAAATGTGGCGCTACAGAAGAATGCTGAAGATTAGATGGGTAGATCACATAACTAATGATGAGGTATTGAACAGAATTGGGGAAAAGATGAGTTTGTAGCACAACTTGACTAGAAGAAGGAATCGGTTGGTAGGACATGTTCTGAGGCAACAAGGGATCACAAGTTTAGTATTGGAAGGCAGCGTGGAGGGTAAAAATCGTATAGGGAAACCAAGAGATGAATACACTAAGCAGATTCAGAGGAATGTATGTTGCAGTAAGTACTGGGAGATGAAGAAGCCTGCACAGGATAGAGTTGCATGGAGAGCTGCATCAAACCAGTCTCAGGACTGAAGACAACAACAACAACAACAGTGTCTTTGTGCCTAGTCAGTAATGAAAATCAGTCATGTGTTCCTGTCTAGGTCAGGCACGAAAACTTTGATTACAGTTAGTTAACATTGCCTGCTGCTACTGTCTTTGAATCCAGATCCAGTGAAAAATAATTTGTGAATATCATTTAAAATTCAGACGCATTCATACTTAACTCTGTGTGACGAACGTTGATTGTTAATGTCATTTATGCTAGATAAAAAGGGCGGTTGATGACGTTCGGAATGCATATGGATCCATGTGCAATCACAAATACAGCGAACACGTTTCGACTGTGATGAAATACTGCTTGACATTGTTAATCATGGTTTTTCTAACTGTTTAATTCATTAACTAGTTTATAGAAAGGCACTTCCCTAGAAAATGACGGATAGTTGGTGTTTGGAAAACCTTTTTTTGTAGCATGAATACTTAAATTTATTACAGAATTTTTATTTACATAACCTTGAAATATCTCTTTTTTGCAGATGAATTTAGTTTTTTGTTTGGTTTACGGAATGAACAATATGGTAGCGTTATGGGCATTAGTTGTCTCAGATACTAATAATAATGTTTAACATTTTAGGAACGTCAATAAATATTTGGGTTTTACAAGCGTTACATACTGTCTCGTCGATAATATGATGTTTTATGACTGTTGTAGTATCGTAGTATTTGTTTATATCAGGAGTTGTTGCCATACAGAGCATTTTTCTCTAGTATTCACTTGTGGTAACTATTTTATATGAGCAAACGATTGTTGCGAAAAGAGGATAGAGGACTTGCAAAACAATTACGTTTTGTGGGCAGCAGACGGAATCAGACGGAACCCAGTCGCCCCGCATGATTAGCCGAGCGGTCAAAGGCGCTTGAGTCATGGAGAGTGCAGCTGGTTCCGGTGGAGGTTCAAGTCTTCCCTCGGGCATGGGTGTGTGTGTTTGTCCTTAGGGTGATTTAGGTTAAGTAGTGTGTAAGCTTACGAACTGATGACCTTAGCAGTTAAGTCCCATAAGAGTTCACACACATTTGAACTTTTTTTTGGAACCCAGTTCTGGTCGCTTGGATCCTTTTAGACATAACGGTATATGAAATGTCTCAGTTTAGTGTCAATTTATTGAATGATTCATCTCTATGTGTGGCTTTTCTGAATTATAAATGCTGTTGTGAGACTGCGAGAATGCATTGCTCTTTGTTTCTGGTGTTAAAAGTGGGCCTGATTTGGCGCGCCACAGCACATTGCCAGTTTTGTGGAGTTGTGGGAACGTGGAGATTAGATTCTGGAAGGTACTGACAGGGATGTGCAGCAGTGCACACTCCAGTGCTGTGGCCAGCTGTGATAGGTTTCTCGGTTGAGGACCCATGACGCTAACAAATGGTTCAAATGGCTCTGAGCACTATAGGACTTAACATCTGAGGTCATCAGTCCCCTAGAACTTAGAACTACTTAAACCTAACTAACCTAAGGTCTTCACACACACATCCACGCCCGAGGCAGGATTCGAACCTGCGACCGTAGTGGTCGCGCGGTTCCAGACTGAAGCGCCTAGAACCGCTCGGCCACACCGGCCGGCCCATGGTGCTAACAGCCGGATCCCACAGACTCACCATTGGGCTTTAATCTGAGGAGTTTTTTTTTGCCTGGGTAGTATAATAAACTCATCCTGGTGCTCTTATAACCAAGCAATTACACTGCCAGTTGTGTGACACGTTGCATCGTCCTGCTGATAGATGCCGTCATGTTAAGGAAATACAAAATGCATATAAGGGTGAACATGGTCCCCAAAGAAAGATGCATATTTGCGTTGATCCGTTGTGCTTTCGAGACCTGCGAGACACTCATGGAAAGCCAGGAGAAAATTATCCAGACCATAACGCGCCCTCGATTCCGACGACTATTGCAAGATGTTTGATTTCAAACTTTTCAAGACGTACATGCCAATGGGCGTCTGACTGTTGTAACGAAAACGTGATTCATCTGGAAAGGTAACCTGTCGCCACTCAGTGGACGTCCAGTTGTGGTGTTGGCGTGCAAATTCCACCCTTCGTCTCCGATGAACGGCAGTCGACATGGGTGCGTGAACCAGGCGCCTGCTGCGAACGTTTACTCGTACACGCAGCAACGGTCGCTGAAGGGCTGTTGAGGAGAGACTGTTGGCGGCCCTTTGGTTCATCTGGGCGGTCTTTTGTTCAACAGTTTCACGTCTAGTCCCCCGTACGGATCTCCGCAGGCGTTGTTTACCCGCTTACTGGTTAAGCCACCTGCCGTCTGTAAATGGTTGTTGCTCATAGACGTCGAACAGAGGCAGTTGTCCCATTAAAAAGACAGAACCGTGTATTATATGCCACTTTCACTCACCTGGATCATCCTCTGTCAGACCAGTAATTGTATCCCATGACTCCTCATACGCATTTCGTATAACTTATTTTGTAAAATACTGCGTTTGTGTATGTATTGTATAACCTTCATTTGTTCTTGTTCAGAGCTACTTAATATGTGTACTGGTACGTCATATTTACGAACTTTAAAGAGCCAGGAGGTTGCTATAACAGAGGAACAAATAGACCAGTGCCTTAAATTCTTTGCTTATGTTGCTTAAAAGGAAGAAAACAAAGTAAAAAAAAAGTTTTATAATAGGTCTCCGAAAATAAAGACGAGAATTTGAGCAGGTTGAAAGGGTCCTGCAGCCACCTTTTCGTTAGTCCGGTAGCCCATTTTCACTACCATTTCTCTTTCTTTTCCTTGTTTCTCTTTTCTCATAACTCCCATAGTGGTGTGATTGAATGAATGTGGTTGTGTGTCACGTTGCTAGACGGTGGCATAGTCTGCTGCAGAAAGTCTGCGATAGTCATACAGATTCAGCAGCAGTTGTACAGAATAGCCAACTCTCGTAGTGGTCAAGTAGGCAAAGAGGTTTGAACTACTTGTGGGAAATCCACCTGCGTTAGGTTGGTGGCGCAAATGGCATCTTTGGGTTTGCCAGGCCAAGCGGAGCGTGGAAGAGGCTGGAGAAGGAAAAGGGAGGCAGTCTGCCGTCGGTACGGGAAGCGTCCACAGCTGTGCTCCAGTCGAAGAAGGGTGAGATAGACTGCCCGCGTGGCGCGTTGTTCAAATGGTTCAAATGGCTCTGAGCACTATGGGACTTAACATCTTTGGTCATCAGTCCCCTAGAACTTAAACCTAACTAACCTAAAGACATCACACACATCCATGCCCGAGGCAGGATTCGAACCTGCGACCGTAGAGGTCGCGCGGCTCCGGACTGAGCGCCTAGAACCGCGAGACCACCGCGGCCGGCTGGCGCGTTGTTACTTGGCGAGAGGAGACCTGTTAGCTTTTAGTCTCGCTTTTCAACTCTAAAAGATTGCTTTGCCTTGTCGCAGCAAGGAATGCAAAACTTTGGCAGATTTTTCTTTTAGTAAATTTCTACAGCAGACTTGGATCCACCGGAAGAGCGCCACACAAAGGTGTCGATAAGAAATGAGCACTCGCTTCTGTATGAATGGCTGTTTGCCTTCAGCTGTGCATGTTTAAGCTTTCATTTTTCTAAATATTAATAGCTTTTCCTTCTCGTAAATTTTCCTTGCTTTGTGTATCTTTCGTCCGTGGGGAGCCAACCACGTGGTTGAACATTAGAGTTTGTTGGGCTACCGTCATCACTAACTGTCCGATCTCATGTTTGTTTTTAAAGAATGTTAACTGTTCATGATTGCGTGATGTGATATTGTTGCAACTTGGCCACGATACCTAGAAATCGCGGCTCCACAAACCACGGGGACAGGCAGGTGTACTGCGAAACGTGTACCGTTTCACGAGTTATTGCGATCCGTTATCAGGCAACAGCAGTTGCATGAATGATTCACACCAGTGCTTTTAGGTATAGATTATAACGTTGAATGTCTTTAATGTCTTAGGAATTAATGTTATCAGGAATTGTGTACATGCCTCACATCCATATCTTAGCAATAAATGATTTTATCCACAATTTTCTCTTGCACCCCGAGGTTACGTTTTTGCACCTAAGCCACTCACCTCATAGCTTTCCCGTAAGCACATCCAACGCGTTTCCTTATGCACAGGTCCGGTCCGGTGATTAGTTTCCCCTTTTATTTTAAAACGAATGCTTCATATTAAGCCTTATTTTCAGGTGTGTTGCTGAGAGCTGATCTTATGCACAGTGTTCATGCATTTTCTAGTTTATTTTAAATGTTTGATTTTCGTAAATTAATTACATCGCATCCTCTATGAGCGATATCACGACAAATGCATGTTTATGAGTTTTTGGTCTGTGATCAAATTAATTTATTCTCCGACTCGGCCAAACCTTTGATTAGTTGTATAGTTAGAGTCGGTGGCGACCCCAATCTTCTCACGTTAATTTCCCATGCAATAAGTATTTCCATTCCCAATAATCTTAACGTAATAACCCTTAGAAACAGGTTAGTTACAAGGTTTCTGTTGAACAAGGAATTTCTTTTGTTTTAAAAGTGATCCGTGATATCATTCATGAGAGTGCATTAGCGTGAGAGATGGAATGTGCCGCGCCGTGCTTTGCATCCCGTGACTGTATACTAATGGAGTGTCGGCGTGTTAGTTAGGGGACACGGCGCCGGAGCACAGTGGGCGTCCCGTTTTTCTGAGGTATCAGATGCACGCCATGACTGGTTGGCAGCGATGGACCGCTTCCAGACACGGAAGGGGCGCACCGGAACAAAGTGAAAGACGAAACTCACGTCGATTTAACTCTCGCGCATCAGGAACAAAAGGAATATTCCAGTTCCCGCACACTAGGTAGAGCGAAACACGATAAGCTTTAACTGATACCACAGGGCCTCACAATGTGGCTGGCTTTTGAAAGATGTGGTAGTTTCATACAGGGAACCCGATATTTATTTCCACAATATTCGCAAAAATCCGACAACCGAATCCTGTATCGTGTAAAGTAAAATTTTATTTACTTCGTGAAATCTGCGTAAAGTCTCTCACAGGCGGAACAGTAAGTTGTTAGTTAGTATTCCAATGCAGCTTACATTCATAACTCGGTTTTAGGTAGTACGATACTTTAACAAGCTTTCAGATAATGACTTAGACCTTGTAAGAACCATCGAGTGGGAAACATTGACTTCTTGTCTGTTGAAACTGAAAATGGCAGATTTTTTTAATCACTTGGTGTCGTAAAGTTCCTGTTTTCATTGACTTGGTTACTGTAAACATCTGGATGTTTGTATAAAGACACTATGTAATCAGAAATCTCCGGACATCCCCAAAAACATACGTTTTTCATATTACGTGCATTGTGCTGCCCCCTACAACCAGGTACTCCATATGAGTGGAGAGCAGAATGGGGCGCTCCGCGGAACTCACGGACTTCGAACGAGGTCAGTTTATTGGGCATCAGTTGTGTCATACGCCTGTACGCGAGGTTTCCATACTCCTAAACAACCGTAGGTCCACTGTTTCCGTTGTGATAGTGAAGAGGAAACGTGAAGGGACACGTACAGCACAAAATCGTACGGGCCGACCTCGTCTGTTGACTGACAGAGACCGCCGACAGCTGAAGAGGGCCGTAACGTGTAACATGCAGACATCTATCCAGAATATCACACAGGAACTCCAACTCCATCAGGATCCACTACTAGAGTTAGGTGGGAGGTAAAAAAACTTGGATTTCGTGGTCGGGCGGCTGCTCATAAGCCACACATCACGGCAGTAAAAGCGAAACTACGCCTCGCTTGGAGTAGTGTGCCTAAACATTGGACGATTGAACAGTGGAAAAACGTCGTCTTGAGTGACGAATGACGGTACACAATGTGGCGATCCGATGGCTGTGTGTAGGTATAGCGAATGCCCGATCAACGTCATCTTCCAGCGTGTGTACTGCCAATAGTAAAATTCGGTGATGGTGGTGTTATGGTGTGGTCGTGTTTTTCATGGAGTCGGCTTGCACTGCTTTTTGTTTTTTGTGGCACTATCACAGCACCGGCCTACATTGATGTTTAAAGCACCTTCTTGCTTCCCACTGTTGAAGAGCAATTCGGGGATGGCAATTGCATCTCTCAATGCGATTGCGCATCTGTTCATAATGCACCGCCAGTGGCTTAGCGGTTACACGACAATAACATCCCTGTAATGGAGTGGCCTGCACAGACCCCTTACATGAATCCTATAGAGCATCTTTGGGATGTTTTGGAACGCCGACTTCGTGGCAGGTCTCACAAATTGACATCGATACTTTTTCTCAGTGCAGCACTCCATGAAGAATGGACTGCTATTCCCTAAGAAACTTTCCAGCACCTGATTGGACGTATGCATGCGAGAGTGGAAGCTGTCAAGGCTGAGAGTGGGCCAACACCATATTGAATTCCATCATTACTGATGGATGGCGCCTGGAACTAGTAAGTAATTTTCAGACAGGTGTCCAGATACTGTCGATCACGTATTGTGTGTACATGGGTTGGACACAAAGTAATGACAACATTGCTATAATTCAAATAAATGGTTCAAATGACTCTGAGCACAATGGGACTCAACATCTATGGTCATCAGTCCCATAGAACTTAGAACTACTTAAACCTAACTAACCTAAGGACAGCACACAACACCCAGTCATCACGAGGCAGAGAAAGTCCCCGACCCCGCCGGGAATCGAACCCGGGAACCCGGGCGTGGGAAGCGAGAACGCTACCGCACGACCACGAGCTACGGACTACTATAATTCATAGCAGATTTTATTGACAAACATTCACCATATTACTTGTCTTCAGTATAAACAACCCACATCTTTATCACCTTACCCCACGCCGATGTAATACGGTTCACATCACCTGCGTATCAAATCTCTGTTGATGTCTCGCAAGAACTGCCGTACGGCACGGATGTTGTCGCTCTTATGTTGTAGCGCATTTTACGAAGGGTTTCCTTCTATTTGGCGTATAGGTCGTAGCCGCACGGACTCAGTTCGGGCGAATACGGTGGACGTTCCAGTACCTCTCACCTCCATTTACGCAAGAGCTCCTGCACGGAGTTCTCCATGTGGCATCGCGAATTGCAATAAATGGCTCTGAGCACTATGGGACTTAACATCTATGGTCATCATTCCCCTAGAACTTAGAACTACTTAAACCTAACTAACCTAATGACTACACACAACACCCAGTCATCACGAGGCAGAAAAAGTCCCTAACCCCCCTGGGAATCGAACCCGGAAACCCGGACGCGGGAAGTGAGAACGCTACCGCACGACCACGAGCTGCGGACATCGCGAATTGCAATGAAGCATGATGGGCTGCAGTCCATGGCGATCCACATGCAGCAGGGTGGCAAGAAGCTCAGTTGCCATGTTCTCATTGGGGGTCGACCCGAACGAGGCCGACCCTGAATGACATCCCTGCCATCCAAAAGCACCTCAGCCCAGCTCTCCGGCGTACGATATCGCAACGCTGCATCACCACAAGCCTCCTACAGTGAAAACATTGTTTTGCGCTCCGACGAAGTGTTACTTCAGTCTCGATCCAGGTGCGCTTGAACTGGCCTCCTGCTCTTTCAGACAGTACACTCTGCAACTTACTCAAACACAGTCGTTGCTGTTCACTCCACTACTTCAACTGAGCTTCTGGTATCAGATACAGATAGCGCGTCAGCCCATTGATGCGCACCCTCCATGTTACGGCAGTGTCGACACTACTTTTTATACAGTCGCATTATATCACTAATGTTTCAGTTCGTGGCTTTTCTATTGTTATCCATAGAGGACCATTACCCTAAGTCTTTTTCTTGTTTCTGTGGTAGTCTCATTTGTGAATATATGACATCTAAGCTTGTGTCATCGGCGTTGCTTTGAAAGTAGCGTCTATACTGGGATGGGTGCGATTCTAACCAAATTAATTAGGTGCATGGCCTTAGTATTGGGGTAGTAATATTGCTACATGAAGCCATCTTCTTCATTGTTTATTAGTCTACCTGGTTCTCAAAATACAAAAAAATATCCTTTTGGATTGCAACGCGTGATTTTTTTATACCTGTCTAGTTGCTTTAAGAGTGATTTGCAAGTATTTACTTTTCGTTGAATTCCCGGACTTTTTATCGTATAGGAATTACGGACGTCTTGAATAACCAACGCAGTATGAATTAAAGGCTCAAGTTTTCATTTCGAAAAGAGGTTTAAAACTATGCCCATACGAAGGTAAGAAGAGGATGCAAGGGAGTGTAAGTTTACGTTATAAGACTTCGGTTCATATATTGCTATTACTCACAATATTTCTATACACTAATGGAAGTGTATGTTCACTGAACGATACCTTTAGGATAAAGAAATGGCTCTGAGCGCTATGGGACTTTAACATCTATCGTCATAAGTCCCCTAGAACTTAGAACTACTTAAACCTAACTAACCTAAGGACATCACACAACACCCAGTCATCACGAGGCGAAGAAAATCCACTGACCCCGCCGGCAATCGAAACCGGGAACCCGGGCGCGGGAAGCGAGAACGCTACCGGACGACCACAAGCTGCGGACGATACCTTTAGGAGATGCGCCCGTCATTTAGTCGTGCTACACATATAGCAGCCTTGCTTCTATTTTCACGACAATTATTAGTAAATTCCCTGCAATTAATCACGTAACTACATACCGTTGGCGTGGAAAAGGGTGAAGGCAATAAGGGGAAGGCAATAATCAAATCAAAACGGGGTAAACTATCTGATGACCTCAAATCCTTCTCAAAATAATTCCTCCTTGACGTGTTTGGAAAAAAAAATTCAGCGAATATTAAAGGAACCACCGGAGAAAATTTGCGAATCTACATAATCTCCTTCCCCTCTCACAGCCAAGCAAATTTTAGACAACTTGAATCTTCATATGACTCATTTCCCAGATTAATATCTGACGCGATGGTTTACATTGTTACTTAAACACTGAATACTTGTTTGATAGAATCTGACACAAAACACAATTTTAAAAACATCATTAGGAAACCCTAAAAAAGTTGTTAGGATCATACGGATCTTGCAGTTTAGTACCGGAGAAACTCCTGTGTGTACACGTGAATTATGTTATTTCCGACAACTTCAACCCACAAGCAGCTATAAAGCAAGGCAACAACCTTTCCTACTGTACATATTTTACAATTCAGTATTGTATGATAATGATTAGAGTTGTAAATTTTAAACATTTTTATTGGCTGAGGTCACGCAACCGTGTGTTAATTTAATTACAGGCTGTATGTATAGTCACATCAGTTGCACAAAATTATTGTCAAATTGACCATGGTTTCGACAGCACTAAGGCGATATTAATCAGAATAAAAATTACATAGGTTTTGCTCTTATGTTGTAGCTCATTCTACGAAGAGTTTCCTTCTATTTGGCGTATAGGTCGTAGCCGCACGGACTCAGTTCGGGCGAATACGTTGGTCGTTCCAGTACCTCTCACCTCCATTTACGCAAGAGCTCCTGCACGGAGTTCGCCATGTGGCATCGCGAATTGCCATGAAGCATCATGGGTGAAAAACATCTGAGCAAAAGTGCTCTCGTCAAATAAAATTATAATTGCCTGTATCGGTGTTGTTCGTATTGTGTCATAGTCCTATGTGAGCACCCGTTAGCTACCGTCTTCGCTCCTGGCTTTGAAACCCGTCATCACTTAAATTTTGAATAAATATCGTCGTCAATGGCGACCGAAGACTTTCGCCATACGAAACCAGCCTCATTTTGCTAATGGTCTTCTCAAAGACGACGGTGGAGCGAACAGGGTTTCAAGGCAGTCTCTCGCCCTTGGGGTGGAAAACGGTTCCTAAATGCGGAAGAATCAGCAATGACAAACGGAATGAGTACGCAAAAGGCAATAGAAATCACTGCATTAAAGGAACTTGATGTGCTCTCGGACGACACGTGGACTGTAATTGAAAAAGTGCCATGATGATCTCTCCACTGGCAAAAATTCTGAGCTAGTCCTCCATTCGGATCTCCAGGAGGGGACTGTCAATGTGGAGGTGACCAGGAGAAAAATACTGAATAACCAACGAAAGGCTAACGTTCTTGGAGTCGGGCGTGGATATTCAGAAGTTTTAACGCGGTAGGGAAGCCAAAAAATCTGAAAAGGGAAATGTTTAGGCTCAATCTATATAAGTGTGAGTCAACGAAGTGAAATGGAAAGAACGCAAGGATTTCTGGTCAGATGAGTGTAGGATAATAGCGACCGCAGCAGAAAATGGTATGAAAGGAGTAGGATTCGTTATGACAAAGAAGGTAGGGCAGGGAGTGAACTACTGTGAGCAGTTCAACGATTGAGTTGTTCTCATCAGAATCGACAGCAAACCATCACCAACAACGACGATTCAGGTATACATGCCGATGTCGCCTGCAGTAAATGAAGAGACAGAGAAGGTGTATGAGGATACTGACCGCGTAGTTCTGTACATAAATGGATATGAAAATGAAATAGTCATGGGGGATGGGAATTCCGCCGTAGCGGAAGGAGTAGAAGAAAAGATTATGGGAAAATATTCGCTTGGTAGTAGGAATGAGAGAGGAAAAAGACTAACTGAATTCTACAATGAATTTCGGCTAGTAATAGCAAATGCTCTGGTTAAGAATTACAAGAGGCGGTGATATATTTGGAAACTGGAAGTCATATTTCTTGTTGAAGGATGGCTATGAGTCATGAATAAACAAGTATACAATGCTAAATTGAATGTAACAGCCACACCTCCTGTGTATTACTTTAGAAATCTCTTCAAGCATTTAGTTCTTCACAGCTACTGGTGGTCAAAAAAGAAGAAATTTACCTGTTATTCAGTCTTCGAATCCCACAAAGTACTCTTCTAAGTTGACAAATACTTGCGCAAAGCTGGGCGAGAGGTCCGACGCGCGCTGCACACGGTGAGGCTACCTGAAGACGCAGGACTGACGGGTATCACCGAGGTGCGGTTGCCCTGACCTGCCTGCTAGGAACGCAGCCGGAGCCAGGAGGTATACGTGAGTCGCCACAGTCAGCGGGTAAAATCCAGCTGGTACTTTGACTGCACCGGCCAAACCGCAGAAATGGCGGAGATCCACAGACTCAGAGGTTGTGATTTTAATGTCGTGGCCACACGAGTAAGGTTATGTATCAGGAAAAAAACAACAGACACATGCGGGATTTTAGACAGTGTCTAATGGAATAACGTCTACCAGTACCACACAATGGATAATTAGCTGCAGTTAATGAAAGAGTAGTTAATTCACCTCGTTTATGAAAATTAATTTACAACTCTCGTATCCGACTGAGCGAGCACTATTCAACTAATTTATATAATTACTTTATTTCAACTGCCATGTGAAATTAATTAATAGTCATGGTTAAATTGTGAACAGTGCCAACTCCATGTTTTCCAGGTAAGCAAGTTTTATTGTACAGTCATAGCCTGCCGTTTGTTTAGTGATATCTATTTCCAGCGGTGTTACAGGCGATCAAATTCAGAAAATTATAAACAATGCGATGTACAAGAATCTGTTAATCGCAGTATGTATTCTAGTTAAAATAGGTATCATACAAATATACGTTTCTCTCCTTACCACAAGTAGAGAAGAACTGCAGTATCTGTTGAACTAAATGAAAATTTTGATGTGAACAGCGTACGGACTGAGAAAAAACCTGAAATAAACATGTTATGAGAAGCAGTAGAAATTATAATAGCGAGAAACTGAATATCAAAACTAGTGATTGTGAAGTAGATGAAGTTAAATTATTCTGCTACCTTGGGGTCAAAATTACCCACGGAGCTAGGAGGACCAAAAAAGCAGGCGAGCACAGGCGAGGATGGCATTCCTGGCCAAGACAAAATTAGTGGTATCAAAGATAGGCCTTAATATGAGGACACGTTTCTAAGAATTTATGTTCAAATGTCTCTGAGCACTATGGGACTTAACATCTATGGTAATCAGTCCCCTAGAACTTAGAACTACTTAAACCTAACTAACCTAAGGACTGCACACAACACCCAGTCATCACGAGGCAGAGAAAATCCCTGACCCCGCCGGAAATCGAACCCGGGAACCCGGGCGTGGGAAGCGAGAACGCTACCGCACCACCACGAGCTGCGGACTAAGAATTTATGTTTGGAGCACATAGATGTTTGGTAGTGCGAAAACTGGAACAGAAAAGAATCGAAATATCTTTGGTGTGGTGCAGCAGAAGAATGATGAAAT
The DNA here is from genome assembly GCF_023864345.2 of Schistocerca serialis cubense. Classification (NCBI taxonomy): domain Eukaryota; kingdom Metazoa; phylum Arthropoda; class Insecta; order Orthoptera; family Acrididae; genus Schistocerca; species Schistocerca serialis. The sequence continues at coordinate 972,197,046 of NC_064638.1, forward strand.
TTATTTTGACTGATAAGATAATCAATGAGGAACTTCTCCTCAGCGGCGAAGAAAGGAACGCGTGGAAAACACTGACAAGAAGAAGGGACAGGACGATGTGATATGCTAACAAATCGGCGACTAATATCGAAAGTGCTAGTGAGAGCCGTAGAAAATAAAAGCTGTAGAGGAGGACAGAAATGCTGGTACATTAATGATAGTTGTAACCACTGAATGATGAATGCATGCTTGCAACGTGTGTGAATTTTACTGTACACGTGTCTGATGTCAGTTTGTGGGATTAGTTACATGTCTGTTGCACTTGGTTGGTCAAATCAGGAATGGTTAATACTGGCTGTGGATTTCACTGGAGTTGCCATCCAATGGTGTCCCATGTGTGTAGGACTGGAGATAGATCTTTTGATCGAGCAGGCTAAGCCAACAGCTCGACACTCTGTAGGGCATGTTGCGTTAGAACAGCGCTATGAGGACGAGCATTATCCTGTTGAAAAAAAAAAAAAAAACAGGAATGCTATTAATGAATCGTGACACGACAGGTCGAATCACCATATGGAAGTTGAGATTTGCAGTCATGGTGCGTGAGTCATAAGAAATCTCACCCCAGACCATATAAACAGGTGTAGGCCAGCGTGTGTCTAGCACTCAGACCGGTAGGTTGCAGGACCTCAACTGTCCTCCTTCTACCAAACACACGGTCATCACTGGCACCGACGTAGAAGCAAATTTCATCAGAAACGACAACAGACCTCCACCCTGCACTCCAATGAGCTCTCGTTTAGTACCACTGAAGTCCGAAATGGCGGTGGTTTGCGGTCACTGTGAAACACATTACAGGGTCGTCTGGGGAGCTGTCCTTGAAGTAACCGATTTATAACAGTTCGTCTAGGGGTTGCGTCTTTAATTATTAATCAAAACGTCCTCGGTCCCGGGTTCGAAACTCGCCGTTGCTTAAATTTTGATTAATTATCAGCATTGGCGGCAAAAGACTTCCGAAGCCACCCTCATTCTACTAACGGCCTTGTCAAAGGAGGCAGAGGAGGAGACAGAGGTTCAGCGCACTCTCTTCTCCTTGGGACGGGAAACTATCCATAAAGGTGGAAGAACAGCATGAGGAAGCAGAAGACAGTGGAAACCGCTGCATTAAAGGTACATAAAGTGCACTCACAGGATACATGGCATGTAACTGAAGAAGTGTCATGATGATCTCTCCGTTGGGAAAGGATTCCGAACTAGTCCCCCATTCAGATCTATGGGAGAGGACTACCAAGAGAGAGACGACCTCGAGAAAAACACTGAAAACGTTCTACGAGTCGGGGCGGGGAATGTCAGAAGCTTCAACGTAGTAGGGAAGTTAGAAAATCGGAAAAGGGAAATGCTAAGGCTCTGTTAGGACATAGTAGGGGTCAGAGAAGTGAGAAGGAAAGAAGACATGGTTTTCGTGTCAGATGAGTATAGCGTAGTATCAACAGCACCAGAAAATTGAATAAATGTAGTAGGATTCCTTATGAATAGGAAAGTAGGGCAAAGAGTGTCTTACTGCGAATAGTCCAGTAATACGCCGACCAAAGTAGTTCAGTATACATGCCAACGTCGTAAGCTGAAGTTGAAGATATATAGAAAGTATATGAGGATATCGAAAAAGGTAATACAGTACTTAAAGTCAGATGAAAATCTAGAAGTTATGGGGACTCGAATGCAGTTGTAGTGGGGGAGTAGAAGAAACGCTTACGGGATAATATGGGCTTAGGACAAGGATTGAGAGAGCAGAAAGACTAATTGAGTTCTCTAATAAATTTCAGCTTTTAATAGAGAATAAGCTGTACAAGAATTGTAGGAGGAGGAGGCGTATTTGGAAAAGATCGGGTAATACGGGAAGATTCCAGATACGTTATATCATGGTCAGACAGAGATTCCGAAATCAGATACTGGATTGTCAGGCGTACCCATGAGCAGATAAAGACTCAGATCACAATGAAGAATAGGCCGAAGGCACTAGTCAGAAAGAATCAGCACGCAAAGAGGTGGGATATTGATGTATTAAGGAGTGGCAAGATGCGCTTAAAGTTCTTTAGGGCTGTAGATAGAGGAATAAGGAATAGCTCAGTAGGCAGTTCAGTTAAAGAGGAATGCGTATCTCTAAAAAGGGCAAACACAGAAGTTGGAAAGAAAAACATGGGTACAAGGAAGGTAACTGTTAAGAAACGAAAGGGAACAGAATAAATATTTCAACTGATCGATGAGGGACGGACGTGCAAAAATGTTCAGAGAAATTAAGGATTACAGAAATACAAGTCGCTGAGGAATGATATAAACAGAAAATGCAGGGAGGCTGCAACGAAATGGCTGCAAGTAAAATGGGAAGAAATCGAAAAAGGAATAATTGTCGTAAGAACTGACTCAGTATCTAGGAAAGTCAACACAATCTTCGGTGAAATTGAAAACAAGGGTAGTGACATTAAGAGTGGAATGGGTATCCCACTGTTCTATGCAGAGGGGAGAGTGGATAGGTGGGAACAGTGCACTGAAGGCCTGTATGAGGGGGAAGATTTGTCTGATGTGATACAAGAATTAACTGCATTCGATTTGGAAAAGATAGGGAATCCAGTAATAGAGTCAGAAATTAAGAGAGCTTTAAAGGACCTAATAAAGCAGAAGCTATAGACAAATGGCTCTGAGCACTGTGGGACTTAGCATCTGAGGTCATCAGTCCCCTAGAACTTAGAACTACGTAAACCTAACTAACCTAAGGACATCACACACATCCATGCCCGAGGCAGGATTTGAACCTGCGACCGTAGCAGTCACACGGAAAGGTATAGACAAAAGTCTAGCTGAATTTCTAAAATTATTTGGGGGGAAGCGGCAACAAAACGACTTTTCACGTTGGTGTGTAGAATGCATAAGTCTGGCGACATACCATCTGACTTTTAGAAAAATATCATCCGCTCAATTCCGAAGACTGCAAGAGCTCATGAGTGCGAGAATTATCACACAATCAGCTTAACAGCTCATGCATCCAATTTGCTGACAAGAATAATATATAATATACAGAAGAATGGAAAAGAAACTTGAGGTTGTGTTAGATGACGATCAGTTTGGCTTTAGGAAAGGTGAAGGCACCATAGAGACAATTCTGACGATGCGGTTCATAATGGAGACAAGGCTAAAGGAAAATCAAGGACTTTCATAGAATTTGTCGACTGGAAAGAGAGTTCGTAATGTAATATAGTGCAACATATTTGAAATTCTGAGGAAAATAGGGGTAAGCTATGAAAAGAAACGGGTAATATACGATGTGTACAAGAGAAAAGAGGAATAATAAGAGTGGCCGTCCAAGAAGAAAGTGCTCGGATTAAAAAGGGTGTAGACAGGGCTGTAGTGTTTCGCCCCTACATCGGAGAAGCGATGTCAGAAATAAAAGAAAGGTTAAAGAGTGGAATTAAAATTCTAGGTGACAGGATATCAATGATTCGATTCGCTGATACATTGATATCCTGAATAAAAGTGAAGAAGAGCTGCCGGAGCTGCGGAGTGGAATGGACAATCTAAATAGTTAGAATATGAATTGATAGTAAATAGAAAAAAAAGACGAAAGTAATGATAAATTGCAGAAATGAGAAGGACGAGAAACTTAATGTCGGGATCGACGGTCACCAAGTAAATGAAGTTAAGGATTTCTGTTACCTAGGCAGCAAATTAACCAACGACGGACGGAGCAAGGAGGACATCAAAAGCAGAACAGCACTGGCAATAAGGGCGTTCCTGGCCAAGAGAAGTCTACTAGTGTCAAATATAAGCTTTAATTTGAGGTAGAAATTTTTGAGAATGTACGTTTGGAGCAGGGCATTGTATGGTAGTAAACATGGATTTGGGAAAACCTTAACAGAAGAGAATCAATCTATTTGAGATGTTGTGCTGCAGACGAATGTTGAAAACTGGGTGTACTGATAAGGTAAGGAATGAGGAGGTTCTGCGCGGAATCAGAGAGGAAAGGAATGTGTGGAAAACATTGGTAAGGAGAAGCGACAGGATGGTAGGAGATGTGTTAAGACATGAGGGAATGACTTCATGATACTAGAGGGAGCTGAAGAGGGCAAAAACTACAAAGGAAGACAGAGATTGGGATACATCCAGGAAATAACTGAGGACGCAGGCATCAAGTGCCACTCTAGGGTGAAGAGGTTGGCGCATGAGAGGAATTCGTGGTGGGCCGCATCAAACCAATCGGAACACTGACGACAGGAAAAGAAAACAGACACTATGGTGCCAGCTGGTGCTCAGATTGCTTCTACAGATGCAGGACGATGCTCCAGATCCATACGCCGGAAACGATGGTCTTCCCTCTCGGTAGTGCCACGTGTCCGCTCGGAGCCTGATCTCTTTGCGACTGTACATTCCCCGACCACTGCTGCCAGCAATGCTGTGCTGAGGCGACATTCCTGACAAGTCTTTGTGCAGTATCTCAGAGGGAACATCCAGCTTCTCGTAGCCCTGTTGCGCGACTTCGTTCAAACTCAATGAGGTACTAATAACGGCGTCTTTGTCGCTCTGAAGGCATTATTGACTCACCTCTTTTGCCTCCTCGTTGTGGCGTTACTAGCGCCACTCTTATGGGACAGGCACGAAGTTTGAATAGTCATCCTCCTTCAATTGTAGAAACATGCCTACCAACATTCGTTTATGTACTACAACTCCTTTTAGTGTTGTTATTTTTTTTTACTGTATATCGATCTTATGTTTGTATTCATGGCCACCTTCCACAGCAGCTATTGTAATCAATTATTAATTTTTTACTGCAATTTAGTTGAGCCACTAAATGCAGTAAGCTTCAGACTCGAAACCCAATAAGTACGTCGAGTTTGATGTCGTCTGCTGCCAAATACAGTCATGGAGATATCAATAGTTTTGGTTTTACTTTATGTGTTGGAGTTTAAGACGTATTTGAATTTACTTGTTTTGGATTCGAAATCGCAAATGTACCAGCATGAAAGAGGTAGGGACTATATCTGAGCCCGGCTATTAAACAGGGCGACAGTGAGGTGAGACTTTGGTTCCGGCAGCGCAGGCAGACGGTTGTGCCGGCCGGGCTTCAGTCTGGTACCGCAGGACAGCTGCGGTCGCAGGTTCCTCCTGCCTCGGGCATGAATGTGTGTGGTGTTATTAGGTTAGTTAGGTTTAAGTAGTTCTAAGTTGTAGGGGATTGATGACCTCAGAGGTTAGGTCCCATAGTGCTCAGAGCCATTTGAACCATTTTTGAGACGCTTGGTTCGGTGGTAGTCTGTGACTGTATTTTTGCTGTAGTATGTGGCCGTATGTTTCGGTGAAAGAAAATACTCGTACTAACTAAGGAAATGAAAACTTATGTCTGTGACAGGCTACATCTCTGTTACATATAAAATTTTCACTCCTGATGTGTGCAACGTTTCATCGGAATTAGTCTATACTGTCACCTCCTTAAATGTTTATAATTCCTCCAAAAATTCCTTGTGTATATCCTGAAGCGCCGAAGAAACTAGTATAGGTATGCGCATTCAACTGAAGAGATATGTCAGCATGCAGAATACGGCGCTGCGGTCGGCAAAACCTATATAAGGCAACAAGTGTCTGGCGCAGTTGTTAGATCGGCTATTCCTGCTACAATGGTAGGTTATCATGATTTATTGAGTTTGAACGTGGTGTTGTAGTCGGCACACGAACGATGGGACTCGGCATCCTCGAGGTACCGATGAAGTGGGTATTTTGTTGTACCACCATTTCATGAGTGTACCGTGAATATCAGGAATCCGGCAAAACATCAAATCTCCGACATCGCTGCTGCCAGAAAAAGATTCTGCAAGAACGGGACCAACGACGACTGTAGAAAATCGTTCAACGTGACGGAATTGCAAACCTTCCGCAAACTGCTACAGATTTCAATGCTGGGCCATCAACAAGTCTCAGCATGCGAACCATTCAGGGAAACATCATCGATATGGGCTTTCGGAGTTGAAGGCCCACTCGTGTACCCTTGTTGACTGCTCGACACAAAGTTTTACGCCTCGCCTGGGCCGGTCAGCGCCGTCATTGGACTGTCGATGACTGGAAACATGTTGCTTGGTCGGACGAGTCTCGTTTCAAATTGTACCGAGCGGATGGACGTGTACGGGTAGGGAGACAGCCTCGTGAATTCATGGACCCCGCATATCAGCCGGGGCTGTTAGAGCTGGTGGTGGCTCTGTAATGGAGTGGGGTGTTTGCAATTTGAATGATATGGGACCCCTGATACATCTTGATACGACTTTGACAGGTGACACGTGCGTAAGCATCGTGTCTGACCATCTGTATCCATTCACGTCTTTTGTGCATTCCAAGGGACTTGAACAAATCCAGCAGGACAATGCGACAACCCACATGAACTGAATTGCTACATAGTGGCTCCAGGTACACTCTTCTGAGTTTAAACATTTCTGCTGACCACCAAACTCCTCAGACATGAATACTATGGATCATATGTAGGATGCCTGGACAGAAGGGATCTCTACCCCACGCACTTTTACGGATTTATGAACAGCCCTGCAAGATTCATGGTGTCAGTTACCCTCCAGCACTAATTCAGACATTAATTGAGTCCATGCCACGTCATGTTGCGGCATGTCAGCCTGCTCACGGTTGCCCTACACGATATTAGGCAGGTTTACAAGTTTATTTGGCTCTTCAGTGTATTTCCCCACTGCAGGCGTAATTTTTTCATACAACTATACGAATATAAAAAGTTACATCTAATAGTAATCTTATCACACATTAACAAAATCCCACCGCTATACTTTCACGAATGATTGTTTTACAATCACTCGTTAATAGACGAAAAATTGCTGGTGTACTCGTTGACGGGTTCTCTTCAACGTGATGCTGTATGGCCTCTTCCATTTTGAGTGTGCGGCGTCTCCTTGGAGCATCTGATGCCTGCTGACAGCGAAGCTATACTTTCACGAAGCGGTTGCGTAATTGGGCGAAAAGGGTATGCAATGGAGTCGGACATTGTGGAGAACGATCTTGTTAAAGGCGGAGAGCAACTCTTCCATTACTGTGAGCATCGCCCTTCGGAAAGCTCATGTCGGTGTATTCAGCAAACGTGTGCTCTGCCATGTTGCTCTAAGACTCACAGACACGTGAATGAAGCTTGAACCAAGTCGGAGAGGTTGTATAGACATCAAAAGACATCAACCGGTCAGACGTGACCCCTCCTCTCACCACCATGATTATCCTGTTGCATACCTACCTAGCAAAAATGTTTTAAAATGACTGTAGCATGGAAGCCGTACATTTCCGGACATGGGTTCCTGTTCCAGCTATTAAGTTCTCACTCCCCTATACAAGTCATCGGAGTTTATAACAGGGCTTTCTGAGCACCCTGTCTATTTCTGAAATGGTGTTTGGTAAAACGATGAGGTTTGGTGCATAACGTTCATACACACCTAAAGGTGTTTTTAAATGAACACACAGTCATTTGACTGAATTATTGTTTATTTATTTATGACAGGTTTCGGCCTTTTATGCCATTTTACAGTGACTGAGTTTACATCATTAACATATTTTGCAGGACATCAAAATATGCTAATGACACAAACTCACTCACTTGAAAATGGCATAAAAGGCTGAAATCTGCGTCGCAATTAAGTGAACAACATTACAGTCAAAAGAGGTATGAGCATTTAATAACTATTGTATGCCTGTTGCTCAGCAACATCAAGAAATGTTTATCTAAAGCTGTGTTCTGTTTCTGCTACGTAGTTATTGACGGAAGTTCCCCCCACCCCGCCCTCCCCCTAGCAGATGACACAGTGTGTGGAACGGTTGATAGAGACCAAATCTGACACACAGGTCCACCAGCGGACACGTACAGAAGCACACCACCGTAACGTCTGACTATCAGTCAGTGTATGTGGTGTCAAGAGATCCAGAAGTTTCATGAATATGGCAAGTTATGGGCCTCCGAGCAAGAGATCCATATGTGAAGTGCGTGCAACTGTCATTTACCCGTAGCCCAACCAAAATAGTCCGCCAAGCGTCTCCACAATTGCGGCTACCACCAACCATAGTGCCCAGGGTACCACAGAAGAGACGAAAGCTTCCTGCTGCATTGCAGTAGAGGACCTATTCCTGGACCCCAAGCGCTCGAGACATGACTCCATTTTTTTTGTTTTTTTGGTGGGAGGCGGGGAAGGGGTGGGGTCCTTGAGAAGAATGCTGTCTACCAGACCCTGCTGCGAACTCACGTCGGAGCAGTAACTGCGCGCGTTGATGAGGACGTGCTAGAGCAGACATGAGGATGACTTTTCCATTAGTACGCACCGTGCCGCTCTTTTAACGGCAATACGTAATGTGCCTGCACCTCACTGTCATACGAGTGTTACAGTTGCACCACGCAACCATCTGTCCAGTGTCGCACCACTTTGGTAAGTTCTCTGCGATAGAAATTACTAATCGAAAGAAATATCCCAGTTACAAAACGTTTGTGCTGTCTTGAATACTTCAACCTGTTCTCAGAAAACTTTAAACCAAGATTATACAAAATCTTTTAATCGTCTATCTCGCAGAAAAAATGAAGAATATTAATCTTGGTAACTAGTTTCGGTTCTTCACACAACCATAGTCAGGTTGAGAACAATAAACAGAGCCGGCCGTTGTGGCCGAGCGGTTCTAGACGCTTCAGTCCGGAAAAACGCTGCTGCTACGGTCGCAGGTTTGAATCCTGCCTCGGGCATGCATGTGTGTGATGTCCTTACGTTAGTTAGGTTTAAAAAGTTCCTGGTCTAGGGAACTGTTGATGGTTCAAATGGCTCTGAGCACTATGGGACTTCACTTCTGAGATCATCAATCCCCTAGAATTTAGAACTACTTAAATCTGACTAACCTAATGACATCACACACATCCATGCCCGAGGTAGGATTCGAAACTGCGACCGTAGCGGTCGCGCGGTACTATACTATAGCACCTAGAACAGCTCGGCCACTCCAGCCGGAGGGACTGTTGACCTCAGAAGTTAAGTCCCATAGTGCTTAGAGCCGTTTGAACCATTTTTTGAATAAGCAGAAACAAAAACTTGTTTCAGGTGACACTGACCTAAATGGAATTCAAGAATATATATACATGGTAAAGATAATGAGTCAATGAGTCCACTTATACCGTAAGGGTAACCGCCTCGTCTGCATATCTTGGCACCACGTAAGAAAAAAAACAGCGGTTATCAGATGAGCGTGAAACATATTCAATTTTACGTATTACAAAAATAGAAAAGTAATAAAAGTGAAGAACTTAACATTCTTGTATTAAAGACAACTTCAATATGGCTGTAGCTATACCAACGAGATAAAAAAAGAGTGAGTCTAAACTTAAAGGGATAAATGAAAAAAAACGATTTCATTTCAAATAATGAGACAGCGTAAATGCTATAAGTTGCAATAAACAGATGACACTAATAATAATTAATAAAAAAATACCACGGTTAAAAAATTTACTAGAATATAAACACGTTTACCTTACATCGTTACAAAAACCAAGAACAAAATGTTGTACAAGTATGACCACTTAAGAATGCCACTTAAGGGAGAATAGTTACTAACGGAACATAACATATTTAACTAAATACCCAAAAAGTAAAATACAAATTTTAACATATGAATGCAGAACAAAGGACTTTGGAAACAAGCAATGATAGTATCAAAGGTAGCAAGGGTATCCATCTGCATGAAGCACCACCTCTCAGCTCGTTAAATCACCGGAGACTGGCGTATAGCGGCTGTTAGCAAATGGATGCAGGAAGACAGATGTGCAGGTCATAGTCATCTGGGAAGCCAACATCAGAAACCTATCTGCAGTACATGCTACCCACATATAATTACAGATGGTTATCGAAAATATTGAAGAAACAATCCTGATTACATTCTTGTTGTTCACTTAGTACAAGATCCGGGATTTCTTTATTAATTTATAAATCCAACAAATAAAGTATCCCTTCCTTGCGCAATTGTGCAGCGCTGTGGGCACCGAAGGCCGTTTTATCCTGGGAGTAGTGTTAGACAATACAAAATTGGTCACAGTCGTTATTGCAATTATGCTCACCCGTGATTTATTAAAATTATATATCATCAGACTTCAAGAAGAACTTAATAATTCCAGTTCCAAGAAAACAGGTGATGACGGGTGAGAATATCACCGAACTATCGGTTTAATGAGTCATGACTGAAAACATTAACAGGAATTCATTACAGAAGAAAGAAACAACTGCTAGAAGCCGACCGTGGGGAAGATCAGCTATAATTCCAGAGATATGAAGAAACACACTAGGCAAACTTAGAACGGAAGAACTTGTAGACTTAGAGAACGCGTTTCGCAATGTTGACTGGAATACTCTCTGTGAAATTCTGAAAGGAGCAAGGGTAAAATACAGGGAGGGAAAGACTACTTAGAACTTGTACTGATACCAGACAACAGTTATAAGAATCGAAGGGCATGAAAAGGAAGCAGTGGTTGCGAAGGGAGAGAGACAGGCTTGTAGATTGTCGTCCATGCTATTCAGTCTGTATCTTGAGCATGTCTGCATCTTGAGCAAGCAATAAAGGAAAGAAAGGAGTCGTTCTTCGATAGCTCAGTTGGTAGCGCACTCGCCCGCGAAAGGCAAAGGTCCCGAGTTCGAGTCTCGGTACGGCACACAGTTTTAATCTGCTAGGAAGATTCATATGGCGCACACTCCGCTGCAGAGTGAAATTTTCATTCTGGAAACATCTCCTAGGCTGTGGCTAGGCCATGTCTCCGCCATATCCTTTCTTCCAGGACTGCTAGTTCTGCATGATATGCAAGAGAGCTTCTGCGAAGTCTGGAAGGTATGAGACGAGGTACTGGCGGAATGAAAGCTGTGAGGACGGTTCGTGAGTCGAGCTTGGGTAGCTCAGTTGGTAGAGCACTTGCCAGCTAAAGGCAACGGTCCGGAGTTCGAGTCTCGGCCCAGCACACAGTTTTAATCTGCCAGGAAGTTTCATATCGGCGCACACTCCGCTGCAGAGTGAAAATTTCATTCTGGAGGGGAATACCAGTTTAGTACTGGAGGGAAGTGAGTGTGGCGGGGTGGAGGGGGTGGGGGGGCGGGAAGGGAACAACAACAACCTCCGCCACAAATGGTTGGTTGGCCTGCGGAGTATAAATGTAGATGTAGAACACGAACCCTGTATAAACTCTATAGACGTTTGGTTTCCGGTTTCATTGTAAATATTGACCCAATGGTAGCACCTGCTGTTTGCTTCACATAATAATCGTCTGAGCTGTCACCTGCGCTGATACACGCGGACGCGGGAGGCAGGTCGCACGGTGGAGGGAGGAGTACCCGCCTGCGTGTGCGCCGCGCCACATGCGCGGCACGCGGCCAATCGATACACGCGTGACTGCAGCACCGCCTCTGAGGCTGAGTGCCGCCAGCACAACTGCGAGAGGCACGCGTGCGACCAGCCCTCAAAGGCCGGCTGCGGCTCCGGCGACTGGGGGGGGGCCGCGCTCGGAAACCCACACCGTGACACCTCCGCACCTGCCAAACCCACACATGGCAGTTCTGACACCTCAATAACTACACGCTTGAGCCTTGCACGGATTATTGGCGTGTTCCATAGAGCATAACTGCGCCCTCTACTACACTACTGGCCATTAAAATTGCTATACCAAGAAGAAATGCATATTATAAACGGGTATTCATTGGACAAATATATTATACTAGAACTGACATGTGATTACACTTTCACGCTAATTGGGTGCATAGATCCTGAGAAATCAGTACCCAGAACAACCACCTCTGCCCGTAATAACGGCCTTGATACGCCTGGGCATTGAGTCAAACAGAACTAGGATAGCGTGTACAGGTACAGCTGCCCATGCAGCTTCAACACGATATCACAGTTCATCCAGTGACTGGCGTATTGTGACGAGCCAGTTGCTCGGACACCATTGACCAGACATTTTCAGTTGGTGAGAGATCTGTAGAATGTGGTGGCCAGGGCAGCAGTCGAACATTTTCTGTATCCAGAACGGCCCGTACAGGACCTGTAACATGCGGTCGTGCATTATCCTACTGAAATGTAGGGTTTCGCAGGGATCGATTGAAGGGTAGAGCCATGGGTCGTAACAGTTCTGAAATGTGACGTCCACTGTTCAAAGTGCCGTCAATGCGAACACGAGGTGACCGAGACGTGTAACCAATGGCACCCCATGCCATTACGCCGGCTGATACGCCAGTATGGCGATGACGAACACACGCTTCCAATGTGCGTTCACCGCGATGTTGCCAATCACGGATGCGACCATCATTATGCTGTAAACAGAACCTGGATTCATCCGAAAAAATGACGTTATGCCATTCGTGCACCCAGGTTCGTCGTTGAGTGCACCATCGCAGGTGCTCCTGTCTGTGATGCAGCGTCAAGGGTAACCGCAGCCATGGTCTCCGAGCTGATAGTCCATGCTGCTGCAAACGTCGTCGAACTGTTCGTGCAGATGGTTGTTTTGTGCAACCGTCCCCATCTGTGGACTCAGCGATGGAGACGTGGCTGCACGATCCGTTACGGCCATGCGTATAAGATGCCTTTCAACTCGACTGCTAGAGATACGGGGCCGTTGGGATCCAGCACGGTGTTCCGTATTACCATCTTGATCCCACTGATTCCATATCCTGCTAACAGTCATTGGATCTCGATCAACGCGAGCAGCAATGTCGCGATATGATAAACCGCAATCGCGATAGGCTACAATCCGACCTTTATCGTCGCCACCGCCGCTTAGCTTGTGTGAATGCTCTGAAAAGCTAATCATTTGCATATCACAGCATCTTCTTCCTGTCGGTTAAATTTCACGTCTGTAGCACGTCGTCTTCGTGTTGTAGCAATTTTAATGGACAGTAGTGTATATGCAAAGTGTCAGTTTTGCAGTTACAACACACGTTCTGAGTTAAAACACGCAAAAATGCTGATCACATACAAGACTTATAAGCACCAGTTTTTCGCGTACAGCAATTTGTATCTACTTAACTATTTTTCACAATGAAATTCAGTCATCACCTCGAAATAGATTTTTATTATGCTTCACAGGCTTCGACGATTTAATTTGTAATCTACAGAAGCCTATAAAATTAGGGATATTACAAATATTTATACTTGGTTATACATTAATGTGAAGTATAAGACCTATATTACAGAAACTTACTTTTCTTCCCAAAATCATAATGCCATGATATTTCCAGAAATGTACATGTGGTATGTCACTATGCTAAACAAAAATTCTGACATGTCAGTAACTACACTCTTGTGGTTTGCATGTTCCATCGATCATAATTGCAGCTTCTATGAGATCCAAAGGATCTGTGTTGCAGTTACTACACATATACTGAGTGAAAATATGGAAACATATTAAAATTATGTGTTATACAGGGTGAGTCACCTAACGTTACCGCTGGATATATTTCTTAAACCACATCAAATACTGACGAATCGATTCAACAGACCGAACGTGAGGAGAGGGGCTATTGTAATTGGTTAATACAAACCATAAAAAAATGTACGGAAGTATGTTTTTTAACATAAACCTAGGTTTTTTTAAATGGAACCCCTTTAGTTTTGTTAGTACATCTGAACATATAAACAAATACGTAATCAGTGTCGTTTGTTGCATTGTAAAATGTTAATTACATCCGGAGATATTGTAACCTAAAGTTGACGCTTGAGTACCACTCCTCCGCTGTTCGATCGTGTGTATCGGAAAGCACCGAATTACGTAGGGATCCAAAGGGAACGGTGATGGATCTTAGGTACAGAAGAGACTGGAACAGCGCATTACGTGCACATGCTAACATCTTTTTATTGGTCTTTTTCACTGACGCACATGTACATTACCATGAGGGGTGAGGTACACGTTCGACGGGCATTTCATAGGACGTGGAGGACCAGCCCGTTCTCCTGATCTTACACCTCTGGACTTCTTTCTGTGGGGTACGTTAAAGGAGAATGTGTACCGTGGTGTGCCTACAACCCCAGAGTATATGAAACAACGTATTGTGGCAGCCTGTGGAGACATTACACCAGATGTACTGCGGCGTGTACGACATTCATTACGCCAGAGATTGCAATTGTGTGCAGCAAATGATGGCCACCACATTGAACATCTATTGGCCTGACATGTCGGGACACACGCTATTCCACTCCGAAATTGAAAACGGAAACCACGTGTGTACGTGTACCTCACCCCCCGAGTTCGAGTCTCGGTCGGGCACACAGTTTTAATCTGCCAGGAAGTTTCGTATCAGCGCACACTCCGCTGCAGAGTGAAAATCTTATTCTGGAAACATCCCCCAGGCTGTGGCTAAGCCATGTTTCCGCAATATCCTTTCTTTCAGAAGTGCTAGTTCTGCAAGGTTCGCAGGAGAGCTTCTGTAAAGTTTGGAAGGCAGGAGACGAGGTACTGGCAGAAGTAAAGCTGTGAGTACCGGGCGTGCGTCGTGCTTCGGTAGCTCAGTTGGTAGAGCACTTGCCCGCGAAAGGCAGAGGTCCCGAGTTCGAGTCTCGGTCGGGCACACAGTTTTAATCTGCCAGGAAGTTTCAGAAAGATTTGTGATGTTTCTCCAGAGGAACATCATCAGCACAATCCAGGTCCGTAAGCACAGACTGCTCATTCTCAAGCATGAAGGATAAATGACTATATGCCACTGTACGTCGCTAATCCCTCTTATTTTCTTCTTGTGACAAGGTGCGGCTAGCATCACGACCGCACAGTCTTCTTCAACTCAGTTTGTGTATATTTATTCAACAACGTTTAATGACAACTATGTCGTCTTCCTTCCAAATATGCCCATTTATTTTTTCAGTAAGTTTCTGTTACAGTTTCTTGTTGCCTTTACTTTAATGTTTCGATCCGAGCAGCTCTCCTCTACTTTCGTTCGATGTCTGTTGTCATGCCTACATTTCAAAGACTCCAAAAACTGGAGAAATTAGAAATAGTTACACGAGCATCATGTACGCGATTTCCTTTACAGATATATTCCATTTTCCCAAAAATCCTTTCATTCACTTTCCCCAACACCGATTTGACGTGATCGTCCTATTTCATATCGTTTCTTTGTAGTACGGCTAGACACTTTAACGTGCTCAAGATAATCACCACTAATCCCATAATCAGATACTTCGGATTCTTTCTCTTAGCTGCAACCGTTTTATTACATTTGTCAACGTTTAATGAGGGCTGACATTAATATCATCAAAGGGAAATTTTTCAAGGCTTCCTGCAATTTATTATGATCATCCGAGTGCTATACATTCCTGTGCCAAGACCATCGTTAGGGAACAATCTTATATTCTCATATATGGTAACTCATTACTGTACAGGGTGACTCAAAAGTCCGGTGAAAATTTGAAAATTCAATACTTCACAGAATAATGTAGGTAGAGAGATTAAAATTGACATAAATGCTTGAAATGGTTTTATTGACACCGCAAAAGCAAGTGCATAAAATGACCAACAGATGGCGCCTCTCTCACACACAAGCAATATTTAACATAATAATTCAGATTTTGTAAAGACGATGTTCTTTGCAACAAATGCTGAACATGTCGGCCGTGATTCATCAACAACACCCGCAGTCGAGGGACAATCTTCTGAACATCATTGTAGAATACATCAACAGGTATGGTGAGATACTGCCTTCAGATGTTATCTCTCAGCATCCCTAATGAGGTCGGACGATCGTGGTATACTTTCAACTTCTGGTAACCCCACGACCAATAAACAAACGGACTGAGGTCTACGGATCTGGGAAGCCAATCATGACGAACGTGGTGGCTCAGATCGCAATCATGACCAAACTAGTCACGTAAGAGGTCTTTCACACATGTAGCAATATGAGATGGCGTGGGTGTTATCTCACTCCCTCTCTCACTGCAGCTCATTTTATACACGCTTCTCGTGCGGCGTCGAGGACGTTTTGCTGTTCAGCGTCATCTGTTAGCCATTTTACTGGACTCATTTTCGGTTTTAGTAACCTCCTATGCCATTTCACGCAATTTTGCCACTTCTCACCTCTCTTCGTACATTGTGAATTATTGCATTTTCAAATGTTAAGGGACTTTTCGCTAATCCTGTATACTGAGAACATCAGAGATACTATTACGATGCCATCGGACACTCGCTATGTTACTTCTGCTTGCGTTGATTCTTCTGTTCCTCGTGTCACTCGCATATTTCCTAAGATACTCCGTATTATGACGATGTGGTAAACTGTAGAGTGCCTTTCGGAAGACAAGAATGACGGAATACGCCTGTTAAGCTGCGTCTGTTGTTTGCAAGTTGCCGTGTATGAATAAAGCAATCGGTGTTCCAAATGAGAGCTTTTCCCTGCAATGGTGCTCCTTCTTGGAAAAAAGGTCCGCTTTTTCCAGTGAACGTTTTAACGTTTGAGTTTAGAATTTTTTCTGGAATCCTACAACGAAAAGACGTCAGCGCTATTTGTCTGTGACTATAGTACTACAAAAGGATGACGAAGATAACAGGTAGGCACAACAACGAATGAGAAAGTACAGATTCGACTTATGGCCCTATTACGCTAAAAGAAGAGATGCTTTGAACGAACACATCCTAGGGCACAACGGAGTGGTCGATTTGGTAACTGAGGAATGTGTGTGTGTGTGTGTATGTAGGTTGATGGAGGGGGTGCGGGGGGGGGGGGGGGGTAGGAGGAGGGCTACGAATTGTAGAGGCAGATCATGGATGGACTTCAGTAAACATATTCAAATGGATGCCAACTGCAGATGAAGTAGCTTGCACAGGACAGACCAGCGCAGAGTTCACAGCAACAATATGTGCATTTGATCCTTCAACCACTTAGAGCTTCAGGAAGGGACTGAGAAGGGGAGGTAACATCAAGGAAAAGATTTAGAAGCCAACGAAAGGATAACGTACTACCAGTCGGATGCTGGAAAGTCAGGAATTTGAACTTGGTGGGGAAGCTGTAAATGTAAAAAGGTACTTGCAAAGGCTCAGTCAAATGTCAGTGAACTGAAATGGAAAACAGTTAAGGGTTTCTGGTCAAGTGAACACAGGGAAACTGCAACAGCAGCAGATACAGGAATGGAATTTGTTATAAATAAGAAACTAACGCTGAGAGTGAGATACTCGAACATTTCAATGAAATTATTATCATAAAAGACAGCAAGCAAAGCCAGAAACAACAATTGACATATAAAAACCGATTCCACAAACAGAAGATGAAGCGACAGAGTAAGAATGTGAGGAAATTGAATGGGTAATTCACTACAAAAAGGGAGATGAAAATGTAATAGTCATGGGAGATTGGAATGCAGTTGTAAGTGAAAGAGTAGAAGAAAGCGTTACGGTAGCTTTGGTCTTGGTATTTGGAATGAAAGAAGAGAAAGACTAATTGAGTTCTGAAATAAATGTCAGCTTCTAACAGGGTATACCCTGTTTTCAGTTAGGTTACATCATGGTCGGCCGGATATTCTGAAATCACATACTGGACTGCAAGGCGTTCCCATGAGCACATATATACTCAGAGCACAATGTGTGTCTACCGGCTTCCGTGGACGTTGTCACTGAAGGTAAAATATCTTAGGATGTTAAGCCGATTAAGTTTCTTCTACTCCTTTCGTCCCCTCTGTTGGGATCTTGCTGAGAGGCTTCTGGTGATCACGGTTAGCTAACCCCAGAGGGGTCGATAAGTCAATCGATTATAAGAATTGGCCTAACATTCTAGAAGATTTTATTTTAAGAGACTCGTCCGGAAGAATCATACTAAAGTACCGAGATGGAGATGCGTTTAATGTTCTCCGAGGCTACATTTAGTGCCATAATGAATACCACTGTAGGTAGTTCGTTTGAAGAGGAATGGACATATCTAAAAACGGCAATTCCTTAAGCTGAACACACAAATAAGTGTACAAGGAAGGTAGCGGTGAAGGAACCTTGGGTAAAACATACAGGTAAATTTAACATCTAAATTGTGGACACCTTACAAATGACGTTCAGGAATTCTGCTACCGGGTTCGATTCCCGGCGGGGTCAGGGAATTTCTCTGCCTCGTGATGACAGGGTGTTGTGTGATGTCCTTAGGTTAGTTAGGTTTAAGTAGTTCTAAGTTCTAGGTGACTGATGACCATAGATGTTAAGTCCCATAGTGCTCAGGGCCATTTGAACCATTATTTGAATTCTGCTACCATGGAAACAAAACAACACCTTGCGGACGAAGCAAGGTGGACGTGAAAACCAGAGAAATACAGGCAAAAAGGGTAATCTTGGTCAGAAGTCTGCTACTACTAGATGTCGGTCGTAATCTGAGGAAGAAATGTCCTAGACTTTACAAGTGCGTGCTGAAAACTAATTCCTACGAATTTTTAATGTAAAAACTGTTAAAGCTTTTCTCTGTGATCTGCATGGCAGAAGGTACATTCCCATTGAACCAGATGTTAGGGTTTCTTCCCGTTCCGCTCACGTAGGGAACATGGGAAAATGATTTATTGAATACCTTCGAGTGTGGTGCAATTATTCCAATCTTATCCTCATGATCCACATGTGAGCGATACGTAGGGGGTCTAGCATATTCCTAGAGTCATCAATTAAAAACAGTTCCTGAACCCTTGTTAGTTGACTTTCTCGGGATAGTTAACGTCTGTCTTCAAGAGCCTGCCTGTTGAATTCTTAAGTATATCTGTGACACTCTCACACGGATCAGACAAACCTGCACAGCCCTTCTCTCTAAACGTACAATATCCACTGTTAGTCCTTTTTCGTATAGGTCCCACACACTTGAGCAATATTATAAAACCGATCGCACCAGTTCTTCATACCTACATATCCATTTTTCAACATAAGTACCCTGATGACAAAAGCATTACTCTATGAGATCAGTTGGTTGATACCATCACTTTAGAATGTTTGTTGATGAAGCCACAACCTCACCTCTCAAAATGGTTCAAATGACTCTGAGCAATATGGGACTTAACATTTGATGTCATCAGTCCCCTAGAATGTAGAACTACTTAAACCCAACTAACCTAAGGTCTTCACACACATATCCATGCCCGAGGCAGGATTCGAACGTGCGACCGTAGCAGCAGCTCGGTTCCGGACTGATGCGCCTAGAATCGCTCGTCCACAACGGCCGGCCAGCCTCACCTCTGCTTGCACAGTTACATAACCATGAAAATGAAGTCCTCTATTGTGTTCTTTAAGTTTCGGAAACAGATGAAAATCGAATGGGGCCAAGTTAGGAGTGTATGGAGGATAATCGATGACAGTGAACCCAAGGCGTCGGATTGTTGGAGATGTCACAGCACTCGAGTGTGGTGTGAGTTGTCATTCTGAATGGATGGATGCACCCAGTGTGGACGAACTTCTCGAATTCGAAACTCGATTACAGGAGGCTGTTGCTCACGCACTGACAAAATTACGTTACAAACTGCCGTGTTACACGCTGCAATTCGGAGCTCTCTAGTGGCGGATTGCAGAAAGTATGTAGACATGAAGAATGAAGATGTAGAATGTTAATAACCTTTTTTTTTAAATAAAATATTTGAGACTTTTCACATTAAGTATTTGGAAGCACTGCTTTTCAGGACGCCCTCGTAAGTTTATATTACAGCATTGTATCGAAATGAAACATGGAATGTGGGAAAGTGAGAAAAGAAGAGACTCGAAACATTTGAGATGTGGTGCTACAAAAGGATTTTGAAGAAATGGGAGTAAACCCAGTAAATAATGTACAATGTAGTGCGCAAGTGTTACGAAGAGATGACGAGGTCAGCACAAGAGAGGGATTTGTTGGCTGCCACATCAAGCCGTTCAGTAGCCTGATGACCTGATCCTTAAAAAACTGAAAAAAATAAGAACTTTGTTTCAAAAAACAGGAGTGAAGTGCATTCGTCTGTAGCCGCGCCGGACTATTCGCTGATCACGAGATTCTCGTTAAATATGAGCTAGGAAAAGAGCTAATTCCGCAGCTTTTTCAATGTAAACTCCAACTGGAATCCGTACTTCCGACAGTGCCTAATGCCTTGTTCGTTTAATGTACGCTTGTTTTTCAATTCCGTGGGTTTTACATCGATATCTCCAATCTACGAGTATGTACGGAAGCAAACATTGGTACGGTTGTATCCTGAAGCTTGAATACACTTGTGAATATTGAATTTTATATTCCTGCCCTATGTCTGCTGACTTTAGTTTCAACACTCCAAGGCACCAGAGCTGTGAAATGGAAGGTTTGTCCTATTCATTGTACGGTGATATTCCCAGATTCTTCTAGAATTTTTTGACAGAGATTTCCCAGGGAACTGACTGCGAAAGCTATGATAGGAGCCGTACACGGCTTTTATTGCAGTTGTTATTAACTTATCTCTATAAGTTACACTGCGGAACTATATTTACAAACGGTGAATGTTACGAATAGACTTCATAGGTGAGTGAATATTCTGGCAACGCCAAACTACTTTAACAGCTGCTTACAAGGTCTACAAATGGACTTCACATATTACCTCATTACACACTGATTTGCCGTAATCATCTTCTTGCTCAATGATCAGATGCCACAAAATACGACTCCATGAAATATTAGTGACTGAAAATGCGAAAAGTAAGTAGTATTTTCTTTGTTTTCGTATCCAGAAATTGATGAAATACGTAATGGATAAGATGCGAAGTTTAAGCCTTTAAGATCTGTAAGACATGTCCGGAAGTTAAGGTTCTTATCAATGCAAACATTTAAGAATTTATAATATTTTGTTCAGGTTACTGAGTTACCATCACGCATTATTTATAAAGATGTGATTAGGCGCTGTGCAGCACAGAATTCCATTCCTTTTAACCAAAACTTGCAGCCCACTTCTGTTATTGTGAGAACTATTTTTGTGATAGCTATGACACGTCATTTGCTAATTGTGTGCTTTCGTTACTATCAATTAACCAGAGGTACAATGTACGAAGCAAGTGCATCCTTATTCTGACCGTTTTACGCATGCATAATTTGCTGCACGCAGTTCGCGATCGAATTCGTCGTCGTCGTTCGGGTGCCATCCTACCGAATATGTTGTTGTTGTTAATGCAGTCAGTCCGAAGACTGGTTTGATGTAGCTCTTCAAGGTAGTATATGCTGTGCAAGTTACTTCATCTCTCGATAACTGCTGCCTCCTACAGGATGGCTATAATTAAACTTCTCCTTCTGGAGCCACTGAAGACGGGAAACGGCTTATCGTATGGGTACCCAAATTTACAGGAATAATGACAGACATCCAAAATGAGTCTTGACAAAATGAACAGGACTTCACCTTCTAAGCTGTTCTATGAAAGCAACAGAAATAGTCCTGCTTGTCTTCGCGAGTATCGACGAATTAAGGAAATATGGAGAGGTGCTCTTACCAACCCGGGTTTGAAGAGCATGATTCGGAAGTTCGAATTAACTGGAGATTTGGGAACTGGTGCTGCGAGAGGCCGACGGCCAATTGCGCCGCCAATTGTTGGAGATGTTAAAAAAAGAAGTTCAAATGTGTGCGAAATCTTATGGGACTTAACTGCTAAGGTCATCGATCCCTAACCTTACACACTACTTAACCTAAATTATCCTAAGGACAAACACACATACACCCATGCCCGATGGAGGACTCGAACCTCCGCCGGGACCAGCCACACAGTCCATGACTGCAGCGCCCCGAAGACCGCTCGCCTAGTCTCGCGCAGCTGGAGATGTTACTATTGTCATAAATGCGAATGCTGGATGCAGTGTAGTGCAGTCCAGCAGTGCACTGGCTGTATCACAGCAGCTGAACATTCCATGGTCTACCTTTCGAAAAGTGCTGAAAAAAATTGTGAAATGGTGTCTCTAGTGTGGTTCCACGCTGTCATGGCTAAGATGGTCGTCACAATGAGCAACGTTTGCAACCAGTAACTTAAACATAGTACTGAACTGACAAATGTTACCATCTCATATGGAAATTAGAACATGTTTCTTTCACTGGTTTACTCGTCATTTCTATTCTGCATATCCCTAAAAATGTTTCCACAAAGTTTTACTGTCTTACGATCACTCGTTTTCAATGAGGGCCCTCTCAAGTAGTGAAAGTTTATTAATAATCATCCAGTACATCCATTTGATCCTGCTTACTGTAGTGAAGTTTCAGTCTCCAATTCCCTCGCTACCTAACACCTTCCTCCGTAACCAGACTGAATATTCCTTGATGGCTCAAAATCTACCTATCGCTTTGTCAACTAAAATTGTGCCTTAAATCACACTTCCTTCCGTGCATTTCTGTTCATTAATTTTCTAACTATATGATCTTTTGCATTACATTATGCTCTATCTTTGAAACTCATCCACTCTCTTCTTCTCTGTACTGCTTATTGTCCACGTTTCTCTTCTACATAAGGCTACATTTCAGACAAGTACTTTCAGAAAAAGTTTCCCAAGGCTTGAACTTCCAGTGGCATTAAGACAATTATCTATTTTCTGGCTATTGCCAATCCGCATTTTGTATTTTCCCTTTTTCTGTCATCGATCGCTATTTTGCCGCTGCTAAAACAGCAAAGCTCTTGTATTATTTAGAGTGTCTTGTTTACCTAATTCCTTTACCATCGCCTCACTGAAATACCATTGAGATTTTTATCAAGTAAAATAAAACAGTGTTAGAAGCTTGTATATCTTTTTTATTTATTAAATAACAATTTATTTATTAAATAACAATATCGCTGATAAATTAACAGTAGCGTAGTTGTACTTAATTGGAGTTTTAATCCTTGTGTTTGTATTTTGCAAAATAATGTATCGGACCACCATGATTTTCCACTCTGCAGCGGGTGCACCCTCATTTGAAACTTCCTGGCACATGAAATGTAAGCACTGGATCGGGACCTGAACATGTGCAAGTGCACTACCGATAGAGCTGCCCCAGTGCGACTCACGGTCCGTCCTCACAGCTTTACTTATGTCTTGCGGTACTAGCATCCAGCGAAGGAAGTGTTCGGCGAAGACATGGCTTAGCTACAGTTCAGAGGATTGTTTAAAAACTCAATTTCACCCTACAGGGGAGAGCAAGTTCATATTAAAGATTCTGGCAGATTAAAACTGTGTATCACCTTTAGCGCGCGAAACGTTGCCAACGTTCGAACTTACGAGATCAGGGAGTTGCATAAGTAAATCTGTAAGAACATGTCGTGAGACGTGGTCGCGAAGCTCAGTCGCTAAGTACTGGCCACGAAAAGGAAACGTCCCAGTTTCAGATCATTGGCCAGTGCAGTTTCAATTAGCCAGGATGTTTCGCATGAACATACGCTCTTCTACACGTTGAAAATTCAGTCTGGAAACAATCTCTCCACAATATCATTTGTTCCAGGAGTGCGAGTCTCACAAGAGATGCAGGAGGACTACAGAGAAGTTTGGAAAGGAGGTGATGAACTACAGGCAGAATTAAAGGTGTGATGGTGAGGCTTGGAACATGCTTGGCCAGCTCAGTCGGTAGAGTTCATCTCTGGATGTGACTCTCCTGAATGGTTTGATGCGGCCCGCCACGAATTCATTTTCTGCGACATCCCCTTCACCACGGAGTAGCTTTTGAACCCAGTGTCCTAAATTATTAGCTGGATGTATCCCAAACCCTGTACTTCCCGTGAGTTTCTACCCTCTGTAGCTCCCTCTAGTATCATGAATGGTATTTCCTGATGTATTCACGGATGTCCTGTAATCTTGTCCGTCATCTCAGTGTTTTCCATGTATTCATTTCCTCCCTGACTCTAAGGAGAACCTCCTCGTTCCTCAAAATTCCACCTAATTTACAACATTCTTATGCAGCATAACAACTCAAATATTTCGATTCTCTTCTGTGCCGGTTTCCCACATTCCACCTTACACTATCATGCAATGCTGTGCTCTAAACGCCCATTCTCAAAACATTCTTCCTGAAATTACGGCCTATGTTTGATAGTAATTGACTACTCTTAGCCAAGAATGCCCCTATCATTGAACTCTTCGTAGTAGGTCACTTTATGGCCTGCTCTGCTACTCATAATGAATCCTACTCCCACTATACCACTTTCTGCTGCTGTTGACATCACCCTATATTCGTCTGACAGAAATCCTTACCTTTTTTCCAGTTGACTTCATTGACCACAACTACATCTGGATTAACCACTCGCATTTTTCTCTTCAAATTTTCTAGCTATCCACTATGTTTCAATTTCTAGCTTTTCATGCTCCTCAACACAGTCTGTTGTTCCCTGCGTTGGTTGTTCCATCTTTTTCTCATTGTCACTTCCCCCTTGACCGTCCCTTCACAGAGGTCTGAATGGGGCAGTAATCTCGAATCTTTGGCCAGTTAAGATCATCATGAGACTTTTACCCCACAGGCCACATGTTGTGATTATACACATTATTTCTCTTTCATGTAGTGGCTTCCATTGGTCTGTGCATCTTCAAGCCTCACCGTTGCTTATCCTTCTGATTTTGAGAGACTTTTCCCGCACAAAGGGCTATAGAGAGCCCTGAATCTCTGTGTCCACCAATCGACGCTCTTTGCAAAGCCATTGGCAGAAGGAGGGTGACTTCTAATGCAGGAAGCATTGTTTACTACAATATAATTACACCCTTCTAAAACCGTTTATAGAGTGCAGTTGGGAGCATTCCTTGTAAGTAACATACGGGATGTTCGGAAACTCCCATTACGAAGTTCTAGGACCTGTAGAGGGGAGTGAGTGCATAATATTTTGAACAGGAACGAATGTCTGGAAACTTATCTTTTCCGTTCTATGTCACTTTCAATCCAGATGTTTAGCTCATCCACATGTACCTGAGGAATTGAATTAGGCGTGATATAGTACAACTATTAGGTAACAGTTAGGAGGGAAACATAGCGGAACGTCCCTTTATCATTTAACCACGCTGCGCGGTGTAGCCGCGTAGTTTAAGGCATCTTTCCACGGTTCGCGCGGCCTCCGCCGTCGGAGGTTCCTGTCCTCCCTCAGGCATGGGTCTGTGTCGTCCTTAGTGTAAGTTAGTTTAAGTTACACTAAGTAGTGTGTAAGGGACCGATGACCTCAGCAGTTGGGTACCATACGAACTTACCACAAGTTTCCAAGTTTCCTGAAGGTTAAGTATAGACATTGGCCGCAAAACAAATATTATTTCGTTAAAAAAGGGAATGCTTTCTTTAATTCAAAGGTTTCTTTTAATAAATTTCGCTACGGTAAAGATATCCTGCAGCAATATTTCAATGTGATAACACGAAGTATAATCCCTGAGATTACGTCTCACTGGACGCTTCATGTAGACATCAGTTATGCAACAGATTCTAAAAGCGCCTCACGCAATCATATATTAACAGTTAGTGAGTCGCGCGCTGTTAAATAACCAGAGCTCAGAGAGCTATTTTACGAAAGTTTAGCCTCCGGTTCCCCATATCATCATCATTCTTTCTTGTGTCCGCTCCGCCAAATAAGTGCTCTATTCACGCTCCTGCCGGTAGTAAAGATCAATAAAGTTAGGCGTTAAGATTTTCACTCATTTTGCCACATTCGTTGAGGACACCGTAAGTATAATTTAGACATGGGCGGTATCGGCACAAATGGCGCCCAACTTGTGGTGCCTGAACTAAACAAATATTGTTGTTCGGTATCCAACTTGCAGCTCAGAAATATTGCTGTAGTGAGTACAATATTTATTGAAAAATATGTTTATGTGTGTAACAAGTCTGTACAGTGTGTAAATCTGTAAATGTTCGCCGGACGGTGTGGCCGTGCGGTTCTAGGCGCTTCAGTCTGGAACCGCGTGACCGCTACGGTCGCAGGTTCGAATCCTGCCTCGGGCATGGATGTGTGTGATGTCCTTAGCTTAGTTAGGTTTAGTTAGTTCTAAGTTCTAGGCGACTGATGACCTCAGAAGTTAAGTCGCAGAGTGCTCAGAGCCATTTGAACCATTTTTTGTAAATGTTCTGTACTTATAACAACGACAATCCATTACTGAGCACGGAAAATAAATAACCCGAGCTGCTGGACTGGGATAGACTGCATCTGGCATAATATTTGTGTACAAAATAGACGTCGCAACGAGTAACAGAGACTGCTTACCAAGGTAAGGACGTGATTGCATGAGCTCCCAAGTTCAGTATTAGAATCATTAGGTAACTGGGGGCCACGCAGAGTTCTTACTGATTAAATAAAGTGTGACATTCAGTACTTTGATTGATGCAACGGTCTACATAATTTTAAAAAGGTGTTTGATTACACGCGTAACCACATTATTTCAATTGAATTAGGTATTTTGTGTGATAAGCCACGCAATCAGCTGTTTGGCTACAGATCGTTTAAAATTTCCATTCAAGAGTAGTTTTAATTTTTCTTGCCGATGTGCTACGACTGAGTTTTTCAGTGTGAGTTGGTTCGGATGTTGTGTGTTATTGTGTATACAGTGTATTTGTTAATGTTAGACTAAGTGGTGTACTTTTGTTTCTTTTTGTGTCTTTTGGGAATAACAGTGTTAATACAAGTATGGTTGAGACCCACCCGCAAAGAGAGAAAACTAGGCAGGTACGACACATCAGACTTCGATGACGAATCCGCAACTTGGAAACTGAACAGAGCAACGTACTGGAAACCTTGCCTGCTGCTAGCAGTCAGCAGCTGGAACAGCAGACAGGCATCAGCTCAGCTGACAACCCAAACAAGACAACGTCAGTTGCAGACACAGCTCATGTGCTGCCACAGCCAGCACCGGCGAATGATTTTCTAGCCATGTTGCTGGCAAATCTCGAGCTGAGAGAAGGAGAAAGAGAGAAACTCGAAAAAGAGGAGCGTCTCGAAAGAGAAAAGGCTCTAATAGCTCAAGTGAACAATATAGTAGAAGTAGAGAGCGTGGAAATGAAAAATCGATAGTTAATCAAGTTAAAACTATAGTACCGCTGATTGCTTAGAAAGAGAGCAAAGGGGAAAAGCAGAACGCTTAGAGAGGGAGGAAAGAGAAAAACCAGAACGCTTGGAAAGGGAAACAATGTTTAGTCGGCCAACTAAATCAGATTTTAGATGAACGAGATAAAGTCATCGCCTCATATCTTAAGGAAGAAATAAATGGTCTGTGGCAACAAGTTTTCGGTTTGGCAGTACAAAGTAAAGGTATTTCAACGAAAGTCTAGAAACTTCACGCGAAGGTAAACGAACTCGACAGAGAGCCCCAAGCACTTTAGAGTCATATGGAATAGCTAGCTAAAAGTCTAGATCAAATAGCTAGCAGCGTAGAAACAAAAATAGAACAAGAAGTAACGAATGCATTGCAGAGATTAAATATAGGCGTTGAATGTCAGAGCCAGGACTCGAACACGCACTGAAACCCTTAACTAAGTGAGATACAGCAGCGCACTTCCGCTTTAGAAAGTGAAAGTTGTCGTAGGGCCATGGATAGCCCACCACACGTTAGTACCTGGTATGGAAACGTACCTGTGAATATGTCAAACGGTGAACGGTTGGCTCGCGATAATGCCAAGCAGTATAGACCGTGAAGCTGTGAGAGTATTGTTGGGTGTGACAGATTGGGGTACAGTGCCCACTGTCGCAAACGTAAAACTTAAGGAGTCGCTCATTAAGCACAGGCAGTTCCAAATATTCACTGAAGGGCGAAAGTCAATCCATCCAAAGATATTTGTCAAGAGTTTTATAGATGTTTTACATCTTTCGTGGACGGAGAAACAGAAAATAAAATTTGATTTTTCTTTTATAAGCGGAGATGCTGCTCTGTTGGCATTGGAGGCTGCAGAGAACTGTCAGGTATACTCAGACATTGAGAAGGTGTTTTTAGCTCACTTCTGGTCGTCATGTGTGCAAGAACGACTGAGAACGCAGGTATATAACTCCGAGCCCTTAAATCCCCGGCGAGGCAATCTTCGAAAATACTTCGAAAGATATTTAAACAAGACACGATATTGGGATGAACCCATACTCGCGAGAGATGTATTGTTAATATTAATGGAAAAGTTACCAATTTAAGTTTGGGAAAAGCTTGTCATGTGCCCGGTACGGACCTCGAACAATTTATGGCCACCATAGAAATACTGGATTTAATACATGAAGACTCTAGGCAAAACTAAGTTGGAAATTGTGGGCCAGGATCGAACACTAGTAATAGTAAGGAATGAAATCGGAGTGGAAACAGTTCCAGAAAAGATGGACAGAATAGAGAAAGTGATTACCACGCCCACACAGTAGCAACAACCAAAATGGTCACAGTTGTTCGGCTGGCTACCAATACAACGGAAGTAGTAACCGTTCCCCGAATAAAAACGGAAATGGGAATTTTAATAGGAAACGGGGGAACGAAGGAAGTTGTAACACTTCCTTTACTAACAAATGGTTGAAATGGCTCTGAGGTCATTAGTCACCTAGAACCTAGAACTACGTAAACCTAACTAACCTAAGGACATCACACACATCCATGCCAGAGGCAGGATTCGAACCTGCGACCGTAGCGGTCGCGCGGTGCCAGACTGAAGCGCCTAGAACCGCTCAGCCACGAAGGCCGGCTGCTAACAAAAATATGCGAACTGCAAATGTGCAGTGGAACAAATCTGGCCGCCACCTACGCAGCAACAATGGACACCAGAACCGCAATATGTGCCACAACAGCAACAAAATGAAACAGTACGCTTTGACGAAGTGGTTGAAGAGCCGCAACCCGGACGTTCGGGGGTGTTAAACTCAAAACGACCTATGTAGGCCTTCCACAAAGCGTCGGTATGGCACAGGGCGAAGGCAGGTAAAGCGTAAAAGCATTCATGTTGAGATATAAGGAAGGTGAAAAGCTCAGGGAGGAATTAATTACTGAATCGAGACAGGCACAGTAACAAACGATTGAGTT
Organism: Schistocerca serialis cubense; assembly: GCF_023864345.2. Lineage (NCBI taxonomy): Eukaryota > Metazoa > Arthropoda > Insecta > Orthoptera > Acrididae > Schistocerca > Schistocerca serialis. The sequence goes on from NC_064638.1 coordinate 972,225,941, forward strand.
AGTAGATGTTGCTTTCGAGGCTAAGATAAACGGGATACCCGTAACTGTCATTACCAATACAGGAGCAAGTGCTTCAGTTGTGAGTCATGAATTTTATAAAAGCGTAGAACAGGTTAAGAGACTGTCAGATTTACGAGTGGAAAACTGTAAAATTATGGGGAGCATAAGTGGCCGGGAGCAGATCATTAAAACTCAGGTACAGGCCGTCCTAGACATAGAAAAAGAAGCGATGAAATGTTCATTCTTGGTCGTTAGGAATTTAGCGGTATCCTGTATCCTGGGTTTGGATCCGCTACGTGAGAAGAACGCAAATATGGACCTCTCTCGTGTGATATGCACCTTGGAAAACCACAATAACGTTATTGAACTGGCACTGAGGCTGCTGCCACATATAATAATAACTGTAGGCAGGTTCAGGTGGATGTCTTTGACCGAAATATACTGCATGTAGAAAATGATTTCTGCAGGGGGACTTGCAGTAAGGTAGTCCATGATACCGAATATGAAACAAAAGAAATAAGACAAGGTATTGACGTATAGGTGTCGGAATCGAGCTATCTCGACCGTAATCAAAAAAATGAACTGACTCACCTGCTAAACAAGTATAGTCAGGTATTCTCCGAGAAACCTGGTATAATAAGTAGATACATTTATGACACGCAAATTAAACCGCATGACGTGTTTTGCCGCGCCACGTATTCCGTGCCATGGGCTAAGAAGCAAGCCGTATCTACAGAGATTCTACAAATGCTCATATGGCACACAACAGAACAATCATTGTTGCCATACAGCAGCCCTCTGCTCGCAGTCGCGAAAGCAAATGGAAGTATACGGTTAGCAGGGGAGGTGGCAAGAGGGTGGGGGATATGGGGCTGTAACCCCCCCCCCCCCCAATGGAGTATCATATTACACTGGATAAGATGACTTCAGAAATCAGCGAATATATTACTCCAACAGATTCAATCATTTTTTTATAATTATGTTGCAACATAAGTGTGGTGTCACCGCCAGACATCACACTTGCTAGGTGGTAGCCTTTAAATCTGCCGCGGTCTGTTAGTATACGTCGAACCCGCGTGTCACCACTATCAGTGATTGCAGACCGAGCGCCGCCACACGGCAGGTCTAGAGAGACTTCCTAGCACTCGCCCCAGTTGTACAACCGACTTTGCTAGCGATGGTTCACTGACGAAATACGCTCTCATTTCCGAGACGATAGTTAGCATAGCCTTCAGCCACGTCATTTGCTACGACCTAGCAAGGCGTCATTACCAGTTACTATTGATATTATGAATAATGTACCGTCAAGAGTGACGTTCACCATTAATAGATTAAAGTTAAGTATTCCACCAGCTACGTCCGTTTTTTCTAAATTCTAATTTCCTTGTCCTGTTCCAGACCTCACGCCAGCCTGCGTGAGCTAAAACGCGTGCCTTTCGGCTTCCTCTTGTAACCCGGTGTTGGCTCTCCTGCCAACCCACAACAATAAGTTGCAATGTATTTCAAACACATTTTAACAAAAGAATAAGAGCGGCAAATCGCTTGGCACCTAAACCAATAAACATCATTTAACTTAAAATGGGCGTCTTATTATCTGCTAATACACTTTTTTTACCCTGAACTCCAAACAAACTACTTTATGAAACACCAAATTTTAGCAATTTGTCGGTGGAGGACCCCAACTCTCCTTTTGTTAAGCGACATTCCATTCCCCCAAACCCACCCATTAACCCCCCTCCCCTTGACCGACTTCTTGAATCGCCCCTGGTGGTTAGTGCTGCAATACCGAGACATAAACAAAATCATTATGCCTGTAAGAAGACGACTTCAGAAACTCGAAGAAAACACGACCGGGAGCTTACACAAAAATCATAAGGTATATGATGGACTCTCGTTTCATAGATACCATGAGGGATCTGAGCAAAGGTGCATATGTATTCCTACAGATGCAATCTACAATGTAATTTGATACACGTACCTCTGTGTGGGTCACTTTGGGATTAGAAAATGTTCGGAGAAAATTGCAACATATTCCTAATTCCCGAACTTAAACCGACGTGTGTGATTTGTCAGAAGCCAAACCCTATAAATACGAGCACTCGTAACGAGTTACACTCGATGATCCCAACAAAACCACTTCAGTTAACATCAGTCGATGTCACAAGACCCTTACCAATGGGTAGAGGTGGAGCCAGGTACATCGTGACAGTCTATGAGATATTATCAAAGTATGTAAAGATGTATCCGGTAAGCAGCTCCACATCATAGTAAGAAAATTGGTCACCGACTACATTCCGCTTTTCGGCAAACCTGTGACTTTGCTCTCGGATAACGCGGCCTATTTCAAAAGTAAAAAATGGAAACACTGAAACACGTATGTATTTAGTACAGCGATGGCGAGGCATGACAGAATCTCTGACCAGAGAGTTATTTATCGTGGCTAGTCTGCGCTTGACCGCGCGAGAGTTCAGTTGTATGTAGGGAGTCGGCAGGTGCAGTTGCGGTCGAGTTGCGAGAGAGTTCAGTTGTACGTAGCGAGTCGCGAGAGCATGTAGTAGCGCGCGAGAGACAGTCGCAGTTGTGTGTGAGGAGTCGGCGGGCGTCGACATGGGACTCTGGTCAAGATTCAGGACGAGGTATATTTTTTAAATAAGGTAATGAAGCAGCACTGCGCTCATCTGATAATGTAATGCATCTTAAGTGTAATTAATTTGTTCAGGAATAGCCCCAATAATAATTTTGTTTTTAAACCAATCATTTTAACAAAACAAACATTTTATTGAAAGAAAATTTCCCATGCATTTCCTTAAAGAAGAAATTTACTTAAGTTCAAAGAATTTTTGCGATGCATTTCCTCCAAGCTATGGCGAAAAATAAGAGCAGATGCAATTTTACTGAGGTAAGAACAGGGCCTAAGATCGACATTTCGGTCTATTTGCGTTTTCATTGTCACTGAGATTTCATTTTTATTGAATTGACTTTCATTTTTGTGGGGAGCTTACACATGGCTCAAATTGCTATTTTTTCATTTATTGTCATAGTAATTAAATTCCATCGCTGGGACGTTACACTTAGCTCTATGTCCATTAGCATTTGAATAAGAATACTTATACAATTTTGTGGGGAGGTTACAACACTTTCTGCGAGAGGCAGACATCAACACATATTAGTGTCCCATTTTAGTCCGACTAGCAACCCCGTGTTATGATGTTTCGTGAACTCAGTCGGTTCATAAGAACATATTCCGTACATCAGCATACAAAATGGGTAAATCCAGTGCCACCTTTCGTAAATGTTTTTAATAACATACCACATGAATCGACTGGGTATACACCGGCTGAAATCATGACATCAAAAGTTATGCTAGATGAATGGGTAAAACCACTTCCTGGAATACCCAGACATGTGTCGCAGGAGGAAAGATTACAACAAGTCTGGGTAACGCTTGACGCTGAGAAAACAAACTGACCTAAGACAGCGGAAACACAACAAACGGTTAAACACGGTACACAAGTACCACGAGGGAGATTTAGTCTTACTGAGGACACTCCCAAAAGGCTCAAGTATAGAACAGGTTAATAAACAGTTGCAACTGTTATATACAAGTCAACATCGGTTTATTAACATACTACATGAGGGATGTTAAGTTTTGGGAAATCCTGAGACACAAAAGGTGCTTGGTCTCTACCAGCACAAAGAATTGAATCCCTTTGTGTCCAAGGAATGAATAAGACTATTCATCGTAAAATGAAGATCATGAAGTAAAAGTAGTTACAGTAGTGTAAGGTTATTTAATTAGTTTTAGGTTCATACTTGTACATTTCTTGTGTGTGTATTGTAAATACATGTGTCTAATTGTTTATGTATATGTACATCTATGTGTCTGTGTATGAAAGCAGAATGTCTGCATGAATACATGAGTGAGCATATGAACAATGGCAACAGAAAGCGGATTACTAAAGAGGACAGTGCACTTAGTGCATATTTCATAAAATCACAATGTAAGGATATGTAGGCAATTTGCATTGTTCCTAGGTGACTAATGTGCACCTGCAAATTATAAACCAATATCTAAGAATTTTAGAATAACCATAATGACAGAATTGTCAAACATAGGTATTGATATTAAACTTCTATCACGGTGGCAGGTATAAGTCTTTCATATGTTAGATACTTGGGAGTAATATGCTCGGATTCTGTTGTCAGAAAGCAAAGTAAACACTAGAGAATGAATAAGTGTTAAGAGCAACTATGACTGTAAAATATACTAAACTGAATAATCCAGGTGACCAATTAGTCGAACTTCCTGCATGAGGGGATGCTGGCTACAGGAGTCCTACCGTAGTATAAAGCCTTTTGTTGTAAAATATGTACCATGTGTGCTACATTACGTAAAAGTGTCCGCCTCCGTAGTGTAGCGGTAGCGTTACCGCCTGCCACGCAGGAGGCCCGGGTTCGGTTCCCGGCAGGGGACTGGGTGTTGTGTGTCCCTCATCGTCATCTTCATCGTCATTGACTTGCAAGTCACCGATGTGGCGTCACCTAAAAAGGACTTGCAATACGGCGGCCGAACTCCCCCAAATGGGGCCTCCCGCCTAAAATGCCATACGATCATTTCAGATACGTAAAAGTGAAAGTGCTTAGAATGGACTCTTCAGACGAACAATCTACAAACTGAGTGCGAAAAGTGCGTTTTAAGTGTCGAACAATCTGGACTTAAAGTAGTGACAATAAAGGTTAAAAACTGGTAATTAACAAAAGACAAATCCACCAACTGTGTAGGTGGGAAAAGCGGTGAGCACAATCACAGTAAGGAGCAACTGTATTCCACAGAAAATACTGTGAATCTGTAAATAGTATGTGAATTTGCCCAAGTCCGTAGCGTGTGGAAATGTCTAAGCATTAAAGAGAAGTTTCACGTACAAAATAGTTATATGCAGTGTACAAAACTGATGATATATCACATACATAAAAGAGTTAGATGTACTGTCAAACTGCGGAATACGCATACAGCGGTGAGTAACGTGAAAACACGGAACATCTGTAGGCTTTATATGACAGATGAGCCTAAATACAACAGAAAATCCGAACGCGAACACGATGACTGTGTGAACGCTCTAGGAAGAGAGAATGCAGTGCCTGAGTGGCAGGAGGTGTTGACAAGCTACGAGCTGTGCAATTTATTAAACAGTGATATGGCAGAAGCCTAATCATAAATGTTGTAGCGTGCGGGACTAGGGACATCCAAAACAAGGTACATACACAGACAACAAGAATGTGACATGTGTGCAAAGAGTGATTGTGAACTAACCAAAGCATCTTTTCAGCCTATATGTGTATATACCGAAACGATAAGAAGGCTGATACGCGGTGGACAGGTTTCATGCTTGCTGCGGGGTGGCGCGACGACGCGCACGCCCTGCCGTCCAACAGCTGATCGGCGCGCAGTTGGCGGGACCCGCCCCTACGACAGCGATGCGCAAGTGTCCAGCGTTCAGCAACCGGAGGCTGAGGCGAATTCTCGATCGTCTGCCTATTACTGCAGTGGTGAAAAAGTTTTCGTACTACGCTCCTAGAAATGGAAAAAAGAACACATTGACACCGGTGTGTCAGACCCACCATACTTGCTCCGGACACTGCGAGAGGGCTGTACAAGCAATGATCACACGCACGGCACAGCGGACACACCAGGAACCGCGCTGTTGGCCGTCGAATGGCGCTAGCTGCGCAGCATTTGTGCACCGCCGCCGTCAGTGTCAGCCAGTTTGCCGTGCCATACGGAGCTCCATCGCAGTCTTTAACACTGGTAGCATGCCGCGACAGCGTGGACGTGAACCGTATGTGCAGTTGACGGACTTTGAGCGAGGGCGTATAGTGGGCATGCGGGAGGCCGGGTGGACGTACCGCCGAATTGCTCAACGCGTGGGGCGTGAGGTCTCCACAGTACATCGATGTTGTCGCCAGTGGTCGGCGGAAGGTGCACGTGCCCGTCGACCTGGGACCGGACCGCAGCGACGCATGGATGCACGCCAAGACCGTAGGATCCTACGCAGTGCCGTAGGGGACCGCACCGCCACTTCCCAGCAAATTAGGGACACTGTTGCTCCTGGGGTATCGGCGAGGACCATTCGCAACCGTCTCCATGAAGCTGGGCTACGGTCCCGCACACCGTTAGGCCGTCTTCCGCTCACGCCCCAACATCGTGCAGCCCGCCTCCAGTGGTGTCGCGACAGGCGTGAATGGAGGGACGAATGGAGACGTGTCGTCTTCAGCGATGAGAGTCGCTTCTGCCTTGGTGCCAATGATGGTCGTATGCGTGTTTGGCGCCGTGCAGGTGAGCGCCACAATCAGGACTGCATACGACCGAGGCACACAGGGCCAACACCCGGCATCATGGTGTGGGGAACGATCTCCTACACTGGCCGTACACCACTGGTGATCGTCGAGGGGACACTGAATAGTGCACGGTACATCCAAACCGTCATCGAACCCATCGTTCTACCATTCCTAGACCGGCAAGGGAACTTGCTGTTCCAACAGGACAATGCACGTCCGCATGTATCCCGTGCCACCCAACGTGCTCTAGAAGGTGTAAGTCAACTACCCTGGCCAGCAAGATCTCCGGATCTGTCCCCCATTGAGCATGTTTGGGACTGGATGAAGCGTCGTCTCACGCGGTCTGCACGTCCAGCACGAACGCTGGTCCAACTGAGGCGCCAGGTGGAAATGGCATGGCAAGCCGTTCCACAGGACTACATCCAGCATCTCTACGATCGTCTCCATGGGAGAATAGCAGCCTGCATTGCTGCGAAAGGTGGATATACACTGTACTAGTGCCGACATTGTGCATGCTCTGTTGCCTGTGTCTATGTGCCTGTGGTTCTGTCAGTGTGATCATGTGATGTATCTGACCCCAGGCATGTACAAAGTTTCCCCTTCCTGGGACAATGAATTCACGGTGTTCTTATTTCAATTTCCAGGAGTGTATATGTATCTCCTAAAAACTATGTTACATATGTAAAGTGGATGTACATTGAAAGTTGATGTACTAGAAAATTGAACGAACTTAGTAAAATTAATCAGCAATTGCATATTTTCATATTGTATCCAGATACAACGATTTAAATACGTAACTTGTGAATATTGTGTAAAATTGTTTACTGTAAAAATGATCGTCTGCAGGCCAAGGTAATCAAATGATAACACCATCCATAGTCAATACTTGGTAGTAACGGGAGTGTGAACAGTTTGAAGACTAGGGAGTGGTTCTTTTAACCCAGGTTTTTCCCGTTGCCAGTAACCTAAATAAGGGAGCAAATCTGTTGTTTACTGGGGTTATTCAATCACACCAAGCTTTTCTCACTCGTCACGTAGTGTAAGGGTGGAGGATGGAGCAATGGCCATAGTCGAAATAGATGAAAGCTTATAAAAATAACAGCAAAATGTTATTTGTAACAAAATGAATGTAAATTACCAACCATTGCAAAATGCTATGTACATATTTATTCATTTATTTATTTGGGAAATTTGTGGTAAGGTCTTATGGTACCAAACTGCTGAGGTCATCGGCCCCCAAGCTTACACATTATTTACCGTAATCTAACTTAAACTAACTTACATTAACGAAACACACACACCATACTATATATACCATATATATATATAGTCGCGCGGGAGAGCGGAGCGGGCTAAGACGCTTTGTCACGGTTCGCGCCGCTCCCCCCTGTCGGAGGTTCGAGTGCTCCCTCGGGCATGGATGCGTGTGTTGTCCTTAATGTAAGTTAGTTTAAGTTAGATTACGGTAAGTAATGTGTAAGCTTAGGGACCGATGACTTCAGCAGTTTGGCACCATAAGACCTTACCACAAATTCCCCAAATAAATAAATAAATAAATATGTATATAGCATTTTACAATGGTTGGTAATATACATTCATTTTGTTACAAATAACATGTTGCTGTTATTTTTATAAGGTTTCATATGTGTATGTGTGTGTGTGTGTGTGTGTGTGTGTGTGTGTGTAAAAAACAAGAGAGACGTGAAGTGACATGTGTCTATAAAAACATACATGTGAGAAGTAACATGTTTTATTACAAAGGTGATGATGTAACATTGGCTCTTGCAAAACGTTCAGAGGGCTACCGACAAACGTAATATTAAGACAACAGTGTGGTGATTCTATATGTAGCGATACGAGGTACAAAATGTTAAATCATGCGACGACAAATCGAACACAAAACGCAGTAAAATGAAAATTGTAAGACTTTAAATCATTGAAAATATTACGCAGGCACTCAGAACACCCGCGTGTAATTAACTTTCACAACGGTAATTTGTAATGAAACGAAATAATACCGCAGCAAAAGCACTCTATAAGATAACTGTATAGAATCTACGTAGCAATGTAATTGTTCTTTTACTCCCTGGTGCAAGAAACCAAAAAGACCAGCGTTATTACGTACACACACTCTCTGTTCTAGCCTTGAAGAAAATGCACGCTACGGCGGTCATTTCGCTTGGTAAGCTGTGAATTTTAAATAATGTATTTTAATTAATGCTAATTGCGCATTTTTCTTTCTTTTATATAGTGACCTTCATGCAGAAGTAAAAATAAGGTCTATTTTCATGGATTTCAACAAGCTGGATAAACAAGAAGAACGACCGAACAATCGACCTTTCTTGGCAGACATCTAGCTTAGGAATAATTTCATTATAATTCCATTGCGTTCCGTCATCAACGGGGGCTTTAAAAGACTCGCAATCATAATTAATAAAGAGAAGAAAGTGAATAAATTAACTTATTTCATATTAAAGTAAGAACTAAAAGCTTTCAGTTAAGTATAGACACGGGCCGCTTCTTGGCAAAACAAAGATTATTTCGTTTAAAAAGGAAATGCTTTCTTTAATTCAAAGGTTTCTTTTAATTAATTTCTCTACGGTAAATTACGTAGATTACGTCTACTTCTCTATGGACTCTTCACGTAGACAGTAATTTTGCAACAGATTCTAGAAGTGCCTCACGCAATTAACGAGACGGTGAGTCGCGTGCTGTTAAATAATCAGAGCTCGGAGAGCTATTTTACGAAAGCATAGGTTCCGGTCCACCATATTATCATCATTCTCTCTTGTGTCCGCTCCGCCAAATAAGTGCTCTATTCACGCTCTTGCCGGGCGTAAGTATCAATAAAGTCTCGCGTTCAGATTTACTCTCTTTTCGCCACATTCGTTGAACACCGTAAGTGCACTTGAGACGGTGTCCGGACCTGGGCGGTAGCTGTACATTCATCAGGAAAAATTTGCTGTTCAGGAATTATCAAGTACAAGGAATTGCCCCAATCACAATTTTTTCCTGTTTATGTGGGTTCAATCAGGATAAAAACGAGTACTGTGTGAAAGGCAGTGGAAGCGTAGGTACTCTGGACCAGGTGGTCACAAGGTCTGCACCACATATCAAATGTGGAGTGAGTAAAGTTAGTGGCCTACATAGTTGAACAGTTTGATATGTGACGCATTTAAAATGTGTACATGGATGAAACTTATTAATATCTCACTTACCCTTAACATGATTTCCGAGGAGAGCGCTGTGATAGAATAATTGATTTATATATGTATACATTATAGATAATTAAATGACTTTCATGTGGAATTGAAGAATCTCCTTAGGAGTACAAAGATAATTGTTAATAGTGTAGCATATCAACTGGATTCACTCTAAAATTACGCCAAATTCGAAGTGAGCTGAACAGATTCAACTGCAGTCAGAGAAGAGTTTTACGGGCTGGCAAGAAAAATGTTCCAGTAGGGTGCAGTATAGCAACAGCTGAAGTTGCAGTACGCTAGGGGAAGGACTGAATCCTTTCTTCGCTTGTCACCATGGAAGTTTTAGAGTACATGCCTTAAGCCCTAAACAAACATAGTCTGGAGCGTATCAGTACTCAGCCATTTGTGTAAAAAAATACTTTCATCTCAGTATCACAGCCTACACCACCAGCTTGTGACATTGGAGCGACATCCCGGAAAGCAGTATGGGATCTACTGTTCTACCAAGGGACAGAGCACCGTGCCCTGAGTCACAAGAGCAGCCACTGCTGGAGTAGAGAGTGGTCCTCTTGCTGGAAGGAGGTCACGGCCACATCCACAGTACCGTCAGCTGCGCTGCTGCCCTGTTATCACGGTCGCAACTGGAGATGTAATTGACAGTGGCGTTCGAGTGACGCCACGCTCGGTCCTGCTCTTTGCAGTGTCAGCAATGCTGAATGTCTTTTGCATTGCTGTGAGAAGCAACTGGACGCCTTCAACAAGCTGTTACTGATACACTATGGCTGAGCGTCAGAATGAAGAAGTTAATTAAACAAATATACTGACGTTCTGACATCTAATTTCATTCCCCATAAGTGAAAATCTATGGATTGTCTAACAATGGTATTAGATCTCAGAGCAACGTCTGAACCTACAGGCTACGGTACAGTTAGGCCAAAAATTTTGATTGTATTTTGGTCATGGAGAGGAAGTTTGCCAGTGACGCATTTTGTAAAGTAGATTTTATTGCGAGTAGAGAACCAATGGATTTGTCAAGCCTTAGAGATAATGGAAGTTGCAAGTGGTAATTGCCTGTTAGATGTGCATAGCGTAACCTTGCTGGTCACTCAGTGCCATGTACGGAATCAGTTCCAGTAAAATGTTATACCTGTAATCGCTGGGGCATATGGCCAGGAAACACTGATTATTACATGTAAGAATTACGTTAATATGTAAAGTTTTCTTGTCTTGTGAGTGTTAGTCCTCAAAATGAGCTTTGTCAAGCACAAAGCTCCGACAGAACAAGATTCACAAGTTGTGTCAGAGCCGAAAACATATGTGCGTTGTTAGAAAAGGTAGCACAATGAACAGTGGATAATACAGAACTGTGTGGGTTGGTATTATCGTAGTTGACACAACAGGGTGTAGATTTGTCAGTTGCAAGTTTAATTTTCCCTTTTCCTGGTAAGGCAAGCTATGACACTATGGAAATTTGGCTGTGATTTGGTATAATAAGGAATTATTGAGCGTAGCAGAATTGAGACTAGCACGGGAAATTAAAACTTACGTGGGATATACTGAAGCTTCTAAGGGAGCCACAGCATTCTAAGAATATAAGAAGAGTTAATTCAGAGGTATACGAAACGAATAAGTGCCAGACACACTAGGGAACAACTAGCGATAATACTGAAATACGGAAATTGTGGATCAATCTGTGGATAGCGTAAGGAAAATTAATGGAGGTACCTGTGAATTAGGACAAGGTGCTGCAGTCAATGAAATTATTTCGCAAGGAGCTAAGCTGAGAGTGTTGGATGCCTTTTTAAAAAGGGTTCCATACAGAAATACCAAGACGTGTATGGACACGGGATCCGACGGGGTTGCACACAACAGTGTGGTTAGCTATAGAGTGTGTAGAGATTGATTTGTCGAATGGAATGCAGGGTAAACGGCCAGTTTTGCAGCTGATATAAAGTGTTTCAGGTATGGACGTACGTGGCATGTAAGCAGGTAGCGCTGCCAGCCTCCTCGTCTTGTGAATAAAGTAAGAGGAAATAATAGTTTCAGAAGTAGATGACTGGGGAACAATATGGTGTTGAGCGCCAACAGGAACTCCACGCCCACTTACGGTCATTCCCAATAAGACTGCATGCTATTAAATCGTTTGAAGAGGTGGATTGTATGGTAAGAGGAATTGTAGGAAAAAAGTGTTGCACGGTATTATTGGACACAGTGTGGATGTGTCCTTCACTTGTAGTGACCTGGTAAAATTAAGCCATGGGACTCACGACAGTACAGACTGTGTGGAGTGGAGGCATAGAATTATGCCTGGATACAGTGCAACTTAATTATTGTGTAGATGTTGTGCCAGACGGCTACGTCATGATTCTAGGTTTAGATTTATTATATCAGCATGATGCTATACTCGATCTTCGGCAACATAGGGTGGAACTTGACAGAAAAAATGTTTCAATTAGATAAAGCCATAGCCAGAGAAGCGACGTCATGAGGGGAGTCTGTCGCTAAAGATGGACCGATTAAACAGCAAACTATCACACTAAGACTTGGTTTACAATATTCTGTACCTAAGGGTACTGGGAAATCACTTTGGCCGCGCAGAGTGGCTGCGTGGTTTCAGGCGCCATGTCACAGACTGCGCCCCCCCCCCCCCCCACCTGCCAGAGGTTCAAGTCCTCCCTCAGGCATGGGTGTGTGTGTTGTTCTTAACATAAGGTAGTTTAAGTTTGTTGAAGTAGTGTGTAAGTCTCGGGACCGATGACCTAAGCAGTCTCGTCCCTTACGAATTCACACACATTTGAATTTTTTTTTTTTAGTCACTTTGGGTCAGTATTAAGTCAGCTTCCTGGGTAGGAATTTTGTGTATGGTGGGACCGTTAGAAGAGAATGAAGTATTAGATAAGATGGGTTTCTTAGTTAAAAGAGGTAGTGTATGTATGCAAGGGCTAAAAGAATGTACACTTGACAGCAAAAAAAGTGGGTCACTGCTGAATACAACCAGCGTAACGTAGCTGTGTTGCAGATCCTTTAAACACCAAACCCCTGTGGGGTACAGTCGTTTGACTACACACAATGGTTACCGCAAGAGACTACTAGAGACCAAAGGTCTTTGTGGCAGTCAGTCTAAGCGGCAACTAATATCGTCATACAAAACATATTAGAAAACACGTTCTTAGCGATTAGACACCCCCTAATACTCATAAACCAACCTTAATTACAAGTGACATTCCAAAAGTTCAGAGAAAACGGATTATTTTACATATATTGTACAGTAATCCTTAGTCAAAATTAAATTCTTGAGAAAATATATGGAGTTACAAAGCCGTACGGTAATTGGAAAAGAGTTTTTCCCTCTCGAAAAAGGTTTTCCATCCACGTGCTGAAAGTCGCTCAACGGCGAATGGCTCTGGAAACTGGATATTGGACGAACCAATAAAAAAACGCGATTAAGGCAACAAGTACTCTATGGAAATCTCAACATTAACAGCGAATCACCAGTAACAGTATTGTCCCGTAACAGATCAACAGCTACGTGTACACAAATTTGAACCTTAAATGACATGACCATCGTAGTTCTAGACCTGGATTCAAACCCAGCACCTATAGGCATTGCTAACTAAGCTAAGCTTCATTTGTGCCTTGTTGAGACCCAAACACTAGGCATAAAGAGACGTGAAGTATAGACGTTCGCACCAGTATCAGTTATCAATTCAGATCCTGAAAATAAATGTCGAAAATGTTTGTACTGAACTGGGAATCCTGTCATAACAGTTACCTTCCTGGGAACTACCCCCAACGACGTTTACTATGGTGTCATTCGCAAGGAACAAGGTATGCTCATGTTTAAAATTGAAATGCCATCATGTAAAGCTTGTGACAGGGATGCGAACCCAGCACCTAATCGGATTTTTAACGAAGTACGTAAAATCAGAAGTTAAATATCAAATTTTTTCACCAGTAGCGAGATGTTGGAACCTTAAATGATGATAGAATTGTTTTAGCCCATATTGTATCTTTTCTGTTGCCACGCAATCATCCACTAGCTCCCAATGAGGAAAAATGACGAAAAAGAAGACATAACAAAACATTTTAAGGACTCTAATATTTTATCCAGAATCCTTCATTATTTTGTACTTCTATCATGCGTCTTGGCATAGAAGGTATAAGCCGTCGGACGTAACAGCCTGAAGAAGCAACTTCCCCCCAGGCTTCCAGGACGCAGTCCCAAAGAGCGTCCGCAGTAGTTGGTTGGTTTCTTGGCCAGTTCTCTGTTAACGTTCTGGCGACCTCAGCCCACATGTTTTCCATGGGGTTCATATCAGCCGCCATTGGCGGCCAGTCCATGACGTTGACGCCAATCGTGGAGAGCCGCTGCTGAACAAATGCAGACTTGTGAATGGGAGAATGGTCCTCTTGCAATGTGACGCCCCCTTCTGCGTACAGCATTCGCACTGACGGAAGCATTACATTTTGCAATAAGTGGGCATACTGCACGCTGTCCAGACTTCCTACTATCCTGTGAAGAATTCCCGCCTCTCTTGCAGAACTCCAACCCCAGCAGGTAGCAGATAGCCGGACACTTCTTCTCGCCGTGGTTGCGCATGCGCGTCGATGGCGAGTCCCCTGAGGCCTGTAAACTATTCGTGGACCGTCGTTACTGGTGGAAAACACCTTCTCATCAGTGAAAATGACGTTGTCCCACAACGCCCTCGTATGGAGCTCCGCAAATGCTAGCCGGTATAAAACGTTGTTTTCGCTGAGCTCTTGTTTCACGGCGGATCGTCATGCATGCAGTCCAGCATCCCTCAGCCTTCGGCAATTCGTGTCACTGGAGCCGGGGAAATTGGTCTCCCGCTGCAACTGCTTCGCGTTCAGAAAGGGATTTTCTGTGCTCTTAGACAATAGGTCCCTGTCTTCCTGCTGTTAGCTCACTCTCTTCCTACCTGAGCCAGGAGACCTGTTGGTGGTGCCTCTTTCAAGGCAGATCGTCCACCATCTCGTTGCAGTGGTATGTGGTACGCCATACCGTCTGCCAGCTTCTCTGATGGAACATCCTCCTTCTTCAGTGAGAACGACGACTCTATCTCGAATCGTCCTCTCCCAGTGAGCCATTACGGCAGACAGCCTGATTTGTATTTCTGCTTGCCGCTATTATACTGCTGCCAGGAGAAGAGGTAAACATATTTACGTCAAATGGAGCGGCAGAAGCAGAGGCATACGGCGCAGCCGTTTCTGGGTCGTCCCGGGCTGTTGGCCCACCAACGCCACCGCCAGCTCGCTCACTTCCGTCTCGCCTAGGCCAGCCTGGCTGGCCCGTAGCTCGCGAGCCGTGGCTAGTACAGACCCGGGCCGCAAAGCCACGATCACCCCTTGAAGGATCAAAAGGTACACCTAACCTAGCCAAGACTTTAGTATAAACTAACGCAGCTACAGCTGTTATGCTATAACATGTACAGGCACACCTACAGTTGACGATTCATTCAAATATTTGACGAACAGTACATTCAAAAATACATTCATTTTAAACATAGCTACCACAAAATATTTCGCCTAGCTAGCAACAGCATGATGCAGGTAACTATTCTTTCCTGTAAGCTCTCTGGATTAGATGTAGCCTTACGAAAACGTGTATTCAACCACGACAACTAAGCGGAATGTAAAAGTAAACAGGTTTGGCGGCAGCTTCTCCAAATAATAGTATATACATATTATATAAAACACGTTTTGTGCACTTATAACATGTACTCAGTGTCTCTGAAACAATACGTGCTGCACGACGGAAATTACTTTCTGCTGAGGCACTTCATTTACATCTCAATGATGCAGGACGACTAGAGAACATTGCTCTTTACGGTAGTCAATCCACTTGTAAATTAACACCATGATATCGCAGATATTAGGCAACACGTTACTAGGGATGGGAAAGGCCTTAAGGTTTGCAACTAAACATGCTACTCCTAGCTACTACTGAATAAGAATTTGATTATTAACGTGTCTCCAAAATCATGTGTGCGGCGTTCGACTCTCAGTCAGCATAGACCTTCTGGTCGCGTTATTTCTAGTTAAACGTGCGCACATCTCGCTAATAGTGTACCAACATCGTACATTTCTCATCTGTTCCTGGTTAGACAACGACGGTGGTAGGCGCCGGGTTCGAATCCCGCTCAGGCAGTACAACTTTAATCGTCATTTAAGTTCCAACCTCACTACTGGTGACAAACTATGGTATCTACATTCCGATTTTACGTACTTATTCAACAATCCAATTAGGTGCTGGGTTCGCATACTTATCACCATGATGGCATTTCAGTTTTAAACATGTGCATCCTTTGTTCCTTGACAATGCAACAATATACAATGTCTTTCGAGGTTAATTACCAAGAAGGTAATTGCCATGTTAGGGTTCCTGGTTTCGTACAAACAATATCGTCATTTACGTTCAAGTTGAGAATTGATAACAGATGCTGGTGCAAACGTCAGTATTTGACGTCTCTTTCTGTCTAGTGATCTAGTCTCGATAAGGCACAAAGCTTTGCTTGGTTAACAATGGCTTTACGTTCTGGGTTTGCATCCGGATCCAGAAAGATGACGTTGATCATGTCATTTAACGTACAACTTTGTGTACAAGTAACTGTTGATGAGTAATGTGAACAATTATATTACTTGTGATTCGCTGTTAATGTTGGGATTTCCGTAGAGTGCTTGCCGCCGCTAATCACGTTTTCTTTTAAGTGCTGGGTATTACATAAAGCTGGTGCGACGTTCAGCATGTGTTGGGTAAACCTTTTCGACAGCAAAGAACTTGTTTCCAACTGACATACAACTTTATAAATCCATATACTGTCTTAAATATTTAATTGTGCCTAAGGATTATTGAACGATTTATGTGACAAAATTAGCTGTCCCACAAAATTTGAAATGTGTCTTATTGTAATTAAGTTCAGTTTACAAACGTTAAGGACTGTCTGATCTCCTCTGTACTATCGCGGTGTTACTTTACATCTGGACAGACTGTCATAAAGACTGGTGTTCTCTAGTAGTCTCTAGCGGTACCCATTGTGTATCTTACAACGACTGTACTGTGGAGGGTTGCGACGATGTGCAACACAGATATGCTATGTTGGTTGCATACATTCAGGTGCAGCCAACACGTTGGAATTCAGGCATGACCCACGTTTTTGCTGTCGAGTGTACCTGTTTTCGTAAATAATACTAGCACGGAGGACACAGGATTAACAAAGGGGTTGCTAATCACTTCTCGAGGAAGAAGGACTGAAAATGAGACTGGCAGCCATGGACAATAGCCGAAAGCCATTGAAACTGTATTACTACGAGGGGCGTTCAGAAAGTAAGCTCCGATCGGTCACGAAATGGAAACGACTATGAAAATCCGATAAAGCTTTGCACAGATGTGTTGGGTAGTGTCTCTAGTATAACAACAGTTAGCATCACGTCGCTCTTCTCATTTCTGAGCTCGCAGTGAGTGCGTAAAGATGTCTAGAAAATAGTGTCTGCCGCCAAGTACGAGGGCCTGGTGAGAAATTTCGCCTGAAGCTATGCAGCTAACATTACATAACTGTCGTGCTGTTTCCTCTTCAAGACAATTCTCATCCGCATTCTGCAGGGGCAATGAAGATGCTCCTGCATCGTTTTCAAATGGAAATGTGAGATTACCCACAATACAGTCCGCAATTGTCTCCCCCTGAGTTTCATCTCTGGTCACATGAACCGCTGTCTTTGAAGACAACATTTTGACACAGACAACGAGGTGTAGGCCAGCGTGGAGAATTGGCGGAAAGCACTGGCGGCTGCCTTCTATGATGAGGCTATTGAAAAGTTGGTACAACGCTATGACAAAAGTCTAAGTCAGAACGGCGACTACGTAGAGAAGTAGCTGAAAGGTGTAGCTAATTTTTACAAGTAAATATTTCTGATGTTCACTGTGGTTTCAATTTGGCAATCAATCGGAGCTTACTTTCTGAACAGGCCTCGTAGTAAAAATGAAGCACCTAGAGGGAAGCAATAGGGAATGGATGGAAAAATTACTTTTGGTATTTAAGCGCTTATTTTTTCCAGAAGGGCAATTACCAGGAATGCACATTACACAGCACTGCATACCAACAAGAAACGGACCTGAAGTTTACCGCAAACTATACAGAATACCTAGGTATTGTCAGCCAATTTTCGAGGAATTTATCGATCAGCAGATGAACCATGAATAAAGACAGTAATAGAGCATGGGGACTGGAACACTCGTCATGCCAAAAAACTCAACGGATGGAACATGAAATTATAGTTTTTGTTGTGATTACAGACATCTAATTGTGAAAACCATAACAGACGCCTCCCCTTTGCCAAACACTACAGAAAATTTGCACCATTTACGGCAATTCAAATATTTTTCAACACTGGATTTGAAGAGTGGTTATCATCATGTAACATTCCTTATACCGATGTACCGCTTTGTAACACTCCCTCTGGAGGTCGACATATGAAAACAATATTTGGCACTGCTGATCAGGAAGACATTCGAAGGGTGAATGACACAGTACAAGAGGTTAAGCAGTAGGCAAAAGGGAGCAAAGCCATGAGTGATTGGTAAACTACGCAGAAAGTTTAGAGCAGGATATATTGAATAACACACAACTAGTATGACAACTGACTGGACAAATGATCTGATACGCCACAGCTACTGTAGAGGCAGTTAATCAGAATATCAGAGAACTAGAAACCGAAGCAGAAAGTTTAGATAGGGAAGTAGTAATGAGAAAATAGCCGCATTCGATAGAATATAGTATTTGAGAAGCACGAGGGAAAGTAACTGATCTAGAGAAGGTTATGCAGCAGCAGGTTGTAAGAAGTCAGCTATGGTCAAACCTGTTGTCGTCAGAGCAGTATTCAGTGGGTATAAGGAGAGTACAGAAGGAGCTACCACTCGAGTTGGGGTTGGTTTTAAAACCTGAGCACAAAAACTCACTTTTTTATGTCAAGATAGCCATGATACTGGTGAGAACTGATTATGCAGAAGTTTATATTTCCTTTCCTATACCCATAGCACGGAAACAAGCACGATACGAGTTCTACATAGTTCACGTATATTCTGTCAAGTGGTAGATACTTAAAAAAATTGTAGGAGTAAAATTGCAGCGACTACTATTAATCACAAAAGACAAGGAAAGGTATTTGGAAATGAAGGAAGCCAAGTTACAAAAATGCCACTGAGGGGAAACAGAAACTGCACGAATAAGATAATAAGAGAGGGGCAGATTCCTGTACACTGAAATTACCAGTGGGACAAAAGCAGGTAAGACACAATTCAAAAGTGATCGAGCCGGAATAGTGTTTTCAGTAGGCTGGGGGACATCGGTTGTACTCTTCTTTTGACAAGCGGCTGGTTGTTTCGAGCAGGAGTAGTTTAAGGCAGCAAACAGGCTAGAATTAAAAGCAAGTGGTTTATTATTAATAGAACAGCGTACTTGATTATGGGGCCTACATCGAACCTGCCCACCGTGACTTCAAAGATAACTCACTTCAGTATATCGCAGCTTCGTTTGCATTGGCCAGAACAGCCAATGGAAGTGTTATCTCCCACAAATATAACCAGCTTAAATCAGACTTCAGGGCCGGAGTTAATGCAGTTTATATATGCTCTTCTGAACCAGTAGGAGGTCGAGTCTGCCTGGAAACGTCAGTGCAGCATGCGAATTTATATCGGTAAAATCGGAACTGGAAGGAGACAACATTGACTACTGTCATTTCAACCACTGCAGTGACATTTCTTCAGCTGAGTGTAGTCCCTGTTTTGGTATGTAGAAAAAAAAGCACAAGACTGAGTTTAGACCCAGCTATCTTCCAGATTCCAGTGGATTGGCTACTATAAGCATAAAAGCAGAAGGAGAAAGATGAATGCACAAGGGAGTAATATTAAGGACAAACGATTCTTTTTAACTATCGAGTTTGGAATACAGAGTTACAAGATATTGTGCAAGAAGCTTAGTAATGACAGAAGTTCCATGTCGTTTGAGTTAAGGAACACAGCAAGTGGCTCTGTAGAAATGTTTAAGATTTATTGATAGTGTTAAGGAAATCTTTTGTTAGAATATTACTTATAAAGTGAAACTGAACCAGAGGGGCTGGTCTCCAGGCACACCTGTTTAAAAGATAATCTAGTTTGATTGACTCAAGGGACAGTTCTTGATAAAAAGGAGAGAAAAGTAGCATATCGACTGTATTTGGTCAAAAAGTACACCAGAGCGGAAGTGAGCTGCAACAGAGCCAGCTCCAGGCATGCAAGATTGTTATGCATTGTGAAGTAAAATACAACTGACAGGGCCGGCCGGAGTGGCCGGGCGGTTCTAGGCGCTACTGTCTGGAACCGTGCGACCGTTACGGTCGCAGGTTCGAATCCTGCCTCGGGCATGGATGTGTGTAATGTCCTCAGGTTAGTTAGGTTTAAGTAGTTCTAAGTTCTAGGGGACTGATGACCACAGCAGTTAAGTCCCATAGTGTAACTCTTCAGGCTTTCCCGGCGATCTAATGACATCTTGGGTTGTCGGGTGTTCTGCCGGATATCAGCGTCATACTTGCATGATATTTCGGTCACGTAGCTCGTAACCTTCATCAAGTGCGACCTAAGACTGCTCCTCGAGTGGACCTGGTCCAGTATTTATGCCTATGGCCTTCCCCCTCCACCAACGGCTGCAGGCGCTTCCTCTGTGGTCCGCGCCCATTCCCTGCGACCTGCTGGAGCGTTGCTGCTCCGTTTTCCGTCCGCTGCGGTTCTAAGTGTTCCCTCTGCATTCCGCGCCCATCAAACCCGCTCCTGGGAGTTTCATCTACGGTCTGCGGTACCAAGTGTTCCCCCTGCGGTCCGTGCCCGCTCACCACGACCTGCTGGAGCGTTGCCGCTCCGTTTTTCGTCCGCTGCGGCTCTGGATGTTCCCTCTGCGGTCCGCGCCCACCAGTCCCACTTCTGGGTGTTCCATCTTCGGTCAGGTGCGCCTGGCAGTCCGTCAGGGGCTCGTTTTCTATCTCCATGCCTCTGGTTCTTCTGTTTGTGTAGTGTTGCAGCTGGCCCCGTTGCTCCTTTAACAATTCCAGAGCCGGATCCCAAGCTCTGCTTAGCTGTTACCCTGTGTCACGGTTCATAAGATCGTCAGCCATTTTAATTTCTATCGATTCTCTTATAACACTGTCCCAAAATCTGGGTGTTTGTGCTAGAATCTTGGTATCCTCATGCTTCATGGCATGATCTAGTTCTAGACAGTGTTCGGCAATGGCTGACTTAATCACCTGTCTTAATCTAGTGTGCCTCTGACGTTCTTTGCACCTGATCTCCATAGTTCTTGTCGTCTGGCCAATGTAGGACATGCCACATTGACAAGGTATATTGTAAATCCCCGGTTTTCGTAACTCCAGGTCGTCTTTGACACTCCCTAGCAGTGCCCCGATCTTGTTGGATGGACAGAAAACACACTTGATATTGTGTTTACGGAGGATCCTACTGATTCTGGCAGAAATAGAGCCAGCATAGGGCAGATATACCATCTTCTTTGCTTCATCTTGGTCTTCTCCAGGAACCTGTGAAATACTGGCTGGTTGGAGTGCCCTCTCAATTTACCTGTCTGTGTATCCATTGTTGGAGAAAACTGTTTTGAGACGTTCTATCTCTATAGGTAGATTCTCTTGGTCTGACAGGGCACGTGCTCTGTGGACCAAAGTCTTCAGAACCCCATTCTTCTGTTCAGGGTGGTGACAGCTGCTGGCCTGCAGATATAAATCAGTGTGTGTTGGTTTTCGGAACACACTGTGGCCAATTGATCAACCTGCTTTCGTCTGGACTAGTACATCCAGAAATGGCAGCTGGCCATTCTTCTCCAGTTCCATGGTGAACTTAATATTAGGGTGGCATGAGTTAAGATGTTCAAGAAACTCATTGAGCCTGTCCATCCCATGTGGCCAGATCACGAAGGTGTCATCCACATACCTAAAGAAGCATGTGGGTTTAAATGTGGCTGTCTCCAATGCCCTCTCCTCAAAACTCTCCATAAACATGTTGGCAACCACAGGTGACAGTGGGCTGCCCATAGCTACGCCTTCAGTTTGCAGATGACGAAGAAATTGAAGAAATGTATGACGAAATAAAAGAAATTATTCAGATAGTGAAGGGAGACGAAAATTTAATAGTCATGGGTGATTGGAATTCGGTAGTAGGAAAAGGGAGAGAAGGAAACGTAGTAGGTGAATATGGATTGGGGGTAAGAAATGAAAGAGGAACCCGCCTGGTAGAATTTTGCACAGTGCACAATTTAATCATGGCTAACACTTGGTTCAAGAATCATAAAAGAAGGTTGTGTACATGGAAGAAGCCTGGAGATACTGACAGATTTCAGATAGATTATATAATGGTAAAACAGAGATTTAGGAACCAGGTTTTAAATTGTAAGACATTTCCAGGGGCAGATGTGGACTCGCACCACAATCTATTGGTTATGAACTGTAGATTAAAACTGAAGAAACTGCAAAAAGGTGGGAATTTAAGGAGATGGGATCTGGATAAACTGACTAAACCAGAGGTTGTACAGAGTTTCAGGGAGAGCGTAAGGGAACAATTGACAGGAATGGGGGAAAGAAATACAGTAGAAGAAGAATGGGTAGCTTTGAGGGATGAAGTAGTGAAGGCAGCAGAGGATCAAGTAGGTAAAAAGACGAGGGCTAGTAGAAATCCTTGTGTAACAGAAGAAATATTGAATTTAATTGAGGAAAGGAGAAAATATAAAAATGCAGTAAATGAAGCAGGCAAAAAACAATACAAACGACTCGAAAATGAGATCGACTGGAAGTGCAAAATGACTAAGCGGGGATGGCTAGAGGATAAATGTAAGGATGTAGAGACTTATCTCACTAGGGGTAAGATACGAGTAGATACTGCCTGCAGGAAAATTAAAGCGACGTTTGGAGAAAAGAAAACCACTTGTATGAATATTAAGAGCTTAAATGGAAACTCAGTTCTAAGCAAAGAAGGGAAAGCAGAAAGGTGGAAGGAGAATATAGAGGGTCTATACAAAAGCGATGTACTTGAGGACAATATTATGGAAATGGAAGAGAATATAGATGAAGATGAAATGGGAGAAATGATACTGCGTGAAGAGTTTGACAGAGCACTGAAAGACCTGAGTCGAAACAAGGCCCCTGGAGTAGACAACATTCCATTAGAACTATTGACGGCCTTGGGAGAGCATTCCTGAGAAAACTCTACCATCTGGTGAGCAAGATGTATGAGACAGGCGAAATACCCTCAGACTTCAAGAAGAATATAATAATTCCAATCCCAAAGAAAGCAGGTGTTGACAGATGTGAAAATTACCGAACTATCAGTTTAATAAATCATGGCTGCAAAATACTAACGCGAATTCTTTACAGACGAATGGAAAAACTAGTAGAAGCCGACCTAGGGGAAGAACAGTTTGGATTCCGTAGAAATATTGGAACACGTGAGACAATACTGACCCTACGACATATCTTAGAAGCTAGATAAAGGAAAGGCAAACCTACGTTTGTAACATTTGTAGACTTAGAGAAAGCTTTTGACAATGTTGACTGGAATACTCTCTTTCAAATTCTGAAGGTGGCAGGGGTAAAATATAGGGAGCGAAAGGCTATTTACAATTTGTATAGAAAGAGTTGTATTATAAGAGTTGACGGGAATGAAAGGGAAGCAGTGGTTGGGAAGAGAGTGAGATAGGGTTATAGCCTCTCCCGATGTTATTCAATCTGTGTATTGAGCAAGCAGTAAAGGAAACAAAAGAAAAATTCTGAGTAGGTATTAAAATCCAGGGAGAAGAAATAAAAACTTTGAGGTTCGCCGATTACATTCTAATTCTGTCAGAGACAGCAAAGGACTTGGAAGAGCAGTTGAATGGAATGGAAAGTGTCTTGAAAGGAGGATATAAGATGAACATCAACAAAAGCAAAACGAGGATAATGGAATGTAGTCGAATTAAGTCGGGTGATGCTGAGGGAATTAGATTAGGAAGTGAGACACTGTTAGTAGTAAAGGGGTTTTGCTATTTGGGGAGCAAAATAACTGATGATGGTCGAAGTGGTGAGGATATAAAATGTAGACTGGCAATGGCAAGGAAAGCGTTTCTGAAGAAGAGAAATTTGTTAACATCAAGTATAGATTTAAGTGTCAGGAAGTCGTTTCTGAAATTATTTGTATGGAGTGTAGCCATGTATGGAAGTGAAACATGGACGTTAAATAGTTTACACAAGAAGAGAATCGAGGCTTTCGAGGTGTGGTGCTACAGAAGAATGCTGAAAATTAGATGTGTAGATCACATAACTAATGAGGAGGTTATGCAGAGGATTGGCGAGAAGAGAAGTTTGTGGCACAACTTGACTAGAAGAAGGGATCGGTTGGTAGGACATGTTCTGAGGCATCAAGGGATCACCATTTTAGTATTGGAGGGCAGCGTGGAGGGTAAAAATCGTAGAGGGAGACCAAGAGATGAATACAGTAAGCAGATTCGAAAGGATGTAGGTTGCAGTAGGTACTGAGAGATGAAGAAGCTAACACAGGATAGCATGGAGAGCTGCATCAAACCAGGCTCAGGACTGAAAACCACAACAACAACAACATATCTCTCAAATGCCGTCGATGCTATCTCCTTCAAATCATTCCCCACATTTTTTGCGATTTCGTGACCAGATCGGAAGGAGTGGAAACTGTCTGTTAAAAAGCCGTTAAGAGCATTTTTATCAACTTTTTGAAATAGATGTACTTTACGTTTCTTTTTGATAGTTGTGGATGTTACGGGATTCAGCCTAGCAGTAACGACCTTGTGGTCGCTCATCCCTGTATTCGTCATTATACTCCCTATTAGTCCGGGATTAGTTGTTGCTAAGAGGTAGGGTATGCTTTCGCAACCTTTTACGCTTCGAGTGGACTCATGAACTAATTGTTTAAAATAATTTTTGAGAAAATATTCAGTACAATTTCGGATGGCGTTTTATGCCTGCCGCCGGCTTTAAACGTATAATTTTTCCAGCATATACAGGGTAGATTGAAGTCACCACCGACTATAGCTGTATGAGTGGGATACCTACTTGAAATGCGACTCAAATTTTCTTTGAATTGTTCAGGAACTATATCTTCTGAGTCGGGTGGTCGGTAAAACGAACCAAGAAATAGTTTAGTCCGATTGTCAAGTATAGCCTCTACCCATACTATTTCGCAGGAACTATCTACTTCCATTTCACTACAAGGTAAACTGCTTCTGACTCCAACAAATGTTCCACCACTAACTGTATTTAATCTATCCTTTCTGAATTCTGTTAGGTCGTCTGAAAAAATTTCGGCTTAACTTATTTCCGGCTTAAGCCAGCTTTCCGTACCTATAACTATCTGAGCTTCAGTGCTTACTATTAGGGCTTGGAGCTCTGGTTGTTTCCCAACACAGCCGTTACAATTTACAACTATAATATCGATCGTTTCTACAACTACCTTGTTGTGTTTTGCCTACACCCTATAGAGAAACAATTATTACATCCTAGAACCTGACTTAATGACACTCATCTATGACTGACACTGGAGGCATCTTCCTGATTGGGTGAGGTTCTAGCTGTCAAACGTTTAACTGAACTGCCAATGAAGGGTGATTTACGAGGTCAGGTCATTGCAGCCTGCGCACCGGATCATCACGTTTCCTCATCAAGCTCAGTAAAACTGTGTTACGCTCTCGCTACTGCTGTAGAAGAACCTTAAGTAACAAAAGCCCATCAATTTGTCACATGGCTGTGTAAACAATCATTCAGACCATGTAACAACCCACTTCACTTCCTGTCACTCGATACATTGTGAACAAACACCTAGCGCATTACATCATGATACATTCAAACAGTCTATTTCGGAAAAAATAGAGAATTCTATTTCATACTAAGTTATATTAATAGAAAGTATTTATTGTGTATTCAGAAGAAAACTTCATTTATTGTATTTTGTGTAGTGTTTTCAGCCACGAAACTGTCATTTGCGTAGTGAGTGTGTTGTTTATGCAAATTTATGACGGAAATAAGTCCATTCTTTTTGATTCATGCGAATATAACCAAAATTATTCTTGCCCGTATATATCTATGAGGAAAATTTATACATTCAAGAATTTTCTTTATGCTTACCTGTTGCAGCAGTATTTTGGCATTCATAAGTCTTTTTTGTGTGTAACCATCAAGACAAATTGTCTGTTCCAATAATTTGTGACAGAGTAGCACAACATTAATCCACGTAAAGAAATCCATAGAATTAAAACTATATTGATTCTGTGTTGGAATGTAACACATCGGTATTTGTTAAGAACTGCTTGTTTTTGTACACAGTCATTTTGCAAGTTCTCTGCTAGTAACACAGCAAAAGTCTATAACATGACTATCACATATTTCTTAACGATATTATTTCATTTTCTGCCACTATTTCGTAGTTATTTTATTGAGAGTACTGGGCATGTGGGATTATGAGCATGGCTCTGCACTTCTTGTCTTGAGAGGATGCATTTCTGATATGATCACATGATCCCGTTGTCAGCAGAAGGCAGACAATGTATCTCTTTAGGAAAGGGAAACTCCGCGAGGGAGATTGGCAGTTTTTGTAGAAGGGTTCCAGTTAGCTTCAGGCTTGAGGGCAGAGCCGGTGCCTGACGTAGCTGAAGGCAGGAGATGCTGTGCCACTACTGCCATCCCCAGGGGATAACCTTATATGACATTTTGGTTTTTATGCATGAAGGTTAAAGATCAAGACATCATTTTGGTGCCTGGCCTACAAGAAGAAGACGGTTGATTTCGCTCGAAAATTTAATTAACCCAATCGCATCGAGTCACTCCACCACTATGTTTGGTGCCATGAGGCTGACCAATCGAGGCGATACTGCTCTAGGTTCGCACCAACCTGTGTTTCTTAATCCACGTTTTGTACGCCATGGGTAGGAAGTTTCTACTATATTAACCGGTTTCATCTTTTTCTTTTGTTTTTGTGGAATGGACGATATTCTCGTCTATCACATGAAAACAGTGTGAGCCATCTCCTCCATGAAAAGTTTTTTGATAATAGAGAGTTTCGGAGAGGGAAGTATGTTTTACGTACTTCGTGTTTCGGTCACCATGCGATTGGTCTCTGGGACAGCATCTGATGCTGATGGGTGTACAGTTCACTGATTTTGGCGAACTACAAATTTTGTGATTTTGCATTGTGTCTTGCACGTTCCATACTCTGAGCAGCTCGCTACTGACTTGTTCTACGACGCAGCTTGAGCTGCCAATTTGATTGTAAGGCGTGATTTTCTCTCATTAACATTCAACACGTAAGCTTTCCGGATGAGGAAAACTTTTTGTGTGTTCTCCATTTGGTACCTTTCCACAGTTTTAACACCACTCTCTGTGACTTCAGATCGGATTCTGAGAAACATTTGTTCCCTAATAACTTGTTGTGTACTTTTTCCAACAATTAGCATGAATAGAAATCAGTATGCTGAGGGTTGATTTAAATTACAAGATCCGTTAATGTGTCTTACAACGTTCCCATGATTAAGTGACCTACTAATAATAAATATAACCTTTTTTATGAAAATAGAGATACCATAATACCCCTTCCCATCAACAGACCTATTGCTGCTATTACGGTTCCTGATATGTGTGAGCGCCCTCATGTTGTTTTAAAAAACTAGCGTTTCGGTCTATGCTTCTCAAATGGCTCTGAGCACTATGGGACTTAACTTCTCAGGTCATCAGTCGTCTAGAACTAGAACTACTTAAACCTAACTAACCTAAGGACATCACACACATCCATGCCCGAGGCAGGTTTCGAACCTGCGACCGTAGCGGTCGCGCGGTTCCAGACTGTAGCGCCTAGAACCGCTCGGCCACTCCGGCCGGCTCTGTGCTTCTCAGGAGCTTTTATCAGGATGCTGCATTTGCAGTAAATACATTAAGTGGATGAAGGTCAGTTGCAACATTATGCAACATTAGTGCGGCCCCGCCGGTAGCATGTAAGACATTATTAATAAACGATCAAGGCCAATTAAATTGAAAAAAAATGAAAAGGAAATTTCAGAGCGGAAGGCTTAGTCAAAAGGGGTCAGTTATGCACTGTTGCTTGTGAACTCTCATCGAAGTATAGATTAATTATGAAGCCCTTCATTAGCATAGATACTATCGTAAATGAAAATAAATAAATAAACAATATATAAATAATGAAAACTAATGGGTTAGCAGCACGAAATAATCCCATGAGATAATAATGTGTAGTATAACGGTGATTTATACATTTCACCCTCTGTTTATTCAATAAGCACAAAAAATGTGTGCATATAGTGGTCTCTCATCGTATGATAGTTTAACATAGCGGTGATTCAAGGTAGCAAAGAAAATATATATGCTTGTAGTGCAATCAGAACATTCACAAACCGTGAAAATGCTGAATAAGAGTTTGAAACCGTGCAACAAAATCACGAAAACCCACAGCCAGCATCTCCAAGTGCAACAGTGTCGAGTCTCATTAATATTCACTGCGACATCTAATATTCACTAAAACAGTAATCGAGAATGAAACTTTTCTAGTTTATACCATTAATGAAACTGTACAACGCAGCTAATATACTGTAGTTAATAGCACTCTACAAGTAACTAGCAAAACAACAAATCCCTAGCGGTTGTAAAATATTCAGTCAGTAAAATCCGGAAAACGTCGGTCACATGACGTCTTGTTTGCGAATAAAGTGTCTTCCACCTGACCACCGTTCATGAAAACTGGCCATACTGTAACATTTACACATTTAATAATAAACGTTAATTACTCTTGACTTACTCGTGATCTTATCGTACAATATTGACTCTCAATTTACTAGTAACAATAAGCTTTATTAAATTTATTGGCTTCATCCGGAGCTACTGTTAAACTAGTGAAAACAACGTCTCTACAAACTTCGGCGCTGCATCTCTACTATAATTAAATGCTTGTACATTAAAATTTCGAAATAATGCTATATAGACATATAAATTAATTAGATCATAGGCTGGGATTCTCAGTTTAAGTTAATCAGTTATGTTCATGTCGAGAATTAGTTGCTTAGGCACCTTTCTATACAGTGAGATGAGAAAAGTCGAGGGATAGCGATATTCACATATGAAGATGGCGGTATAAAAGGTATAAAAGGGCAGTGCATTGGCGAAGCTGCCATTTGTAATCAGGTGATTCATGGAAAAATGTTTCCGAAGTAACAATGTCCGCTCGACGGGAAAGAACAGACTGTGACTGCGGAATAGTAGTTGGAACTCGACGCATGGAACATTCTGTTTGAGAAATAGGAATTCAATATTCCGAGATTCACAGTCTCAAGAGCGTGTCGAGAATACCAAATTTCAGGCATTACCTCTCACCACGGACAGCGCAGTGCCCGACGTCCTTGACTTAACGACCAAGAGAAGCGGCGTTTGTGTACAGTTGTCAGTGATAACAGACAAGCCAACGCTACATGAAATAACAGCAGAAATTAATGTCGGGAAGTATGACGAGCTACAGTACGGTGAAACTAGGCGTTAATGGGCTATGACAGCAGACAACCAACAAGAGTGTCTTGGCTAACAGAACGAAATCGCCTGCAACGTCTCTCCTGTCTCGTGACCATATCAGTTGGGCCCCAGACGACTGGTAAACCGTAGCATGGTCATATGAGTCCCGATTTCGTTTGGTAAGAGCTGATCTAAGGGTTCGATTGTGGTTAGACCCCACGAAGTTATCAACCGAAGTTGTCAACAACGCACTGTGCAAGTGAATGGTGGGTACGTAACAGTGTGGGCTGTGTTCACATGGAACGGACTGGGTTCTCTGGTCCAACCGAACCCACCATTGTCCGAAATTGTTATATTCGGCCACTTATTCCCATATAAAGATTGAATTTTTATGGTCGACAGTGCGCCGTGTAACTGGGCCACACCTGTTAGCGAATCCTTTGAAGAACAATGAGGACAATTCGAGCGAATGTTTTGGCCACCCAGATATCCCAACATGAAGCCCATCGAACATTTATGGGACATAATCAGATGGTCCGTTTGTGCACAAAATCCTGTACCGACAATACTTCCCCAAATCCGGACTAGTACAGAGGCAGGATGGCTCAATATTATCGCTGGGGACCGCCAACGACACGTCGAGTATATACCACTCTGAGTTGCTGCATTACACCAGGTAATCGGAAGTGTGACATGATATTAGGATGTATCCCGTAGCTTTTCTCACATCAGTATATGTTATTCGGTAAAGCTGTTTATGACCGTTTACTTACTTGTTTAATAGTGATATTGACTTGTTCTCTTAATTGCTTGTATCAAGAGCTTAGAAGCGAAGTGTCATATGCATCCACTGCATGTCTGCATTTATACGTTTATACATTTTATAACCAACAATAATTTGAAATATTGATATCTTCGTTAATATTAATTTTATAAACATGATATTAAATTTTAGTGAGGTCACCTCATTATTGCGAATCAGAAGCTGTCTTTAGACATTAAAATTCAGTTAGAGTTTCTGTTTCATAAAACTCTATGCAAGATGGCGAACTCGACCATTTTTAAGGTCGCAAAATGCCAATTAACGGAAAGTACTAGTTTGAAAAATTAAAAAAAATTATCTTTCGAAATATATCTTCTCATGGGGTATCTCCACAACAAGGCTTGTTTTCTTCAAGGAGTTGTACTATCAAGCTGTTAAATAATTTTGAAGATTTTTATTAATTATAAGCATAAAAAATGACTTGAAAACTTCTACTTTTGTAGGGCGTGTTGCATTCAACAGTCTCAATTTTTATTTTATTGAAATAACATTTAAAGAAATAAAATGCTGACTTTTTCACGAATTCGAAAAAAAGAATTTCTATGGCTTTCTGGAGCGAGAATAACTACTTTTTTAAAATTTCGTGGGTGTAGTTTATATATTACAGCGATTCACTTGGTAGAGGTTAATATTGAATATATTTTCAAGAAAAATACAAGGGTATGAGTAATTGAATTTTAGTATTGGTATGTGAGTGACGAAGTGAAGCGTGCCAGGGTGTGGTGCGTCAGATATACCGGGCGGCGAAATGGGGGAACTAGAGAGAGCTCGCCCTGAGAAGTGATTCAGAATGTCTCACACTTGCATAATCTTTGATATCTAGGCTTCTCGACCACTTTCAAAAAGTTTGAACGAATTTCTATATTTTCTCTATGATCACAAACTTGATAGGGCTTCAGGTTACTGGTTTGTCTCAGCAATGACCTTTTTCAGCCCTCCAACAAACATGGGAAAACCACAAATACAACTAGAGGATTGTCTAATGTTTAAAACAATAAAATGGGCCATAATAAAAAGTATTTCTGACATACATATGAAAATTAGGCGCTTAAAATATGATGCATACCTGTTTTGAAGCCATGTACTAATACAAGGGACTCATAGTGACATCGTCAACACCAACAGAGGTCACTGATTACTTACTACAGACTGTTTTCATTCATTTGGCTTCTTTCTATATCTATTTTATCATTTTTATATTATTCTGTCAACACCGCAAGCTTGTTCTTATGTATGTCATCATATGTTAAGCGCCTAATTTTCATATGCATCTTAGAAATACTTTTTAATATGGGCTATTTTATTGTTTTAAGCACTGGACAATCCACCTAGTTGTATTTGCGTTTTCCTATGTTTACTGGAGACATGAAGATGGCCACAGTCTGAGAACCTACGAAGCTTATGATCATAGACGGGAACAAATTTATTCATTCTACACATTCTGGACCACTTTGCCATTCGCGACCATGTCTCAGTTTCTGTCGAGAAAATATTCTTCTACTTAATTTGGGATGGCTTGACAAAATAAACACGAATGTTACTGTCATTTTCGCTTTAGAATCAAAATAACGACGGAAATGTTCAATTTTTATTCAACCCAAATTTTGGTGTGCGTTTAAGATATTTATCGCAATGTTAACTATTATGTATTATTACAACAGTATTTTTCATGCAAAATCTTAAATTCTTGTTTAATTAATGACACTTGCGTTACAGTTGTTGCTGGTGTTTTAACACTTAATTCATTATTTCAGTACTCAATTAAATTTGGTACTAATACGGAACAGTTGCAGGTAAGATCAAGAAATTTTATCTACACAAACGATTGGAAGTACAAGTATCTATAAAACACGTATAAAGCCGTCTTATAAACGTGTCCTATACTGATAAAATGATGTATCAAATGAAATTTTTATTTTCTGTGTTGGATAGTCTTCTGATTCAACTTCTTGATCTCCCTCTTTCATATATTGAAGAAGTCAAGAAGATATAAGTGTTCTGTGCTAACCTCCACTAAGCACATCGCTGTGAAATGTTAACTGCGCCCACTAGATTAAAAACAAAATGTTATCTCAGCTCAAGAAGGTCATAGAAAATATTCTTTCAAATCCTCGAAGAAATTTCGGCAATCTGTTACTTTAAAAGCTGTTTACATGACTTATAATTCGGATAGTAGAAAAAAAAACAGAAAAAGAAATCGCAAAATATTGCGCTAGTATTATAGGTAATTTTTTATCCTTGCAATGTTGTTGTTGTGGTCTTGAGTCCAGAGACTGCTTTGATGCAGCTCTGCATACTACTCTATCCTGTGCGAGCTTATTAATCTCCAAGTAACTACTGCAGACTACATACTACTGAATCTGCTTAGTGTATTCATCTCTTTGTCTCTATCTACGCATTTTACTCTTCACGCTGCCCTCCAATGCTAAACTGGTGATCTTTTGGTGCCTCAGAACATGTCTTACCAACGGATCCCTTCTTCTAGCTAAGTTGTGTCACAAATTCCTCTTCTCCCCAATTCTTTTCAGTACCTCTTCATTAGCTGCGTGACCTATCTATCTAATTTGCAGCATTCTTCCGTAGCACCACATTTGGAAAGCTTCTATTCTCTTCCTGTCTAATTTATCGTCCATGTTTCACATCAATACATGGCTACACTCCATACAAATATTTTAAGAAAAGACTTCCTGATACTTAAATCTATATTCGATGTTAACGTATTTCTCTTCTTCAGAAACGGTTGTCTTGCCATTGACATTCTACATTTTATATCCTCTCTACTTCTACCATCATCACTTCTTTTGCTCCCACAATAGCAAAACTCATCGACTACTTTAAGTGTCTCATTTCGTAATCTAATTACTTCAGCATCACTTGATTTAATTCGACTATATTCCATTATCGTCGTTTTGATTTGTTGATGTCTGCCTTATATCCTCATAGGAAGCCATAGTCCATTCCGTTCTACTGCTGTTCCAGGTTCTTTGCTGTATCTAACAGAATTACAATGTCATCGGCAAAGCACAAAGTTTTTATTTCTTTTCCATGGATTTTAATTCCTACTCGAAATTATTCTTTGGTTTCCTTTACTGCTTGCTCATTATATGGATTGAATAACATCGGCGATAGACTACAATCTTGTCTAGCTCCCTTTTCTACCACTGCTTCCCTTTCTGCCCTCGACTGTTGTAATTGCCATCTGGTTTCTGTACAAATTATAAATAGCCTTTCGCTCCCCGTATTTGGCACCTGTTACCTCCAGAATTTGAAAGAGAGTATTCCAGTCAACATTGCCAAAAGCTCTCTCTAAGTCTAAAAATGCTAAAAACCTAGGTTTACCTTTCCATAATCTATCTGCTAAGATAAATCGTAGGGTCAGTATTGCTTTGCTTGTTCCAACATTTCTACGGAATCCAAACTGATCTTCCCCGAGGTCAGTTTTTACCAGTTTTTCCATTCGTCTGTAAAGATTCGTGTTAGTATTTTGCAGCCCTGTCTTATTAAACTGATAGTTCGGTAATTTTCACACTTGTCAGCACCTGCTTACCTATGAAATTTTATATTCTTCTTGAAGTCTGATGATATTTCGTCTGTCTCATACATCCTGTTCAGAAGATGGGAGAGTTTTCTCAGGGCTGGCTCTGCCCAGGCTATCAGTAGTTCTAAAGCAATGTTGTCTACTCCCGGGACCTTGTTTCGACTTGTGTCTCTCAGTGCTCTGTCAAATTCTTCACACAATATCATATCTCCCATTTCATCATCACCTACGTCCGCTTTTATTCCCATAATATTGCCCTCAAGTTCATCGGCCTTGTACAGACCCTCTACGTGCTCCTTAAACCTTCCTGCTTTCCCTTCTTTGCTACAACTTTTTTTCCATCTGAGCCCTTGATATTCATACAAGTGGTTGTCTTTTCTCCAAAGTTTTCTTTAATTTTCCTCTAAGCAATATCTATCTTATCCTTACTGCTACAAGTCTCTACATCCTTCCACTTGTCCTCAAGCCATCCCTGCTTAGCTATTTTGCTCTTCCTGTCGATCTCATTTTTAAGACTTTTTATTCCTTTTTGCCTGCTTCATTTACGGAATTTTTATATTTTCTCCTTTCATCAGTTAAATTCTATGTCTCTTCTTTCACCCAAGGATTTCTACTATCCCTCGTCTTCTTAGCTACTTGATCCTTTTCTGCCATCACTATTTCATCTCTCAAAGTTACTCATTGTTCTCCTACAGCATTTCTTTCCCCTGTTCTTGTCAATCATTCACTAATGCTCTCACTGAATATCTCTAGTACCTCTGATTCTTTCTGTTTATCCAAGTACGATCTCCTTAAATTCACACCTTTTTGCAGTTTCTTCAATTTTAATCTTCAGTTCACAATCAATAGATGCTCAGAGCCCACATATGCCTCTAGAAATGTGTTACAACTTAAAACCTGATTCCAAAATCTCTGTCTTAACATTACATAATCTATGATACCTTTTAGTATCTCCAGGGATCTTCCACGTATACAACCTTCTTTCATGATTCTTGAACCAAGTGCTACTTATGATTAATTCATGCTCTGTGCAGAATTTTGTCAGGTGGCATCCTCTTTCATTCCTTAACCCCATTCGATATTCACCAACTGCGTGTCCTTCTCCTTCTTTTCCTACTATAGAATTCCTGTTCCACATAACTATTAAATTTTCGTCTCCCTTCACTATCTGAATAGTTTCTTTTATCTCAACATCCATTTATTCAATCTCTTCGTCCGCTAGTCGGTGTATAAACTTGTAGTGCTGTGGTAGACGTGGTCTTCGTGTCTATCTTGGCTATAATAGTGCATTCCCTATGCTGTTAGTAGTAGCTTACCCGCGCTCCTACTTTTTATTCAGTATTAAACCCACTCCTTCATTATCCCTATTCGATTTTCTATTTGTAACGTTGTGTTCACCTGACCAGAAGTCTTGTTCCTTCTGCCACCGAACTTCATTAATTCCCAATATATCTAACTTTAACCTATCCATATCCCTTTTTAAATTTGGTAACCTACCTGCCCAATTAAGAGATCAGACATTCAACTCACCGACCCGTAGAACGCGTTTTGTTTCTGCTGATAACGATATACCAGAAATTTCGTGATTTCAAATATTTTTAAAAGAAGCGTAATTTCAACTGTACGTACAGAGTTCTAAAAAATTAGTTTCTTTTTACGTATTTTAGCACGAAACATAACACGTGGTATACAAAATCATATGAAGGTCATTCAGTGAAACTGCTGATATAACGTTCACCTACACAAGAATCTATAGTGTAAATGGTATCGGTTATTTCTATAAAAGAAAGGTAATGTTAGAGGAGGGTGTCCCATTACATACTGACATGTTTTCACAAAATCTTTCATCCGCAATTTCATCGCCATTGGGGCTTCGAAATAAACAACCATGAATGTGGATGTTGCAGGTTCTGAGACTTACTCGGCGTGTGTTCAAGAGAAATGTCTAGATTTAACTGTTATACTCCATCTTAACGCAGCATAGTAAGCCTAGTTAAGTGTAACAATTTTTTTAATGTGAGGGAAATATCAGGGTCAAGATAAAGGATTTTCGAAGGGTTGAGAGAACTCACTTCAGTCATTGAATTCAGTAGCCGGCAACTAACAAACTTCCGTTACAGAATAAGAAAAACGCGTAGTTTCTTTTACCTGGGTACTCGCGCCCAAACAGGGACGTGATACTCAAGTTCTGTCAACAGAAGAGCAAGTTGGTGCCGGTGGTCAGCTGGCAGGAGAGGTTCTTGCCGTGGTCCAGTTGGGCGCTTCTTGCGGCCACCCCAACAGGGCAGGGGTGGCGGGTCCGGCCTGTAAACGCTGCAGCTAATCCCCACACAAAGCAGCCCCAGCGCGGCCCTGAGGGGCGACCGCCGAGAACGGCGGGTTATTCACAAACCACTTGTGGGGGCAAATTGAGGATTTGCCGGCCAGAGCAAAGTGCTGCGCCGGGGCTACGTTTACATCACCACATACAGGCTCTGCAGCAAGTAGCTCACACACTACGTCACTTCACCCTTTACCATGTACTACGTGCACACAGTAGGGCGTGGCCATCCACAAATTACGCAATTCATCTAGTTAAACACACCAAGTTCATTCATAATTTTTTAAAACAAAGTGAAAACTGCATAGTTTCGGTACTCTGTTGCGCGTCCATAGACTTGTTCTAAGTGTGCTATCAGGGAGAAAATGTTCAAGCCAAGCAATGCTTCCGTTAGGATGATTTTAAAGACGCTGCCGAAACATTGTCGTCAAGCCAGGCACGAAAGATAGCTAACTGTAATACGATCGAAGTGTTTCTTACTCGTTGTTGTTGTTGTGGTCTTCAGTCTGAGACTGGTTTGATGCAGCTCTCCATGCTACTCTATCCTGTGCAAGCTTCTTCACTCCCAGTACCTACTGCAACCTACAGCCTTCTGTATCTGTTTAGTGTATTCATCTCTTGGTCTCCCTCTACGATTTTTACCCTCCACACTGCCCTCCAATACCATATTGGTGATCTCTTGACGCCTCAGAACATGTCCTACCAACCGCTCCCTTCTTCTAGTTAAGTTGTGCCACAAACTTCTGATCTCCCCAATCCTATTCAATACCTCCTCATTAGTTATATGATCTACCCATCTAATCTTCAGCATTCTTCTGTAGCACCACATTTCGAAAGCTTCTATCCTCTTCTTGTCCGAACTATTTGTCGTACATGTTTCACATGTCTACACTCCATACAAATACTTTCAGAAACGACTTCCTGACACTTAAATCTATACTTGATGTTAACAAATTTCCCTTCTTCAGAAACGCTTTCCTTGCCATTGTCTACATTTTATGTCCTCTGTACTTCGACCATCATCAGTTATTTTCCTCCCCAAATAGCAAAACTCCTTTACTACTGTAAGATTCTCATTTCCTAATCTATTTCCTTCAGCATCACCCGACTTAATTCGACTACATTTCATTATCCTCGTTTTGATTTTGTTGATGTTCATTTTATATCCTCCTTTCAAGATACTATCCATTCCGTTCATCTGCTCTTCGAAGTCCTTTGCTGTCTCTGACAGAATTACAATGTCATCGGCGAACCTCAAAGTTTATATTTCTTCTCCATGGATTTTAATACCTACTCCGAATTTTTCTTTTGTTTCCTTCACTGCTTGCTCAGTATACAGATTGAATAAAATCGGGGAGAGGCTACAACCCTGTCTCACTCCCTTCCCAAACACTGCTTCCCTTTCATATCCCTCGACCCTTATAACTGCCATCTGGTTTCTGTACAAATTGTAAATAGTCTTTCGCTCCCTGTATTTTACCCCTGCCACCTTCAGAAGGTTTCTTAGTCAACCATTTCAAATATCTATCAAAAATTTTTACTTGGAATAAAGCCAGTGTATTCAAGAAAGACCACGACAAATTTACGTCATCCCACACTTCATCTGAAAGACCAGCCCTGGTTATGGTCTCAAAAGAGAAGCACCGGTTAACAATGTTGTCACTTTTTCTTCAGCAGCACACTGAGTTTTACAGTAAACTTTCCAATGAGTGATTCGGAGAGTGGAGTTGTTTAGGAAATAGAAGTCAGTACACCGAAATGTTTACACGAATATTTTTTCTGTCATGCTATTACATAAATGATGTGAAGGAAATAATCAATGGCTTTATGTAGACTACACTTCTACTAGCTGAAGTATTACTTGCTTTATTTCTGTCGTTGCATTAGCATAAATAAAATGTTGTGCCTCTGTGTTAATGGCACTCGCAACAAAAACTTTATTGTTGCCGCTTGGAACCGGTCACTTTCCTTGCAGGCCACTTTGGATCAAATGGTTCTGAGCACTATGGGACTCAACTTCTGATGTCATCAGTCCCCTAGAACTTAGAATTACTTAAACCCAACTAACCGAAGGACATGACACACATCCATGCCCGAGGCAGGATTCGAACCTGCGAGCGTAGCGGTCGCGCGGTTCCAGACTGTAGCGCTTGGAACCGCTCGACCACCCCGACCGGCTGCGTG
Organism: Schistocerca serialis cubense; assembly: GCF_023864345.2. Lineage (NCBI taxonomy): Eukaryota > Metazoa > Arthropoda > Insecta > Orthoptera > Acrididae > Schistocerca > Schistocerca serialis. Next base: position 972,263,899 of record NC_064638.1, read on the forward strand.
TCACTTTCAAGGCTTTTAGTGAACAATTTATTTTCTAATTCGTGTTATAATTTTTTGCAGTGGTGATGTGGCCTGCACAATTCAATGGTACCAGAATAAATTCTCAATTTTTTGGATACAAATGCAGGGCGACAATTATTTAACTATGTGAAAGAAAACGTAAATTAGTTATAAACTACTGCTTGCACACACTTTACTCAGCATGTAAACGTCACTACAGATATACGGATCTAGGATATGACATGTTCTATATGCCTGCCTGCACTGAAGATGATGTGGCGCAGACGAATAGCGAAATTCTGCATGACCCGCTGAAAAGTCGGAACATGATGCAGCCGATCACATCCTGAATGGCTGTTTTCAGCTCAGCTGTGGTTTTGAGGTTACTGCTGTACACCTTGTCCTTAATATAGCCCCCCCCCCAAAAAAAAAGGAGTCGCATGTTTTCAGTTCCGCAGAATATGACAGCCAAACGAGGTCCATGCCAGTGGCCTCTGGGTACTCCAAAACCAGAATGCGGTCTCCAAAATGCTCCTCTAGGACATCCCTCTCCTACCTCGATGGGTTCGAACGCCGTCTTGCATGAACCACATCTCTTCAAAATCAGGGTCATTTTGGATAGTACCGTTCGGTAGTCACCGTGCTGTCAAGATATATCGCACTGATTATTCCGTGACTGGACATTGCATACCAGACAGAAAAACCGTTGAGGGTAAAGAGACTTCTTGATCGCGAAATGCAGATCCTCAGTGCCCCAAATACGGCAATTTTACTTGTTGATGAACCGTCAAAATGAAAGTGGCAGACAATAACAAGGCGAGTGCGCATGCGCATCCTTAGTCTCATTACGCCCCGCGGCCAACCGTGCAGTTTGAACGTCCTGTCCCCCTGCATGTTAAGCGGAAAACGAAATAACCGATTGAGTTGGCGCAGTGGACTCGCATTCGGGATGACAATGATTCAAACCCGCGACCGGCCATCCAGATCTAGGATTTCCATGATTCCCCTAAATCGCTCAATTCAAATGTCGGGATGGTTTCTTTGAAAGGGCACGGCCAGTTTCCTTCCTCATCCTTGTCACAATCCGTTTCTAATGACATCAATGTCGACGGACCATTAAACCCAATCTTCCTTCCCTCCTTGCAAAAGAGATACACCGTATTTCGATTTTCGTCTCAGATGTGAAATTCGGCTCTTAGGATGTTTTACATTTCCATTCTTTGAATGTCTTCAGACGGAAAGTTCAGCTGCCGAGTGTACTTATAAATTTGTTTCATATGACATCTAAAAAGCCATATACCTTCATGACACACGTGAACGTGAAAGCATAGTAATCGCACCTATTACGTGACTCCAAATGCAGGTGAAGATACCGATAAATGGAAATGACTGAGTTTTTATCGATAACGGTACCTAGAAATTCCATTACGCAAGTTGTTCGAGCGTGGGGCTCCCAGAAATGCCATGCTGTCATTGAGATCGAACGTAAATTAATAAATGAACAAATGTCGTGCGGCTATCACCCTGCTCCATGACATCCTATTTTGAATCATTTAGGTGTCTTTCTTAATAGTGGCTGTAGTAGCAGTAGTAGTTTTGAACCTTCTTCATGATGTTTGTAAAATTACGAGACCGACTGTGGTATTACGGTTTAGAAACAAAACACCTAATTCATTTACAGTAGGCGTCAGGAGGAATATTAAATATCTTCGGATGCGAAAGAACAGAAAATATCGATTAAAACACTCCGGATAGCATGTACAGTGATTCACCTATTAAAATGTAACCAAACAGATTCTCATAGAAGATGGGGAGTGAAGCCCAATGATTAAGTAGAACCTTAATTTTTCACAAGTATCGCTTCCGAAGTCAGTGGACTACGAAGTCTCTTGACAACACGAGTAGCTCTTCCGAGACCGAATTGGACTTCCTCCACGAGTGCAGCATTATTCATAATCTGAACGATCAAATTGTGTTTGGATTTTTCTGTGTAAATTTCTCCTTTCAACCATTTTCTCAGTCTAAAACATTAAGATTTGGGACCTTGATCGGCAAGAAACATTATTATTTAAACCGGTTCGGCTAATGTCACACGTAAGGATGTTTTGGTATCACATCACCTTAAATGAGCTGACTGTTTGTCATACCACACAACATACTTAAAGAAAGTGCGTACTTGAAAATTTTTCTTCACGAAGTCATGTGGGGCTTCGCTGGACAACCTTTAGGAACGTCACAATTCGCAGCAACTGACGGAAAGTCACTCAGTACAACAGCAGTAATATCTGGCGTTCATCAAGGAAATGTTCTAGGACCACCAGTGTTGCTGATTCGTATAAAAGGTTTAGGAGACAATCTGAATAGCCCTTCTAACATTGTTTGAAGATGATGCTGTCATTTACATTTTGTATAGTCATAATATGATCAAAATCAATTGCAAAATGATTTAGACAAAATATCCGAAAGAGGCGAAAAATGGCAAATGACTCTAAACAATGAAGAACATGATGTTATACACATTATTACTAAAAAGATTCCGCTAAGTTTTAGCTACATGATAAATCAAACAAATCTAATGACTGTCAATTCAATTAAATATTTATGGATTACAATTACGAATAACCTGAACTGGAGCGATCACATAGATAATGTTCTGTGGAAAGTAAAGCAAAGACGGTGATTTATTGCCAGAACACTTAGCAAATACAATAGGTCTACTAAAGACACCGGCTAGACTGTGCTTGTCCTCCCTCTCCTGGAGTGTTGCTAAGTTGCGTGGGATACACATCAGATAGGATTTACAGACGACATCGAAAAGTTCATGCAAAGCAGCCCCTTTTTGTGTTACCACGAAACAGGAAGAGAGTGCCACGGATATGATAGGTGAATTGGGGCAGCGGTCGTTACAACAAAGCCGTTTTTCGTTGGGCGGGATAATCTCAAGAAATTTCAATTATCAGCTTTCTGCTCACAATGTGAATATATTATGTTGGCGCCCACATACATAGGCAGAAATGATCATCATCATCATGACATGGGGAGATTATAGCTCGCACGAAAAGATATGAGTGTTCACTTTTACTGCACCCTGTTGGAAAGTGGAACAGAAGGGAAATAGCTTGACGATGTTTCGATGAACGTCCTGCCAGGCACGTAATTGCGGATTGCAGAGTAATCATGTAGATTTAGATCTGAGTTGCACGTGTAAGTGGCTTCATCAGCAAACAGAATTCATGGAATTACTCGGAGAGTGTCAATAAGCCAAAGGTAAAATTCCAGCTGTCTACCTTTCCCTTCTCCTCGAAATCCACTGTAAATGGTAGGAATAGAGGCCGTGCATACATAATGCCTACCATAATTTTGTATGAGGAACATGTGTGTTTTATATTCATATGCGTTGCAACTGTAGGGCAGTGTGCTACTCGGACACTCTTGAATTAAATGTATTCGGAATTCCCAACACGATTACACGTCAACTGCACAATGGATTAGTGACGGTGAAAAGACGTTCCGAATGAAAACTCGAATCCGGATTTCCCGCTCATTGAGAGCTGCCGCCTAAACTATTTAGAGTATACGAGCACGCCCCTAGGACCGATCTCTACTTCCATATGTCACTGCGTGTCAACATCCTGGACTGTCATAGTTGCTGTGAGTCCGAGGAGAGACTCCTTATTTGTCGCAGACTTCTTGTCTAGGTATGAATTGGTATTTTCAATGTCTGTGCTATACGACGTATTGTGTATTGTCCTTCAAATATGCATATATGTGTGAAGAACATTACATAATACATGGTATAACACAGACAATGCAAATACACTCCTGGAAATTGAAATAAGAACTCCGTGAATTCATTGTCCCAGGAAGGGGAAACTTTATTGACACATTCCTGGGGTCAGATACATCACATGATCACACTGACAGAACCACAGGCACATAGACACAGGCAACAGAGCATGCACAATGTCGGCACTAGTACAGTGTATATCCACCTTTCGCAGCAATGCAGGCTGCTATTCTCCCATGGAGACGATCGTAGAGATGCTGGATGTAGTCCTGTGGAACGGCTTGCCATGCCATTTCCACCTGGCGCCTCAGTTGGACCAGCGTTCGTGCAGGACGTGCAGACCGCGTGAGACGACGCTTCATCCAGTCCCAAACATGCTCAATGGGGGACAGATCCGGAGATCTTGCTGGCCAGGGTAGTTGACTTACACCTTCTAGAGCAAGTTGGGTGGCACGGGATACATGCGGACGTGCATTGTCCTATTGGAACAGCAAGTTCCCTTGCCGGTCTAGGAATGGTAGAACGATGAGTTCGATGACGGTTTGGATGTACCGTGCACTATTCAGTGTCCCCTCGACGATCACCAGTGGTGTACGCCCAGTGTAGGAGATCGCTCCCCACACCATGATGCCGGGTGTTGGCCCTGTGTGCCTCGGTCGTATGCAGTCCTGATTGTGGCGCTCACCTGCACGGCGCCAAACACGCATACGACCATCATTGGCACCAAGGCAGAAGCGACTCTCATCGCTGAAGACGACACGTCTCCATTCGTCCCTCCATTCACGCCTGTCGCGACACCGCTGGAGGCGGGCTGCACGACGTTGGGGCGTGAGCGGAAGACGGCCTAACGGTGTGCGGGACCTTAGCCCAGCTTCATGGAGACGGTTGCGAATGGTCCTCGCCGATACCCCAGGAGCAACAGTGTCCCTAATTTGCTGGGAAGTGGCGGTGCGGTCCCCTACGGCACTGCGTAGGATCCTACGGTCTTGGCGTGCATCCGTGCGTCGCTGCGGTCCGGCCCCAGGTCGACGGGCACGTGCACCTTCCGCCGACCACTGGCGACAACATCGATGTACTGTGGAGACCTCACGCCCCACGTGTTGAGCAATTCGGCGGTACGTCCACCCGGCCTCCCGCATGCCCACTATACGCCCTCGCTCAAAGTCCGTTAACTGCACATACGGTTCACGTCCACGCTGTCGCGGCATGCTACCAGTGTTAAAGACTGCGATGGAGCTCCGTATGCCACGGCAAACTGGCTGACACTGACGGCGGCGGTGCACAAATGCTGCGCAGCTAGAGCCATTCGACGGCCAACACCGCGGTTCCAGGTGTGTCCGCTGTGCCGTGCGTGTGATCATTGCTTATACAGCCCTCTCGCAGTGTCCGGAGCAAGTATGGTGGGTCTGACACACCGGTGTCAATGTGTTCTTTTTTCTATTTCCAGGAGTGTATTATGATACTCTTGAGTCTGGTGCCCGGAGGTTAGGAAATCATTTGACGTATTTTACACAAGTAGAAGGAGCATTTCAGTTACAAAACCCATTAAAAATACTAAATTGTTATACTCAGCATCTGTAAGTACTTGCAACATGCTTAAACGGAACAGTCACGCCGGCCAGCAATTCGCAATCAGAACTGAAACATTCGATTACTCAAACTAAAATACAATTTCACAAATTCACATCATAAATGACAGCTGAGAAACTGGTGTTTAACGCACGAAATGTAAATAATTGTAACCAGCTATATCTCTGTAATCAATAAACGCTGAACACACATTATTTGGTATGTATTATTCAAATTACAGCGTACTGCTACTCGTGAAACACATTGTATATAGGGTTCACAAACTACAAGTCACGTGTGACAAGAACGGTTTAGGCTCTAGTTTCCTGGTCATTTGTTTAGTGGATTCTAAAGTGGGCCTATAATAGACCTTCCACCTCAGATATATCGAAGCCAATTACTGGGAAATGTTCACGGTTCTTTTTCATCAGTAGTTGGAAACCATCATCATCATAATAGGGCCAATTAAGATACGATAAAACGTTATTGAAAACTCTTAACAGGCAAAGTGTCTATCTGATACTCGAATTCTTACTCACGTTATTCGATGTGAATGCTGTGGTCACAGATTCTCTGGAGCGTATACTTCACCGCACATTGAATGAACCATTTTTGGTCTGTGTTTAAGCAATTCTTCCATATATACTTACTTTCTCCCAGGGCTACATAAAGCATGTATTAATACGGCTGTGGGGCTTGGAATTCAATAGGAAATAACTGGTACATTGAAGACTGGAGTCAAGTTGAGAGTATAGGACGAGTGGCTTCGTCAATCAAAGCACAAATAGTAAAAGGTAAGGATCCGGATTGCAGTTACGTTCGAATTACAGCTATGAGCTTTCAGATACCCTCATTATTGCTCAATGATAGCAAAGGTATTGCATGATGGAACTGTAAAAAAAATAAGATTATATTATTCCGTACAATAGCTGAAAGGTTGTGCGTATGTCGAAGAAATTTATGTAGACATTAAAATTAGGTACTTTCCATAACAGACAGACGCAACAGGGAACTGTGCTTTTGCAAACCATTCAGTCTGCATCTTCAAAGGATCTTATAATAATAAAGAAAAAAATTATAACATTAATAATAGTAATAATAATAGTGGGCAAGAACAGTTCACGAGAACGAATGAGGTACTTGGCAGGCACATTACAATGAGATATGCGGAACGTAATTCCAAACTTTGCCATTCTAATGTTGGATTCTCGTAGTTTCCATCGCAGCGTCTCAGTTTAGACTAGCCTCGAAACAGTTTCTGTAACAAGTCCACAACTGTTTTCTCCTCACGTTATTTGTGAAATGGGATAGTGAGCCATCTCAACTGACTTTCTGTTCCACAGTACCTTTAACAGTGATAAGGTGATGGAACATGTTTCATGTCTGTCTCTGATAACGTGATTAATAACTATGTTTCTTTGCAACTAGTGTTGAGTACAAGGTAGGCGCTATGCTGTAAGCTTTTTTTTCCTTGTGTCTACTGTTTTTAGAATGTTGATTTTTTGGTTGGAAACCTCGGTATCAGTTTTTTTCCTTACGATTAGAAATCGTTGATTTTCTTTCATCTATATGTTGCTGCTTCAAGTTGATTCTGTCTCTCTCTTATCTGTGTCACATTAATGGAAGGTATTAAGCTGTTCATGAGAATCATTGGCTATCTCTTGGGTGTAGCGGACCTGTCGACTGTGTAATATGATGATACGGCTTAGTACAACAGGTATGAGATGAAAATAATTCTCTCAGTCCGCAGCGTTAGTGTACAAGAGGATTATTGCACATGTAGCAATAACAACGTGTATGAACAGAGGGATCATCCAAAGGGGCTATTAAGTTCAATTCACTGTCGTAGATGGACCCAGCTTCTAATATGTAAATCACTGTGCGTGACAGGCCATCTCCGTTATCGCTTATATTACTTTAGTATTCACACAGAACATGGTGAGACTGAAGACCCTCATTTAAAAGAACCTTGTTTTCGTTCGCCCTTCTATGGGCATGTTTGGTGTAATTTTCTAGCCCAGTCATCTCAAATCGTAGTTTCTGCGTTGCTTCTAATGCCATCATTAACGACTGGGCTTTAAGTCCTAATCTGGTTTTGTTCCTTCTGTTTATCACAGAAAAACAGGTAGAGAGGATTATTGTTCCACAAAAACCGATCAGTTGGAGCATAAGATGTAGAAGAAGGTGGTGGGAACAATAAGACTGGAATACCGAAGCGGAGCGCTCAGATTAACAAAGGTGTAAGACAAGGCTGCTGTTTTTCCCAGCTACTGTTCAATATATACATCGAAGAAGCAATGATGGAAATAAAAGAAAGGCTGAAAAGATGTCCATGATAAGATTCGCTGATGACACGGTCTTAGTGAAAGTGAAGTAGAATTACTGGATCTGTGGAATGAATAGTCTCATGAGTTCAGTGTATGAATTGAGAGCAAACCGAAGAAAGACAAAAGTAACGAGAAGAAGCAAAAGTGAGAATAGCGAGAAATTTTATATCAGAACTGGGAATCATGAATTTGACGATCTTAAGGAATTCTGCTACCCAAGCAGCAAAATAACTCATGATGGACGGAGCAAGGAGGACATAAGAAGGAGACTATCACTGGCAAAAATAGCATTTCTGGGCAAGAGCAGTCTACTGATCTCAGTATATTTTCGGGAGATACAGATTTGAAAAATATCATATTACTGCCTTGAGCTGCTAGTAAAATACTTTATTTATACAACCAGTGTTCATCATCTGACCGTCATCATGTTCATAAAAATACTCACAGTCTCATATTGGACGAAGTATAAAATTTTTATCGTCAGGTGACAAAACCATGAACTATACACTATCATTATATAGTAATATAAATTACATCGTTAATCTAGCACAGTTTTTATCGGTTGACGAAGTTATTTTTGTAACGATATTGTTCAGAGTTTTATTACCTGACGATAACGATTTAATAGTTCGCCTCATACGAGGCCGTGAGTGCTTCTATGAACTTAACGATGGTTGGACGGTTGAAACTGGTTGTATATAAAGTATTTTATCAGCATTTCAAGATGTTAATACGACATTTTTCAACTACCGGTACATTAATACCTATCCCTCCCGTTAGCCGATGCTAATTTCTTCCATCAGTGCTGATTCGAGTTTCGGCCAGACAGTTTAGGTGTCGTGGCGCAGTTACTCCAACATAACACTCTACTTAAATAATGTCTTGTGGAACCCTACCACACCTGCTCTTACACACGTCTCACAAACATCACACACACACTCACACTAATTCTTTTATTTTTTCCTCAAACAATGATCAAAATAGTTGGAGATTGTCGGCTCTAACCAAGTTGCTTGGAAAGTTTACCCTCGTCACGAAGCAAATGCCCGAAGAGGTAATAATCTCTCATATGTCCTGGGAACTCCTCTGGTCCTGCTCCCAGTTGTCCAGGCAAAGAACCGACACTGTTCCTTGGTGCAGAGAACGAAAACTATAGACAAATTTCTAAGGGTAATTTGCATAATATTACAGTGCTTACGAGTGGCAAATAATTCGAAAAAGATGAAACTGACAAGGACAGATATCGTAGTTCCTTTAATGTACGTCATATTGACACCGGGTTATTAATTTACCTTGCAATGTGTTTCACAGGAGACAAAATTTGGACAGTATGACGACTGAAAATCATTGGACACAACCTGTTGTAGTAAGAAGTGCGCCCAGTATATAATGGAACACTTTTTTTCTATTTAAGCAGGTTGGCTTTGTTCAGAGTTTCAGTACGCCGCGTTATTCCCCACTCGTCTGACTACTGAATCCTATTTTTCAACATAGTCTCCCTTCAGTGCGACGGCGTTACGTAACCTGTCTGCCCGCGCGGTACTCCTCTGCTGGTCGACGTCGGATCGAACGTCTTGCTCCATCAATAACCTCCCCATCATCCACTACTGCTACCCGTGGAATCCAAGGTTCATTGGACCAAACAGATGGAAGGTGCGAGATCGTGGCAGTAGGATAATGAAAATCTCTGTCGCTATCTCGGGTGAACAGTTGTGTCAGGTCCTGTGTTGTCATGATCAAGGGGAAGTCCGTTTTCATTTTTGCGGCGACGGACACGCTGGAGTGGTTTCTCCTGTATCCTGAGGGTTTGTCTGGCTGGTCCATACGCGAGAAAGCGTTGTGATAATGACAGACGCCAGTCCCAACGACTCAGCGTGCTTTTGTTGACCGACAGGTCTCCGTCGACATTCCGCAAGCATCTATGAAGAGATACGATTCTCTGTTTCCCGCCAAGAGAAGCTGAATGACAGTCCTCTGATTGGAAAGGGCCTCTGTCGCAGACGCCACTCTGAAGGCTACATATAGCCACGCTACCAATCGGACTTTCATCAAACTGTAGGGGCTGAAGTTGGAATATTCCACCATTTCCCGAACAATTTCAGCATTTTTTCGACCGTAGCTGGCAGAGATAAAAGTGAGCAAACCTCTTGTATTATGTGTGTAAAAGGATATATATATATATATATATATATATATATATATATATATATATATATATATATATATCCCTTTGCCCTTAAATCGTTCCTGATAGACACTCATAGATGTTTATCTTTAGTGACAGATTCTTATGATCTGCATTGATGATATATATATATATGTATATATATGTATATCATCAATGCAGATGAGAGATTGCAGATCTGCATTGATGATGAGTGTCTATCAGGAACGATTTAAGGGCAAAGGGCAACAAAGAATAATATGTTGAAAAAGCAGGTGCCTAAAAGGAGGTGTATTCGATGCACCATTGAAATTGCTAATTTAAAACTCAACAAAAAGCAACTTACGTTAGTCTGCTTATTGCCACCACCTGCCATCGTGGTAGAAATGTTCTGAAGGCCGTTACATTCGGACGGAAACTGGCAACAGAAATTAATATTTTATAATGTCAAGGATGTTTTAAAAAGTTTCTCGAGTGTGTCTCGTCAAACTGTGTTCACTACCGAAGTGAGTTTGACGCAAATAATTCAGAGATTTATTGAGCACGAATCAGTTGTGAATATAAAATAATATTTGAATGGTGCACTAGGTTACTACTGTAATTATGGACTCGAATGCCGTCTGTGAGGCAGAATGCGTACACGGATTGCCTTCCACTGGCTGAAATGGCGACGCGCGACAATTTGGCTTGCGCTGGACCAGTATAGGAGCGCTCCGGCTGCAGTGTGTCACGTGCTGGTGCGAAATATTTAAGCATCGCCGCCAGCCAGCTAATGACGCAGGCCCGTTAATCGCAGTCGCCGGACGCCGCCCGCCCGCCGCAAGCAATCGAATTTTGCGGTCCTCTAATTGGCGCGTGGCCCGCACGTTCGCTCGCATCACGCCCCAACTCTCTCCAGTCCTGTTTAGTGCAGCTCTCCCCACGTACCCTGCTGTACTCGCGTTAACATGTGAGCAGCATTAACGTGGAAGGCATTCCAATTTCTTTTTCAATTTTACGTTATGCTGATATTTTTACATTTGGACGGTCTGATTGCAACTGAAAGAAATACAAATCCCGTGCCATATGTGTTTCGGCTTTGTTCTTAGCAAGGCATCTTCAGTGGCCATGAATCTACGTCTACATCTATATGGGTACTCTGCAAATCACATTTAAGTGCCTGGCATGGAGTTCATCGAACCACCTTCACAATATTCTGTTATTCCAATCTCGTATAGCGCGCGGAAAGAATGAACACCTATATCTTTCCGTACGAGCTCTGATTGCCATTATTTGACCGTGGTGATCGTTTCTCCCTATGTACGTCGGTGTCAAATTTGGAGGAGAATGTTTGTGACTGGAATTTCGTGAGAATGATTTCCAGCCCAAATCTTTTATCATTTCTGTGACATTCTCCCCCATATTTCGCAATAATACAAAACGTGTTGCCTTTCTTTGAACTTTTTTGATCCACTCCTTCAGTCCTATTTGGTAAGGATCCACACCGCGCAGCAGTATTCTAAAAGAGGACGGACAAGCGTAGTGTAGGCAGTCTCCTTAGCAGGTTTGTTACATTTTCTAAGTGTCCTGCCAATAAAACGCAGTCTTTGGTTAGCCCTCCCCACAACATTTTCTTTGTGTTCCTTCCAGTTTAAGTTGTTCGTAATTCTAATACCTAGGTATTTAGTTGAATTTACGGCTTTTAGATTAGACTGATTTGTCGTGTAACCGAGTTTAACGAGTTCCTTTTAGCACTCATGTGGATGACCTCACACTTATCGTTATTTAGGGTCAACTGCCACTTTTCGTATCATTCTGATATTTCTTCTAAATCGTTTTGCAGTTTGTTTTGATCTTCTGATGACTTTATTCGTCGATAAACGACAGCGTCATCTGCAAACAACCGAAGACGGCTGCTCAGATTGTCTCCCAAATCGTTTGTATAGGTAAGGAACAGCAATAGGGCCTATAATGCTACCTTGGGAAACGCAAGGAATCACTTTTGTTTTACTCGATGACTTTCCGTCAGTTACTACTAACTGTGACCTCTCTGACAGGAAATCACAAATCCACTCACATAATTGAGACGATATTATACATATTTTTGTTTACACTATTCAGCTTACATTTGGGACGACGATGTATATATCGGTTATAAACAGTTCAGGCGGTTTGCTTTTCTACGATGCGGCAATAACTTAAAGTTCTACGTACAGATTTCGTAGATGTTGTTCTACATGTTGTCTGTTTGTTCCACTTTTGGCTCTGATTTTCTTATCATTGCCACTTGAAATTTTGTTTTTCAAACTTCACAGACTAAACTCTTGTTTTAATGTTATATTTCGGTCGGGGTTGCCAATTGTTGAAAGTTATTGCCAAAGATGGAATGTGATTGCCAACTACTGAGTGTATTTCTGTGATGTCTGTGATGTGTTTGCATGTGCTTGTATACATGCGTGTATGTGTACGTGTGTGTGTGTGTGTGTGTTTGTGTGTGTGAGAGGGAGAGAGAGAGAGAGAGAGAGACAAAGAGAAATAGTACTTTATTTTGGGATAGTGGAACTTTAATTTATTATTATATCATCGAAAAGTAAACTAATAGAACTGTTTGTAACATATATATATTCCGAAATGTGAAGTAAATAGTATAAACAAAAATACGTACTTATTCCATGCCAGTGAAGATGACTTGCAAAGATCAAAGGCGAAACGCGAATGGCACAAAAATTGTGTTTCATTCAGTTGTATTTTTCAACATACCTTAATATTGTATGCAAATGCTGACGTCAGGGATACACAAGTTGAAGATACTTCCTTAAATTGTTTGACTGGTTTGCTCAGTATCTTTCATCTTCTCCTGTATCTCAAGTGCAAGTCAGACTCCCTCCCTGCCTCCTCCCCTCCACATATCCCCCACCCCTCATCTCTCCATCCAGTCTCAGCTATTCACAGCATACTATTTAAGTGGGTATTAAAGTGAGGAAGTCAATCAGGATGTGGCTATGAAATTGCGCAAGCTTTATATGGCATGAAGTTCGAAAATATGCGGTATATCTGAAACGAAGATAGTTTTGTATATTGTCATCACTTTCTCTCTCTCTCTCTCTCTCTCTCTCTCTCTCTCCCCTTCTCTATCTCTCTCTCTCTGCCTCACACACACAGAGGAGTGCGCGTCCACGTATACACACCCACAGACACACGCACACACACACACACACACACACACACACACACACACACACTCACACAAACTCTGCCTAAAGTTCCACCTCTGTAGATGGTCCACTCTTCATCATTAAATATCGTATCACGTATACACACAAAATATTTATTAACTCTCCCTCTCTCTCTCTCTTTTCTTCTCTGTCTCGCCATCATCATAGTCAGTAAATCTTGTCTGTAATTTATAAGCCACAGTAAATTTCCTCTCTCTCTATTTTTCTTTGATGCTTACATTAATAAGGCAACAAAATTATACTAAAGAGTGAATGAAAGGAACAAAGTTTACCCAATAGCTAATAACCCGCCTACATCCTACATTATTTACAATAAAATCAACCATCATAGTCACTCAACAGGTTGAAGTGACACGAAGCTAATGAATTCATTTCATCCAGAAGTATAAAATGCCTACAATCTTTTGCTTTATGATCAGCACTGTTTAAAGCTTAGAACAAACTACACCTGCACTGTCGATTTTTCAGAATAATTTAATACACTCCCTGTAATCATCAATGCTAATTACTTTTCTGATGAAAATTTAGTACCTTTCACTGTATCCAATAGGTATTGTGCCCCATTTTGAAGAGGATACATTTTTGCTCTTAGTGCTATCAATTCTTCAATAGCCTCTCCTGATAACTCATCAGTCAGTAAATTGACTTTCTCTCTACTGCCACGTGTGATGTTATAAATGTTATTGACGAGGTAAGCTGAAGTTCCGAACTACCTATGCACTTCGCTTTTAGTAAGATAATTACCTGCAGTGGTTACATGATAGATTAGCCAAACTACAACCGTGTAACACAATTTAACATTTCTTCAACATATATCCGTAATGAAAATCTGTATGCAGCGTCTTGTCAATGTCTAAAGCGCCCATACCCTAAGTTATAGATAGGAACAGAGATAGTTATTAAGGGGATATAAGAGATATTTCAAAATAAAAGAATTATATTTATCACAATTCGATAACATACCTTCTTTGTTTTAGTCAAAATACAGAATTGAAAAAGAATTGGACGATCTGGACGTAGATTTAAATTACAAGTTAAAAATTATGCTGGATGTTATTTAAATTACAATTTAGACGCTTATATTTTCGATTATTTCGTGGTAGTTATCACCATTTGGTATATGAGGACCTTTTTCCACAGAATGGCTTGATGAAGGTGGGATGAACCGACGAAACCAGACTCAATTGAATAAGTGAGAACTATAGAGACACAACCGACAGTGTTATTCATTGGTTCCTACATATATTTATCCGTTTCCTCCCACTATCCATGATGATGATGAATGTACGAAATTTATTATTCCCTTCATTCCCGCTGTAGTATATTATGATGTTGTTGCTCATCACAATCACCATTAAGTGGAGAGAGAGAGAGAATGAGAGAGAGAGAGAGAGAGAGAGAGAGAGGAAATATACTGTGGAGTATAAATCAGAGAGATGAAATTTACTGATTATAATGATGAATAGGCAGAGACGGGAAGAGAGAAAGGGATAGGAAATAATACGTGTGCTCATGTGAGATTTAAGGACGACGCAGTACAGCTTTTACAGTGGTGGTACTGTACGCAGTGTGTGTGTGTGTGTGTGTGTGTGCGTGTGTGTATTTGTGTGAGCAATGGCGACTGTTTATGCAATTAGCTTCGAATTGGGCGCCAGTTCAAAGAAGGTTGCGTAACTTCACGTAAATTGTGATTGTGTGCCTCATTTGAATACACTATAAAACTATGCTGTGATTAGTTGCCTCATTTTAATAGTACGCTGAGACTTGCTGGAGAGGGGAGTGGAGGAGGAAAGAAGGAGGTTCGAAGGAGGGAAGGGGCAGGTGAGGGGTAAATGAGGTGTCCTAGCTTATCAGGTGACGATGATGACGATGTAACAGATAAGGTCGATGACATCATAAGATCAATGTCAAAGGTCGTTTAATAAGTCATTTCCCTGTATGTGTAGGCAACCCAAACACCAAACATTGGCTTTGTGCGTGAGTTTGTATTGCATTCCTATTACGGCTTTTTCATCTTGAACTCACAGATGTTTAACGTTAATGACAGCCTATTATCATTCGTTTTGTTGGGTTAAGAATAATATTAACACTTTTCGACGTTATAAGGGCATAATATTACAGCTGGTTATGTTAAACGATTTTTAGCCGATGTACTATATTTATCCTATTCCTGAGAAACACCCTGCGAACTGAATTAATAGCTCAAGGTGAATATGGCACAACTTCTGAAACTGTTATTGTCAAATGTATGAGTTTATTGACCTACGATATCACTTCCAGACACGCTTTCAGTGAAAATATTCATTTTGAAAAGAAGCAAGGATGGAAGACTAGGGGTCAATGTCCTGTCGAAATCGAGATCATTAGAGACGGAGCACGGACATGGAATGTATCTAGGATGAGAAAGGAAACGGGTCGCGGACTTCCAGAGAAATCATCCCTGCAGCTGCCTGGAGCGATTTGGAAAATCACGGAAATGCTATATCAAAATGACCGGAAGCGGATTTGAACCATCGTCCTCCAGAATGCGAACTCTGTGTGCTAATCACAGCGCCCCCTGACTCTCCTGAAATTCCGTTTAGAAGTCCCCTAGTGTGGTGGTGCAAAGTTCCGAAGCGATTCTAGTTTAACGCTGCATTACCCAAAACTCAAATTCTGCTTCATTGAGGAACGCGCTGATGGAGATTAAACTAGAGACGTTTCTCCTTCACTGTTTTGACTGCGGTTCTGGTTTCATAGGCTAGTTTTATTTACTTCTCATTCGTACGGGAAAGGTAAGCACTTCTATTCGTTCAGTCTAAGTCTTCTGTAGTGACATCAGCGCCCGAGAGTCTGTACTCACATGTCTGCAACCGTGGCCCAAATATGACGTATGTTATATTACTCGACAACAAGCAGTAAACAAAAATTTTAACAGTTGCTCCTTAATCTCCTTCTACTGCCACACATCTATCAAGTTTTGTGCGCTAAACTTTTATTTTATGGATTATTTTGAATCAGTGTTGTATCTGATATAAAAACTTCTTATGTTCGATTGTTGTCTTCCTTCACATCATTTTGTAAATTATTAAATTATTTAGACTCGAAAATAAATACATCCTAATTGGACAAATTCTGTGGTAGCCACCACGAGGATTTTTGTAGCTTATGTCTCATCCTATACATTTGAGAGTATGACAGTAACGTCTATACACTAGACAATATTACAATAAAGTATTGCACTTCAAGTATCTCCTGTCCGCTCACTAACAGAATTACCGCTGGTATGAAACGCAACGGTGCTGTCATAGTTTTACGTTGGTAACGATCTCTTTGATTTATTAGTGGGAAACGTCATAAAGTTCACACGATGACTGCTGGTACTTCATGCATCCGGTTGTTTTATCAAGTTTCAACTCAATGATGTAAGTTCGAAACTTCACACAAAAGACGATTATGTGAAATAATCTGATAACACTCTTTAAACATTACTTTTGTCTCCGCGAGATATTTGGGGTGTTTGCGACTTTGCTTACTACTACTCCCACTCTCTCGCCATCTGCTTGCAGTGAAGTTGAGCCCTCCATTGCGATTACCACTCAACGTTAATTGTTTAGGTAGTGCTTTGCGATATCCTAAACGTAGTATCCGTCAGACGGCTATCAGAGTATCAGGTTTCAGCGCTGACCGCGTGGCACGCAGACTGCTGTTATAAACCGCATATGGCCGCCCCACGTGTTTACTGTCGCATTAATCACTCGCCGGCCACACGTATCTTCCGGGCTGGCTGTTGTGATTGGATTGGATCCCTGAGCATTGATCACGACTATCTGATCAAATTTAATAGTGTTCCGCTTCCACTTGACAAACGATGGGAGCAAACGGGCCGCCTGGACAGAGTTAATGGTCAGTGTCCCGAGGTAAATAGCGCCCTGTGCGCAACGCTCCATTCCTCCCTGCTCTGTCGCTTATCTGTCAGGAACAGCTGCTCTTACGCAATTGATGTCACAGGCTGGCAAAGGGAGTCGCAAAAGAGCCGTTTGTAGATAGCGTGGTCTTATGAGTGTCTACAATTACAGAGCATAGCCAGACATGACATACGACTCTTTTCTTAGACTTTGGGAACTTCCATAAGCGTTTAGAGCAAGGAGCCAGACTCATAGAGATTATCTATCCTTCCGCTCTTTTGTAGGTGTTGGTAATCTGGAGGAATGGCATTGCCACAACTCTTTAGCAGTTTTTTTATTTCCGCACAGCTACATTTGAGGTTATTTGATTTACATATGGATGCATTAGCTGCAAAGAACTACGTACAAATTTTCGAATATTGCTTTCTCCTGATAATGTTCGACTTTATTCTGAACGAAATAATGTCGGTATCAACGTTTCATAGCGCTGTAACGTCAGTTATCTTGTACTCATTATAGTGACTCGAAATGAACGATGTAGGTTGCAGAATGGTATGGTGGTATATATTTCTCTAACCCAAGAACCTGCATTATTGTTCACATCAAACTTATCTTAGTTTCATATTGTCCCGCTTTCACTAAATAAGTCAGGTGTTTGCAGCTTGATTTTCCTCAGGTTCCTATAAAGAATAGGATACATTTTAGCTTCAAAATAGCATAAAATGACAAATTCTGCAGTGCAATCAGAGCGTTCCCGGTAGTAACGAATGTGAACTAGATGCATAGATCGTGTACTAAATCAATGTAGGTGTAAGGTTATATGAAAGCTGAACACCTGCGTGCAAGTCTTTTTACAGTAAGAAATTCACTGCGGCTGAAATATTCACTTTTAGCCCGACAAAGTGTCTATTTCCACTAGTCCTTAGGTTTACAAAATATTTATAAGTCCCAAACTGGTGCACGTCGAAACGTTTCTTTACCCATAACTGCCAGACACTAAAATATTTTACAATCTGAATAATATTTAAGATCAAGTGACTGTCTGGTCCCGCAATACCCTACTAAAACCAACCTCACCGAGAAAAGTATGACGAAAAGACCCTGAGCTCTGCTCCACCAGCCCATTTAAAAACATGGTCATGTGACCGACTACCTTACTCAACTTACAATGTGACCACTATTCAGGAGACTAGACGTATTTTAACAATCATACATTTTAGCTTTAATGTACTCAGTTCCTGGGCCAATTTATCTCGCTTCCTCAATCACACGGCAGCAAACTTT
This sequence comes from Schistocerca serialis cubense, assembly GCF_023864345.2. Taxonomy (NCBI): domain Eukaryota; kingdom Metazoa; phylum Arthropoda; class Insecta; order Orthoptera; family Acrididae; genus Schistocerca; species Schistocerca serialis. The sequence continues at coordinate 972,282,132 of NC_064638.1, forward strand.
TCACCTACCACTACCGAATTTCCAAGTCGCTAAGCCGCTGTAACCTGCCACTCAGCCCAGTCCGCTCGAATTTCGCTGCAGTGCCCTGGGTTCTCTGCCCAGCACTAAGACCGGCTTACCCAGCCCAGCCACATCACGGCAACTTTCCAGCTAACACCGCTCAGCCAAACATTCTTCACCTGCATACAATTCTTAGCCGACACGCCGCTCGTAATGTCACGCCCGCTTGGAAGATAACTACGTTACTTCTGAAAGTGTCTTTAGCAGACCGTTCGTCTATGTTAGTTCTTGAGCGCTGAATTTGCAAGGAGTCGCAATTTATATATTTTCCACAAGTTAAACATTTTGGTGAGTACAAAGATGATATTTCAGTAAAGGCATCCAGTGGAGCAGAATTCGGTGTCCTGACAGCTAAAACGTCTTCTACATTACATCGTAGTGGAAGGTAAGTTATACTAACTGCATCAGGAAGGAATGGGCATGGACTGATAGCTCTGGTACGACTACTGCCGCAAAAGGTGGTGTTGAACTTAAAATGCATCAAGAGAGCAAAGGCTCAATGAAAATGGTGCGACCGGAACTGCATTCCCAAAACGTACATACTGGATCTGTTACTTTCAAACTTCTGCTCAATATGTTGAATGCATGTTAATGGCTTCAATGGCACAAGAATAGAAAAACCGATCAAAGAAAATACGTAATGTTGCCCAGCAAGCCCTCCTTCAGTACTCAATACCACAGAACATATGTACTCTAAGAAGCAGGATAATTACGAGCCGAACTGTCTTGTTTCTTATATGGAACATGAAGAAGCTTCGGTAATCTTAGATAGCTATAGTGTGGTTTTTACCGATTTTTACCGTAAAAATAAACTATGTGGTCTTCGAAACCATCCTCATTCTATAGCGCTGGAGAGTCAATTTGGAAAGATAGTAATATTCCTCATTACACAGCTGAAAATGTCCCCATGTTGTTACGATGATCTTGAGCATAAAGTTGTCTGTCTTCCTCAGCTTTCACAGTCGATGGATTTAAATGTTACCTAACTATCGCCGTGTCCATTAGGTACACAATTCAGCAGCCGTTATACCCTTCCAAGAGCTTTGAGTGATTTTCTTATTAAATGAAGTGATAAACTATACTTGAAGTCGACGTTCAGAATTCAAAGTGCAACCATTTGGTAACATTCCACAAAACGGGAAAAGATATTTCCTTCATACAGACACTTTATTAATGTGTACTTAATAAAACTGTACTACAACAAAACACCGTCTACACGACTCAGTACACACTATATATATATATATATATAATTTTGATTTTCGATATGATGCACAGATCATTTTCAGATGTAAACTAGTGCTGTAAAGCGCAGTTTGTCGGAAAGGATGCAACTGCATTCACGAAGAAAACTGCAGCTAACTCTGGAAGAGTTAAGTATCTGCGTTAAGCAAATGATTATAATTGCACGTATCTGTGATTTTGTTTTACGAAGAGCGGTTATACTGGAACGCCTCATCCACATGAATTACTGAAATGTGTGGCCAGTAAATGGACGGGAAAATACTGGAAAGCCTCATCGGCATGAATTACTGAAATGTGTGGCCAGTAAATGCACGGGAAAGTTTGTATTTGGTCAGTAACAGCAGGAAGCTGTCGACGTCACTGATATAAATTGGGGATGCCGGTTCGACATTAGCGTCCCATTCACTTCGAGGTAATAGAAGACGGTGAAATATAGACGATGAAGTAACATGAGGTATTGCTAGAGTCATTACTGTTTTTGGATGGCATAGGTCTTCCTCACAAAGGTCTTTTAGCGGATACTAGACGAATATGTATGTGCTTTTGCAGAACGTAGAAGTACGCGGTCATTTTATAAGCAACTAACAAATTGTATGAAAATTACGTTACGTACAAGGGGCATTCAATAAGTAATGCAGACATATTTCTTTTCTGAAGGCAGGTTGGTATTATTCAGCACTACAACACCCTTCATTAATACCCACTCTTTTTCAATATGACGGCCTTACACAACCGTACTGCCTGTATGCTCGCATGGTGCCAATCTACTGGTGGACGGCAGAGCCAACGTCTTGTTGCATCAATTACCTCCACGTCATCCATGTATTGCTTCCAGGAGAGTGGAATCTTCATTGGACACAACGGACAGAAGTTGGAAGGTGCGTAGGCAGCGAGGAACCCAGCGGTCACACACGTTGAAGAGCCCAGACTGATGGACGAGTGTCATCACAACCAACAGACGCATTAGCCGGCCGAAGTGGCCGTCGGTTAAAGGCTCTGCAGTCTGGAACCGCAAGACCGCTACGGTCGCAGGTTCGAATCCTGCCTCGGGCATGGATGTTTGTGATGTCCTTAGGTTAGTTAGGTTTAACTAGTTCTACGTTCTAGGGGACTAATGACCTCAGCAGTTGAGTCCCATAGTGCTCAGAGCCATTTGAACCATTTGAACCAACAGACGCGTCCTGTTGTGCAGCGAAGTGTTTGACTGTAATCAGATGACCATCTCGAATGGCAGTATTCGCAAATTCCAGCATTGCTGGTGCTTTTGTTTAATGCCAGGTCTTTGTAGATGCTCTGGTGCCTAAGAATATCTGTGACGCTCTACTTTCCTCTATAGGAATCTTACATCTCTGCTTGGAAAGCAGTTCCGTTACAGACGCCATTTTCAACGCTACTTATAGCGCAGCCATCTATTGGAACTTCATGAAACTACAGGAACTGTTGTCCAACAAGAAATTCAGGATTTTTTCAACAAAAAATGTGTTGCATTGCTTGCATTACGGCCTTCGTGCGTCTCTTAAATGTGCTCAACACGATTTACTATGTCATTTCTCTCACTTATCACCAGACACTGAGGTGAAAGCACGTTATTTTAAAGTGCAGAGGACAGCAGCTAAATCTCTACTTTCGCTCTGCAATGAGGAATATGTTTAGAAGCAGCATCAGAGGCGACGGAAACTAAACCGTCGCTATAGAAGGTATGAACTATCCAATGCCAGTATTTTTATTAATTATATTTGTGAAAGAGGGAATTTGCACTACCACTCAAGTTTTATTAATATTTCACATTTTAATTGTCCACTTTCCGTATTCTTGTGAACGGGACTGAGCTTTCCTACACTGTGTTACGTATTTTTAAGTAGTTTACCATATGTACAGCCGCCCCCACCCTTCACGCCCTTCGCAGCGACGGTTTTGTTCCGCCTCCTTTGGTTGCAGAGTGGTCAGTCTTGCCTTGTCTGCTACCTCTGAACCATCTTCCTGCTCGTGGCACGGTAAGGCTGTTCACGTTTATTGGGTCCATACTTTGAAACTATCTAGGTGCATTACTAGCCTACAGCTTTCTGGGGCCCGTTTGGTTTTCATACAGGTTTTATTTCAATAGCTTCTGCTACCCCCTTCATTTCAACTTCAACTACTGCTTTTAGGGCTGTATTTATTTATAACTTGATGTGAATGACGGTGAGTGGCTATAATGTTGTTAAAAAAATGGTTCAAATGGCTCTGAGCACTATGGGAATTAACTTCAGAGATCATCAGTCCCCTGGAACTTAGAACTACTTAAACCTAACTAACCTAAGGTCATCACACACATACATGCCCGAGGCAGGATACGAACCTGCGACCGTAGTGGTCGCGCGGTTCCGGAGTGTAGCGCCTAGAACCGCTCGGCCACTCCGGTCGGCATAAGGCTGTTATCTTCACGCTATGACTTCTTAAAAAGATCTCTGTCATCATTCTTCAAGTAGTGCTATAAAATACTATTTTCCAATATGTCTTTATTCTTCAGACTATTGATGATAACTGTTTTGAAAGAATTTTTCCTCATTAATTTTGTACAGATCACCAGAGGATTCTTCATTAATTGCCACAAAGCTGTGACTTTTAATAAAAAGTATTTTAGAGCCATTGCGAATAATTTTATTGACTAATTTGAAACTCATAAGGTCTTACTACGAAGGAAAGAAGGAAATATTACAGACTGTGTCCCATCATCGATGTGGTCATCGGATACGGTGTAAGGTGCAAACAAATAACACAACTTACACTCAATTCCTGAATCAGATCCAGTTAACCCGATATGCCACACGACATAGTTACGTGGATTTGTACGAAGTATATTAATATGCAGATTCACTAAATAAACTATCTCCTAAATATATACCACTAATACTCACACTAGTAAATGCACTTAAGTAATTTCCCAGAACCGAGCTACAAGATGCAATTCTGAGGGAAGGAGGATTTTACATGGCACGGCTGTCCCGTGCAGCTGTAACTTCACAGCTAGGCATATAGTGGACAGAATGAGACGCCGGAGCCACTGCGTAGGATGCCATCCCATGAACTGTAGTTAAACATATTCACGATTGACGAGCATAAATGAAGCAGAAACATGAGATGTCCGATCCAACGAAAAGGATTGATCTGCCACTGTAGAGTTATGAATTGTTTTAATTGTGCGCTTCTTTCTGATTGCGCTTTATCGACCCCCATTCAGTTTTGGATATTTTCATTGTGCAATTTAGCGTAATTTATGTCTGTGGCCCCAAGTATATTTGACTTTTTTGTATTTTTTTCGACTCCCAGACATGGTTATCAAACATATTGCCGTTAAAGAACCTTATAATAGTTAGGAATTTCGCTTCACAGTTGTAGACAACCAGTATCAATATTTTACCATCTTGTACGTAATTTTTCTAACATTGCTATGCCATGAAGTCATATCTAGACTAAAAAATAAACCTTAATAACGAAAATCTAAGATTTGCATTTTTGCTAACATATAGTTACGCCTGAACCCGTACATTAATTTCTTTTAGCGGTAACGTTTCGTTTACCGGGAGTGTAGTGGAACCGACATTGAGGTCATTATCTAATTACATCATTGTCCATACTGTTGCACTCTTGTGAACTCTGCATGCGTGAGATGGTATCTTCCTGACTTGCAGGCCGTAGGTTTAACACCAAAGTCCTAAAACACCCACAGAGCGTCCTTGTGTAACCGTGGTAGGACGATAGATCAGAACCAGTCTCACACGTGTTAGAACAGAATAGATCTTTTAGTTTACGACATTACTGGAGTCTGTGATACTATGGTCAGGTGAGTTAGAATAGGAAAATCAGCTTGATACGCGCCATTTAGAAATTTCCTGTACCGTACCAGGCTTATAATCCTGAAACTTACCCTTCTCGTACAATGCCCCCCGGGCTGTCCAAGCACAATACACGAACAGCTTCAGTTCTACTAGTACTTCTCTCATACTTTCCAAACCTTCCATACCAAGTTTTTATTCTGGACCAGCACTCGAGGAAGAGAGGAGGTTGAGTCATGGTCCGACGTCTTTTTATTCTGCCAAGGAGAATAAAACAGTACACATTCGTCAGCAGAGCGATAAATTAAATTTGGATGCAACTCAGTTACTTCCTTTCTTCTTGGAGTTAGTCCAGAAAGCGTGTAGGTGAGTGCGTGTTAATTGTAGGAGAGGAATCCTGACGAATTGCAACTGTATGAACGATTTGAGTCGTGCAAGAATAGCTAAGCCCGTAAGAACATTGCCCACGTCAGACATACCTTCGAATTCGAGTGCAGGTAAACTAAGTGATATGATACTTCTCAGTCGGCTAACCATTTGAAAGAAACCTTGCTTAATTTGGTGCACTGATAGTGGCTTTAATTGCTAAGGTCATTAATATATTAATGAAATGGGTAAACACGCATGTCCACAATCACCACCTGGATTTAACAACCAATTTTCATCTCATTTGTAGCACTACGTCTATCAGTGCACGTAGATGATTTTCCTTGGGTGGGTCTGTATGTTGTGGGGGTGAAAGATCCTTGACGTCACAGCTATCTCTTTCAGCGTTCAGGATTCAATTATTGGGAGAGCATTTTTCGATGAAAAACATGAGGGAAATAAAGTTCCTTAAACTTCAGAAATAATTTACAGTGATTTGAAAAAGTTATGCAATGCTCTGGATTGTTATCGAACGTTCCAATGTTTGTGCGAATTTTGGGAATGTTTCTAAGTTTTTTGCAGTGTTCTCTAATGTTCAGTAGTTTGAAATTTATTGTTTCGTTTTGCAATGGTATCGAGTGTTTCTTAACCATCTTAAGTATAATCAATGACATTAACTAGCCTTTGTGAGTACATAAAGTTAATACATAAGTGAAATTATACAATGTATATTTAGTATTATATTCATTTTTGGATTTTTTGAAATTCCTGGTTTATTTTCTTGTAAATATTCTCTATAGTGTAGTGACACTGACTTGAAAGACACTCAGACGGGAGAAACAGATACTCAGCTTATCATGGTCATGCATGTGTCGCTTCTGTAAAATACAGAAATTGTAATGACTCATTTCCATAAAGTTTCAGATATGCCACTCAATGGAAGACATCAGTAGCTTATAATTTATCTAAAGGGGTCAGCGGGAGTAACCCAGTACGTTGGCAAACAGAATAAACAATCGGAATGGAAGTGAGAACAACACAATTTTACGAAACAAAGTATTCACATTAGATAGAAGTCTACATAACACTGGTAGAGATGTGTGAACGGAGACCTTTCATGGCATAGCGGTGAGTCATTCCGTTATACGTTCAGAGATTATGTAAATCAGAGTCTTTGACAAATGTAGTGTTGGAATTTGTAAGAAAGCCACCTTAAAGTGTTGTATTAGCTACTGCTGGCTTGTTACTGGAGTGTGGCGACATATAAGTTATAGAAACAAGAACGACAAATCTTTGCGAGACAGCCTAGCCATACTCGGCTAAACTTGCACAGCACAGCGGTTGTAGTCGGAGTGGGCAGGACAATGCCCCTACACTAGGGTAAGAACCGTGTTATGAACTGCGTGACTGGGGGCTGGGTACTAGTGCTACAAGTGTGTCCCAGGGCTGATAAATGACTGTCAATTTTGAGACATTCATTCAGAGTCTGGCAGTAGCGTTACCTCACCAGGGTTATGCTAGACGGAGAAACGATTGGGCACCATAAGCTGCAGCTATGAGTTCGAGACCGGATTGGAGCAACTGCAACCCAGCCTGTGGGTGCTACAGTGCTCCTGATGTCCCGTGTCTGCCGCCGGAAGGCTCCTGCCAGGGTTCAGCAGATTGTGTTCCCTGCACAAGAGTCTTACCTCTTCATATGAGTCACCTGGCCACGGACATTCTACAGTGGAATGCAGTCGCAGGACAAGAAGGAGAGCACCACCGAAGTCAGGGTCTTGGCCGGCTGCACGCAGATGGATTGCTGCTGTCCTGACGTAAGCTTTTCAGGGTGCTGATGTGCGTACCTCAATGCTAGGACAGAAGCCAGCCAGCTTTTGGCCATCGCCAGCCCGCCATGCCAGAGTGGTGTAATCTTCACAATGTCAGTGACGAGATGTGTAATTGACGTATAATCCAATATTTCTCTCTGCTACCACTCTGTCAGTGGGCCACACAGGTTCATGACTGCGTCGCTTACGGTACCGAGTGGCTCCTGAAATCGGGGTCGCCCCTACAGAACATATTCTATTCCCAGAATTATGTTACGAGCCAACGACCTTGCCGCAGTGGAACACCGGTTCCCACCAGATCACAGAATGTAGCGCTGTCGGGCTGGGTTAACACTTCGATGGGCGACTACCCGGTCTGTTGGCAAGCGAGGTGCACTCACCACTTGTGATGCGAAACTAAGGAGCTACCTGACTGAGAAGTAGCGGCTCCGGTCTCGTAAACCGACATACGCCTGGAGAGCGGTGTGGTGACAACGTACCCTTCCACATCAGCATCCAGTGACGCCTAGGGGCTGAGGATGAAAGGCGGCCGGTTGATACCGGTGGACCTTCATGACCTGCTTTGGCGGAGCTCAAAAAAGGTTCAAATGGCTCTGAGCACTATGGGACTCAACGTCTGGGGTCATCAGTCCCCTAAAACTTAGAACTACTTAAACCTAACTAACCTAAGGACAACACACACATCCACGCCCGAGGCAGGATCGCGCGGTTCCAGACTGTAGCGCCTAAAAGGCGGAGCTCAGTTTAGTTTTTTATGTTGAGAGGTACTGTGTTCAACAAGTCTTCTTAAGACTTGGTGTTACTCTCAACAACTGCACAAAGCAAGCAGTGTGGTCAGAATAACATTTTACCAGTCAAACTACATAGATAAGATCGGCTTGACAGTATTACCAATCTTTGTAAACTGTTGCTGACGATACTAAAATTTCGGGTCACGTCGTAGCAGGTATTCGTGTTGGGGAGTGGAGGTCTGATATTTTGTTCAGCTGAATATTTTTTACTGAAATACAGTGAAACCTCTACATAACGTTTTTCAACGGACCACAAATTCTGAACACTGTATAGGGGAACACACTATAAAGAGGAAGTCTTCCAAATAATAATAATAATAGGGCATTACTGAAGGTCGGGATACCACCAATCAGCTTTGACAAATGGTGCCATAGATGACATTTTAAATTTTCACAACACTGTAATATGATATTCATTGCAAATAATCAGTGTATCAAATGATTGGTAATTTGTAACTAATTGCCGCCATCGCAATTTTCCCCACGAAAAATAAATGTCTTATCCGGCATTAAATTGAAAAACATGTCGGGTTCCTCAGAGTTACAAATGTCCCGCAGTTTGTAGCCATGTATCAGATTAGGAAGGGTCTGCATCCACTGAGCTACAGTTGGTTCATCCACACTTTTACTTTCTCCACATTCCGCTTTTTATACAACACCATGACGCTATCCAAATTTATCAATCCTTCCATTGGCCACTTTAAAATTTACCATTCCTAGCTGCAGTGATATTTCAAGGGCCTTATCCTTCAAAATAGTTCCGTTTTTAGGAATGTTTACAGCACGTGCTTTGCTGAAACCATGTTAATAAAATTTCCTTCATTTCGTCGTAAGTCGATGGTTTTAAACGCAAACGTTTCGAATTTCCACAATTCTCAAACCCTTCCATTATCGACGATCTGTTTTGCATAATAGTGTTGAGTGTTGAGGGGGCCACTTAAAATAGCTTCGCTAGCTCCACGCGACTCACACCAGGGGATTCCTCCACTTTTTTAATAAGAGAAGACTTCTCTTCCAGAGAAATGTTCTTCCGCTTTTCACTCATGTCCACTGATGAAAGCGTTTTTTTTTAAAAAAAAAGTTATATCGAATACACACTCTCGCTAGACACACGAAATGTTTGCAGCTCACACAAAACGCTATGAATACAAAGCATCGACTGAAATGGCGCCAAAAAGATCACAAGCAGAATGTGCGTCACATGTCACGTGACCGGATTCTGCCGCTGACATATGAAACACGCTGAGCGCGGGCTTTCCAAGCCGCTGCAAACTGTGAATCCACAGAAAGGAAAACGATGCGTCTACATCCAGTCACAAAAATGTTATTAAGAGGTAAATAATTTACCAGGGTTCCAAAAATATGAGCATTACAAAAAATGTTCAAATGTGTGTGAAATCGTATGGGACTTAACTGCTAAGGTCATCAGTCCCTAAGTTTACACACTACTTAACCTAAATTATCCTAAGGACGAACACACACCCATGCCCGAGGGAGGACTCGAGCCTCCGCTGGGATCAGCCACACAGGAGCGTTACATGGATAAAATTGTAATATAGAGGAAAATTTAACATTATTTATATGGGCTTTTAGTTGGGAACGAAAAAAAAACAAAAACGGACGGAACACAGAGGAAAGCATTATATGGAGGAACGTTATAAAGACGTCCCACTTTATTTGCAGCGGGTTCAATAATTTTGCGGGCTACACTGGAGTTTCAGTCATAGCTGTAGGACCATCAGCTTGGAAGGTGACGTGAAACACCTCCATGGCCAAAGACCTGTAACTGAGATTGGAGTAAGAATCATAGCCCAATCATAGCACCACCAACCTTTTATATATCGCCAGGCAACAAAATATGTGAGATAAATAATAGGACACTCTTACGTCAGAAGGGATATTGCTTTTAAAGTACCATAAATGCAAAATTAATAAATGAACATAGCAATAAAAACTTATGAGTAATAAAAAAATTCAAAACTGACTCGAAACGCTACCATACTCGAAAGATTAAACTTAAACATGCTATACAACAAAACTGTAAAGACTTGAAAAAATAAAATAATTTAAAATGCTTTGTAAGATCCACAGATTCTCATTTCAAAAAAGAATTTTCAAAACTGACTCCAAATGTCCCAGTATTCAAAACAGAGAACATTAATTATGTGAAAGTACACACTCAACTTATTATTATTAACGTCACTGTTCAACTTTACTTTTTAACACACTTCTGTCATTCATGAATCTAGGCAAGTGAGTTTATTTAGTTTGTACTCGTCGAAGAGAATCAGTCCCTCTTAACACAGAACACGCACAACAACTAATGAACCCTGTTCCCCAATCACCATCGGACACAACACCTTGATTGTACGGCGTTGTGCACTGTCTTCTCGAAACGCTAAAGCCCAGCAGTCCAAGCAATTCATTTACTGTGCAACATAATTTAGACAGCTTAGCGCGCCTTTAGATAGATTTATTCTAAAGCAGGTGAAAATAACAGCCCTTATGTTTTCATATTTATCCTTATGCTAAGTAACTAGGAGTGTGGTGCACCACCACATCTGTACTTAAAATTAGGAGGGAAGTCCTATTGAAGCGCAAGGAATATTCTTATAGTAGTATTTGTAATTAAGTACTGATTACCAGCACAAAAACTCACAGACTTACAAAATTATCAGTTTTCTGCTCAAATGTGGCAACTGTAAATATACTTCCAAGCGTATTTCACCAGAACGCATTAGATGTACAGTACTTTGACAACTGGCACTCTCCTTTGTCGCTCCTGCGGCGCCAGAAAAATAAATCTCATCAAGATTTCCAGATACAATAACTTCTATCACCATCATCTCATATACACTAATTCTGGAATTATATTCCCATACAAAAGTACAAAACGTCACTATAAAACACACTTACAGCAATCAGTACACGACTTGTTACTGACTGAAGCAATGCCAAAAGAACAAGAGCAATACCTTAGTAAAACGCTGCGACTTCTGACGTGGGCCGCACACCGTGCCAACATTTCACATCAACCCGGACAACAATGACCTTGTTCTGCGCCAGTAGGTGGTGCACGTGACCCGCCACAGAAAGTCCATTGTTAGTTTGTGGCGTCTGGCGTCCAGACAACTCCACAAAATTCCTGTCCTGATTGCTCCACACGCAGTAACACGTATCTTCACTTTAAGTTTCTTTCTCGGCGCCTACAGTCAACCCTCGGCAGAATAGCGAAACAGAGAACTCGCGGTAACAGCGATGCCGGAACAAAATTCAACTGCACCCCATCACTCACAATTTCGCCCAAAAGACCGGGACTGCACATGATGACCAGCTAAGGTACAGCACCAAACAGTTAAACTTAGCATAAAGGAAGTGTTCAAACAAAAACAGGGCATCTACATTTCGGATCAACGAGCCCTCGCATTAATGCAATAGAAATCTTTCGAACTCCGACAGGTCATGCGGATTTCACAGTCGCAAAAGCTGCAAATCAAAACGTTGTGGCCACAGACATGTGCAACTAACATCTTTCTCTACTACGCCTGAGCCGCAAAAAGCTACTTTGGTGATAAAATCAGTAGATCTATTGGGCACCAAGTCACAGAGCCAACTCACTGCTTCTTACCTCCACTGTACTTCGCATGGCCGCCAGAGAGGGCTAGCCTAATGGCTTGCTGCGGATCAGCGACCCACAAGTCAGGCGCCAGCCCGCAGGCAGACGTGCGAATTCAAATCACTCGAACGATGGACAACTAGCACAGTGCTTCATTTAAAGTTATCGTCTTCAGACATTTGAATACAAGTGTTAGTTCAAATGTGTCCAAGCACTATGGTACTTAATATCTGAGGTCGTCAGTCCCCTAGACTTCGAACTACTTAAACCTAACTAACCTAAAGACATCACACACATCCATACCCGAGGCAGGATTCGAACCTTTTACCGTAGCAGCAGTGCGTTTCAGGAGTGAAGCGCCAAGAACCGCTCGGCCAAAGACAAGCGTTAGTGAAGTTAAAGTTCTGTAAAGTGCTTAGTTATCTAGTTTTAAATAATTCAGTAAACCCAAGCTTCTTCTCTTGGGAAACAAGTGAAAAGTTAACGGTGATCAGAAGTTCCTGCAATCACTTTCTATGTCGGTTGTTGGATTGTGTTTTCTGCAGTCGCTCATACATATTCCAGTTCTACAAGCAGTGGCCTGCTTTGACTGCACTACGAAAGCTGCTGTGTTGTGATGTAAAGGCTATTAAAAGTGGAACCTGACGGCTATCGATTTCGGTAGTTGATGCCGTAATAGGCAAGTGAATGTAAGTGGTGGTCTAGATTAACGTACCAGCTCAGCTGGCTTGCCCTCTCACTGTCAGAGAAAGGAAAGCGGGTAGTCTCGTACATCTGCGGCTATGTTGATAAGATATTGTTTAGTACATACAATGGTTGACCAGGTTTGACAATTAAAGAAAGAAATGAGGTGATATTAGGCAAATAACTTGTCACGTACTGAACCACTACTATAATTTATGATCTTTTTATACTCGATGCAGTAGTTTGTTACTGGATATTGCACAAACATGTCATTCATGTCTGGATGTGGATCATGACGCAAAGCTACTTGACAACTTGCTCCTGCTTCGTCATTGGCTGTGCAGACACGTCGAATTGCTCTCCTTATTGTTTTTCGTTGTTTTTCTTCGACTGCATAGGCTTATGCGTGGTTCACTACTGGAACGACCAATGTGACGGATGCTACTTCAGTGTATTGACTATCACGATCCTGTAATCACACATTTAAGTTCAGAGGATAGTGCGAGAGAATTCCCTACCTTCATGATGGTGAATGGCACCACGACTGGAAATATTAGCCAAAAAATCAGCAATGGATTAATTTGAAATTAATGGAACAAACAGAATGTAACTCAGTGCGAATGAGTGCTAAAATGGTATCTAAGAGTATCACGAGGCCGCAGTGCTTAATCTCGCGTTCGGTGGACAGTTTTTCATCATTCCACCAGATACTACAAAGGAGATGGGGATGTAAGGACACTGAAAGGTTGTTAGTTCTTTGGCTCGCTCCTCTTTCACCTTATTGGTCCTTATGCAGATAAGGACACCTGTGTCGCCTAAAGGAGACACAGCGACCAATTCAATTAAAAATATGGTGGACTGACAGTGATTAGGCTCGGTGTTGGTTACAACGTAGTTTTTCCTGCTATATTTCAAGGTTAAGGAATCGTGGTCTTGTTGGAAATGCGTTTCAGATTGCGTTATTCACATTCCAAGTGGGAGCCGTGGTGCAGAATTACCGACATTATCAACTGTACTACAGCCATTTTTATGTTATTTCTAAGTAAGTGTTATTATGTTGGCTCATAATATTTCAATCTTGTGGCTTGATGATGATAAATACCGGCCGGTGTGGCCGAGCGGTTCTAGACGCTTCAGTCTGGAACCGCGCGATCGCTACGGTCGCAGGTTCGAATCCTGCCTCGGGCATGGATGTGTGTGATGTCCTTAGGTTGGTTAGGTTTAAGTAGTCCTAAGTTCTAGGCGACTGATGACGTCAGATGTTAAGTCCCATAGTGCTTAGAGCCATTTGAACCATTTTTGATGATAAATCTTTGTAATCACAGTCAACACATTTACTTTCAGTAGAAATCGGATCCTACAAACCTATTCAGACCAAAATAGTGGTTAAAGCAAGGTTTTGTTGCACTCAGTTTTACAGTGGTGTTGCTAAACGATGCTACTGTCACGTTGAGTACTACCTGACATGCTGAAATAAGGAGTGGTATCCCACATTACAAAAATCAGCTCACACACCATGGACGTTTTGTAAATTGAAAACGGTGTCTGTGGTTAGAAATCGTGCGCCACCTTATGGCGAAATATTGATGATATAACTTTCCTATACCACGTACAACGGAACCGAGACTATAGCAATCTACTTACTGTTCAAAAGTAATCTCTTGATAAGAAAAAATCATTTTTATTTAGCTATACGTAAATAAAGCAATACAATCTGTTGTAATTTACTTCCTAAGAGCTATTACATTTCTTGAAATTGTAACTTTAGAGTTTTGAGATCCATCATATTTTATCGAAAGATGTGTGTGTGAAGTCTTATGGGACTTAACTGCTAAGGTCATCAGTCCCTAAGCTTACACACTACTTAACCTAAACTATCCTAAGGACAAACACACACACCCATGCCCGAGGGAGGACGCGAACCTCCGTCGGGACCAGCCGCACAGTCCATGACTGCAGCGCTTAGACTGCTTGGCGAATCCCGCGCGGCTATCGAAAGATGTGCGGAAATAAGTAACAAGAAAAGATTCATGGAGAAGTCAACTAGTGACATCAACCTAACCGAATAGCATGATATTTCCTGGAAGCGTCGGCTCTACGCAAGGCAAGCATTGCGAAGTTGTCGTACTCGAAGCGGTTCAAACGTCATTCGAGACGAGTGAAAAATTTGCCTAACCTGGAACACTCGACAGTATTCGAGGTATGCTCAATAGACTGCGAGTACTTGGGATATTCCCAAGGAGTCTGACGTCCGCAAAGAATTTCTGAAACCATTCTGGCACCTTTCGGGGTGAAGCATTGTCCTTTTGAAAGTATTTCTGTGTGCACTGTTTTGGACACGTAAGTGAATGCAGATACTCGGACAGTACGTGATTTTGCCGTTTACTGCCCAGAAACGAATGCAAATGTGTAAAGAATCCAATAACATCACCTATCAGATTATCTGCGAGAGCTACTCGTATATACTCGTCCACAAAATGGTGCTCTATGTTTAGAGGAATGCATCGTATGGTGTTAGGTTTCATCAGCATTTACTAATGTTTGCCGTGAGTTCCCAAGTCGGGTGACTATTTTCAGGTGTTGTGCGTCCGACATTAGTGTTCCCGCACTCACGCGAAGTACACAGCGTGAGTCACCTAACATTACCGCTGGATATATTTCGTATACCACATCAAATATTGACGAATCGATTCCACAGACCGAACGTGAGGAGAGGGGCTAGTGAAATTGGTTAATACAAACCATACAAATATGCACGGAAGTATGTTTTTTAACACAAACCTACGTTTTTTTAAATGGAACCCCGTTAGTTTTGTTAGCACATCTGAACATATAAACAAATACGTAATCAGTGCCGTTTGTTGCATTGTAAAATATTAATTACATCCGGAGATATTGTAACCTAAAGTTAACGCTTGAAACCTCCGACGTCCAGTTGCGTGTTGTTACAAACACGGGCCACAGTCGGCGAGCAGCATCTGGAGGGACATGTTTACGATGACGACCGTGTTAACGAGTGTGGCTGTAGTGCACTGTTGCGGTTTGGTCTAGCTGTCGCAGTGTCCGCATGTAGCGCTTGCTGCTATTGTTATTCTGCATTCGTCTCCGCACGCAGACCAATTGTAGTACACCGTGTTACCAGACGTCTGTGATAGTGTAGTGTTGTAGGAACTGTGACCATGGTGTATTCGAACTCTGAAAAGGCGGAGATGATACTCATCTATGGCGAGTGTCAACGAAATGCAGCTGAAGCCTGCAGGGTGTATACAGAACGGTACCCGGACAGAGAGCATCCAACGTGCCGCACATTGCAAAACATCTACCGCCAACTGTATGCAACAGGTATGGTCGTAGCACGCAAACGGGTCCGTAACAGGCGCGTCACAGGAGAAGCGGGTGCAGTTGGTGTGTTAGCTGCTGTTGCCAAGAACCCACACATGAGTACACGGGACATTGCGAGAGCCGGTGGACTGAGTCAAAGTAGTGTCATGCGCATACTGCATCGTCACCGCTTTCACCCGTTTCATGTGTCGCTACATCAGCAATTACATGGTGATGACTTTAATCATCGAGTGCAATTCTGTCAATGGGCATTAACAGAGAATGCGTTGCAGTTCTACCTGGTTACCGATGAAGCGGGTTTCACAAACCACGGGGCAGTGAATCTACGGAAGGTGCATTACTGGTCCGTGGACAATCCTCGCTGGCTCAGACAGGTAGAGCGACAGCGACCGTGGACTGTAAATGTATGGTGCGGAATCATTGGCGACCACCTCATTGGTCCTCACTTCATTACAGGGTCCCAAACAGCTGCAACATACATCGCGTTTCTACAGAATGATCTGCCAACGTTGCTCGAAAATGTCCCACTGGAAACGCGTCGAAGTATGTGATATCAGCATGATGGTGCACCTGCACATTCCGCAATTAACACTAGGCTGACCCTTGACAGGATGTTCGACGGGCGTTTCATAGGACGTGGAGGACGCATAAATTGGCCAGCCCGTTCTCCTGATCTTACACCTCTTGACTTCTTTCTGTGGGATACGTTAAAGGAGAATGTGTACCGTGATGTGCCTACAACTCCAGAGGATATGAAACAACGTATTGTGGCAGCCTGCGGCGACATTACACCAGATGTTCTGCGGGGTATACTACATTCATTACGCCAGAGATTGCAATTGTGTGCAGCATTGATGGCCCCCACATTGAACATCTATTGGCCTGACATGTCGGGACACACTCTATTCCACTCCGTAATTGAAAACGGAAACCACGTGTGTACGTGTACCTCGTCCCTCATGGTAATGTACATATGCGTCAGTGAAAAAGACCAATAAAAAAGTGTTAGCATGTGGACATTTTCGAGCAACGTTGGCAGATCATTCTGTAGAAACGCGATGTATGTTGCAGCTGTTTGGGACCCTGTAATGAAGTGAGGACCAATGAGGTGGTCGCCAATGATTCCGCACCATACATTTACAGTCCACGGTCGCTGTCGCTCTACCTGTCTGAGCCAGCGAGGATTGTCCACGGACCAGTAATGCACCTTCCGTAGATTCACTGCCCCGTGGTTTGTGAAACCCGCTTCATCGGTAACCAGGTAGAACTGCAACGCATTCTCTGTTAATGCCCATTGACAGAATTGCACTCGATGATTAAAGTCATCACCATGTAATTGCTGATGTAGCGACACATGAAACGGGTGAAAGCGGTGACGATGCAGTATGCGCATGACACTACTTTGACTCAGTCCACCGGCTCTCGCAATGTCCCGTGTACTCATGTGTGGGTTCTTGGCAACAGCAGCTAACACACCAACTGCACCCGCTTCTCCTGTGACGCGCCTGTTACGGACCCGTTTGCGTGCTACGACCATACCTGTTGCATACAGTTGGCGGTAGATGTTTTGCAATGTGCGGCACGTTGGATGCTCTCTGTCCGGGTACCGTTCTGTATACACCCTGCAGGCTTCAGCTGCATTTCGTTGACACTCGCCATAGATGAGTATCATCTCCGCCTTTTCAGAGTTCGAATACACCATGGTCACAGTTCCTACAACACTACACTATCACAGACGTCTGGTAACACGGTGTACTACAATTGGTCTGCGTGCGGAGACGAATGCAGAATAACAATAGCAGCAAGCGCTACATGCGGACACTGCGACAGCTAGACCAAACCGCAACAGTGCACTACAGCCACACTCGTTAACACGGTCGTCATCGTAAACATGTCCCTCCAGATGCTGCTCGCCGACTGTGGCCCGTGTTTGTAACAACACGCAACTGGACGTCGGAGGTTTCAAGCGTTAACTTTAGGTTACAATATCTCCGGATGTAATTAATATTTTACAATGCAACAAACGGCACTGATTACGTATTTGTTTATATATTCAGATGTGCTAACAAAACTAACGGGGTTCCATTTAAAAAAACGTAGGTTTGTGTTAAAAAACATACCTCCTTGTATTTTTGTATGGTTTGCATTAAACAATTACACTAGCCCCTCTCCTCAGGTTCGGTCTGTGGAATCGGTTCGTCAGTATTTGATGTGGTTTACGAAATATATCCAGCGGTAACGTTAGGTGATTCACGCTGTATGTGTATAATTGGCCGGCCGAGGTGGCCGTGCGGTTAAAGGCGCTGCAGTCTGGGACCGCAAGACCGCTACGGTCGCAGGCTCGAATCCTGCCTCGGGCATGGATGTTTGTGATGTCCTTAGGTTAGTTAGGTTTAACTAGTTCTAAGTTCTAGGGGACTAATGACCTCAGAAGTTGAGTCCCATAGTGCTCAGAGCCATTTGAACCATTTTTTGTATAATTGATTCTTGGTCGCAAGAAATAATTACAGAGCCGTGGCCTCTGTGCCGCAATGCAACATATGCTTGAGGAAGGTATGGTGCATCACAACTTATTCGACTTACGTTTAAACAACTCAGTGTCATAATCCGTGACAGACAATAGTGACCCAATGAGAAGTATTGGATCGCACGCAGTTAACTCCGACGATTTCAGTTCTCTCAGATTTCAGGTGCTGATGGTGCAACTTCGATACTATGCCAACAGATGGGCTATAGAGTATCATGTCCATCGGGCACTGTAATATGATCCCTTTCGAATTTTGTTAATGCTGCGAGTCCATTACATTCTGTGCAAGATATGACCAAGTAACACTTACGCGGGAAACCAACTACAGTCGCTACCGTTTACAGTGGTATCGCTTTCGACGACGTATTGGCTATAGCAGTCAAATCTTACTGTCCTGGCTAAATCCCTTCTAAACGCTATATTTAAAATAATTACTTAGTGCGACATAGCTTATAGCGACTTATGGTGTAAAACGACGTATTCAAAATGACTCTGAGCACTATGGGACTTAACATCTGAGGTCCTCAGTGCTCTAGAACTTAGAACTACTTAAACCTAACTAACCTACGGACATCATACACATCCATGCCCGAGACAGGATTCGAACCTGTGACTGTAGCGGTCGCGCGGTTCCAGACTGAAGGGCCTAGAACCACTCGGACAAAACGGCCGGCAAACGACGTATTGTTTTTCATTTTCAGAGAAATGTAACGGCTATATAACGAGTATTGTTCAATTTTTTAGTTACATATTTGGGGATGACTATTTGTTTTAATGTTCAGATGTGCTAACAAAACTAACGTGGTTCCATTTGAAAAAAGGCAACGCCTATTTCCAAACTCTTGCTTTCTGAAGATTGTTAGTTTCAAATCAGGTGTCAAAACGAATACTTTAAATGCGAAATGTGTACATTTTAGATGCAAAAAGCAAACAAGTATAACTGATTACCTTACCTGGAGAGTGTGATGAAGTACGCGTTACTGTACTGTATTTTAAAGCTGAAGCAACTAGTTAAGAAACTTAAGAAAACTATCTATGGTGTGATCGTAGAAAACTAGGACATTAAATTCCAATACGTGTTATTTTTCATAGCACAGAAGTTGGATAATAGTGTATTTCTTATTGCTGTTTTGTGCTTATGTGTGTTAGAGATTTTCAACGTATTAGATACAGGAGATCACATTTATAGAACATTTTAAAGAGATACATAGCAGAAAGAGTAGGCCATCGTGTAATTTGTTTATAGAAGACTGTCTTTTCAATTTGCTACTGTTGATTAAATTTTGTAATACGGTAACTGGAGCGAGTTTATGTCATTCGTGAGTGTTATATTATGCAGCACTTACAATAAGTTTTGAACATGCTCAGCGTTTTACCTCAATCATTATCCGAGAACGCGCTCGACGTTATTGAACAATTTACATTGTTGCTTAACTTATTAAAGGGTTTTAGATTTTACTGGCATTTTATTCTGTGCGTACTGCATAAACGTAAGAGAAATTCCTCTTCACACCCTCTCCGCAAATACTGTATCGTAAACACTGTAGTCGTTCTGTATTATGCTGCTTTTTGATATGTTAACTGGATGACAGCCTAAAATTTACAGACACGAAATTTTTATCAAAAAACAGAGCCAAAACCCGAGTTGTGCGACTATCTGCTGAAACGTCAGTTTCCAAAAAAATGGTTCAAATGGCTCTGAGCACTATGGGACTCAACTGCTGAGGTCATTAGTCCCCTAGAACTTAGAACTAGTTAAACCTAACTAACCTAAGGACATCACAAACATCCATGCCCGAGGCAGGATTCGAACCTGCGACCGTAGCGGTCTTGCGGTTCCAGACTGCAGCGCCTTTAACTGCACGGCCACTTCGGCCGGCACGCCAGTTTCGACTGTGATTCATTCACCGTGGCGAAAGGCCCGCTCACTCACACCTATCAGCTATATTAAACATGATAGCTGATGAGTGTACTTTGGTGAGCGGTGTGAGAATATACACGCGGAAATCAAAGAGATGTTTCACTTTCATCTGCTGGACCATCTAAACGATCTGTGGCGACATCTGAGTAACTGACTTCATTCTCGGGGAAGAAGGAAAAAAAAGGAAAGAAAAACGCGTAAAGGAAGTGGGGGGAGGCCGCTGGGAGAGGACTGCGAGGCAATATCCGCGCGCGTCCCATCCCCAACTCAGGCAGAAACCACTTTTCTTTCTCCGCGCAACAGCAGTCGCGCCGGCCGCAGGCGTATTGCTGTCGTAATGCGCGACGACGAATAGCCCTCATATTTGTCTGGGAGCAACGCCGGGTCAGGGAGCGCACGCTGCAGCCCAAGGCGCGGGCTGCCTAGCGACGCGGGCAGCGCAAAACGTGTGCCAGCAACGACGGCGGCGGTAGTGTTGGTGGTGGTGGTAGCAGCAGCCGTTTTTACGGCGCCATCAATACTGCGGGCGAGACAACGTGACGTCGGCGGGCGTAGACTGGCTGCGCGGAATGGCAGGCCACGCGGCTACGACCGCGCCGCAGGCGGGCTCTCAGCTGCTGCGTCCGCGCGGTCTCGCCGCGACGCGTATTTGACGTCTGTCGGAGGGGCTGGCGCTCTCGCAGTTTACGGGAGAGTCGATGCAGGGGTAGGACCAAATTACGCTAGGTGGTCATACGCGCATGAATGGTGCTAGAGGCGCTGAAAACATTACTGACAGTAACCTATCACGCAACGTGCCTTTTGCAATAAAGAAAGGCTGAAACATGAGGAGTTATACGAAAGGGCATTCTAGGCGAAGCCAAGTGGTAGTAAAAGTTATGAAAAGCAGAGAGAATAAGTAATAAATATTAAATGAGAGATATGAAACCGCGCGATGAATTTGACATAACTTTCGAAGACGGAAGTCGGAACAAGATACTTGCAGTAGAAGAGAATTCCTTAGATCCATGGGAAAAAGCGAAGCGTTACCGACTTTCTTTAGTGTCCTGTAAATCTCATCGAGTACTGTTAACAAAATGCTCTCCAGATGATTAATAGGTCATTGAGATAGTCAATAACGGTGCGAGACAACAGAGCCACTATAGTCGACGTAATTGTCGTCAAGATTCAACAACTGTATAAAAATTCAACTCAATTCTCATGCATTGTCTGTCTGACCTATAACTTTTACATAATTATGCGTTTTATAATTTTAGCGCGACCTCTTTTAAACCCATGTCATCCCCATCACATTTTCCCTCCTTCCTATCTCTTCCCCCAATCAACCTCACTCCATTTTCCTTTACCCCTCCCCACTCCTAGTTACAACAAATACCAATTTAGAACATAGACCACTATTTTAAAATACGGTACTCCGCTATGTGGCTCTGAATAGACAAGACGGATTGTTGAGGCCTACTCAGGTAAATCCTAGATTGAGGGCTATATGCAATTCTTATCGTTTCTGCGTATTCTAAAATAAGTTTTATACTGTTTTAGATCGGCAGATGGGCCAGAAGGATCAAAACATGTAATCTGAATAAAAACGTGCAATACAGATAGAATAATGCATGTGAATTATCTTAAATTACATTCAGTACAGTCAGTTTCACTTTTTACTTCATTCATAGTTATTATTACGAAGCCCATGATGATCAGCTTGCTCGAATGTGCTACTATAGATTACATAACACGGATCGGTAAGCTGCACTAACTGTAAGACGTTTCACGAAGTTCGAAAGTGGCAATGACTAACATACATGTTTATATAACGAGTGACAGATGGCGATTATTGTAACATAGTCAATGCCAACTGCAGAATGACTGGCTTTGTGCGCACTGTGTGTATATAGAAGAGCTTACTACAAAAATGACAATACGATTATAGTGAATTCCTATGCTGTTACATATTATATATTAAAATAAAAGACAGAAAAAGTTAAATATAGGAAACAGTTTGCGGAACGATGTTTTCTCGTTTAATCATTAGCTGTAGAATCAGAAACTGGCAACTCTATAGGTAATCTTATATGAAGTGGAGTTTTAATCTATACTGGGGTTTCCAAAGACTGACAAGATATTTTAGAATGTTTCATTTTATGGTTTGGCTATTTCATACATTAACGTGTTATTTTAACAACAATATACATTTTTTGAATTAGAAAAGAGGTTGTTGTTGTTGTGGTCTTCAGTCCTGAGACTGGTTTGATGCAGCTCTCCGTGCTAATCTATCCTGTGCAAGCTCCTTCATCTCCCAGTACCTACTGCAACATACATCCCTCTGAATCTGCTTAGTGTATTCATCTCTTGGTCTTCCTCTACGATTTTTACCCTCCACGCTGCCCACGAATGTTAAATTTGTGATCCCTTGATGCCTCAGGACATCTCCTACCAACCGATCCCTTCTTCTAGTCAAGTTGTGCCACAAACTTCTCTTCTCCCCAATTCTGTTCAATACCTCCTCATTAGTTACGTGATCTACCCACCTAATCTTCAACACTCTTCTGTAGCACCACATTTCGAAAGCTTCTATTCTCTTCTTGTCCAAACTACAGATTTATTGTCCATGTTTCACTTCCATACATGGCTACACTCCATACAAATACTTTCAGAAACGACTTCCTGATACTTAAATCTATACTCGAAGTTAACAAATTTCTCTTCATCACAAACTATTTCCTTCCCATTGCCAGTCTACATTTTATATCTACTCTACTTCGACCATCATCAGTTATTTTGCTCCCCAAATAGCAAAACTCCTTAACTACTTTAAGTGCCTCATTTCCTAATCTAATTCCCTCAACATCACCCGACTTAATTCGACTACATTCCATTATCCTCGTTTTGCTTATGTTTATGTTCATCTTATATCCTCCTTTCAAGACACTGTCCATTCCGTTCAACTGCTCTTCCAAGTCCTTTGCTGTCTCTGACAGAAATACAATGTCATCAGCGAACCTCAAAGTTTTTATTTCTTCTCCCTGGATTTTAATACCTACTCCGAATTTTTCTTTTGTTTCCATTACTGCTTGCTCAATATACAGATTGAATAACATCGGGGAGAGGCTACAACCCTGTCTCACTCCCTTCCCAACCGCTGCTTCCATTTCATACCCCTCGACTCTTATAACTGCCATCTGGTTTCTGTATAAATTGTAAGTAGCCTTTCGCTCCCTGTATTTTACCCCTGCCACCTTTAGAATTTGAAAGAGAGTATTCCAGTCAACATTGTCAAAAGCTTTGGTTATAACTGTAGAATTCTGGCAGGACTGCATTTTAATATCGGAATATTCTGGAAAACGATTCATTTCTGGAACATCGAGTTCTTGTAAAAACTAAAACGTATGAAAGGGAAGAATGAGGGCTCCAAATTAAGCTACGTTTATCGTGAAACGAACAGTTGTCAGTGGGGTGGAGTTTTAACATGTATGTAGCTAGCAGGTATCATAAATTGTGAATATTTCTTCCAACAGATCGTTTCTACATAAACTAATTACACCATTGTCACTATCAAACGGAAAATTATCCTGTGAAAAGTAAGTTTAGTGAAGTACTGCACGAATAAAGAATTTTGGTGTTTTGTGTACCCATGTTATAGACATCATCCGTTAAATAAAGACAGAAGATACAGTTATTTAAGAAATAGGCTTGTGAAGATATAACCTTTGTTACCTCTCAAACTTACTATGAGAAAACTAATCAACCGGACTTACAGGCTACACGAGACAGGCAAAATACTCTCAAACATTAAAAAAATGTAATAATTCCTATCCAAAGAGGGCAGGCGCTAACAATGTTGAATAAGTCATGGCTGCCAAATACCGACAAGAATTTGTGTGTAGAAGAATGAGAAAACTGCTACAAGCCGACCAATGTGGTAGTATTTTACATCCTCGGTATCCGGAGCTGTTGCAAGGCATTATGTTATAAAGCATTTTTTTTTATACAAAACCGGTTTCGCGGGCTACAGTGATAAAGAGTAATACAAGGTGTTTCCGAAAGAGCGTGTAAAAATTTAACTGGACAATGAAGATGCGTCTATGAACAATCTAAGGCAGGGAACCTGGGGTTGGAGAAGCCATTTTAAGGAGATAATAGGAATAAAATCAGTTTACCGTGATTCTTTATTTATATTATTTGCAGTTAACTGCAAATACTATCGTACTTTCATTGACACAATAAACGTTCCATTGGTACTGTAGCTTACAAAAAGTGCTGAAACTAACGGCCATCAACCTCAGTGCAAGCATTACATTGGTGAAACACGATTGTGACGTACCCTGACAAATATCCCTGGTGCATTTCGAATCACATCAACGGTAGCTACAATTCTGGCAACTAATTCCACCTCCGTATCTCGCGGAGTCTCATACACAAGTGAATTTAGATATCCCCATAGTAAACAACCAAGGAAATTCAGGTCAGCTGACCTCGCAGGTCATGGAATAGGACCTCCCAATCCAGCGACCAGGAAATACAGCCGTGAGATGGTTGCAGACATCCACAACTGTGCACCGTCATGTTATATCCACACCCTGTCACGAACAGCCACCTCCGTGAGCCTCAAGTACATGTGCCCGTTTAGAGGGCCTACTGCATCATGACTTCCAAGTAATGAGACCCATCATCCTTGTATCCTTGCAGAAAATAAAGAGTGTACACGTAAATAAACAGCACAATACGTGTAAACTTGCACGCATGTTAGTTGTAAATAAACTGGAAAACGGTAATGCTAGACAAAGCGATAGACAAGTTTACTTCCCTGGCTTCTTTGACCCCAAGTTCCCTACCTCGGTATTGTTCGGTGGAGTATTCTCTATGTCACATTATATTTTTGCACGCTCTTGCGGAAACACCCTGTACACAATATATCTTCGTGGATTATGAAGATTAATAAAGGTAGTATCTAAAATACACTCACAATGTTATAGTGTCACAGATATGTTCATCGCTCCTAGTCAAGACATAAAATCCAGTGACTTCGACCTGCATTACTGTGTCGAACAAAGTGTAATGAAGATGTGATCCATTAACTTCTTAAAACTGTTGGTGGTTGGATTATGTAGTTATAGAGACCTGCTTTGAGATCTGCCTCCATTACGGAAAGGAAAAAACCGTTTAATTTTGGGATGACACTTTTTTAAAGGCGCATAGGCTATAAAATAGTCGCTACTATCACGATTAATCACAGCGTAGTGAAAATCGCTGTGTGGAGTGGTATAAGGTGGTACTTTCTGATACATGTGACAGTAGGGAAACCCAGTGTTTGGGACAGCAGAAGCAGCCTGTATAAGCGTCTAAGACGTACAAACAGGCTGGCAGATACGAAACTATCTTGTGGACGGTGTGACATTACGTGCGCTCCCTCTTATATAAGGACTATCTGGATTATAACGTATTCCACTTTCAATGCATTAGAAATAACAGCCAAACAGTAGAAAATTACAGATATAATTAACCCGTAATTTGCAACTAGCTGGCTGTTATTTCTAATGCACTGAAGCTCTTGATATTCAACTCCGTTTCAAATTCTGTATCATTCCTGAGTTAATCGAGTATGTGTTAATTAACTTCAATTTTGCCAGTAAGAGCATTGTTGTCGAATCTCGTGTTAGTGAACGATATTCACAAACTTCGCAGAACGTTCATTTTGCATGTTAACAGTTCATCAGAGTTGGGCTTATATGATAAAGAAATTCGGTAGCTACACGGTATAAGTATTCTATGTAATTAAACATATTATTAATATAAGTAGCACAGTGCTTTTCTTTACCTATTCCTCGTACGTTGTGGAGTATGGAGATTGCTGAAATCTGCTCTTTGTTCTGGACAAGTGTATTACATCAGTGGATATAATAACCAATTGGTCGACGGCCGTCAACCACAAAAAGAACCCTCAGGCTCTACCACTGCAGCGGCGATTATCATCTCATAATGAAGTAAATGAACGTATGTTCAACGTTATTTACGTTTTTTCAAACGTATTCACTCTGCTATTGGCAAGTCTAAATCCTGTTCATTGCAAAGAATGAGTGGAGACATTACTTAACGTGGCTTATCTTTGTGTACTGTTGGTAAAAATAAGCAATGTGAAAGTGCAGCATGAAAATAGCTAATATTCACTGAACGACATCTACTACCATGTATATAAAAGTAGAAGATTACATTAGTTTTGTCATATTAAGCACAGGTGATAAATTTATTCACTTTGTAACAAACACAAAGTATTTAGGGATGAATATTGACTGTCAGTTGACATGGAATGAACACAAACAGAAGCTAGCCAAAAGAACGTTTTCAGAAAGTTTTGCTCTTGGGTTTCTGTCATCTATTTGCAACAACCAATGTCTTGTTGTGGTGACATACTATTCCCATGTGCATTTAGTTCTTAGGTAAGGTATTCTTTATGGGGATCGTAAGAAAATGGCTACATTTTTCGATTACCTGGATTATGAATGTTGAAAATTATTAATTTAAACTGTAATTATTCAGCACTGAAAGAAATGAATCTACGATTAGATTGAATGTCTGTTTAAAAAGCGTCGCTGGCTGTCTGGGTAAAAGAGAAAATCAATAACTGATTTTTACAACTTCTGAACGTGGCCGTAGTAAAGAATATTCCTCTTTATAATATATTTGGCCTCAAATGAGGCTAATCTACAGATATTCACGAAATTAATGACATACAGTCAAAATGTATCAAGTGTCACATGATGTTGTGTGGTGATGGAACAACACATGATCAAACCTCCACAAACTGTATTGTCTACCAACGTTTAATATTCAGAAAGAAACCATTTCACCACTGCTTCAAAATTTTCTTGTTACGTACTCCGTGAAATTCTATAAATGACGATGCTCATTACTGAATAACAATCATTTTACGCCAAAAAACACTGGTGACGTAACGATACCCAACGTATAGCTATAATGAACACAAACTTCGACCTGGGTAGCTCTCTAACAATGTATAGTATGTATGTATTTTTAGTAATGAACGCATGTCTGAACGACGTTTATAGAAATAAGACTTATTCTATGTAATTTTCAGTATCGTTTGTTCGGGATGTGTTCCGAAATGTTCTGACAAAGACGACAGTCGGCTCGTAAGATGCAACTAAGACTTATGTGTTAAAACATTACCAACAATTTTAGAGAAAAGCTGTCAAGATTATTTCAGCTAAACATTTGGGAAAAGACCGAAAAATAAAAATAAAAATAAATACTGGATAGAGAATTCTTGCCGGTAAATAGCTGCGATATCAGTTTCTATTATTAAACTGGATTACAAAAATGTTTTTCCCTTATATTTTGGCACCAAAATGTTAGCCATAGTGTCGTAATGAACTATAGCCCTCTGAGCACTGATATGAGGATTATAGCTATTCGTTAATTGGTTTTATTTATCACTTTCCACGTCTGTTGTTATTTAGTGGCAATTCTGCTCACATTTATCTTATTTGTACATGAGAACCACGATCGAGACTAAATACATGGTTCTTAATTGTCTGCCTGACACGACTGAGCTCCTTTATCTATAAAGCATTATCAATGGCCTGTACTCCGAGAACTCTGAAGTATAGTTTCGTTTCAGTTATGGCACGTTTCTAGTGTATGTGTTAGGAAACCAAAATGTTTATTATCGGAAACTGATGATGTACTTAAATAGAAGTAGTGAAACTCAACTGGCACCCAGGCAAGAATAGAGACGGTGCTGATACACAAGGAACGTAATTATAATCAAAATAATTTACTTACTTTAATTAGTTCTGTTATTTTCTGCTTCGCAGGGCAGTTAGCGTCACTCATGATATCTAAGCACATTGTACGATATGCCAGTAGAACAGAAAGTGTATTAACATCGGACGTTTATGGAATGGGAAGTGGAAATCACTTCAACAGTCCTAGGCCAATAAGACGGAGGTGAAGCCTCCAGTTTCTTCATGACATCACTATTTCGAGAGGTTTGTTGCCTACCTCCATCGTTTCCTACATTGTGCTTATGTTTCAGTGCACTCTGTATTACAGGCGAAAAATTTTACGTATTTCAGTATGTCTGGCCCTACAAACTGTCCAGTCTTACCATGTCAGGTAATCCTGGATGCGACATCGACGTTCGTTTAAATCCTATTTATTCTAGCATACTCACCTCAGAGCATTGTATTGCAGTCACCTCTCTAGCATTTGCCCTTTGCGGCTATCCAATATGAGACATATAACTGAAGCTAAGTAATCGTACTAGCAAGTAATAGTAGATATTTTCGGATTTTGGTATAACTCAATGGAAAACACTTTCCACTATCCTCTTGATAATATTGCATCGTCACCTCCATCCCCCCTCCCACCCGCCCCTACCACCCCCCTCCCCTTTTCAGCATCAACATTTCTCCAGGGTTGAAAGAAGAATGGGGGCTGTGATGGTCTCGTTAGTACCACGAAGAATAACACACATTTTCAGATTTCGCGACGTGTTGGTCTTGATACAGTTGCTACTAGTCAGTATTCATTACACGATAAGGCTGCCTTCAAACTGACACTGAATGAATACTTTCGTCGGTTTGGCGGGGCCACATGAGAGCTCGGTTCAAATGGTTCTGAGCACTATGGGACTCAACTGCTGAGGTCATTAGTCCCCTAGAACTTAGAACTAGTTAAACCTAAGTAACCTAAGGACATCACAAACATCCATGCCCGAGGCAGGATTCGAACCTGCGACCGTAGCGGTCTTGCGGTTCCAGACTGCAGCGCCTTTAACCGCACGGCCACTTCGGCCGGCCATGAGAGCTCGGTTTGCGAAGATTTTACTTCCTTCGCTGGCTGCGCCCATGTGTTCAAACAACATATCGTAACGTGCTCTCATTTGTAACTAAGCTACACGAATTAATTCTCGCATTTGATGTGAACAGAGACACCAAAGGAACCCGGAGAGTACTTCTTTACATATAACGTTTCACAGACGTAAACATAAAGTAGTTTTGACTTTCGGTTGTATGATGATGTTCGTAGGCCATTATAGCAGGATGAAAAGGACTTTTATGAATTTGGATAGAGACCGAAGCGAACAAAATAAGCACGTCATAACAAATAACGTTGAGGATAAAATAAAAGGAAGTAATGCTGCTGTTATGAAATAATTAAAAAGTAAAATATGAAAAAACGGAGTGATATTTTTATGTCACTGATGAAATTGGTCAAAGATCCATAAAAAAGTCTCTCAGCAGTACGTTGGTGCCAAAGATGGACGAGAAATGAAGATTCAAGCTAGACAAAACCAGAAAACACGATGCTATACGTATCTGTTGTGGCATTGAACGGTGTTATAGTGTACGTCTACAGGAATTAAGGAAAGGAAGAGGAGGTAGATTGAATGGTAGGGGAGGGAATTAACGAGAAACCGTACCAACACTAGCAATGATGATAAAAGTGGAAACTGCAGAACGTATCGTAGATAACCAATTTTACAATGCGTAAAATAAGATATGAAGACGTAGCTATGAAAATATCATGTAATGTTTGAACTGAATATTACAATATTTATAATAATAACAGTGTTCATACTTGTAACGAAAAATGAACATTTAAATAAATATATCATTGTGTCTCTTCTACAAACAAGTCCATGAAATGGAAATTTCTTCATTGCTGATGCCTGTCCAAATAATGTATTTGTTTTGACTTTAGTAATTATGTTTCTTCAGTGTCTTTCTGATTTAGCTAATAAATTATAATTTCAATATTCTATTTAAAGCAAATACACACTACCCAGAAAGACAACTAAAATGGGTATACTGTGCCAGAGGACAGAAATAATTTCTAAGGATGTTACATGAATAGAAGGTTGAATACCAAACACTAATAACAAGACGGATAATCTATATTACTATCTGTATTAACACGGTTAATGGCACACAGTCACAGTTGCAGGATTCCTGCTAACGGCTTCCAGAAACAACTGAAATTGTATTTTCACTATTACTTATAGTTGTTAACCGAATTTAAATGTTTTAACTTCTGACATAATCTATTCATTATAACGCTTCAAGTCTGGTATGGAACGACTGCTGCACACGTGCCTTAACAGACTGCGATAATATGTCGTTGCATATCATCGGTTGTAGTTTAAATATCCTTGTTGACAGTGTATTTCAGCTTTTCTCAGAGAAAAAAGTCTACAGGCCTCAAATTTGGGGAACTAGCCGACCAAGGTACAGGTTCTTTGCGTCAAATCCAACGATTTGGAGAAAAATATTAAAGACATGTTGTATTACTTCGTGCACTGTGGGCTGGAGAGCTATCGTGTTGGTACCACAAATACCGCCTGGTCTGCAGAGGGATGTCTTCTAGCATCCTTGGAAGTTTGTCTGTTAGGAGGCTACAGTACTTGCACGCGTTCAGTGTTCCATCTAAGAAGCGTGGGCCGATAAACTGAGGGGTCACTATCCCACATCACAAATTTACACCCCAAAAACGCTGAAGCTCCACCTGACGAAGCCAACGGGGATGTCAACAGACAAATAGAACCTGTTTCGGCGGTTTATCTGGCCCTGGTTGGGAAATGCGGTTTCATCACTACACAAGATACAAGATACATCTGGAGTACCCAGTCTTAATGCTCAAGAACAGAGGTCAATTGTTCACTTGCAGCTCTTTATGGAGAGAGTTAGACCGTCAGAGGGAGTGCATCGCTAGTTCCTTCTACGACTGAGGCGAGTACACCGTTCGCTTGTTACGTAATTTTTCGAGCTTCAAACAGGAGGAGTGCAGTAATGGATAGGAACTGTCATTGTTGTGTAGAGATGCGAGCTGAGCTGGCGACCCTTCGCTCATAGCTTCAGGCTGCGTTGGCTTCCGTCACACAGCTTGAGGCTGCTGCCAAGGGGCGTCACTGTGGGGGATCGGACGCGGGGATGCGAGGGACGTCGAGCACGTCCCACCTGTCCTCCGATCGGTCCACTGCTGTGACCTCCCCAGGTACTGCCTGAACTGAGGTTGACCCCACACCCGTGGTCGGGTGGGAGATCATTCCAAAGTCTGGCAGGCAGGGGCCGATCGTAGGGCCTCCCCGGTTCGTTTGACGAACGGGTTTCGGGCGTTATCTGTGGCTGACGATGTCTCTGCGCCGGATGCAGTCGTCCACCCTATTCCAGAGGAAGCTTCTCGGCCCGCAAGGTCTGGGCATTCACAGAGGGTGGATTTGCTGGTAGTTGGGAGCTCCAACGTTAGGCGCGTAATGGGGCCCCTTAGGAACATGGCTGCCAAGGAGGGGAAGGAAGCCTGTGTGCACTCCGTGTGCATTCCTGTGGGAGTCATTCCGGATGTGCAAAGGGTGCTTCCTTGTGCTTCCGTATGCCAGGCAACTGCAGGTGGTGGCTCATGTCGGTACCAATGACGTGTGTCGCTTTGGATCGGAGCAGATTCTGTCTGGTTTCGGGCGGCTAGCGGAGATGGTAAGAACTGCCAGTCTCTCTTCCGAGATTAAGGGGGAGCTCACCATCTGTGCATCGTCGATAGAACCGACTGTGGTCCTCTGGTGCAGAGCCGAGTGGAGGGTCTGAATCAGAGGCTCAGGTGGTTCTGTGACCGTGTAGGCTGTATATTCCTTGACCTGCGCCATCGGATGGTGGGTTTCCGGGTTCCGCTTAATAGGACAGGAGTCCACAAGAGGCGGCTACACGGGTAGGATGGGGTTGTGTGGAAGAGACTGGGCGGTTTTTTAGGTTAGAGGGTCTCAGGTAACCACCGAAGGGGCGTCCGTCAGGAAGTGGGCAGGCAAAACACAGTAAGGTAGTTGAAGAAACGATTGGTATTGTAGTTGTAAATTGTCGTAACTGTGTTGGGAAAGAACCACAGTTCCAAGCCCTAATAGAAAGCACTGAATCTCAAATAGTTGTAGGTACAGAGAGCTGGCTAAAGCCGGAAATAAGTTCAGCCGAAATTTTTTCAAACGATCTATCAGTGTTCAGAAAGGATAGATTAAATACAGTTGGTGGTGGAGTATTTACTGCTGTCAAACGTAGTTTACCTTGCAGCGGAATTGAAGTAGCTATTTCATGTGAAATAGTATGGGTAGAGGTTATGCCTGACGATCGGACTAAACTATTAATTGGATCGTTTTACCGACCCCCGACTCAGAATACATAGTTGCTGAACAGTTCAAAGAAAACTTGAGTCTCATTTCAAATAAATACCCCGCCCATACAATTATAGTCGGTGGTGACTCCAATCTGCCCTCGGTATGCTGGAAAAATTATACGTTTAAAGCCGGCGGCAGGCATAAAACATCATCCGAAGTTGTACTGAATGCTTTCTCAGAAAATTATTTTGAACAATTAGTTCATGAGCCCACTCGAAACGTAAATGGTTCCGAAATCATACTTAACCTTTTAGCCACAAATAATCCTGGACAAATAGTGCGTGTTGTGACGAATACTGGGATTAGCGACCACAAGGCAGTTGCTCTAGGCTGAATACCGTAACACCTACAACCAAGAAAAATAAACGCAAAGTATATCTATTTAAAAAAGTTGATAAAAATGCTCTTAATGCCTTTTTAAGAGACAGTCTTCACTCCTTAGCCGGCCGGTGTGGCCAAGCGGTTCTAGGCGCTTCACTCTGGAATCGCGCGACCGCTACGGTCGCAGGTTCGAATCCAGCCTCGGGCATGGATGTGTGTGATGTCCTTAGGTTAGTTAGGTTTAAGTAGTTCTAAGTTCTAAGGGGTTGATGACCCTAGTAGTTAAGTCCCATAGTGCTCAGAGCCATCCTTTCTTCACTCCTTCCGATCTGATCATATAAGTGTAGAAAAGTGAATGTTTTCAAAGAGATAGTATCGACGGCAATTGAGAGATATATACCACATAAATTAATAAGTGGTGGTACTGATCCCCCATGGTACACAAAACGGGTCAGATCGTTGTGTTAGAAGCCACGAAAAAAGCATGCCAAATTTAAAAGAACGCAAAATCCCCAAGATTGGCCAAGTTTTACAGAAGTTCGAAATATGGCGCTTACCTCAATGCGAGATAGTTTCAATAATTTCCACGACGAAATTCTGTCTCGAAATCTGGCATAAAACCCAAAGAGAATCTGGTCACACATAAAGCACACAAGTGGCAAGACACAATCAATACCTTCACTGCGCGATAAGAACTGTGAGGTCACTGATGACAGTGCCACAAAAGCAGAGTTGTTAAGTACAGTTTTCCGAAGCTTCTTCACCAAAGAAGACGAAGTAAATATTCCTGAATCCCAATGAAGAGCAACTGCCAAGACGAGAAACATAGAAGTAGATATCGTCAATATAACAAAGCATCTTAAATCACTTAATAAACGCAAGGCCATCGGTCCAGATTGTATACATCTACATCTACATTTATACTCCGCAAGCCACCCAACGGTGTGTGGCGGAGGGCACTTTACGTGCCACTGTCATTACCTCCCTTTCCTGTTCCAGTTGCGTATGGTTCGCGGGAAGAACGACTGCCTGAAAGCCTCCGTGCTCGCTCGAATTTCTCTAATTTTACATCGCGATCTCCTCGGGAGGTATAAGTAGGGGGAAGCAATATATTCGATACCTCATCCAGAAACGCACCCCCTCGAAACCTGGCGAGCAAGCTACACCGCGATGCAGAGCGCCTCTCTAGCAGGGTCTGCCACTTGAGTTTGCTAAACATCTCCGTAACGCTATCACGGTTACCAAATAACCCTGTGACGAAACGTGCCGCTCTGCTTTGGATCTTCTCTATCTCCTCCGTCAACCCGATATGGTACGGATCCCACACTGATGAGCAATGCTCAAGTATAGGTCGAACGAGTGTCTTATAAGCCTTTGTTGATGGACTACATTTTCTAAGGACTCTCCCAATGAATCTCAACTTGGTACTCGCCTTACCAACAATTAATTTTATATGATCATTCCACTTCAAATCGTTCCGCACGCATACTCCCAGATATTTTACAGAAGTAACTGCTACCAGTGTTTGTTCCGCTATCATATAAAGGATCCTTCTTTCTATGTATTCGCTATACATTGCATTTGTCTATGTTAAGGGTCAGTTGCCACTCCCAGGACCAAGTGCCTATCCGCTGCAGATCTTCCGGCATTTCGCTACAATTTTCTAGTGCTGCAACTTCTCTGTATACTACAGCACCATCCGAGAAAAGCCGCATGGAACTTCCGACACTATCTACTAGGTCATTTATATATATTGTGAAAAGCAATGGTCCGATAACACTCCCCTGTGGCACTCCAGAGGTTACTTTAACGTCTGTAGACGTCTCTCCATTGATAACAACATGCTGTGTGCTGTTTGCTAAAATCTCTTCAATCCAGCCCCACAGCTGATCTGATATTCCGTAGGCTCTTACTTTGTTTATCAGGCGACAGTGCGGAACTGTATCGAACGCCTTCCGGAAGTCAAGGAAAATAGCATCTACCTGGGAGCTTGTATCTAATATTTTCTGGGTCTCATGAACAAATAGAGCGAGTTGGGTCTTACACGATCGCTGTTTCCGGAATCCATGTTGCTTCCTACAGAGTAGGTTCTGGGTTTCCAAAAACGACATGATACTCGAGCAAAAAACATGTTCTAAAATTCTACAACAGATCGACGTTGGAGATATAGGTCTATAGTTTTGCGCATTTGCTCGATGACCCTTCCTGAAGACTGGGACTACCTGTGCTCTCTTCCAATCATTTGGAACCTTCCGTTCCTTTAGAGACTTGCTGTACACGGCTGTTAGAAGAGGGGCAAGTTCTTTCGCGTTTCATGTTCCTCTCAGAGTATGCTGATAAAATTGCTCCATATATAGCAATTATATACAACCACTCGCTCACAGAAATATACGTACCTAAAGAATGGAAAATTGCTCAAGTCACACCAATACCAAAAAAGGTAAGTAGGAGTAATCCGCTGAATTACAGGCCTATATCACTAACGATAATTTACACTAGGGTTTTAGAACATATACTGTTTTCGGACGTTATGAAGTACCTTGAAGAAAACGATTTATTGACATACAGTCAGCATGGATTCAGAAAATATCGTTCTTGTGAAACACAACTAGCTCTTTATACTAATGAAGTATTAAGTGCAATCGGCAGAGGATGTGAAATTGATTCCATATTTTCAGATTTCCAGAAGGCTTTCGACACCGTTCCTCACAAGCATCTTCTAATCAATCTGCGTGCCTACAGAGTATCGCCTCAGTTGTGCGACTGGGTTCGTGATTTCCTGTCAGAAAGGTCACAGTTCGTGGTAATAGACGGAAAGTCATCGAGTAGAACAGAAGTAATATCCGGCGTTCCCCAAGGAAGTGTTATAGGCCCTCTATTGTTCCTGATCTATATTAACGCCATTGGAGACAATCTGAGTAGCCGTCTTAGATTGTTAGCAGATGATACTGTCATTTACCGTTTTGTAAAGTCATCATATGATTCTCATGAGTACTAAAAGAAATCAGCTAAATTTCGATTACGTGATAAGTCACACAAATCTGAGGGCTGTAAACATAACAAAATACTTACGGATTACAATTACAAATAACATAAATTGGAATGATCACATAGATAATATTGTGGGTAGAGCAAACCAAAGACTGCGATTCATTAGCAGAATACTTAGAAGGTTCAACAGGTTAACCAAAGAGACTGCTTACACTACGCTTGTCCGCCATATTCTGGAGTACTGCTGTGCGGTGTGCGATCCGTATCAGGTGTGGCTGACGGATGACATCGAAAAAGTACAAAGAAGTGCAGCTCGTTTTGTATTATCGTGAAATAGGGCAGATAGTGTCGGAGACATGATGCGTGAATTGGAGTGGCAATCATTAAAACAAAGGCGTTTTTCGTTGCGACGAGGTCTTCTCATGAAATTTTAATGACCAGTTTCCTCCTCCGAATGCGAAAACATTCTGTTGGCACCCACCTACATAGGGAGAAATGATCAGCACGATAAAATAAGAGAAATCAGGGCTCGCACGGAAAAATTGAAGTGCTCGTTTTTCCCGCGTGGCGTTCGAGAGTGGAACGGTAGAGAGACAGCATGGAGATGGTTCATTGACCCCTCTACCAGGCACCTTATTGTGAATACCAGAGTAATCACGTAGATGTAGATGTAGATGTGGACATGTGATAGGGAAGCAACCTATGTAGATGGAGAATGAGTAGGACACCTATCTGACTCATGTCACTTCCTCGTGCGATGTCGCCGGAGCTTGCGGGCGGATCAAATGCAACAACAGCAGGAATATTAATTTTCCCCCGTCTGTAGTCACTTGTTCTCTTCTGGCTCGTTGTCTAGGTGTTCAAAATGGTTCAAATGTCTCTGAGCACTATGGGACTTAACATCTATGGCCATCAGTCCCCTAGAACTTAGAACTACTTAAACCTAACTAACGTAAGGACATCACACAGCACCCAGTCACCACGAGGCAGAGAAAATCCCTGACCCCGCCGGGAATCGAACCAGGGATCCCGGCGTGGGAAGCGAGAACGCTACCGCACGACCACGAGCTGCGGACTGTATAGGTGTTACACTACCACATTCACATAATAGGATGAAGAGACTGACAAGTAATTCTCGAGATGGTTGACGTCTATTGCGATATCTTGCCGCAGACATCGTATAAGAACAAACTGTGTTCTTCGTATACTCTCCATACACCATGAGGATGTCGTACTTTTCTGAATTGGTAAATTCGATTATCCATTCACGATCTACTGCTTCGACAGTCACACAGTAATTAAAGAGCGAGTCGTAATACACGCAGTAAACACACAATCACTGTAAGCAACATAACGCCATTGTACCTAACAACTGTGCAGGTTGAATGGTACAAAGAACTTTCGGTTGGGAACTTTTCACAATACGATATTCGTACACGATTTATGTTAAAATCCAGCAACGAACAGCACTGACATTGTTATTTACCTAATTTTAGTCTGTTAATGGCAACAGGCGTTGCTCTGCTTGAAACGTGTATGTTTGCGGAAAAAATACACTTCATAGTTACTACTACAATGTATTTTGGCTAATAATACGTGCCCATGACTACCAATCCATTCTGTGAAAGGAACATGTCAACAACGTTTTCTATTTGCGCAACATTTGCAGCGCAAGTTTTCGGTGATTCACCGTCAATACCTTGACATGGCGTAACTTACAACGCGTAAAAATCCAAATTCTATTTATCTACTATTTAATAATGAGTGCGCTTAATGAGTTGCAAGGAACTGCACTAATAATTTCAAACCTTAACGTAACTTCTTCCCGCTGACACACCCAAGAAAATGGTAAGAGGAAGAAACCTTTTTTGCTTAATATATTTTCAATGTTCATGTAGAAAAACTGCAGTTCGCACTTAAGTGTCTAGCAATGGGTTCATCGAACAGCTATCCGTCTGTTTCTCCACCGTTTCAGTCTCTAACAGCATACGGGTAACACTAACACTTAAATATTTCATGCAAGCTCTGATATCTCCTATTTTATTACGATGATACTTTCTCTCTATGCAGGATAACGATAACGAACTACTTTCTTATGAGGAGGAGAAAGCTGGTGATTGAAATTTCGTGAAAAAGTCTCACAACAAAGAAAAACGCCTTTACCGTAATGATTTTTCATTGTAACTCGCGCATCTTATCCGTGATACCCTCCGCACTTCCACGACTGTCAAAACGAGGTGTCCTTCTCTGAACTTCTTCGATGCTGCCGGTCAATCGCATATGGCAAGGATCCAATTCAGGGCAGCAATATTCCGGCCGGGAATGGACAAGCTTAGTGTTTGCAGTCTGTTTAGTTGGTGTGTTCCAGTGTGTTCCATCATCTAAGTGTTCTACTAATAAAGCACAGGCCTTGATTCACCTTTCGCACAACATTACCTATGTGACCACTCCAGTTTAAGTTGTTTGTAATTGTAATCTTGAAGTATTTATTTGAACTGACAGCCTTTAGATTAGTGTGATTTTATCGTTTAACCTAAATTTAACGTATTCCTTTTCACAGTCATTTCAGTAACCACACAATTATCATTATTTTGTGTAAACTTACACTTTTCGCACCATACAGATAATTTGTCTAAATCACTTTGTGAATGGTTTTACTAGGCGGCAAATGACAATGTCATCTGTAAACAATTTTAGAGAGATACTGAGATTGCTGAGATTGTCTAATAAATTGCTTATCTAGATTAGGAACCGCAGATGGCCT
This sequence comes from Schistocerca serialis cubense, assembly GCF_023864345.2. Classification (NCBI taxonomy): domain Eukaryota; kingdom Metazoa; phylum Arthropoda; class Insecta; order Orthoptera; family Acrididae; genus Schistocerca; species Schistocerca serialis. The sequence continues at coordinate 972,320,576 of NC_064638.1, forward strand.
ATAAAACTTCTTTAAGGAACGCCACATACCTCTGTCTTGCTCGATGGCTTTCCGTCATTTACAACGAATTGCGGCCTTTATGACAGGAAATCACCAACCCAGTTGCACAACTGACACGATACTCCAATGCCTCACAGTTCGATTAGAATCCGCTTGTGAGCAATGTTGTCAAACGCCTCCTCGACATTCACACATGTAGATTCTGTACGAGATCCCCTGTGGACATTGCTGGTTGTTTCTTGTGAAAAATGGATAGCTGTGTTTCACAAGAACGATAGCTTTCGTATTCTTGCTGACTATGTGTGAATATCTTGTTTTCTTGGGGGAAATTCGGAATCTTCGAACACAATATAAACTCCAAAATTCCACTGCAAATCGACGTCAGTGATATGGTTCTGTAATACAGCAGATTATTACTATTTTCCTTATTTCAGAATAAAAACATTCTTGCTTGTAGTTATTTGCTGATTGTGTACTTTACCTACGACTATAATGTCTTCCAGTTTTGTTCCAGACTTCTAGGCAGAGTTTCGTTGTGGAAACTATTAAAAGCTTCTCGCTTTGAGATACACACCAAGTTTCGAACTCGCCAACTGTGTATTTTTACATTTTTTAAAATTTGGCATGCATTTCTCGTTACTTCTGCGACATTGTTCTTACCTGTTTTCTGTACATTGGGGAATAAGTATCATGTCTTGTTAATTTATTTGATATAGATCTGTCATTGCCATTGTTACTATTTCATTGAATTTAAGTCACATCTGGTATTTGGGTGCGTAGCCACTTTTGAATTTTTGGAGACTGTCCCTTAGGAAGGTGTCAAGCGAATTTTTATGTGATACTTTAATTTGTAGTTTATTTTTGATAGATTTGGGTGTCACGGTATTCAATCTCGCTACAGTGAGCTTTTGTCATTAATCTCCGTATCCATCATGATGTTCCCTATGTGATCTGGAGTATTAATTGCTGAGGAGTTGAACCAACTGCTCAAAATAATTTTGGGAGAAAGCATTTTGTACGATAGCGGGGGATATTTTATGCCTAGACCGACTTTAAACGTGCATTTTCGCCGACATACCGAGGATCGATTGAAATAATCAGTAACTATAATTGTATGTGTGGGGTATTTGAAGTGAGACTCAGGTTTTCTTTGAATTGTTCAGCAGTTGCATCATCTGCTTCGGGTTTGGGAAAAGGAGCAAGTTGTTAATTTATTCCGGTTGTCAAGTATAACCTACTACTCACAAAACCTCTACTCTTGTTAACACACAGATAGCGTCCGTTTCAATTTCACTACAAGACTGACTTCTTCCAACAGCAACAAGCACTCCACCACCAACAGTTTTTAATTTATAATTTCCGAACAACATTAGTTCCTTTGTAAAGATTTCGGTCTAACTTATCTCCAGCTGTTGCTGATCTTCGGTGTATGTAACTGTTTGAGCTTCAGTGGTCTGTACTGGCGGTTGGAACTCCCATCACAGCTACGATACTTTAAACTATAATACCAGTTGCTGCCAGGTGTATCCTCATCCTGTGTTTGTAGTGCACCCTTTGGCCTGAAGTCGTTTCCCTACTTTCCCTAGGCCATCTAATCTAAGAATTGCTTTGCCTACTCTACATGGCGACGTTCCCGTTGTTGAAGCATCCTGCTTGTAGTGAACTCAATTATTACACGGAACCTGTAACTCCACCAACGTACGGGGCAAGTCAAGAAATCTGCAGCTTACATGGTCGCAGAACCGTCCGAGCCACTTGACTCTGAACCAATGAACCAAAGGAGTGCAGCCGGTCAAGCCAGTCAGGCAGGCCTTACTAATGCAGTCAGGGACCTGAAACCAGAGAGAATCTCTTCCAATCCAAAGCGACACAAATTATTAGTACCAACATGGGCAACCACCTGCAGTTGGCTACATCCTGTGCTCCTCACGGAGTCCGGAAATACCGTCCCGCAACTGGGATGGCTCCCCCTTCCCAGTACGCACGTACAGTGCAACTGAACTTCTTCCCCTCCTTGGCAGCCTTATCGCTAAGGGGTCCTGTTACACACCTATTGTTGGAGCTCCGAACTACAAGTAGTAATTCCATCTTGTGTAGATGTGTAGACCTGAGAGGGCTCTTGTTGCTTCTAGGAATGAATCCGTGGGATGGTAGGCCCGCAACTGTTCAGTAGCTATGGTTATTAACAAGCGTCTGCTTTTGAGAACGGGCGTGTCAGGCCATAGCTGGTAACCTCTGTAGCACAAATTGTTTTTGGAAGCAACTAACATGGACGACACAAAAAATTGATCCAATTTCTTCAGAAGTTTTTCTGAAATAGGGCCAGTGACTTCAGGGCTCAGGGCCTTTATCAGCCATAGACGGCTTCTGAAACTCGCGTGTTAGCCAAAGTGGGGAGGCCTTACCACAAGCTGCATGCCCCGCCACGAAACGACTGCTCACGCGGACATGGGTGAGGGGTCAACCCTAATTTAGGCAGTAACAGGGCAGCCACAGTATTGGACCGATTAGAGAAAACGTCAGGCCTGCAGGACGTCCTTTAAATCCCAATGTCTGGCACCCCCCATAGTGGCACATATTGGCAACAGCCTCAAGCTGTGTGCTTGAAGCCAGCACAGCCTGGAGCTGTAAGCAGAGAATCACCACTTCTGTCATGAAGTTTTAATTTTGTTACTTCTTTACTATTAACTCCATCCGACCCTGTATTCACAGTTGGAACGGACCATGAGGTTACATGACCTGTTGCCCAGGACATACACAACGAAATCAGACGTACTAGTACACAGGAAATCACACTGGCTATCAAGCATTTGTCACGATGGAATTGAAAACCATGTCCTCCAGGAGTTCTCGGATAGAGCCACAGAATACCCTACACACATAATAAATGCCATCTTAAAACACCGACACTTCCCTGATTTTAGCCGACACGACGTTTAGGAAGCCAGGAAAAGACCACCCCTTCCCACTAAATTACGGAGGCATCAGTCCGCTGTGATCGCTCAGCAAGATAGTCTAGAAGGTAATTCTAAAAGGCAAGACCAGGCACTGCATCCCCAACTACACCCTAAGGCCGGAGCAGTTCGTCTTTAGGAAGCACCACTCAACAGTCCGCGAATTCCCCAGCGTTGTTGAACATGTAACACACGGCTACAACACGAACAAAGCCACTGAGGCTGTGTTCCTGGACATAGGAAAAGCTTTCCACCGTCTCTGTCACGAGACTTCATACTCAAACTAAGCGATGCTGGTTTCTCCGACGGCCTCGTACGTTTCATACACTCATATCTCATCATCAGATGTTTCACCACTGACGTACAGGGCAAACAATCGACAGAACAGGGTATTCAAGTCGGAGTACCCGAAGGAAGTATACTGGGGCCATCTTGTTCAAGCTCCACATCAATGATCTTCCAGCCATCTACGCGGATGACACAGCCGTCCTTGCTCACGACTGGAAACCGTCGAACATAAATTCACGTTTACAGACAGCACTCATAACTGCCGAGCCTTGGTTCGAATGATGACGTCGTTAAACGTCGACAAGTGCGAAGCAGTTCTGGTCACACGCAGACCGAAACTACTGCACCTATATCAACAATGATTACAGGTTACACTGAATGCACACCCAGTAAGTTTGCGAGAGAAAGATAGATACCTAAGTGTCTGGCTGGACCGGAAACTTAGATGAGGAGACACATAGAATACGTTGCCAACTGACGACACATGAGGCTCCAACAACACTACTCTATGCTCAACGGAAATTATAATAAGAGGGAGGGTGTGGAGGTCCATACACGTGACACTGATCAGATCTTTGATGACGTACGCAACTCCCATCTGAGGATATGCAACTGCTACACGTCTGCGCCTCCTGCAGGTGTGCAGAGCAAAGTACTACGTTACACTTGTACCTAGGATCTTCACAATGAATACCGCCTTGAAACCCTCAAGGAAGTATTCAAGAAACACCCACACGACTGTACAGGAAACCAAGGTACTGGAACAGTCCGTCATCCTTACTCTGGGAAACTATGATCAAAACCATAGGTGGAAGCATAAACGACCAGGGATATGGATGGCTAGGACCTAACCACCTATAGCGAGCTAATACACACTCACTCGGCGAGCCCCTGCACATCAGCAATATCAGCAATTTTGCCTGGACATGACAGCTGCTATCGTAGCCGTCAAACCGGCAACAGCAGGGAACCGATAAACTCGCTCACTAACGCACAAACAAACTGCCGACATTACCCTACTCTGTACATCCGGTATATGACCTATCGGAGACTAACCGATGATGAAAACTGTTACAGATATTCTGATGCTAGCCGCGAAGGCAACTTCAGTACTCAGCTGCAGCCGCCAAGTGACAACGGCTCTTAACGTCAAAGGTATCAGCCTGCATTGTACCCATTACTAATTTATCTAACCATTGCATGATCTCTCGCAGACAGCAAGCAGTCTGGTACTGGTCTTACTACCCGACACCAGTATCAAAAAAATGGTTCAAATGGCTCTGAGCACTATGGGACTCAACTTCTGAGGTCATTAGTCTCCTAGAACTAGTTAAACCTAACTAACCTAAGGACAGCACACACATCTATACCCGCGGCAGGATTCGAACCCGCGACCGTAGCGGTCTCACGGTTCCAGAATGCAGCGCCTAGAACCACACGACCACTTCGGCCGGCGACACGAGTATCGCAGAGGATTTTTATCGCTTGGCTCTTCCCTTGGTACATTGTTTTCCTCTGCCCTGCAAATCTTTACGCTTCATTCAATATTAGACCAAGAAAATCTCCTGATGAGCGCGTATTCGCATATTAAAGGTTAACCATAACCTGACGTATGCAGACATCGCAATTATAATATCCTGAGCATATATATACACTCAAGCGCCAAAGAAATGGTATAGGCATGCATATTCAAATACAGGAATATTTAAAGAGGCAGAAGACGGCGCTACAGACGGCAACGCCTACATAAGACAACTGCCTGTCTCAACGTGGTGTTATTGTCGGGTCACGAGCTATGGGGCACAGCATCTCCGAGGTAGCAATGAAGTGAGGATTTTACCTTACGACCATTTCACGAGTGCACCGTTGATATATGGAATACGGTAAAACATCAAATCTCCAGCATCGCTGCGGCCGGAATAAGATCCAGCAAGAACTGGATCGACGACGACTGAAGAGAATCATTGAACGTGACAGAAGTGCACCCTTCCTCAAACTTCTGCAAATCTCAATGCTGGGCAATCTTCGAGTGTCAGCGTGCGAACTATTCAACGGAACATCGATATTGGCTTTCGGAGCCGAAGGTTCACTCTTGTACCCTTCATGACTGCTCGAGACGAAGCTTTACGCCTCGCCTGGGCGCGTCAACACCGACGTTGGACTGTTGATGACTGGAAACATGTTGCCTGGTCGGACGAGTCTCGTTTCAAACTGTATCAAGCGGATGGACGTGTACGGGTATGGAGACAACCTTATGAATCCATGGACCCTGTAAGTCAGCAGGGTCTGTTCAAACAAGTGGAGGGTCTGTAATGGTGTGGGACGTGTGCAGCAGGAGTGATGTGGGACCATTGATACGTCTTGATACGACTCTGATAGGTAACAAGTATGTAAGCACCTTGTCTCATCATGTGCAACTATTCATGTCCATTGCGCATTCCGACGGACTTGGGCAATTCCAGCAGGACAATACGGCACCACACACATTCAGGATAGCTACAGAGCGGCTCAAGAACACCCTTCTGAGTTTCAACACTTCCGCTGGCCGCCAAACTCCCCAACATGAACATTGTTTAGTATATCTGGGATGCCTTCCAACGTGTTGTTCACAAGAGATCTTATGCATCCCACCAGTAATGATTCAGACATTATTCGAGTCCATGTCACGCAGTGTTGCGGCACTTCTGCGTGCTCAAGGGGACGCTACACGATATTAAGCAGGTGAAACAGTTTCTTTTGCTCTAACTCTACATGGAACACAGTTTGGAGACAATATCCACAGGTACCACTGAATGTACGTGTAAAATTATATCATTCCACCACACATAATTCATTACGTCGTCATCAGCTTTGAGATGCGTATAAAACTAGCTTTTTCTTAAAACGGAGAGGAAATAACCAAACTCTACTCATCCAAAGTGTAATAAAGTGAGCACTTAGCAACTTGCAACAGACTGTAATTATAATTTCAAACGTTTTCTAAGCTTTTTCTAGTTCACATGGATAAGGTCAAATACTTAAGTGTTTAACTCATTTGTAAATTACTCAAAAAGGTAAGCTGTTTTAAACATGGAAGTTAGATTCCCTAAGGAATCGGTGTTTTACTGGTCTATTAGAACGTTACTGGCACACTCAAAATTCACTTTAATGCATCCCTCAAGGTCCAGTCTAAGTCTGCCCCAACTGCTCCATTGTCTCTGCTCTACTTCATGTTCAAGTGTTAACTACCCCATGATTCCACAGCAGATGTGAAACAAACCTGTCACTTCTGATAAGGATGTTGTTGAACATCTTTCCTTATCTACAAGATTATCAACATCCTTTTGTAATTTATTTGACCACTTAATTTTCAACACTGTTCAGAAGCAACATGTTTGTCCTCTTCCAGATTTTTGATTATTCATATTTCACTTCCATACAACATCGATCTCTAGACGTACCCTTTAAGTTACCTCTTCCACATTTTTCACATCAATCCGTGACACAGTCTTACATGTAATACAGCTGAGACTAGTCTCCGAATGGACCGCGGCTACTCAACCAGGAAAGCATTTCACATTTCCTTATAAACCTGGTCTAAAATAAATGTCGAAGTAATATGACGTTTGGTCGAGTTACTTGTTACTGATAATTTCAATAGTGTCAACTAGTGAAACGTGCGCAACTTGCTTTCAGCAGACCAAATACTTATTCATTCTTGCTCGGACCGTACCTAGTTGTATCACGACAGGTAATTTCGGCGTTTATTCAGCACAATATCGGCTTATGGATATGCTGCAAAGTGTTTCAACGAAGGCGAATTGGCCAATATTCGGCGTCTTCTGTACTGGTACGGGTACGACGTGCAAGCAGTATTAGGGGTGGTCCCAGCAGCAAAGGTACGCTTAGTTCACGCCACTTAACCCGAGAACCACAGCGCCGTGGCGTGGCCGATAGGATGAGTTACGACAGCGGCGGTCGGTCTCGATAACGCTGCCCGGGGGCCATGAAATGTTGCAGCGCGGAGCAGCCTATCTGGCGACACAAAGGGGCCCTTTAGCGCAGCTGCGGCTGCGGCACGCCGTTAAAGGGGCGCCCCTAATAAACGCTGGGTTCGCCGCTGTAAAGTGCTCGGTGCCAATAAAAGTACCTACAAGGGCGGCAACAGAAGCACTGGCGCCCAAAATCTATGACTGACCCAGCAAATTTATTTTCACAATCAAAATCACCTTTCGTAGATGAAACATTGGTATTATCCTTGCACCCTCTCCTCACGTTTTAAAGAGAGCACCTCACCACGTTTGATAATGGTATGTCGTGCCATTATCTGTATAGATATCGGCATATTCGTTGCAGATGTACTCCAGCTGAATTATCGGGAGGAACTAAACGCCAAACATAAGTCAGTTAGGATAGATAATACAAAACCTAAGACAGAAGGGACATCAGGATTTAACGTCCCATTCACGACGAGGAAGCGGAGCAAACGCTTAGATGGCGCTACGTAATCGGCTTATCGTCCTCAAAGGAATCACCATCGCATTTGCCGTAAGCGACTTAGAGATGCAGTGCTAAACCTCAGTCTGGATGGCTCAGCAGGAGTTTAACTGCAGTTCCATCCGCTGTTTGTTAGGTATGAAAAAGGAGAATGTGATAGCAAATAGTACTACATACAGAACATCATGGTTTAACCGTCAGAGTATTATCTACACAGAAGAAGAAAGCGTTCCTATAATAAAAGACAGTCGAAGTTAATACGATTATGTGGAGAATAAGATCATTCGTAATATGGTGAATTCTGACTATTCGAAAAATAAAAAAAAATTATTGGGAGCGATAAACAAAAGGCCGGAACGGGAACTTTATGAATCACAAAAGAAAGTATGGTGGACGCTCCAAAAGCAAGAAAAGAATATTAATGAACATATTCATGTACATAATGTAATCAAAATATAGTGGAAAAAATAATTTTAAATTACAATACAAACACGTAACAACGGCGGAAATTGAAATTAGTCAACAAAGCACAGAAAAAGACAATGAAATAGACTTCAATTAGAGGAAATATACACTACAATAAAAAGACTTGAAAACGGAAAATGTCCAGCCAGATTACATATTAGTGAATTCATAGAATACAGGGGGCAAGAATTATATCAACACCTTCATATTTTGCTTAGTAATACCATGAAATAAGGCAGGATACCAAGAGAGTGGAAAGAAACTATTACCATTCCAGAGTATAAAAAAGAAGAGAAGCAGGGATTAGATTAACACAAGGGTATTACCCAACATTAGACCACGTTAAAACTATTAACATCAGTAACTAGAGACAGAATGCGGAATTATACAGAAATAACATATGAACAGAAAGAATTTAGGGAAAACAATCCCACAATAAATGCTAAGTCCCCTTTCAGACAGATTGTGGAGAAATCCATAGACATTAATAATCCAGCATGCATGTACTTTTATGACTTGCCGAAAACCTTTGACAGGATTAGAAAAAAGGATGTAATTCAAACCTCAATTGACAACACAGGGGAAATGAGTTTGCTGAACATCATAAAAGATGTTATATACTAGGTCTACAACTTTGCTTCTGCCGCTTTTTCTCGACGTTCTGGGCTTTATTGCGAAAACCGCACAAAAAAATATCATTCATAGCATTTCCCATCGCTGGCCACTACATTCTCCCATCTTTCGGGTAGCATACGAATCCTGTGTCGGAAGAACTGGGCGTCTTTTGTGGGGATCCGTGAATCAATTCAATTTTGCACTTGTTCATATGATCGGAAGTGCTGGTCAGCCAGTCTGTATGACACTGATCGAAAAAGGTGGTAGTCAGAGAGAGCAACGTACGGAGAATACGGCGGGAGGGATAAGTCTTCTCATTTCAACGTTTCCATGTATATTTTGACGGGTTTGGCGACATGGGGTCGAGCTCAGACATGCTGCAAAATTACCTTTACGTGTCTATCGCTGTATTGTGGCCGTTTGTGCTTCAGTGCAGGGCCTGAACGCATCAATTGCTTTCGATAATGATGTCCTGTGACGGTCTTCGTCCGTTTCAGTAGCTACTAAAACGTTGTGCCTTCCACTTCCAAGCCGGTCTTCGACTTCAAAATCAGCGTTCTTAAGGCGCTGAAAACATTCTCTGCACGTTCTTCCTCTAATAGTGCCCCCACCATTGGTCTTACCCAACATTTGAAGAGCCACAGCCGCAGAAAATTAAAACTTCCCGCAAATGGCGAGAAATGGGTACGTAGGTTGACTACTTAATCTAGAATAACCTTATGATGCAATCACAAATCGACTATTACCCTTTGGCATTATGTTTACAGATGCCTAAGCTTATTGTATTACACCTACGACCAACAACCCGAACCCCACCTGCCGTTACTGCCATCTATTGCAAAACGGCGGAAGCAAAATTATATTAAAAGAGAAATGAAGTTCAGGATGAAACCACATAAAAAATTAATTATACAGTATAAAGAAATTAGATCAGCCGGCTCATTAAGCCCACTCCATCTCAGTGTAATAATGGACCAAGTCACTGACGATGTAAGAAAGAAACCGGACTATAAATTTGGAAATGAAATTGTAAATGTTAATGTCATTCTGATGACACTGTACTGATAGAAAACAATGAGCATAATTTACAAATGTTACTTCACCAACGTAATCAAACAGCTAAACAATATAACTTCGAAATTCTTTCCTATTGATTAGGGATAAGGTAATATCCAAAGCACCTGCACCATGTAAACTAGAAATAGATGGTGCGGCAAATGAACAAGGAATGAGCTTCAATTGTCTATGGACTCTTATCACCAGCTACAAAGACTTAACCATGGAAGTGAAAAACAAGTGGCAAAGGCTGAAGGGTAGCCGGATGCCAGAAAAATAGTCTAAGGAAAAACAAATGTATGGAAACTGAGGGAAAATAAAAATATAAATCACAAAGGTGAGTCCGGTTTTGACGTATGCAGCAGAAACTAGAGGAGAAACGACAAGGATAAAACTAAAGGTACCAAGACGGATCCAAGGAGTAGCCATGTCGCACAAAAGAAGAAATATGTCGATAAGGGACCGGTGAGGAATATAAAGTGTAAATAAATAAATGAAATTCGAAGGATCATGTGAAGAGGATGGATCCCACAAGAATAGCTAAAATTTTGTAAAGATAAACGACCGCAAAGGAAACAACTACCTTGACGAACAACCAAGAGGTGGGAGAACAGTTGGTCCAGTACATCCACGGAATGAGGAAACAAACAGGGTCAACCCTAGTCAGCAGAAGGAGGAAAAGAACGTTTGATACTCAACTTTGGAATTTTGTGTATTTTTTCATAGGTTTCTACGATCTTGTGTGATTACCGCTGGGGTGTGGGACATGCTAGACTTATCTAAATGCATAATGTCATCTTAGTGAACATGCTATTCCATAGGGAGAATGCAGGATGACTTCGCATCCTTGCATCTTTGACTCAGGACGTAACCAATAACTTCAGTAATGAGCAGGAATTGCAACAACCTATAGATCACAGTTTATTACATTTTTTTAAAAAATGAAACGGGGTTTATGTGACCATGATTTTTTCAGACGCTGATATCAAAACCCAATACACAAAAAACACTGGAAAATTAAAAGATATTGCTTTGTATGTTCATAAAAACAAAATAAAACTTTGTTCATAAAATTAAACCAAATCTCAAACTAACTATGAATTTATTTTTAACTATGTAACACTTGGCCATTTAATCGTGTATAACAGTTAGATGATCAGACACGCGGGTCACAGACGGCCAGCTGCAAAACACTTCAAGGAGCAAATCGTATTAAAAGTGTGTCCAATAATAATAATACGGTTTTATTGAACTTTTTCTTACATATAAGTTCTGCAGAGAAAATAATACACTTTTAAATTAAACTGCAGATTAAAACTAATGTTCCAAGTAGTATGTACACTGCATAATCCTAAAGTGTTTAAAATTTTTGGTAACATTTCTATGGAATAGCGATCATGTAAGCTATATAAAGTCAGTGAAAAAAGAGTCTAGATAGCGATGGTTACTTTATTAAAGTGACCAGTTTCGACCTAGTCTTAGGCCATCTTCTGACAGTACCATCAGCCGAAGTTGACGATGCGTGGAACAGTCGGTTGACCTCAGTCGCTGAAACTGCAGATGGTGCTGTCTGAAGATGGCCTAAGACTAGGCCGAAACCGGTCATTTCAATAAAATTACCATCTTGGTCTAGACTGTTTCTTCACTGATTTTATATTTCCACACTTCAATATCTGATGTGCAGGATTCGTGTAGCTAACGCTTATATCATACACATTGAATCTGTCGCACTTGTTTTCTTTGTGCTAGGTGATCCTCTCCATTTAGATAATCCTCCACAGATCCAAAGCACTCTTCCTCTTCATCTTAAAAGATATCACTCCATTCTACCTTCTGTTCAGCCTGAACTGTTTGAAGGAAATTTATACTCCTTCTTAGACAAAACCTTAAAAACATTTTCCCAAGTAGGCACAGATTTTTTTCCTTTTTCACCATGATGTAATTATAATTTTTTAATATTTTTTTTTATGTCAAATCGGTGGCTTTAATTTTTCTACGTTTTGTTATTTTGGGTCTTCAGGCTAGCTAATATTTTTCGGTATTTTGGTTCGTGTGATATGGTTTGGTCCACTGAGAGGCGCAAGCCAAATTTCGTCTACCGCAGTAGAAAGGTCAGGCTGATGTGATAGGGCTCTCCTTTTAGGGAGTGTTTCGCCACGTTCATCTAATGTAGATGGAACGTCTGCTGTAGCAGCGGATTCAGGCTGAGGCAACGAGGTTCATTCATCAGATATTTGGCTTGATGGGTTGATGGTTTCATTGCCTGCAAGACCAGCTTAATCACTTGTAAAAAGTGTAGTCTGGAATAGAATCTGGATTAAAGGGTTAAATACTCGTTGCTCTGAACCCAGACATAGTAATAGCTGCTGCTCTGCTTTCGCCCAACATTCATGAAGAAATTATAATCCACCTGGCTTCCAATCTGGATGATTCCTTTGCAATTTTGCTGCGGAACTGTAAAAATAATGTTTTAAAGATTTAAGTACAGGTCGTTTTGTAGCAAGAACGACGCAAGTAGCAGTATTGAAACAGATTTTATGAAGACACTCCTGGTTTTGTGGCTTTTAGCAGTATCATCAGGCGCATGGTACAGAATATGGCGAAGAATGTAGGAAGACCAATCTTCTCAGTGAGAATCATAATGTTTGTAGGGCGGATGGTTAGTGAAAGTTGGACGAGGGAAAACTTCTGCTTATAAACATAACTTTGTTTTAATGTTTATGTTCAGAAGTTTTTCCTCGCCCAAGGTTTTAAACACTGACTTGCAGCTCTGCGGACATTATGCTTTTAAATAAGAAGGTCGGCCCCTCTACATTCTTCGCCAGGAAGCGTACCATGTCTATACTCACCTAACGATGTGCCTACAAGCCACGATACCGATTGAACTTTATCAAAATTGTTTTAAATGTAGCTGCTACCGGAGTTCTTGCTACAAAATGTATTGTCACAGCACCTAATGCCCAGACCAAAAGGTCGTCAGAAATGCAGATTGGTCCAGCGGTTGCAGATAATGTGCAGTGTGACTAGGGAGGCAAACTAAATTTATATTGTTCAACTCCAACTTCTGAACAGAGCTAGAGTGTAAAGTATGGCCTTTCAGAATTAGCATAACATTTCAAAAGGGTCTAAGAGGCAAAAAATAAATCCTTAGCTATTGGAAAAAGATCTCAGCGTTAACGTTGGTAGATTTCTTTGACATCATATTTTACTCCCCAGCAGCATGTTTCCTCCCACCATTTATTATTGTTACCTCCCTTCATGACAATATATGGAGGAAGAAACGCCCATTCAATATTACAGGTTGCCAGCATGGTAATAATTTCTCCCTTCTCAGACGATGTAGTTAAAGAAACTACCTTAGATCCCCTGTCATCTATAACAGAGCCTGATAGATTGTTTAACTGAAGTCCCGTCTTATCCATATAAAATACATTTCCTTGCTTTACAGGTAAGTTATTCTCCTCCACTAGTCTGGAAAGTAAACCAAAATATTCCTTGGTTACATTACGGCTGTGGCATGAAATACACCTACAGATTTCCACACAGGTAGATCAGACTGTCTAGACAAGAAAATCTGTATCCAGTTCATATCTGCTTTTTCTTTTTCAACATTAAATTTATGTTTTAGGCGAAGGTGCACCGAAAAATTGTAAGCTAAGCTTCGTAATCTGTCCTTCTTTGTGACAGGAAACTGGTGAGGTTACCTTGCTTTCTTTTGTGTGTGTGTCAGACGAGTCATTCCTCATTGTTTAAATCCATACAGGAACGTCGGCCCGTTGCAGTTTTTGAATGACGAACGGTTTTTATTTTTCGCTGTAGGATTTGCTTTGGAATATTAAAACCTGTAGAACGTTTCCTGACTGAATAAATCATATTTTGCATTATTAATAGCAATTCTAATGTCTTCGTCTCTCCACCTGCTTCTAACAGAACCAATCTTGGGAATGCTCATGTTTCCCATCCGTAAAAAAAGTTCCCTTCTAAACTAAAAATAAATAAATAAATAAAATTTAATGGTTTGTCTAATTACCCCAAAGGGAGAGATAGCCGTATTGTGTCATCAAACATGGTGGACGAGAACGCTAACAGAAAGAACTTGACAGTATATAGCTAGATCCATAAAGCTGTGACATGTAAATTTCCGTAACAATTCACAGTTTAACTTATAGAGAAAAGGAAATGTACTGACGTGCTATATAACATTAAGCTGTATTAAAAGTTAAAATCACGAAAAATACGTACTTGGGGAGTGCTCCCAGCCATCTTTCCAAAGACAAAACCAGTGAATGTTATAAAAATTTAACACTACTAACGTTTCCAAAGGAAATCATTTCATTCGAATCTGTTTCCACCATTGATAGTCTTCATATGTAGTGGACAGCTTTAATATCAGAGAAGAAACTTGACTCGATTCTTAAGTACAACTACACTCTAAAACATTGTGTGATGCGTAATAGCAGCATTGGTAACATACGTTGTCTGAGTCAATATAGCATGTTGGATAGTATTTTCATTTAAGCACTTAGAATATAATAAATTATTCGGACCTACCAGTTCAGTTTTGCTTAAAGGCTTAATTTTACTTTTTTAGAATACTGCATATGTTATGTTTATATTGTATAACTTGGTGAATATGTGTGGTAACAGTAATTAGTAGTAGACTAACCGCTCGTTAGGCAGTCGCTCTATGTGCTTAGCTAAAGGCGCTTTTACACCTATGCTACTTCCCGTGTGTACAGTGGGGCAAAGGGGAGCATCCAGGAATCTCCATCCCTTCTGCCTTATTTGATTTTAGTTCGCCCAAAGCTCTTTTACGTTCTGACTAATACTAGATCCCCCATCTCTCCCCTGTAGACTAGTGTTTCTATTTCTGTCACGTTAAGAGACAAGTCCTCCCCCTCATAGAGACCTTCTATGAAATTTTTCTACCTATCTGCTCTCTCCCCTCTGCAGCGTAATTCCCATTGTAGTTTTAATATTAGCGCATTTGCATTTAATTTCACCGAAGTTTTTTTTGACTTAATATGCTGAATGAGTCCTTCGGACGAGCATTTCTTTTTCGGTATCTTCACATTTTTCATGCAGCCAGTTCACCTTCGCTTTCATCCACTTTCTAGTTGTTTCATTCCTAAGTGACTAGTATTTTTATATTCCTGGATTTCCCTGAATATTTTTGTACTTTCTTCTTTCGTCGCTCAACTGAAGTATATCTTCTGTTACCCATGGGTCCCCTGCAGTTAGCTTACTTGTACCTATATTTTTCTTTCCAATTTCTGTTATTGTATCTTTTAGGGACGTCCATTCCTAATCAACTGGAATGTCTACCGAGCTATTCTTTGGAGCAGTATCTACAGTCTCAGAGATGTACAAGCGTTTCTATTCATTCCATAGTACTTACTTATTTCATCTTCGGGCATTGATTCTTCCTGACTAGTCTCTTGAACTTCAGCCTACTCTTCATTATTCCCGATTACATCTTACAATCCAATCTCTGATTTCTGAATCTCTGACTGCAAATGATGTAATGTAACTGGAACTTTCCTGTAGCTCTCGGCCTTTTCCAAGTATACTTCACCCTATAGCGATTCTTCAACAGAGTATTCACTGTTACCACATTGAATTTATTGCAGAACTCAATTAGTCTTTCTCCTCTCTCATTCCTATGACCAAGACAATATTATCCAATAAATCTTCTACTACTTCACCCAGAATCGCATTCCAGTGGTTTATGACTCTTAGATTTTCATCTACCTTTACGTGCTGAATGCTTTCTCTATCTCTTCACCTTCTTCTCGCGACGTCAACATGTATACCTGAACTATTGTTGTCTGTATCGGTTTTCTGTCGATTCTGATGAGAACAACCCTATTGCTAAACTGAACTTACTCTCTGCCCTACCTTCCTATTCGTAACGAATCCTACTCCTGTTGCACAAGTTTTAGTTGCTGTTGATATTACCCTGTACTTGCCTTATCAGAATTCCTTGTCTTCTTACCATTTCACTTTACTGACGCCTTGTTATATCTAGATGGAGCCTTAGAACTTCCCTTTTCAGATTTTATAGCCTATCACATTCTAACTTCTTACATCTTACACCCCAACTCGTAGAACGATATCGTTTCGTTGTTCAATATTTTTCTCGTGGCTACCTCCTCCCGGGGTACGAAATTGGGGAATGGTTCGGGATAATTTGCCAATTAAAAGGTCATCATGACTTTTCTGCAATTACAAACCACAAGGCTCATGGATAAAAATTCTTTAATGCAATGGTTTTCATTGCCTTCTGCATCGTTGTGTGCTTGATTATTGCTGATTCTTCCGTCTTTTAGGGGCAGTTTCCAATTCCACGGGCAGGAAAGATCCCTTAATCACCTCCTCCGTCCTTTTTGACAAGGCTGTTGACAGAACGAGGCTGAATTCTTATGTTATAAATCTTAGACTGCCATTGATGATGATGTTTACTCAAAATTTAAGCAGTGGCGAGGTTAGTACACGCCACCCAGGAAGTTTCTTTTCATTGTTAACCAAAGACGCTACCCGTAAGCCACAGGTGATTCCTTATGTTGAGCTTTTAAATCACAACGAAAAATGAGATTCAGCAACACTCTGCTCAGATGGTAGAGGCATTTGGAGTGTAGTTTAGTGTAATTTAGTTAGTGTAAGTAAGTCTGTTGAGTTCTGGGCAGACCACTCACTTCAGCACTTCACTCTTGAATTTCTACATATCCTTTCCTCGTACACATTGCTTAATGAGATGTCGTTGACTTGCGTTTTCGTGATCATTTCTGGATTTACTTGACAGAGTGAGCAATGCCAAATAAATCCGCCACGACTGATGCTTCGTAGCAAACTTTGTAGCAAAAAATATAACAAATTTGATTATTTCAAACGATTCGTAGCTTTCGTAGGATGAGAATAAAAACGTAGTCCACGTAGGCTATATTCTTTAGGTCATTTTCAAGCACTTATCTTAAGCTTCCAGTTCCAATTTGCACTGTAATACATAGCTTGTACATGTGGACAGGATTGGATTCCTGACCTTTGGAATCATTTAAATATAACTGCTAATGATATACAGTTAATAATTCACATTTTTATGTACTCAAAAGTCGTGGTGTTCCCATATTGTGCATTGTGGGTGATATGAGACAACAGTAATTTTTCTCTGTACCGTCGGAGACTTCTAGTCTGTTCTGTTACCTGTAATCAGCAGCTTTGAGGATGCCTCCGATTACAACAACAGCTACTGAGTGCTATGAAAAGTCGACACCGACACTGCGACTGTACGTGTATAGGAGCACGAAGACGTGGATACAGCATGGAGTGTTATAAAGTCTGTTACACATAGTAGAGGCTTCCCTAGGAATAACTTAGATTCTAAGTACATTAGCTGTTAGTAGTAGAAAGCAGTACAGTAGATGACCAATGACTCAGAGTTGAGCTAATATGGATGGAACCTGATCAGTTGGCAGAAACCGAGCCAACATAGTGTCTATCGTCAGAAAGGGTAACATCTAGATAAGGGCTAAGTTGGATAGTGTCTGACGATAGGAAGAGTAAGAGTTTTGTTGATTCACAGTATTAAATTGATACATTTCTAATACAGCTACATATTACCGAGTCATATACGTGTACATATATATAACAAAGTAATGAACAACCAGTTGCAGGAGAGAAATTTAATTTCATTACTAAGCGACCGAATGCGGGTTAAGAAATTAAATATCTTTTATGCAACTGGTTGCTTATTATTTCATTATGTGCACGTACAGTTGCGGAGGATGGAGAAAATACTGGTTTACAGGTACGTTTACATACCTGTGATTCCCATATCGACGAAATTTCTGATGCAAGTTTGTGTCTCTGGTATTGTAAATACAATTCGTTTTTAAAAACAGCGACAGAGAAAATAAGAAAACATAAATATACAATAAAAAAGTATGTTGAGAGTATTTAGTTTATTAAGGGATATATTGCCACTTAGGAAAGTACTGACATTCACTTTACATACCTCCAAAGGAATAGACTCTGGTGCGCAGATACTTCGTTCCTTCCCCGCTCTTAACATGACATCGTCGCCTCAAGTTTGCCGCCATCTTTGCCACCGCTGGGGACTGTGGCGCGGGAGTCATCAGCAGCTACACACAGGCAACGCTAGCGGTAAGGGGGTGGCGGTGGTGGGGGAGGGGGGAGAATGGAAGGAGGAAGAGAGAAGTGGGGCCTCCATTAACCCGACGCTACATTAGGGAGACGAGCGGCTGCCGAAAGGGCCGCTTAAAGACGAACCGACTTCCTTCGTTGCTTACCGTGTGACGCTAGGTTAACTTCATTCAGAGTGAAATGGTGCAGTTGTAGCGTCAACAAACAGGAGTTGGCTCTTCGTAGACCTCGAACGATAATGAAGTCGTGCGTTCGATGTAGAGGACAGTCACATTTTAATATGTACCTGAAGATGGGACGTATGTCCTGACACCGGGTAGTGTTTTTCTTTCCAGAAATAAATAATTTTTACAGCTATAGCGGATTCTATTGCTGATAAAGTTTATCTTATCACACATATACTAAAAGGAGAATTGTTAACTTCTCAAAGTCACTTTAGACACTACTGTTGGCAGCTAATGTTGTCTTTTGCAACTGGGGACACTAAAATGTCTAGTATAAGCTCCGTGCATTCTCGGATCTTTTTGTATTCTGCAAATACCTACATCATCCTGTCCCTTTGTTCCGGGCGACCAGAGAACTTGAGGACGCTGCAAAGCGGACGCGTGTCTCACCGAGGCAAGCCTGCAATAATTACAACGCAATGTTTATCTCGCCATTTTTTAGAATAAAGCTGATTTATGTGTCAAGTACATTGGTTCCTTTGTTATCATTGCAGTGGATATAAGGTGAGAATAGTGAGTGCTCACACACTGTTCACTCTGAACTGAGGGATACAGTATTGTGACAGGACGATTATTCGCTGGGGCTTCTTTGGACTCTGTGGAAGTAATCGAAGGCATCGTGGCAACTGTGGAATTAGTGAGCGTTATTGCAGACCATCTGCATCGCTTCTTGCGTGAAGTCTTCCCAGACAGCAGTACTATCTTCCAGCAGGATATGTGTCGTGTCACAAAGCCAGAAGCGTTCTACAGAGGGATGAGGAGCATGATTCTGAAATCACTTTGCTGATTGACCATCACAGTCACATGACCTTAACCCGACTGGACACATCTGGGACGCTATCGGGTGTCAGCTACCTTGCCCATAAACCACCGACACATAATTTACAGGAACTGCATGGCCTTTGCGTAGACGTTTGGTGCCGCATACCTCCGAAAACCAGGGCTAACTGAATTCATGTCACTGAAAGACTTGCAGTATTGCGTTCCAAAGTGGGCCAACTGGCTACAACGCAGGTGGTCATAATGTCTCGGCTGACCAGTCTATGACTCTTGCATATTAAAAGCATTTCTAATTATCAGCTTGCTGATATTTGCGTCACTTTAAGCTTCATTTTACTGCAATAATTACTATCTGTTGGAGTAGGTCGTAACTGTTACTAATGTTTTATGAAAAAACTCTCAACCGCATTACAAAATAATGTGACCGAGTGAGGTAGCGCAGTGGTTAGCACGCTGGGCTCACATCCGGAAGAACGACGGTCCAAATCCAAATCCAGCCATCCAGGATTACCATGATTTCCCTAAATCGCACCAGGCAAATGCTAGAATTGTTCCTTTGAAAGAGCGATTTTTTTCCGTATCCTTGAACATTCCGAGATTGTGCTCCATCTCTAATGACATCGATGTCGACGAGGTGTTAAACCCTAAACATCCTTCCTTCCTCTCTTCCATAAATATCCTGATATCGGGTACTAGTTACGATTCATATGTTCCATGATTCGCTAGTGACAAGCAAGTATAAACTGTTAAAGGATGCTAAGAGAAATGCTACTACTTCCTCACCATAGCAGTGGGCGGCATATTTGCTGCCACTGTTAAACTACAGAATCACAAAAATGCGGATATTGTCTGGGAAAATATACCAGTTCATTCCTGTTTAGCTATACATGTGCCTAAACGTCACAATAAAATAAAACCTACGTGATGAACGGGGTGACTGGGGTTGGCAGGTCAAGGACAATATATATTTCGAGATGTTCAGCAATGCCCGGTACTGCCCAAAATACATAACTGTAAGAGCTGTGAAACTGTAAATTCAAGAGAAGTAAGGAATAAAGTACGATCACTGTTAAGATATAGAAAGGTCTTGTACAAGAGCAGACCAGTTAACAGGGAATAAATTTCTATTTTTATTTATTAACTGTTGTATTGCTTAATACCTGTAGTCTACTATTGGAGAACGGTTTATATTCTTACAATGGATGACCTGGTTCAGAATTTGGAAATTTTCTGTCCTAATATTCTTATAAGCGCACTTTTAAATTGAGCTTCCACATGAAATACACGCTGAATGGATGCAATCTTCATAACCGACGTACATGAATCGAAACTCAAACATGATTATATTTCGCATGCAACCAAACTTTCTGCGAGTGATCCATTCCTGCTCAGCGGAGTTTGTAACAATAACAACGCTGTCCTGTTGTACATATAATATTTTTTTCTTCTGATCTTCGATAAATTAGTGTAATCGATGTCCTGATTTCATTTCTTTTTTGTTTCATGTCATTGTGTTAAGAAAACTGTAAACAAATTTCGATGTGAATATTAATGTTTATGTCAAATTTCAAGCAATATTGCAATAGAATTGAAGTGTAACAATTGTTGAGACTGTAGTAAGATGTTAAAATTGTAATTGTGCGTCTGGTCCATGCGTAGGCAATGTATTAGAATATGTAGAATGCAAAACCTCGGGTGAATACCCTGTCTGTAAGGGAGCGGTAAAAGGTGGATGGCAGGCGAGCGCGGGAAAATGCTCACGGGCGCTGCACAGCATAACGGGCTCAGCAGTAGTAGTCGGAGTTGGGCATTGGTCTGAGCAACACGTTCTGGATCGAGGAGGCTCTCCTGGAAGACGTAGTTTCATTGAGCCTCGGATATGCCGTTCCGACGCCTATACAGCATGGCAAAATTCCATAGGCACTAAATGGAAAAGTATTGCGACGCTAAGAAGAAGTAAAGTGCTGATACGTTAAGAGCCATTGCTGTGGTTGTATGTGTGCTCTGTGCCTCGCCATCTCGCCGCCCGCCAACTGCCGCATCGATACGAACAGGCTGAACTTTTTAGTACTGTATTCGTATGGACCAGTGTTACTTTTATTCCATACTGTTCAGTAACAACTTAAATTTTACCAGAACTGTCCTATCATTTAATTATCCTCACAACTAACCTAGACAGGGTCCTTTCCAAATGTTGTGCAATCCGAGTGTCCCGAAATGAAGAATTAAAGTTTATGTTAATAATAATTACCTGCAGACCTAGCTATGTTAGAATGATGTTTAAAGAACTTTTTTTGTTAATGAACTAATAGACGAATAACAAAGGTCTGACAAAGTTGGAAGATAATTTTGATATTGATTTAGTAATGAAGCTTAATTATTTCGAGACAGATATAATGGTATTTAAATGGGCAGGAAATAAGACAAAAAAGAGTAGTAAATCATATATTGGAAATCTTGAGGGCATAATGATTTCAGTAATTAATTGTTTTAATACAGTGATCATAACAGTTTCAGGGTCCCACCTCCCCTTTTTATTCATTTGAATTCTGAAGTGTTCTAAACTGATTTGACCAGCAAAGTCAAAGCCAAAATAGAAACCAAAATTTATCAGTGTTTTACCTTTATCAAAATTGACATTGTGTGTGTGTTTCGAAAGTGCTATTTCTAGGGTAACCTATGCCCGATTTTAATCAGATCAATTGTCAGTACGAAGTTTTGTAGTAAACATTATCGTGTAATGTTATGTATTTATGGTTTATCCATATTAGTACAGAAAGTGAAATTATCAGTTCAGTAGATTTTCTAGTTCTAAAATTTACCTTATTATGCAGTGTTATTACGTGTGGTTTTGCATGAACGTACATCAACTTGTACAGGGAAGAAACTCAGTTAATGCCTAATTAGGCTGGCGACCGTATTATTAACAAAATGGTAGCATCTTCTGTGTTGTTTCTTGTCCACCCTGACGTGTAGTTGCATTTCGGACTTGCTTGACGTATCATTGTTATTACAGGGTGGGTGTAAGTCTGATTTGCCTCCATTCAGGTACACGCGGTCAATTTCTATACAAAAATCCTTTCTCATAAGGTGAAGCCCGTCAACTTACCATAGTACAGGCTTTAATGAGTATCGTGTGCCCCGCGCGCACGTTACAAGTTCTCACAATTCCTCATACTGAGATACATTAGAGGTAACCTAACGCCACTCTGTCATAACCAACTGCGTGTGGCTCAAGAAAATGTTATGAGCGAAGTTAATGTCCTACGATCCAGACATTCAAAAGCCACAATTTTGCAAGTCGTTCTGAAGACGGTACCTTTGAAGACAGGGTTGCGTTGCAGTATTAGGGGTGAGGGAAGTGATTCATAATGAGGTGGATGCAAGAAAATAAAGTGAGTGGTGGTAAAACACAGCCCTGGTAACGGTGTGAGTTGGCACAAGTAAGACAGTCGTTGTTAAATACATTTATTTTCATATGTACCAGCTATAGTTGTAGAAATGTCAGGAGAATAATTAAAATAGTCAGTTAAAGAAACAAAAGGATTCATTAAGATGTAAAAACTTTGTGAAGCAGGAGACGTAGAGCTATGTTTCTGATAAGTGTATTGGTCAAAGATGCAACGACAATGTTACTACCGCGTGATAGAACCGATAAACATAGCCATCAAGGACAAATCCTTGATGAATATAGGGATTATTAGTGAATGGTCATTTTGATTCAGAATAAATTAAACTACAAATAAGTAGTCGCAATTTAACGCTTGGTAGTAGAAGGAATGTAACCATACGTTCATACATGTAATAGCGATTTCGAATTTCTGGGAGGAATACGTATTTAAGTAGAACGATAAATGTGTAATTTCAAATATATAAAAAATCTAAAGAGAAGTAATTAAAGGAGATTGTCATGGTTGTATTGTGTAGTAGATGTAAGCCGTGTTGTCAACTCTAAGATAAAGATGTGTTGCATAATTTCTCGTTTTCTCCATACTATTGTCGATGAAGTTTACTGAGATATTGTGATATGTCGCGTATAAGTTTCACATAACCGCTTTGGTTGCTAAATATGATTGTTGCAGCACATCGTCACTAACGTTGTACACTGTTCTAAAATACGAATGTCCGAAAACATTCTTGGCGATTATAAGTCGAAGTACAATGTTTGCGAATTTTAAACGTACATCACTTACATATTTTCCTCGTTATCAAATCTAAATGACAATCCCACTTCTAGAACTTTAATCAGGAATCCTTCAGAAGCCGGAAAACTATCGAGAGGCACCATTTCATCATGCGATTTTCCCGAAAAGGGGGGGAAATTAAGCGATGATGTTCTAGAAGTTTTCATTGGTAATGTCATTTCCGTTGACGTTGTTACCGAATGGCAGGAGAACAGAGAGTGAAATGTTCCATAAAACTCAGAGGCTAAGTTTGTATGATTTTATTTTTCACCTGAAATGACAACTATGAAGTTGTAAATTTGTGCACCAGACAGGCAGTACTGACAATACAGTTGATAGTAGAACGAAGACTTAGAAGCAAATCAAGAGGCGTTCATAGGATTTATCGTCCTAGAAAAAGCGTTCGACAATGGAAAATGATGCAATATATTCTAAATTCTCAGAAAAGTATGACTGGGCTACACAGAAAGTTCAATAATATACAAACAAAAGGGAACTACAAGTATGGAAGATCATGATCATAAAGTTCAGACTAAAAAGCAGATATGATCGTAGTGTAGACTTTCATCACTACTGCTAATCTATAAAGCGAAGGAAAATGACAGCAATAAAAGAAAGTCTCAAGAGTGGGATTAATATTCAGATGAAAGGATATTAGTGACAAGATTACTATCCTCAGTGACAATTACAGGACGTTTTCAATACAATGAACAGAATAATCAGCACAAAATATGGATTGTGAATAAACCGAAGAGAGATTAATGTAATAACTCACAGATATGAGTTACCGTTAGACTTAATGAAAACTGAGATCCACGAAGTAGACGAAGCTCAGGAATTCTACTAAGCCAGGAACAAACTAACGTATAAGTAATGAAATAAAGAGTTACTAAAAAGCAGAATTGCATTGACATACAGGGTGGAACAATTGGGGAAAATATGTCTACTAGTATTAAACGTTGACCTATCTTTGATGAGAGATTTCTGAGAATGTATGTTTCAAGCATAGCACTGTATGATTGTGAATCATGCTGTGTGGAAAAACCTGAAAAGAAGAGAATTTGAGCGTTTGGAATGTAGTGCTACAGACGGATGTTGAAAATTAAGTTCATTCATAAGATAAAAGGAGTTCTCTGCAAAATCAACGAATGAAGAAACTTATAACTAAGTACTTGGAGAAATACACAGTAAACACTATGCTGACTTACAGCCGGTTAAGAGCGTTGATCACCTCCACAGTGCTGGCACAAAAATGGAAACAAAGTGAAAACTCAGAATACAACAAAAATTACATTTTCATGAGACTTATTGGTCGTAAGAATTAAATGTACTTTACGAAAAATATTGTGAAAACTTCACATATCTTACATGCTATTTAATCAGAAAAGATGCCGTAGCTGACTTGCAAACCTCATAAAAGACACTTCACACCATAATACCAGTTTAAGCAAATAGAAAACTTTAAAAATGAAAACGCATGTCAGCAGTAAGCGCACAGCACCATTGCACAGCCACAAAAACATGCAGTAGGTTAACACACAAACGCTGATCAAAAAGGTTGCAAGACAGAGTGTCAAAAAATAGGATCGATCAAGATCAAAGAACAACTTCCTAAATATGAGTACACTGTAGTACAGTCAAAGAGAAATACATATGCACTAAAATTACAGTAACAGAAAAACAATAAAAGCAGTTAAAAATGTATCATTTTTTCTTTCTTTTATCAGTGCTATTTTTTTCACTTCATCTAATTACAATATTATGTAACACAAAAGTAGCATTATGTCAATCATTTGGTGAAAACCACCACGTAAGAGAAATACGCATAGTAATGTACAATAATATGCAATAAAACACACGTGTGGCTACTAAAGTGTCTCATGATAATTCACTGAAGCGAGAAAGAAACAAATATTGGCATGCGTATTCAAATACAGAGATATGTAAATAGGCAGAATACGGCGCTGCGGTCGGCAACGTCTAGATATGAGAACAAGTGCCTGCTGCAGTCCTAACATGGGTTACTGCTACTACAATGAAAAGTTATCAAGATTTAAGTGAGTTTGAAGTTGGTGTTATAATCGGCGCACGAGTGATGGGACACAGCATCTCCAAGGTAGCGAGTAAATGGGTATTTTCCCGGACGACCATATCACGAGTGCACCGTGAATATCAGGAATCCGGTAAAACATCAAATCTCCGCTATGGCTGCTGCTGGAAAAAGATCTTACAAGAACGGTACCAACAACGACTGAAGAGAATCATGCAAGGTGACAGAAGTGCAACCCATCCGCAAATTGCTGCAGATTTCAATGCCGGGCCATCAACGTCAGCATGCCAAACATTAAACGAACCATCATGGATGACTTTCGGAGCCGAAGGCACACTCGCGTACTCATGATAATTGCACGACACAAAGCTTTACGCCTCGCCTGGACCCGTCAAGACCGACAATGGACTATTGATGATTGGAAACATGTTGCCCATTTAGAGTAGTCTCGTTTCAGATCGCATCGAGCGGATGAACGTGTACGGGTATGGAGGCAACCTCATGTCAGCAAAAGACTGTTAAAGCAACTGGAGGCAATGTAATGGTGTGGGGCGTTTGCAGTTGGTGTGATACGGGACCGCTGATACGTCTAGATATGACTGACAGGTGACATGTATATGGACACACGGTTTCATTTTTCAGAATTTTCTGTTTGCATATGTCGGTATTATGGCGTGAAGTATCGTTTCCCCGTGTTTGAAAGTCAGCTATGACATCCTTTCTGATTAAATAGCATGTATGGCATGTGGAATTGTCACAATATTTGTCGTAAATACACCTCATTTTTCCTATTAATAAGTCCCATGAAATTGTAATTTGTGTTGATATTCACAGTTTTCGCTTTGCCTCCATTTCTGTGTCAGTACTGTGAAAATGATCAGTGATCAAATCCGGTTGTGAATAAATAGATTGGAAGACAGAACAGTGTTTACCACACATTTCTCCAATTATATCAACACTGTTGACGGTCGCCTGAAGAAAAATTTCAGATATATCTATGTAAGCTTTTACAAGCTGTGTCACGATGATTACAGTTCTTGTGATATTGCGTCGTGTCACTGTGTAAAATACTTTAATACTAATTACAAAATCGCGAAAAAGGTCAAGGACACGGTAATGATTTGGACAGCGTATTGTCGGCAGAGCAGTGCTTCATATTTTGCCTGTAAAATTATAAAAAAACGGCTCCTTTGTCAGTGTGGCTAATACAGGCATTATTCTTCCCACTTCCATATGCTAGCAAGGATGTTCTGTCTGTTGTATACAACGTACTGAACTATGATGCAATTTGCCAGTGATCTAGATAGAAAAATTGCAAATTCGTCGTTCATGTCCCTGCGACTTTCATAAAATTAAACAGATTCACTCGTAAACAGAGAGCATACTTATATATACATAACATCGACTATTTCAGAACATACTCTTATTAAGGTACCAGAATATTTTAGGGAATGTGACGGAGAATCCTTTCAGCTCATAGTCTGCATCTCAATCCACTATACTACAGCTAACAAGCGTTGTTGAAAACTATGTCTTTATTCCTATCAAGTGAAGCCTTTCACGACATATATGTCGTTAACTGACGTTCAATAACACAAATCGTGCCAAAAAGCAAGGCGTTTTTAAACAATCTTGAATACACGAGGCTGTTGCAATAGATTCACAGCACACAAACTATAATACGAAAAGCGCAAAATGAGACTAGTCTTTGACTACCAACTCTTGCTTCCCGAAATTTTATAAAATCAAATAGTGCCAAAAGCAATTAATTTTCGAAAGATTTTCGAGAAATCTGTGCTAAGAAACGGAACTGATTTATGACACGTAAGTTAGAAAAATCGCCAAATACTGGAGTTAGCTGCAAGCTATATAAACAAAAGGGGTAGTTTCCAAAGTTTTGCTTATGGTGTAAAATTGTTCTTGAATCTCAAAGGAAACATTCATCTTCACAGAGCTATAATCTGATGAGCCTGACATGAGGTTGGTCCGAAGTGTGGAATTCCACGTTGTGACATCACAAAACTCCTCCAGCTATGCATCCACATGTTTTTCACGTGCTATGTGACGACAGACTTAATTAGAAGCTAGCCCAACCTCGTACTTCTAGTCCGGTTGGAAGGACAGCACAGCAGAACTCGACACTCGAGTTGTCGCGTCTGTTACCAGTGCGTTAGTAAAACAACGCCGACGATTGAAAGAGACGGTTGGCTATAAATGCATCGGCAGGGAACACTGAGGGCTGATATACATTGCCCGAGGGCATGTAGCGAGGGTGTAGGCAGGCCCGCGACACAGAGTAACACCGGCCCAGGCGAGGCGAGCTGGCTCAGCGGCGTGGCTGTTGCTGTTACTGATGCTGCCCTGCTTGTGCTGCAGCTCACGTCACGGACCTGAAAGAGAGCGCGCTGCCTATAGGTTGCCCTGCACTCGCGCTCGCCCGCTGGCGCCGGCCCTGCCGCTGATTGGCTGGGCTGCGGTCACGTGCTCCCTTCGTTACATCCGCACCGCCGCTGGGCTTATTCTCAGTCCAGCCGCAGCGTAACAAACAGCTCCTCAGTACTGCTAATTGCAAATTTCCACGCAAAATTCGTATACCAGGCCAAATGTACGTGTAAAACAGTGTTGTGACATTAGATTACGATACTGTGTATCTCACTTCACGTCATTCACAGGATTGGCCAAAAG
Source organism: Schistocerca serialis cubense (assembly GCF_023864345.2). Lineage (NCBI taxonomy): Eukaryota > Metazoa > Arthropoda > Insecta > Orthoptera > Acrididae > Schistocerca > Schistocerca serialis. Next base: position 972,348,513 of record NC_064638.1, read on the forward strand.
TATATACCAAGAGCAAACAGAATGCTAATCATTTTTACTTGTCTGTATTTATTTGGATGCGACTAAATTATGTTTGGCAATAACGTCGTTTTCGTCACTGCCGAAATTCTTCCAGGCTGGCTCATATTAGAGCATGATGCAAAACATTTGTTAAGTCATCAGCCAGCGATCTCTGTTCTACCATTTTATTTCTCTTACCCTTATTCATTACTTTATCCCGTGCGGTTCTAGGCGCTTGAGTTTGGAATCGCGTGACCACTATGGTCCCAGGTTCGAATCCTTCCTCGGGCATGGATTTGTGTGATGTCCTTAGGTTAGTTAGGTTTAAGTAGTTCTAAGTTCTAGAGGACTGATGACCTAAGAAGTTAAGTCCCATAGTGCTCAGAGCCATTTGAACCATTACATTATCATCATTTTTAAGAAGAGACCGAAAATGTTAACGTACTGTCTTTGGGTGCGTGTGAGTGTACATGCGATAGTGTACAAATGAGGAAATTTGTTGTTTGTCTGTACTCCTTTTAAACGATATTCACATGTATTTGAGGAAATTACTAACTCCCCCCCTCTCCCATTTCTTAGTGTTAGAAATAATGGGACTGGCTGTTGATAATTCTACCATCGTCCTACGTATGTGCCCTCTAAAATATTCTGTTTTGTTTTACTGATATTGCTACTTTAATTATTTCTATGAATTATGTGAGATAAGATCCGGCTCAGATGAACCTAGTAACAGTCACATATTGGTGAAAATCTATAAAATTATCAAGTATGAAATAAATGTCAAAAGTAATTCAGTTACCCCAAAGTAAAAATATTCAAAGCGCCCCTTATTTCCCGCTAAAATCGAATAACGTGCCTCTGACAATGGAAATGATTCACTGCTATTTCAATGACATTTCATGTGTGACCTTTACTTTCACAATGCAAGTCAACTCATTCGTTGCCATATAAGGAATCACTGCAAAATATTCAGAGCCATAGAGCTATCCAGACCAAACATAATACTCAATTCACTAAGACAAAACAAATGTTAAAGACCAACTGCAGGGTGCTTCAAATTATTCCAAATCTGCAACATACACAAGCTATTTAAAATTCTAATGACTCACCAGGAAAATGGCGCAGGACACTAACACCTAAAAGAGCTTGATATTTCTCTTTCAGTTACACATTTTCTCGTACTAAGTGGGTTGTCTCGTACTAAGTGGGTAACTGAAAATGAACTGTGTTTAGGGCAAGAGCTTAGTCGTTTCCTGTTCACAGTTGCAGTTCAGGTGCAAAAACATCGTAAACTAGCATATCAGGTACTTGCAGATTTTCTTTTGCTCCAAATAACAGTTTCAATATTTAATTGAACTGTATTCACCATAAATATAGACCAAGTCTACTAAGCTGAAACATATTTCGTCTTGTAATATCAGTTACTCTTATCATAAATACTGTGAGCTATAAGTTAATGTCACAGAGCAAGGAAAAAGAGCTATGTTTGGTACCTTCTGTTATGCAGAACATTAATAGTACCGTTCTTTGGCGATTAAATCAATTTAAACTTCATTTCCTTCCTATGACCTACAGTTTTGGCACAATAAGACTTCATATTGGAAAAACAATTAGCAAAATATTAGATGACATGGAAATTTAATTTTAAGGAGTTTACGGAAATGAAATATTTGAAACACTTGTTCCCCTGTGTACTTAAAGGATGCAGCGAAGTTGTTATCTGTTGAATTACGAATTGCGTATCTCACTTAACTGATCAATAGCATTCTCTAATCATATTTGTATGTGGGCAGCACTGATACCGTCTCTCCATCACTCTGATGTCTTGATGAAGTCGTTCACCTTGTTCCTGATTGATACCAAGTAATTTATCATAGATAAATGCATCATGAGATTTTAAAAGGTGAATCCTGCGTGTTGTAGTATTTTTCGATACCCTTACGTTGCCTACGAACTTCATAAAAAATGCTGGAATGATATCAATATGCGCCTCTTACCAACAGCCATTTTTAATTCATTGTTAAAACCGAACATAATTTTTCGATTGTAAGGACCAAAACAATGTCATGAACCAATTCCGCCTTGAAAGATGACAAAACTTCTGACAGATGTACTAGAAAAGTTTTCTTTCTTCGAGTAAAAAAAATAGGAGCGCTGGTAACCTACTACGAACAGCATGGCCAACGCAATATTGAAACCAAGATAGACACGAAGTCCACACCTACCAAAGTGGTACAAGTTTATATGCCAACTAGCTCCGCAGATAACGAAGAGCTTGAGGAATGTGTGTGATGAGATAAAACAAATTATTCTGATAGTGAAGGAAGACGAGAGTTTAATAATCATGGGGAACTGGAATTCGATAGTAGGAAATGGAAGAGAAGGAAAAGTAGAAGGTGAATATGTAATGTGGATAAGGATTGAAAGAGGAAGCCACGTGGTAGAATTTTGCGCAGAACATAACTGAATCAGAGCTATCACTTGGTTTAAGAATCATGAAAGAAGGTTGTATAAGTGGAAGAGGCCTGAAGGCACTAGAGGGTTTCAGATAGATTATACAATGGTAAGACAGAGATACAGGAACCCAGTTTTAAAATGTAAGTCATTTGCAGGGCCTGATGTGGACTCTGACCACCATCTATTTGTTATGAACTTTAGATTAAAACTGAATAAACCGCAAATATGTGGGAATTTAAGGAGATTGGATCTGGATAAACCGAAACAACCATAGGCTGTAGAGAGTTTCAGAGAGAGCATTAGGGAATGATTGACAAGAATGAGGGAAAGGAATACAATAGACGAAGAATGGGTAGTTTCAGAGATGAAATAGTGAAGGTAGCAGAGATTCAAGTAGATAAAAAGACGAGGTCTAGAAGAAATCCTTAAGTAACAGAAGATGTATTGAATTTTCTTGATGAAAGGAGAAAATATAAAAATGCTGCAAATGAAGCAGGCAAAAAGGAATACAAATGTCTAAAAAATGAGATCGACAGGAAGTACAAAATGGCTGAGCAGGAATGGCTAGAGGACAAAAGTAAGGGTGTAAACGCATACATCAATAGCGGTAAGTCATATACTGCCTACAGGAAAGTTAAAGAGACCCTTGGAGAAAAGAGAACCACTTGTGTGAATATCAAGAGCTTAGATGGAAAACCAATTCTATGGAAAGAAGGGAAAGCAGAAAGGTGAAAGGAGGATACGGAGGGTCTATATAAAGCCATTTACTTGAGGGCAACATTATCGAAATGGAAGAGGACATAGGTGAAGTTGAAATGGGAGATGAAGCATTTGATAGATTGCATGATTGCATGAAGAATTTGATAGAGCACTGAAAGACCTAAGTCGAAACAAGGCCCTGGGAGTAGACAACATTCCATTAGAACTACTGATAGCCTTGGGAGAGCCAGCCCTGACAAAACCCCACCATCTGGTGAGCAAGATGTATGAGACAGGCGAAGTACCCTCAGACTTCAAGATGAATATAATAATTCCAAGGAAAGCAGGTGTTGACAGGTGTGAGAATTACCGAATTATCAGTCACAGCTGAAAAATACTGACACGACTTCTTTACATACGAGTGGAAAAACTAGTAGAAGCTGACCTTGGGGTAAATCAGTTTGGATTCCATAGAAATGTTGGAACATGTGACGCAATACTGAACCTACGACGTAACTTAGAAGATGAATTGAGGAAAGACAAACCTACTTTTCAAGCATTTGTAGACTAAGAGAAGATTCTGATAAAGTTGACTGGAATACTCAAATTCTGTAGGAGGCAGGTGTCAAATACAGGGAGCGAAAGGCTATTTACAATTTGTACAGAAGCGAGATGGCGATTACAACAGTTGGGGGTATGAAAGGGAAGCAGTGGTTGGGAAGGGAATGAGATGGGGTTGTAGCCTATTCCCTATGTTATTCAATCTGCATATTGAGCAAGCAGTGAAGGGAACAAAAGAAAACCTTAGAGGAAGAATTAAAATCCATTGGGAAAAAATATAAACTCGGAGTTTGGCCGATGGCATTGTAGTTCTGTCAGAGACCGCATCGGACGTGGACGGAATGGATAGTGTATTGAAAGGAGGATATAAGATGAACATCAACAAAAGAAAAACGCGGATAATGGAATGTAGTCGAATTAAGTCGGGTGATGCTGAAGGAAATAGATTAGGAAATGAGACACTTAAGGTAGTAGATGAGTTTTGCTCTTTAGGGAGCTAAATAACTGATGATGGTGGAAGTAGAGAGGATATAAAATGTAGAGTAGCAATGGCAAGAAAAGTGATTGTGAATGAGAGAAATTTGTTAACATTGAATATAGATTTAAATGTCAGGAAGTCTTTTCTGAAAGTATTTGTATGGAGAGTAGCCATGTATGGATGTGGAACATGGACGATAAATAATCTAGACAAGAAGAGAATAGAAGCTTTCGAAATAAGGTGCTACAGAAGAACGCTGAAGATTAGATGGGTAGAGCACGTAATTAATGAAGAGGTACTGAATAGAATTGGGGAGAAGAGAAATTTCTGACACAAGTTCACTAGAAGAAGGGATCAGTGGGTAGGACATGTTCTGAGGCATCAAGGGATCATCAAGTTAGTATTGGAGGGCAGCGTGGAGGGAAAAATCGTAGAGGGAGACCAAGAGATGAATACACTAAGCAGTTTCAGGAGGATGTAGGGTGCAGTAGTCACGTGGAGATGAATAATCTTGCACAGGATAGAGTAGCATGGAGAGTTGCATCAAGCCAGTCTCTGGACTGACGACCACAACAGCAACAACAACAATATGTATAATTATGAATATTTTGGAAACATGCATCAGCATTGATAGTATTCCAGAATTGGTGCTGACAACTACTTTTTCTACAGTACTTTACATCGTGTGAAGTCTCCTGGCATGATTCATCTTTTGTAGTTATCATTTATTACACTGATTAATTGGTCTTCCATGTTATTACCTACAGTTTTCAGGACTTTTGCAGGTAAAACATCACCGATTACTATTGCTTCCTAGAGACTCTGAACGGTACATTCGTTGATGTTTTCAGTTAGGTTATTTAATACTACCAATATTTTATAGGTTTGAAATGGAGGACTGTAGTCTTTCGTCGCTTTTATGAAGACAGTACTCAAGAACGTCCGTCGCATAAGCTTTTCCCCACAGTGACGCAACGTTTCGAGAAAGGGCACCTTCGCCGTCAGTCGACTTGACTGTGGTTTTCTAAGGAGACACTGCGCACACAAAGTATAAGAGGCTGTACGTTCCGCACCATGCTGAAGAGAACCTAAGAACGAGTACACGAGGTTTCTTTGCCTATTAGTGAGTGGAACTGTAAAACAAATAATGTGCTGGATCACGTCTATCAATTGCTTCTGATGGTGCTCACGTTAACAGCATGTTTTCAAATGGTTGTAGCAAGGAAACAGTAGATATTAACTACTTACTCCCCTGTACTAGTCCTAAATGTAACGGGAATTTCCGAATACTTTGTAGAACCTAACTGAAGTCTTATCTTGTCTGACATCTCCCATATGTAACATCTGCTGAGAGGGACTTCAAATAATATGTCTGTAATATCCATTTCACTTTGCTTTCAGTGTCCATACCCATTCAGTTTTTACCACTCTCATATGTTTCCCCAAATCAAAAATTTCTTACCGCCTGTATGAAGTCTTAATATTTCATTAAAATAGGCCATTTATTGAAATATTTTCTATTTCTTAAGTCAGATGTCATAGCACACTTGACACGCCCTCAGGGCGTATTCTCTTCACAGAAAAAAGGACCGAGATTAATGGTGCTTGCGAATTCACATCACGGTCACACAAAGCGTGTGCAGTGGGTTTTCGTGCACAAGACGCGGTTTAACAGTAACCCACATTGGGCGGTTCTGTGTATTCATTGCCAGTGCCAGAAACCGAAGAGGAAATTCAGAACGCTGCTGCGGATCAAGAGTTGGTGGACCATCTGGATGTTGTACAGGTATCGGTATAAAATAGACAACAAAACTTTCCGTATTGGTGACCATTCGATGGACCATTCTCGTACATTGCATGAGCGCTAGCATTACCTCGGACATGTGCAACATTATCACTTACAGAAACAGAAACATTGTCTATATACTTCAGACGGAAAAAGAATTTTCTTTGAACAGTTACGTTTTTAAAATTGTGAAAGATAAATGATATTTAGTTTTTGTAGGTATGTAGTACTTTTAGGTACACTATGTGAACAAAAGTATCCCGACAACCCCAGAACATACGTTTTTCATGTTAGGTGCATTGTGCTACACCTACTGCCAGGTACTCCATACCAGTGACCTCAGTAGTCATTAGACATTGTGAGAGAGCAGAATGGGGCTCTGCGCGGAACTCGATATCGAACGAGGTCCCTTGATTGGGTGTCACTTGTAACATACGTTTGTATGCTAGATTTTCACACTCCTCAACATCACCTGGTCCACTCTTTCCGATGTGATAGTGAAGTGGAGACGTAAAGGGACACGTAAGCATAAAAGCCAAAAGGCCGACCTCTTGTTGACTGACAGAGACCACCGGCAGTTGAAGAGAGTCGTAATGTGTAATAGGCAGATATTTTTCCAGACCATCACACAGGAATTCCAAACTGCATCAGGATCCACTGCAAGTACTATGACAGTTAGGCGGAAGGTGAGAAAATTTCGATTTCATGGTCGTGCGGCTGCTCATGAGCCACACATCACGCCGGTAAATGCCAGACGACGCCTCGCTTGGTGTAAGGAGTGTAAACATTTGGCGATTGAACAGTGGAAAAACGGTGTATGGAGTGACGAATCACGGTACACAATGTGGCGATCCGATGGCAGGGTGTGGGTATGGCGAATGCCCAGTGAACTTCATCTGCCAGCGTATGTAATGTTAACAGTAAAATTCGGAGACGGTGGTATTACTAAAAAAAAAATGTTCAGATGTGTGTGAAATATGTGACTTAACTGCTAAGGTCATCTGTCCCTAAGGTTATACACTACTTAACCTAAATTATCATAATGACAAACACACACACCCATGCCCTAGGGAGGACTCGAACCAGCCGCACAGTCCATGACTACAGCGCCTTTTACCGCTCGGCTAATCCCGCGCGGCGGTGGGGTTATGATGTGCTCGTGTTTTTCATGGAGCGGGCTTGCACCACTGGTTGTTTTCCGTGGCACAGGCCTACACTGATGTTATAAGCACCTTCTTGCATCCCACTGTGGAAGAGCAATTCCAGAATGGTGATTGCATCTTTCAACACGATCGAGCACCTGTTCATAACGCACGGCCTGTGGCAGAGTGGTTGCACAACAGTAACATCCCTGTAATGGACTGGCCTGCACAGAGTCCTGACCTGAATCCCATAGAACACCTTTGGGATGTTCTGGAACGCCGACTTCGTGCCAGGCCTCACCGACCGTCGTCGATATCTCTCCTCAGTGCAGCACTCCGTGAAGAATCGGCTGCCATTCCCCAAGAAAACTTCCAGCACCTGTTTGAACGTATTCCCTCGAGAATGAAAGCCATCATCAAGGCTAAGGGTGGGCCAACACCATACTGGATTCCAGTATTACCGATGGAGGGCGCCACGAACTTGTAAGTAATTTTCAGCCAGATGTGCGGATACTTTTGATCACATAGTGTATTTTCTTAAACTACTAAGTAATAAGTTAGTGAGATAATCGTTGTTAACTACCTTTTTGTTTTGTAAACTTGACACCGAGGGAACATGTACACTGACCAGCCAGGAAATTATGACCACCAATCTACTATCGATATAAACCCGTCCAGGCGATAGCAGCGTCTCCTGGTGAGGAATGACTGGTAGTGAGACACACGCGTAGCGCATGTAGTATCAATGAGGCGTGCGATCTCCCTGAGTTTAAACGAGGATAGATTGTGATGGCCCAGGAACTCGGTACGACTATTTCGGAAACTGTACGGTTTGCTGGGTGTTCGATGAGTGCTGTGGTGAGTGTCTTCAATGTATGTTGCTCTGGGGAACATTCAGAGTGGGTCCAGTGGAGCTCGCACAAGGCACCATGTGTAGCGAACGCAAAGGTGAAACCACTTCCAGACGTCACTGGGTTGGGGGGGGGGGGGGGGGGCACTCCTCATTGCAGACGTCAGACGTCGAAAGCTGGGCTGATTGGTAAATCAGGAAGGCGGCGAACTGTGGCGGAATCTACCATCAGACTTTAATGCTGGGCAGGGTACAAGTTTGTCTGAACACATAGTGGGCCGAACATTCCTAACACTGGGCCACCACAGCCGAACACTCATGCATGTGCCATTGTTAACACCACAACGTCGGCAACGTGACCATCGGCCCTTGACGTTGGCGCAGTTGCAGAGCGTTTCATAGTCTGATGAATCCCGATTACTTCTTTATCATGCCGACTGGAGGGCACGAATTCGTTGTCTTCCAGAGGAACAGCCCCTTCAGACCTATACTGACAAGGGAAATTCCCCATCGCACCCCCTTCAGATTTAGAGGTAAGAGGACCCAGTGGACAAACCGTCAAAAACTGAACACAGATCAAGTATGAAAGCAGAAAGAATGAGTACTGTATTGTGAAAGAAAGCAAAATAGCAACAGTGAAAGGCCAAGGAGAAGAATTGCAATATAGAGCAGTGTGCAAAGGCCATGGCGTCGTAGTTGAGTGGTTATGAAACCGAAAGGAAGTAGCTTTCGAATAGGAATCGCAAACATTTGACGACAAGGCGACAAATCAACCGAATCCTCTAACGGAAAACTCGTCTGGTGTGTTGCCCTGTACAAGGCATTAGTGACAGAACGTGTGTCATATGACAGAATCTCTTATCGATGCACATAATTTATACGACTGGTAAGTGAGTGAGGTACGCCTCCTTGACCGAAATAGGTATTCGTATGAATGTGAGTGGGTTCACTCCCAAGGAAATGATGAAAACACAATAGTTTGTCACATAAGCTACAACAAGTGAAAGCAACAGTTTCACAACCACAAATTTCCTCTGTGCTTTGTCAAAACGGATGTTTTTGTAACGTTTTTTAAGTTTCATTCTGTTTTTGAAATCTTCAATCTTGAATTCCTTTGTTGTAACATAGTTCACACCCGTTTATTTGTTGTTTTCATTTCTTGAGACATCTATGTGATATTACTTTTGCTCTCACTATTCATCACATTTACTTACGATATGTCTATCGCATTAGTCATAACGTGTGGAAGAATGAAAGCCTAAAAGCAATATCTTTTTTTTTATATAATGAAGTCGCTATAGTGTAGGTCTTCACTCCCCGATAAAATATCAGACAGCGATCCAAACAAACAGAATTCAGTCCAGTCCCCCCAAGGATGGACTCTGTGATTCTGTTACTTGTCGCTTCTTTCATTTCTAGAAATTGCTTGTCATAAAATTTCCACGTTGCAATGAACGGATGAGTAAGTTAAACTGTTGGCACCTGAGAACTGGATGTGTACATCAGTTCAAATAATAGTGAATGTGAATAAAAAGGTCATTAGCTGATGAATGGAATGAAGAGTCAACTTGAAACGTCCTCTTTGAACAATTATACATGACTGTGCTTAAACTGACACACAATATTTTTTTTTAGCGCAACGCAATCTGACTTTCAGTAATCCCTACAAAAGAATTGCCCTGACTAACATTAACCTATACCTTTCACAAATCACTTACCTCACAAAAACGTTCGTTACTCGAACTACTGCAATACAGCGAGCGCCACTACTGCCAGCTAAATAAAAGATTCAAACTACGGAAGGCACTAACTACTGATAGGGATAGTTAGCAAATGAAAGATTTTAATAGAGAACAAACTATGTATTTACCTTAATAGTCATAATATATATAGCAGTTCATGACATCCAGTCTTACAAATTTCAGAACTCCGCCATCTCTCTCCCCACATCCACCACTGCTGGCGGCTCACCTCCAACTGCGCAACGCTACGCGCTGTTAACATCCAGCTGCCGCTGCCCAACATTACAATGGCAGACAACAATGCAAACTAGCCACACACTGCACACAGCACAGCCAATGATTTTCGTACAGAGCGCTACGTGGCGTTACCAATATAAAAACGTAAACAGCTTACTTACAAACTCTACGGAGAATATAAACGGAGGGAAAAAAATCGCAGCACCAAGAAGGAGTTGTACGACATAAACAAAAGTTGGTATCCGTGTTTCTACGTGTGAAAGAGTACGACTATTCAAATTTCTAGCCACTCGCATACGAATGGCGTTAATAGTGCCACTTTGTGGAGGTTTGCTTCAAATACACGCTATAACGGTCGTTCGCGTTAGTTACCTCTGAGATTCGACGTGATGAGTTGATATTAATCAACAATGCCTTTAAGTTTACAAAGAAGGCATCATCATTACCTCACTGAGTTTGAACGAGATTGTGTAATATTGCTACGAGAAGCTGGCGCGCCGAGCTGTACCTGCAGCAGCCCTTTCAGGAGCAGTTGGCATCATACAGATGCAACGAAATGTTGGAAATCGGTTACTTCAAGGACAGCTCCGATTCAGAAGCCCTGTAACGTATATTCCACTGACCTTAAACCACCACCGTTTGCGTCGTTAGTGGTGTCAAGGGAGAGCTCATTGGACTGCAAGGAGGGAAGACATATTTTCTGATGAAAATTAGTTCTACCTAGGTGCCAGTAATGTCCGAGTGTCGGTTAGAAGGGAACCAGTTTAGGGCCTCCACCCAAATTGGCTATGTGCAAAACGCTCTAGACCTCCACCTGCAATTATGATATGGGGTGCTATATTGTATGACGTCAGGAGCACGTTATTGGTAATCCCACCCACCCTGATAGGAAATTTATACACCTGTTGGGCTCTCATTCATGAACAGCATTCCATGGATGATTTCCGAAAAGATGACACTTTCGCACATTCCTCTGCTGTAACCCAAAGTCCTGTATAGGGTATCGACATTTTGCCTTGGCCTGCTCGATCACCAGATCTGTCTCCGATTGAGCACGCATGGGGCATCACTGGACGAAATTCCAGTGTAATCCACAAATATTACTAACCGCCCCTTTATTGACCGATGAAGTGCAACAGGAATAGTACTCCTTCTCAAAAGACGACATCCGGTACCTGTACAACACAAAGCATGCACGTTTGCATGCTTACATTCAGCATTCCGGTGGCTGTACCAGTTATTAGCGTACCAGAATTTCAAATTTTCAATGACTTACAGTATCTCGCGCTTGCATTACCTTGTGATCTTTCAATGTTAATCACTGAAATGGTAACCTAGATGAATGTATTCTCTAAATTTAATTACTCTATATTTATTTATTTATTTATTTATTTATTTATTTTGGTGTTGCGACTTTTTCCACCAGTGTGTACTGGCAGTACTCAAAAGGTAGATAAAAGTTCTGAGTAGCACTAAAAATAAGATTAGTGAGAAAACAAACATTAAAACTGGGTAGTAAGTTTTTGCTGATACAAACGAATTTCCTACCCTGAGTCAAAACAATAAAGTGCGGACGAAGCAAAGAGGACATATATAGCAGACAAGTGTCAGCAAAGAGTGCATTCATAACCAAAAGGCTAGCGGTACCAACCAACAAACTTTATTTGAGAAAATAATTTCTCGGATTGTATATCGGGGGCACAGCACTGTACGCACGTGAATCATGGACTACGGTTAAAATGGGAAAACTGAGAATCCATATGTTTGACATTATATATTTCAGTAACATTCTGAGTATTAAGGAACCTGGGTGACGTGATATGGGTGTGTGCCCTGACATAGTCAACAACATTTAGTTGCAACACATGAACTCAGTGACAGTGAAAGAAACTGAACTGAAAACTGTTAACTGAATTCTCCACCGGTGTTTGACAGAACATGTTAATATTTAAAAAATGGAAACATTTCTATACGTTCTGCAAAATTAAATCGATTTCGCTACGAACCGGCTTTCGGCTTCAGGTATCAACTGAAGCAAGTGTAAGAGGTCGAAAGGCGGTTCGCGACAAAATAAATTTAATTTCGCAGGACATTTGGAAGTGGTTTTCTTTTTTAAATAAATAAATAATCCTTACCGAAAACCATAACCCTTCAGTTCCAGTAACAAAAATAAACTAATGCAGTTATTAGGATTATAAACGTATGCACGATGAAAGGTGGAAAAAATTTCACTACCTCTCTACAACATGCAAGCTTAAAACCTAGAACGATGTAGCAAAATCGATTAAACCTATGACTATACCACAAGGAACGATATGCACTTCCATTGATATCACCAGTCCTTATACCAACATCCTCATGAGTCAAACCATCGAAATGATTCCATACTATCTCCTCATTCAGAATACATTATCACAGAATGCAAGAAATATTGTTCAATTATTGGCAACAGTACCTCATTATAATTACTTCTCTCTATAAAAAAAAGTTTATAAAGAGGAAGAAGGACTTCGCTTGCTGGCACTACCGCCAATAATTATTTTTTCTTTCTTGTTTGAGTCATCAGTCTTCTGACTGGTTCTATGCGGCCCGCGACGAATTGCTCTCCTTTGCTAATCTTTTCATCTCAGAATACCACTTGCAACGTATGTCCTCAATTATTTGCTGGATTTTTTCAATCGATGTTTTCCTTTACAATTTGATTCTCTACAGCTCCCTATACTACCATGGAAGTGATTCCCTGATGTCTTGAAGATGTCCTGTTATTCTGCTCCTTCTTCCATATATTCCTTTCCTCGCCGATTCTCCGCAGCACCACCTCAGTCTACCAAATTTTCAACATTCTTATGTAGCACCACATCTCACATTTTTCTATTGTGATCAGTTACGGTTTGACCATAGTCTTGGTCTCACTCTCATACAATTCTGTGCTCCAAACATACATTCTCAGAAATTTTTTCTTCAAATTAGGACATATGTTTGATAGTAATAGATTTTTATAGGCCCATTTTTCAGTATTGTTCTGTTTTTTTTATCCTCCTTGCTCCGTCCTGCGTGGACTATTTTGCTGCCTAGGTAGCAGAATTCCTTAACTTCCTCTACATCATGCTCAACAATTATGATGTCAAGTTTCTCGTTGTTCTCATTTCCTTTCTTCTCGTTACTCATGGTCTTTTTTCGATTTACTAATCCATATTCAGTACTCATTAACCTGTCAATTCCACGTAACAGGTCCCTTAATTCTTCTTCACTTTTACTGAGGATAGAAGTATCATCAGCAAATTTTAACTCTGATACCTTTTCACCTTGAATTTTAATCCCACTCTGGAAACTTATTTTATTTCCATCATTGCTTCTCCGGCACGGAAAGGTCAAAAGAATAAAACCTTATCTTACTTCATTTTGAATTCGAGCACTTTGTTGTCTTCCAGTCTTACTGTTCACTCTAGGTTCTTGTACATCAAACGCCTTTCCCTATACTTCAACCTTTATTATTCTCTAGATTCCGAACAGCTTGCAACATTTTACACTGCCGAACGCATTTTCCAGGTCGAAATATCCTATGAACGTGTCTTGATTTTTTCTTCAGTCGTACTTCCGTTCTCGACGGCGACGTCAGAACCTCTTCTGTGGTACTTTAACCTTTAGCCTAACTCAACGTCGTCTAACAGATCCTCCTTTTTCTTTTCCGTTCTTCTGTGTATTATTCTTGTGAGAAACTTTGATGTATGAGCTGTTGAGCTGACTGAGCGACAGTTCTCGCACTTCTTAGGTCTTGCAATGTTGGGAATTGTGCGGATGATATTTATCCGAAAGTCTGGTGGTATACAGCCAGTCTCATACAGTCTACACGCTAACGTGACAAATTGTTTTGTTACAGCTTCCTTCAATGATTTTAGAGATTCCGATGGAATGTCATCCAGCAATGAATCTCCTATCACTTCCTCATCGACTCCTGTTCCTTCTTCTATCACGTCATCCGGCAAGTCCTCCCTCTCCTAGGGGCCTCAATGACTCTTTCCACCTATCTGCTCTGTCCTCTACATTTAATAGCGGGATTTCCATTGCACTTCTGGTGTTACTGCCCTTGCTTTTATTTTCACCGAAGCTCTTTTCCTTGTGATGAGTCAGCCCTCCGAACAATCATTTCTGTTGTAAAAGATGGGTATATAAAATTCTGTTACTCGTAAGGCTCCCTGGGAAAGTGTTATAGAAATGTTAATTAAAGTGTGTATGAAACCCAGCTTGACTTGACGTACATTTATAGCTGAGAAATAAAGATACGTTACTAATGGTGATGGATTGATATCTCCCAATGCGTATACACAGCTCAATACCATGCTGCTTGTTCGTGAATTTTGCTGCCACAGTATTTGATTTCAAATGTTCTCACATAAAGATCTTACGTACCTCGGCGACGAGGCTGTACTTGTGAAATTTGGCCACAATGAGGTTCCGCGACCTGTGTGTTGGTCTCGTATTCCTGTGCAATGAGGCATTATTTACATGGTGTTCCGTGAGACTTGTTTCTCCTGGTGCTGTTCGATTCTGACGATTTACTGACACTCTGTGGAAGACCGCGTTTCCTAGGAAACACTATTGGAGTGGTTCCTTTAAGATAAGCATGGCCAAGACTTGCGCCCGTGTAGTGCACTCGTGATTTGCGAGTGCCGGCGAGTCTGTTCAGAGCTCCGGCTTCCCCCACACCTTCGCTATTCCGAGCAGGTGTGCGAGTGACGCGGCAATATATCGAAGGCTGCACATGCGGGAAACTAGAAGACGTGTTTGCAACACAGTGCAACTACCGGCAATGGGTGGATGTTGCAGCATACTTTAATAAGCAGGAGTTTATCACGCGTGTTTACATTCATTTTCTATTCTTCTCTGGCAAAGCAGTAAATTGTGTTAGTTGAGTAAACAAGTATATTAGATAGTTTAGATAGTTCTGATAGAGCGGGAAGAAATGTAAACAGTTTTACGTACGGTATTTAAAATTAAGTTTTGATGTTCGTCAATTCAAACACATATTGAATTTAGAATGTTTAATGTATCTGGAACTCTGATTCGAGATCCAGTCAAACACACGGAACTACACAGATTAAATTATGTTAAACCTAAACGCTGTGGGGCTTCGTCAATTTTAGAACAGAAGAAAAACAAGAGGTTCGAAAACATGTGTTGAACCAGATGCTGAGAAAACTTTACCGGTTTGTCCGTGGTGTCGAGGATATTGCTCTTGGTGTAAGATGTTTTATAAAAGTTTTGCAAATTGCTGGATTGAACAAACTGGTTGTTGAGTTGGCTGATACACTGTACGCCTATCAGCTCAAGGTGGAAGTAATTATGTACTTCAGCAGCTAGAATGGTCTGATAAATAAATCAAAATTATTCTTTAGTAGTGCAAACTCTTGGAAGATGATGTTGAAATGTGTCAGTTACTTAAATGTGGTTGATCGTCTGTGGTCGACAAGTTTCGGGAAAATGTTCCTTGTAATGAAATTTATGCTGATTTTTCTGCGAGAACAATTTTTGTTTCACATCATCAATATTCTCCACTATATCTGTTACCAACAGTGTCACATAGTGAATTCAGATAATTGGTGATGGAGATTTTGTCCACATTCTACTTACTTTTCAGCCAGCTTTGTCCCTAATGGAAGCTTTTACTTCAGCCAGCATTCACTGTCGTTAGTCAGAAACAAGTGCTTCACATCGTTTTCATGCCTGGTACTGTAGTGACCTCTCAAAGAGTGTTTTTCCAGCATATAATAATTAGGTGGCATAATAGGCACTTTACAGGACCTTTAAACAGAAACAATGTAAAGCAAGTCCCATTCGGCATTTAACGATGTGGTTTCTCCTATTTTTCTTCTTTGGACAAATACATAGACGCCGTAGGATAATTTACGCAGCACGTAAATTTAATTCAGTACAAGTAGTACAACGTGTAAACCGCTTGGCGTCTGACAAGGCGACTGCTTTGCCTTAGCAGTTTCACACTATAGCTTTTTCCTGTTCCTGTCGAGCCCTGAGCCCTCGGAACACTTGGCGAAAGCGCGGCAGGAGAACTTGCTCTCGAGAAATGCTATTCGGCCAGGCCTGCTTTAAGTTATGTCAGTGACTGGTTTTAGAACGCTTCGGTGGTCGACATAAACAATGTACAAACTGAATTCAAGGCTTGGTGATCAAATACAAGACAGGGAACACTGATAAAACTGTGGGGGGGGGGGGGGGTGGTAAAGATATGATTGTTCGCCTCAAGGTCACCTGCCTCGACAAACACCACCCCTACGTCTTCTTCCTGCGCGATCATCTTAAAGGTAATGCGTACAACAACTAACCACACCCAATCGGTGAATAATGAGACAACATGCAACGTTAAATACAGGCACCGTAAAATACAGCCAGTCATGTCCTATACTGTGACAGCACATCAGGAACATGCAGTATCAGAATTCATCTCATCTGTTACAAAATAAAATAGCCTTTTTCAGTCAATGGCTAGCAGAATAATGGAACTGCATCTAAACACTAATTAAACCAACAAGGAACTAAATGCTTTGCACCGCATTACCTAAAAAAATTCTCTAATTACTATCTAGTTAACCAGATGTTACTCAGTATACAGCCATCGAATGTACTGATATCCTGCGGAAAGATTAAAATTAGTCCTGTTTTCCTTTTTTTGGTAAAGTTTCATGTAAGTTCAGTGCATTATTCCACAGGTTTAATGTTACAATTGCTTTCAAGATCACTAACAACCAACGAAAGTTTTTTGTATAATATGTTAAAACTAACAACAAATTTGCAGTTGCGGGTGTTCATAAAACCTGCTGCACTGACTACAAACTTTTCTATATAGGCCAAACACGTAGAAACTTCAAAAGCAGGTACAATTGAGATACGGAAAGACAAAGAAATAATGCAGAACTTCAATCAACATTTCCTTCCCATCTGATTACACAAGGACACAGTTCTGCTAACACTGTCTGTAAACTTGCGATTTTGCATGAAATGGAGAAGGGTATTAATATGTTCATCCTGGAAGAACTACAGAAATTTACAACCACGTACACCAAATAAGAATACAATTCCTGACAAACAGAAAAACTAAAAATTATTTTTTTCTTTATGCTTTTCAGAATATGTTCGATATGATGCAATGTAAATGTAAGAACTTCTTAGACTTATCGTTACACAGTACGTGTGCTTCACTTATTGTAAGCAAAAGGGTACGCATATGCTCGGTACCTCAGTCTTCATGTCGTGTAAATATGTTCTTTTCCTACAGAGGTGTATTTGATTCCACTTGTTTGGCATCGCTGACTTTCTAGGCTTTCGTGTTAGGTTCTCTGACCGTCTTCTGTTATGTTTCATTTTTTCGTATTGTTACCTTTTGTGACCCTTCCTCTTACGTATTTGTGTGAATATTTTAAATACCATGAGCTTCTGTATTTAATTTTAGTTTAAAGCTTGGTGCTTACATTATTATTGGTTGCTTCTCCCTCTCCACATTGTGCCATCTACAGGCGTCCCTGTAATCAGCTCCACCCCTATTTAAGTTTTGCTCTTTACATGTCTCACTAGTCTATCTACTTCCATAATGACAGACCTCGAGTCATATATGTTAGTTCCCTAAATTTAGGAAGATCCGCTATACATAATTGTTTTGATGATGTTTGTGGACAAGTTGTTATACAACATTATTAATTTTATTACGCTTGTTTTCATGATGTCGGATACTTACTTCTTCTACAACTTATTCCCTCGTACCTCGTGTTTCAATACTGTTCAGATGACCACAGGAAAATGGTGTTGGTGTCGAAAAAAAGTGCGACATGTGCAGTTATTTCACTTCAAGAATCGGGGGCGTCTTGTTTTTAATTCTTGGTCCATTCTCATAGTCACACAAATGTTACGTACTTGGGCAATCAGAAGAACAATTTTTGTTTATAAAAGTACTGGAGGAGAACAGGTATCATGTACAATTCATACAAATGGTTATAAATACAATTACAAGGTTATAACAGATGTTATTATTAGCCTTTGGCTGTGATGACTGTAACAGCGAGATTTTTCGTATTTTTCATAGAGAAGGTGGTTGTGTATATTATATACGCAGGGTTGTGGATAATAGTGGCAATTGGTTTCGTGAAGTGGATATCCACCATACGTGTGATTATGTAGTGCTCATAAATTAATGGTATTACCCACACACTATTTCGGGACGTCACCAAATTAATTTCCCAGCTACAAGGGTAATTGAAAGCGCTGCCCAGAGTGGTCTGTACACCCTCCTTCTCGAGCGCTATTACTCAAAGCAGGTAACCAACTCGCCGCTCGCCGTAACTCGTGTATAGAGTCCACAGCCGCAGAGGCAGTGACGTGGCCTTTGCCCCCAAGTTTAGCCGCGGTCCCTAGTTGGCTCAGGGGAGGACACGAGGATGACACGTGGCGACGCGCCACGGAGACCGTGGCCATTAATCACGTGGACAGCAGCCGGCGGCGGCCCACTGCGAGCGAGATTGCCGCCACCATCGGCGTCCGTGCAGAACAAGAGGGGTCGCGAGCTCTCAGAAAGCTCCCTCGTTGGTGTATAGTCGACGAAACTACACCGAACTCTACAGTGACATAAATAAGGTCATTATCGGAGAGAAACGAGAACCACTTACGGGGAATATGATGATTTATGCCATTACCAGATGTGGACGAATATGCTACTGGTAATGTGGCATTTGACTTCATACTGGACTGAAATGAAACAAAGTGAACGTTCACTTAATTTCCTGGCATCCAGACTGCCTCTTGTGATTGTGTGTACGAAATCTCTCTGGTTCCAATTAGTATAATATGCTATACCTTGTCAAGAGCCTTTTCCAGTTTGTGATGGTGGCGGAGAGTAGTAAGTCCTTACTCTCTTACAAATGCAATTCACTACTGCTCCGTAGTAACAAATAAGGTCATTTTAGTAACTGTAGTAGGTATTTAGAAGGAAACGTTGCTCGAAATTTCAGTCGGAGTGGATGCGGTATTATCGTTTTCGAATAAGCAATTTACTGATGTGAGTAATTATTTCAGCAGTGAATGAATATGATGGACGAGATATATTTACACATCATACTTGTATTAAACATCAGAGAATCTCAGTCTTGCACTACAGTATCTTAGGTCTTTCGATATATCCATACCATTTCATTACAACTTAGAAGTTATTACTGGACGCGATATTCCTGTTGACATCTGTTTGTGGAGCTTTGTAAACATATTATGAAGGTATACAAATATTTATTGTCCTTATAATAATGCGGGTCGTTTCCTCTATCTTGGTTTCAAGCAGTTAATGACCTTGTAGACAGATGGTTCGATAGTAAGTGGACAAAATTGTTTTTGCCTGAATTTCGTTCTCATTACAATCAAGATCACCCCTACAGCTCAAGTTGGCTCCCTGATCCACACGATTGTTTGCTTGTCTTTCTTTGTGATTTTCATCATGCATAATTCAGCTGAACACTGAGAAACGCGGTTTTTGAGTGTTTCGTATGCTAAGTTAAGTTAATACTATTGTAACAGTTGTGGTACTAAATGTAACACTTCTGTCACTAAATGTAACTGGGTTTTCTCTTTTGAGGCTGTCAATTGTCAGGATGAGCTTTCAAAAAGCATTCTGTCAGGGTGAAAATATTAAATAAATTAACTTTTCTCTCTTAACAACATGTGGGCAGGGTGGGTTCTTCCTTGGCTCGGGTATGAGGTAGAATGAAACAGAATTTTTACATAAGATAACTTTTATTGAAAGTTTCGTACAATTGTATCTTACTCGATGTTCTGGCTCAGAGAGCGGCAGCTGTGTCTTTGCGAAGTCTTCTGCTGCGGCAGTGGTGGCGGCGGCGGCGGCGTCTGATTACGCGTGGCAGTGTGTATCTCGTGTTGCCGTCACGCCCAGCTGACTGGAGACGCGCAGCGCGAGGTGGCCTGTTTAATTATTGCGAGCGAAGTCGTGCATCGGATGGTGATACCTTGAATGTGGCGTCCCAGTGTTTATCTTCTCTAAGCGGCCGTGGGTGTTGTGCTTCAGCCAGCGGAGCGGCGCGGCGGGGGAAGGCCAGTGTCCCGGATTCGAACCACGAACTCCCACTTACCAGTCTTCTACTGTCAGGTCTTCATCCCAGCTCACAGATGACTGCTGATGTGAGGCCGTCTCCTTCCCGTCCTCACGAGTCATCCGGGTACGTAAAAACTAGACTTCAAATATCTTTTAACTTCAGTCTTCTGGCGCCGCGGCTGCTGCTTGCTATTCCATTACAGCGGCGAACTTGGTGAGTCTGTGCATGAAGCAGTCTCTTCTTGTATGACGGTCTTCAGCACCGAAACTGACTGAAAACAACTGCTACGCTTCTTCACTTCTTCGTCTCTCGTCTCCGTCTCCGTCTCCGTCCTTGTCTTCGTCTTCGTCTATCGGGCCCACTGCGCCTCGCGTATTTATTCACTTCAGTTTACTGGAGGTGAACGACTTCACGGTCATTGCCTCTTCTGTCACGTTGAGAAGCTTCCCGAAGAATCTTCTTAACGTCGGTCATTGGCTCTTGGAATGTTGGCGAGGGCCTTTGATCACATGTGACGACTGAGAAACACGTGAGCCGGTCGGGCGATGCCCTGACGGCTGAATCGACAGCGCCCGCTTATGTGGAACTTGCTGACTTCACGGTCATTGTCTCTTCTGTTCTGCTGTTCTGCCCACTGAATGCCAGTATGTAACTCTCTAAACTAAACCAAGTCTTTCATTCATATTATATTTTCTACTTTGATTTCACTAATTTATTTACTTAAGTACCACTCAACACTATCAACGATGGAAACTAGTGAAACACATCGGCAGGGGCTTCACTTTTCACACACAATGTATGTTTCGTTTCGTAAATTCTGCTGTTTACCAGAATCACCCCACAGTATTTTCACTCTTTGATTGTTATTATTTAGCCATTACTTTCTGCTGCTGATTTTTCTTTTCTTTTGTTTTTCGTCTATCATCCGACTAGTTTCATGCAGCCCGCCACGAGTTCCTCTCCTGTGAGAACCTCTACAGCTCCGATTGGTAGCCTAGAGACTGGGTGAAGCGATTCTCATCAGCATAATGTGACATGCTGTATGAATAACAATCTGGCCGAGTGTGGAGGGAAATTTCGTCGCAATAAAGCAACTAATTCATCTCCAACGGTCCTAAACGTGTCGTAACGTCGTAGTAAAGGTACAGACCATTATGACGCTGCGTGGTACTACGTACTTTTTTTTTCTTTTTTAGCGTAACGATAAACAAATAAATTAAAAATCCGTGTGCTACTATCTATATACTCTTGATCTATGTACACACTAGACTGAAAATTTGTGCCCGTGTTGGACTGTGACAGTTATTTAGAGACCTTCCAATGACAGCGAAGCCAGTAACAAGAACTGTTCATGAAGGACACTCCCATCATACTGTTTTTGATGCGATCCACCACGACTTCCTCTTGAGTACCATTCTCTTAATCTTAGAACACCAAATACACCTAACATCCCCAATTATTTCCAAGTTATTTTCCAATCTCGGCATTCCTCTACAATTTTTATCCTTTACAACTAACCTTTACACCAAGTAAGTCTTGACACATGTCCATTCATCATGTTCTGTTTTCTTGTCAATGACTTTCACATGTTTCTGTCCTAACCGTTTGCATGCGCTCCTCCTACTTTCTCATCTGACCACCTACTTTCTAGTACCGTTCTACAGCAGCATATATCAAACATTTAAAATCTCTTTTCTCACCCACTCCCACAGGCTATGATCCCCTTCAATACAATGTTGTGCTCCAGACATACATAATCAGAAATTTCTGCTTCAAATTACAGCTGGTGTCAAATACTAACAGATGTCGTTTGCTAGGAATGCCTTCTTTTCCTGTGCTGGTCTGTTTTTTCTATGCTTCTCGCTTCATCGATCTTGCGCTATTTTGTTTACAAGAAAGCAGAAGTACTTCATTTCATCTACTTTTCAATCTCTGGTTTTGATGCTAATTTAAACACTAATATCATTTCTGCTGTTTCTCATTATCTTCGTCTTGGAGCGGCTTACTCTCATTTCGTACTTGGTAGATTGTTCATCTCGTTCAGTTGTCCTGTAGTTCTGTGTCAGGTCCACTCAGAATAGCACCATTAGATTCTATATTTGATATTCTTTCACCCTCAGTTTGAATTCCATTCCATAACACATCTTTAATTTCTTTCATTTCGCCTGAACTGAATGAATCCATTAACCATTTTTAGTTGTTCTTTGTCTTTAATTTTTACTTTTCTCTCTTGGGTTGTGTATATAGCGAAAATTACCAACCTTCCCCTAACGCTTACTCTATATTTCGAACATTGTATAGAATTTTACAATGAAGAAAGCTTTTTCTAGGACGGCAAATCTTCTGAAGATGTTCTGATGTCCCTGAAGTTTTGTGTTCAATTCCAATAGCAACGTGAGAAGTTCCTTTCTGATGCTTATACGTTTCCGCAAGCCGAACTGAACGTCATTCAACAGATCTTCAATTTTGTTTTACGTTTTACTATATATATTATTATTTCCAGCAATTTTGATGTGAGAGCTAGTAAACTGATTCTACCGTACTTTTCTCTCTTATCTGAATTTTGCTGTCTTCCAGATTGTGTGGATGATATTTTTCTGGAAGTGTGATGGTATGTCTCTACTCTCTCAAATTTTTTTTACACATCAAGTTGAATAGCCATTTTGTTGACACTTCCCCAGTGATTTCGGAAATTACGTGGAAATTATCTAGATCTTTCTCCTTATCTAACTGCAAGCCTGACTCTAGTATTGGATCACCTATGTCATCCACATCCTTTCCCAGTTCTTCTTCTATCAAGTCATCCGACAGTCTCTCCCGCTTCAAGAGGAGTTTCATGTATGAGTTTCACATATTTGCTCTCTGCGTTACGTTTAAGAGTGGAATACCTCTTGCACATTTAATGCTGAATCCTTTGCTTTTAGTATCATCGAAGGTGGTTTCGATTTTTCAATAAGCTGACTGTGTCCTTCAGACATTCATTTCTCTTCCTATTTCTTCACATGTTTCTTCCGGCTATTTCATTTAGCTTCTTATATATGTACAATTTATTTCAGCCCTATGTGACTTACATCGCTGTATGTCTATCTTTCCCTGAGCCTGTTTGTACTTGATTCTTGAGTATTTCTTCTGTTACCAGAAGTTTCATGGAAGTTGTATTCATTGCACCTCTATTTATGTCCAATTTCCTTGACTGTCCTTTGCAGAGATTTCGTACAGATATATACAAAAATATGTCAGTTGCTTCTGCAGCTTTATTTATAAGCTGAAATGTTTCGTTTACACAATGTTTTAGTCTTATCACAATTGAATTTCAGATAGTCCTTGAAACTTCTGTTATTGATTTCCTTATTTCGTTGTTAAACTGCACCAGAAGCAAAGTGCACAGCTCCATCAGAAAAAAATAAGGCAAGCAAGATATCTTCTATTAACGAATATTCCCCCTGTATTCTCCCAGTTACTACTAATTCTTCCGCTTTATGAACAAGTTCATTTTTATTACAGTTTATAAAGTCAGATTGTTCTTTCACCTGAATAAATTTCTATGCTCGCTTATAAGTTCATTGAATATTTTGCATGTATGAAACAAGAGATTAATAGTTACTTACTTTTTTTTTAAACTTATTTTCTGTTTCTCTTTTTACGATGTAGAACAAATTCTTATTGGTTCCAGTTTTATACCATATACTTCTTCCGCAATCATTCCAGAAATAATTGTACGAGTTCCTTTTTGTTACTAGTCCCGTAAATGTAGCTACCCAATTTTATCTGTTTGGAATCGATTTGCGTACATAGCGTTAATTATGAAGTGTCATGAAATAGTAAATGAAGGGGCGTCTGTCTTACGTTTTGGATTATGAAAATATTTAAAGAAATTGTCAGATGAGAGAGCAGTTATCTTTCAGTTGTTATTTAATGTGCTGTTTTCAATGTGAACCAATGAAAAGTGTTGTCTTCGTAGTTAGCCTTATTTTACCTAATGCCAGTGGTTAGGCGTTTCAACTCTAGCATTTCTGGACCTGTCTCTTGTTACTCTGAGAGAAAACATTATCCGAAAAAATTTCATTTATACAATACAAAGATCCATACGTAGTATCTTACCTATAACTGTTGGTATGATTTATGAAGGTAATGTCATCCATATCAAATAAAATATTATGTAGCTGAGTGCAGGTATTATTAAATAGAAGAATTTACAGAAAGTCACAAATCAGTGTAATATATGAAAGACGGAACCTGCACGCTGCAGATATACTTACTAATTATACAGAACCATGTTACAGATAAAATAAGAAAACATTTCGACTTGTGAGACACGAAAGTCATGTCACTAAGTTAACGAGCCCGTAAAAAAATTATGTTTTCCAGAGATCTCCTACTGTCATCCTTGTTTTAACTGTAAGTACTTACTGTCAGGTTTTTTGTTTAGGCAATAAGAAACTGATTTATATTACTTGCTACATGTTAATAGCTTCGTCTTAATTATAAGTAGAACGATGAAGCGGTCAGTTGATGTCGGAGAATTGCTGCAACAATTACAGATATTCTGTATCTACGCCTCTATGTTTGCGAATACCGTTTCCTGTGGTTCCCAAAAGACTGCAGTGTTTCATTTCATGAAGCAACGGGAAATACAACCCACCAAACGAGTTAATTTTTGCCTACGCTGTCGGCAAACAGTACCCAGAAAACAGTAAATTGAAGTAAATGAGACAGAATTTATCTTTGCCCTAAGTATAACTACGTGTAGGGCGAGTAAAGATATACTCTCAATTATTTGCTTAATTTGCATCGGTATGAATACTGTGCTCAAATGTATCATCCAACTGACGCTCAGCGATTTGTAATCAAAATGATAGAATAAGGAACACAGTACTCTACATGAAAACCATTAAAAGCAACTGATAAGCAATGGTGGTGAGGTCTTAGAATCGAATTGAAACGACTGTGGAGGAAAGAGACAGACAATAATACGTCCACAAACGCTGAATTGTTCATATTGTTATGCGATCGTTTCTCGGAACAGGTATACAATATGTGTAAATTCACAAAATTCAAATTAGAGACCAAATCTCTCCCTGCCTAATTAGCTTATGTGAATGATTGGTCGTTACTCTCAGTAGTATAAAATTGGATTTGCATGCTATCTGGGAGTAAGAAAATGCTTTGGAAGTAAACTGGATGACATGGCCATGATCAGTCTCTTTGGTGTCTTCATCAGGCACTTCATCACACAGTTCATCTGACGCTTCTTGCCTCTTGGTTGCCTCACCGAGTTGTTCCGCAGCTCTTCAACTTACGACGCCAAGGAATGTTCAAACATGTTCAAATGTGTGTGAAATCTTACGGGACTTAACTGCTAAGGTCTTCAGCCCCTAAGCTTACACACTATTTAACCTAAATTATCCTAAGGATAAACACTCACACACTCATGCCCGAGGGAGGACTCGAACCTCCGCCGGGACCATCCGCACAGTCCATGACTGCAGCGCCTCAGACCACTCGGCTAATCCCGAGCGGCGCCAAGGAATGTCGCCGGCGCCATTGCCGTCTGAAATCGCTACATTTATCACAACAGCAGCAAAAAACGGGGTGATCGGAACCTGCTTCTAAGTGTGGTTAACAACTTTGCCTAGCAAGACATGAAATGTTGGCTTCCAAATTCCGCGACAGGTTCGAAGTAGTGTCTTCCAAAATTCTATGTGTTGCCCTCAGCAGTTATATCCTGTTATTAAATTGTTTATCGACGATCATTCATTATGCGATTTGTTATCATTATTAGCCCGACCACATGCCAGACTGACAGATATGCGTTCGCAGAGGCTGCTTTATCGAGATGTCGCCACAGGATGATGATGTTTGTTTTGTAGGGCGTTCAACTGCGCGGTCATCAGCGCCCGTACAAAGTCCTAGTTTTTCATCAGTCCAATTTTTAAAGAGTCGAATCTAGCCTCTGTCAGGAATGGTGATGATAATCATGAAATGATTAGGGCAACACAAACACCCAGTCCCCAGGCAGAGAAAATCCCCAAAGAGGCCTGCAATCGAATCCGGGACCCCGTGATCCAGAGCAGCAACGCTAGCCCCTAGACGACGAGTTACGGATTCGCCAGAGGATGCTTCACAAAAAGTTACTGAGAATTAAATATCCTTATTCTATTTATTGGATCTTGAAAGGTTAGTGAAATTTGAAAATTTTTGGTAAGGTCTTATGGGGATAAGGTGCTGAGTCATCAGTCCCCAAGCCTGCACACTACATAATCTAACTTAAACTAACTTACGCTAAGGACAACACACACTCCTATGCCCCACGGAGGACGCGAACCTCCGACGGGAGGAGCCGCAAGGACCGTGACAAGGCGCCCTAGACCGCTCGGCTATCCCGCACGGTGAAAAGTTATTGAAACTTAAGCGTATTTGTCCTAACTATTGAGAAATAAATGCTTACAGGGAGAAGAACATTTCCAATATCCTCTCAATTTGTTAAGTGAAAGTACTTGCAGGTGACAGGTTCAATTATTGTGTCATGCAGTTTTCATGGCTATCCTGAATCAGGACACATATGAAACACTGTGTGTTTAAAAAGTGAAATGACTGATTATAAAGGTATCAGAAAAATAGACCACCAATTTCCAGTGTATTTCAGTCATTATCAGACATGGTGTAAACAGTAGTGGTCACAAGTAACATTGAGTTTGGCTGCTGTACACTACATATATAGTAACTAAATGTTTTTGGATGGCTGAATTTGGCTATTGATAATTCTTGGAGTTTGCCCATGCTGAAGAAGAAACAGCTGTCATTAATGTTTAATTTACCACACAAGGTTCATCATAGATACACTATTCGGGCACACCGATAGTTCGTTCGATTTCTGTTGAAATTTGTACCGTGTGTCATAATTATTTGTTCATTATGTAAGTAGGCTGTTTAGGTTTTTATATTGGTAACGCCACGTAGCGCTCTGTATGAAAATCACTGGCTGTGCTGTGTGCAGTCTGTGGCTGGGTGGCAGTGTTGTAATATTCGCTATTGTAGTGTTGGACTGTTGGCTGTTAACTGCGCGTACCGTTGCGCAGTTGGAGGTGAGCCGCCAGCAGTGGTGGATGTGGGGAAGTGAGATGGCGGGTTTTAGAGAGCGGATGATCTGGACGTGTGTCCATCGGAAACAGTACATTTGTAAGAATGGATGTCATGAACTGCTATATATATTATGATTTTTGAACACTATTAAGGTAAATACAGTGTTTGCTCTCTATCAAAATCTTTCATTTGCTAACTATGCCTATCAGTAGTTAGTGCCTTCAGTAGTTTGAATCTTTTATTTTGCTGACAGTAGTGGCGCTCGCTGTATTGCAGTAGTTCGAGTAACGAAGATTTTTGTGACGTAAGTGATTTGTGAAAGGTATAGGTTAATGTTAGTCAGGGCCACTCTTTTGTGGGGATTTTTGAAAGTCAGATTGCGTTGCGCTAAAAATATTGTGTGTCAGTTTAGTGTTGATCAGAATAGGTAAAGAGCGAAATGTCTGAGTACGTTCAGTTCTGCTCAGCTGTTTGAAAATCAAATAACGTAAGGGATTTACCAGCACAGTAATTCACTAATTTTTCTAAGGGGACGTTTCAATTATGTTTTCTCCGGTTCAGTGTTAAGTACCAAGAATTTAACTGTAACATCGTCGTTTGTTACTTGATTGCTCTGACTCTTCGCAGCAGCATCCCATTTTACAATGATTTGGCATCTTGTACCAACCATTAAAGCTGCTTTTAATCATTAGCTGTAACTTGATATTATGTTTCACTTGTCATAGTTTATTTTGCCAGTAAGTGGATAAACTACTGATGTAGAGAAATGGGGTTTCTAAGTAATGCGGAACAAACTGAACAATGCAAGTAGCAACAAAAATTCCTGGAAATACTCTTTCACTGGAGGGCTTGGAAACTTAACCAAGGTGATGACGAAAGTCTTGGGCTAGCGATATCCACTTATACAGAAGGCAGCAGTGAAGCGTAGACAAGGTACAATTATGGACGTATGACGGGATTATGGCAGCACGACGGAACTTAACATGTTATGAATGCGGAACGGTACTTGTAGCTACATGCGTGGTACATCCATTTCGGACATAGTTAATTACATTCCGGAAACCACAGTGTCGGATATATGCCGAGAATACCAAATTTTAAGCATTACATGGACAACGCCGTGGCCGACTACCTTCATTTAACGACCGAGAGCGGCGTTTGCGTAGAGTTAATAGACAAGCAACACTGCGTGAAATAGCCGTAGACATCAGTGTGGGACATACGATGAAGGTATCCGTTAGAACAGGGCGATGAAATTTCGCGTTAGTGGGCTACGGCAGCGGACGACCGTGCCTAGTCTGCGTACTAATAACACGACATCGGCTGCAGCGCCTCTCCTTGGTTCATGTCCATATCGGTTGGAAAACGGTGGCCTGGTCAGATGAGTCCCGATTTCAGTTACTGAGATCTGATGGTAGAGTTCGAATGCGTCGCAGACGCCACGAAGCCATGTAAACAAGTTGTCAACGAGGCACTGTGCAAGCTGAAGATGGCTCCATAATAATGTGGGCAATGTTTACATGGGGTGACCTGGGTCCTATGGTCAAAATAAACCAATCACTGACTGTAAATGATTATGTTCGACTACGTGAAGATCATCTGCAGCCATTCATAAACATCATGCTCCGAAACAATGACGAAGTTTTTATTGATGACACTGCATCCTGTCACCGGGCCACAATTATTCGCGATTGTTTTGAAGGACATTCTGGACAGTTCGAACATTCATGGGACGTAGTCAGGAGATCAGTTCGCACACAAAATCTTGCACCAGCAAATCTTTCGCAATTATGGACGGCTATAGAGGAAGTATGGTTCAGAATTGCTGCGGGGGAGTTCCAGCGACTTCTTGAGTCTACGGGCTGCTCTTTGTAGGGCAGAAGGAGGTCCGACACCATATTGGGAGGCATTGCATTACTCTGTCATCCTAGTATACACTGCTGAACGTTGAAATTGCGACACCAAAAAAGGACAGCTATAATGAAATTTTACTTATTGTATGTATATAGTAGGACAAAAAAAAACACACTACTAAAAATTATAGGCATTAAGGAATACATAGGATGCGAAGATTAGTACACAGAGCTGCCACATCTGGCAGCAATGTTGTATTCTGTGGGTCTAATTGAACTGAACTTCGGTTATAGAGGCAGGTACGTAACAACGTTCTGTTTGAACTCCAACCAAGAGTTCAATAACGTAGTGGCTGGACTATGATGGCTTGCTAGTTTTTCGGTGGCCCGTGACTAGAGTTCTCATTGTATGAAAGATCTAGGGACATTGTAGTGAGGGCCACACTCAAACAACCACCATATCGTTGCAGGTGAAGCCAGCATGGACAATGTTCTGTATTGCGTGCTCTTACTGCAATACTTACCTTCTGTATTACACTGTAGCGTTTCTTTCAGTGTACGGTCCAGGCTACATCGAGTTGAGGTTCTGGCGTTACAAGTCCACGAAAGTTATTTTCATCCCTAAGTTTCGCCACCAAAGTAGTTAATTCTCTTCGACACTTGAAATGTATGGCACAGCCACTGGACGCATCGGAGATGTCACGGCTGATGTCCACATTACGGGCTATGTAGATGACAGGTGCTGGAGTTGTGTACACAGTGGCACCACACACAGTCATCTCAGGAGCAGCGACCTTATGGTGATGGCTGCTATCAGTATCAGTCAACGTTTATTCACCTAGGACGTCCATGCACGGATATGTCCATCCTGCTGCTACATGCAAAATTGGGGCTCTTCTGAGAAGCCGACATGATGCCAATCATGCAGCCACTGTCCACCGCCCTTTCATGGGAAGCATCAATGACGGTGCTGACAGCCCATAATCCACTAGATGTCATCACACAGTGGCGATCAACTTCACTAATTTACCTTAGGTTACATGGCTATGGGATCCTGCATGGCCTAGGCATTAGTATAACGTTCCGCTCAAGCACTAGTCGTGTCCACATGGCCTTGTGTCTGCCAACAGAAGCCATTGATTCAATATTCACTTGACCTGTCTTGGGGTCCATACGAATTTGATCAGTAATATCGCGTAGCGATCAGTCCAACTGTCGTTAAACCACGATCTCTCCACTAACAAAATTCGACCCTTGCTAGTGTGTATTTAACAAATAAATTCGCCAAACAGCAGCGCAAATTGAGAAGTTATTTTATTTTAGTTTCGCTAGCAGTTCCGGCACCTTCATGCCCTACATGCTCCTCTCAGGAACTATCGGTATTGGCCTATTGGGGTGCTCGGTTTCCGGATGTAGGAAATTCTCAAGTGCTTCCTTCGAAGATTTGACTGCAGTCAACTTCTTAATTTGCTTCTCTCTTTCTTTATTAAATGTTTGACCAGCCACTGTACCTCGTCACAGTGGATCAACAGACTTTCTGATATACTTTTCAATTCAATAAACGTTACCAACAACCGTACCCTTTAAGATATATTGTATTTTATTTCGAAAGCAACCAGTTTCGGCAATTCATTTTGCCATCTACCGGCTCCATACACTTTTTTCGAGCTTATCGCACAGCGCTATAAAACTGGATATCGTGAATCCCATCGTTGTGCAGCTGGCTCTTACGAAAGCAGGCATAACACAATCTTCTCACAATCAGGAACATTCAAATGCAATTTCCGGATGTGAAAAAATCAGTGTGTTTCCTCGTAAACCCTGAAATGACAACCATATTTATATCGAAGCGTGAAGTACATTTGATTCCAATCTTCCACTTTGGTGGTATTTCCATTTTGATAGCCACTTTGTGACGTTCAATACCTTTATTTAGCCATCTGTCTAACGACATCCACGTTCAGATGCTACTGTTTTCCCTCACCAATAACTGAAATTAATTGGCTCGCCAGGTTCACTATGAGAATTCACCCCGTTAGAAAGAGGTATATTTTAAATAGAAACCTCGGATACCATTGAATATCTTGAAGACACAGCTTCCAGTCATAACATCGGTGAACTGCAGGGATATCAATGACAGTAAGTTGACAACAATAAATAAAATTATACGTGTCACTAACATCCACCACACACAAAAATTACGAAGCACTCTAACCGGAAAAGATAACACAAAGTAGCTGAAAACGATTAAAACGAAGAGAACTAACTACATTGGTGGCGAAACTTAGGGACGAAAATGGCTTTGGTAGACTTGTCAACGCCAGTACAACAACTCGATGTAACCTGGACCGTACATTGAAAGAACCGCCACAGTTTAATACAGAAGGTAACTAAAAGAAGTATGGAATGAGACGAACACAAATGACACTTTTATTCAAAGACAGTTATTGCACTAAAGTCACCGCTATTAATTAATGTTCGTTGTAGTTTACAAAAGGCGGGACTTGTTTCGGAACAGGATGTGTGACTACTACGGACGGCAGTGCAAGCTGGACCTCTTGTTTCCACGTTGGCCACCAGGCTGATGAGGAGTACTTGTGGTAGGGCGTTCCATTACACCACTAGTATCGTTGATTACTTCTAGATGGTCTCCTTAATGTATCACACAAGTGCTCTATGGGATTTAAGTCAGGGGAATGGGGATGCCAGTCTAATCGCCGAAGAGGAGAAGTCCTTCCAAGAGATCCTCTGCCCAGTGCAGTTCGATGTAATCGCTCTTTATCACCCATAAAACTGAAGTCAGGGTCAAATGCACCCCTAAAAAGACACGCGTGAGGAAGGAGTACAGCGTCACAATAACGTTACCAATTGGAGGTTAGAATGCCCCTGATATACAGGGTGTGTAAATAAAGTTTCAAGACTGATTGTTTTCCTGAGTAGCAGTGCGTGCGCGGACCGGTCTCACCACTTGCGCCAGTTGGTGTGGGGTTTTGGGTGAGCAAGCCAAGTATCGGTATTCGCCGGCGAAACGCTGGAGTGAAAACATTACGAGAGCAGGGAGTGCCTGTTTCGAAACGTCGTCGAGAAATTGGAGCGTCCGAAATGCAGCGCTTCTTGGAGCAGCAGCGTTCGATCAAATTTTGTGTAAAACTGAACAGGACCGGTACGGAAACGTTCGAAATTATTCAAGAGGCCACTAACGAGTCCGTCATGTCACATATCATGGTTTTCATGCGGCACGAGAGGTTCCAAGATGGCCGCGAAGACTTAGAGGACGATGAACGCTCTAGAAGACATTCAACGAGCAGAACGGCCAAAGTGCGTCAAGTTTTAAACAGTGACCGGCATCTCAGTATCAGAATGATTGCAGATGAAGTGGTTTTGAATCAACGAACTGTGTTTCAGCTAGTGACAGAAGATCTCATGATGAGAAATGTGTGCGCCAAACGTTGTCCCTAAAATGCTCTCGGTTGAACAGAAGGAGTGACGTCTGGCTGTTTCGCAGGAAGTGCCTGAACATTTACAAACCGAACCTGCTTTTTGGACAAGGTGGTCACTGATGATGAGACCCGGGTCTTCGAATACGATCCAGAGTCGAAGAGACAAAGCTTGGAGTGGCACACCTCCGCATTACCAAAGCCGAAGAAAGCCCGCATGAACTAGTCACGTGTGAAAAGCATGCTCATTGCTTTCATTGCCGCAAAAGGAATGATACAGAAACAGTTTGTGCCTGCCGGACAGACTGTCAATGGTCAGTATTATACTGGAGTGGTCTGCCGTTCGAGGCATCGAGTCCGCCGAGTCCGCCTGGAGAAGAAAGACGACTGGGTGGTCAACCATGACAATGCCACCGTTCACACCTGCTTCGCCATTACTGAAGTTTTGACCCGGTTCAACGAGGCAACTCTGCCGCAGCTACGCTATAGCCCCGACCTCGCCCCCAGTGACTTCTTCTTGTTCTCTCGGATGAATAGAGACCTGAAGGGGGACTAGTTTGACTGCGTCACAGCGGTGCTAAAGGCTTCTACTAGGGTTTTGAACAGCATTCCGGTTAAGGAATTCCAGGAAGCTTACCAGCAGTGGTAAACACATTTGGCAGTGGTGTGTGGATTCTCAAGGCAAATATTTTGAAGAATTTTAGACCAGTGTACGAAATTATCAATAAATTTTGTGTTCTGAGACCAGCCTTGAAACTTTATTTACACACCTTGTATTATGCCATTATTCCGGTGTATTACGTGTTTCCACGTTTCGCCATACTAGCGTACGTAGAATATTCTCGAATATGATCATTTTGGTTGTGCAAGTATTGTGATGTGGGGAGGCGTAATGACGTATGAGTGTAGTCACCTCGAAATTTTGAACACGGTACACTTACTGGTCAATATTATTGTGATATTGTGCTCCTTCCTCATGTCCGTCTTTTCAGGGTTGCATTCGGCTCTAACTTTATTTTTAT
This sequence comes from Schistocerca serialis cubense, assembly GCF_023864345.2. Lineage (NCBI taxonomy): Eukaryota > Metazoa > Arthropoda > Insecta > Orthoptera > Acrididae > Schistocerca > Schistocerca serialis. The sequence continues at coordinate 972,381,963 of NC_064638.1, forward strand.
GGATGACATTGCGCTACCGTAGCACCCAGCGCAGGTAGGGCAGGTTTTGGAACGAGAATATATTCTTCGAACAGACTGGCTACCCGTTCGTCCCCCCCCCCCCCCCCCCTCGACTTTGAAATCAAGCGCTTGTGGGTTGCTTTGAAAGTCATAAGATGAATTTCAGCTCGTCTCCGTGTAGCAACGGTAATCCAGCAGTTGTCAGTCTCACTGGTGCGGGTATGCAGCACCCTACCACAAGAACTGCTTACCAACCTTGTGACCAGCATGGAAACAAGAAGCGGGAGCAGCCACTGCTGTCCTTCGTGATCATACTCCCTGTTAAGGAATACGTTCCACCTTCTGTAATGTTCAGGGGCCCGTAACAAATTGCTATGACTTCAGCGCGCTATTTTCTTTGAACATTTGTGCTATTTATGTTCTTCTCAATGCGTATTTCTTTCAGTTACCTTCTTTACTATACTGTAGCAGTTATTTCTATGTATAGTCCAACTTCCATCGAGCTGTATTACTTGGCAGTGACACATCATGCGAAAGTTACTGTCGTCCTTACGATTAGCACACTGGTGTATTAATGAAGTAGTACCCATGAATGTAAACTAAAAGTGGAAACATTTTATTAATCGCCATTAATTATCCCTCCACAGTCTTACACGCTTTGAAACGTGAAAACTAATTTTGTCTCAGAAGCACCCATAAACGAGAGGTGACAGAATCTACCCATAGGGAAAGACAGGGTGTTCTATCTGGAGCAGCGGAATGCGAAGACGCGCAGCTTTCGGAGCGAAAGGTGAAGTAACAAAGAAATTTAGCTCTAGTTTATTTACAGATAGGAAGAAGGGATTCCTTTCTATAGCAGACTGACGAACATGTAGCTTTCGGCTACGATAACTAACTTTGAGGAAAGGAATCGGAGAGCTGTCTAGCATTCACAAAAAGCCTCAGAGTTCCCAGAACGATCACGAATATGAAACTACTCTAGGCACCGTACCATCTTTGGTGCGTACATTATCTTGATTATGTTTACTTTATAGTGTGTTATGATCCCAAGGCTTTGATATCTTAGGGTACAACTACCATACTAGTTTCAGCATATTGCAGCGCAATGACAGACTTTTTTCACTGGGGACTATTTATCAGGAACGTGTTGGGACCGAAACCCACAGTTGGTTCCAACACTGAATTAGACATTCCTGATATGATTAATCGATATCCCATAAGTTAGCGTCGGGAGTTTCCTTGGTGCGTCACGATAGGGCGAGAGTTCTGCGTGCACCAGATTTAGCATTGTGCACGAGCACGGGACAGAGAACGGTTTTGGTGGGATATTTGTCGTAGAGTTTCCTGGCAGTGGTGGATGCATCAACATGGCACATACATAGTAACAGGCTTTTCCATTTGGAGGTGAGCATGTGATTGGCAGCCACATATGCTTTGATTCCTTTGAGCCCTTCGATTACTGATCTGGAACACTTCCATGTGGTGGAAGTGAGGTTCTGATCCAGTCACTTAGGTTGTTCACTGACGTGTACGTTTATAAGATCTTTTCAACAGTCAATACCAACATTTGACAGAAGTTAACTTTGAGCTCCTGTTGGCCAAGCTACAACGTAATGTGCTTAGTTGCACCTAATGTGCAATCATAGATCGATAACACCCTCACTAGCGTGTCATAGTTGGCAGCGAAAATGCACGTATCTGGTAGACCCCAATAGTAGTCCTGCGGTGGCCTGGCGGATACAATGCAGCATGCCCTCTGAGCCACACTGTAGCTCCGACTATGAGCTCTGTCTGCTGCAGCGACGGACGATGGCCTTCAATATTTCGCTCTTACATTAGTAGTGGGAGCCTCACACATACCCAAAACATGTGTTTGCTAATCATTTCTTTTCCTGTCCAGCTTACACACCGCTAAAGATGCTGCTCCACTTTGTAGCCCACTTCTCATTACTCTTGTTTAAGTGTAGTACACAACACATAAGCGCGTGAACGTAAAACCTGCATGTTTAAAATTTGATGGTACTCGTGCATAATAGGATGTCATATCATTCCTTACAACTTGTTGAAGTTGGTTCTATATTTGATGAGTAGAAATCAAGTACAAGGACTGTGATAAAATATGTTAGATTTATGTGGTCCCTTTGCTATGTCGTGTTTGTAGCTATGGCTTGTCACTGGGGGTGAATTTAGCTAACGACACCAATTTTTTTTAGTTTGCTTCTGACACGATAAATAAAAAATAATACCAATTAAAGTTAACATCTCCAGGTGTGGTGCTGTAGGAAACATGTGTACTCGGTTTAGTTGTGTGTAACTGAGACAAAGGGACCGTATCGTTAACCGAGTTACTGGAGCAGTGGTCGATTAATTTGATGTACTCTGCTGAGTTGTGGAAGACACTCAAACCTGATCCCATCTCTTAAATTATATGTCATAATTTTAAGGTATCGTGGCATGGAGTAATATTGTTTTTTCTGTTTTAGAGCTCTGAAACCTACTTCCTTTATTGTACTTGCTTATATCGGGTGCGACCGTATGCAGCTATTTTGTAGTTAATGAAGTTCTTCAGGATGAGCTTCTGACGTCCTTCGTCCGTTATCGGTCTGTTGGAATGGTAAATATGTCGCGGGTTGTAATTGAACTCTTCTCATTGGAATTCTGTCAATTACTAGGTTTAAGAACACAGATCCTTTGAAGGAAGGTTTCTTGGGGTTTGTATTCAATGTTTTACGTACTGGAGATTTTAAAGCTATTTTGTAGTTAATAGTATCTAGTTTACTTTTAACACTTTTGAATATTCAATAACTATCTTTCGAGTGCTTAACTTAGTAATAAGTGCATTCCTTGTGCACGCTGTTGGAGCGAAATAAATTGTAAGATTATTTGCTGAATCAGGGCTGAGTCGCTTACCACTCCCGGATCCCTGCATCCTTGCCAATTCAGGTCCGATGAAGGTCCCCTGAATGTACCACTGCACCCTAAGTACACTTTGCAACACAATTAAAGGATCACTTTTTCGGAACTCTGTAATTCCCAAACATTGAGACGTATAAGTTTGAAATTTGGCTCAAAGGTGTGCAGAGACTTCCTCTCTAATGGTGCAAAAGCGTGGTGCCCCGCAATGTCGCCCTCGGGATGGATGACGCTTCAAACAGCAAAGTATCGACACGTGAGGAAAAGAGACCACAGCTCAGAAGCTCATGTGACATGTAAGATGAGTTCGTGATGTTACAATGGCACCAAACTTCAGGAGCATTCTGCGCAATGCCACCGTGGACGTGTCATTCAATGGGAAGGTGGTCACAGGCCCTCTTACCCCCATTTTATTCCTTCTTTGGACGCCCCTGTGATGGAGATTAGAATCGCGACGTTAAAATCAGTTGATTTTCTTATGAGTGGCCCAAGGGAACATTACAGATACACCGCCTCTCGGAATCGGGAGGAAGAGACGTCACTGGTTTGCATAAAGAACGACAAATAAACCACCCCTCTCCTGGGGCGTTGATTCCCGTACATTTCGCGGTCGAAAATCGTCCTCTTATGGCATGATGACGAAGAGGTGCTACGTTAATAAAACAGCAAAGGTTACGCCCCGTTCGGCAACAGCCTGGGTACCATCCACGCACGTTAGTTGAGCACGTTACAAATATACAAATATACCTATATGAGAATAAAGATCTCTCGGTGTACATGTCGCGTCATTTCAGGATAAAACTCCAAGCTTTCGACCACTACCTCCATGGTCGCCATCAGGGCTAAAACTGACTGTCGTGAACTAGCGAGGCTCCCACTTTTATATGCAAAATACGGCTTCTGATTGGCTGGAATACGTCATAGCAACAGCGATATGGCGCGTAGTGAAGTGGTGCCCTCTACTTCCATAGATGTAGTTTCTACCCCGCGTTGCTTGCAGCGCCATCCCTTGAATCAGGAGGTAAAGTGCGGGAAGTTATTCTCTGCGATTTTTCTTTATCCAGTGCACTCTTCCAAGTGTTGCTAAGTACATAGCAGTTGTCTCTGTTAAAGTTATTATCGCTAAGTCTATTTTCGACTGCTCTTCGTAGCCATACCTATATGAGATTTCAACATAAATTAATTAGGAACTGATGACCTCATCCGTTTGGTCCAAAAGGGTCAAATTTCTAAATTTCATCAATTAAAAATTTTGGCTTCTCTAGCGCCTGTGAGTTATGCAAACCGTTAGTCACCACATTCTTTTCTACCTTGAGACGCTTTTGCACCATTAAAGAGGAAGACTATACGCTCTCTTTGGGCCAGAATTCAAAATTACATGTCGCGTTGGGAGACGATTAAGGGATTTCGAAAAAGTGACACATTAATTCCGTTGTACAGTTTATACAGGGTGTTACAAAAAGGTACGGCCCAACTTTCTGGAAACATTCCTCACACACAAATAAAGAAAAATGTTATGTGGACATGTGTCCGGAAACGCTTAATTTCCATGTTAGAGCTCATTTTAGTTTCGTCAGTATGTACCGCACTTCCTCGATTCACCGCCTGTTGGCCCAATTGAAGGAAGGTAATGTTGACTTCGGTGCTTGTGTTGACATGCGACTCATTGCTCTACAGTACTAGCATCAAGCACATCAGTACGTAGCATCAACAGGTTAGTGTTCATCACGAACGTGGTTTTGCAGTCAGTGCAACGTTTACAAATGCGGAGTTGGCAGATGCCCATTTGATGTATGGGTTAGCAAGGGGCAATAGCCGTGGCGCGGTACGTTTGTATCGAGACAGATTTCCAGAACGAAGGTGTCCCGACAGGAAGACGATCCAAGCAATTGATCGGCGTCTTAGGGTGCACGGAACATTCCAGCCTATGACTCGGGACTGGGGAAGACCTAGAACGACGAGGACACCTGCAATGGACGAGGCAATTCTTCGTGCAGTTGACGATAACCCTAATGTCAGCGTCAGAGAAGTTGCTGCTGTACAAGGTAACGTTGACCACGTCACTGTATGGAGAGTGCTACAGGAGAACCAGTTGTTTCCGTACCATGTACAGCGTGTGCAGACACTATCAGCAGCTGATTGGCCTCCACGGGTACAGTTCTGCGAATGGTTCATCCAATAATGTGTCAATCCTCATTTCAGTGCAAACGTTCTCTTTACGGATGAGACTTCATTCCAACGTGATCAAATTGTAAACTTTCACAATCAGCATGTGTGGGCTGACGAGAATCCGCACGCAATTGTGCAATCACGTCATCAACACAGATTTTCCGTGAACGTTTGGGCAGGCATTGTTGGTGATGTCTTGATTGGGCCCCATATTCTTCCACCTACGTTCAATGGAGCACGTTATCACGATTTCATACGGGATAATCTACCTGTGGTGCTAGAACATGTGTCTTTACAAGTACGACACAACATGCACGATGGAGCTCCTGCACATTTCAGTCGAAGTGTTCGTACGCTTCTCAACAACAGATTCGGTGACCGATGAATTGGTAGAGGCGGTCCAATTCCATGGCCTCCACGCTCTCCTGACGTCAACCCTCTTGACTTTCATTTATGGGGGCATTTGAAAGCTCTGGTATACGCAACCCCGGTACCAAACGTAGAGACTCTTCGTGCTCGTATTGTGGACGGCTGTGATACAATACGCCATTCTCCAGGGCTGCATCAGCGCATCAGGGAATCCGTACGACGGAGGGTGGATGCATGTGTCCTCGCTAACGGAGGACATTTTGAACTTTTTCTGTAACAAAGTGTTTGAAGTTACGCTGGTACGTTCTGTTGCTGTGTGTTTCCATTCCATGATTAATGTGATTTGAAGAGAAGTAATAAAATGAGCTCTCACATAGAAAGTAAGCGTTTCTGGACACATGTCCACATAACATATTTTTCTTCTTTGTGTGTGAGGAATGTATCCTGAAAGTTTGGCCGTACCTTTTTGCAACACCCTGTATACATTTCAATAGTACGTGTTTTCTCTTAATAAAAAGGCAAGCAGGATTTGCTGACAGGTGTTAGTGGCGTTCTTTGAAGCGTTAGTAACTGGACTGTTGCTTAAGCTTTGCTTTGCGATAGAGCCCACTTAGCGTCAGGCAGCGAAACGGCAGTGCCAGTAGACAGCACCCTGGCCGCCTCTGGAACTGCAGCAGTGCCAGCCAGCTCAAGCCCCTCGCCGCCGTCCGCAGCCGTTCGGCGGCCGAATTGGCAGCTTAGCATCAGCGCCGTCCCGGGCTGTGAGCTCTGCGGCTGTCGCCCACTGTCTCCCTCCTCTCGGTCCATACCGCTGCTCCCCAAAACGACCGGCGGCACGACGGAGTGCTGAGGCGGCCTATAAGGTTTCCTCTCCTCTCTCTCTCTCTCTCTCTCTCTTTCTCTGTCTATCTGTCTCTCCCTGTGTTGCTTCCTCTTCCACTCCGCATCTCGTCGGCAAAGCGAGGCTGAAGAGATTGCGGACGGAGAATTGAATCTTGGACACGTGCGGGTGTCACCCAGGCGGAAGATCTCCTCAAGCAGCGCAATACAGCGCACCACTAGCGGCGGCGGCGGCGGTGGCGGGGACGGCGGCAGCGCCGGCGACTGAGCAGGGCGGTGGGGTGAGGCCCCTCGACGGCCGCCGAGGGAAAGAATGCGGCCAACAGCGGGTGCGAGGCCTGCTAGACGCGGGTAAATCCTTGTTCAACGTGCCCGACATGTGAACGTGACTGGAATAGCTACAGAAACGATTTATTACTCTTCTGAATTTCTTCAAACGTACTCCAGTATTTTCCTTCGAAAATCAAAGGGAGATTCGTTGCAGATATCATCATACATGAAGACATCGGTTTGTAAGTGAGCCCATTCATTCAAAAAGTTTCGAGACTGTATCAATAAAAACCAGAGAAGAAATAGCGGTCATAAGGAGACATGCGTTCTACACATTTCGACATCTTTTCCCTGAGGTCAATGAACGGAACGTACATACAGATATGTGAAACCGTCAGAAAAATTCTTTGAGCTGTTACTCAACTCATGCGTAGAATTGGCTTCCATCTTTATTACGTAGACGAAACGGTGAACTTTCATGTTAATTTCTGATCTTCGTCGTTTTGTGGTACGTTGGTAATCATAACACCAAGTCTCGATAGCCATGGAGATTTTTTTTCCGCAAAAGGACTGTACGCGTTTTGAATTTCAATAGAGACACGGCGGAAAATCTCCCGTAGTTTTTGTTCGGGAGTCAAGGTAGGTGTGCGGGACGAACTTTGCACACACTTTTCCCCTCTTCAAAACATTCTGGAGATACGTGATTTAGAGATTTCGCTCCATTACAATTTGTGACAGCTAAGTTGATGGACTACGGTTACACGTCCTCTACTTAACAAACCCTTTTTACAACTGACTGGTCGTATACACATACGTTGTTCACAATTGCTAGTTCAAGCTGCCAATGTAGTTACCGATCTGACGTCGCCTACACGTCAAGAATAGAATAACTCTCAGACCATCTTGCACATACGGTGTATGAACTCTTCTCCCATCAAGAAGTAAAAAACAAAATGTCAGTATTATTCATTCAAAATTCCTATGCTCCCTGTGTTAGAATGGTGTTCTTTATGCCAAGAAAACATATAATGAACTCATACGCTGTGTAACTGTATTACAATTTTCGTTTTCAGATCATATGCCAATTTAGAAATGAGGAGGGTCGTAGAAGATAAGCAACTGCTTCGACGGATGTACGTCCAACATTTTCTATGCATCAGTGGATAAGGTTAGGGAATTCACTTGTTGCATTATCGGTGATTATGAAGGATGCTATGTCGCTGCACTTCCGGATGTTATTTGAACATTCCAAATACCGAGAATAGCTCAAGTTCCTCAGTCGTGTTATTTCAGTGGAGTTATTCTCAGGTCCGCAGAGTCTTGCGGTTTTCCGCTGTCCAGTCGTAGCTATTTGGAACGACGAGGACAGCGCGTGAAAGCCAGTGGTTTGTTCTGCGCAGACTTACAACTAACTACTTGCTATCATACCCGTAGCTCGTGGTCGAGCGTTAAGCATCGCTGCCTCAAGATCATGTGGTCCTGGGTTAGATTCCAGACCGTGTCGGAGATTTTCTTCACTTGTGGACTAGGTGTCCGAATTGTCCCCATTTCACCTTTACTGGGGTGCATTTCACGGAAATGTCGGCTTGTCTCCTGGTCAATATTGTCTTAAGATCATTTTTATTTTTACTAAGATGTGCTTTCGGTAAGTAACACAACGTGTTACTTAAGATTCCAATATACCATATCGTTCCCCAGTTTTGGATACAAAAGCGCATCTTTCTACATAGTATCTATTCAGTGCGACTGGCTGGCAGGGCCTATATGCCAGCATGGTACCACTCTGTTGGTGATGTAGACGAAAAAATCTTGTTGCATCAGTAACCTCCTCATCATCCACACATTGCTTACCGAGGAGTGGATCCTTTATTGGACCAAACAGCCTCTTGACGCGCAAGCAATTCCGCACGAACGGTCCTTAGTTGCACTTTACAGCCTTAGCCGCCGAGGAACTAAACGGGCACATACCTTTGAGTACTGCGATTGGTGGACGAGTGTGTCAGCACTACTAACAGAGACATCCATTTGTGCACTGACGTGTTTGATGGTGATTCGTCCATCACTTCGCACGAGAGTGTCTGCTTGCTCCAGTATTGCTGGAGTCACACCTGTTTGCAGCCGCCTACCACATGGGTCACCGGACAGGTTTGTATGAGACCTTGTTGTGATGGTGACATACGTACACCTCGTCAACTGCTCACCATGCTTTTGTTCACTGCCAGGTCTCTGTAGACATTCTGCAAGCACCTATGAATATCTGTGATGCACTGATTCTCTGCCAATAGAAACTCAATAACAGCTCTCTGCTTGTAAGCATCGCAGTTACTAACGCCATCTTGAAGGCTCCGTAATGCGATTGTATGGGTTGCAAGGGAATGTGCATGTGGTGTGGATGACGAAACAAAATACTGTAGAGTCTTGTACCATAGGAATCAAGGCAGAGGATCCTCTTTCTACAACACAATTGCACAAAAACTTTAACAGGGTTCTTTACTTACATAATAAGGAAGCTACTTAACTTGTAGTGGTACAAGCTCTTCAGTAATAATCCATGATAGCCTCACTGCTAGTGAAATACAAGTCCCGCTACAAATACTACGCTGGTCTTCAGTGTACTGACAGACGCCAACTTGGAGTGCGTGTTAGTGTGCCGATGACTGAGTGGCTGAGCTAGTGACTGACACTGAGACTGAGCTAGTGACTGAGACTGAGTGACTGTGACTGCCCTCCGGTCCGCGACGGCGATCTAAATACTTGTGGTCGAGACGTCGTTGGCGGCATGTTGCTTGCAAGTCTGTCTTTGGCCTCTCTCCTGATAGGTGTGTTTGATCCAGTGCCTATTATCGATCTTCTTGCTACATCTTTGCCGACCAGTATGATGGTGACAGCTTTTACCAGCACAAATACAATCTCTCTCATTAATCCGCCGAAAACTAAAATTGAGATGTTCCCAAATTCTATACCAGCTCTGAGACCCCCTCACGACCCCCCCCCCCCCTCCCAAACACTTTGCCGACCGCGGTGGTCTAGCGGTTCTAGGCGCTCAGTCCGGAGCCGCGCGACTGCTACGGTCGCAGGTTCGAATCCTGCCTCGGGCATGGATGTGTGTGATGTCCTTAGATTATTTAGGTTTAAGTAGTTCTAAGTTCAAGGGAACTGATGACCATAGATGTTAAGTCCCATAGTGCTCAGAGCCATTTGAACCATTTGAACCCAAACACTTTAGTCGACCCATGTAAATGTGGTTGGACTTACAAGTTTGGCTACGTTTCGTCTTTGGGGTGCCAACTCACACTCGTCGGAATGTACCCAGTGTTTCTCAGAAATATTTAATATAAATTCAGGCAGGATTTGCTATGCAAAAGTCACATAAGCACTTACGTATTTTTTGAAGTTCCGAAATGTTGCGTTCATTTCCAACAAGAACACAGAAAAATCGGAAGTCACAGTCACAATAAATAAGTTGTAGAGCCTGATCGAATTTCATGAGATCATGGAGGCGGTTGAATTAACCATTATTAACTGCGTGAGTTATCTTTAGCAAACAGCTAAAGTTCCACAGTATCTCAAACTATAGATTACAAAATGAGTACAAACCAAAACCGTCTATGTGGGGCTTGTATCGCTTACTAATTCACATACGCGAGTTAGCGGCTACGCTCATCATATAAACCTTTCTCGAAATACAAACTAACACAGACTGACTGCCTCCAATGGCGTCCGAACATAGTCTCCCCCCAGAATGCCGCTGTTCGCCCAGAAAGCCTCGATCAAGCACCACCGAAGTTAGCTAAGCTACTGAATGCTGAAAATTGCTGAAATTCTTTATTTTAACCTTTTATAATAATGTTGTTGTTGTTGTTGTGGTCTTCAGTCCTGAGACTAGTTTCATATAATCATATGATACTTAATACCATACGGGAATTTTTCGCTAATAATTATGCTTTTGTCAGTTTTCTTTTATCTGCCTTAGTTTATTTATAAGCAATAATTTCCACGGTTTTCCTCGATTTTACGATATATAAATGTAAATATTAATAAGCAGTTTTAAATGTAAGTTAAATCGTTACCTGTATATGTGAAGTTTGCAGTATCATCGCTGCTTCTAGAAAAGTTTTTTTAATTGCGCGAAATCCACTTTCGGTCCCTCATACCGATGTTTGCCTAATTTCAGTAAATCTATTACCACAGTCTGATACATTACACGAAGTTTATACGTAGACACCTCGTTTGCGGTGCCGAGTTAGTGACTTTTTATATTTCAGGAGTGATTTGTAACAGTTAACTTACAGTAACTTATAAACTAATGCGGGTATCGAGGACGCGTCTTCACACGCGTAACCTTCACCCTTTCCCGCTTCAAATGAGCTTCCTGGCTCTTCAGTGATACATATGGTTCAATATTTGTTAGTTTTGAGGTAAGCTTTAACTTTACGCTGGACGAGAAAAGTGGCCATGAGAAACGAGCAGCTGCCCAACAGACAGCATAGTCTGAAACTGGCCCACCACGTGCACCTGTCAAGTTGGTGTCTCCTATATTTATTTTTTTTTTTTAACAATCAGTTTTCTGACTTGTTTCATGCCGCCAGCCACGAATTCCTCTCCCGTGCCAACCTCTTCATCTCAGAGGAGAATTTGCAACCTGCGTCACACAATTATTTACTGTATGTATTCCAGTCTCTGTCTACAGTTTTTGTCGTTCCCCGATGTCTTAATAGATGTTCTGTCACCCTGTGCCTTCTCGTTGTCAATGTTTTCCGAAAGTTCTTTTCCTCTCCAGTTCTGCGCAGAATCTTCTCATTCCCTATCAGACCACTAATATTCAAAATTCGTGTGTAGCAGCAGACCTCAAACGCTTCTATTCTCTTCTTTCCAGGTTTCCCCTCAGTTCATGTCTCACTATCATACAATGCTGTTCTCCAAACGTACATTCTCAAAAATTTCTTCCTCAAATTAAGGCCTATGTTTGATACTAGTAGACTTCTCTTGGCCAGGAATGACCTTTTTGCCAATGCAACAGTTAGCTACAACTTCCAGCTACTTATCTCCATAGTCGACGATCCGACTTAGATGTTTGTCGTAGCTTTGTACCAACTATCCAATACCCTCGTTATAGAAGGCAGCCGCCTGTGCTTTCCGCCAATTCTGTACGCTGGCCTACAGCCCGCTGTCTGTGCCAAAATGTTGTCTTGATAGCCAACGGTTCATGTGAGCAGAGGTGAAACTCAGAGGGAGACAACGACGGGCTGTATTGTGGGTAATAAAACATGTCCAATTGACAACGATGCAGAAGCATCCTCATTGCCCCTGCAGAATGCGGCTGAGAATTGTCGTGAAGAAGAAAACGCACGACAGTTATGTAATGTTGGCTGCATAGCTTCAGGTGAAATTTCTCACCAGGCCCTCGTGCTTGGCGGGTTACAATATTGTTCTTGGTATCTTTTTGTGCTCCCTGTGTGCACGGAACTAAAACGAACGACGTTACGCGATCGACGGGCATACTAGAGACACTGCCTAACACACCTGGGCAAAACTTCATCGGTTTTTCACTGTGGTTTCCATTTCGCCACCGATCGTTCCTTACTTACCGAACAACCCTCGTAGTAGGACTAAGAATAGAACTTTAATGGTCAGCGACAACTTTCCCCAGCAACACAGGCAGCCAGCAATTCAACACCCTCGCTACAGTTTTAAAATTCCATAATATAATGAGATGAAATCTATCACTTGCTACATGATACAAAATTTTAGGAATTAACACAATTTTGCCAACGTTAAAGACTCTTCTCAACACTCCGTTCTAAAGCAGTCTCAAAGTCGTACACAACATAAGCCAAAAACGCGCATAAAACTCCTCAGGCAGACCATCAAAACCCGGCGACTTGGCGACAAGGCGATCTGACAGTAAGGTCGTAGACATCACCACACTGAAGATGTTTTAAGAACGCAGCATTGTGAGCAGTTTACGAGCGAGAGCCTGAACAAATAAATCGGATGGCGTTTCGACAGAAACGAGTGCCTCATACAGTCCAACACAGAATTCATGTGGAGCATCCAATATGTTCTTTTCTGCCGTCACAACATTTGACACTAGCTCAACCGCCACAACTGCACCTTTACACGTCTAACGTCTCAATCCGTGGCGGAGCCTAATGCGAACTTTCTCGCGTCCTCCAAATTTCCTGCGCTCTTTCAGCAGTGTATCATATCAACGTTTGTCTGAACCTCAACTTTGCCAGCTGAACTCACCATTCCAAGATGGAGAAGTATTACGCAGTTCCACGGAGACTGTGGCCCCACACTTCCCGAATCATCCCATAGAGAGAGGGGTCCTGAAAGTGCGTCACATTCAGTATCCAGCGTGATCGAAACAATTTCTCCGATTGTGGCGTGTGATGTAAAGTAACAGTCACTGCACAATGGCCAGTGAAGCTGGCGGGAATCACATCGACAGCCAAAATCCTATCTCACATCGTATGAGACAAATGAAATATGTCATTCCTACTGCCTAAGTAGCAGAAAATTTGGTGCATTTGACAATAGTTGGATATTTACAGATCCAGACATCTTGTAGCATAGCGCAGTGGCAATTCGTGACACAAACTGAAATTCGGAAACTGATCTACAGAACGGAACACATAAAACCACAACCTGTCAAAATATTCTGCGAACTCTCCCGTAACAAGTCAACCACCTCTTCCTTACAAAATCGGGTACGGCCTAAGTGCGTCCGGTACCGAACGGTAGATAAAGGAGAATCAAGGTCAGGTGGAGAAAGATCCTATTACTTTACCATTATGAAGAACTTCTGTACCTTCAACGGTAATGCCCTCCCTAAAATCCAAAGTAGACTTCGTGGAACACTCTGGAGCGCCGTTAACCACAATGAAAAACCCAGGGAAAGAGAAGAAAGTAAATTGTACTTTTGTAGGCATACGACAGCTGTACAGTAATCAGAGATAAAATGACGCAGCGAAGCGAGCCGCAAATCCGGTACCACCCTAGTGAAATTTAAAGAAAGAAACGTAGAAGCCTGCTTACGTTAATAATAATAAATGAAGTGAGGTGTTCTGGCCACCTGAATTACGTCGTCAGTGAGTGTTAAGATCCATTGCTCGGTGCAGTGACGAGTCAGAGGTGGGGCGCTCCTACCCACGCCTTTGGAGTTTGTATGTTTCTTATTTTTACGAGCCGCAGCCATCTCAGATTGAACGCGTTTTTTACGACTGCGAGGTAAAGAAACATCGACAGTTGCGGACTTAGGCGGTTCTTGAACATTAGGCGATAAACAAGGAGCCGCGGAGGCCAACTCCGTAGGATGGGGTCCTAGCAGTTTAGAAAAACATATAAGATTATGATCGGGGAACACATCTCTGTCAGAAGGTAGGACTTCATGGTCACCAATCACCTTCACTAAAATAACAACAGTTAGCCGTTCCGACGTCGCCTAAATGAATGACAACAAGGGATGCCTCAGTTTGCTGCTGTTGATTCACTGGAACATTGAAGGCCCCAACGATATTCCCACTCTTGCGGTAGTACCGGAGAGTTAACTGAACCACGGGAGGAACAGAAGCAAAAACACTAGAGGCCTCAGCAGCGGTTTTCATACAATCGACTCTCAGGAAAATATGACTCAGCACTAAAAGCTACATTAACCGACAAGGTTACTTCAGGGAGGGCTGGGTTAGGAGTAGACGTATCCGAATCCTCATCACTCTGCGTATGACGTCTCTTAGTTTGCATTTCCTCAACAGTAGTTGTCGATACCAGCATTATTTTTCGGATTTTGGACACGTCGTGATTATTTCAGTTGCTTTTCTGAAAACGTTCGTATAATTTTATACATAGTATGTTATATTTCAAGCTAAAATTTATGAAAGGGAATTACTTTATAAAATATTTTAATTTCTATGTTTTAATCGATAAGTTCTAGGCCTGAAAGTAGAGTGATAATTAAATTTGTTTAGAATCATTTGAAATTAAGAATTATTGGCACCCTTAAATTTCTATTAGTAATCACGCAATCCTCTATTGTTTACTATATCTGTTTCTGGATTCATTTATGATATAAAAATCGAAATTGATAATGCAACAGAAATTAGTAGAAATACATTTGTTAAAGAAAATTATAAACCCGTCGGAATATTGTTATTTCCACAGAGCGGGAGAGTCGCAAGGATGCCTCTGATGTAATCGGATGTATTTTTGTATTTTTGTGCGAATAATGTAATTTCGGTGTTGTTAATGTGAAAAATCAAAGTAATGTATGATATATTAAAATGTGAGAAAATATATTCACGTAAAAACAAATGCTGCAACAACAGTCTTCAAATTTGTTTTGTTCAAACCAATGGTGAGGACGTGGTGTGAGATTTTCAGCTTCAAGAATCAGACTCCTAGACAAGAAGACCTGGAGCCATTTCAACACAACAAGCTTAGTAGACTAGGAAGTTTGTTTTAGTCTTCTCTCCTGTCAAATTTTCATGAAAGACTTCGCTTATTAGTTACTTGGACTGGACATTGTTTATTGTGGACAGTAGACGGAAGTAAGAAGGAGGGGCAGATTATGCTTGTGATGTGCGTATGAGCTCTGACATTATCGGAGTTAGAACATCAGTAGAATTAAACATTTGATTATCTAATATCAATTGTCATCGTTTGGATTTACATCTGCATTCACTACATTGTAACAAACTATTCTTTAGAAAGAAATTGGATAGTGTCCACGGAGATTAAGTAATACATTTTTTTTATGATACAGTCACAATAGCATTTCACAACAGTGCTGCCGATCTCTAACTGCCAATAGATATCTTCTATAACGATCCCCTGTACGCTCTTTGTATTTATTGACAGTACGAAGATTATCGTCATCTGGTCGAAACTGGTTACGGTATTGTGAAATACTCATCTGATTGGTGAACAAAATATAAAAAAAGAACGTAATGTAATTTGTCTGCAGCAACACATCTTGTACAGTCTTATGGTAAATGAAATCGCACTGTGAGACACAAGCTTCAGATTCCCGTTCAAGCATCCATAGTAAGTTTCTCCGCTCTTTTTCCTAAAACAAAAGGTGAATTACAGGGTAATTTCTGAAAAAGCCCACGATTGATTCCTCCTTTATTCTCACATATCTTCCACTCTGCCTGTAATGATCTTGCCTTCGACAGTACAATGAAACACTGCCTTCTTTACCTTATTTAAGTGAGATATGAAAATGGAAAAGGAGGGCTCGTGCTGCATTTTGTGAATCGAGAAACCACAGTGGTTGAGGTCATTTCACTAAAAGTCAACGGCCATTCTCTTCTTCAAGTTGGAAAAAATTACAAATAGACGTACTACACTGAAATATTTTTAACTGGACCAGTACTGACTTGGAATCAAAAAGTAATTGACGTATCTCAAGTACCACTGGAAGTATTCGTGATATTATACTTACTTGTTGATGAAGTACTGGAATCACGAATTCTTGTTGACAGTATTCAAAGTTATGGCATTTGTTGTCTCGCCCACAACTGAAGTGAATTAGGTAAAGCTTACGCGGTTTCCTGTTTGTGTCAGTACAATATTGTTTGTGTCACATATGCACAGAAATACGATGTATACTTGTCCAGATGTACCAGCTACGAGTTTCAACGTAAAATGAAGCTGTAAGCTTAACATACGTAAGTAAATTGAGTTGAAAAGTATATATATCAGAACTTGTACACAATCGCTGTATACACCATTGTCACCATTTCAAGAAGTATTATTACTGGCGCCTAGAGATGACACACGGTTGAAATTGGCAAACAGATAAGATAATAAAAAGAATAAAGCCTACATTGATAATGTTTTCGTACTCAAAACACGCTGAAGTTGTGGATCCCAACAAAAATAAAAATTTTAAAATCAAATTTAATCTGCAGAACGAAACCAGCATGTAATGTAAAACTTGTATGAATGTCCTTACTCCTTAATATTTTGGTCACATAGGGGACCTACTTCAATTTGAAATATATAAATACGCAGAAACGCTAAATAGGAATCACAATCGCTCATCCAGAGCTCAGTATATATTGTAGCCATCTCACTGTATTTCATTAATTCCTCCTGGGTGCAGTCTCTGTGAGCGTTCATTAATGTGCATTTCCAAAGGTGATCCATGGTCAGAATTTCACCACACCAGCACTTATCAGTGTCTACGTAACTTCCTTTGTTCATAGTTCTTTTGAACGCCCGATGGCAGTACGAAGTCCGGTCGGATTTCTCCCATGCCACAAGTTCAGACGATAATCCGAGGGTAGAGCTTCCACTTTGTTATGAACGTTCGGATATCATTATTGCCACACTGATTTTGTGGAAATCTGAGACGGTTCCATTGACCTTATAAAACTTCATCCGGCTGTACGACATTTGGAAACAGGTTGATTATTTTATAGCGGGTGGCACTTGTCATTTCTCCATATCTTCCGTTGAATTCAAGAACGATTTTCTGATACGTGTTGGAACAATATCCGATGATGGATACAAATGGTCCATTCCAGGTGGCTTCAGGCAACCAGTTATCTTTCTTCAGATATTGTGAAGGACAATGTCAATTTTTTTGGCGTGCTTAGCTCTCCCTAAGTAGGCATCAACAGTCTACAACAGAGAAGCGGGTGGCGAGTGCTGTGGAATATAATACGTTCGCGATGTCCCCCCCTTTGCAGACGTAAAAATTTTTTGTATGCTGTTGGAGCTCTGCCTTGGTTGCTCAGTATCTTTCCTGTGTGTCAGACTTTAATGGAGTGACGTGCGTAGATATTGTGGGAGCGGATAGCTTTCCAGATGTGTCATAGCAGAACCCTCTCCGAGCGCTATCCTGCCGAGTCTGTTGTCAAATTGGTATCGTTCCGTGAATTATGCTTCTAAACCAACGGCATCGTACAATTATGGCCACCAACGGAGATAACCGAGTGAAAATTCGGCACTTGGCAGTACTCAGTCTGACACTTAATTCTCTTAACGTTGGACGAATATCGGCTTAATTGTGAATGTCTGCCGAAATAAATGTGACGTCCTTGATCTAAAGGAGATATGTAGTGGCGCCTTGCAGAATAAGCCCATTATGGCTGGTATGCGGTTGGGTAATGAGATAGCACACGAAAAGTGAAAAAGTGCTATTTTTGAAAGAAAAAATAATCAAGTATCAACAAGTCACACCTTCAGTACCAATAGAACTGGAATTGGCTAGTATTCTACTAATATCAATATACCTTAATACCTAAATACCTCAAACAATCCCCCAGATGAGGCTTTTAACTTATTCTCGTCTTCCAATTTCACGATGATACTACACTGTAGTCGCTAAATATTCTGAGCAACCAATACCACTGCTTTTCGTAGTTCATTAATACTGCTTATTTCCAAGAAATCGAACAGTTTGTTACACAAAAAAACACCAAAAAACAATAAAAATTAGATGTTTCGAACACACTATGAAAACTGTCATTTGCTCTAACTGCAAGAAATGACTTACATAGAATGGTATTTTCTCAGTAAAGGAAGTGACATCATCAGATTGTATACTGGTAGGAAAAATGTAGCACAGCACGACAGACTAAGCATGATGGATGGCGATAAGCAGTCAGTCCAGTTATGAAGGGGACGTGTTCGTGAAAATGACAAAAACTTTGAAAAAAATTTTCTTGGTCTATAGAAAAGAGCATTTCATGCTGATTTCAAAAATGGATAGGTTATAGGCTTTATCATTTTCTGTTCGTTCTAAAATTGAGGTTGAACATAATGTTGCACAGGGGCCACGCCCATCTGTCAGTTTGAAGTGCGTCAGAATACGTGATGCATTATTTTGTTCTTCCGTTTTTCTCGTCGTTAGTTACAGATCGTTACCACAGGTGTATTCTAGAAGGCACTGACTCCCGGCACCAAAGTACAGGCATGTGTAGAAGGCTATGGTTCGGATGTAAGCAAAGATATGAGAATATATGATTTCAGAATTTCATATGCGTGTGGTTTTGCAGTTTTTGTGTGTTGTTTTGTTCTCTGTGTGTGTTTCCTGTGTTACAAATCCCGAGAGTAAACAAATTTAGCCTCAAACAAAAGTTTCGCGGCAACCAGTTCCAAACACACCCGAATAATACACATCAGTTGCTTCAAAAGTCGCCCACAGAAATGTGTCTACAGGCAACGCTTCTAAACGTAAACTTTCGCTTTCTGAATGTAATAAGAATAAGCCTAGTAGTATTATGAGCTGCAATAACAATGGAAATTTTATTGTGAGCCTAAACATGCTCTCAAGAGTGCCGTGAAATGTAAATTATGCTATTGTGAGGATGGTATTGACGTGTCTGAGGATAATTCAGTAAGGAAGGGTCTTTCAAGTCGGTTAATGATTTCCTGTAACTCGTGTAAGATGCACAGTGATACTATGACATCGCCAGTAACTGATAGTCGACATTACAGTGTACATATTCCGCTTGCTTATGGAAGGCGATCTATTGGAAGGGGAAGGAGAGCTGCCCAGGCTTTTTATGCAGTGATGGATTTGCCTCTACCTCCACTGAGGTTTGACAGATGCGATCTTCTTTCTTTCTTTTTTGTGTCCGGAGATTTGTTTCAAAGCCTTTCAGCCCAATGTCGGGCCAAGTCCAATGTTTCTGTCTTCTCAATCCATAGTTCGTCAAGAGTACACCTTGTGGGGCAGACGGAACACTGTAGAAGGTGTTCCATATCCTGAACTTCACCACAGTCGCATTTGTTGTCTCCTTCGTCCTTGAAGCCCCATTTGACTAGGTTTGCTTTAACTGGTGCTACGCCTGTTCTGATGCGATTCAGTGTTCTCCAAATCTTCCCGCTTGATGTACTGCCGCTGGGTATTTGTCGTGAGGCGGGGTAGTCCTGCGGAGGCTCGTTCAATTCACTAGTGAGAAATATCTTGCGGGATTTAAGTCTGCTACGTCCACATGAAGAACCATGCAGCGGGTGGCGATCGTCGAAAATCTGTTCTTCGGGATTCAGAAGATGAGAATCCAGCTGCTTTGTATATTTTCCCAAGTGGAGTGGGTTTCATGCATCCTGTTGTTAGCCTGCATGTTTCATTAAGGACTGTAGTGACGTTTTTGGCATGTGTGGATCGAGACCGTACAGGGCATGCATATTCTACCGTGGAGAAGCAAAGTGCTTGACCAGTTGTTCGTAATACAGTCGGACTAGCTCCCCATTTACTATTCGTCAGTTTTCTTAAAATATTGTTCCTGGCAGCAACTTTTTGGCAGGTTTTTTCACAGTGATATCTGTACGTCAGTGATCTATCCAGCACGACACCAAGGTATTTTGGTTTGTCCGTATGGTCCAGTTTGTTGCCATTCCAGGTGACGTTCAGCTTCCTGTTTGCCCGTTTTGTGCAGAGGTGGAAAGCGCTAACCTGTGTCTTGGATGGATTTGGTTTGAGGGAGTTCTCTTTATAGTATTCAGACATTACGTGTAGCGAGCTTTCTAATTTCCCTTCTACTTCCTCGAAGCTATTTCCTTGCGCTGTAATGGCCAGATCGTCGGCATACAAGAAATGGTTAGTACGTTCCGGTGTTGGTTGGTCATTGGTGTATAGGTTAAATAGTAGGGGGGCCAGCACACTGCCCTGGGCGAGACAGTTATTTTCTCGACGCCATCGGCTTTTTTTCCGTGCAGCACTACGTAGAACTGTCTGTTTTGCAGCAGAGATTCAATGATTTTTGTGAACTTATGATCCTTAAATGTACAGTACAGTTTTTCCACGGGCTTTCTGTGGTTGACGGTGACGTATGCAGAACTTAAGTCCACCGATGCTACACCTGTTATTTGTTTGTTTTCAAACCCTTCCTCTATGTGTTCTGTGAGTGCTATGATTTGACTGGTGCATGATTCCCCGAGTTTGAATCCAGCCTGTTGGGGAATGAGCTTTTGGTCTGCGATATTTGCTATGCGGTTTAGGATTATTGGTTCGTACAGTTTGTCAGTTTCTACAGATGGCACAGGAGTGCTATTGGGCGGTAGTTCTTCGGTTGCCCTGCGTCTTTCCCAGGTTTTAGTAGCGCCACTACCTTTGATTTCCTCCACATCTTTGTGATCTTACACGTTTTTAAGCAATGATTAAAGAGCTGCAGGATCCATTGCTTGGCACTAGGTCCGAGCTGTTTGATCTGTTCCAAGCATATATCGTCGACTCCCGCTGCTTTCCCGTTTATCATAGATTTCATTCCATGATTAAGATCTTTCATGGTAAATGGTATTTCGAACGTGCTTGACTCTTGACTCTCAATTCTGCTGAAATTTTTTTTCTGACATTTCTTGTTGTGTTTTCCATTTAGTAGGAGCTGATGGGCAATTTGATTGGGTGTTACTGAAGAGCGTTGTTTAGCTGTCCTAAAGTCACTATTAAGTTTTTTTATTAAGTTCCAAGCGACTTTGCTACTGTGGGTCATATCCATTCTTTCCAGAGTTTCGACCCATTTCCTTTGTCTTGATTCACTAATCATTTCCATTAGAGTTTCTCCACATTGGACTACTTCTTCACTAAAGGGGTCCTGTTCGTAAAGCATTTCGTACTCCCTTAGGATGTTCTTTGATTCGTCAGAGAGTCCTACGATGAAATGCTCTCTGCAGCCTCGGGGTATGTGTCTTCGAGAAATCTTTTGGAGGGTCTCTACGAAAGTTTGATAATTTTCTGGAATTGGGTGTAGATTTTTTATTTTTGCATCCAGTTCCACAGCATATTCTGTCCATTTAGCTTTTTTAAAGTTGAAGCGTCTGCGGAATGGTATTTTCGTTGTTCTCAAAGCAGCGTATATTTGGACTCCGATAGGTCGGTGTTGTGTTTTAGGAAGAGGTGCGTATGCAGTTTTTAAACATCGGTCTTCCACGTTTGCGCTTACAAAACAAATATCAGAGTTGTATTCGCGCTTCCAGATTTTGCTGCTGAACGAGCATGGTAGCTTGGGATCATGGAACAGAGATAAGTTATTTATTTCCGTCCACTGCTCTAATTTATGTCCGTTGACGTCTGCATATTTGTAGCCCCATTATGTGCTGTGGCAGTTGAAGTCTCCTAAGATGAACTGTGTTTTCTGGTTGTTGAAGTTTGTCTGGCAAAGTTCTGTTAGTTGATATTATGGCCATCTCAGGTTTTGTGAAGACAGCGCTGCCATATTTAGGATGTGGATTTTCTATGGCTAATTTCATTTCTTTTATTTCTGGTCTTACTGCCCCTTCTATCTTGTGTGTTTCTTGTATACACAGTATGTCCCATTTGTGCGTGCGGCAAAGTTGTGATATGATTTGTTGTTTGTTTTTGGTGATACCCTCTACGTTTAGGCTTGCAATCGTCAGAGTTGGCTCTGAGAAGGACCCATTCTTTTTGCTTTTCCGGTGTTGGAAGGATTGGCCGTTGTCTTTTATTGCCACGTTTCCGGGGGACGCCGGAATTATCTGACAGATGATTCTCGGTCTCTTATCTCAGATAGTGCACGCGTGGAGGCTCCTTCCTTGTCCCCCACAGAGCAGCAGAAGAGTCAGTAGCCTCGTCTGAGAATACAGACATTGTAGCAGCATTTAATGGATATTGGCAGAAGAGAGTTCATACTTCTGTGAATGGGGCTGTAGCTGCCAAATTTATTGAAACTGGTAAGATACTAGATTTGAATGTCTAACAGATCACTGAAAGTAAATTTATTGGCACCCATGTTTGTGTAAAGAACTTTGATGTCGTGGTGTGAGGTATGAAGGCTACCTTGGGGATGGAGACTGTAAAGGACACACCACTGTCGTTAATGGCAGACCATGTGTGGACTCACTGATAAAAAAGCTTGAATGTATTGGGCATGTACAAAGAAGAATGGGAGCTAGGGTGAGAAAGTTATGTAAAGACTTCAGTGGGAAAAAGCTGTTAGACGGAAAACTCATAGGTGGTCCAAGTCGTCTTACAAAAAGTGAAACTGATTCTTTGACTCAGTTTTATGGACTAGCAATAAGGAGAAATGTAGGAGATTTGGAGAAAATGAAACGAGCTGTTTGGGCAACGTGGTTTCACAGAGTGTCAACAGATGAAACCCCACAGCAAGGTCTGTGTCCAAAAGTGGAAGATTCGTGGTACAAGTACTGGTGGCAATTAGGCCTAGATCTGGCAAATAAAAATCTACTTCGAAAATGTATGCATGGTCTCTTCAGAATGCAAATGAAAGCTTCAACTGCTGTACATGGGAGAGAATACCCAAAACCGTATTTTTTGGGTCCAGCAGTGCTGAAGATTGGTGTGATGGATGCAATAATATTCAATGATGGTGCAATTTCAAGAATCAATGTTATGAAGAAATTGAACAACCATACGGGAAGGAATGTGGCTTCAGCTCTAACTGCTATTGATAAGCGAAGGGGAAACGGAAAAAAGACATCTGCAGAAGCTGCTACCAATGAGACAAGAATAAAGAAAAGAATGAAGAGAAAGAGTATGGAGGATAAGGAAACAGGAGGAAACTGGAGTATGCAGGTGGAATGTTCTAAACGAGCATAGTGGTATGTTAATACATCTGTAAATCTTCTTTTTGCGATTCACCGAAAACTTAAATTACCATCATTAAGCTACACGTTTTTCCTAAATGACTGAAGTAAAACTCTCAAAAATTGGTACAGATATTTAGAATGACCTACTCAACCCCCCCTTCCTACTATTTCCTGAAAAATTTATAACATGATGATGATGTCGGTGATATTTGAGCTACATTTTTAAATATTTTTGTAGTAGTAAAATGAATTACTCGTCTTTTTCACAGGTCAGCATCAGGAAAGGAAATTGGAGGCATAAAACATCTATGTAAATGTTGTCTGTACTCTCACTATTTTCCAAGCAGTGCTGTCAGTGGTCCCAAAGAAAATGGTACCGCAGTGAAATTGTGTTCCGTTTTTTATACTATTATAGATATTGATGTCACAACCAAAATATAATAAATATCTGAATGATTTTTTTTTGGGAAATGCTTTGACTAATGTCCGTAATTGTGTGTAAGAATTTTGAGCTATCTCTCCTTAGTAGATCAGTTGCACTATGAGGGTGAAGATAATGCTAAAAATGCAGCCCATTCATGGGCGAGTCCCCTGAAGTCTCTTTGGATTACAGTCTAGAGCAGATTTACTGATTATTATGTGTAAAAGAGGTAGGTGAAAACAGATTAATTTATAACTCACTTCGCTTAGTAAATATCCATATTAGAGATATTACCACATTCACAACACACCCCGCATATGTGTTTTTGGCAAGCTCTTTGCAGAAGCATCACACACAAAAGCGTACCCAGAACGCTTACTAAGACATTAACAGGCTTAGTCTACTGCGATATTAACACGTAACTACCTATTTAAGTGAGTTATTAGCGGTTTAGTATAGGGTAATGAAGCGCTAACACTGCTAAGTAATTTATATGAGTTATTCAAGTGCAGGTTTACGATGATTTGTAACTAACTGCGTAAACACTGTGTCCAGCGCGAGACCAGACTAACGGCTTCTATGTTGGTTATTTAGGGCGTGAGTAAACTTTGTACGTTACTTGCAGCTAATTAGCAGGAGTACATCACTGACAACAAATTCATTTCGGGTTTAGAGGTTCCAGAACTTGTTCGTTATGTTTATTGGCTTAAAAGTATACCTCTTCAGCAGAGGCGACTGTCATTTCTTTCGCCGGTACGTGTAGGTTAAAGTCGGTTTGTTTTTGATTTCAGGGGTCATAAGCTGTATGGACCAGAAGTATTATTTTTATGAGAAGAAACATACCTGAGAGAAACCTCTCTTCAGAGATATTCTGGAACTGGTATTTACACCAGATAAGATTATGTTTACACCAAGTGCAGATAGTTAAACACTTGCAGTAGATTAGCGACATATTTATGTTAGGCTCTATGAACGCAATTCTGTGTAGACGAATTTCGAAGCCAAAATTATTTAAGACTAGGTAACATAAATTCACAGAATCTGTTTCATTACTCTACTTTCCTATTATTTACGACAGGGCTATTATAAATTACTTGTAAAATATTTTTATATGAGGCAGCTCTACGACCAAATACTTGTTCAAATTGCTTCTGAACAACATGTATTGCAAAAGAATTTTTTGTAAGCGTAGGCTTCCGCGGCCGTTGTCACTGTCAATAAAATTCTTCTGCGCTGTTGACCGTATTGCTAATATATAAAGCTGTCCGACGTTTCGGCAAGTATTGCAATTGACCTCCCTCAGGGCTGTGCTGAGCTGGCTCATTTTATGTACTGACAATGCCAACATCCCTGAAGAATTTTACTGACAAAAAATTATTTGTTCAATGAACGGCAATATATTGTTTCACTTTAGACAACGTATTACTTGATAAACCTAAGTTTGTTCATTACATTCCCCGGTTAAGGCTTTTCATGTGATGAGGAAGAGCGAGATTCAAGTACAAAATATGCTGCAAGTTCATATAGTGAGATAAATTTTATACTTTTAGAATGAACATACAAACGATAACAGAAAATGCATTCACAGATAGTTGGGATAGCTTTCTGTTATATCTGTTAAGGTTATAAGTTAATTGAGAATGAGGTTAAGAGAAAAGAAAAATGACAATAAAAAAATTGCGTGCAATAGGATGACATGTAATGCAGCTACTTTCTGCTTGGCATCTTTACATATTTCGATACACATAGCTGGACAACAATACATTAAACAAATAATAATATATATAAATTATTGATATTTGAAGAGTATTGGTTTATACTACTGACGAAATGCAACTGGCACGTCATGCTGGCACGTTAATGCGTATTGTATTTGTACCAGGTGTGACATTTTTATTGGTCAGAAAGTTGTATTGTCTGTCTTGCAAAGTTTTTAACGAAATGCAGAATGAATATTTGTATTTTGTTTCGTATTTTGTGAGAGACATAGCGATTTTGGATGGCAGGAACAACAAGGAAGGTATTTCATGCCTGTGATATGATGCTGCTTCTCTTTGCAGCTGGACAACTACAAGCCCTGTTATGTTGTTTAGACTGCACTCAATCAGGCACCGTGAAAAGAGTACTAGTGTACTTGGCAAGCCTGGACAATAGTAATTGATAGATGCCGTTCTTTTGAATAAGCTTTAATGCTGTCCGAGGTTAAGTGAGGTTTTTTGAGTTTTGTAATTAGTACTACAGACGTTAGTCCTGTCAAAGAACACTGGAGAGAGGTGATGCGAACGTCGACTGGGAGCTACTGAGAGTGAGATTGCGCAGTGCCTAGTACATTGGACTCGCATTCGGGGGGACGACAGTTCAATACCGTGTGCGGCCCTCCAAATGTAGGAATTTCGTGGATTCTCTAAATCGCTGTAGGCAAATGCCGGGATGGATCCTGGTGACAGGGCACGGCCGATTTTCTATCCCGTCCTTGACTCAAATCGAGCTTGGGGTCCATCTCTAACGACCTCGTTGTCGACGAGACGTCAAACACTAAGAACACTAAGCTTCCTTCCTTTCCTCTTTTTTCGACTGACGATATATGAAAACATTGAAAACTCCCTTATGACTCTGAACTATGACCTTTTTTTCCCTTATGTCTGCATCAGATGCAATAGGAGGGAACATATCCTCAAAGCTATTACCAGAGGACTGAGTACCCCAAGCATGGGCAGTAACATCGAACTCACCTCTGTTGCAAATAAAAGAGAGCGCCTATTCAATTGTGTCACTTTGCGCATTGTTTGGATAGCGGGAAAAAACGAAGATCATTTTTCGTTTGCGAGGAAAAAGTAACGGGGGACAAAATAGATTATTTTTAGTTTAAATTTTTCTATTCACGTCAGTTTCGATGTGAAATGTATGGCTGCGATAGCAGGTCACAAAATACCAAATTGCCTACTGCACTTCATAACAAAGAACTATAATATTTCTGCAGATAAATATATCACATGACAAACTTATATTAATTGTTGTGTTCTTTTTTACCATACAATTTAAATAAGAAAAAATCCTCTTAGAGTTATCAAGCATGCATAATATGATTTTGTGACTAGCATGGGACAGTTCAATTCATGAAGTAGCTATTACTATGGCAAAACAGAGCTCGTACTCTAATGATGCAAATTAACGTTTCGAAGGTGTGATATTGGTGTGGGGTTTTTCTTCGAAATATTATAAAACGTCCATGGTGCGAGTTTATTTTCGTAATTTGCTTCTTCCATGTAGTTCTCTGCTTGTCACAACCACCCTACAGCTAAGTAACCACGAAACCTTGCGCAATAAAGATCTGCTCTATCTAATTCATATATTGGGCACGATGATGAAACTGGAGTGCATATAACGTAATTGATTTCTCACTACTGTAAGTATCTCTCACAGAAATTAATTAAAAATTTTTATAGGGACTGAACTCTACTCAAATGACAGATGTTCACTCTGTTTCCACAGATTTACGCCGAGAAACAGAACGGTAAAATTCGACTAGCAAATAATAATAATAATTAATTAGGATGAATACAAAAATTACTCTGGTGCAGTTTACTTAGTTGCGAATGACAGGAACCCCAACTACGATTCACTATTACAATGTGCATAACGATATCTGTGAACGCAAACTACACACTAGTGCACCAGAGAAATATCGAGCTATGAGTGCTGTAGTTTGAAGACACAAACGTTGCGTGTGGTGAGATATTCACCTCCAATATTCTTATCAAGCCGCCGCAGCACAATGCTTACCATGCCTAACCGTGAGTCTGCACTGTGATGAAATGCACGTCACCGCGTTGAAGTACCAGAATACCCACGGAAATCAGCAACAAAATTGCGATGCCTCGTGAGAGAGAGTTTCGTTCTGGAAATTCGCTCAAATCTGTTTCGCGGAAGAAAAAAAAAAAAACATAGATCTGAATCATCTCAAACCTAATACCAAATGTATGTTGGGCCTTAAGGCTACCACATAACACTTACACCTTCGCCTTATTAGGACTTTCGTTGTGGCAGTCTGATCACGACTGTCCTTTCCCACCAGCCGTCTGCTGTGACATCAAGCAGGGGCCAAAAACTGTCTGTTCTTGGAACACCTGAGCACTAGATGTCAAGTAGCACTGACTC
This sequence comes from Schistocerca serialis cubense, assembly GCF_023864345.2. NCBI lineage: Eukaryota > Metazoa > Arthropoda > Insecta > Orthoptera > Acrididae > Schistocerca > Schistocerca serialis. Next base: position 972,409,624 of record NC_064638.1, read on the forward strand.
ATTACGGAGACCGAAGCGAAAGGTTTATTCACAGGCCATTACAGCGTTCTTACAAATACGCACGGAAAAACTTTGTCAAAGCTGCCCGAGAAAGCCGATGCAAGCTCTCACACATGTCGGACTCAGTTGCTAGCGCGGAGATCCATATAGACCCAGTAAAGAAATAATAAAAACTCAGCGACGGATTCTGCATGGCCTGTTAAATGCACATCCCTGTGGGACACTACCAAACCCCTTGCTGATTAATACACATGTGGCATCATTCATCCCGCAGCGAGGAAGTTTAGATCGAGATTCCTGGATCGCGGACCCCTGTACATGAACTCAAACCCCCACAGCCGGCCGGTGTGGCCGTGCGGTTAAAGGCGCTTCAGTCTGGAACCGCGTGACCGCTACGGTCGCAGGTTCGAATCCTGCCTCGGGCGTGGATGTGTGTGATGTCCTTAAGTTAGTTAGGTTTAATTAGTTCTAAGTTCTAGGCGACTGATGACATCAGAAGTTAAGTCGCATAGTGCTCAGAGCCATCTGAACCAGCCATTCAAACCCCCACATTCTCTAAATTTCTAGCAATAAAGTGGCCGTTCTGCTGTCTATGCCAGCACCACCTCCTCGTTCAACAGCAGCCTTAGCTGTCCATGAGGGAGACACACAAGAGCACAATCGCTTCATACTACTGTGTGCTAAATCACAATCAACACCGTGCCTAATATCTTTCAGTCCTCTATTCTCTTCACTGGATTGGTGAATGAACCTCCTTAACGCAACATGAGTGCCCTAGTCCGCGTAAGGTTGCTAACTGTGATTAGTTAGGTGAAAGAAACGTGAAACTGCTACGGTCGCAGGTTCGAATCCTGCCTCAGGCATGGATGTGCCTGATGTCCTTAGGTTAGTTAGGTTTAAGTAGTTCTAAGTTATAGGGACTGATGACCTCAGATGTTGAGTCCCACAGTGCTCAGAGCCATTTGAACCATTTGAACCAATGACAGGTGAGCTCAGACTACTTGCCACCTTGCAACATCTATTGATAAAATCAACAATTTTACACGTATTCTGAAAACATTTTAGGGTTCTATTCTACGATAGTAATTTTGAAGCTGTAGCAATCATGAAGTTGATTTCTTTTTATTGATTTTAGAGTAGTTTCCAAGCAAACAGTATTTCATCATTTATTTTTCCCTGACGCGTTTCCCTAAATTACGTTTTTCCAACAACATTAGGTGCACCAGTTTCAAGAAAGAAGCTGAACACTATTAGTCAGAATGAGATTTTCACTCTGCAGCGGAGTGTGCGCTGATATGAAACTTTCTGGCAGATTAAAACTGTGTGCCCGACCGAGACTCGATCTCGGGACCTTTGCCTTTCGCGGGCAAGTGTTCTACCATCTGAGCTACCGAAGCACGACTCACGCTCGGTAGCTTAGATGGTAGAGCACTTGCCCGCGAAAGGCAAAGGTCCCGAGTTCGAGTCTCGGTCGGGCATAAAGTTTTAATCTGCCAGGAAGTTTCACTATTAGTCAGAGTTTACCTGTGAAGGCAACAGTTTTCTCCACCCTAAATTAGTAACCACTAAATTTCCTGTGTCACAACAACACTGGAATCGATCTGACAGCTATTTTGATTCACTTTTCATACAAAAAATAGTCAGTGTACAGCTGTGGCACAAAATTTGTCACCTCCTTAGTAAAGCAGACGGATCGCTTTGGAGGGATACCGAAGGTGTTACTAAGAGATCATGTCAAACCAGGTAGCTGTCACAAGTCATGGCAGTAAAGTGATACGTACATGACAGTCCTTTGTGTGAAAGCATCGCAGACAAATGACTCACCGTAGAGTGTGATAGAATGAAAGAAACGAGCTATCATTTTTGAACGCGTCCGTAAAAATAGCAAGAATTTTTTAGCCTGATAGGTTGATACACTACTGGCCATTAAAATTGCTACACCAAGAAGAAATCCACATGACATTGGACAAATATATTATACTAGAACTGACATATGATTACATGGGGGCATGGGTGTGTGTGATGTCCTTAGGTTAGTTAGGTTTAATTAGTTCTAAGTTCTAGGGGACTTATGACCTAAGATGTTGAGTCCCATAGTGCTCAGAGCCATTTGAACCATTTTTTTTGTGATTACATTTTCACGCAATTTGGATGCATAGATCCTGAGAAGTCAGTACCCAGAACAACCACGTCTGGCCGTAATAACGGCATTGATACCCCTGGGCATTGAGACAAACAGAGCTTGGATGGCGTGTACAGGTACAACTGCCCATACAGCTTCAACATGATATCACAGTACATCAAGAGTAGAGACTCGCGTATTGTGACGTGCCAGTTGCTAGGCCACCATTCACCAAACGTTTTCAATTGCTGAGAGATCTGGAGAATGTGCTGGCCAGGGCAGCAGTCGAACATTTTCTGTATCCAGAAAGGCCCGTACAGGACCTGCAACATGCAGTCGTGCACTATCCTGCTGAAATGTAAGGTTTCGCAGGGATCGAATGAAGGGTAGAGCCACGGGTCGTAACATATCTGAAATGTAACGTCCACTGTTCAAAGTGCCGTCAATGCGAACATGAGTTGACCGAGACGTGTAACCAATGGCACCCCGTACCATCACGCCGGGTGATACACCAGTATGGCGATGACGAATACGCGCTTCCAATGTGCGTTCACCGCGACGTCGCCAAACACGGATGCGACCATCATGATGCTGTAAACAGAACCTGGATTCATCCGAAAAAATGACGTTTTGCCATTCGTGCACCCAGGTTCGTCGTTGAGTACACCATCGCTGGTGCTCTTGTCTGTAATGCAGCGTCAAGGGTTACCGTAGCCATGGTCTCCGAGCTGATAGTCCATGCTGCTGCAAACGTCATCGAACTGTTCGTGCAGTGGACTCAGGGGTCGAGACGTGGCTGCACGATCCGCTACAGCCATGCGGATAAGATGCCTGTCATCTCGACTGCTAGTGATACGAGGACGCATCTTAAACGAAGAGCCATGGTTGCATGATCATTGTCAGCTTCATCGTCACAGCAGCTAAATGCTTCGTGTACCTTCAGGTAAAATAATGATTTCAGTATTATAATAGTATCATGAACCAGGTCGGTATGGTGTTTGGAAAATGGAGGATATACCTGAAAAAAGAAATATTTCTGTCAGGCCTACGGTATTCACCTAAGTAATAATATCTGAGTTAGGTTTGGAATACATTTTGTTTCTATAGTACGAGATTTTACTGATGTGTAACGGCAAATTCAGACAGTTATATGAAGTACGTTATTCACTATGTTGATGGTTAAGTGCAGTTAGTAATTTATTAGAGATACTTTGAGTGTTTCAGGTGCTCCATCTGCTGGGAAATGTTAGTCACGCCTTTCACTTCATTAAATGCCTTTATTGAATATTTCTCAGAGAAGGAATATGGAAAACTGTTTCTGTTTCGTACAAACCTGAGTGATAAGTGTTGACAAGGAAGGTTAATACTCTGTGCCAGTGTAAGGACCTGTAGTTTTATCTTAGTATAAGAGATATTTATAAACGGTGAGTTTTATTGCTAAATATTGTGTACATGGTACTCTATTCTGCGAAATATTTCAGGTGTTTGCAAATGAGTGGCAAAGAGTGTATGAATGTTTAATGATCTCCATACATTAACTGGGTTGCTCAAGGTTACTTGATAGTACTGACTTGGGTTCTGTGCTATGATCTAAGCAATTTCTTAGAATGAAAGCTTAACATAAGTGTGTATGCGATATGAGCGGCCAAAATTATACAGACGGTACATCTCGGTGTGCTTGACAAAAAAGTCTAATGAAATATCGTTGCATCACTTCTTTGTTTTTGTTTTTCTGATAGACAGATATTTATAGGTTTTTAGTAGACAAATTTCTGTTTACATTGTCAATTGACGGCACACAACCTTGCTTTTGTATTACCGGCATCGACGCGGCTGTCAGAGATAGGTAACGGACGAAACAGAGCAATGTAAACACTGGACGTATACAACGACACCGGACGGCAGCTAGGTATACCACCGACCAGTTCGGCCCGAGCCAACGAGCAGTGCGCATCGCTGCCGCTACGCGAAACATTTTCTCGGCCGAGGAGAGCTCCAGAAGAAGTTCTGTGCTGTGGGTGCCGCGAGTAGCAAATTGTCGTCTGCTGTTTTCACAACGCCAGCAAACTGTCGTGTTCTGCGCTCCGCAGAATGGGAAAGAAGAACGCGCATAAACCTGCTGCCAAGAGGGTGTCTTCGGTTGTGCAACTCACTGAGTCTGCCGACCAAGCAAGTGTGACGTCTGGATTTGTCTCGGCTCGATGGTGATGGCTGTCCCAGTCGAGATGACGTGCAACGGTGTCCGTCGATCACGTCAACGCCAATCTGTAACTATTAGAAAAACAAACTCCTCGCGCGGTTTGGTTATTTTTCAGATACTGTCTCTAAAAACTGATATCAACGTCTCGATGGAGCAGCACGCCGGAGTGTGTTCGCCACTCTTGCTTGTAATTAAAGCAATGGTGTTCGATTCTTGTCCATCTTCTCCACTTACAAATATAGGGACTGCGCCACTTGATAACGCGATGACTCCCTTGATCTGAAATGATAGCCAAAAGTCCTTTGGGTGTTCGCGTCGGACTTTTCAGTTTACGCGAACTTGCTGACGGTAGATATTATGCCCGGTTTGGGAATGAGTATTCAAACGTTGAAAATATAATGTCGTGAACCCATCACCCAATCCGATGTCATATCACGATTTTGCGAGGATGTTGAGTCGCTAATTACTATTCCGTCGTCAAGGCGTCGCGACGTCGCGTATTCAACAACTACACAACGTAATTCCAGAGATAACATACCCTTGAGCAATGTTCAGAATGCGTCGTATTTCGGTGTAAACTTATTGATGTTTATAGTTAAATTGTCACTAAATTACTTTTCTCTTTCATGTTATCCGAAGAAACAGTTAACTACACAAATACACTTTAAATATCCATTAAATGATGAATGCGACACGAAGAATTAAAGTTGAATTAAAGTTTACAGTTTTCTGTAATTATTTGTCCCTACACTGAGCACACACATCGATTTTTCTTTAAGGGAATTGCGTCTATTAGCTTCATCAATTCTGACTTTGACAATAGCTTCTGACAACAGGGCGCAATTGTAAGTTCTTCGTGATTTCGTTTATCTGTTGCCTACTCAAGTCTAATAATTGAGTGCCGGCGATCAGTCTCTTTATGTGTTCTTTGATGCTTGTGATCAATAAGTATCACGAAGGCTAAGTCCCGTCACAAATCAGCAGTTAGACGAATTATTTTTCTGCCACATATATCAACTATCCCGTTATCTGCCTAAACGGTAAAAATGATTTTACTTCAGCCCGACTTCTGACTAATACTTCCAACCGTAAAACTTTTAAACTTCAGATCGGTTTTAAAACAATCTAGTAGCGCTTAAAATGCGTATTACTATTGCAAGAATACAAAAGGGAAGTGAAATTAAGATCTCCACTGCCGAGTTGCACTGTAGTCACAGCGAACTTACATCTCGATGCGGCTACAATTCTCTTCTAGGACAAATGTTAGGTTTGGTCAATTTATGGTCTGGGGTTTAAACTACGTAAATCATAATTTTTTGAATTCTTTCTTTAAAGGTTCTGTTTCGTATCATATGGTATTCTTTCATTCAGTCCTTTCTTTATGATAAGCATTAGTAATTACATAACATTCTTGTTAATCAAACTGTGAAGAGTGTAAATTTTGTTTTCAGTAGCTGTCATCACCGTCAGGATGACTGATTTTCCTACTTCTTTTTGCAATAAAAAGGTGTTCTTTATGAGTTCTATAATTGGGGTGTTACACAAGGAAGCCCCGAGAAGACGAGTCGCAGCCCGTTCCCCCTTTCTAAGTAAAGTGCAAAGGCTGGTGGACAGTGCTGTTTGACTTAATGACGAATTGCGCCAAGAACGAGGTGGTCTACAACGCTCTCGACACAGAGTCACTGATCTGCGTTCTGGCAGCAAACCTGGCCGACCTCAGGGCGGTCAGAAGTACTGTGGCCGCGCACATCGTCGACGTGCTGCCGTCGCGTGACTAGGCGCCTTTCGATGAAAGGAAAAAGTCGACCAAGGCACTCCTAAGGGGGCTGCCTTGGAGCTGTGATGAGGCATAGGTCCGGGAAGGGCAGCTGCGAGCCGGGTTTTGTGACGCAACCGCAAGGTTGCACAACCGGACGAACAAGAAGAATTACCTGTGTATGCCGTGACCGTGCAAACGGCCGACGGCGTGGGCGACATCTTCGGCTTGCGGAAGCTGCTGGGCTTCAGGGTTACGACAGAGGCTCTCCCGACCGTTATCGACCCCCAATCCCAGTGCTTCCAAGTGTCAGGGCGAGGGCCATGTCGCGAGGTACTGACGCAACGTGCCGCGTTGCGTCAAGTGCTCCGGAGAGCACGACACCTGCGCCTGCGACAGCTGCAGAGAAGTTTTGGGGACTTGCGCCCGGTGTGGCGGCCCGCACGGCGCCAGCTGGCGCGGCTGCCCTGCTTTTACAAGCCACAGTCGCGCCGAAGGCGGCGAGGCGGCCGCACCGACGCAGCGGAAAAGACGACGACGTCGGCGACGACGACGGGAGGAAACCAACCCGGCTCACCTGAGGGATAGCGCAGAGGAAGCCCCGCTCCCCCCCCCCCCCCCCGCCCCTCCACGGAACCGCAAGGTCGGGACGCAGCCCACGCCCCTGAGAGGAGCAGCGGCGTCGTCAGCACCGCCGTGGAGGAAGCCACAGCAGCCTTCAAAGCCGTCTTGGAGCAGAGAAGGCTGCCTTCGCAGCCGCCAGGGCTCCAGAGAAGGAAGAGGCCTTGAGGCAACTGCGTGAATTCCTTGCCCAAGGCCTCCGAGCAGCATAAGGGGTTCGAACCTCTACGAACTCTCCTGCAAACCTGCAGAAGGGCGTTCGGGTGCCTGCCCCGTCGGAAGCCCCAGCAGTACCGCAGGGGAAGGGTGCCAAGAAGAGAACCGCCGCAAGGGATCGAGAAGTCAAAATGGCAGCTTACGTCGCGAATGCGCGAGAGAACAGCCTGCAGTTCTCCGATGATACTGCGGCGTAGTACGCAGAGCAAGCAGAGCTGCTCGAGGAGCAGCTGCTGCAGAACTGCACCACAGAGTAGTAGAGGACGCCGACCAACAGCGACCTGTCGCCGTTCAGCGCCAATCTGATGGAGGTGTGCCAAGTCACTGACGACACGGCACAACAGAGGGCGTAAGGCACCGCACTGCGTTGCTGCATCGGACTTCTTTTATTATAAAGACCATGGCACTGACACGGTATCTTCTTGCACTATACCCGCTATCAACATAACTTACCCTTGCATGAACTGCCGCAGTCAGTAAGACATCCGCTACTGCTCTCACTACACGAGCTAACTACCGCAGAGGTTTTTTTCCCTTGGCACTTACCTTGGTACTTTTTTCCCTCTGCCCTTCACACCACTACCCTTCGACTTTCGACCAATCAATTTCCAGGTGAGCTCGTATAAAGGGTTAATCTTAACCAGACGTACGAAAAACATCGCAGCACCCACATCCTGCGACACCTCACTTTAGTGAGTTATGCAGAGATGGAAACAGACCTTTTGAGTTGGCCATCATGCCGCTGTTGATGTGGAGGGTGTCCACTTCTTAAATAAAATTAAAAAAAAAAAGCTAGGTATACCGGAACAAGCACTGTGAACAGTCATTGGATGTCAAGACTGTATAATTCGTTTTACGTAAACAATTAAGTAATTAGAACCAGACGGTTTTTTCTTTTATAACATTACTGTGACGAAGGTCGTGGTAGTAAGGAAAACATCAAAGAAAATGTGTTTCTCGTAGTACAAAATCAACCAGTTACCAAGTAATTTGTTGTACGTCAATTAGAATAATCTGTTTCCTGTTTTTACAAGAATACCATAACGACACTTAAACTAAGATTGCTGGCCGGTGTGGCCTAGCGGTTCTTGGAGCTTCAGACTGGAACCGCGCGACCGCTACGGTCGCAGGTACGAATTCTGCCTCGGGCATCAATGTGTGTGATGTCCTTAGGTTAGTTAGGTTTAAGTTGCTCTAAGTTCTAGAGGACTGATAACCTCAGATGTTAAGTCCCATAGTGCTCAGAGCCATTTGAACCTTTTTTTAAACTAGGATTATTTTCCATTTCTAAAGCACTACCGCAACGAAAATGAAACGCCCATTACTTTGTTTTCTGTTACACCAATACTACAATAAGTGTTCAAAATGCTCACCATTCGATTCGACACATGCCTCATTACGGCGAACCCTGTTTCGTCGCTCTCGTTCGCACGCATTTGCCTTTGTGGTATTGGTCGAAAATCCTCTGCGTAAGTTCGCCCACATTATTTACTTGCTGAGAATAAGTAAGTTGGTTCGTATGGCCCCAAAGGGACCAAAAAGTTCTATCCATCGTCCTGTAAATCGTCAATTCAAAAATCTTCATACTTTGTGACCAATGTGGAGGAAAGACGTGTTATGACGTAAGGTTAAGAGAATATTTTCTAATGAAGTTGGTAGCAATGTTTCCTATGGAAAGATTCGGTAATTGTAAACCAGTCAATTGTGCCTTAAAATATTCGGACCAAAATGTAATAATCGATTATACCCTTCCATACATTTAAGGAAACGCGGTGCAGAGAATGTGTTGCTACTACCTGGCGCAGATCGTGTATACTCGACTTGTGCAAGTTATAGAAATTGGTTATTTCGTCACGAGTGAAACTCGCTGCGTCTGTGACGAGTATTTTGTTTACAAAATCATGGTGCACGCTTTGTAACAAAAACCACTGTGACAATTCGGTCACGGTGGTAAACATTCAAACACTTGTGCGCGATGAATGTGGTAAGGCCGCAGACGCTCTTTTTGCAAAGTGCGATGAACGTCAGTGTGCGATACACCCACTTGGAGGGTGATGCTTCGAGTACTCGGAGTAGCATTTTCGTGGATGCGATCCAGAAGTTGTTCCTCAGCTTTCAATTTACGACCTTCTAGTTGTGGGTCTCTTCCTTCTGCCCGGGGTATTAAAGAGCTAGTATCTCTCAATCTAAGCAAATTAAATACATGCTCGAAAGCTATAATCTATCTTGATTTATTTAATAACAAAACGAAAGCATATCAGAGTAGACAATTAGTTTCGCATGCATAATTAAATGCAAAAGGGTAAAGATAACTACATTAATTTGTTACGAATGAACTGCGGAATAATCGAATAAAGGTAAGGAATTATGATGATACAAACCTTTGGTGAACAGCAACAAATGTCGATCGTGCAGGAAGTCTTAATTGTGAAAGTATCCTCCATAAATTCATACAGTTACCCCCACAATAACTTTTGCCTCGCCATAAATTACCTGACTATCACGTAGTTCAGTGATAGTAAATCTGCCTCCCATACTAACGAGTTGCAATAACTTTTGCGCAGGTAACCCGACAACTGCCGACGATCGGCGTATTACAGTGGCGCAGGGCGTTGTTTGCCTCCGTGTTTGCGAGTCACGCTGACTGTGTCAATACGCGCTGCGCTAAATAACATGAACAGATTGCTTACGTAAGTGCACCCGTGTTGGGGGAGGGGGCGAATCAGGAATCCCGTAGTGCTTTTTACCGTGTTTAATGAATTCTCGCAGTCTTCTTCTTCTTCTTCTGCTTTTACGGCCTCATTGGACCACTTCAGTCAATCATTTCTGGTCCTCTTCTTTGGTATTTTCCCCTTCCGAGTGGCCCAGTATCTCTTCATTCGTTCCGATGCTTTTCGTCGTTCCTTATCTGTAAATACCCTTTTCATTGTATATCGTTTGTCAATTTTTGGTTTAAATCTTATTTCTGTGTACCTCAACTTCTTTAAATTTGGCGTTTTGTTCTGCAAATCATCCAGAGTTATTTCCAGTTCTTCCATATCCTCTCTTATTTCCTTAAGCCATCCTCCTTGTTGTTTCAAATTCCCAGAGTTTCTCAATAATTTTCCTTGATAATCTGGTTTCTGGTGTCCTCAGAATGTGACCACAAAAAGAGATCCTTTTCTTTCGTATAGTATCAGTGATGGGCTCCAGTTCTCTGTATACCACTTCATTTGGAACTATCCGCCATTGCCCAGCTTTTTTATATTTCTTATTTATGCATGTTCTAGCAATTCTTCTCTCTACTTTTAAAATTTTGTCAATTCTATTTTTCTGGGTGACTTTAAAAAGAGTTTCACTTCCGTATGTAACCTCTGGTTGAACCACCGTCTTGTAATGTTTTAATTTTGTTTTAATTGATAGACATTTTTTATTGTACGTAGACCATGTTAGTTTTTGAGCTTTTATCATTTTATTAGTTCTTGCTCGCCATGCAGGTTTCTCGTCCAATTTATGTGTTATAATATCCCTATTGTTCACTGTGATGTGATCTATTACAAGTGGATCCGATACCATTATTTCAGTCTTTTCAAATGATATCTGGAGTCCTAATTTTTGTGCTATATTTTGTAAGCTTGTTATTTGTTTCGTGGCTTCCTGAATATTATTAGCTAGTAATGCTAGGTCATCAGCAAATCCCAAGCAATTTAGGTTTATTTTATCTTTCTTAGTTCCAATTTTTATATTCATAGGATTTTCCTTGTACCATTCTCTCATTACATATTCAAGAGCACAATTGAATAGCAATGGTGATAAACAATCTCCCTGTCTCAACCCTGTTTTAATCGTAAATGGTTCAGATGTTTCTCCTCTAAATTTTACTTTGGATTTGGTGTTTGTTAAGGTTAACTGTATCATTTTTATTAATTTAGGATGAAGTCCAAAATTCCTTAATATTTTCATCATTGAAGATCTATGGATGCAATCATACGCCTTTTTGAAATCTACAAAGGTTATGACTAGTTGTTTTTGCCTTCATTTGTAGACATCCATAACTAACTTCAAGGTGATTATCTGTTCTGGGCAGCTTCTCCAGGCTCTAAATCCTCCTTGATATTCTCACAGTTCCAGTTCTAGTTGATCTTTACAGCGGTTGTATAGTATTCTTGACATGATCTTATACGTGCAGTCCAAAAGGGAAATTCCTCTATAGTTGTCTGGATTTGATTTTTCTCCTTTCTTATGTAATGGATGTATTATAGCAGTAGTCCAATTTTCTGGTAATTTCTCTTCATTCCAGATTTTTACTAAGCATTGGTGTAATGTTATCTTTACTGGTTCTGCTGCATATTTCCAAAATTCAGCAAACGTTTGATCTTCTCCACTTGCTTTGTAGTTTTTGAGTTCTTTCAAAGCTCTGTAGACCTCATTAATTGTAGGTGGATTTATATTTTCTGCTGGTGTTTTAATTGGGGTTTCTGTGTTTATCTGAAGAATTCTGGGGGATCTTCACAATTTAGTAGCTTGTTAAATGTTTCTGCTAGATTTTCTGTATTTTTACTATTGCTATGGGCTAGGTTATTATCTTTATCTTTTAACATTAATGTTGGAGGATCATATCTTTGTAATTGTCTGCCAAATATTTTGTAATAGTCTCTTGAGTTTGTTTTTTCACTATTTGTTTCTATCATTAGAAGTATATCTTTTTGGTACTGACGTTTAACTCTCCACGTTTAACTCTCCTTATTATTTTTTGTGTTGTCTTCCTTTGTTTTGTGAGTTCCAAATATGATTTTTCTGTTTTTTCATTTTGATGCCTTAACCAGGCTTGGTGTCGATCCAACACTGCTTCATCACATTCATCGTTCCACCACTGGTGTTTTTTCCTTGGATTTATAGGGGCAACTTGTTCAGCTATTTGTTTCAATTTGGGAATTATTTCTTCCAGATCATCTGTTATTTTTATATCCCTAGTTTGTGCTTCATAATCCTCATTTTGTATCAGTTTATGAGGGTCATAGGTTCTCTTCTTCTTCTGGTGGGATTTTTTCTTTGCTAATGGGGTTAATTTAATTTTAATTTTTATCATGTAATGATCTGATTCGGTATCTGTCCCTCTCAGTACTTTCACATTGTAAATTTCCTTGTGGTAATTCTTATCTATGCAGACATGGTCCAGTTGCCATTCTCCTTTTTTCCATTCTGGATGTTTCCAAGTTTTTAGTTTACTTGGTCTTCTCTTAAAATACGTCGACTTTGAGATCATGTCATGGTTTCTGCAAAATTCCACTAGTCTTATGCCATTTCTCGCAGTCTACTGTGTATAATGTTTCCGCAAGTGACGTCTAATCTGGGTGAGCTGTCCAGTGTCTACTTTTCCAAAAACATTGTTCCGAGATGAAATGCTTTTTTTGTGGACGACTTGTGGGGCGGTGAGTTAGTAATAATAATAAATCATAAGTAATAGGAAATATTAGAATATTGTTCGCGTCTTCTACGAGAGCCTGGAAACTATTTTTGTGGTCAGCCAGAAAGCGATGCAGAACATACTGACCATAGTTTCCACTCTGCAACCCCACATTCTTGCCCAGCCCACTGAAAGAAGTGTTTCTATTCTCTATTAAATCAGCGGGATCAGAAACTATGATCATAAATGAAAAATTTTGAGTTCTAATTGATAGATATAATTGATAAATTTTCACACACACAACGCCGTAATATTCATTATGTTAATACTAATAATAAATCTCTATCAGCTAAACAGCACTATGAGCAGTTAAGAGCCGCGCGGGATTAGCCGAGCGGTCTAGGTAGCTGAAGTCATGGACTGTGCGGCTGGTCCCGGCGGAGGTTCGAGTCCTCCCTCGGGTATGGGTGTGTTTGTTTGTCCTAAGGATAATTTAGGTTAAGTGGTGTGTAAGCTTAGGGACTGATGACCTTAGCAGTTAAGATTTCACACACATTTGAACAAATTTTTTTTTTTTTTTTGAGCAGTTCAGAGGTGACCTCTACGGTAAGTTTCCATTAAGTCTTCTTTCGCCCCGACTTCTGATAACAAAAATAATTGCTCGCTACAAAAATGAAAAATATCTGTCACCATTTCCCACGCAGGTTTGGTAACATTACGGGCGGCGCGCTAACAGTTATTTCCGCGAAATCTACTCGATCCAGTACGGTGTACAGTCCTCGTGATCTCATTTCCTATTTGTATCTAAAACAAAAGATTAGTTGCGGTCTGGGTGTGACGTCATCCGAGGCAGCGAGTACTCTGGCGTTTGACTGACGCGGATCGTAAGGTAGCTGGTTGTGGAGGAAGTGTAGTTAAGCGAAGTGTTGCCTCTCAGGATGTATTTATATACGGGCACAGCGAACGGCCATTGGAATATCTGCTGTTATCCGCTGTATGCCCACGGTAGTAGCCCCTAAACGGATGCTTTCTCGGACACACCATGTTTTATAAAATTGTTATGTATTAATCTAGAATCTTCGTAATTTTTGTGTATTTAAGTTGGTTAAAATCACGGAAAAAGTTGTACCTCACCTGCGTTTAAACTTTGCGTCTAGAATTTCTAGAACGGGACTGACAGTACAACATGACCTCTGAACTACAACTTTAAGAGACGTTTTATTAGTTATTATTTACATCAAGGTCTTGAAACTTGTTACAGCTCTATTATTTAATAGGTTTCATCAGGTGCTTTAATCAAAACTTTCTAGCATTAATATAACAGATAAATCTACTACAAACAAGGACGTTTTTATTCCAAATTTAGTTTTCAGTAATTTACTCGAAAACTATTAGAGGTAGCACAGTGGAGTTACATAGTTAATATTTTTGTACTAAACTAAAGCCTCATACAAAATTTCATATTTCTAAATCTAATATTTAGTGCCTTCAATTTTGCTTAGATAAGAGGATTCTGACAAAAATATTGCTTCAATCACGTTTGGACTTGTACCTGTTAATTTTGACATACATCTACACATTATGTTCAAGTTTTGGCTCCCTAGCTTTATTATTTGGAGCGACTTCTTTTTTTCTTAAAAACATGTATTTAGGGAAAGGTATTCGTCCGATCACTCTGAGATTTGACAACTTAACATTAATATACTAAAGCACAAGCTGAGAAAGTTTGGCAAATCTATTTTATTTTTTACTTTCATTCTCAAATTATGGTGCAATACTTGTGTGCTATGCACAGACGCGCTATGGTGACGTGGTGGTACTAGCAGTGAACTGGGGCAAGTCCCGGCACACTAACTCGCCTCTGTATCTCTCAAATGATACAGCGCTTGTTTCGCCACAAACTGTAGCAAACGAATAAAGATCTTACTAAACGTTTTAAATCAATTACTTGTTTCCTGCTGACAGTATTTTTTGGTATCTCATACCGTTTACACTCTGCATATTACAATAGTTGGCTGTAATAGAACCTGGAACGTGTTATGTAACTTATTGTGTCCTTTATCAGTCAGCAATTTGTCACTGAAATACATTGTTACCGCCCGTTATATATGTAAGTTGTATTGTATGGTATGGAACTGGGGACCTAGAAACGACGGAGAGGCTCCGTCCCCGAAGTAGCCCTCAGTGGTTCACAACCCCACAACAGGTTACAGCAGTCCACCCATCCCACCGCCTCCTCCAGTGGACGCGCGGGCTGTATGTAAGCTGTATGTAAGTTACTGGTTTCTGTAAAGATATGTCAAGAAACTACAATGGATTCATGGTGCCCATATGATGATTTGTTTGTTGTTCATTAGCAGTCACAGTGTACTGAAGAACTCAAGCTTCTATAGCTTACTAGATAGTTCAGGCTAGTGTGAGACATTCGGGGTGTCATTAATCATTCATGATTAACATAATTGAAACTGCTTTTACTTCTTGTGCTGCTGCTGTTCTTTCTCTGCTAACAAATTTTAGAGCACAGATCGTAGGTTTCTCATGCAGTGTTTAAGTCTATACCATTCACGCTCTAATTAAGAGCTCGATTTGAGCTGGAAATTATATCACTCAATATCATTGCAGAATTAACGGTTTTATTTGTTCAGAGAACTTTTGCACTAACACCATTATTGTATAACATCCTTGACATAAATTACTATACAGGAGAAGAAATTTTAGTCAAATTGTATTCCGTTAACCGGATGATCACGGTCAAATCAAAAATCTTGTCTGAAGGGTAAAAGTAATCGAATTTAAGAAAACAACATTGTTTTGGTAAACTTCTTTTAGTGTGATAATCCGGCAAATGATGAGCGTGTCGTGTATAGTTTCTACGGTCAGATGATGACGTTTACGCAAGAGAGATATTAATTTTGGGGCTGCATTAACTATTAAAAGACTGATAATTAAATCCACAAGTATTAAAAATTGATGTACATATGTATGTATGTATGTATGTATGTATATACGTTCCACATCTCCTCCTAAACCACTGGACCGATTTCAACCAAACTTGGTGCACGTGTCATTTACTGTCTGGGAAGTACTGCTGTGGGCTAATAACCACCTAACTATCAAATGGTTGCGGGTGGAAATGAAAAAGCAGTGTTGTCCACGACCCGCGAATACTCATACATCATTCATCCCGTATTAGAGGATGTGAGCACTTAGTGACTTGCAACAAGAAGCTTACCGCATACATTTTCGCTGTTCATGCAGTAGAACTGCCGCATGAAGAATGATAATTTGTTATTTCTTTACTGCAAACTGTTTTCGAGACACATTTTGCGGAAAGTATTGACATATGTCAATGAATGTACCAGCAAAACATATCACTCTATGGCACATAGTTCAGGAGATATGACATTATAAACAATCAGACGCATGAGAAACTCCCACATTATGCACCACATTTAAATTTATTTCTAACATACCACTTACTATATTAACAACATATTCTGTAGACTGTATCCACATATAGCCACTGAAGGTACCTACACAAGTATACCATTATAGGATATATTGTGCAGGAGACTGACTCATAAACTTTGACTTGCGTGAAAATGAAACTGCAGGCTGATATTCGCTGAGGATACTTGCGAAATATGTATACAAATACGTGTGAAATATGATAAATAAATGTGAAATATGAGTAGCGACGTGGAGAAGATGAGAGGGAAAGGGAGAGAGGTAAGGTGGATGTGGACAGAGGAGGAAAGGTGATAGAGAGAGAGAGAGAGAGAGAGAGAGAGAGAGGAGGACGATGATAACGGAGTGGGAAGGACGACGGAGTGGGAAAAAACGCAGACGCGGGAGTAGCGGATGGTCAGAGAGGGGGGAGAGGAGCAGATGGAAAGAGAGATGGGAAACAGGAGATGGACAGAGAGTTGGGGTGGAGTAATTGGAGAGACAGAGCGAGAGAAAGAGGGAGAGGAGGTGATGTGCAGGTGGGGGAAAGGAGGAGATGGAAAGAGGTAGGTGGAAGGAGGATAAACTAGTGGAAGATTGGAACAAATACATATCTGGGCCAGGTAATCAGCCAGCAAATACATAAAACTCTGATAAAAGCTTCTTGTTTATGGATCCACATACAGACGCACAGTGTTAACGTGCCAGATAACACAGATATATGGACAGCAGCTGACTGGAGGCACAGAGTATGATCCGTCACTACTCGATTTTGCCTCTTTTCAAATGATGTAAAGCATCGGGTGCACCGAATTCCAAAGAAGGCGTTTATCCCGCAGTGTGTGGAAATTCCTGTTCAGGCAGGACGTGATTCTGGAATTTATTTTTCGTATAATAATTTTTATACATCCATTGCGGTAATGTAGACATGAACCAAGACTTTTATTTCATTTCAAAAGACGATCTCGTGCTGTGGTGCCATGTGACCGCAGTTTTGTTCACAGGGCTCTATACACATGTTTCTGGCTTGAAGGACATAAGGTCATCGTATCACTCCTCGCACGTCAGGCTAAATTACACGGAAGTATCGCCACATAAAATGTCTAGAAGTACTTGGAACAGTAGCCGCGCGGTCTAGCTCGTTGCCTGCCTAGCGGCAAGGCATGCCGATTCCCGGCACGAATCCGTCCGGCGGATCAGTGTCGAGGTCCGGTGTGCCGGCAAGCCTGTGGATGGTTTTTAAGGCGGTTTACCATCTGTATCGGTGAATGCGCGCTGGTTCCCCTTATTCCGCCTCAGTTACACTATATCGGCGCTGCTGCGCCAACACTGTCTCCACGTACGCGTACACCATAATTACTATACCACGCAAACGTTTGGTACGAGACGTTCCCGGGGGGGATGGGGTCCACAGGTCCACTGAACCACACAATAACCCGTGATTCGGTCTGGGGCGGCGGCGGGGTGTGTACACTCCTGTGGCCTGTTGTGTTGTTGTAAACCACTGAGGACTACGACGAGACGAAGCCTCCTCATCGTTTCTAGGTCCCCGGTTTAATAATAGAGTTGCAACAGCGGGTGAAACACAGCTATGAACTTCCCTGCAATTTGGCAGCGCTATGAGATGCAGTCATCAGTGAGTGCTTCAGCTGAATGTGGCATACCTAACAAAACTTGTAGACTCTCGTCCTCATCAAACAGAAGTAATTCATTATCTAGGTCAGCATCGTTGACAGAACCGACTGCGGACCTTTGATGCAGAGCCGGGTGGAGGGCCTGAATCAGAGGCTCAGACGGTTTTGCGACCGTGTTGGCTGCAGATTCCTTGACTTGCGCCATAGAGTGGTGGGGTTTCGGGTTCCGCTGAATAGGTCAGGAGTTCACTACACTCAGCTGGCGGCTACACGGGTAGCGGAGGCTTTGTGGCGTGGACTGGGCGGTTTTTTAGGTTGGAAGGCCTCGGGAAAGTACAGGGTGGGCTGCAATCTCAAAGGGTGCATGGCAAATACAGGACGTGCTTGGATCAAGGAACAGTTGGAATTGTAGTTGTAAATTGTTGTAGTTGTGCTGGGAAAGTCACTGAACTTCAAGCGCTAATAGAAAGCACAGAAGCTGAAATCGTTATAGGTACAAAAAGCTGGCTAAAGCCTGAAATAAGTTCTGCAGAAATTTTTACGAAGTCTCAGACGGTGTTCAGGAAAGATAGATTAGGCAGAATTGGTGGTGGAGTGTTCGTGTCTGTCAGTAGTGGTTTATCTTGTAGTGAAGTCGAAGTAGATTCTCCGTGCGAATTGGTATGGGTGGAGGTTATACTTAACAGTCGAACTAAGTTAATAATTGGCTCCTTCTACCGACCCCCAGACTCCGATGATATAGTTGCTGAACAGTTCAGAGAAAATTTGAGTCTCGTAACAAATAAATACCCCACTCATACGGTTATAGTTGGTGGGGACTTCAAACTTTCCTCCATATGTTGGCGAAAAAACTTTTTCAAAACCGGTGGTAGGCAGAAACCATCTTCCGAGACTGTCCTAAATGCTTTCTCCGAAAATTATTTCGAGCAGTTAGTCCACGAACCCACGCGAATCGTAAATGGTTGCGTAAACACACTTGACCTCTTAGCCACAAACAATCCAGAGCTAATAGAGAGCATTATAACTGATACAGGGATTAGTGATCACAAGGTCATTGTAGCTAGGCTCAATACCGTTTCTTCCAAATCTACCAGAAACGAATGCAAAAAATTTTATTTAAAAAAGCGGGTAAAGTGTCACTAGAAGCCTTCCCAAGAGACAATCTCCAATCCTTCCGGACTGACTATGCAAATGTAGGCGAGATGTGGCTAAAATTCAAAGATATAGTATCAAACAGCAATTGAGAGATTCATACCTCATAAATTGGTAAGAGATGGAACTGATTACCCATGGTACACAAAACAGGTCCGAACGCTGTTGCAGAGGAAACGGAAAAAGCATGCGAAGTTCAGAAGAACGCGAAATCCCGAAGATTGGCTAAAATTTACAGACACGCGAAATTTGGCATGGACTTCAATGCGAGATGCCTTTAATAGGTTCCACAACGAAACATTGTCTCGTAATTTGGTAGAAAATCCGAAGAAATTCTGGTCGTATGTAAAGTACACAAGGGGCAAGACGCAGTCAATACCTTCGCTGTGCAGTGCGGATGGTACAGTTACCGATGACTGTGCCGCTAAAGCGGTGTTATTGAACGCTGTTTTCCGAAATTCCTTGACCAGGGAAGACGAATGGAATATTCCAGAATTTGAAACACGAACAACTGCTAGCATGAGTTTCTTAGAAGTAGATACCTTAGGGGTTGCGAAGCAACTCAGATCGCTTGATACGGGCAAGTCTTCAGGTCCAGATTGTATACCGATTAGGTTCCCTTCAGATTACGCTGATACAATAGCTCCTTACTTAGCAATCATATACAACCGCTCGCACACCGATAGATCTGTACCTACAGATTGGAAAATTGCACAGGTCGCACCAGTGTTTAAGAAGGGTAGTAGGAGTAATCCATCGAACTACAGAGCTATATCATTGACGTCGGTTTTCAGTAGGGTTTTGGAGCATATACTGTATTCAAACATTATGAATCACCTCGAAGGGAACGATCTATTGATACGTAATCAGCTTGGTTTCAGAAATCAGCGTTCTTGTGCAACGCAGCTAGCTCCTTATTCGCACGAAGTAATGGCCGCTATCGACAGAGGATCTCAAGTTGATTCCGTATTTCTAGATTTCTGGAAAGCTTTTGACACCGTTCCTCACAAGCGACTTCTAATCAAGCTGCGGGCCTATGGGGTATCGTCTCAGTTGTGCGACTGGATTCGTGATTTCCTGTCAGGAAGGTCGCAGTTCGTAGTGATAGACGGCAAGTCATCGAGTAAAACTGAAGTGATATCAGGTGTTCCCCAGGGAAGCGTCCTGGGACCTCTGCTGTTCCTGATCTATATAAATGACCTGGGTGACAATCTGAGCAGTTCTCTTAGGTTGTTCGCAGATGATGCTGTAATTTACCGTCTAGTAAGGTCATCCGAAGACCAATATCAGTTGCAAAGCGATTTAGAAAAGATTGCTGTATGGTGTGGCAGGTGGCAGTTGACGCTAAATAACGAAAAGTGTGAGATGATTCACATGAGTTCCAAAAGAAATCCGTTGGAATTCGATTACTCGATAAATAGTACAATTCTCAAGGCTGTCAATTCAACTAAGTACCTGGGTGTTAAAATTACGAACAACTTCAGTTGGAAAGACCACGTAGATAATATTGTGGGGAAGGCTAGCCAAAGGTTGCGTTTCATTGGCAGGACACTTAGAAGATGCAACAAGTCCACTAAAGAGACAGCTTACAGTACACTCGTTCGTCCTCTGTTAGAATATTGCTGCGCGGTGTGGGATCCTTACCAGATGGGATTGACGGAGGACATCGAAAGGGTGCAAAAAAGGGCAGCTCGTTTTGTATTATCCCGTAATAGGGGAGAGAGTGTGGCAGATATGATACGCGAGTTGGGATGGAAGTCATTAAAGCAAAGACGTTTTTCGTCGCGGCGAGATCTATTTACGAAAAGTCAGTCACCAACTTTCTCTTCCGAATGCGAAAATATTTTGTTGAGTCCATCCTACATAGGTAGGAATGATGATGAAAATAAAATAAGAGAAATCAGAGCTCGAACAGAAAGGTTTAGGAGTTCGATTTTCCCGCGCGCTGTTCGGGAGTGGAATGGTAGAGATGTAGTATGATTGTGGTTCGATGAACCCTCTGACAAGCACTTAAATGTGAACTGCAGAGTAATCATGTAGATGTAGATGTATCAGTGACTAATATACGACACACAGTGGTGCGAAAGTTGTTATCGTTTGACAGCTGGAACGACGCTTGCGTTCCATGCTATGAGAAAGCAGTCACATTTGTCTTAAGTATAATGTTTGTTTTTTATTGTTTTTCATTTTATTAACGAAGTAGTTGTTATATTTTTGTATTCTATGCCTTAGTAAATCACCGAGAGACATTAATTATTCTGAAATGTATGAAAAAAGGCGAATCACACCAGTTTAATGACAGAAACAAAAGACTTTTCATGAAGAAGTACTTTCGGAAACAGCTGAGTAAACGTGACAATTTACTCAGCTGAAAGAAAGAGAATATAGACACAGATTTCATGCACGAGAAGTGTATGTTACTATCATAGCACTCTCCTTGACACTAAAAAAAAGTTAAATATAATATTTCGCCCATTCTTACACTTCGCTCGACATTCTGATCCACGACATTTTTTTAAAATACTGTTACTTTTTCTTTAGAAGCAGATGTCTTGAAGAGTGTGGCCGTTTGTGCCTCAGATCTATCAACGATTACTCAATTTGTTACATCTATATTGGGAAACAGTAAACTGTTTCATTGCTCTTGACGATTTATTGTCACGTCTCTGTAGTTCTCGCTTAAGCTACAAGTGTGGTGGCTTCTTTGGTATGTTAAATGTTGTAGGTATTACATTCCATATAGATTATCTACGTTCCATGTTCACTGATTTGGCTGAAGTTGTAGTGAACCAATCTCAGCAAAATGTCAGTCCTTCTGGTGTCTACTAGCAACGTCTTCTTATTAAAGAAGAGCTACATTATTTAGCAAATGTCTGTATGTTCCAAGAGAACCGTAAGTAAACTGTTCCGTAATGTACCGTTTTGTAAATACCAGGGTCCTTAGAAAACTAAAGAATGGCAAATGTTGTGATCCTTCTCAGTGACTGTACACTTTTAAGGCAGTACATACACTCTCTATTGTAAAAAATATGTTACAGATCAATATAAACGGCATTATCGCACACATCCAATATCGTATTCAGAAGCGTCGCTTGCTGCCCGCTTGCGGCGTTGCCACCGTTGTGAGTAACAGAAACGATACGGAGTTTTCTTTAGACTAGAGGTTTTCAAATATTTCCGCCAATGAAACAAAAAGCTTGTTTCTTTCAATGAGTACCGCATATTCTAAATCATAATTTATAACAAATATAACGCCCCAACGACCACCTTAAAGTCAATTAAGAAAGAACATGAAGTAGGGAAAGTTATCTTGGCCGTTACGACACCTTTGCCGATGAGCTAACACGAAAGAGTTTTGTCCACAACTACATTGTACACCACTGAGCACATTTGTTAGCGAAAGAGATACAAGAAATATCGTATTTCAGCAATGGACAAATATACATGCGACAAATTTGAAATTAATATCTCAAAAGTTAAGTCCAAAGTAATGTCATCAGAGATAAATTTTATGTGGAAGAGAGTTGTAAGCGCAACGAAGAAATTCAATGGACCTATAATGCTCTTCCACAGAAGAAGTCGCTTGCTAGAACTCATCCAGTGCAGACGTATGAGAGCAGTTCTGATCTGAATTATTGAGATTGCGAATCGTGACGAGATTGATTTCTAGTTTAGAAGTGTTTGTTGCGTGACGGGATTCACGGATTAAGAAACTGATTTTATGAACTGAGACAGGAACAGATAGACCCATTTAACCGAGCACTACGGGTTAATTGAAATCTAATAACGGAATTAGTGAACTTTGGACATGACTTTAAATTAGTTGGACCTTAAGGAGAAGTGAACATTATATGAAAGAATACACGCAATTGGTCTTGAGTAGGACCCAAGTACACGACATCATGAAGATAAAAGAATTACGCTAAAAGTGTTGAGTTGTGGTAATTGCCAAGAAACTGTAACTCAATCGGACTGACTTAACTAAACTATTCCGTGTGCGTGTGGTGCGGGAGTTATAAGTATTTAGTGGCAAAATACCCGGTGTGGACTACATCATTAGATAATTTGATAAATCACTAAATTAACGACTATTCATGGAAGACTATTTCATTGAAGTGCAAATATTCACGTCATTAGTTGAGAAGTGAACTTTAAAATATTTTCGTATTTCGACGCAATCTTACAAAGACTGAATCAAAGAGTATCTCTGCATCTCGCTGCATACCAGCACATCAATTCCTTAGCAACGAGGCAATAGCATAAGAGAAAAACTGTTAACTAAAATATTTCCTCGCTATCAGTGGTGTGTGCTGTGCGAACGAGAGAAGAATTAATAACTACTGCAAATACGGGCAATTAACAATACGATATTAATAACAAGAAGCATGAATTACACGAGTTCGCGTAAGTGGAAACGCTGCGGTCTTGTAATTGAGATACAACGACTACGCGAGGAACGCCTTTTCGGAAGTTTTTCAGGTTTTTTCTCCCGTTAATCTACGGGGACTGACGTTATATCTCACCGTGTCTACTCTGCCGCGAGAACTGTGGCTGTAGCAGCTCTACGGCGTGGACTACATCAGGACACGGTTGGAGTCCGGGGGCTCGCGCCACACAGAGCAATCAAAATTAAAATTTAAAGGAATGACGAGTATCCTTAAAATGTTGAAAAATCCTCCATGTTACTAGTAGCTTGGTCTAATACACAGTCATAACACTCATTCCACACTGAAGCACCGAAAAAACTGGTATAGGCATGCGTATTCAAATACAGAGATATGTAAACAGGAAGAATACGGCGCTGCCGCCTACAACACCTATATAAGACAAAAAGTGTCTGCTGCAGTTGTTAGGTCGGTTGTTGCTGCTATAAAGGCAAGTTATCAAGATTCAAGTGAATTTGAACTTGTTGTTGTAGTCGGCGCATGAGCAATGGGACACAGTATCTCCCAGGCAGCGATGAAGTGGAGATTTTCCCGTACGACCATTTCAAGACTGTGCCGTGAATATCAGGCATCCGGTAAAACATCAGATCTCCGACATAGCTGTGGCCGGAAAAAGATCCTATAAGGATGGGACCAAAGACGACTAAAGAGAATCGTTCGACGTAACAGAAGTGTAACCTTTCCGCAGATTGCTGCAGATCTACATCTGAATCATACTCCACAAGCCACCTATTGGTGCGTGTCGGAGGGTACTTTCAGTACTACTATCTTATGCCTCCAACCCTGTCGCATTCGCGAATTGTGAGAGGGAAGAATGATTGTCGGTAAGCCTCTGTATTGGCTCTAATTCCGTGAATATTCTCCTCGTGGTCAATACGCGAGAAGTATGTAGGAGGAAGTAATATGTTGTCTGACTCCTCCTGAAAAGTGCTGTCCCAAAATTTCAGTAGTAAATATCTCCGTGATGCACAACGTCTCTTTTGTAACGTCTGCAAGTGGAGTTCGTTTAGCATCTCCGTAACGCTCTCTCGCCAGCTAAACGATCCCGTAACGAAACGTGCCGCTCTTCGTTTTGTCTTCTCTATATCCTCTATCAGTCCTACCTGATAGGCATCCCAGATACATGAACACTACTCAAGAATCGGGCTAACAAGCGCCTTTTAAGCTACTTCTTTCGTTGATGAGTTACATTTCCTTAATATTCTTCCGATGAATCTGAGTCTTGTGTCTGCTTTTTCGACTATCTGTTTTATATGATCATTCCATTAACGGTCGCTCGGGATAGTTACGCCTAGATATTTTACGGCAGATGCTCCCTCCATCTGTCTGTCATCAATTGTGTAGCTGTACAGTAGTGGAATTATGCAGTTCGTTCTGCAAATTCTTACTATTTTCTGGCGTTGCTACTATGGTATAAACAAATGCATCATCCGCCAATAGCTTTAAAGAGCGTGTGGCGCTTTCTACCAGATCATTTATATATATTGTCAACAGCAACGGTCCTATCACACTTCCCTGTGCTTTTACATCTGTCGATTTAGTTCTGTTAAGAGCGACTTGTTGAGTTATATCTGGAAGAAAGTCTTGAATCCAATCGCAGGTTTCCTCCGATACAACGTATGGTCGTATGTTTTTGATTAAACTGCAATGCTGGGCGGTGTCAAACGTCTTACTGAAATTAAGGAACACGGCATCAGCTTGAGCACCGTTGTCCACTGCGCTGTGGATCTCATGGAGGGTCAGGGAGAGCTGAGTTTCGCAGGGTCCCTGTTTGCGGAATCCATGTTGTCGTTTGTAGAGTAGCTGTTCATTGTCCAAGAACGTCATGAATTTTAGCGTAAAACATGTTCCACAATTCTACAACAGATTGACGACTACGATACATAGATCTATAATTATGTGGATCTGTCTTACGGCCTTCCTTAAAAATGGAGATTACCTGCGCTTTTTTCCAGTCGTTAGGTACCATTAGCTGCCCAAGTGATCTACGATAAATTACTGCTAGAAGGGGAGCAAGTTCTTTCGCATTATCTTTATAGTATCTTGTAGGTATCTAATTTGATCCTGGAGCCTTTCCACTACTAAGCGATTGTAGCTGTTTTTGAATTCCATGGTAGGTTATCTCAACATCTGCCATTTCGACGTTCGCACGACGATTGAAAGGAGGGACAGTGTTACGATCTTCCGCGGTGAAACAGTTTCGGAAGACCGAATTCAGTATTTCGGCCTTCTCCCTGTTATCTTCGTTTCGGTGCCGATGTGGTCGCTGAGAGAATGAATAGATAATTTTGACCCACTTACTGATTTTACGTACGACCAAAACCTCTTGGGGTTTTTACTCAAGATGGTTGAGAACGTCTTGCTTTCGAAATCATTTAACGCTTCTCTCGTTGCTCTCCTTTTGCTAATTTTCGCTTAATTCAGCTTTTGTTTTTCAGCTAGATTTTTACTTGTCTTGAATCTGAGATGAAGTGCTCTTTGTTTATATAGTGCTTTTATAATACGGCTATTAAACCATGGCGGATGTTTCCCATCCATTAAAACCTTTCTCGGAACATGCTTATCTAGGGCATATTGAACAATGCATTTGAAATTTTTCCATTTGTTCTCCACATCTTCGTCCTCATCACCAAATATAAGATGCTGACTGCTGAGATATTCTGAAATTTTTATCCAGTCATCCTTGCTGAACAAATATATCTTCCTACCTTTCTTAATATTCCTGTACGACCCGTCGTCATAGATGCTGTCGCAGCCTTATGATCACCGATACCTTCCTCTACGTTAACTGATTCGATAAGTTCGGGTCTGTATGTTGCCAGGATGTCTAAGACGTTGGTTCTCTAACTATCTGTTGACGATAATTTTCGGACAAGACATCCAGAACAATGTCATACGATTCCCTGCCTCTGGCACCAGTTTTGATGGCATAACACTCCCAATCTATACCTGGCAAGTTGAAGTCACCCCCTATTACAACGGCATGATCAGCAAAATTACTAATGATATTCTGCAAGCTCTGTCTGAAGGGCTCTACATCTACAGATCATGACCCAGGTGGTCTATAAAAGCATCCGATCCCCATTTTTGACCGTTCTTTCATACTCAATTCCAACCAGATTAATTCACATTCGGAATCCGTGATAACCTCGCCAGGTTTTATCGAATTTTTTACTGCAATAAACACCCCGCTACCATTGGCGATTAAAATATTCTTACGATAAACATTCCAGTCTGAACTTAGGACTTCGTTATTATTGGCGTCTGGCTTCAACCAACTTTCTGTTCCCAATCCTATCCGTGCATTATAACCTTCAATAAGCGATTCGAATTCTGGGACCTTTCCTTGGATGCCCCTGTAGTTTACTAAAACCATATTAATCTTTTCTATCTCTGATCTCTTCCCCATGAACCATGGACCTTGCTGTTGGTGGGGAGGCTTGAGTGCTTCAGGGATACAGATGGCCGTACCGTAGGTGCAACCACAACGGAGGAGTATCTGTTGAGAGGCCAGACAAACGTGTGGTTCCTGAAGAGGGGCAGCAGCCATTTCAGTAGTTGCAGGGGCAACAGTCTGGATAATTGACTGACCTGGCCTTGAACCTTAACCAAAACGGCCTTGCTGCGAACGGCTGAAAGCAAGGGGAAACTACGACCTTAATTTTTCCCGAGGGCATGCAGCTTTACTGTATGGATAAATGATGATGGCGTCCTCTTCGGTAAAATATTCCTGAGGTAAAATAGTCCCCCATTCGGATCTCCGGGCGGGGACTACTCAAGAGGACGTCGTTATCAGGAAAAAGAAAACTGGCCTTCTACTGATCGGAGCGTGGAATGTCAGATCCCTTAACCGAGCAGGTAGATTAGAAAATTTAAAAAGGGAAATGGATAGGTTGAAGTTAGATATAGTGGGAATTAGTGAAGTTCGGTGGCAAGAGGAACAAGACTTTTGGTTAGTTGAATACAGGGCTATAAACACAAAATCCAATAGGGGTAATGCAGGAGTAGGTTTAATAATGAATAAAAAAAATAGGAGTGCGGGTAAGCTACTACAAACAGCATAGTGAACGCATTATTGTGGACAAGATAGACACGAAGCCCACGCCTACTACAGTAGTACAAGTTTATATGCCAACTTGCTCTGCAGATGATGAAGAAATTGAAGAAATGTATGATGAGATAAAAGAAATTATGCAGGTAGTGAAGGGAGACGAAAATTTAATAGTCATGGATGACTGGAATTCGAGAGTAGGAAAAGGCAGAGAAGGAAACAAAGTAGGTGAATATGAATTGGGGGTAAGAAATGAAAGAGGAAGCCGCCTGGTAGAGTTTTGCACAGAGCATAACTTAATCATAGCTAACATTTGGTTCAGGAATCATGAAAGAAGGTTGTATACATGGAAGAATCCTGGAGATACTATAAGGTATCAGATAGATTATATAATGGTAAGACAGAGATTTAGGAACCAGGTTCTAAATTGTAAGACATTTCCAGGGGTCGACGTGGAATCTGACCACAATATATTGGTTATGAACTGCAGATTAAAACTGAAGAAACTGCAAAAAGGTGGGAATTAAGGAGATGGGACATGGACAAACTGAAAGAACCAGAGGTTGTACAGAGTTTCAGGGAGAGCGTAAAGGAACAATTGACAGGAATGGGAGAAAGAAGTACAGTGGAAAAAGAATGGGTACCTCTGAGGGATGAAGTAGTGAAGGCAGCAGAGGATCAAGTAGGTAAAAAGACAAGGGCTAGTAGAACTCCTTGAGTAACAGAAGAAATATTGAACTTAATTGACGAAAGGAGAAAATATAAAAATGCAGTAAATGAAGCAGGCAAAAAGGAATACAGACGTCTCAAAAATGAGATCGACAGGAAGTGCCAAATGGCTAAGCAGGGATGGCTAGAGGACAAATGTAAGGATGTAGAGGCTTATCTCACTAGGGGTAAGATAGATACTGCCTACAGGAGAATTAAAGAGACCCTTGGGGAAAAGAGAATCACTTGTATGAATATCAAGAGCTCAGATGGAAAGCCAGTTCTAAGCAAAGAAGGGAAAGCAGAAAGGTGGAAGGAGTATATAGAGGGTTTTTACAAGGGCGATGTACTTGAGGACAATATTATAGAAATGGAAGAGGATGTAGATGAAGATGAAATGGGAGATACGATATTGCGTGAAGAGTTTGACAGAGCACTGAAAGACCTGAGTCGAAACAAGGCCCCGGGAGTAGACAACATTCTATTACAACTACTGATGGCCTTGGGAGAGCCAGTCCTGACAAAACTCTACCATCTGGTGAGCAAGATGTATGAGACAGGCGAAATAACCTCAGACATCAAGAAGAATATAATAATTCCAATCCCAAAGAAAGCAGGTGTTGACAGATGTGAAAATTACCGAACTATCAGTTTAATAAGTCACAGCTGCAAAATACTAACACGAATTCTTTACAGACGAATGGAAAAACTGGTAGAAGCGGACCTCGGGGAAGATCAGTTTGGATTCAGTAGAAATGTTGGAACACGTGAGGCAATACTAACCTTACGACTTATCTTAGAAGAAAGATTAAGAAAAGGCAAACCTACGTTTCTAGCAGTTGTAGACTTAGAGAAAGCTTTTGACAACGTTAACTGGAATACTCTCTTTCAAATTCTAAAGGTGGCACGGTAAAATACAGGGAGCAAAAGGCTATTTACAATTTGTATTGAATCCAGATGGCAGTTATAAGAGTCGACGGGCATGAAAGGGAAGCAGTGGTTGGGAAGGGAGTGAGACAGGGTTGTAGCCTCTCCCCGATGTTATTCAATCTGCATATTGAGCAAGCAGTAAAGGAAACAAAAGAAAAATTCGGAGTAGGTATTAAAATCCATGGAGAAGAAATAAAAACTTTGAGGTTCGCCGAAGACATTGTAATTCTATCAGAGACAGCAAAGGACCTGGAAGAGCAGTTGAACGGAATGGACAGTGTCTTGAAAGGAGGATATAAGATGAACATAAACATAAGCAAAACGAGGATAATGGAATGTAGTCGAATTAAGTCGGGTGATGTTGAGGGAATTAGATTAGGAAATGAGGCACTTAAAGCAGTAAAGGAGTTTTGCTATTTGGGGAGCAAAATAACTGATGATGGTCGAAGTAGAGTAGATATAAAATGTAGACTGGCAATGGCAAGGAAAGCGTTTCTGAAGAAGAGAAATTTGTTAACATCAAGTATAGATTTAAGTGTCAGGAAGTCGTTTCTAAAAGTATTTGTATGGAGTGTAGCCATGTATGGAAGTGAAACATGGACGATAAATAGTTTGGACAAGAAGAGAATAGAAGCTATCGAAAAGTGGTGCTACAGAAGAATGCTGAAAAATAGATGGGTACATCACATAACTAATGATGAATTATTGAATAGAATTGGGGAGGAGTATGTGGCACAACTTGACAAAAAGAAGGGACCGGTTAGTAGGACATTTTCTGAGGCATCAAGGGATCACAAATTTAGCATTGGAGGGCAGCGTGGACGGTAAAAATCGTAGAGGGAGGCCAAGAGATGAATACACTAAGCGGATTCAGAAGGATGTGGTTTGCGGTAAGTACTGGGAGATGAAGAAGCTTGCACAGGATTGAGTAGCATGGAGAGGTGCATCAAACCAGTCTCCGGACTGAAGACCACAACAACAACAACAACAACAACAACATCTCTGATCTGCGAAGACCAAGATTCTCTGAGGTCGCTGTGACTGATTCAACAGACAAATCGTGTTTCTCCCAAGGGAGGGGTCCTCTAACCTAAAAAAACCCCGTGTGCACGCCACACGTACACCTGTACCCTTGTAGCCGCTTCCTGCGTGCAATGCACGCCTGACCTATTAAGGGGAACCCTACAATTCTGCACCCGGTTGCGGAGGTCGAGAAATTCGCATCCGATACCGTCGCAGAGCCATCTGAGCCTCTGGTTTATATCTTCCACTCTGCTCCAAACTAGTGGACCGCGATCAACCCTGGGTACAATGCTACAAATAGACAGCTTAGCCTGCAGCCCGTGTGCGTTGCTAGTTGCCTTCACCGAATCAGCCAGCAGCCAAAAGGAGCCGAGGATGGCCTCAGAACCCAAGAGGCAGCCGTCATTCGTGCCGACATGTGCCACTACATGCAGCGGGTAGCACCCAGTGTGCTCGATAGCCGCCGGCAGGGCCTCCTCCACATCACGGATTAGACCTTCAGACAATCATACCGAATTCTCACGGGAATTATAACTCGCCTTGCCTGCTATCTCCCTGAGGAACTCCATCACCCTCCTAACATTGTAGCTCCCAATGACCAGCATACCCTGCCACAGTACTTGTTCGGACTGAGCAGGAAAATCGACCGCTGGCCCTACAGGAGAGGCATCCCGTGCTGGCTCGGAGTTATAATCAACACTGGGAAGCACCTCGTACCTGTTGCTAAGACGTAGGGAGCCAGCCCTCTTTCGCCTTCCGCCCAGTGACACACGAACCCACCACTGTCTGCCGCCCTCTCTGGGGTGAGGATGGACCGGTCAGATGTTGTGTATCAGAAGCCGCAGTGACATCCGGGCCACCAGGGGACTCCAGTGACACCAAAGGTGTTGCAGGTCTCGTCACTGTAGCCCCGACGTCACCGCAAGTTCGAGCATTAGCTAGACGCTTGTTGACGGTAGCCCACGCAGCTTCCACTTGTTTACGGACAGCAGCCAACACTCCCTGTGTCCGCTCACATCAAGCACAGTCCCTAGCCATATCGTATTGTGTATAAAATAGATATGAGGTCTCAAATGGCACCCCTGAGTCTGGAAATATACCAACGGACAATAAAGTAACACTAAAAGTTGGTGTGCAGATTTCTCACTGAACTCTGAGACCGCAAGGTATTAAACAGAAATAAATATCTCCACACGGGAAATTTACACTAGGAAGCCGCCCTACTCAACGATATTCACAACATTCACGCAAAAACAGAAAACTATGATTAATTTTCTAACCTCCAGTCTACACAGTAAAATACACACTTACAGTTCACTTATTTGCAGAACCACGTGATCATAAAACAAAGATTAAATTAATTTAGAGTTTATTACACAAGTGCTGCTGCTGCTCTGCTGCGCGTCCTCTCGGCTTGGCGGCTGTTGGACCATAGAAAAGTGTCAGCGTGTGAACCATTCAACGAAACATGGTCCATATGGGCTTTCAGAGCAGATGTCCCACTTGTGTACCCTTGACGACGGCACGACACAAAATTTTACGGCTCGCCTGGGCCCGTCAACACCAACATTTGGCTGTTGATGACTGGAAACTTCTTGCAAAGGCGGGCGAGTTTCGTTTCAGATTGTAGCGAGCGGATGGTCGTTTACGGGCATGGACACAACCTCATGAATCCATGGACTCTGCATATCAGCAGGGGACTGTTCAAGCTCGTGGAGGCTCTGTAACGGTGTGAGGTGTGTGCATTGGGAGTGATACGGGACCCCTGATACGTCTAGATACGACTATGATAGGCGACACGTACGTATTCATCCTGTCTGACCACCTTCATCCATTCATGTCTATTGTGCATTCCAGCGGACTTGGCTATTGCAGCAGGACAATGCAACATCCCACGAGTCCAGAATTGCTACAGATTGGCTCCAGGGACACTCCTATGAGTTTAAAAACTTCCGCTGGCCACCAGACTCCCCAGACATGAACTTTACTGAGCATATCTGGGATGTTTTGCAACGTGCTGTTCACAAGAGATCTTCACCCCCTCGTACTCCTACGGATGTATGGACAGCACTGTAGGATTCGTGACGTCCATTCCCTCTAGCACTAGTTCAGACATTAGTCAAGTCAATGCCACCTCGTACTGCGGCACTTCTGCTTTCTCGCGGGGCCCTTCCGCTCTTCAGTGCAATATCTGTTATACACTACGACAGTAGCGCTCCAAGCGAGCAGAAAGCTACACATCTGAATACGATACAAAATGATTGCGTATAGCATAATTTATATCGATTTGCAACAGAGACATGGTAACAAAACGTCAAAAGCAATAAATCTGTTTCTCGACAGAGAAGAAAGCAGTTGTGCAATTCTTTCTATATGTGAGCTGCAGTCGACAAGAATCATTAGTACACACACTTTTCAAACAAAATTAATTACGTTTACAAAAATAGTCGTGTATTGGAAGACCGAGTGAAGTGTACGAATGTATGAAGCACTACACCCTATACAAACTTTTCACTTGTCAATGAAAGTGGCTATCGTAGTAAGAACATACAATAACAGTAATACACGTTTCTCGTGCATGAGATACGTGTTCATATTCTCTTGTTTACAGCGGAGTAACCTGCAGTTGTACTATATTCAAAAGTGTTTCTTTACGAAAAAGTTGTAGTTCATGTCAATGAATCCGTGAGATCCCCTTGTTTTTACATTTATATCACGATTACTCAAATCTTGATAATTTCCTAATGCTTGGGGGCCAAAAATATAAAACAATTTCATGAAACGTCTGTAGTAGCCAAGAATCACCTCCAGTGTGATGAAGACCGGATCTAGTGTCACTATGGAAATAAATGTAAACTTAATCCTATTGAAGAGATTTTCGAGTGGTAACAAGACTTCTCTTCATTGTTGAAATCACTACACTGGGTTTTGCTATTATATATCATTCCGGAAGAGAGGTTCGAAGCCTTACGTGTACCTTGCGACGGCTGATGGTCACGAGCACGAACAACGTAATTCAACATTTAGGAGAGCGCAGCTGTTGTTCATTTTTGTATATATTTACATGCAAGAAGTAATCTTGAGGGAAGCCAGGTTTCTTCGATGTGGGACGGCGATCGCATGAAGTACTACATGCAGATTCGGTTTTTCACTGTCCGTGAATCGTCGCCACAGGTCGGGCAACCGCAGCGGCCTTAGAACAAGAGCCACACACGACAATCGGGAAAGCAACTGAAGCTAAGAAAAGAATTTGAAATATTAATCATTCTGTCGTATTTCGACCTGTCAACGTGACATTTACATTATGCAATTATTACAATGTTCCATATAAGGAACTCTTTAAAATGACGAGTTACTTTATTTGAGAGCAACAACACAGGATACCGATAACTGAGAATTGTCGTATTTATTTATATATACAAATTTGGATATTGTCCTAAATTCTTGGTTTCAAACATTTACTGCGAAATCTGAAGACGAAGTCCGAGCTTTATCTGTTCTCAAGTATAACATCTCTATCTACATTTACATCTACACTCCGCAAACCACATTGGTGTTTGTGTGTGGCCGAGGGTACTTTGTATACCACATCCATTTAGCCTGTTCCCTGTTCCAGTCGCGAATGGTTACGGGGGACGAACGATTGTCGGTAAGTCTCCACATGGACTCAAATCTCTCTGCTTTCATATTCGTCGTGTTTTTGTCAGATACACCTGAGAGGAACCAATATATTTTTTGAGGGTTCTAAGGTTTCCTTTCTTTCTTTCTTTGTTTCTTTCTCTCTCTCTCTCTCTTTCTCTCTCTCTCTTTTTTTTTTTTTTTTTTATTCAGCAGCCTTCTGGTTGGTTTCACGCAGCCCGTCACGAAATTTTCTCCTGCGCCAACCTGCGCACTTCTCAATTATTTGGTGGATGTGTTCCAATCTCTGTCTTTCTGCACAGCTTTTATCCTATAATTTCCCTCTGGTATTATGGAGGTTATTCCCTGATGCCTTAACATACATCCTGCCATATCCTTCTTCTTGTAAGGGTACTCCATATATAGTTTCTTCGCCGCTGCTGCTCAGAACATCGTCAATAATTATTAGTAGACCGTTATTTTTCTTTTCATCACTGTTCTCACTGATTCCTCTGCTGTGCCAACCTCTTCATCTCAGAGTAGCGCTTGCAACCTATGTCCTCAGTTATTTGCTGATGTATTCCAATCTCGCTCTTTATCTACAGTCTTTAGCTCCCTCTAGTACAACAAAAGCCATTCTCTGATGTCTTAACAGATGTCCTATCATCCTGTCCCTCTTCCTTGTCAGTGTTTCCCACATATTCATTTCCTCTCCGATTCTGCGCAGAGTTTCCTCATTCCTTATTTTATCAGTCTACCTAATTTTGAACATTTGTCTGTAGCACCATATCTCAAATTCTTCGATTCCCTTCTGTTCCGTTTATCACACAGTCCATGTTCGACTACCATACATTGTTGGGCTCCACACGAACTTTCTCAGAAATTTATTCTTCAAATTAAGATCTATGTTTGATACTAGTAGACTTCTCTTGGCCAGGTATGCCCTTTTTGCCAGTGCTAGACTGCTTTTGATGTCCTCCTTGCTCGGTCCATCATCGTTTATTTTGCTGTCTAGGTAGCAGAATTCCTTTACTTCATTTACTTCATGAATATCAGTTCTGATGTTAAGTTTCTCGATGTTCTCATTTCTGCTACTTCTCATTACATTCGTCTTTCTTCGATTTACTCTCAATCCGTGTTCTCTACTCATTAGGTTGTTCATTTCAGTCCGCAGATCACATAATTTTTCTTCACTTTCACTCAGGACAACAATGCCATCAGCAAAACGTATAACTGATAACCTTTCACCTAGAATTTTAATTACACTCCTGAACCTTTCTTTTATTTCCACGCCGGCCGCTATGGCCGAGCTGTTCTAGGCGCTTCAGTCTGGAACCGTGGACCGCTACGGCCGCAGGTTCGAATCCAGCCTCGGGCATTAGTGTGTGTGATGTCCTTAGGTAAGTTAGGTTGAAGTAGTTCTAAGTTCTAGGGGACTGATGACCTCAGCTGTTAAGTCCCACAGTGCTCAGAGCCATTTGAACCCTTTTTTATTTCCACCATTGCATACAGATTGAACAGTAGGGGTGAAAGATAGAGGCGAAAGACTCCACCACTTTCTAATCCGAGCACTTCTTTCTTGGTCTTCCACTCCTATTATTCCCTCTTAGCTCTCGTAGAAATTGTATGTTACCAGTCTCTCCCTATAGATTAACCCCTTTTTTTTTCAAAATTTGAAACATCTTGCAGCATTTCACATTATCGAACGCTTTTTCCGTGTCGAAAAATCCTTTGAACGTATTTTGGTTTTTCTTCAGTCTTGCTTCCATTATCACTAGAACCTGAAACTGATTTTCAACATTCTTCAGTAACACCACAGACGCTTCGATTCTCTTCTGTTACGGTTTTTCCAGCATGTTTCACTACCATTCAGTGCTGTGCCCCAAACGTACATTCTCTGAAACAGATTATTAAAATTAACGGCAATATTTGATTCTAGTAGATTTATTAGGAATGCTTTCTTTGTCTTTGCGAGTCGATTTCTTATAACCTCCTGCTTCGTTCGTCATTAGTTATTCCGTTTTCAAGGAATCAGAATTCCTTATCTTTGTAACCAACTATTTTGATGTTAAGTTTGCTGATTTTCTTATTTCTGCTACTTCTCTTTACTTTCGCCTTTCTGTGCTTTACTCTGTTTTCATTAGGCTATTCATTCTATTCAACAGATCCCGACAGGAGGGTCGTCTGCGAATCTTTTCATTGACATCGTTTCACCCTGAATTTTAATTCCCCTCTTGTTCCTTCATTTCCGT
Source organism: Schistocerca serialis cubense (assembly GCF_023864345.2). Taxonomy (NCBI): domain Eukaryota; kingdom Metazoa; phylum Arthropoda; class Insecta; order Orthoptera; family Acrididae; genus Schistocerca; species Schistocerca serialis. The sequence continues at coordinate 972,445,185 of NC_064638.1, forward strand.
CATTGCTTCTTCAACATAATCTGATGATGACGATATATATAGTTTGTGGGGCGCTCAACTGCGCTGTTAACAGCACCCTTACAAATTGCCAAACTTGTAATTGTCCAGTCTCACCACTTTCCCTATTGATGATAAAATGATGAGGACAACAGAAACACACAGTCCCGAGGAATATATAGACTGAAATGTGGTGCCGAGAGATTACATTCATGTCCTACACACTTTCAATATGAGCACTTCGTTTTTGGACTTCCATTCACATTTTTTCCTCTTTTGTACATATTGCTTATCACCCCTCTTTCCCGTGCCTTACTCCTGTTTATTTCAGAATTTCGAATGTCTTGCACTGTTTCATTCTGTCGAACGCTTTTCTACATCGACAAATCCTACTAGCGTATCCTAATTTTTTCCTTCAGTCTTGCGTCCATTATCAAACACAACGTCAGAACTGTCTGGTACCATTACCTTTTCTGAAGCTAATCTAGGGACGTACGCTCTCGGAACTGTAAGGGTAATCCACAGCATGACGCAGAGCACCTATTTTACAGCTGCTGCCACGGTTACAAAATGAACCTCTAACGAAACGCGCTGCTCTTACTTCTATCTTCTCTATTTCCTCTATCAATCCTATATCTTGCTATCGAGCAGAAATGTATTGGTTGAACAAGGGCTTTGTAAGCGTTTGTTGATGGACTATGTTTCCTGAAGACACTTCCAGATATTTCGCAGCCTCGGATGCACTTTCCAGCGGTTAGTTTTATGTTTTCGCTCCTCTTTAGATCGCTTGGTAGGCATACCACGAGTATTACGGAGTTAACTGAATCCAGTGATTGTTCTGTAACTGTGCAATCATGCAGTCATTCAACTCTCTGTCCATGTAAACGCGATACATTACATTTGTCTCTGTACCACGCACTTAGCTACAATTTTATAGCGTTGTATACATCAGCATCATCCGTGAAATGTGACATGTATGTGACATGTACGTTGTATGCTATGTCATTTGTGTTTATTGAATAAAGTAATGGATCTCTTGTGGTACGTCCGAAGCTACTTTTATGTGTGAGATTTCTCTCCGTTGAGAATAACACGCTGTGTTCTGTTTGCTAGAAACTCTTCAGATACACGGTTGGTCTGACATTCTGTATGCTCGTATTTTTCGTTCATTAGACGGCAGTGCGGGACAGTATCTTACGCCTTACGGAAGTAAAGGAATACGGCAGCTGCTTGTGCTGCTGTACCTGCTACTTTCTGTACCTCGTGGGCGAGCAGAGCCAGCTGGGTTTCACAACACCAGAACGTAAACTGATTCGTACGCGAGAGGTTATCGATCTCGAGAAATGGAACTTGTTCAAAATTTTACAAAAGTTCGCCACCAGGTACATAGTCCTTTAGTTTTGCGCGTGTGTTTGACAAGAATACATCGCTCCTCCAGATAACTTTAGTGCATTGCTGCTAGTGACGGCCACGGCTGTTGAACCACGGCGGATCTTTTGCATCCCCCAGTTCTTTGCTTGGTACATACCTGTCTAAAGCGTATTGTAACATGTTCCTGAAATTTGTTCATTGGTACTCAACCTTGTTACTCCCGGATATTAAATTTCCATGCTGACTGCTCAGGTAATCAGAAGCCTGTTTCTTGACGTTCTTGCTATGCAGAAAGATGTTCCTAACTTCCTTTGTACTCAAATTTACAGCCGTTTTGTGGTCGCGGGTAACGTTTTCTAAGCTAGGTTGACAATTTCAAGTATGCTAATCACCATCAGATCTAAGATGTTACCTTCTTGAGTCGGTTCTCGTACTAACAGCTCAAGGTAATTTTCTGAAAAGCCACTTGAAACAATTTCATAAGATTCCATGTCCTAAGCAGCTGTCCTAAGCACTTGACTTTCTCAATCTATAGCTGGTGAGCTAAAATCTCCACCTAAAACTATAAAATGAGCCGTATATTTAAGTGACATATTCAGCAATCATACTCACATATGTTCCGCTGAGACAGGGCGTTTATAAAAGGGTCCTTTAACCATCTTTGATCCACCTTCAATACTTATCTTCAGCCAAATTATTTTCAAGCGGAATCTGTGATAATATCTCTTTTTAGGGCTACAATGTCGCCTCCACCACCAGCGTTCAAACTATCTTTCTGACCCACATTCCAATCGGAGTCAGAATTTCACTGTTATTAACATTTGGTTTCAGTGAGCTTCCTGTCCCTGGTTGGCACTGTTACCTTTACTAATACGACTAGTTCCGAGAGGTATTCATAGACTTTTCTGCTGTTAACTGATACTACATTGCTGGAGTTTGTTTTTCTTTTTTTTTTGTTTTTTTTTTTTTTTACTGGATTCCACTTTACTCAAGTTCTATTGCTGCAACCGTGTGTATGGAGTACAAATCAACAGGATAAGCTCTTGTTAGTACCAGGTACCGACACGTGTTGAAACACTCATACCAGTACGTGGTGTAGCCTCCACAGGCGGCAATGCAGGCGCTCAGTCTAGCGTCCACTAGATCGTACAGACAGCGAATACTGTCCTGGGATACATCACGCCACGCCTGCTCGACTTGTCCATATAGTTCCGTAACAATTTTTGGTTGACGAGTCGCACTAGTCATTTCTCGTCCCATCATATCCCACACGTGTATCCCGCACGTGTTCGATTGGAAACAAGTCGAGGTATGGTGCTGGCCACGGAAGTCGCTGTACGTCTTGCACAGCACGTTGAGTTTCACGGGCAGTGTGTGATCGAGTATTTTTCTGTTGGAACAACACATCATCTTACTGTGGCAAGCCCCCCCCCCCCCCCCAAAAAAAAAAAAAAAAAAAATAAGGAACAACATTCTGCACATACCGAGCGCTGGTTAAAAGCCCTCCAAAGACACCAAAGGCGAATCGGGCTTTTAGCTAAACGCATCCCATACCTTAAGACCTTCAGTTGTGACGGTGAGTCTTGTACGAACGCACTCAACAGGAGAGCACTCACCAAGTCTGTGCCATACGAACGAACTTTCATGATGTTCCAAATGATCCTCTGACAGCACCAGTCGAACAGTGCTCTGCGATGCTGTGACTAAAGTGAAAGTCTGTCCAGAGGTGTCCATACCCGTAGTCCCACTGCTAATAACATGGCCGAAACAGTTCGTTTTGACACGTTGAGCTCACAAGCCCTCTGATCTGTACTGTGGTGGCTGAACGATCTGCCATACGACGATCCTGCCTAGACATCTAGAATGTCGTCTAGAGCTGTGAGAATCTTCACGTGACCACTGATACCAGCATCGTCGCACGACTGACGAAGCACGTCCAACTTGTATGGCCATTCAGGAGGCCACAATGTGACCCGTTTAGAATTCGCCCAGTTGGCTGTAGGAAGCACGAGTGCGTCTCCGTGGCGTGGTTTCCTGCTGGATTCCTGCTGGCTTCACATGGTTGCACCACACCGAGCCTTCTAGCTCTGCGATTCCCTATTCAGGTGGCATTCTGGTAACTATGCCTTTACGCTATCTGTTGGCGGACATCTACTAATCCCCAGGTGGCCTATGCCGTCACTGGACCAAAATCGACGTCACCTTTGCAAATGTACTAACTTTTTACCGCAAGTGTATATCAACACTTACTTTCTTCGAACTGCTGTGAACATCGCTGCCCGTGTGGTATGAGAATGCATCTTATAGAGCCCGTTACGGGATATAAGTGAACTCAAATCATAATCAGCAATCATCACTCTAGAGAACAAATCTGTTACAAAAGTAAATTATTAGCATGTTTGCATCATAATGACCTGTGTGTCCTTTCATTCTGCGCAAACAACATAGCAGTTCCTCTTTTCGCAAATACTCACCTCCGCGTCTTTAGATTAATCATCCACGATGTGTTTATTATTTAAAAAAAGACATGTGCCACAGAAACAAACTCCCATGAAAGACTTCTTGAAAGCAGTGTGCATAGCGTCTGCTGTCTGCGGTTTGTTTCGTGGCAAAGAGTAGTGAGGCAAATTATATAAGCTGTTATTATCCAGTACGCTTTTTTGGTATAGTATGGTACTACATCGTCCCCTGTTTCGCCCATTCATTTATTGAATTCAGTGCAGATGGGACACACCTGTTTTTCGAAGAAAACAGCTGCAGGATTCGGTGTGGGAGAGCGCACGGGCGCACCACGTTCTGTATGTTCCCCCCAGGATCTGCAGAGCCGACGCTACCACCAGGGAGCGGGGAAACCCGAAGCGGCGAGAACTGCTCCTACCTCAATTTGTAGACGAGGCCCCAGAATTGGGTTATACAACATGCATGGACAAGCTGCGACGTACCGCTCTATCTTTGCCAGCTGATAACCTCAGTTAACGTGCAACCGGCTTCAATAAATTAAGAGCTCTGCTGGAATTCGGAAATGTTACAGAAGTGTTGACTGGAACTGTCCACAGCTAGATCAGAGCTATTTACCTTGATATTAATGCAATGGGAAGTGTGCACAGTACTGATCTGCCTACGGACTTACAGTTGCATAATACAGGCAACGATAAAGTATTGTGAGGGCTAATGATTATGATTAAAATAACTTTATTCTGTAAACACTTATTCACATCTGCACTTACATTACTTACACTCTCCCAAATACTAAAAAAAATGAATGATGTTATTACGCCACTTTTATTACCAAACATACTGCGTCAACTCTTTAATCAGAAAACAACAGGTACTTAGAAAAATCTTAAGAAAACAAAAATACAGCAGAGACCACTCAGAACTGTTGCTTATTGACCGCTGTCGGCAGGTAAGATTGTCATTCTTAGATCTTCAAAGCCTTATTGGTTGTACGTCATGTTCAATTATGTATTCATTACAACATGACATGCAGCCGAAAGTTATTGCAGATCTCAAAATGACAATCTCACCTGTCGAAACCGGTCAACAAACAAATAGTTTTCAATGATATTTTGCCTATTTCTTTGAAATAGATTTCGCTCCTCAGGCCTCATTATGAGAAACTTCAATCAACCCACAACGTGGTTATAATGAAATGTTGATAAGTTTACCATTTGATAACGTTTCGCTTCTGCACCTGATAGATCAGACTCGACTTTTCTTCTTACCTGTTTGTACTGAATAATCTTCAGACTCTTTGCCTACGACCTTTCAGTTAAATGTTTAATGGGTATGTGTTCTACCCACAGCTTTGTTTCTCGCTCCACACATTTTCTAACTCAACTACATCAACTTTGTAATGCAGAGACTTTCACAGGCATACAACGCAACGGAAAAGCCATAACTGCTGTCCAGTCCGCTCTTTGCCACAGGTGGTTTGTAAAATTCTTTCATTGACAGTAATCACAGTTCTGACCAGTATTTAACCAGAAAATCATTAAACGGAATCAGTCATTTTATGAGATAAGATTAATTTTTTCCAACCGAAGGAAACCATCGATAACTTTCCTGCATGGAGATCCAGCGATTAACGAGGCAAAGTAATTTTCTATTTCACTATTTAATGAATTTACAAAGCACACATGATGGTGAACGTCCATAAAGTTGGAGGCATTTAAATTTAATTTGGAGCCACACCGACGTGAAGGGCCACTACTTCTCCCAACGTTTGGAGTATTTTCGTCAAGACAGGTCCCCACCTAGAGAACGAAGAGTGTTTGCAGCTCCATTAGTCTGAGGCGGCAGCAAAAGTTTCACCTCCGCTCCCCTGATTTGGCTATAGGAGCATTTCTGTATCCACGGATGTGCAGTATGACGTGGCGAATGAATTTACGAAAATATTCATACAATGCTCTCCGAGCCCATTCACTTGCAGATCCTGGTTGTTTTCACATTAGGGATCGTAGTAGTTACAGCCACTTTTTTATACGCAGTGGTTGTCCTCCATTACCTTTGGAACACCCTTGTGGGAGGCCAATCTGGTATGATTAGTATGATTCGCGATAGAGCACTTGAATCACCTACATTGCTTGCTACTGTGCCGTCACGCAATTTCTACCACAAGCGTCTGGTTTCAAGAATAGTAATATGGTATGTTCATCTTACTGACTTCGTCCTTGCCATCATATATCAGAAGTCATGGCAAACTTCTTCCCCGTTCATCAAATTTCGTTCTCGCTAAGGACTGGACGCACTCTTGTTTCCTTTACATTATCTCTTGATACACACTGTAAGCAAAAAAACAATGCACCACGAAGGAATTATTCAAATTGGACTGTAATCGGTAGATTTGATGTAAAATTATTTCAGGAAAACTGAATAATTTATTCAGGAGAAAGAGCTTCAATACTTAAGAAACTAACGCGTTGGTCCACACCTGCCCCCAAAGCAAGCAGTTATTCGGCTTGGCACTGTTTGACAGAGCTGTTGGTTGTCCTCCTGACGGTTATCGAGCCAAATTCTGTCCAACATGCGTCTCAGATTCTCAAAACCCCGAGATGCATGGAAGGCAGTGCCCATAATGCTCCAAACGTTCTCAGTAGGGGAAGGTGTGGCCAGAATGAAGACATGTAGTAGAAAGTCTCGTCGTTTGCGGGCGGGCATTATGAAGCTGGAAAGGCCAGGGATAGCTTACCACGAAGGGCAACAAAACGCGGCGTATGATAACGTCGACCTACCGTTGCGCTGGTTTGATTCGACCCCCCATAAATTCCATTCCCTTGGCAACCTTTTCATCTCAGAGAAGCACTTGCAACCTAAATCCGCAATTACATGCTCTATATATACCAGTCTCTGTCTTCGTCCACAGTTTTTCACCCTCTACAGATCTCTCTAGTACCGTGATGTCCTGTCCTGTCAGTCTTTACCGTGTTTTTCTTTCCTCGGCGATTCTACGAATAACGTCCTCATTACTGACCTTACCAGTCCACCTAATTTTCAACATTCCTCTGTAGTACCACATCTCAAATGGTTGTATTGTCATCTGTTCCGGTTTTTCGTCAGTTCAGGTCACACTACAATACAATACTATGCTCCAAACATACATTCTGAGAAATTTCTTCTTTAAATTAAGGCATATGTTGGATACTAGTAGACTTCTCATGGACATGAAGCCCTTATTACCAGTATTAGTCCTTGCTCTGCCCGTCTTGGGTTATTTTGCAACTAAGGTAGCAGAATTCCTTAACTTTATCTGTATTGGACTCACCAATTATGATGCTAAGTGTCTCACTGTTCTCATTTCTGCTGCTTCTTATTACTTTCGTCTTTCTTCGACTTACTCGCAGTCCATATTCTGTACTTACGAGACTGTTCATTTCATTCAACAGATCCAGTGATTATTCTTCACTATCGCTGATGATAGTAATGTCATCAACGAACCTTGATATCTTTTCATACTGAATTTAAATTGCTCTCTTGAACTCCCCTTTCCGTCATTGGTTATTCGACGTGTAGACTGAACAGTAGGGGAGGGGGAATACATCCCTGGCTTAGATACCTTGTAGTTTTGTTTCCATCACTAACTGTTACGTCTGAACTGCCTCTCTGGTGCCTTTACTTTTCCAAGAACCAAACTGATCACCATCTAGTAGATTTTCTTATTATTTTCCCTTATTCTCTGTATTATTCTTGTCAGAAACCTAATTTGAATTAGTAACACTATCATTCAACTTAATTCCCACTGTAAAGTTTCCATGTAGGGTAGCCAATAACGCACAAACTGTCATTGATAATTTCTTTATAGAAAAGTCCAATGAACAAAATTGTATTACAGAACCAATAGTCAATGGCCTCTCAGACCACGACATGTAGTTCCTTCTGTTAAATGTTAACATTGAACAGGATATAAAATCTGTTAAACCTAAACTCAAGAGGATAACCAATAAGGCAAAAATTGATTATTTTAGGACACTTCTCAGAGACATTCACTGGAGTGATGTTTAAAGTGTTCATGGCATGAATGAAAAACATAAAACTTTTACTTATAATGCGTTTAACTTATCTGAACACTGTTTTCCCCCAAAACTAACCAAGGTTAGAGCAAAGTCTACAAAGAAGCCATGGGTTACTCAAGGAATAGAGGTATCTCGTAAAACGAAAAGAAAACTGTATCTGTCAATCCGAAACAGTTCTGATGTTGATGCTATAGCACATTACTAGAAATACTGCAAAATATTAAAGATTGTAATACGGACATCAGCTGGACGGAGTGGCTGTGCGGTTCTGGGCGCTACAGTCTGGAACCGTGCTACCGCCACGATCGCAGGTTTGAATCCTGCCGTGGGCATGGATGTGTGTGATGTCCTTAGGTTAGTAAGGTTTAATTAGTTCTAGGTTCTAGGCGACTGATGACCTCAGAAGTTAAGTAGCTTTGTGCTCAGAGCCATTTGAACCATTTAGCCAATACGGACATCAAAGGAAATATATTACAAGGAAAAAATAGTCATATCCGATAACAAAATAAGGACAATATGGAATATAGTGAAGGAGGAGACTGATAGAACCAGACATGAAGCGGGGCAAATAGCATTAAGACGAAACGATACGTTGGTGACAGATGTGTATACTGTTGCAGAACTCTTTAACAAACATTTTATAATTGTTACTGAAAAGATAGGGTTGTCAGGCTCAGTAGATACTGCCATGGGATACCTCAGACCAGACATTTCAAGTAACTTCGACGATATGAATTTGACCCTCACTACCATAGCAGAAGTATGTCCGTCATAAAATCTTTAAAATAAAAAACATCTACTGGGTATGACGAAATATCAACAAAGTTAATTAAGGAATGTGATTCTGAGTTAAGTAGTATATTAAGCTATCTGTGTAACCAGTCGTTTATCAGTGGAATATATCCTGAATGGTTGAAATATGCTGAAGTTAAGCGACTGTTTAAGAAGGGAGATAAAAAAATAGTGTCAAATTTCCATCCAATTTCACTTTTGCCAACATTCTCAAAAATTTTAGAAAAGGTAATGTACAAGTGGTTCATGGTGTGGGTTCCTGTAGTCATGTCCTAGTTCATGAACCACGGGCAACATATGAATGGCCAAATAAGTGGTCCCGACAGTTGGGATACCAGTTACTTTGGAATAAGGCTGGGCATCTCGGACGTATTCTGAGTCGTGGTCACCTTTGTGCTCATACGGCAAAGACTACCAAATCCACCGGTTAGTCGCTCAACCGTTAGGGGTAAAACCCAATGGGACTCGGGGCAAGTAAGGCTAGCAACCTGCTTCCCTGGTACTTTAAATATGATGCTGGCAACAATCAGAGAAAAATGCCTCAGACCTTTGGAGGTGACGGAGTCCCACCTCTAACTGACAAACCAGGGACTCCTAAGATATGACTTGGCAAACAAATGGTAATGAGATGGGGAGCTATTAATATCAATGGGGGTTACTCTGGGAAGAAGGTAGAGCTGGCAGAGGCTGCTGTTAGTGACATTCTGGTAAGGGGTGAGAAAGAAGAGGAAGTGGGAGAATGCAAGGCCTACCTGTCAGGACTCAAAGCAGGAATAGCACAATGGAGTGTAGGGCTTTACATCAGGAAAGAAATGGAACCCAACGTAGTTGTAATAATGTATGTAAATGAACGACTGATGTGGATAGATTTGACAGTGTCTAGCAAGAAAATTAGGATTGTGTCAGTATGTTCCCATTGTGAAGGGACAGATCAAGATAAGATGGATAGTTTTTATGAGGCACTCAGTGATGTAGTTGTTAGAGTAAAGGACAAGGACAGTGTTCTGCTCATGGATGATTTTAATGCCAGGACTGGAAATGGAACAGAAGGTTATGGGTAAATTTGGAGAGGATATGGAGGCCAACAGGAACGGGAAACAACTCTTGGATTTCTGTGCCAGTATGGGCTTAGTAATCACAAACTCCTTTTTTAAACATAAGAACAGTCACCGGTATACTTGGGAAGGCAGGGGAACCAGATCTGTCATTGACTATGTAATAACAGATCAGGAATTCAGGAAGGCTGTGAGGGACACACGTGTATTCAGGGGATTCTTTGATGACACTGATCATTATTTAATCTGCAGTGAAATTGGGATTGTGAGGCCGAACGTGCAGGAGGTCAGGTCCATGTGTAGGGGGATAAGAGTGGAGAAACTCCAGGATAAGGAAATCAGACACAAGTACATAACAGCGATCTCAGAAAGATACCAGTTAGATGAATGAGTCAATTACAGTCATTGGAAAAGGAATGGACAGGGTACAGGGACACAGTACTAGAAGTGGCTAAAGAATGTCTTGGAACAGTAGTGTGTAAAAGTAGGATGAAGCAAACAGCTTGGTGGAGTGACACAGTCAAGGCAGCCTGTAAAAGGAAAAAGAAGGAGTATCAAAAATGGCTACATACTAGAACTCAGGTAGACAGAGAAAGTTATGTTGAAGAAAGGTAATTGCAGCATCCAAGAAGATATCTTGGGAAGACTTTGGAAACAGGTTGGAGACTATTGGTCAAGCTGCTGGAAAACCATTCTGGAGTGTAATTAGCAGTCTTCAAAAGGGAGGTAAGAAGGAAATAACAAGTATTTTGGACAGGTCAGGAAAACTGCTGGTGAATCCTGTGGATGCCTTGGGCAGATGGCGGGAATATTTTGAAGAGTTGCTCAATGTAGGTGAAAATACGATCAGTAATGTTTCAGATTTCGAGGTAGAATTGGATAGGAATGATGATGGAGATAGGATCACATTTGAGGAAGTGGAGAAAATGGTCAATAGATTGCAGTGCAATAAAGCAGCTGGGGGTGGATGAAATTAAGTCGGAACTCATCGAATACAGTGGAATGTCAGGTCTTAAATGGCTACACAGGATAATTGAAATGGCTTGGTAGTCGGGACAGGTTCCATCAGACTGGACAAAAGCAGTAATCACACCAATCTTTAAACATGGAAACAGAAAAGATTGTAACAACTACAGAGCTATCTCTTTAATCAGCGTTGTGGGTAAAATCTTCCCAGATATTGTTGAAAGGAAAGTGCGAGTATTAGTTGAGGACCAATTGAATGAAAATCAGTGTGGGTTTAGGCCTCTTAGAGATTGTCAGACCAGATCTTTAGCTTACGGCAAATAATGGAGTAGTGTTATGAGTGGAACAGGGAATTGTATCTATGGTTTATAGATCTAGAAAAGGCATATGACCGGGTTCCTAGGAGGAAGTTATTGTCTGTTCTACGAGATTATGGAATAGGAGGCAAACTTTTGCAAGCAATTGAAAGTCTTTACATGGATAGTCAGGCAGCAGTTAGAGTTGTCAGTAAATTGAGTTCATGGTTCAGAGTAGTTTCAGGGGTAAGACAAGGCTGCAACCTGTCTCCACTGTTGTTCACATTATTTATGGATCATATGTTGAAAACAATAGACTGGCTGGGTGAGATTAAGATATGTGAACACAAAATAAGCTGTCTTGCATATGCGGATGACTTAGTTGTGATGGCAGATTCGACTGAAAGTTTGTAAGGTAATATTTCAGAGCTAGATCAGAAATGTAAGGACTATGGTATGAAGATTATCATCTCCAAAGCGAAAGTAATGTCTGTGGTAAAGAAGTATAAACGGATTGAGTGCCAAATAGGAGGAACAAAGTTAGAACAGGTGGACGGTTTCAAGTACTTAGGATGCATATTCTCACAGGATGGCAACATAGTGAAAGAACTGGAAGCGAGGTGTAGCAAAGCTAATGCAGTGAGCGCTCAGCTACGATCTACTCTCTTCTGCAAGAAGGAAGTCAGTACCAAGACTAAGTTATCTGTGCACCGTTCAATCTTTCGACCAACTTTGTTATATGGGAGCGAAAGCTGGGTGGATTCAGGTTACCTTATCAACAAGTTTGAGGTTACGGATATGAAAGTAGCTAGGATGATTGCAGGTACTAGTAGATGGGAACAATGGCAGGAGGGTGTCCACAATGAGGAAATCAAAGAAGAACTGGGAATGAACTCTATAGATGTAGCAGTCAGGGCGAACAGGCTTAGATGGTGGGGTCATGTTACACGCATGGGGGAATCAAGGTTACCCAAGAGACTCATGGATTCAGCAGTAGAGTGTAGAAGGAGACGGGGCAGACCGAGGAGAAGGTACCTGGATTCGGTTAAGAATGATATTGAAGTAATAGGTTTAACATCAGAAGAGGCACCAATGTTAGCACTGAATAGGGGATCGTGGAGGAATGTTATAAGGAGGCTATGCTCCAGACTGAAGGATGAAAGGCATAATCAGCCTTAAATGATTATGATGATAATGTACAATTGGCTTTATAACCATCTGATCACAAATAACATTCTGTCAAAGTAGCAGTACTGATGTTGAGAAGGTTATCTACATTTACAGTGAAAATATACTTAATTCACTAGAAAAAAAATTGCAGGCAACTGCTATACTTTGTGATCTGTCAAAGGCGTTTGATCATGTAAATCACAATATCCCTTTAAGTAAATAAGAATATTATGGTGTAACAGGAAATGCTGCAAAATGGTCCAGTCTGTGGCAGGAAACAAAGGGTGTTATTAGGAAAGATACATGTATCATACCACTGAGAACTAATTACTTTTGTTACCAACAAGGTTCCATCTTATGGTCCTTACTTTTTCTTGTGTATGTCAATGACCTTTCATCAGTAACATTACCAGATGCCAAGTTTGTTTTCTTTGCCGATGATACAAACATTGCAATAAATTGCAAATCAAGTGAAGTTTTAGAAAGATCGGCCAATAAAATATTTGTGGACATTAATCGCTAGATCCTAGCCAATTCTTTGTTACTAAACTTTGAAAAAACACACTACATGCAGTTCAAAACTTGTAATGGGTGTCCCAGGAGTATATGCCTAACATATGATGACAAGCAGATAGAAGAAGTGGACAGTGTTAAATTCTTGGGATTACAGCTTGATAATAAATTCAGCTGGGAGGAGCACACCACAGAACTGCTGAAGTGTCTAATCAAATCTCTGTTCGCAAAGCGAATTCTGTCAGAAATAGGTGATATAAAAATGAAAAAGCTGGCATACTATGCTTACTTTCACTCGAGAATGTCATATGCGATTATTTTTTGGGGTAATTCATCCAGCCAAACCAAAGTTTTCTGGAGACAAAAGCGTGCAATAAGAGTTATATGTGGTGTGAACTCAAGAACATCCTGCACAGGTCTGTTTAATGAACTAGGGATAGTAACTACTGCTTCCCAATATATTTATTCCTTAATGAAATTTGTCACTAAAAACATATCACTTTTTCGTACCAACAGCTCAGTTCATGGAATCAATATTAGAAATAAGAAAAATCTTCACAAGGATTTAATGTCACTCACTCTTGTACAAAAAGGTGTGCATTATTCATGAATACACATTTTCAATAACCTGCCAGCAGCCATAAAAAGCTTAAGAACCAATGAAATTCAGTTCAAGAGAAGCCTAAAGGATTTATTGGTGGCCAACTCCTTCTACTCCATTGATGAATTTCTCAGTAGAACTAACTGAAAAATGTATATATTTCACACACACACACACACACACACACACACACACAAACACACACACAGAAATAGAGAGAGAGAGTATCAGTGGGTTCTACTGAAAAATTCTTCAGTGGAGTAGAAGGAACTGACCACCAATATATACATATAGTACAATCTAACGTCTGCACAATTCAGTGCAATAATGTGTTCATTGTAAATAAGTATTGTAATAGATCTATTATGTATTCATTACATTATGAATAAAACATACATGTTTTTTATTTTTAAATTCAGTGCATGAATGCGATCTTAGTAAATGAGTGTTGTAAAATGATCGTTTCATGTAGTTTTCATAAAAAAAATTACGATCATTTCACTGGGGACCTGTGGAACGTACGTTAGCTTATTTGTTTTAATTGTAAATATTTGGCATGTATCATTGTTTTTCCGACATGTTCTACATCCTGGAGGACCTTCTCACTATGCATCAGTTGGAATGAAATTAAATGTAATCTAGTTTAATCTAATGCATGAACTATTAAGCTGACTGTACGATAATTTTAATACTTATCTGCTCTTGCAATTGTAGGAACTGTGTGTATGAGAAAGTCTGGTGATACATAACCAATTTCATACATTCTACACACCAACGTGAATAATAGTTTCGATGCTAGTTTTGCAATAATTTTAAAAATTCCGTTGAAACGTTACGTTGCCTTATTCGGTTTCAATTCTTCCAAAGCTTTTCTAAATTTTTATTATCATTCTGGATCCTTCATCTCATCTCTGTCTATTTCTGTCACATCATCAGTTCAGTCCTCCCCTCATAGAGGCCCTCAATGTACTCTTTCCACCTGTTTGGTCTCTCCTTTACATTTAAATCTAATAGCCACGGGGACTGGATTGCGATTGTAGGTTGCAGTAAAATGTATGCTTGGTATCAGGAATGAGAGAGGAGATAGAAATACAGAGGAGAGAGTGAATCGGTGGAAGCAGTAAATTGGAGATCTCTATGAGGGGGAGGACTCGTCTGATTACATGACAGGAAAACAAACAGGAGCCGATAGGGAAGAAATAGGGGATCCACTATTAGAATCAAAATTTAAAAGACCTTTGGAAGACTTAAGTTCCAATAAGGCAGAAGGGATAGATAGCATTTCTGGATAACATTCCATTGGAATTCCTAAAAACATCGAGGGAATTGGCAACAAAACGACTATTCATGTTGGTGTATAGAATGTATGAGGCTGGAGATATACCATCAGACTTTTGGAGAAAAATCATCATGCAGTTTCGAAGATTGCGAGAGCCGACTATTGTGGGAATTATAGCGCCATCAGCTCAACAGTTTTGCATCCATGCCATTGATAAGAATAATATACAGAAGAATGGGAAAAAACTGAGGATTTGTTTAAGGACGATCAGTTTGGCTTTGCGGTTGGTGATGCTAGATTAAAGAAAAACCGAGTCACGTTCATTGGCTTTGTCGATGTGGAAAACGCATTCGTCAATAGAAAAAGGCGGGTGATGTACAGTAAGTAGCAAAGGTAAGACAGTACATTAAGAATGGAAGCCCATGAACGAGGCACTTGGATTAAAAGACAAGAATGCAGTCTTTCACTCCTATTGTTCACTCTATACATTGAAGAAGCAATGACGGAAGTAAAAGAATGGTTCTAGAGCGGGATTAAAATTAAAGGTGAAAGGCTATCAAAGATTTGCTGATGAGATTGCTGTGACAAGAATGCAGTCTTTCACTCCTATTGTTCAGTCTATACATTGAAGAAGCAATGACGGAAGTAAAAGAATGGTTCTAGAGCGGGATTAAAATTAAAGGTGAAAGGCTATCAAAGATTTGCTGATGAGATTGCTGTGATCTGTGAAAGTGAATGAAAGTTACATGATTGTTGAACTGAGTGGTCTAATAAGTACATAATATGGACTGAGAGCGAACTGATGAAAGATAAAAATAATCACAATTGATAGAAATGAGAACAGCTAGAATTTAAGTTCAAAAGTAGATGAAGGAATTCTGCTACCCAGAAGAGGAATAAACCATGATGAACAGAGCAAGGTGAATATAAAAAGCACACTAATACAGGCGAAAAGGGCATTTATGGCCAAAGGAAGTCTCCTAATATTAAACATAGGACTTAAATTCAGAAAAAAATTCAGGGATTGTGGGTCTGGAGTAGAGCATTGTATGGGAGTGGAACATGAACTACGGGAAAATTGAAATGGAAGAGTATGTGGTGCTGCAGAAGGCAGTTGAAAATGTGGTTGACTGATAAGGTAAGTAATAAGGAGGTTCTCTGTAAAATCGGTGAGGTAAGGAATATATGGGAAACACTGACAAGAAGAAGGGACAGGCTGAGCGGATATATGTTAAGACATCAGGGAATAGCTTCAATGACACTAGAGGGAGCTGTAGAGGTTAAAACCTGCAGAAGAAGCAACGATCGGAATACATCTAGCAAGTAATTGGGAATGTAGTTGGCAAGTCGGACTCTCAAATATGTTAGAAGACTGATGACTCAAAGAAAAAAGTTGTTTGCTGTCTGTTTCACCTAGACAAACAGTGACTAAGAGTTCATGAAATAAAGACAAACACATTTTTATAACAATATTCGTGTTCCTTAAACTGATCTATGGTATTCGCTATACCAGAATAATATACCTGGATGTAATGAATTATTCAATAGCTCTTTTACAGTTCACACAGGAAATTATGAAGTAAGAATAAATTGATATAAGAATAATATAGCTACAGGGTTCCTGGAACACTCACGGAGGTCAGGCAGCCACCGCGTGATGGCGCTGCAACTGACGTGAGCTGTGGTTGGTCGTTTGGTTTCGGTTGGTTGACTTCGGGGAAGGGGACCAAACAGAGAAGTCATCGGTCCCACTGGATTAGGAAAGGATGGCGAAGGAAGTCGGCCGTGCCCTTTCAAAGAAGCATCCCAGCATTTGCCTCAAGCGATTTAGGGAAATCACGGGAAACCTAAATCAGGAGGGCCGGACGCGGATTTGAACCGTCGTCGTACCGAATGCGAATCGAGTGTGCTAACAACTGCACCACATTGCTCGTCTGCTTTGGGCGAAGGGACCCAACAAAGAGGTCATCGGTCCCATCGGGTTAGGGAAGGATGGGGAAGTAAGTCGGCCATGCCCTTTAGAAGGAACCATCACGGCATTTGCCTGAAGTTATTTAAGGAAATCATTGAATATCGAAATCAGGATGGCCGAAGGCGGGTTTAAGCCGTCGTCCTCCGGAATGCAAAGCCAGTGTGTTAACAACTGCGTCACATCGCTCTGTCGTGACTTGTGGTACTCCTCCTTAGTGATCACGGCAGTTGTCGCAATCCAAGGTGGCAGCGGCGAGAAATTGAAAAGTGCAAGAGATGGAATGGGCTCCGTGTTGTGCAAGCAGAAAATTAAAAAAAAAAGAAAAGGAAAAGATTTAAAGTCAAAGGTGGCAGAACTAGCCCACTGATGCATTGCAAGACGTCTGACATCACAATCCAAGGTGACAGCTAATCCAGCTATTATACAAAAGACATGAATTGTGGAAAATGGTACCATGTTCAAAAGTATGGAAGTAACCTGATCTGTGCGAATTGCTACAGTGTTCAAAAGCAACTGAAAGACCTGGTTTGCGTAAATAAAACAGCCAATTATTCCGTAGGCTATAGCCATCTCCTTGCATCCGTTCGGAAGTATTTTAACACTATGAATTTTTAACATTGCTTCCATATTCACAAATATTTGAACAGATTGCACTGCGTAATCAGACGCCAGTGAAATCACGGTCCGGATGATCGGAATTCCTTATCAAAATTACACAGAAATACTGACACTTTTGGTGTGAATTATAGTATTTGCATGTGTAAAGTTCACTGTTATGAAAACAGTCGTACTCTTGAGACTACTAATCCAGTTTACTGATTCAGCTTCACTTGTCAACGTGCATGCCACTACACTTTGTACAAAGCTCAATGGAGACTCATATCAAATACGTTCACATCTAAAAAGCCTGTGATACTTTTTGTGTTAATGTACAAAACACATGTTAACTAAATAATACGCCAAGAACGCAATGCTTTAATAGTAGACATTTCCTCATAGACCTGAATGAGATTTTGTTGCTGGTGAAACAAAAACGAACATCCATGACCTGACCAAGCACTTTTTAGGGGGGAAGAAGTCAATGCATCATGTTATATTGTACAAAAACGTAGCTGCCTAATAT
The DNA here is from genome assembly GCF_023864345.2 of Schistocerca serialis cubense. NCBI lineage: Eukaryota > Metazoa > Arthropoda > Insecta > Orthoptera > Acrididae > Schistocerca > Schistocerca serialis. Next base: position 972,462,832 of record NC_064638.1, read on the forward strand.
AGCTTCATTTAAACTTTTGATCTTTGTTATGCTCCAACAGTGTACAGAAACAAACTTTTGAGAAAGGCTGGAACATTTGCTGATCATAACTACGTATCAAGGTTCTCGAAAAAGATTAGGAACAAAAGCAAAGAATGGAAATAGGACAGACTTCTACTCATCTTAAAGATGACCTGTTGAATTGCATACAGGAACAACGAGAAAACTGCTACACATGCAGCTACTGGTCGAGACCTTGCTCAACAAAGAAAACATTCACGTAAGGAAGCACACCTCATGCACACTCTAACACCACCACCTGCAGTTACCAGGTTAGAGACTGTATCTTCTTAATCAACTACTAAATAACATCAGCATCTATAGCACATTTATCCACTGATGTCATTTTGTACCAACATTTTAGTTCAACAAAGACGTCAACGAACTATAAGCTGTGTTGCGTAAATTGACTTATTCCATTCAGTTCATACCAAATGCTGCACGGACTGCAGGTCTATTCCATCGTCTACGATGAAAGAATGTTGATTATAAGTTGACTTGACAATTTTAAGTCACATTTCAGAATCTCAAAGTTGCTTTACTCAATGATCCTTCTTTGCCACATTTTGATCCTGTTTGCAGCTAATGCATCCTCTTATGGGATTGACGCTTTTCTCTCAGACAGAGTTGGACCGTTAGACAGGCCAGCTGCCTTCGCATCCAAACTGCTCAACAAAAGACAGTGCAACTACACATGGATTCAGAAAGAAGCCCTTTCTGTCGTATATCGGCTGACCAAATTCAACCAGTAGCCTTATGGTAGACAAATCTGCTTCGTAACAGGCCACAAACCTCTCTCTTCATTGCTCAGCCCTTCAAAGTCAATTCATCAGCACACAGTGCAAAAGTTGCAGCATTGGTTTTCAATCCTCTCAACTTATCAGTATGAAATGATGGACACGCCATCGGCTAAGCATTCGAATGCGGACACTCACTATTTTTCTTTTGGCATTGATTTGGCGTTCGACAAATCGGATGATTCTTGTTTCCAGTTTGATTTTCAGGAAAATGAAACCTTTCATGGTTTCCCCATCGACCATGATGGATTGCTCCTTGAATGACTAGGGACCGAAGCCTCAAGATTCTATTACAGTATCTCCACAAGAGCTGGCCACATTCAGTTAAGCAGATTACTGATCATGTAGCATGTTCTTATTTTGCTCTTCAGCACAACTTATTTGTCCAACGTAGCGTTATCTTATTACACACAGACAGTGATCTGTCGTATTTGGTTGTGCCATTTCCGCTTCAGAAGGAAGTTCTTCGCCATCACATGGCATTTGTAGACCACCAAACTGCTCCTTCACAGCAGTTTTTTTATTGGCCACAGCCCAGAACCCCTAGGCAGTAGTCCTACTGGAATTCTCGTTTGCTTATTGTGATAGTCGTCTTAGCAAGTTCCCATTTATGGTATCACTAAGTTCCGCCCTAATTTCAATTTTTTACATGGAGGTCAACGGGAAGTATTGGTTTCGGGTAGACTCATCTGACATCGGCAGAATCTCAGAAGTTTAGTGACACCAGTGGCATCAAGCATGAGACGACAGCAGTGTTTCAGCGTCCATCTGACGGTGAAGTGAAATGCTTCATCCAAAGATTCAGGTGTCAGGCGAACAAGTTTCACGTTTCCTATTCGTGGGACCAAGCATAAGAGCTTTTGCTTTCATCATACCACATCCAGCCACGCAACGACATGTCACCAGCGCGACTTTAGCCTCCTGTGCAGCGGTCGGACCACCATCTGGAGTTCTCAAAGTTGAATGTAAATGATTTGCTCTTCTTCAGAGTTTTTGGCAGACACTAATTCTGGGGACGACGAATTATCGTGAAGAACCAGGGTCGCCCTTTATGTTCCTTACATGGTCCACTTGGTTACAGAAGAGCCACCAGAATGAAATTCGCTTGTGTCAGATGCGTGATCCTGACACAGGTTTTTCTATTGAAGGTTCGGTAAAGCCGCTGGTCTCGTCGCAACGCCAGAAACTACAGCCACTACACGACACCAACTTGGCCTTGCCTCTCTCTGTACGTGGCCGCCATGTACCAACCAGTCGCCTTTGCGCCTTCACCCGTGATGTCCCGTCTCTTTGCATCGGTGTGCCAACTATGGCTGGATTTTCGACCGATGTTAATAGCAGTATGCAAGGAAAATGATGTCGGGGTGTGGGTAGGAACTTGTCAATTTGTGAAGTTTCGGCTTCTGCTGCCAGACCCTTTCTCACCCGCCTCCCCTCTCCACAATATCGATTCAAGGAATGGCCTCTATGATGACAGCGAGGAGTTTTGTGGACCTTGTGGTTTCGTATGCTATCGACGCCACGCCAGGCACTCAACATCAAGAGATCGGCAGTAGCTCACGTGACAGCCCTGCCGATCCGTAGTCGGCTCAAAGACACACCCTCGCTAACACAGGCGAGTAGTGCCACCATCGAGCCAACATACAAAGACGCTGTACAGACGTGAGTCACGTCGGATAGTGGAGTTCACTCAGTGTATTCGAAGGCTATTAGACAGCCAACCCTCTATGTTATTATTACCTATGAAAAACTTGCTTGTGTCAAGGAACTGTTGGAATGCAACTGGACTTGCTGAATTGAAGTAAAGTAAACCAAAGTGAAGAACGTATTACGTGTGGTCCTCATTCTTTCGATCTCTGCCTTAGCACCTAATGTTCGACATTCACCCACGGACCGACCCAATACAAAGCACACTAAAAACGATAAGTTTTGATAAGGTTGTTAATACTTTGTATCACTTAAAATGCATATTTTCGTAATACTTAAGTATAACATCGAAATCAACCAAATGATATTCGTATATGTTAGTTTCGTAAACACAGTTTGGTGAAAGACAACGATGAAGGTTATATCTACGACCTGTATCATCGGCATGCAGTTCACTTGAAAATATATTTACCTTCTACATTTTTACCTATTTTTCTTTCCCCGCTGCTCTATTACCACAAAAAACAATATGTATTTTGTAGTGCTCGAAACGGGATAAACTAGTTGTTACCAAGGAAAATCGCCAAATAGGTGTGTGTTTTGAAAAGTTGTTTTATTTAGACAAGCAGTTTCGGCACTTCACATGACATCTTCAGGCCACTATGCCCTCCATGTACAGACAATAGTCATACCGGTTCTTGAATACTAGAGGCCTTAATATCTGGATTCCTTGAACTCGTTTTGGAGTGTTTACTTCGAAGACTTGAAAAGAACTCAAACAGAGAAGGAACTAGTTGATATGGAAACGATATGCAATCTGTGCAATATGTGGGCAGAAGGCGTTGAATGAAAAACGTAAAGAGAGTTTTAATTCAACGCAACAGCAAGGAAGCAAAATAAATTTATTTTTGATACATAATTTTCTGAGGCAGTGTAATATTTTAGCCTAACTACATTTTATTCCAGGGTAGTGTAATTATTATCCAAAAAAACTTGTTTCTTTTGGTGTGACTAGTTACTGAAAATACAAAACCTCACAACGATTTTAATAAAGTATTGATTAAAATTACTGAAATACCTACATTATAAATCTTGATTAGTATTTCTAAAAAGTGTTTCTTAACACTATAGCCAAAGCTAAGGACATTTTCATACCAGCTGTACAATTATCGTGTAGAAGTTCAATTTTGTATCCATACTCATTAATTTTGAAACGACTAAGGATCAACGTATTCTTCTGTTTCAATATAGAACTTAAATTTATGGGGTCGCAGGGCTCTACTTTGCAGAAGACTGTTTTTTTAGCTACCTGAGTGGTTTGTTTACACTGCGTGCAGTTCAATCAAGTTCTGCTTATTGTTTTCCCATGAAGGTATTCAACATTCTCTGTAACTTGAATGTCAAATTAAAACAACAATTGAGCCATCTGAAAATATGCACTTCTTCCTGGGCTTCCTTCTGTAGGGTCATTATATTACGTTAAAAATATTACCCTTTAATTGTCTTCGAGCTCCAATTATACAGTATAATGAGTACGTAAAAACAGAAGAGCCATTTACGCACTCGGCTCGCGGTTACCTGTTCCGAGGCTGATGCCGACAACACGCAGCACTCATCTGGTCTCTGTTTCGCTCATCGAGTAATAACACAGAGCTTGGTCAGAAATATGGAGATGCATGCTTGAAAATAGATGCAGATGTTAGCCAAGTCTGCAGCTTGCGCCGTTTTATTTGACCACTAAAAGGAAATGTGCAAATTTTCTAATACGCTACGAGTGTCCGTCGGCGTCAGAACAGTGTTCGATGTAGTTGCGGGGGCATTATTCCGGAGTTAAATGAATGCAGACATGAGCAAATCTTTATTTTTGGATCTCGTATGGTGGGTGCTTCCGTAACCAAGGTATCCGAAGTGTTTGGAGTTTTGAGACTCACGGTGTCGCATATTTATATCGCATACGTGGAAAGAAGAAAAATATAAACGGCAAAGTCACAACGCGCACCAAAGTGTACGTTGAGGGGCTGTGACCGATGGCCACTGAAGAGGATTGTGTCGAAAAATAAGAGGACAATAGGTGCGAAAGTCACTGCAGAACTGATTGTCGAAATCGTGAGCACTGTCAGCACCAGAACATAACGAAGGGGTACCCATAAGCAGGGAATTCCATGACGAGCTGAGTTTCCACTATCAGTCATCTGTGGTGACTAACAGTAAAACGTAGTACCGAAGACATACAAGCTGGACTACGGAGCAATGGAAGAATATCATTTGATCGGATGAGTCTTGTTTCACACAGATTCCAACTTCTAGTCGAGTTTATGTCGTAAGAGTGAAACATGACTGTGGTTCGGTGAAGAGTTCAGCGACCATATCGTGATATTCCATCTTCCCAAAGGTCACTCCTCAAGGTCGCATTACTGCCAACTATTATGAGACCATTTAGGCTATCACATCCATCCCATGGTGCATTTTTTTTTCCTCCAGTGGTGTTACTGTGTTTGATGGAGTGTTCCAAAATGACTTGTAGCATCATCCAGTACTGGTTTTTTAGGCACGAGGATGAATTGTCGCGTCTCCCCTGGACACCACAGACACCAGAACTCAATATTATTGAGCCTTTGTGGTCTACGCTGGAGTGAAGGGTGCGCGATTGGTATCCACTTTCATCATCGTTACCTGAACATGCCACGGTTTTGCAGGAAGTTTGGTATCACATTCATCTTAAAACGATAAGGGACCTGTATTTGCCCATTCTGAGACGGCTGGAAACTGTCTTGAATGCTAGCAGTCTTCCTACAGCGTATTAAGCACGGCAAAGTGTTGTTTTTGTGGTGTTTCCGAATTTATCTGCACCATCTGTGTATCTGATGCTGCATTTTACAAAAATTTAAAGCTGTCTACCAACTTCCCTGCAGCTTGAGACGGAAAACTGCGTAAAAGAAACATGGGGAGTGCAGAAAACGTTGGTGGTGGGTTTTTACATTATAATTCCTACAGGACGCTATCTCTTCTATGAATAAGGTGGAGAGTTAGACAACGATATTGTGACGTGACATGAGATTTGACAGTTCTTCTGAAGTGGCAAAAGACAGACAAAAATTGCGGAAACATTTTTCGCGCTCTTTCGAAATGAAAATGGCCAGGTGCGAGCAGGACTCATGTACTGAGCGTTCCGTACAAATTTATTTATGCGTACAGACAATCCATCCTTCCGGGAATCGAGAATCTATACCACTATTGCCTGTTGTCGACTTTAATACCGAAAAGATATCGGTCCCAGACATTTTAAGACTTTCGACAATTTTAATTTCAATAATACAAACGTAGCATAAAGTCATGCAGGAGGCAGTAGACCATTATTATAATAATCTACATGGTTCTCCACTCAGGCTGACTAGGTACTAATGGTAAAACTGCACCATCAGGCAAGGAACGATTTTATTGCCCATATGACTGATATCTGAATTTATCCAGCATCAGATATCCAGGAGCGACTATTCAACGTAGAAAAAGCCTAATCTAATATGTTTGTTTCTCGTACAACTTGAAACGCCTTATCTACGTGCAGTAATCGCTCCTCGATATCTGATGATGGGTAAATTTCTAAACGCGTCATATGAGCAATAAAGTCATTCCTTGCCCGAAATTGGACTTTTACCATTGCGGCCCAGTCAGCCTGAATGCAGAACTATTGATGGTTTTGATTTCAAGTTCGACGTCGGATAACGAATGAGAGAAGAAATACTTTGTCTCGTGTGATATAGACTGAAGAGCCAAAAGAACTGGTACACCTGCCTTAACGTCCTGCAGGGCCCCCACGAGCACGCAGGAGTGCCGAAACACGACGTGCCATGGACTCGGCTCACGTCTGAGGTAGTACTGACACCATGAATTCTGTAGGGCTGTCCGTATCCATAAGAGTACGAAGGGATGGAGATCTCTTCTGAACAGCACGTTGCAAGGCATCACAGGTATGCCAAATTTCTGAGGAGTTTGGAGGCCAGCGGAAGTGTTTAAACTCATAAGAATGTTACTGGAGCCACTCTGTAGCACGTCTGCAAGTGTGGAGTGTCGCATTGTCCTCCTGGAACTGCCCAAGTCCGTCGGATCTCACAATGGACATGAATGGATGGAGGTGATCAGACAGAATGCTTAAATATGGTCAGCTGTCAGAGTCGTATCTAGACGTATCAGGGGTCCCACATCACTCCAATAGCACAGGCCTCACAACATTACAGAGCCCCCAACAGCTTCAACAGTCCCCTACTGACATGTAGGGTCCACGGATTCATGAGGTTGTCTCTATACCCGTAAGCGTCCATCCACTCGATACAATTTGAAACGAGGCTCGTCCGACCAGGCAACATGTTTCCAGTCCATGTTGACGGGCCCAGGTGATGCGTAAAGCTTTGCGTCGTGCAGTCATCAAGAGTACACGAGTGGGCCCTCGGCTTCGAAAGCCGTTGAATGGTTCACACACTAGCACTTGTTGACGGCCCAGCATTGAAATCTGTAGCAATCTGCGGCAGGGTTGCACCGCTATCACGTTTAGCTATTTTCTTGTCGTCATTGGTCTCTTTCCTGCATAATCTTTCTCCAGCGACAGCGATGTCGGAGATCTGATGTTTTATCAGATTCCTTATATTCAAGGTAAACTCTTAAAATGGTCATATGGGGATATCCCCACTCCATCGTTACCTGGGGATGCTGTGTCCCATCGCTCATGCGCCGACTATAACACCACGACCAAACTCACTCACATCTTGATAACATGCTATTGTAGCAGCAGTAACTGATCTAACAGCTGCGCCACGCACTTGTTGTCTTACATAGGCGTTGTTGATCGCAGCGCCGTGTTCTGCATGTTTACATATCTCTGTATTTGAATTCGCATGCCTATACCAGTTCCTTTGGCACTTCAATGTAGTTACAAGTCAGGAGTTTTAAGATTTTCGCCGTGCGGGATTAGCCGAGCGGTCTTGGGCGCTGCAGTCATAGACTGTGCGGCTGGTCCCGGCGGAGGTTCGAGTCCTCCCTCGGGTATGGGTGTATGTGCTTGTCCTTAGCTTAATTTAGGTTAAGTAGTGTGTAATCTTAGGGACTGATGACCCAAGCAGTTAAATCTCATAAGATTTCACACACATCTGAACATTTTCTTAAAAGGATTTTCTCTTTAATTGTGCTGTGAAACCGTGTTTCTCGGCCAATCTCATGATTCTTGGTCAAAGGGAAGTAACGTATAGGTTATGATGTGTAAGTTTACAAGTGTGACTTAAATGGCCGTGCCTATGACTTAACAGCTCGAGGGGATCATAGCCGTTGATATGTGACATAAATTTCAACTTCAGAGGTGTACAAATGGATCCTAACAGACGGACGGACCGACAGACAGACAGTCTGATAACAATGACAAAAAAATTTTTGTTATGTGGTATAATTACAGATTTACAGTTTTTAGGGATTTTTGCTTTAGTTGCATTGCAAACCTTGCTTCTTCCTAAACTGCATGATTCTATGTCAACAGGAAGTAACCCACAGGTTTCGATGAGTGAGTTTGCGAGTATCAAAATACATGACGTAAATAGCGTATCCTTTGAACGGATTGACTCAGAAATTTACTGCCAAGGAGCCATACAGCTTAGTGTGTGGCATTAATTTCAGTTTACACGTCTATCCCTTAGTGAAAAAAAAAAAAACACGTCTTAACAGACGGGGGAACAGACAGAGAGTCAAATAAGAAGCGAAAAACTAAATTTTCTTTCGTGTGATATAATAACGAATTTACAGTTTCCGAATTTTTCCTTTGAATGGAGTGTGGAGTCTTCCTTCTGCCAAACTTCATGCGTGCTTTAAAATACGTTAAACACATAAATGGCCGAAACATTTTATTGGATTGGCTTATACGCTTCAATGTTTTCATAGTCAAGGGACCATGGACCTAAGAACGTGACATAAATTTCAGTTTCTTACCTCTACCCATTCCCGAGAAAAACGGTTTTTAACAGTCGAAGAGACAGAGAGACAGACGGACGGACGGGCAACAAAGTCATCATGTAAGGTTTCCTTTTCGTCGAGCTACGGAACCGTAAAAACAATAAAAAATAAATAAATAAAAAACATTGAAAACATACTCCGGAAAAACGTCTATGATAGCAGCGTTTATATATTGACGACCTATCTTTTTGTTGATCCAGTTCGTGGAACCTGGAGCATGGAGCACCCAGTAGTATACTGCGATACATAACAACTCCTGGAAAGCTCAGTCGAACACGAGTGTTGTTGGCATTCAGAATAGTTCTTTTCCTTTGAAAGAATGACCCTGAACTGCATTGGAAACGAAAAATCTTCTGCAATGTATAAAATCGAGAGAGTTGATTTATAAGCATGTCAGGCCAAACATATTGCAAAATGTGGCTCATTTGAGTCGCTGAGTGGGGTGAGCTGAAGGTACCACTTCTGGTAGGAAGCGAGAAGAATTTAGAATAAATCGTATTATATTATGCTATACTACATTATATTAATCAGCACCATTATTACATACCCATCTCTCAATGAAGCAACTTTAGAATGCATTTAGATGAGGTGTTGAAAGACATTTCCTTCTAATACGTAACGATATGTTCTAAATCTGTCAAATGGATTTCCCACATGTCAAATGGATCCCTGAATTAACACTGCCTTAGTAATCCATAAAGCACACACTGCATCAATACTAATGAATCACTACAAAGTTTGTAGTAAAGGGTAATTTTAATCTAACATGTAATAATTTCCACTTGATTCACGTACTAATGGAGCGAGGAAACAACAGTTTCCCACAGATTTAGTGACAACGTTGTTAATTTAAATTCCAACTTCGCATTCTCTGCCGAATCATACTTCAGGGGCGAAGGTATATTTATAGTTTCGCTGCTGAACACCGGTAACAACTGTCTTCTGAGGAAAGTGATGAAATCATGCGCTAATTTCCCTCCCATGTATATAGGTATTTTTAGCATTTGGCACTCTCACGCCAGTGAAACAAGCTTGTAATAATTTTTTTTAGAAACTCTATTCTCTGGTAGTCCAACAACATACGCTTCCCACTTACTTGACCAATATTCCAGCAGTAAACATACAAGTGCATAACAAGTAATGGATTATGAAGACGAAATGGCATATTTACAGAGTCCAACAAATCGAAGCACTTCATATAGCGGAGATGCTAAGTCCGAGATAGGCACAACAAAAAGCTGTCACAAGCTTTCGCCAACAAGGCCTTGTCGAAAACAGACATCACACACACACACACACACACACACACAAACACACACACACACACACACACATGAAAATGTAACTCACACACACATGACCACAGCCTCTTGCAGCTGAACCCTCATTGTATGTGACTTCAGCTGCCAGAGGCTGTGGTCATGTGTGTGTGAGTTGCGTTTACGTGAGTGTGCATGTGTGTGTGTGTGTGTGTGTGTGTGTGTGTGTGTCTGTGGTCTATTTTTGACGAAGGCCTTCATGCCGAAAGCTTATTTTGTGACTGTATTTTTGTTGTGCATATCTGCGACTCAGCATCTCCGGTATATAGTGAGTAGCAACTATCCTTTTCGTAATATATTGTTAATTCCCTTTTGGATTTTTCATTATTTGAAATCGAAGCACTTTGCTTCCATCATCACACTTCGTACAGTTACAAATTTGCTGTGCATTATAGGAGTGGCTGTAGTTGCGACGTGGTAATTGAGCATTCAAATAGTATTTTTTTCCCATAAATTATATCAAACAAATGCCATGATGGTTCCTAAGAAAGTGCATGGCCAACTTCCCTCCCCATCCTTACCTAATCCAATAGGACCGATGACGTCACTGTTTGACCCCTCCACCGAATCAACCATAACTCTATGTTCCTCTACTGGAGCTACATACCAGTACCAGGTTACTAATTTGTCGCGATCTAACTCGGTATCACTACAATAATTTTCGACTATAACTTGGACGTACACTGTAGATCCGTATGTTCAAAGTCTTAGGTTGCAGCTAATATTTTGTACTAAGAAATTAACGACTAATAGGAAAAATATCCTATTCCTTTATTGATGATAATGAAGTAGTCATGTAAAGCTCGTAGGTGAATTTGTACGACAGAGAATCTTCCGCTATGTAACTGATGCATAGGAACTATTTTTATCATGGAGGTGTGTGGCTTCACTTGAGCGTAAAATTGAGAGGAATTCTGCGGAAATACCCAAAATGAAATTGCGATGACGAGTGCTGAATGTGGAATTTCGCAGTCGCGGTTATGGAAGTAAATACGTAACAGTATTTCAATGCAAATCCCTGGAGTATGCAAATCCGCCCATTGCATGGAGTGAACGCATCATGACGCGCTGCGTGACATTGCGCGATATTATCTAGATACTGGGGCGAGTGTTTCATCTGCGGTTGACGGAAAAGTATGTATGACGTGGTGACCGAAGTGAAGTGTAATATCTATTTCGTAAACTGTAATGAACAGAATATGGATTACACAATGTTTTAATAGTTCAGTAATGGTAGCCTGGATATCAGGTGTGTGATTCGTTTCAGCAAAGTCTAACGTACAGTATTAATAGATAACTCTACGAGTGTTGAGTGAAAACACGACACAATGAAACTATTAATTCATCTCCAAGTGATAACGGTCCTAAATGTGTCGTAATATCGAAGTACAAGTGCAAATCATTATATTGCAGAGCGGTTCTGCAAGTTTTTTAAAACGATACCAGAAACAGTAAATTTAAAAACATAATTCTTGATCGGAGTGCCCGCTACGACGATGTATTTAACAATCACTTCTTATGTGTAGGAGAAAAAATTGGTGAGAATACTTCAAAACAAAAAGTCAGGCAGTACATGGAAGAGTCAGTTTCGAAAATTTTTAGTCAGAATAAGTTTCATCTAACAACCTCTTGTGAAATAAGGAAAATTATTAAATCTTTGAAAAATAAATGTTCTGTTTGAGTAGATTACATCTCTAACAAGTTATTAAAACAATGTGGAGCAATTACAGCTGATGTTTTGAGTCACATATCTAATGCATCACTGACTCAGGGTATTTTTACAGACAGGTTAAAATATGCCATTGTCAGGCCTCTCTACAAAAAGGGGGAAACCACAGATGTCAATAATTACCGGCCAGTATCCTTCCTTACAGCATTTTCAAAAATCTTTGAGAAAGTAATGTACTCAAAAGTGGTTAGCAATCTCAACAGTAATCGGATACTTAGCGAATCACAGTTCGGATTTCAGAAATGCTGTTCCACTGAGACAGCAATATACAATTTCACTGTCCACATAAATAGTGAAATGTCACCAGTAGGAATATTCTGTGACTTATCCAAAGCATTTGATTGTGTGAACCATGACATTATGTTAGACAAATTACAATTCAATGGTATAAATGGAACAGCATATGAGTGGTTTAAGTCATATCTACAGAACAGGAAGCAAAAAGTCTCTTTATATGCTTCAAGTGATTCAAAGGAGTTTTTCCACTTCATCTAACTGGGGTGAAATGACATTAGGTGTTCCACAAGGTTCGATAATGGGTCCCCTCCTGTTCTTGATGTATGTGAATGACCTCCATTCTTATGTCAAACAAGACGCTGAACTGAAACTATTTGCAGTACCGGGATAAGCGGGAAGGTCTACACTGCTACAGGGCGCGTATCCGACTCGCGGGTGAGCAAGAATACAAGAGAGCGGGCCCGGCGACGGGCAGCCGGGTTGTATTCGACGCAGCACGCGGCTTTCTCCGCCCTGATTGGTCAGGACCGAGCAAACCGTGCGGGAGGCATGGAACATTCCAGAGCGATGCTTGCTAAGTGACGCCTGGGGCGGCGTTACCTCGTAAGCACATGAGGGAGGCGCGTGGCCAAGGATGCCCTTCCTCGGTGCTAACTTCCCGTTGCTAAACCGTGGGACGAAAGAATTTACAGGCAGATAACACTATCGGTGATGGCTTTGCTGTAATGGATCAATGTAGTTACCGTTTGAGAACTCATATAATAAAGTAAAATCTCCTACTGTCTGGCTCATCCTTTACACTAATGAATAATTTGGATATTTATATCCTATGTACTCAAGACTTTCCCTGAAAAGTTCTGCGATGTTTGTTGCGGATGCTGGTGTTCTGTAAAAACATCCTAATACAATGGCCACTCCATGTCTGATTCACAGCTTTATCGAGACGATTTCACATTCCGACCCAATATCGACCTCAACTGTGTTTAAAGAGCTTTTAATTGCAATGAACGCACCACATCCCATAGCATCAGTCCTATCCGTCCTAAATATTGTCCAATCAGAGTTCAAAATTTCACTGCCGTTTATGTCTGGTTTCGACCAGCTTTCAGTATCTAATACAATATTGGCATTACTGCTGTTAATTTCGGAGAGTAACACAGGGATCTTGCTACAGACATTTCGACAATTTACTAACATGAGATTTAGCATATTTAAATCCTTTGGAATGACCTATTTAGGCGAATTAACAATTTTTACAGTTGGAAAACCCACACCAGTGTCATTAACTGGTAATTTTTCAGGCCAATGGTTTGTTTCCCGTGGGGAGGAATCTAATATAGGAAACGCCCGTGTGCACGCCACAAGTACTGTGCTATCCATGTAGCTGCTTCCTGTGTGTAGTGCACCCCTGATCTATTAAGGGGCGTCCTACAACCTTCCACTCCATAGCGTAGGTCGAGGAATCTACAACCATCTTCGTCACAGAATTGACGTAGCCTCTGGTTTAGATTCTCCAATTGACTCCAAACCCGAGGACGCCGGTACACCCTGGGTACGATGCTGCAAATTGTCAGCTTGGTTTTCACTCCTCGAGAGATGGAGGCCGCCTTCGCCAGTTTAGGCAGCCGTCGAAAGGACCCAAGTATTTCCTCGGAACTCCGACGACTGGCATCGTTGGTGCCGACATGTGCAACAGTCTGTAGCCGGCTACATCCCAAACGCTCAATAGCCGTCGGAAGATTCTCTTCCACATCCCGGACAGCCCCCCTCCTCCCGCCAACCCCCCCCCCCCCCCCGGCAAGCACACTGATTGACGTTGGACTTCTTCCCCGCCCTAGCCGCTATGCTCCTGAGGTGCTCAATAACCCACCTAACATTGGCAACATCTCCACGTGCCTCTCGGACCTTGCTGAAAGAGCGTTGTATTCTGATCCGGCTCAGCCTCCCCCCTCCCCCCCCCCTTGCCCAAGACAGATATTACACTGAATCTATTAGCAAAGTGCATGGGATTTGGCAGGAGCCTGCGTCCCCCTTGCAGCTTTCCCGTTGAGGCTCGAAATCTCGACACAATCTGCCACCCACTCTGGGGTGAAAGTGGGCCGGCCGCCTCAGTAGCACCTCAGGTCGGCTCAGTAGTAGTCAATATTCCTAAATAAAATACTCGTAATTCGATAGTCTTAATATAAAATAAATAACGTGTTATTATTGACAGTGTGGTTAATAATGTGGTGCAGAACAGTGTCCACTTATGATTAAACGAAAGGACAAGATTAGGACAATGGAATTAGGTTTTATGAGCAGATGCCTGCAGGTCACCTGTGAAGATCAAAACATCAAAAATATGGGAGTAACTCAGTCCATTAGGGTCAGACTGAGAATGGTTCAGGCATGTTAGAAGAACGAGCAATGAAGGTCCTTGAAGAAGGCGTTAATGTGAGAAGACCTAAAAGGGGGCAGACAACCCTGCCATGGGAATTATATACTGATCGAGCAATGAATGAGAAGCGGTTAACAGCTTTTGATCAAGGAAACGGAGACTACTGAAAGGGGAAAGCAACTAACCTCTAGCGGGAAAAGTCAAAGAAGGAGAAAACTGAACACTAAGGGCGAAAGAGTGCATTCCTGTATTACACCGTTTCTAATCTGTGCACTTCATTTTTGGTCTTCCAGTCTTATTGTCATCTCCTGGTTCTCACACATACTGTACATTACCCGCCTTTCCCTGTAGTGTAAACCTGTTTCACTGAGAATTTCGAAAACCTTGCACTATTTCACATATTGGAACGTTTTTTATAGGTCGACAAATGCTATGAAGGTATCTTGATTTTCTTTAAATCTAGCTTGTCTTATCGAGTGCAACGTCAGAAATGCTTCTCTGGCGCCATGATCCTTCCTAAAGCCGAACTGATCGGCGCTGAAGAGACCCTCAGCTTTCTTTCCAATTCTATAGTATACTATTCTTGCCAACAACTTAGAAGGGTGAGCTGTTAATGTTTGCACTTCTCTACCGTTTCTAACATCGGAATTGAGTGAAGGGTATATTTTTGATCGCCTGATGGTATACATCCAGACGCTTAGATTCTACCCACCAGCAGTCTTTTGGTTGCCATTTATCACAATGCTTTAGTTATCAATGCCATCTGCATTACTTAATTGCAGACTGCAAAGCTCTCTGAAACTCTGACCGTAATACTGAAACCCGAAATCGACTACCACGTGTTCTTCTATCACGCCGTAAGGTAGTTTCTCCTGGTCTCAGAGGCCTTCAGTGATTTCTTTTCAGCTATCCACTCTCTCCTCTATGTTTAACAGCAGAAGTGCTTTGCTTTTAATTCCACTGAAAATTGTTTTGTCTTCTCTTTATGCTGAATTTGTCTTATGAACCCCATTGCTTCATCGGTTTCTGCAAATTTTCCCTGCAGCCATCCCTTCTTAGCTTCCTAGCACTTCCTATTTATCTCATTTCTAACAAGATGAGCATACGAACTTCTACTCACCGATTGGATTCATATTGACAGGCTGTGTAAGGATGACTAGGATTTCAAAATATGTAAATAGCAAGACGCAACTCTCAACCGTGTTCGAGAAAATCGAGCCTGAACATTTTGGGCATCCTTACATACTTTGTGTGGTCGCTAGTGGCCTTAGATTCCTCAGACAAGTGACTAAGCGCTTAGTTTCATAGGCACAAGGTCTTTAGAACGAATCTCACTTCTGGTACTCTTTCTTAATTTCAGTCCCACGTAATTCTATCAACAGATATGCGTGGTAAAACAATAAACTGGTAGCCAAGATGGCAGGAATTCTTTTTATTCCATGATTACCGGTTTCGGCGAAACTGAAGCCGCCATCATTGTATCCGATGATGGCGGCTAAGTTTCGCCGAAACCGGTAATCATGGAATAAAAAGAATTCCTGCCATCTTGGCTACCAGTTTATTAAACTTCCTGGCAGATTAAAACTGTGTGCCCGACCGAGACTCGAACTCGGGACCTTTGCCTTTCGCGGGCAAGTGCTCTACCAGTTTATTGTTTTACAACTATCTAGATCGCTTCCACATGAGCACAATGTACTCCCTACAAGATATGCGTGGTACATAGCTAAATTGTGTGATGACTAAGAACTGCTATTGAATGTACCCCAAGATCGTTTTGCAAGAGGGACATTGAAAAACCATGCACGTACAAAGATTCGACTTTCATTACAAGTGCTGTAGGTCTCAATAATTACTGTTTCCCATGTTTCTATGATCTGTATCGTCCTGATTTGTACAGTGCTCCGTAGGTTACGCATTATACTTGTCAAACATGCTAATAAAATAATATAGATAAAATGACTATTTTGATTTAATTGAAAGTTCTTATGTATTCATTTTTTCCAATCTCATTGTGAAATATATTTTCTCCTTTTCTCATGGCAAAGATTATGAAAATAATAAATGAATCGTTCAAAGATGACAGCACTGTCATAATAATTGCGCGGGTAGGAAAAGAAAAGCACTGCAGGCAAGTATATTCGATCCCTGGTCTTCGTTCTCCTCAAACAAACAGCGTAACCCATTCGGCTGCGAAGTTCTTGAGTACTAGCGACCATACAAAATATACGAAGAGGCCGTTGAATATTACTTTTTCGTTGGTTGTAGTATCATTTAGTTATCTTTACCTCCCCTTGGTAGTTATCTCCCCTCTCTAAAATCCGGATGGGGGCTGTTTCCAGAATCTTTTAGCGATGGAAAGATCATAATGACACCACGTCACTTCTAGGGAGCATGTGCTGAGGATACAAACTATGTTTCTTCAGTGCACTGGTTCCCATTGTCTTCTGCATCCTCATGCCGTTGATCACTGCCAATCCTTCCACCTTTCTGGGCAGATTCACACTCAAAGGACTAGGGACTGACCTGAAGCTCTTCCTGCTCCTCCGCCCTCTTAACAAGGCTAGTGACAACGAATAAAAGTCAGTCGGACGTAGGAATCCAAGTCCAATATGCTCGGTGGAGCCACAATTCCTGTCTATAAATCGGTATTTCACAGGACATGGTTACGTCTCCGCCGACAATTTTGGACTTGCTTTCCTACCGCTGGCTGATTTTGATTCGTTGACGTAGTACAGTTTAGCGGTTTAATAGTTTTGTTTTTTAACCGAAGAATGTTGGGTTCCATGTTCCGGGCCCGTTAACTGTTGTAATTAATCACATGTCACCAGAAGATGTGTTTTTGGTGCCACGAATCCGGTTGGGATCTAAAAGTAAAAAGAGTGAAGTGGCTTCTTAATCCCAATGTGTGTGAATTCCTAAGGGACCAAACCGCTGAGGTCATCAGTCCCTAGACTTAGACACTACTTAAACTAACTTACGCTAAGGGCAACACACTACTTAACTTATGCTAAGGGCAACACAGGCACCCATACCCGAGGGAGGACTCGAACCTCCGGCGGGAGGGGCCGCGCAATTCGTGACGTGGAGCCACAAACCGCACGACCACTCCGGGCGGCTAAAATTACATCGTTATTAAAGTTGACCGTTACTTTCTACCATTATTCTAATGTCCGGCACTGGTAAATATGAAAGGGTATATTGTAAATGCAGTAGTATATGACAGAGAAATTACGTGAACTGAAAAGCACATATCCGTCAGGAACCTAAAATACTGTGGATCCAGAATGAATCACGGTTGATATAAAAACTCCTTCATAAGGCAAGAATCAAAGAATGTGTGTCAGAAACACTATGTACACTTCGGTACTTTGGCAGAAACTACGATTTCGTCCATTGTGTAGTCTCATAATTCTCATAATTCAATCTGAAAAGCCAACAATTTCGTGTTGTAATAAACAGAACGATGCCTGACTGGTAAAGGCTACGAATAAGTGCCTTTTTAAAAGAACGCTGAAAGGATTTTTCCCTTAATATAAAACTAAAGAAGGTAGCAGAACACCTAGGTAACCCGCACAACAACGGCTCATAATGCAACTCTGTGTTGACCTACGTAATTGAACTGCGACTCAACAGAGATGCAGTTGGACGCTTCACACAGAGAGAATCCCAGGGTGCATCTGAGAGCAGCAACACCAAGAATCACTTCTCGACTTCTGGCAGGTACAATATGTAGCATGTTTTTGGGAATCAGGGTTCTTTATTTGCGACAATATACAGTCAAATAACGAACAAATTTTACAGCTTTACGTACACCATATCCTTTACACCAAACATAAATAACTTCATCTTGATCCACCTTACGACTTCTAGGGGTCCTCAGAACAAAAGGCATTGTAGAGTAGAAAAAAATGTTCCAGTATCATTATTAGAAACGTTATTAACATTAAAGGTACGGTAAGTAATAACGTCACAGTGATAAAATTTTCAAGGCTTCCAGTACTCTCAATACCTCCTTTGCGAACAATAGCCACGGTAAGCTATCCGGTACCGTGACTAAATTTATCATCCATCAGTAGCGAAAAGTGCAAAATACCCCCTACAGAAACACAAATCAGTATTGGGACCCAGGAGAAAAATAAAGTGAAGATTAAGGGCTTTGCTTCCCAAGTTGTCCTTGATGGATCTTGTTTTGTTTGCAGGTGGTATTTTGAATTTTTCCCTACAGGGGGATGACCAGTTTAGTCATGCTACTGGATGGCTAAATTACTGGCACACACATTCCGTGGAAGGAGGAAAGATTACGGTTTGGTGTACCATCGACGATGTAGTCATCAGAGACGATACACGTACCATGCCAATAGGAGCGAATATCGCGAAATTCTAATGACGAAAACATCTATTTCACCTTTTTTGTTACATGAAAGAGGGCTCAGGCAATGGAGCAGCAACAGAGAGTGCAATGCAAACATAACAGTAAGGTTATTTGAGGACGCCGTACGCATTAGTCATAATAGGTATTGACTCTGCATTGGGTTAAATGGTACTGATCAACGACAATTGAATGCACTCCATCGATGCACTGTATCGATTGATTGCTGGAGGAACCCATGAATTTATGTCATATGTGTAAGAGATTTACCAGGAACAGCTGTAAACTGGATAATTTATCTTCATTTAGGATAATTGAAATTTTATTTTTTGTGGCTTTTATAGTGAGAATTTTGACAGACATTCGTTCATTTCGGAAAATCAGAGAGTCAGTGTTTCTGAAAGTGTAACTTCATTTGGTTTCCGATTCTATGTAATAATAACAGACTTGAACTTCACATAAATCATTTTACGCTGTGGTGACCACACTTTTCAAATTTGCTAATGTATCACGTTTTTCTAACAGAAAGACAATCTGTACATGCGATTAGCACTGTGCCCTGGAGCATCTAGCTAATATGAATCACCGAATCGGTTATCTCGATGTGACGACTGCGCACTGAAAGCTCCATACATGCGTCATCAACGTGGCAGTCGCCGACGAAGGTGTCTCCTTTATATTGTGTTCAGACAGTAATTAACAAGTACATTCTAGCGGGATGTTTACTAAGAGTTTATAAAGAATTAAGAAACTATAGTATCTGCTGGTGACAGCTATTGACATGGAGCAGAAAACGAAGACGAGACAGGAAGAGTTCCAGTACAGCGGCGGACCTGGTAATAAGGAGCAGGAATCATCACTGACCTGCAGCGCTGCACCAGAACGTTGATAACCATGAGACGAGCTTGATGTAGCAAGCTAGGAAATATCGCTGGAATATCAGCGGGGACTGATGTCTGAATTCGCTGACTACGGTGTGAATCCAGTAAAAAGCACCCCTCGACCCTCTACAGGGTAAATAACACTGTACTGTAACTAAATTTCCTCCGGTTCTTCAGTAGTGCCCTCATCATATTTTGTCCAAGTCCCTGCTTATTCCTGATCACGTGAAAATTGATAAGTAGTCGAAATTCATAGAATGTGCGTCTACCAACTAACAGCACACTAACATCACTTCGATGAAAGTGTCTATGCAGTTTGTGAGTTTGAGATATTTAGAGTCAACCATTTTCACAACATTGGTACCAGTGGATTGCTAACTTCAAAAAGCATAACCGCTCCATATACAGCCTTTATAATGTGATAACAACGTTTTTATTGCTATAAACCCCACAATAAACGAGCCAAGTCTGTGGCTGCCCGGAACAAGCATAAATAAACTGAAAACTTAATGAAGATAATATTCTTGTAAGTGAGGAGAAAGATACTAGACTTCAAAGTTATTGCAGCTGAAGAAGAGGTGAACAAACAAGTGATATAATGTGACGTTTCAATATTGATCCTCATAAGATGCAGCACTGCTTTCAGTACGCAGAGTGGAGATGCAGCTAGGCAGAACTACTCCTCACATACATCTGGCGTGCTGTTCTGAGAAATACATCGAGTATCTACATTAGATTCCGACCAGTTTATGATTTTCGTCCGCTCCAGTACATTGGTTGTAATATACTATATCCCACACTTTTAAATAGCAGTAGTGAAATGCCTGGTCTTGCAGGACAGAGCGGATTAGGTTGTGGAAAGGAGCCAAAATGCTTTCCTGTCAGTTGCACCCCACATACAAACTTTATTTATCAACACACAATTTTACAACAAGGATGCAAAACATTCAAAACTTTAATCGATCTCCTTTGATTAACTGTAGGTCGGCTTAAGGCCACATTCAAAATCCAAGAGACAAGGCTCAAGAAAAAT
This sequence comes from Schistocerca serialis cubense, assembly GCF_023864345.2. NCBI lineage: Eukaryota > Metazoa > Arthropoda > Insecta > Orthoptera > Acrididae > Schistocerca > Schistocerca serialis. Next base: position 972,483,251 of record NC_064638.1, read on the forward strand.
TGAAATACAAGGTTCTTCTGGAGGTTTCACCCAAGAATATTTTCTAAATCTTTAGTCTAATAGGCTGAAGGCCTTAGCAATTTAATTTTTATGGAACAAGGCTGGAGAAATAAGAGGAGTTTCAATGAAAAGGCGGAAGGCCTTATCTTAAAACATTTCATATAAAATAAAGAATAACAATCTCTTGCCTTAAGGGAAACACAAGAATATTAATTTAAGAGATATTAATACTCAGCTGAAGACCACATATCAACAAAGTATGTTTAATGGCTTAAGGCCTTGAAAGAGTTTCAATCTATAAGGCAGAAAGCCTTATCTTAAAACCTCTCCAGTAAAATTCCGCTGAAGCCCCATATAAAAATATAACTGTCTCATGCCTTAAGGGCAAGACCAGAACATTAATTTAAGAGATGTTGATACTCGGCTGAAAGCCACACATCAACCAAATAACTAAAATCCAAACACAAAGGAACGGCGCTCAGAAGTTTCCAAGGGTCGACCTGGGAATGTAACACTAACGCCCATTTAGGTGAGACAGGCAGCCTGTCCAACGACATCTTAATCTGGAGGCAACCCAACCGACAGACAGCTGACCGACCAATCAACCAAATCAGTTCCTCTCCACGCAAGCAGCAAAACGACCACAAGATTTCAGTACACGACACACAGAATATTGGCGCTCACAACGGCCAATAACACCTCAACCGTCGAACTACATGCTGCGATGAACTCCAAAAACACGATGAGGAAAATAGGCTGCCTAAAATTACGTCAGTGACCAGGGCAGGAAACCGGAATGCCAATAGCCGCAAGGCAGAAGATACCGCTGGTGAACTTCAATAACAGAGAATACGTTAAGTTAAATTTCACAGGAACATGGCTGGAATCTTAGACATCTTAAATACACATAAACTGTTGCTAGCTGGAATGTCCCAAAAGCGACAACCAGGGTCAAACGAAGAAATGTAGACAGTTGAGGCTCGATATTAAGTTAAGTGAGGACTCTACTTTCATGTCCAAGATCGGTGGGCCGCGAACTTTGTAGCATTAGCAAGCAGCACCTCACACTCCAACCGCGAGTGCACGCCGCCAGCAGTTCCAGCCCGACTTCGCACGACCGGAGCTTGTTTGCTACTGCACGCCAACCGACCGGCTGGACTGCTGGTCCATCCGCGACTGCTGCTCCGTCGTGACTGCACTGCTGGTGCGTCTCCCACTCACTGACTGCCCGACACACGACGACCCGGAAATACAGGGCTATTACAAATGATTGAAGCGATTTCATAAATTAACTGTAGCTCCGTTCATTGACATATGGTCACGACACACTACAGATGCGTAGAAAAACTGATAAAGTTTTGTCCGGCTGAAGCCGCACTTTAGGTTTCTGCCGCCAGAGCGCTCGAGAGCGCAGTGAGACAAAATGGCGACAGTAGCCGAGAAAGCGAATGTCGTGCTTGGCTAAAATGGTTCAAATGGCTCTGAGCACTATGGGACTCAACTGCTGAGGTCATTAGTCCCCTAGAACTTAGAACTAGTTAAACCTAACCAACCTAAGGACATCACAAACATCCATGCCGAATGTCGTGCTTGAAATGCACTCACATCAGTCAGTCATAACAGTGCAACGACACTTCAGGACGATGTTCAACAAAGATCCACCAACTGCTAACTCCATTCGGCGATGGTATGCGCAGTTTAAAGCTTCTGGATGCCTCTGTAAGGGGAAATCAACGGGTCGGCCTGCAGTGAGCGAAGAAACGGTTGAACGCGTGCGGGCAAGTTTCACGCGTAGCCCGCGGAAGTCGACGAATAAAGCAAGCAGGGAGCTAAACGTACCACAGCCGACGGTTTGAAAAATCTTACGGAAAAGGCTAAAGCAGGAGCCTTACCGTTTACAATTGCTACAAGCCCTGACACCCGATGACAAAGTCAAACGCTTTGAATTTTCGGTGCGGTTGCAACAGTTCATGGAAGAGGATGCGTTCAGTGCGAAACTTGTTTTCAGTGATGAAGCAACATTTTTTCTTAATAGTGAAGTGAACAGACACAATGTGCGAATCTGGGCGGTAGAGAATCCTCACGCATTCGTGCAGCAAATTCGCAATTCACCAAAAGTTAACGTGTTTTGTGCAATCTCACGGTTTAAAGTTTACGGCCCCTTTTTCTTCTGCGAAAAAAACGTTACAAGACACGTGTATCTGGACATGCTGGAAAATTGGCTCATGCCACAACTGGAGACCGACAGCGCCGACTTCATCTTTCTACAGGATGGTGCTCCACCGCACTTCCATCATGATGTTCGGCATTTCTTAAACAGGAGATTGGAAAACCGATGAATCGGTCGTGGTGGAGATCATGATCAGAAATTAATGTCATGGCCTCCACGCTCTCCCGACTTAACCCCATGCGATTTCTTTCTACCAAGAAACGTGCCAGAACTGCGAGCTCGCATCAACGATGCTTTCGAACTCATTGATAGGGACATGCTGCGCCAGTGTGGGAGGAACTTGATTATCGGCTTGATGTCTGCCGAATCACTAATGGGGCACATATCGAACATTTGTGAATGCCTAAAAAATTTTTTTGAGTTTTTGTATGTGTGTGCAAAGCATTGTGAAAATATCTCAAATAATAAAGTTGTTGTAGAGCTGTGAAATCGCTTCAATCATTTGTAATAACCCTGTACTATCGGTCACTCCAGAGATGGTACGACAGTGCACTTATCGATATACGCTGCTGTTGCCACTCACGGGCATGTAAGGCAGGAACTTTGTGATGTCAGTAAATGGAATAAGAAAACGAGGTGGCACTACCACAATAAAAGACGACAAACAATTAATGGGATGAACACGAGCGGTGCACGGCTCAAGCCGTACTTCACATTTGTGAACTCAGGATGATAACGTTATTGGTTGGTGGGATATTTAAATTTATTTTTAGTCTTGCGTTAAGAATAGCTTCCTGTTACATTAATACGATATTGCAGAATTCCTATAATTTAACTCCTTTTTATCAAATGGTCTTAAAGCAGCCTCTGACATCAAAAGCAAGATTTACGCTATCGTTACTATTTACGAAGAGTCATTTGAAGTTGATGCTCTTCTTGGTTAGTAACATAAAGCTGTTATATTCTCACAATGTGAGCTGGAGTGATGTTGAGTGCGCGTGAAGAATTGCTTTTAACTTCTGAGTAATTAAAAATGTCTCAGCTTGTACATAACATTCTACAGTCTGGTACTGTGTCATGCATGCTTCTGAAACGCATTTTGTAAAACATCTGTTATCTGTGTAGAAAAGTTACCTACAGTATAATCCTTCGGACATTTAAAAGTATTGAAGCGTGTTTTGCGTGCTCGGGGATGCTTGAATGATATATACAGTCAGTGGAGCCCAGAGAAAACACTGTTAACAGCTACAAATTACTTTCATTGACTTCAGTATATGGTGTAGTATGCAGACAGCCCTCTCCTCGTTGCCCCTAGCTGGGGCTGATGAACTTGTGGCGACTGCTGCCCGGTCTGCTGCTGAGCTGGTGCCCTGTTTTGCTGAGGTCGGTAGCCTCCAGAGGTCACGGCCGTTAGTGCCAGCGGCACTACATGTTGTGCCGCGGCGACAGTCCACTCCTTGGCTGCAACGCAACCATATGTGGAGTCTGCTATGCGCTGTGTACAACCCACTGGCTTCGTACAGAAGTTGGACGGTAAATCTCACTTGGAACTCATCGTCTATGGTGGCAGGGCTGTGTCCCGAAGTCTCATGAAGGACGTTGGGAAGATGGCAAGTGCATTCTGGTCTCGAACACATGGAGGCTACTGGAGGAGCACAGACATCTTGCTGTCTGGCTGTTTACTGGCTATGTTAATTATCCCTGTCTGAAAATCCAGACTTATTTTTATGCCTCTGGGGTCTGTTTATTCTGCCCTTAAACCTGGCACCTACTCACGTTGCCATAACAAGGGACTCCCCCTGGTGTGGTGACATTGTTCCACTTGCTACAAAGTTACCGCTGTCCAGCGCCATTCACTAATGAGCCTGGCTAACCTTATTTCGCAATTCACTGGCGCGTTTGTCTTAGTGACTCACATGTCACCAACCTGACTGCTACGGACATGTAGCTCTTAACGCAACACTCTACAGTGGCTTCTCTTTATTTTTGCTAAACATTTATCATTTTATCCGAAAATTGGATAATGGCACTACAATATTGTTATTTGCGGAACACGGATGTCAAAGGAGTCAAAGCGCTCTTGGTAGCGTCGTCATTATAGATCTCGAATCGAACACGGAGTCACGTACAGATTTAGCAGAACTGTGACCAATATGGAGATAGACGGCACAGAGCAGGAGAACGATGCTCAAAATCTTCTAGAGTTACATATTGCGTAGGTAAGAATTATGGCTTCGTAACATGGCAAACTAACAGAGAAGTAGACAAAAAAGTTTTTATCATGCTCTTCGCAAATATGACGTCAGCAAATGTGTGAAGAAATCGAGCCCTGAAGCAAGAGAAAAGGAGGAAGGTCGTATATCTAGCAGGAGTTTAGGTGAATTACCTCGTCTGAAAGTCCAGCTCAGCCAAATCGGGAACAATGTAAGCATTTTACTAAAATGCCTGTTATAGAAATCTCATGAGGGCTGCCTTTCCTTCAAAACGTGTATTTAAACAAATATCTTAGCTGTCACAATCATAGGCTTCACGTGTGTGCCGTAAGTGTATTCTTTGAAGCGTGATATTTTGTCACATAGCTGACGTTTGTATGTAATTCGTGGTTTTTTAACAATATAAGATGATTTTTCAGCTAACGCTCCTGTCGATTTTATGCAATCGACAACGCCTTCAAATACCACTCATATGATTTTCATATTATCTAGCTCATTATGCACCAACAATTAGTCCTTCAGAAAAAATGAATATGAAATTTTTGTAGGAAATATAATGTAGTTAAATTTTGTGCTGTAATATGTTTTGGCTAGAGTCAGAGTTTTCGAATTATTCAAGAGAAACGTACAGAAGTGACCTTCAAATGCACTTTAGTTGGATAGCTCGAAAACTGTACCGTCCAGAGAAAACGTGTTGCCGTACAAAATTAAACTACATTAAATTTCCTACAAAAATATTGTTTTTATTTTTGTTGTTGGACTAGCAGTTCGTGCCTGGTCAGCGAAAGTACATGATAATCTCGCACGTGGCCTCTGAAGGCATTCCGCGTTGCATAAAATCCTTGGATAGGGGCGCTGAAACACACAGTATGTAGTTAAATCATATAATTCACAATAGTGGGTGGTAGTACAGATCGTTTTTATACTAAATATATGTAGATCTGTTGAAGATGATGAGATTACCAAACGTCGCTATACTGCCTTAGTGATAAGCTCTAGTTTTGTAATGGCTGTTGTGGAGACAGAGAGACTTGTAACTTAGTTACGTGTTGGCGAAGCCTACGATTACCTGACGGAAATATTTTTTATACAGTGCGTATCTCAGTATAGACAACTGTGTCCCTGTCACCGATATCTTCAAATTTTTACAATATTTCAAGACAATAAAAAGAATACATCCATTCAAAAAATACTGTTTCTATTCAGTTCCAGTTAGTTCCTCAGTTTCTGTTTTGTGTTGTTGGTGACGTCATTGTTTGTGACGTGATCCATTGTCTTTTATTGAAATTCTTGTCTCCGGCATGTCAGTGATGTTATAGGTCTAGCTATATTGCGTTGTTCACTTGTCGTAAGATACGTAATAGCCATGTTTGAGCAGAACCGCCGGCAGCATCCAGAAGAAGGAACACGGTTGACAGCTCTAGTTGCTCGCTCTTGCCTCGCCTCGCCCCGCATGCTCCTCTTGATCTCCCTTCTGCCCCTGCGTATTCTCTTGACTGAAGTCGAGTGCAGCGCTGAGCGTTGTTGACTAATACATGAAGGCGGTGGACGGAGAAGGAGAGCAGCAGTCGACCTGGCGATCCGTCACTGACCGACTGAGCGAGCAGAGGGCGCACCGACCTAATACGGGCCCGGAATTATTGATGCGCCCCGAGATTAGCGGCATTCTTCCAGCCCAGCCCGATCCGGACGCTGCTGCAAAATTAACGTCCACCCAGCCTCGCCCAGCGGGCGCTGACTCCACTCTGCGGTGGATTCGCCTCTCCCGGCACGGCAGCACAGGCGCATTCGGAACGCGAAGAGACCGGGTCCGCATCCACTAGCCGCCAGTTCGGGGGGCCAATTTTAATAAATCAGCGGAAAGCGAGACGTCGGAAGAGGGAAACGTCGTGTGGTTAAAGACCACAGGAACTCTAATTAAGCGGCCACTCTGTTCATTACTTTCACTGCAAAGTTTTAATAAGTCTGATGCTCCTCGGCATCTTGGGCTTGAAATTTGCGCTGCCTGCTATTTTATGCGAGATTTTTATCAGGCTGAGTTTTGTCAGAAAAATATCCCGGAAATAAGGTGCCGTAAAATCCCTGGGCACTGTGAAGATATTTCCATTAGATAATTTTTTATATATTTATTAATAGAATATATCAGAAAGCATAGGCATTCATATGGGATACGGGTTGAGAGCGTGTGACTCCCACACAGGAATACTGAGTACAGAGAGGGATACTAAAGGGATCATGAAGCTAATATACAGCCTCTCTCATCCAACTGTCAACCTCATTTGGCAGTGGTGTACCTTGCAAAGCAGATGACACTCTGATACATGACTTACAAGCTGTGGCTGGTAAAACTCAGAGATGGCTGTCCCATCACCAGTCTTACCTGCAGTCGGTCAGTATCCCATTCAGGAACTCAACAAACGTACTTGCAATCTCGATCCAGCCTTGAAAACTGGACGGATTACCGGGATACGACGTGGACAAGAAATAGGGATCAGATTAAAAGGTTTACTGGAGCTTGTTAAGTTGCCACGAGGAACGTTAGCGGAACTGCCCTGAAGAAAGTCGAATTAGTTAAACACGTGAAAGTAAAGGAAACAGATTTTGCAGCAGTTACAGAAACAATGAAGAAAACAGGAAATAGGCAAACGTTTAGGAATCTGTAACGTAACCGAGAAGGTAAAGGAAAATAAGAGAAAATAGAAGCAACATGTATAGCAGATGGGTGGAGAAAGATTACGTATAAATTCTCTGGAAGAAGAATTGTAGGAAGACGATGCAAGAAAATAGTACCGCAACAGGCAATCCCTCCCCCTCATCGGTCCATCTCCTGTACGCCCCTAGCTACATCCTCCATACCCACGCTCTGTCTATCTGTTCCTGTCACTCTCTAGTCCATCTGCTTCTTCTTCCCTTTTGTCCTTCTCCTTCATCCCGCTGACTCTTTCCACCTCCTCCTTCTCCTCTCTCTGTCCACCTCCTCCTTTCCCTCCCTCTATGCATTTTATTCTTACCCCTCTCGCTGCGAATCTTCTCCTCCTACCTTTCTCTGTCCTCCTCATTCCTTTCTATGTCCATATCCTCATCTCCCTCTTTCTACTCATCTGATCCTTCCCACTCTCTCTCTCCATCACCTCTGGCCTCCTTTCTCTGTCCATCTTTTCCTCCCTCCTTTCTCTGCCCATCCCGAAGTTATTTAAATTGTTTTACACCACCAAGATATCATAGGACTTATTGTGTGGCATAAATTTCAACTTGATATGTCTATTCGTTCCTGAGGACAAGGCGGCTTAACCGAAAGAGTCACAGACAAACAGTCAGAAGAGAAACGACAACTTGTTCGTGTGATATAATTATAAATTAAGAGTTGTCTGATTTACCCTTTATTTGTACTACGAAAACTTGCTTCTTGCCAAATCTCATGATTCTATGCCAACCAGAAGAATTGTACAGGTTTTAAGGAGTTAGTTTACGAGTATCAAAATATGTGCCATAAATGGCCTTATCTCATGATTCAGCTAATTTAGAAGCTTGATTTTCACACCACTAAGGAACCATAAGCTCCAGTACGTGACATAAATTTCAACTTGATAGGTCTACCCGATCCTGAGGAAAAGGTTTTTCAACAATCGGACTGACTAACAGACAGACAGACAAAGGGGAACAAAGTGATCCTGCAAGTAATATAGTTGACACGTGAAGCATCGCAGCAGGCAGGCGATCATGGTAACATTACAATGTAGTACTGTATTGGAGCTGAATAGGATACTTCTGAGAAAAGGATGACAACTGGAAATATCTTCAAAGGAACTATGCAGTCACTTACATTAAAACACCGTTAGTCGCGATGTTCCAAAAAATTAAAATGCATAATTTTTTCGCTAAACTAGGGAGCGTGACGAGTCTCCAAACCCTCGTCCCTTCTACCTCCGTATCTTGCTGAGTAAGGTTTCGAGCATTGTCACTGTTGTGAACGGTACATTCTTACATGTTGCACCTACGACTGACAGCACAAGCAACTATTTGATGTTTATTACGCTTCGATAAATTTATTTTCGTATATCAGTGTATTAGCAATCAATTTCAGAACTTGCTCAGCTCATTACATTGTTTAAAAAGTATTCTCGCTAAGGAACCCTTAATATATCTGAGAAGTATTAGTTTCGCTTCTTCTCTAGATCATCACATGTTATTCTTTTATTCAATTTACGTGATACATTCACTTTAAACATCAGTGGTTATTATTCGTTGAGACTCTTAAATAAATGCCAGGTCCTAAACAAATGAAAAGAATTTAAATAACCATGTTTTATATTCTTGTGATTTAACATACTGCAAAGAAGAAACCGAAGACAAAGGAAACTGTCGTCTTGGTTTCCAACTTAAATTTTGATATAACGATCTAAACCTGAAGTGTTACAATTATGTAGGGTGATTCCGTCATAATATTAAAAACTTCAGAGATGACAGAGAATAGTAAATTTATCAGTATGGTCTAGACGTAGCGACTTCAGTCCCGGGTTTGACACCCGCCGCCGCTTAAATGTTGATTAATAATCAACATTGGAGGCCGAAGTATTCCAGCATGAGAAGTCACTCTCATTCTGCAAATGGTCTTGTCAAAAGAATCAACAACGATCAACGGTACGAGGGTGCAGAAGACAATGGAAACCACAGAATTGGAGGCTCACATCGTGTATCCACACAACAAGTGGTCTCTAACTGAAAAAGTTGCATGATGATCTCTCCATTGGCAAAATATTCCGGAATAGTCTCCATTCAGACCTCCGGAAGGAGACTGCCAAGGGGGAGGTGGTGAGGTGGCGGGTTAATAATAAGAAATATTGTTCTCCGTATTTTACGAGCGGCTGAGAACTATTTTTGTGGTCAGTGAGAAAGCGATGGAGAACATACTGACCATAGTTTGCAATTTACAAGTCCACATTCTTGTCTTACCCACTGAAAGGAATGTTTCTATTCTCTATTTACTCATCGGGATCAGGAACTATGATTATAAATGAAAATTTGGAGTTTGAATTGATATATAATAAACTTTCACACGCACAAAATAGTAATACTCTTGATAATAATGATAACAATCTTGTCCCTATTATAAACAGCACTACGAGCAGTTCAGAGGCGACCTCTACGATAAGTTCCCATTAAACGGTCTTTCGCCCTGACTTCTGATAATCAAAGTTAATAGTTCTCCACAAAAGTGGAAAATAATCACCACTTGCCACGTGGTTTTGTTAACATTATGGGAGGCACACAATCAGTTACTTCCGTGACATCTAAGCGATCCAGGACAGTGTACAGTCCTCACGAGTTCACTTCCTATTTGTGCCTAAAACATGTGTATAGTTGCAGCCTGATAGTGACGCCATCCGAGGCAGCTCGTAGGCCGGCTTTTACTAGCGTTTAGTAGTGGCCAGGTTGTGACGTTACCCAAGGCAGCGTATAGGCCGGCGTTTGATTGACGCAGACCGATTGATAATTGGGTGCAAAGTGAAGTCTTTTCAGAAATATAAACGATCCAGAACGGTGTAAAGTCGTCATGAGTTCATTTTCTATTATTACTAAAAACATGCGTTTAGTTATGGCCAGGTTGTGACGTCAGTCGAGGCAGAGCGTAAACATTCGTTTGATTGACGCGAACCGAGTGATAGCTGGGTGCTAAGTGAAGTAGTTATTCGCTCTCAGCCTTATTTACGAGGGTTTTAATAATGGCAACTATTTATTCACAACCGATACAAAAGAGTTACGTGTTTGCACCTGTTAGTGTCCTTCAAATTCGTCACCAGCGTTGTGTAGAACCCGTAGCCAGCGATGTGGAAGGCGTAGTATACCGTTAGCAGAGCCTGTTCTGTTGATGGTGCGAATGGAGCGGTCTATTGCCTGTCGAATCTCTGGAACAGTTCTGAAGCGAATGCCACGAAGTGATAAAGGTGTACTGATAAAGTCTCCTGTTTACATATCTTGTTCTGTATGTACCGAAATGTTGAGACTGAATTGCACAAAAAATTTGAAAACTCACTGTGTTCCCACCTTGTCCAAAGTATCGAAATGATCTACTTCTTAACATTAGGAGAAGACCAAACTTGATGACAGATTACTGAGGGAGGAAGACAACACAACTCAACTTAAATCAAGTCGAGTACATATTCTGTTAAATATATCTACTCTGATAAGGACTCGCAAATACATTAATAGTGAAATCGTCACTACTGAAAAATTTAGGAAAGCAATGAAATTTGCGCAAAAGTGCCTAGGTACGAGACAATTTTGGGCTGAGGATAACGTTTGCCAATGAAGTGAAACTATAACTGAAGGAAATGGGATGACGAAAAACCAAAAAAGTAACCACATAATCGAGGGCGATTGTCGGAGATACTGTGCAACGACAATACAAGGCGGTGAAACTTGGCAGACCTCCTTAGCGACGACGTGGGACCTCGGTGTCCTGTGCGGTCGTAATTACGAGTTGCCATCGTAGTTCCAGATGATCTGATTGACTCAAGATCCTGGTCCCCCACTAGGTGGCATTCTCTTATGGACATTTTGGTGCCTCTAGCACTCAGTTACTATAATTTCTTCTACCTCAATGGCCGGGTCTTTCAACTGGACAGCAGTTCAGTGACTTCGTTTCTCTAATGTACTCCAGTTATAAAACTGGGGAAAGAGGTGCTAGGGCTTAACGTGGTAACTGAAACACTTGTAGTTGCAGGGGATTCTCCACATTGTTGAGAGGTGAAGCGTAAATTAAAGTCAGACTCAGACTGTTAGAGGTCAGAACGACTCTAGGTTCCACGAACTTTACGTCTCGAAACACTCAGTTTACCGCCAGTCCATCAAGACCGAATAACACACAGCTAAACTGCCTCAACATCGCACCTGAACGGTAGCACCAAGTGCTTGGGCGACTGAATGTACCAGCCATAGTAACGCGTCTTGATGACCGAAGCGCTTATTTATCAGTGAGGCAGAGTGTTTTATGCGTGTGTGCGTGTGTGTGCTTGTGCTTGTGTCTGTGCTTAATATGGTGTGGTGGGGACGTTCAGAGGGAAGGGACGGCTGCACAGAAGGCTCGACTGTACGTACGAAACCTTACCGTGCTCCTTTGCACAGTTCTGGACAGATTGATAGCTTTAGTTATGTTGTATTACGCTGACTTCTAAGAGTCAGAACCGCTTCTGTGGCACCTCTCTGGTATATTTATGAGCAAAGGAACGTTTAAACGTAGCACGATGGGGTATCCTATAATGCAAAACTGCGTCTTGGCGGAAATTACAAACTCATGAATTTATTACCATTGGAAACAACAAAAATTACGGGGCGGTACCTCTTTACTGAGGCAAGATTATTGTCTGCTTGGTATTTCTCGGCTGCCCTCACAATACACATAAAATTACGAAACAAATTCCAGTCAAAATTAATTCATATTGTAATACCATCGCCAGCCTCAGACGCTATTTAATCTCAGATTAGCTTGCAAGTAAAACATTACTGGCCATTAAAATTGCTACACCACGAAAATGACGTACCACGGACGCGAAATTTAACCGGCAGGAAGAAGATGCTATGATTTGCAAATGATTAACTTTTTCGACGACATTTGCAGCAGCATGGACTATCAGCTCGGAGTCCATGGCTGCGGTTACCCTTGACGCTGCATCACAAACAGGAGCGCCTGCGATGGTGCACTCAACGGCGAACATGGGTGCGCGAATGGCAAAACGTCATTTTTTCGGATGAATCCAGGTTCTGTTAACAGCATCATGATGGTCGCATCCGTGTTTGGCGACATCGCGGTGAACGCACATTGGTAGCGTGTATTCGTCATCGCCATACTGGCGTATCACCCGGCGTGTTGGTATGGGGTGCCATTGGTTACACGTCTCGGTCACCTCTTGTTCGCATTGACGGCACTTAGAACAGTGGACGTTAAATTTCAGATGTGTTACGACCCGTGGCTCTACCCTTCATTCGATCCCTGTGAAACCCTACATTTCAGCAGGATAATGCATGACCTCATGTTGCAGGTCCTGTACGGGCCTTTCTGGACACAGAAAATGTTCGACTGCTGCCCTGGCCAACACATTCTCCAGATCTCTCACCAATTGAAAACGTCTGGTCAATGGTGGCCGAGTAACTGGCTCGTCACATTTCCCTAGTCACGGCACTTGATGAACTGTTGTATCGAGTTGAAGCTGCATGGGTAGCTGTACCTGTACACGCTATTCACGCTCTGTTTGACTCAATGCCCAGGCGTATCAAGGGCGTTATTACGGCCAGAGGTGGTTCTTCTGGGTACTGATTTCTCATGATCTGTGCACCCAAACTGCGTGAAAATGTAATCAAATGTCAGTTCTAGTAAAATATATTTGTCCAATGAATACCCTTTCATCTTCTGCATTTCTTCTTGGTGTAGCAATTTCAATGGCCAGTAGTGTACCAGAGAGGCGCCACAGAAGCGGTTATAACTCTTAGAAGAAGTCAGAGTGGGGAACATAACTCAAGTTATCAATCTGCCCAGAACTGTGCAAAGGAGGACGGTAAGGTTGAGTACATACAGTCGAGCCTTCTGTGCAGCCGAACCTTTCCTCTGAACGTTCAAACTTAGCACGACGGGGTCTCCTACAATGCAAAATTACATCTTGGCGGAAATTACGAACTTGTTAATTCATTACCATTTCGAAGAACAAAAATTACAGGCAGTACCTCTTTACTGTGGCAAGATTATTGTCTGCTTGGTATTTATCTGCTGCCCTCACAACACACATAGAATTACGAAACAATTTGCAATGAAAATTAATTCATATTGTAATATACTCGCCAGCCTCAGACGCTATTTAATCTCATATTAGCTTGATACTATTAATTTGCCACCCCTTGAGACATTGTGGCATCACGAGGTCAGTAACTTAATGTTAGACATGTGAGTAAACCATGCACAGACGGTTCACTACTAACAGGAAACTTGTAGTTAACTGTTGCACCAGGATATTCATAAGCATATGCACAACTATTGTAAACGACGGAGAGGCTCCATCCCCGGCGCAGCCGCAATGGTTCGCAACCCCACGACGACTACCACAGTCCACTTCACCCCTCCGCCGCCCCACAACGAACCCAGGGTTACTGTGCGGTTCGGTCCCCGGTGGACCTCCAAGGAAACGTCTCACACCAGATGAGTGCAACCCCTATGTTTGCGTAGTAGAGTAATGGTGGTGTACGCGTCCGTGGAGAACTTGTTTGCGCAGCAATCGCCGACATAGTGTAACTGAGGCGGAATGAGGGGAACCAGTCCGCATTCGCCGACGCTGATGGATAACCGCCTAAAAACCATCCACACACTTGCCGGTTCACCGGTCCTCTACTCAAATCCGACGCTAAGAAATGTCCGTAAATTATTTCCAGTTTCTCCTCCTTTAAAGGCTAGCAAACACAGGCAGTTAACGGAGAACGGAAGGCTAATTAACGCACAGACAGAAGTTCAGTTCGGGGTGCGCTGGGAGCCCTGAGGCCGGGCGAACTCCGGAGTGCGGCGGCGGCCGGCGCGGACAGCAGACTGGGCAGCAGACAGGGTGGAGGGGGACTCGCCGACCCCCCCAGTCCGGCCGCGATCCAATTCCGGAGCGAGCGCCTTATCTCGCTGCGGGTGGCCCGCCGTGCTGCTCCCATCGTCCTCCAGTTTCTGACGTCACTTACCTTACCTCGTATCTGCGGAAAGAACACTGGGCCGTAGGACAGACGCCACTACTTCCTGTCGGTTACGTTTCGCTAAATAAACAAACTGCTGTAACTTTTTCTGTAGTTCCAAGGCTGACCCTTGTGTGCGTATGGAGGGTTGTTATCCCACCTCTGTATCCAAACGCCAGGTGATTGATTTCAAACGGCGCACTAAAAAGGAATGTGTCGCAGCAGCAGGATCAATCTTTTGGTAAAGAATATTACAAGCAGCAAGAGATTTGTAAAAGTTTGCCATTTCCTAGGGAGGTAAAATCCTCTATGCTTTTAAGCCAAGTCAGGTTGAAACGCTCCCTTTGAAATATTAAGAATGACAGTGCTGGTAAACCTCTTACGTTATTTGATTTTCGAACAGCTGAGCAAAACTGAACGTACTCAGACATTTCTCTCTTTACTTATTCTGATCAACAGTAAAGTGACACATAATATTTTTTGTTAGTGCAACGCAATCTGACTTTCAATAATCCCTACAAAAGAATGGCCGTGACTAACAATAACCTATACCTTTCATGAATCACTTACCTCACAAAAATCTTAGTTACTCAAACTACTGCAATACAGCGTGAGCCAATACTGCCGGCTGAACAAGAGATTCTAACTACTGAAGGCACTAACAACTGATAGGCTTAGTTAGCAAATGAAAGATTTTGATGGAGAACAAACAATGTACATCAGTCATAACATATGTATCATTTCATGACATCCGGTCTTACAGATTTCCTTCTTCTGACGGACACACGTCCAGATCGTCCGCTCTCAAAACTCTGCCATCTCTCTTACTACATCCACCACTGCTGACAGCTCACCTCCAACTGCGCAACTCTACGCGCTGTTCACATCCAACTGCCCAACACTACAACAGCAAATATTCCAACAATGCAAACCAGCCATAGATTGCATACAGCACAGTCAGTGATTTTCATGCAGAGCGCTACGTGGCGTTACCAACATAAAAACCTAAACAGCCTACTTACAAGATTTGTTCTGCGCTTTCGGTAGATCTTTTAGGTTGTTAGGCAGCGTGATATTTCTTCTACACGACTGTGCAGAAGGTCTCCTATGTTGTTAGGCAGTGTCATATTTCTTCTACAGAATAGTGTAAACGGAATATGCCACAACGCAGTAACCTACTAGATTTTTATCTTCGCGTACAATGGATTTATCTGGTATATTACCCATTCTGGATGGTGGGTGAAACACTCCGTCTCTATTTACGGAGGGTACCAATTAATTATGATGATAAGGAAAGAATTCAGAAAGTCCTTAATATAGCAGGTTAAAAATTGACGCCGGCCCCTGTGGCCGAGCGGTTCTAGGTGCTTCAGTCCGGAACTACTCTGCTGCTACGGTCACAGGCTCGAATCCTGCCTCGGTCATGGATGTGTGTGATGTCCTTAGGCTAGGTAGGTTTAAGTAGCCTAGTTGTAGGTCTAGGGGACTGATGACCCATTTTTTAAAAATTGACCACTTTACGTATCTTTCAGTGTTTACAAGAACAGAGTCATTAGAAGCCTTAGCCGACGTTCTACTACCACATACATAACGAGATATCGACCAGTTAATACCGGAATCTGTACATAAAACTGCAAACTTCTTAGAATGCCATGTGTGACATCCTTGCTCTAGCAGGACAGAGCAGATGAGGTTATATTTGTGGAAAGGGGCCAAAATAAGATGCGGTCAGTTACACTCAACTTATAAATTTTATTAGTTAAAACACACAATAACATAAGCAAGAATTAAAAACTCTCTAGGTTTTAACAAAAGAGCTCCTTTGATTTGATTTAAATCCGCTGCAGCCACATCCGAAAATCCAGGTATCAAGGCCTAAGCAAGGAATTGAGGTACAGGAGTTCTTCTTGAAGTTTCGCTTCATTAAAAAAAAAATATTTTCTTCAATAAAAATAGACCGTAGGCCACACATTAAGCACGAACAGTGTTACGGCTTAAGGACAAAACAAAGATTTTCAATGTTAATTCTAAATAGGCTAAAACCCGGCCGAAGGCTGCATATCAACCAAACAATTTAACGGTTGAAGGCTGGGAGGAATTGCTTTCCATTTAACAGGCTGATGGCCTTAGCTTAAAACATTTCATGCAAACTCGGCTGAAGGCCTCATACAAAAGAATAACAATGTTATGACCTAAAACAAGACCAAGGTTTTAAATTTTTAGTTTAAGAGAGGTCAAGACTCGGCTGAAGGCCACATACTAAAGAATAACAACCCTTATCACTTAAGGGCAAGACAAAATCGGAATTTTTAATTTAAGAGAGATTGAACTCGGATGACGGCCATATACTAAAGAATACCAATCTTGTGACCTAAAGGCAAGACAAAAATTTTCAAATTTTACTTTAAGAGAGATTAAAACTTGGCTGAAAGCAACACACCATGACAAAATAATTTTACGGCTAAAGGCCCAGGAAGAAGAGCCTTTAATTTGAAAAGGCTTAAGGTCTTAGCTGAAAACATTTCATGCAATGTCGGGTGAAGGCCTCATACCGAAAAAATAACAATGTTATGACTCCATGGCAAGAGCAAGATTCTGAATTTTCAGTTTAAGAGAGTTTAAAACTCGGCTGAAGGCCACACACCATGGAGAAAACAATTTCACAGCTTAAAGCCTAAGACAAAAAGGTTACAAATTTAATAAGCTAAAACTCGGCTGAAGGCCACACAGAGTACTTAAGACTAAAAACGAAATCAGTATGTAAAACACAAGGAGAGGCGCTCAGAAGGTTGCAAGAGTCGGCCTGGGAAGTCACTAACACACGTTAGGTGAGACAGGCAGCCAGACCGACAACGTCTTAATCGGAAGGCAACCCAACCGAATGTCAGCCGACAAATCAACCAACAAAATCATTTCTGCTCCATCCGGCGAGCAAAACGGCAACAAGACGTCAATAGCACAACGTTCTGGGTACTGGTGCCCAATCCAGCCAAGTCAGAATAAACGCCAAAAACTACCAACACACCACATCTGTCGAACTACACGCCGTGCTGAACAGTAACAACACGACGAGGAAAATACACTGCGAAAAACTTCGTCAACATCCAGGGCAGGTAACCGGAACGTTAACGGCCACAAGGCAGAAGATACCGCTGATGCACTTCATTAATGAAGGAGGGAATTAAATTAAGTTAAACCCCATCCAAGACAACGGCTCTAATTCTAGCCGCCTTCAATGCACACACTTTGTTGCTCACGGGAATCCCGCAGTATGCAACAACCAGGATCAAACGAAGAGCATTGACAGCAGTTGAGGCTTGATAGTAGGTTAAGTGAGCACGCACCCAAGATCGGTGGACGACGAACTTCGTACCCCTCGCAATAATCGTCTCACAACTCCAGCTGCGCGTGCACGCCACCAGCGACTCCGGCCCGACTCCACGTGACGGGGACCTCCTCGCTGATCTGCGCCAACCGACCGACTGCCACCACGCGGAAACTGTCAAAGGACCAAACAGAGGTCGGCTGATAGGACGACCGACCGAACAACCAACCAACGATAGTTCCCACTCCAGTCTCCTTCAGTCGGACAGTGCACTTGCGTCGCCGGCGGTCGGCAAGTACTGGCTGTCCACACCACACTCGTGATCCGTCCCCGACACTCCTTCGTCGACAACCATTCCTCCATCCCCGACTCCACTGCTGGTCTGTTTCCAATGACCTCCAGACACACGAGGACACGGAAATACCATCGGTCGCTCTAGAGATGGTACGACAGTCCACTATCGATATGCGCTGTAGTTGCCACTCACGGGCAAGTAAGGCAGGAAGTTAGTGACGCCAGTAATGGAATAAGAAAACGAGGCGTCAGTACAGTAATAGAATATGACAAACAATAAATGGCATGAACACGAGCCGTGCGTTAGATATGCCCGCTCCCTGAAGTGTGTCTCGTGAACCCCATGTAGAGCGCAGAAGGGAAGCAGCCGACCCCCTTCGTTGTAGTGAGCCTCAGCAGCTCTAGCTGCCCGCCAAGGGTAACTCGTTCAGTATCCACAGACAGCCTGGGAGGGCACGAGTTCGCGCCTCCGACCTGCCCCTGCAGACGGCAGCTTGCAGTCCGCCGGACGATGCCACCCACAGAGCGGAGGACAGCAGCCCTCCCGCTACTCGTTCCAATATAGCTCCAAGGTGCGACGCGCCTCGCAGCAGCAATGGCGCGCGTGTGTAGCTGAGGTTCGAGGTAGCTTCAGCAGGCCGATTGGCTGCCGATATCCAACAGGTCATCTTGGTTGGCATGTGTCTAACACAACCGTGATTCTGTCCGATTCTAGACGTGGACAAAATGGCAACACAACTGCCTGCTCTGAGCCTCCAGGATCGCGTATTTATACGTCTTTTCCCTACGCCTCTGGCCGGCCGAAGTGGCCGTGCGGTTCCAGGCGCTGCAGTCTGGAACCGCGAGACCGCTACGGTCGCAGGTTCGAATCCTGCCTCGGTCATGGATGTGTGTGATATCCTTAGGTTAGTTAGGTTTAACTAGTTCTAAGTTCTAGGGGACTAATGACCTCAGAAGTTGAGTCCCATAGTGGTCAGAGCCATTTGAACCATTTTTGAACCTACACCTCTGACGTAGTTGGACTGGAGAGGAATTAATTACAACGCCAGCTTTCCCCATCCCGCTCCCTCCATTACCCGAAGGTCACTTTGCGCTATTGTAACTGCAACATATGGGTTCTTCAGAGCACGTCGGTGTCCTGTGCTGCCCTGATTACTTCGCATTTGTATATAGTACCCAACGGGCCGTGCATTCTAGCCATCCAGCCGCGTCGTAAAATTGCCTTGCGACATCGATTACAAAAAATAAACAGCACCCACACCTGCCATCCGATACGCCAATCGGCCCGTTAACTACTGCCTTCCAGCCATAGCTGGAGATTTACATGAATTCCCAAAATCCATGCCTTTACGGATTCGTTCCCCATCATAACTCCTCCTTCCCGAGAATGTTTGCCTCTAATCCATTACATAGTGCTCCCACTCAACTACCTTAACTCTACTAATTTAGGACTACCTCCAGAATTTACCAAACAGGACTTTCACTCACATTTTACTACTACCATGTATTGTAATATATCCTACCTTATTAAAATGTATTTGTAAGTTTCTTGCGAGTTTCAAGTAAGTTGTATATATACAACACTGTTAAGAGACGTTTTTAGTGGGTCTTAACATTATGACACTCAACATCCGAGGTCATCAGTCCCCTAGACTTAGAACTACTTAAGAGAGGTAGGACGTCAAACGGGTCGACTTGGAGCAGGAGAGGCATTACAGGACATTGTAATTTGCACTGCCTATACTTTTACAAATAAATTCATAAAACTTTGTCAGCATCACCAGGAAGGATTCAGAATTCACACCCATGTTCGAAAACATAACGAAGTAATTTTTTTACATGTGAAATTTCATCATTTTTCTTCACATACTAATGGCAGCATTTGTTGCTATAGATACACATTTCTTTATAAGTAAGAGAGATTCTTCGATGAATTTTGGACAACATACAAACCACCCTTAAAGGCGTATAAAACACTACAATTTTCCAAATCTATTAAAAACTGTGCTAAAAATTGAGGTAATTAACTACAAAATTTGTGTTTTTTCTAAACATGAAGTTTAAAATACAACAGATCATTCGGTATTTCATAAATTAAGTAAATTCTAGAGTTTATACACCTTGCGTATGCTGTGCAAAATTCATCGAAGAATCTCTCTAGCCGGCCGAAGTGGCCGTGCGGTTAAAGGCGCTGCAGTCTAGAACCGCAAGACCGCTACGGTCGCAGGTTCGAATCCTGCCTCGGGCATGGATGTTTGTGATGTCCTTAGGTTAGTTAGGTTTAACTAGTTCTAAGTTCTAGGGGACTAATGACCTCAGCAGTTGAGTCCCATAGTGCTCAGAGCTATTTGAGCTATAATCTCTCTAACTTGTGTAGAAAAGTGTACCTATAGCAACAAATGCAGCCATTAGTAAGTGAAAAAATGATCCAATTTCACACATAAAAAAACTATTTTGTTATGTTTTCGAACTACCACTGGAATGAGTGCGAATCCTGAATCCTTCCTGGTGACGCTGACAAAGTGTTATGAATTTCTTTCTAAAAGTATAGACACTGGAAATTAAAACGTCTGGTGATGCGTCTCCTGCTCCAAGTCGGCCCGTTTGACGTCCTACCTCCCCCCCCCCCCCCCCCCCACCCTTAAACCTAACTAACCTAAGGACATCACACACATCCATGCCTGAGGCAGGATTCGAACCTGCGACCGTAGCAGCCGCGTGGTTCCGGACTGGAGCGCCTACAACCGCGCGGCCACAGCGGCCGGCTGTTAAGAGAATGATGACCAGTTCACTTAATAGTACACGTAGTTAAAGACGAACATCTCATGGTAATTACTATTTACTTTCCAGGGGCGCATATTTTTACGCTTGTGAAGATTGATTTTCATTGTTTTCCGTTACCTCCACAATACGTACAGCATACTTCCATACTCGTTCCTGAGTTAGGGTTCCAGTCACTGGATGTGAGATCCTGCCAAGATCCGTTCGAAGTGCGCATATTCTTACTCCTGTTGGAATTCATTCCATTGTCACCTCGATTTTTGCGATTTGGATTGTTGTAGTTCTTTTGGCGGTTACCACTATTGGGATTACCAGACTGCGATCTACTGTTACTATGATTAACATTGTTGTTCGATTACTGGTTATAGTAACCATTGTTCACCTTGCTGTTGTTGTAACGCTTGAACCACCTACTTTAAACTCACCATCACTTCGATGGTTAATTTGTGGTTTCCGCTTCCTTTCCCATTACTGTGGTTCGAAGTGTTATTTTATTTGCACTCTTGTATGAGGACTAACGAGTCTACTACTGCAAGGACATTTTGGAGATCTGTGTCTGGCACATGCACTAATTTATCTCTAATCGAGACAGGCTTACGTGTCTTTAATATTCGCAACCCTTCTCTGTGTCATATTGGCTCATCCCAACATTTTGTCTTATTTAGATATTTCTCAATATGTTCCCTGATGATGCCCTTTTTTTGGGTTAAATATTGCTGGACTATATACCAGTTGACGTAAACGTTCTTGTGAAGAACTTGATCAAAACCGTCCTAGGAAATATTTTTCGAATCCTGCGAAAGTGTGACAAATTTAGGCAACTTGTAGTGCCCACAACGAGGTTTCTCTCGTTATGTGCGATACTGCAAACTGTATTTTTGCCGCTCGGTCCACGACCGATGTAAAATACTACTGACATTCTTTACAGGTACAACTGGGCGGGCCGTCTTTTTTTCCTCATTGAATGTCTGGAATTGCCGGTTCTTAATCCAGCTTTCCTCCTGCATCAGACTGGACAATGTTGGAACTACTGAGTCTAAGCTAGTAGTCATTCTGTTCACATCCGGGAAGTGTGAACTCACGTGACCTGCATCACCATGAAACACAGTTGCAAATGGTGATGTATCTTGAGGTGTGTTCCGGTACCGAGATGGAGAACGAGACATGTTCCTTTCTTCAGAAGGTCTTTCGACTTTTATTTGTTGTTCAGGTTCTCTGACGTACTTTTTGCTTTGACCCTGCCACGATGCAAATGTGGAATGAACTAAATTCTTAAGACTATCAAATTCTTTCGCAGTCTCTGACTGGTATCACCTTTACCAGAGACGTCAGGTGCTATATTCACCACTTCTAACTAGACCTCCTCTTTGTCTCTTTTATTTTACACTCCTGGAAATTGAAATAAGAACACCGTGAATTCATTGTCCCAGGAAGGGGAAACTTTATTGACACATTCCTGGGGTCAGATACATCACATGATCACACTGACAGAATCACAGGCACACAGACACAGGCAACAGAGCATGCACAATGTCGGCACTAGTACAGTGTATATCCACCTTTCGCAGCAATGCAGGCTGCTATTCTCCCATGGAGACGATCGTAGAGATGCTGGATGTAGTCCTGTGGAACGGCTTGCCATGCCATTTCCACCTGGCGCCTCAGTTGGACCAGCGTTCGTGCTGGACGTGCAGACCGCGTGAGACGACGCTTCATCCAGTCCCAAACATGTTCAATGGGGGACAGATCCGGAGATCTTGCTGGCCAGGGTAGTTGACTTACACCTTCTAGAGCACGTTGGGTGGCACGGGATACATGCGGACGTGCATTGTCCTGTTGGAACAGCAAGTTCCCTTGCCGGTCTAGGAATGGTAGAACGATGGGTTCGATGACGGTTTGGATGTACCGTGCACTATTCAGTGTCCCCTCGACGATCACCAGTGGTGTACGCCCAGTGTAGGAGATCGCTCCCCACACCATGATGCCGGGTGTTGGCCCTGTGTGCCTCCGTCGTATGCAGTCCTGATTGTGGCGCTCACCTGCACGGCGCCAAACACGCATACGACCATCATTGGCACCAAGGCAGAAGCGACTCTCATCGCTGAAGACGACACGTCTCCATTCGTCCCTCCATTCACGCCTGTCGCGACACCACTGGAGGCGGGCTGCACGATGTTGGGGCGTGAGCGGAAGACGGCCTAACGGCGTGCGGGACCGTAGCCCAGCTTCATGGAGACGGTTGCGAATGGTCCTCGCTGATACCCCAGGAGCAACAGTGTCCCTAATTTGCTGGGAAGTGGCGGTGCGGTCCCCTACGGCACTGCGTAGGATCCAACGGTCTTGGCGTGCATCCGTGCGTCGCTGCGGTCCGGTCCCAGGTCGACGGGCACGTGCACCTTCCGCCGACCACTGGCGACAACATCGATGTACTGTGGAGACCTCACGCCCCACGTGTTGAGCAATTCGGCGGTACGTCCACCCGGCCTCCCGCATGCCCACTATACGCCCTCGCTCAAAGTCCGTCAACTGCACATACGGTTCACGTCCACGCTGTCGCGGCATGCTACCAGTGTTAAAGACTCCACATAGGTAGGTAATTTTATTTATTTATTTATTTATTGCCAAATTATAGACCTGTTACCTGATGTTTAAAACAGGTCGTACATCTTACAATTTTCGTTTTTCATCTTTTTACAGTTTTCTTTCCTTTTGTGTTATCTACAAAATTTACAAAGAATGATTCAAAATAACAATAATTTGAGGTTGAAATATAAATAAAATTTTGTTGTTTTTAAGAAGAATATAAAAAGAAGATAGGATAGATGAGAAATTTGTTAGTACCATCACCGAGTGTGACTGACGGTGAATACCTCGGAATGGTTTCATCGAGCCGTTGACCGCCAGTCACACACACACACACACACACACACACACACACACACACACACACACACACACACACACACACGCACACACACAAATGGTTATTAGTAGAGAAATAATGTTGATTATTCTATTTATTACTAGTCCTATGTATTAACTACTTTAGGTGCGCATCCATGTACAGCATTTGGTGTTTTCTTGGCTAGATTGCCAGAAATTTGCTTATTTACTGTCACATCTCAGCTTCCTCTTCCTGTTCCTCCTCATTGTCACTATTTTCGATGTCACTGTGGGTATCGCTGTCCAACCTCTGGAGATTTCTGTTACGCTCCACATAGGCATGTCTGTGATGTCGTGTCCGCATGTACTCTTCATGTGTTGTTTTTGAAATACTGTTTGTCAGTGCGTTTAATTGTGCCCATTGTTCTTCGTCTCTTATTGCTGTGTATATATCTATGTCTGTATCTGTGTAATCTAAGTGTAGTGTATGTCTATTGTTCGCGTATTGCCCGCAGAAAAAGACAGTGTGTTCTGGGGAACCTTCTTCCCCGCATGTGCATGTAGGTGTCTGCCTCAGACTCACGCGGTTTAAGTGCGTGGGATAAGGTCCGTGCCCGGTTAAGAAATGTACCATACCGCGGCTGGGATCGATATGTCTCATTCTCAACCGCTCCCTTATGTCAGGGAGGAAGTTGTGCAGTCTACGTCCCTTATCACTTACATCCCACTCACCTTGCCATGTATCCAAACGCCAACTTTTAAGGTGACGTATCGTCTCTATGGGCACACCGGTTATTGTGTGTACCTTATCTAGTCTCCCCACCTTTAACCAGTACCTTGCAGATCTGTATTTGATCGTGATATCTATGGGGCATATTCCGAGCACCACACACAGTGCATCTGCTGAGGTGGTACCGAAGGCTCCAGATAGCCTAAGTAGGACACTTCTCTGCCCTCGTCTGACGGATGCTTTGTTGGTGACCACGTTCAGTCTATGTGCCCACGTGCTAGCTGCAAAGCTGAGTACTGATTCGAAGAGCGCACAGTGGTATGTACGTATGACTGGTAGAGGTAGTCTGTACTGTTTTGAATTTAGCCTCACCAGCTTGTGGAGTATTTTTTCTGCTTTGTCTGTTGTTAGCCTTATGTGTTCGTGGAAATTCAATTTTTCATCTATGTGTACCCCAAGATAGCGCGTAATGCGTGCTCGTTTGATGTTTGTGTCCCCAATTTTAACCGAAGGATTCCTTTGGAGTGATCCTTTCAGTAAAGTGTATGTTGTTTTGTTTTCGGCTATCCTGAGTTTGTTGTTGTGACACCACTGAGTAATTGTTTGTAGTAATCCACTGGCTTTCTCTTCTAACTGGGCTCTGTTGTTTGCAGTGACTACAACTAATAGGTCATCTGCGTAGGCGACAATTCCGTCTGACCTGTCATCCCCATCCAGAAGTTGTAGGAGGGGTTCGATTGTTATGTCCCAGAAGATGGGGCCGCAGATCGACCCTTGAGGACAGCCTTTGGTAATTCATTTAATTACTTTCCGGCTGTCCATCTGCCATTCGACTACTCGGTCTTTACAGTAGTCCAGAAAACTGTTATACAGTGATTGCGGTACCTCCAGATGTCTTAGCCTCTGAAACAGTGCTGGCCACCAAAGATTATCAAATGCTCCGGCAATGTCAATCATTATTGCCATGGCGTATTTCTGTTTTGTGGTGTTAACTATGTGCAGGGCCTGGTTGATGGCATCATCTATTGATCTGCCCGCTCTGAAGCCGAACTGGTGTTGGCTCATACCCCTGAGAGCTCTGTGTGTTTGCAGGCGCTTACACAGTAGCTTCTCCTGAATCTTTGCTAGGGTGTTTATTAGGCATATTGGCCTGTAAGTCTTTGGATCTGAAGGATCCCTGTCCGCTGATTTCTTAATAATGACTGCTTTGGAGGTTTTCCATACTGTAGGTACCCTGCCCAGCCGTAAGGCATCGTTCAGTAACGTTGTTAGGAACGGGGTGATCTGCGGTGCTAGTTTTTTCAGTGTTTCCGAGTGGATACCATCTGGTCCAGGTGCTTTTTTGTTTTTGAGCTCTGAGATTGCTAGCGCAACCTCTTCTTGCGCAAAAGGACAGGTGACAGTTGCAGTGTTGTATGGTGTGTGTAGGTTTCCTCTTAGTGTTGCATGATATTGTGTGTCTGTATCGATAACGTCGTCAGGGAGCAGTTTATACAGCAGAAACTCCGCTGTATTCCTCCATCCCCTCGTCATCGTGCCGTCATCCTGCCTTAGCGTTCCCAGAACTAGTGGGGTTTTTATCTTCTCTGTCAGTATTTTGTATGGTTCCCCCCATATATTTTGCTCTGTTTGTGTTGTTACAAATAGCTCCCATTGTTGTCTACGCGTGTTGTATAGGGTCTGTCTGTATAAGTCTTGTGCATGCCTATATGCTTCAAGTCTTATTCGTCGGTCCCTATCTGCTATCGCCCTTTGATATAATTTTCGTTTGCGTCTTGCGTCTTGTTTGAGTCTCGTAAGTTCGTTGGTCCATGGTACTGGTGAGCAATTTGTGTTCTTTGCTGTCGGTATTGATGTGTTTTGTGCATGTTGTATCACCTGTGTTAACTTGTGTGCTCTATAATCGATACTTCCATTGATGTTTTGTAGATCGTGTCGTTGTATAATTTCCGTTAATTTGTTCCAGTCTGCTTTGTGCAACCCCAAGTGTCTGGTGTGTGATTTGGTCATTGTGTTCTGAGTGTGAGTTAGTGTGTATGTTATGACATTATGATCACTACTGGTTATGTTGTCGTGTACAGTCCAGTTTGTTACGTATGCCATTGCTGCATTATTTGCTAGCGTGAAGTCGATATTACTGCTCGTACCATCGAACCCTGCATATGTTGGTATAGGTCCTTCCGTATTCATTACATGTAGTTGTGTTTCTTGTATTAGATCGGTGATTATGCGTCCTCTGTCATCTGTTCTGTCTGAGTTCCAGAGGGTCGATCTGGAATTAATGTCAGCACTTATCACTAATTTTTTGCCTCTGGCATACATTACTAGGTCTCTGATGTAGTCTGCATACGGCTGTATTTGATGGCTGTATTGGGCGTACATGGATGCAATAACCCATGTGACGTTCCCGTTAGTTATCTCTATGGTAACCAAGTGTTGATTGCATAACTGTGTTACCTTAACTATGTTATAAGCTCTATTTAGAATTACTATTGCAGCCTTACAGTCATTGCTACCTGTTATTGTGGTAGCATGTTTTGGTAGACATATCAGTTGCCCGTTTCTGTTATAGGGTTCTTGTAAGCACATGATGTCTGCCTGCAGGTCTAGTGCTATTTTAGGGATTTCCGCGCTGACTGTCGTACTGTTTTTTGTATTATGTTGTAAGATATTCATTTTTTGTCTATGTGTTCTGGGTGTTTTACGTGTACAAAACATTTACTGCCAGTCTGTGAGTAATCAAAATATGTTCGTCCGTGTGCTCTTACATGATCTATATATATTTTGTCCAAGTCGAAAGATTCTGACCTGCGCAGGCAGACCAGTGTTAAAGACTGCGATGGAGCTCCGTATGCCACGGCAAACCGGCTGACACTGACGGCGGCGGTGCACAAATGCTGCGCAGCTAGCGCCATTCGACGGCCAACACCGCGGTTCCTGGTGTGTCCGCTGTGCCGTGCGTGTGATCATTGCTTGTACAGCCCTCTCGCAGTGTCCGGAGCAAGTATGGTGGGTCTGACACACCGGTGTCAATGTGTTCTTTTTTCCATTTCCAGGAGTGTATTTTGTCTACCGTGGTGGCCAGCTTTTTGACATTTTCTTCTAAATGATCCTGATTCGGATGTAAACATGCTACATCGTCCCTAAGTTGTTTCACAGTTTGTGGTGCTTGCTTGCAACTTGCTTGCTTTTTTGTATAAGTGACAAATCTTCCTTGATGCTATCCGTGAGAGCCTTGTCGCAAGCATCACAGACTTCATTATCCTTATTACAGCCTCTTCGTCAAGCTTAACTACTGCTTTGAAAAGCTGTCTTATCGTTTCTTTCTCCGAAGGATTTGTTTTTCTTCTCGCTGTCTTTCAAAGTCAACGAGAAGTTTTCTCTGTTTTCCTTCACGTTCCTTTCCTATGATTTTCAGTTTCCTCTTCTCGTACCCGTTCTCTTTCCTTCTCACGCAATTCTAACTTGCGTAGCAAAACAGAAAATAGATCATGTTCTTGTCCTATTACAGGCAAAGGAGCATCTGTGGCTGCCCCATGCCCCGTGAAGTTGACTACGTTATTGTTGGCTTAAACTTTCACTAGAAACGTCTCCGCGCTCAGGATTTAGTATCTCAAAACCATCGCCAGGTCTTTCTGTGCCACATATTTCGGCTTCAGAAGTCATTCTGTCCATGTTAAGATTATTGTTTAAATCTGCTAAACTGTCGTGGTGTCCCGCACTGAGGATTTCTTCCACGTCAGTGCTGTCTTTCCTCATTAGCCTAACCATTACGATATTCAGTGACTACCCAGCACACACGATCATAAAATATTACACCAATAACAACTAACTACACTCAAGCACACCAACAAATTTCTTTCACTGGTATCAGAAAATTACTCTTGACGTTAGTTAATAGTCAAACAACTGGTGCTAATTGCTTATTTACAGCCTTGCCGTCTCACTGATGTGTGACCTATAAACTGCAAAAACATGAACACAGCTCCTTGCCTAGTATAGACTGTTGGCTCTGTTTGTGTCTTTTAATTTTAATGATTTTCTTCAGTGCTTACTAGTACAATATATTGAACATTACTTAGGTTTATTTGCAGTACCAGTTAAGTAGAAATTTAAGAAAACAATCTTTCCGTATAAGACTGCACTCCTCAAGACTCAGGTTAGCGTTCCGTGCTCTTTCCACTGCGCCAACAACGGCCTGGAACCCAAGCTGTCATAAATCCCTAATGCATCGCGCGACTCGGGCAATGTATGCTTTTTCTAAACGCTTGGTCACCTTCAGCTCCCACATGAGTCACTTTCATTTCTGACCAAGCCTTCTGTGTACCATAAATGTGGACGGAATCGGCGATTACGAGTAGATGCTGATTCGTATTTCCCGTTTGTCTGTGAATTATGATCGTGTAAGTCAGTAATTCCTTTTCTACCGGGCCCGCAGAATAAAATAATCATGAAACGACACTTTGTAGTGAATTATTCCAGAGAAGCTGCAAATCGTTTAATTCTTAGTGCTTC
This sequence comes from Schistocerca serialis cubense, assembly GCF_023864345.2. NCBI lineage: Eukaryota > Metazoa > Arthropoda > Insecta > Orthoptera > Acrididae > Schistocerca > Schistocerca serialis. The sequence goes on from NC_064638.1 coordinate 972,511,861, forward strand.
TTCCATACAACAAGCTTGTTTCGTCTGTAGCGCCATTCTCAAGGAAACGTGTAGGTACACTGACGTTCAGGATAAACAGAAGGTCTTGAACGACTGGAGATAGACGACGTTCGTATTCACAGGTCATTTACCTTAGTATGTTTAGCAGATATGATTAGCATTTTATTAATGAAGGCATAGGTCCGCCAGGGGCCCTGCTAGCTTGTTTCCTGCATGAAGACACCGACGTTTCACCATATCCCATACATTTTCGATTAGCGGCACGTCTGGTGATGTGGCCGGCCAGGACAAAAGGCTGACATCCTGTGACAGCAAGAACGCATGTGTTAGCGCAGTAACATGTAGTAGTGCATTGTCTTGTTGGAAATGGCGTCTAGGATGTTCTGCAGGAAGGGTATAGCTACGGGTCGTAGGCCATAGTGGTCACAGCGCCCTGGACGCGCACCAACTGTGATTTGTGGTTGTATCCAATAGCAACCCGCACCATAAGGCCCTGAGTTGGCACTGTACGTCTTGGGCAAACGCAATCACTGTGATGCCACTCTAGCTGGCCGGTGTGGCCGTGCGGTTCTAGGCGCTTCAGTCTAGAACCGCGTGACCGCTACGGTCGCAGGTTCGAATCCTGCCTCGGGCATGGATGTGTGTGATGTCCTTAGGTTAGTTAGGTTTAAGTAGTTCTAAATTCTAGGGGACTGGTGACCACAGATGTTAAGTCCCATAGTGCTCAGAGCCATTTGAACCATTTTTGATGCCGCTCTCCCAGGCTGCGGAGAGCCAAAACCGAGCAAACACTTTCAGGCCAAGAGAACTTGGGTTCGTCTCGTAAACACTATCTGATGCCAGTCCTGTCCCCTTTAACATGGTTCCATACACCGTTGTCGTCTAGCATGTATCTACACATTCTTCGAAGGAAGGCGGAGAAGTGGAGAACGCTCACGTGACCCATGCCGTAATAAATGGCGATGGACTGTCACCGCTGATAATACGGTGTATTACACTGTTCACTGTTGCGCCAGAGCCGAGGAGAACGCAGATCTGTCCTGCAATGTCTTTCAGATGCGGTGTTGACCTCCTCGTAGAGTGTGTGTGTTACTTTACCCATCTCGTCGTGTCCTACGAACTTTCGTGAACAATTCTGCACACACCCGTTACACTGCCGAAACCCTTCATCCCACACGATCAGCAATATTCTGGATGGATGGATCACATTCTCTAATGTCGACAAAGTGCCCTCTTCCAAATTCACTGGTTTGACTGTGCGGTTCGCGCATATGTGTGCGAGGCATTCCGCATGTCTTCTCAAGTCACAGTGATCCAGTACCTTCGGTTTATAGCGAAAAAGAGATCCGCAGGTACATTTGACCGGTAGGTGGTGGTGTGCTGCGAAGTCAATGCTGTCTTAGAACCCGCGATCCGAAGTGGTTCAAATGCTAATTCTGCAGAACGTACTAACGTACGTGTCCTGTGAATATGAAGATCCTATATCTAGTTGTCCAAGGAGTTCTGTTTTTTTCAGAACATGAGTGTATTACAGTTAGTGAGCCTACTTACGTTTATGTAAGTTTTACGTGACGGTCAATTTACAAATAAACCTACATTTTGTTAGAAGAGACGCCCATATTTGGATCAGTAAGTAAATTCTCGACTGCGTATTTCTCGGTAGACTGTTATAAGTAACATAATTTCTGTCCGTGTAGAATTTTTTCGAGAAGTACTTTTGGCAGCTACACTGACAGCTTTTTCTCGTTAGTACTCGTAATTTATGTTTACACTGTAATCTTTGCTAGCCAATGATGTTAGTTGTGTTTTATTGATATTGCAATTTTGTTATGATTTGTAACTATGGTTATCTGCGCTAAATTCTGTACCGGTCGAGAGGGACGAAACTTAAGCATTAACTTCAAAGAACATTCAAGAAATCGTGACAGCGAGAAATCGGGCTCTAACTTACGACTAAAAAGCCAAAATCACAAAGCATCATTAAGTTCTACACAAAATACCAAACGGGCGTGCTAAGAATATTCTATAAGAATTAGAAATATATAAGCACACGAAAAATCATCCAAACGATATTCGCATTGAACAAATCGATCTTAAACATGAAAATTATCAATAAAACGTTATTGACATTTTCGGAAACGAGAACGTACAATAACACACAGTTAACGAAAACAAAGGGTAGCCATAGATACAAACCATAACAAAATTATAATATCAATGTGATACAACTGACACCATTGTCTAGAATTACGCTCTAAACATAGGCACTGACGACAATAAACTTTAAGTGAAGCTGTCAAAAGTTGTTGTTGTGGTCTTCAGTCCGAAAACTGATTTCATGCAGCTTTCCATTCTACTCTATCCTCTGCACGCCTCTTCATCTTCAAATAAAACCCGCGATCTACACCCATCTGAATTTGCTTACTACGTTAATTTCTTGCTCTCTACGACTTTTCCCCCAACACTTCTCTCCAATACTATATTCATGACCCCTTGATGTCTCAGAATATGACATATCAACCGATCTCTTCTTCTAGTCAAGTTGTGCCACAAATTTCTTGTCTCTCCTGTTCAGTACATCCTCATTAGTTACGTGATCTACTCATGTACCCTTGAGCATTCTTCTGTGGCACCACATTTCAAAATCCATTGTTCTCTTCTCGTCTAAACTGTTTACCGTTCACGTTTCACTTCCACGCATGGCTACACTCCAGACAAATATCTTCAGAGAAACTTCTTAACACTTAAACCCATATTTGATGTTAACAAATTTCACTTATTCAGGAACGCTTTCCTTGCCATTGCTAGTCTACAGTTTATATCTTCTTTACCTGGGCCATCATTAGTTATTTTTCTGAACAAATAGTGAAACATCCCCCTAGAAAAATTTATGAATTACTGTGCTGGTAAACCTCTTACGTTATTTGATTTTCAAACAGCTGAGCCAAACTGAATGTACGCAGACATTTCTCTCTTTACTTATTCTGATCATCACTAAACTGACACACAATATCTTTAGCACTACGCAGTCTGACTTCCAATAATCCCTACAAAAGATTGGCTGTGACTAACAATAAACTATACCTTTCATGAATCACTTACCTCTAAAAAATCTTCGTTACTCGAACTACTACAATACAGCGAGCGGCAATACTGCCAGCTAAATAAAAGATTCTAACTACTGATAGGCATTGTTAGCAAATGAAAGATTTTGATTGAGAACAAACAATGTATTTACCTTAATAGTGTTCAAAAGTCATAATATATACATCAGTTCATGACATCCAGTTTTACAAATTTCGTTTTTCTGACAGACACACGTCCAGATCGTCCGCGCTCAAAACTCTGCCATTTCTCTTACCACATCCACCACCGCTGGCGGCTCACCTCCAACTACACAACGCTATGCGCTGTTCACATCCAACTGCCCAACGCTACAATAGCGAATATTCCAACAATGCCAACCAGCCACAGACTGCACACGGCACAGCCAGTGATTTTTCATACTGAGCCCTATGTGGCGTTACCAAGATACAAACCTAAACAGCCTACTTACAATAGCAATACTCTTATACTATGTTAAGTGTCCCACTTCTTATGCTAATTCCCTCATCATCACTTGATTAAATTCGGATACATTTCATTATCCTTGTCTTCCTTTACTTGATGTTATTTCATATCCCCCTTTTCAGTCACAGTCCATCCCATTTAACCAGTCCTCGATGCCGTGTCTGACAGAATTACAATGTCATCGGCAGACCTCAAAGTTTTTATTTCTCCTCCTTGATCTTTCATTCCTACTCCAAATTTTTCTTTACTTTCTTTTACTGTTTGTACAGTGTACAAACTGAATAATATCGGGCATAGGCTACAACCATGTCTCACTCCCTTCACAACCTCTGTTTCCCTTTCATGCCCCTCGGCTCTTTAACTGCAGTCTTGTTTCCATACAAGTTGTAAATAGCCTTTCGTTGTCAAAAACTTCCTCTAAGTATACAAATGCTATAAACGTGGGTTGGTCTTTACTGAACCTATCCTCTAGAGTAAGTCGTAGGGTCAGTATCGCTTCTCATGTTTATACATTTTTCCGAAATCCAAAATGAAGTTCCCCGAGGTAGGCTTTTGGCAGGTTTTCCCTTTTACTTTGAGAAATTCTTTTTATTATTTTACAAGCATGATTTATTAAACTGATAGTTCTGTAATTTTCACAACAAGCAACACATATTTTCTTTCGAGTAGCAATTGTTACATTCCAGATTTCCGCCACTCTCATTCATCCAGCATACCAGATGGAGTAGTTCTCTCATAACTGGCTCTTCCAAAGCTATCAGCAGTTCTGACGGTATGTCGTCTACTCCTGGGGCCTTGTTTCGACTTAGGTCTTTGAGTGCTCTGTCAAATTCTTCTCGCAGTGTCATATCTCTCATCTCACCATCATTTACGTTGTCATCACTTTCTTTCATCTTACTTGTATAGACCTTCTATATAATCTTTCTACATTGAAGCTTTCCCTTCTTTCGGTTAGGACTGGGTTTCCATCCAACCGCTTGATATTCATACAACTGCTTCTCTTTCCTCCAACGGCCCCTTGACTTTCCTGTAGGTGGTATCTATCTTCCACTAGTGAAACAGGTTTCTAAACCCTTAAACTTGTCCTCTAGGCATTCCTGCTTAGCCATTTCATACTGTCGAGCTCATTCTTTAGACGTTAGTATTCCCATTCGCTTGCTTCGGTTGCTGAATTTTTATATTTTCTCCTTTCATCAACTAAATTCAATATCTCCTTTGTCATTATTGTATTGTTATTTCTACTAAGTATTACCTTTTTACATATTTGACCACCTGCTGCCTTCACTATTACACCTCTTAAAACTATTCATCATCTTCTACTGTGTTCCTTTCCCCTCTTCTAGCGATCCGTTGCCTAACGCTTCATCTGAAGCTTTCAACTGCCTCTGCTTCGTTCAACTTATATCCTTCATTTCCTGCCATTCTGCAGTTTCTTCACCTTTAATCTACAGTTCATAACGAGTACGTTATCGTCTGAGTCCACGTCCACATCTGCTCCCGGAAATGTCTTTACACTTTAAAACCTGATTTCAAGATCTGTCTTATAGTTATATAATCAGTCTGAAACCTTCCGTTGTATCCAGATCTCTTCTACGTATACAGAATTCCGAAAAAATTCTACACAAAGGGAAATTTGATGACTGATAACCGTGCAACAACAAATACACAGTCGATAGGTTTACTCACTAACGTAAAATGGCCGTCTAACTAGACGTAAGTGTATATGTAAACTGAACTGTTACGTACAAGTTTCGTAAACGTAAGTTGACTCACCAACCAAGTAGACTCATCTACTGTAACATATACACTGAAATTTTGTTTCACAGGACAGAGCGGTTCGGGTTATAATTGTGGAAACGAGCCAAAATCAGTTACTGTCAGTTGCACAAAACATACAAACTTAATTTCTCTAAAACATTTAATCACACACGCCCTTAAAAGCATTTAAAAATAATATGGCTGAAGGCCCGAAGCAAGTTATTAAAGTTGCCTTAGGGAATACACACGACTGAAGGTCATAATTACAAAATTTTACATAAAAACTTGGCTGAAGGCCACAAACATGGAGACAGATGAACTGAGGGCTTAAGGCCTGGATGACAAGAATTTCAGACAGAGAAAAAATTTTTAAAACGTTTTAAACAACTGACTTTTCAAATTTTTAAGTTAAGACAGCTGAAGGCCATATCTTAAAGTATTTCACGTAAAGGTCGGCTGAGGGCCACATACTGAACATAGAACAACTCAGAACTCAAGGTCTGGATAATAAAAATGATTTACAATGAGAAAAAATTCCCTTATCTTAAAAAAATAGTTTAAGCAAGAATCTTAAAAGTTTTAATTTAAGATGGCTGAAGGCCTTACCTTAACATTAAAACAAACTAAATTAATAGAATGCTGAAGGCCTCGTACAGTACTTGAGACTAAAATAAAATCACAATCTAAACCAACTGTACAGTGGTGCTGAGAAATGCTCCAAGCGTCGGCCTGAGGGGGTAGCTCTAACATAAGTTTAGGTGAGACAGGCAGCCAAGCGTAATACTAAATCATCGGATATCAATCTGACCCAGGGACGGCTGAAGGACCGACCAACAACCTAATCAATCCCCTTCTGCCCGACCAACAGCACGAAAACGGAAAAATCAGCGAGGACGAACATACCAGCAGGACTACGTCTTGAAAATTGGCGTCTAAATACACTCAATACACAATAACCATTCAAAAATCTGAACAACACCAAAGGTTGTAGAACTGCATGCCGTGTGGGACAGCATCAACACGGCGAGGAAAAACACACTGCCAGAGAACTACACTAACGAACAGGGCAGGTAACTGGAACGTTAACGGCCACAAGGCAGAAAATACCGCTGGTGCATTTCACAAATAAGTATCACCCAATTCAATAGTTAAACCCATACAGGAATACAGCTGCAAAATTTCGCCGACTCCCGCACACCATACGTTGCTGCTTGCGGGAACGGCCCACAAAGCTACAACTGGCAATGAATGAAGAGATATCACAGCAGTTGAGGATACAAAACAGGTTGACTAATCACTCCAATTCAGTGTACAGGTTCAGAGGTCAACGGACTTTGTAGCTTTCGCAGCTAGCACCCCGAAAATCCGAATGCATGTGCACACCAACAGCGGCCCCGGCCTGACCCCGAGCCGAAGAGACATCGTCGCTGCTCTGTCCCAATTGACCGACTGCCAGCAGCACGGAGACAGCATTAAAATAGCTGCTCAGTTTAAAGCCACACAAGATAAACGCGGTTCCTCCAAAACACTTATACGAACAACTCGAACAATACTAGAACCAGTGATTGTGGAACAACAAGGACGAATCACATGTCGACACACATGGAGAACCCAGAAGCGGTCGGCGACCAAATGCACGTAGTCCGATGAGACGACCAACCGATCGATCAACCAAGGTCGTCCCCAATCAAGTCATGTGTGTCGTCAACGGTTGGGGAAGTCATGGCTGTCCGGACGTCACTGCTGCTCCGTCCCGAACCACTTCGGACAGACAACGTCCCAGAGACACGGACTCGGACGCAATCATGCAGAGGGAGCACCGGTCCATTGGCCACCCGACGTCTCTGCAGAAGGAAGGAACTGAACCACATCCGACAAGATAACCAACTTTGGTGTGACGTCGTAAGCGAGTGACTGTGTGTGAGAACGCTCTCTAAGTTTTTTATATATTTTTAGGTTTCAGATACATATTTAACGGCTTTTGTGATAATATTTACTATATAAGTGACTTATTAGTGTTTTCTTCATTCACATCTGCCTTTCTAGTGTTGTGACCTGATATTTGTGAGTGTTTCGTATCGAGCAACGTAACCTCTTACCTGTGTTTACATTCCGCGCTGACCAGTTGCAGCTGTAGCGGCGCATCGACAGCTAAGTACTAATTAATTATTTGTGTGTAGTGGTTTATTTAGGAACTTTAGTAGTCTTCAAGCGGTGTTTTTTGTGTTTTCTGGTGAAATAATTTCAGAAGAACCTTTTGGGAACTGTTTTCAGCTACCTTACTGTGTAATTACACGTTTGATTTTCTTTCTGTATTAGTCTTTTGTTATATTCACATTTGTTGTTTATTAATACTGTTAATAATTGTAGTTACTTCCCTTGTAGAGTAAGTTTGTGATTATTGTAGTCAGTTTTTTAACATCTTCTTATTGTAGTAGCGGAACTTAGAAAAAGTAAAATTTTACCATGAGTGAGAAGTGTGGGCTTTGCCGTAGGTTCGTGAGTAGTGGATTGCGGTGTGAGACTTGTTCGAAGTATTTTCACTGGGGGGAATGCAGTGGGGAAGCCAGTGGGCATTCCGGCGAGATCCTCTCCTGGAACTGCAGATTATGTAGCAAGAGTAAGTTGATAGAGGAGCAGGAGCGTGAGATCTGTGCCCTTCAGGTGCAGTTGAAAAACGCACAGGAGGAGCTAGATAGGATGAGGAGGGAGAAGGGGGTTGGGGAATGGGAGCTGGCTGTTGGCAAGAGATCTGCTAGGAGAAGAAGATTTTCGGGTAGTTTTACTATTGGTGTTTACAATAGATATGACCAACTGTCAGAGTCTAGTGGAGAGGAATCTCTAGTAGCTGTAGATGTAGGAAGTATGCAGCAGACCTCAGTAGTTACGGTGGCTAGAACAGTTGCAAAGTCGAAGAGGAAGAAGAAGGTTCTGCTGTTAGGTAGTTCTCATGGCAGAGGTGTAGGCCAACAGTCGCAGGAAGTGCTGGGGAGTGAGTACCAGGTCACCAGCATTGTGAAGCCTAATGCAGGATTGACTCAGGTGACTGTTAACATAGGGGGGTTATGTAGAGATTTTACTAAAGAGGATCAGGTAGTGATAGTGGGTGTGGCTGGTAATAGTATTGATAGGGATGGGGAGTATGACGTAGATGGTGACCTGGAAAAGATAGCCACTCACACTGGCAACACGAATGTGCATTTCGTGGAACTGTTTCAGCGTCACGGTCGGCCTCATCTTAATACAGCCGTCAGGCGTAATAAAATGAGACTTGGGGGTGCGCTGATGACAGAAAGCATGGGTCACATTTCAGTGGTGTCGGTGGAGTCTATCAGCAGGACGGGTTTCACTAGACATGGCCTGCCTGTACCTCAACAGGTATGGGAAGGGGAGGTTAGCAAAGCTTATAGGTGACAGCATAGGTGGGGTTGGTGGGATCACTCATGGGAAAATTTCTACAGTAGTGGGTGTCAGAGCTGCACCGTTTTTAGATTGAAGTCAGCTAATAGGTATTCCTGCTTAACGGAAGTCTCTCTAACACTACTGCAGAAATTTTCCCATGAGTGATCCCACCAACCCCACCTATGCTGTCACCTATAAGCTTTGCTAACCTCCCCTTCCCATACCTGTTGAGGTGCAGGCCGTGTCTAGTGAAATCCGTCCTGCTGATAGACTCCACCGACACCACTGAAATGTGACCCATGCTTTCTGTCATCAGCGCACCCCCAAGTCTCATGTTATTACGCCTTGACAAATCTTAGGTATCCGAGTAATGAGGGAATTAGTATATTTCATCAAAATATACAAGGTATTAGAGATAAAGTTAGTGAATTGCTTATAGATGTTGACTCTGAAATTACTGGTATATCTGAACACTTCTTAATAAGGAGATAATTCAGAGGCTTCCTTTACCAGGATACAGGTTGGCTGGCAGCTTTTCGAGGAGCTCTTTGCGGTGTGGGGGAGTAACCATGTATGTGAAAAACGGCATCCCATTTGAGTCAATTGATGTTTCAAAGCACTGCACTGAAAAGGTGTTTGAATGTTGTGCAGGTGTGGTTAAATTTAACGGAGCTTAACTTCTAACTGTTGTTATTTATAGATCCCCAGACTCCGATTTCACAACATTTTTGCTAAAGCTAGAGGAGGTTCTTGGTTAACTTTATAGGAAATACAAAAAGTTAGTTATATGTAGTGACTTCAATACTAATTGTATAAGTGATTGTGCAAGGAAGAGGATGCTGGTAGACCTCCTTAATTCATATAATCTTATGCAAACCGTATTCTTTCCAACGAGAGTGCAAGGGAACAGTAGAACAACAATAGACAACATTTTTGTTCATTCCTCATTACTAGAAGGGCCCTCTGTTAACAAAAACGTGAATGGCCTTTCTGATCATGATGCACAAATTTTAACTCTAAAAGATTTTTGTGCTGCAACACGTGTTAAATATAGTCACCAGCTGTTTAGGAATGCTGATCCAGTTGCTGTAGAGACCTTTGTAAACCTTATCAAGGAACAAGAGTGGCAAGATGTTTATAGCACTGATACAGTAGACAATAAAGATAATGCTTTTCTCAAGAATTTTCTCGTGCTATTTGAAAGTTGCTTTCCGTTAGAATGTTCAAAACAGGGTACTAACACAAACAGGCAGCCTGGGTGGCTGACTAGAGAGATAAGAATATCTTGTAGAACAAAGTGGCAATTATATCAAAACGTTAGAAACAGTCAGAATCTAAATGCAGCAGCCCATTACAAACAGTATTGTAAGGTGCTTAAAACTGTTATTAGGAAGGCAAAAAGTATGTGGTATGCAGATAGAATAGCTAAGTCTCAGGATAAAATTAAAACCATATGGTCAGTCGTAAAGGAAGTGGCTGGTCTGCAGAGACAGGTCGAGGATATAGAATCAGTGCGTAGTGGGAATGTCCGTGTTACTGATAAGTCGCATATATGTACAGTATTTAATAATCACTTTCTGAACATAGCAGGTGAACTAAATAGAAACCTAGTCCCAACAGGGAATCATATAGCGCTCTTAGAAAAAAGTGTTCCGAGACTGTTACCTGAAATGCTCCTCCATGATACTGACAAGAGGGAGATTGAGTTAATTATTAAATCACTAAAGACCAAGAACTCTCATGGATATGAAGGGGTATCTAGCAGAATACTGAAGTACTGTTCTACGTATGTTAGCCCAGTATTTAGCCTTATCTGTAACTTTTCCTTTAGGAGTGGTCGGTTTCCTGACCGATTAAAGTACTCAGTAGTGAAGCCACTTTATAAAAAGGGAGACAGGGGTAATATTGATAATTATAGACCTATTTCTATGCCATCGGTGTTTGCTAAAGTTATCGAGAAGGTTGTATATTCAAGGTTACTGGAGCACTTAAATTCACATAATGTGCTGTCAAATGTTCAGTTTGGTTTTAGAAATGGTTTAACAACTGAAAATGCTATATTCTCTTTTCTCTGTGAGGTTTTGGACGGATTAAATAAAAGGTTGCAAACGCTAGGTGTTTTCCTTGATTTAACGAAAGCTTTTGACTGTGTTGACCACAAAATATTACTGCAAAAGTTGGACCATTATGGAGTAAGGGGAGTAGCTTACAAATGGTTCGCCTCTTACTTTAAGAACAGAAAGCAGAAGGTAATTCTCCGCAATATTGAGAGTGGTGGTGATGTTCAGTCCCAATGGGGCACTATTAAGTGGGGCATTCCCCAAGGGTCGGTGCTGGGGCCACTGCTGTTTCTTATTTATATAAATGATATGCCTTCTAGTATTACAGGTGATTCAAAAATATTTCTGTTTGCTGATGACACCAGCTTGGTAGTGAGGGATCGTGTGTGTAATATTGAAACAGTATCAAATAATATAGTTCATGAAATAAGTTCGTGGCTTGTGGAAAATAATTTGATGCTAAATCACAGTAAGACTAAGTTTTTACAGTTTCTAACTCACAATTCAACAAGAACCGACATTTTGATCAGACAGAATGGGCATATTATAAGCGAGACGGAACAGTTCAAGTTCCTAGGCGTTCGGATAGACAGTAAGCTGTTATGGAAAGCCCATGTCCAGGATCTTGTTCAGAAGCTAAGTGCTGCTTTATTTACCATTAGAACGGTATCTGAAATAAGTGACACTTCAACACGAAAAGTAATCTGCTTCGCATATTTTCATACGCTTATGTCGTATGGTGTTATTTTTTGGGGTAATTCTTGTGATTCAAAAAGGGTATTTTTGGCTCAAAAACGGGCTGTTCGAGCTATATGTGGTGTAAGTTCGAGAACCTCTTGTCGACCCCTATTCAATAGTCTGGGAATTCTGACATTGCCCTCACATTATATATTTTCTTTAATGTCATTTGTTGTTAGCAATATTAGCCTATTCCCAAGCGTTAGCAGCTTTCAAGAACTCAAAAATCTTAGGAGTAGCCCAAACTCTTTTAAGTCTAAACTGAAGAGTTTCCTCATGGCTCACTCCTATTCTGTCGAGGAGCTCCTGGAAGAGCTAAAAAATAAAGCAAATTCCAGGGTTACATTGTTGGTTTTCTCTATTTAAACTTACAACTTGTCACCTGAATATGTTTTTTTTATATTTCATTTTATCTGTTTCTAATATCGTGTTATAATTTCATGTATTGACTCGTTCCATGACCATGGAGACTTCTCCTTAATTTGGTCCCACGGAACAATAAATAAATAAATAAATAAATAAATGAGGTCCAGAAATGGTCAAAAGACCAAATACACGTTGCCCGATGAGACAACTGACCGAACGACCAACCAACGGTCGTTCCCGTTCCAGTCTCCTTCCGTTGGACAGTGCATGTGTGTCGTAACGGTCGGCATGTACTGGCTGTCCGGACCTCACTGGCGCTGCGCCCCGACTGAACCCCCGGACACACTATGAGCCGGAAATACTATCGGTCGCTTCAAAGGTAATATGACAGTGCTCTTATCGATAGGTGCTGCTAGTGCCACTCATGGGCAGGCAAGCGAACAACTTAGTGATGCCAGTAAATCGAATAATAAACGAGGCGACAATTCCGTAAAGAGAAGCTGTCAAGCAAAAAACGGCATGAAAACGAGCCGCGCCCGGCTCATAGTTATTTATTTGAGAATGGCGCTATAGCCGAAACAAGCTTTTAGGAAGAGAGAAGCAGTACTAATCAAACGATCTGCAGATTGACTGGAATAATTCCTTTTAGAATCTTGCGATTTTTTGGTGCTATCGTACTTTAACTGTTTGTGTATCTTATGATCAGAATCCCCCCATAAACCATGGACCTTGCCGTTGGTGGGGAGGCTTGCGTGCCTCAGCGATACAGATGACCGTACCGTAGGTGCAACCACAACGGAGGGGTATCTGTTGAGAGGCCAGACAAACATGTGGTTCCTGAAGAGGGGCAGCAGCCTTTTCAGTAGATGCAGGGGCAACAGTCTGGATGATTGACTGATCTGGCCTTATATCATTAACCAAAACGGCCTTGCTGTGCTGGTACTGCGAACGGCTGAAAGCAAGGGGAAACTACAGTCGTAATTTTTCCCGAGGACATGCAGCTTTACTGTATGATTAAATGATGATGGCGTCCTCTTGGGTAAAATATTCCGGAGGTGAAATAGTCCCCCATTCGGATCTCCGAGCGGGGACTACTCAAGAGGACGTCGTTATCAGGAGAAAGAAACCTGGCATTCTACGGATCGGAGCGTGGAATGTCAGATCCCTTAATCGGGCAGATAGGTTAGAAAATTTAAAAAGGGAAATGGATAGTTTAAAGTTAGATATAGTGGGAATTAGTGAAGTTCGGTGGCAGGAGGAACAAGACTTTTGGTCAGGTGATTACAGGGTTATAAATACAAAATCAAATATGGGTAATGCAGGAGTAGGTTTAATAATGAATATAAAAATAGGAGTGCGGGTTAGCTACTACAAACAGCATAGTGAACGCATTATTGTGGCCAAGATAGACACAAAGCCCATGCCTACTACAGTAGTACAAGTTTATATGCCAACTAGCTCTGCAGATGATGAAGAAATTGATGAAATGTATGACGAGATAAAAGAAATTATTCAGGTAGTGCATAGTGCAGGGAGACGAAAATTTAATAGTCATGGGTGACTGGAATTCGTCAGTAGGAAAAGGGAGAGAAGGAAACATAGTAGGTGAATATGGATTGGGGGGAAGAAATGAAAGAGGAAGCCGCCTTGTAGAATTTTGAACAGAGCATAACTTAATCATAGCTAACACTTGGTTCAAGAATCATGAAAGAAGGTTGTATACCTGGAAGAATCCTGGAGATACTAAAAGGTATCAGATAGATTACATAATGGTAAGACAGAGATTTAGGAACCAGGTTTTAAATTGTAAGACATTTCCAGGGGCAGATGTGGATTCTGACCACAAACTATTGGTTATGAACTGGAGATTGAAACTGAAGAAACTGCAAAAAGGCGGGAATTTAAGGAGATGGGAACTGGATAAATTGAAAGAACCAGAGGTTGTAGAGAGTTTCAGGGAGAGCATAAGGGAACAATTGACAGGAATGGAGGAAAGAAATACAGTAGAAGAAGAATGGGTAGCTCTGAGGGACGAAGTAGTGAAGGCAGAAGAGGATCAAGTAGGTAAAAAGACGAGGGCTAATAGAAATCCTTGGGTAACAGAAGAAATATTGAGTTTAATTGATGAAAGGAGAAAATATAAAAATATAGTAAATGAAGCAGGCAAAAAGGAATACAAACGTCTCAAAAATGAGATCGACAGGTAGTGCAAAATAGCTAAGCAGGTATGGCTAGAGGACAAATGTAAGGATGTAGAGGCTTATCTCACTAGGGGTAAGATAGATACTGCCTACAGGAAAATTAAAGAGACCTTTGGAGAGAAGAGAACCACTTGTATGAATATCAAGAGCTCAGATTGCAACCCAGTTCTAAGCAAAGAAGGGAAGGCAGAAAGGTGGAAGAAGTATATAGAGGGTTTATACAAGGGCGATGTACTTGAGGACAATATTATGGAAATGGAAGAGGATGTAGATGAAGATGAAATGGGAGATAAGATCCTGCGTGAAGAGTTTGACAGAGCACTGAAAGACCTGAGTCGAAACAAGGCCCCGGGAGTAGACAACATTCCATTAGAACTACTGATGACCTTGGGAGAGCCAGTCATGACAAAACTGTACCATCTGGTGAGCAAGATTATGAGAAAGGCGAAATACCCACAGACTTCAAGAAGAATATAATAATTCCAATCCCAAAGAAAGCAGGTGTTGACAGATGTGAAAATTACCGAACTATCAGTTTAATAAGTCACAGCTGCAAAATACTAACACGAATTCTTTACAGACGAATGGAAAAAATGGTAGAAGCGGACCTCGGGGAAGATCAGTTTGGATTCCGTAGAAATGTTGGAATACGTGAGGCAGTACTAACCTTACGACTTATCTTAGAAGAAAGATTAAGAAAAGGAAAACCTACGTTTCTAGCATTTGTAGACTTAGAGAAAGCTTTTGACAACGTTAACTGGAATACTCTCTTTCAAATTCTGAAGGTGGCAGGGGTAAAATAAAGGGAGCGAAAGGCTATTTACAATTTGTACAGAAACAAGATGGCAGTTATAAGAGTCGAGGGGCATGAAAGGGAAGCAGTGGTTGGGAAAGGAGTGAGACAGGGTTGTAGCCTCTCCCCGATGTTATTCAATCTGTATATTGAGCAAGCAGTAAAGGAAACAAAAGAAAAATTCGGTGTAGGTATTAAAATTCATGGAGAAGAAGTAAAAACTTTGAGGTTCGCCGATGATATTGTAATTCTGTCAGAGACAGCAAAGGACTTGGAAGAGCAGTTGAACGGAATGGACAGTGTCTTGAAAGGAGGATATAAGATGAACATCAACAAAAGCAAAACGAGGATAATGGAATGTGGTCAAATTAAATCGGGTGATGCTGAGGGGATTAGATTGGGAAATGAGACACTTAAAGTAGTAAAGGAGTTTTGCTATTTAGGGAGTAAAATAACTGATGATGGTCGAAGTAGAGAGGATATAAAATGTGGACTGGCAATGGTTAGGAAATCATTTTCAGAGAAATTTGTTAACATCGAGTATAGATTTAAGTGTCAGGAAGTCGTTTCTGAAAGTATTTGTATGGAGTGTAGCCATGTATGGAAGTGAAACATGGACGATAACCAGTTTGGACAAGAAGAGAGTAGAAGCTTTCGAAATGTGGTGCTACAGAAGAATGCTGAAGATAAGGTGGGTAGATCACGTAACTAATGAGGAGGTATTGAGTAGGATTGGGGAGAAGAGAAGTTTGTGGCACAACTTGACTAGGAGAAGGGATCGGTTGGTAGGACATGTTTTGAGGCATCAAGGGATCACAAATTTAGCATTGGAGGGCAGCGTGGAGGGTAAAAATCGGAGAGGGAGACCAAGAGATCGATACACTAAGCAGATTCAGAAGGACGTAGGTTGCAGTAGGTACTGGGAGATGAAGAAGTTTGCACAGGATAGAGTAGCATCGAGAGCTGCATCAAACCAGTCTCAGGACTGAAGACCACAACAACAACAACATGATCAGAATAGGAATTTCGGTTCAAGCCTGGCATTTGCCTAAACTACATGGGAAACCACATAAAAAGTCACACATAGACTTGAAATTATAATAAAATATAGACCTTTATCTGCTTGCAGGCGTTGATAAATTAGATGGGGACAGATGAAAAACGTAAGCCCCGACCAGGACTCGAACCAGGGCCCTCCTGCATACATGGCGGACTCTCTATCTTTTTTTTATCTATTTATGTTCTATATTGTTCGTTGAATGTGTTCGAGTCGGACGTCCGATGACATCCGTTCACGTTGTTCGTTGATCCGTTCACTCAGTTTTTTATTGCAGATGGTAGCTAACCCTCTGATCGAACACGCTGAGCTACAGTGCCGGCAACTCTATCCGACTGAGCCACCGAGGACGCAGACGATAGTTCCACTGCAAGGACCTATCTCTGGCACGCTCCCCATGAGACCTACACTCCGAGCGGTTCTAGGCGCTTCAGTCTGGAACCGCGTGACTGCTACAGTTGCAGGTTCAAATGGTTCAGATGGCTCTGAGCACTATGAGACATAAGTTCTGAGGTCATCAGTCCCCTAGAACGTAGAACTACTTAAACCTAACTAACCTAAGGACATCACACACATCCATGCCCGAGGCAGGATTCGAACCTGCGACTGGCGGTCGCGCGGTTCCAGACTGTAGCGCCTAGAACCGCTCGGCAACCTTACTATATACATTATCACAGTCCACGCAGATGAATTTCGCTCTGGTATTACGAGATGTGGACTTTATTTGTATAAAGACGTTATGTACTGCCATTAGCCAAGTAATGGCCGCAGTATAGACGTACCACTAAATAAATCAATCTTAAATTACAACTTCTTTATAGTCAGCAAAGCAAAGACATTAATGGTATACGCGAAAGAGAGAATTAACTTGATATCGTGTCGCAGCTGATGACTGAGTTTCTCGTGGTAATGACTTCCTACCAATGCCGTATATTTTCCTCGCAGTATTTCGCCATTTAAAGCATTGTAATGAAAACGTCCTTTGTTCCATTAATTAACGAAAGCTTATTCAAAGAGGAAAGCAATGCCCAGAAACTGCCAGTTAGTGAATATTCCCCGGCCTCAATAACGCCGCCAATGATATCTCTAAAAAGAAAAAATAAACGACACGGCCAGTTTGAGAGGCAGTACTTTGGAGTGTTTTGTTTATTGAGTGATGCGCGTTAATGAAACGGAAACGTTTCAGGCAGTATGAATCAAACTCACAGTACAATATTAATACGGAACACAAATTCCCCAGTATATTATATATTTCAATATCGCCTCAACCTTGTAATAAACGCAGCTAAAAGACACTGTATCACAAAATATCAATCCTAGCTCAAAGAAAACATCTCGAAGACTAAAGAGAGCCACAGTATAGATGTACCACTAAAGAAATCAGTCTTAAATTACAACTTCTTTATAGTGAGCAAAGCAAAGACATTCATTCAATGTTCGTTTTAATGCGTTCCTTAATACTTCATTGTTAGTGTTAAATTAGTGAGAAATTATATCTTTTGCGTAGTCTGTCTAACATCGTAAAACAATTCTTGGAAATATGTGCCGATAACATGCCAAAGTACACTCAGAAACCTAAAGACTCAACAATATTACTTATCATAAAGTTCAGGTAGTAAACTAATTGTGATAATGTGCTATTAATTGACACCTTCATAGTTTTACTGCTCTGTTGATATCTGTCGACCATTTACCTTAATTTCCTATGGGATGTGTAAAAGCTTTGAGTGCTTGCGTGCTTCATAAAGGCTCAGCGTAAAATTTCACATACTCATTGGAGTAATGCCAAGCAATAAAGATGCGTCAAGTGAGCCCCTTCAATTTATAGGCACTATAGTCTCTAATTTACGAAATGTGAAATATTAAAAAATTCAATTTACTTAAAATTTATTTTGGAAATGTTAAAGAATTATTTCGTACCTTTGAATACATGCTTTTAATAGTCTCCGACGAATGGCGTTGACAAATGTGAGGTAGTGCTTTATCTCTAATGATTTTGACGTTCTCTGCAGCAGTGTTCTTCCAGCACATGGTAAAGAAATTGAAACTCCACGTACACTACCGGCCATTAAAATTGCTATAACACGAAGATGACGTGCTACGGACGCGAAATTTAACCGACAGTATGAAGATGCTGTGATATGCAAATGATTAGCTTTTCAGAGCATTCACACAACGTTGGCGCCGTTGGCGACACCTACAACGTGCTGACATGAAGAAACTTTCCAACCAATTTTTCATACACAAACAGCAGTTGACCGGGGTTTCCTGGTGAAACGTTGTTGTGATGCCCGTGTAAGGAGGAGAAATGCGTACCATCACGTTTGCGACTTTCATAAAGGTGGATTGTAGCCTATCGCGATTGCGGTTTATTGTATTGTGACATTGCTGCTCGCGTTGGTCGAGATCCAATGCACAATATGGAATCGGTGGGTTCAGGAGGGTATTACGGAACGCCGTGCTGGATCCCAACGGCCTCGAATCACTAGCAGTCGAGATGACAGGCATCTTATCCGCATGGCTGTAACGGATCGGGCAGCCACGTCTCGATCCCAGAGTCAACAGATGGGGCCGTTTGCAAGACAACAACCATCTGCACGAACAGTTCGACGACATTTGCAGCAGCATGGACTATCAGCTCGGAGACCATGGCTGCGGTTACCCTTGACGCTGCATCACAGACAGGAGTGGCTGCGATGGTGTACTTAACGACGAACCTGGGTGCACGAATGGCAAAACGTCATTTTTTCGGATGAATCCCGGTTCTGTTTACAGCATCATGATGGTCGCATCCGTGTTTGGCAACATCGTGGAGAACGCACAATTGCAGCGTGTATTCGTCATCACCAAACTGGCGTATCACCCGGCGTGATGGTATGGGGTGCCGTTGGTTACACGTCTCGGTCACCTCTTGTTCGCACTGACGGCACTTTGAACAGTGGACGTTACATTTGACTCAATTCCCACGCGTATCAAGGCCGTTATTACGGCCAGAGGTGGTTGTTCTGGGTACTGATTTCTCAGGATCTATGCACCAAAATAGCGTGAAAATGTAATCACATGTCAGTTCTAGTATAATATATTTGTCCAATGAATACGCGTTTATCATCTGCATTTCTTCTTGGTGTAGCAATTTTAATGGCCCGTAGTGTATTTCATTACGCTATCTTTAAAACTTGCCATTTGTTGTGTCCTATGCTGCAACAACTGGAAATAGTAACTTTACAGCTGTGCTGCTAGATTACACGGAGGGGATGAAGTATAGAACGAAATTCCTTTCATGAATACATTGTATTAACTACTAAATTTCGCAGACTGAATATATTTCAGAGAACACTGTTTTTTTGGGGGGTTGGGGGGTAATGAAAAGCCGGCCGAAGTGGCCGTGCGGTTAAAGGCGCTGCAGTCTGGAACCGGCAGACCGCTACGGTCGCAGGTTCGAATCCTGCCTCGGGCATGGATGTTTGTGATGTCCTTAGGTTAGTTAGGTTTAACTAGTTCTAAGTTCTAGGGGACTAATGACCTCAGCAGTTGAGTCCCATAGTGCTCAGAGCCATTTGAACCATTTGTGTAACGAAAATTTCAGTTATTTCAGTAAGATGACAAATGACAGACAACCCCATCTATGTTCATAGGTCGCATTATGTACAGAACCGTGTGTACAATACCTTTGGCTTCAGTGGGATTTGCCGGTCGTGTTTGGCCGAGCGGTTCTAGGCGCTTCAGTCTGGAACCACGCGCCGCGCGACCACTACAGTCGCAGGTTCGA
The DNA here is from genome assembly GCF_023864345.2 of Schistocerca serialis cubense. Taxonomy (NCBI): domain Eukaryota; kingdom Metazoa; phylum Arthropoda; class Insecta; order Orthoptera; family Acrididae; genus Schistocerca; species Schistocerca serialis. The sequence goes on from NC_064638.1 coordinate 972,531,575, forward strand.
ATCAAGCCTCGGGCATGGGTGTGTGTGATGTCCTTAGGTTGGTTAGGTTTAAGTAGTTCTAAGTTCTAGGGGACTGATGACCTCAGGTGTTAAGTCCCTTAGTGCTCAAAGCCATTTGAACCATTTTTTCATTGCGATTTGCGAGCAGGTAAATCAATGATATTCAAATTACATATCAATTTTGAAGTGAATCATTATAAATGTTGAAACTTCCTGGCAGATTAAAACTGTGTGCCCTACCGAGACTCGAACTCGGGACCTTTGCCTTTCGCGGGCAAGTGCTATACCATCTGAGCTACCGAAGCACGACTCACGCCCGGTCCTCACAGCTTTACTTCTGCCAGTATCTCGTCTCCTACCTTCCAAACTTTACAGAAGCTCTCCTGCGAACCTTTTGTCTATTAAATGTTGCTAAATATGGTATTAGATTAATATGTGTATTACCTTAAATCAGTGTTACACAAGTTTCGTAACAGTTACTGAAAACAAAACGAAGAACTGGAAAAAGTTTTTCTTCTTTTTAAAATAAGTATCTTTGTTGATGATAAAATTTGAAATGGAAATGATGTGATCTTATTGAGCCGTACCACGACCATCGATAGTCGTGTCATGCCTTAAATGATACCTTTGCTTAAGCGCGACGGAAGTGGTGTGAGTAACAAGCAGAGGCGAAGTTTCTCATTTTGTTCTTAACGGGCCTGGAGGAAGGAGGGCGGAGGCAGGCCTGGGTCCGTCGTGTTTGCAGAGTCGGCTCTGTGGCAGCAGTAGCAGCAGCGGCACGTCCAGAGTCCGTTACTGAGTCGAGGCGTGCCGGCCACCTCCACCAGGCTTGGATTATTCCCACCCTCCCAGGAGAGTTTTCAGCCGTCTTCTTGCAGCACCGTCACAGCCTTTGATTATTTCGTAAGCGCATTTTAATGTTCGGCTTTGTGATTTTCAAGCTGTTTAACCTTCTGAAATCTTTGGGTAACACGTGATGTTCGTCAACTAGTTGCCGTTTGGACTGGTTTTATTGCCAGGTGATCTTGTGTGTGCCCGCATCTCGTGGTCGTGCGGTAGCGTTTTCGCTTCCCACGCCCGGGTTCCCGGGTTCGATTCCCGGTGGGGTCAGGGATTTTCTCTGCCTCGTGATGGCTGGGTGTTGTGTGCTGTCCTTAGGTTAGTTAGGTTTAAGTAGTTCTAAGTTCTAGGGGACTTATGACCACAGCAGTTGAGTCCCATAATGCTCAGAGCCATTTGAACCATTTTTTGATCTTGTCTGCTTTTACCTGGTGTTGTGTTGAAGTTGACTGTCGAAGTCCGCTTCTCTGCCCAGCCTCTCGACTGATACGCCTGCGTAATTTGGCCTTAAGCAGCCTTTAAATAGTAAAAGCTGCTACCGCTTGTTGTTTGTCCTTGAACGAAGTAATAGCTGAATTGTTTCTTCTCATACGGCTCAACCGAAATTTTGCACTAATACGTTACTTTAATTAGTTCTTTTTGATTTACTCACTCTTTTTTTATGGCTTGAGAGGATGTTATCTTTTTGAGGCAATTGGTTTTGTACTTTGGGCCAACTGTTAAACAAATTGCAAAAGGCGCTACTGGCTTGTACCACTTATCTTCACCTGTAATCATGTGGTTTAAATTTAACTGGGAACTAAAGAAATTCTTTCGGCTTGTAATTAATGAGCTTTGTATTTCTTAGATATCCGCTGACCTTTTAAAAGATATTTTACTGTGTGTTGTAGAAGTGGGAACTCCGAGTTCTTCCACGTCGACCGTGTTATAAGGCGACCCGAATTTTTTCGGTGTCGTCGGGCTGGTAACTCTAATCCCGAGCATTTCCTTACTTGTGACATATACCTGACATTTCGCTATTACAATTAAAGTTGTCATGTGCGTTGTAAATTTGATTACGTCACAGATATTTTAAATGCTTACAATACTTCTGTTTTACTTTTGAAATTTTAAGAGATTGCAGAACTTCTGTTTAACTTCAATTTATTGTATCTCTTTCTTTTTTCTTTTATTTAAAAAAAAAGAAGGGGCCTAAAGAAAGCTAGTCATTAGCTTGAGATCTAAAATTGCTTACTTTATTGGTTGAAATTAATATTCAGATTTTTCTTAAACAGTTTTTAAGTAATAAACTGTAATGTAATAACAAAGTAGTGATGTATTAATAAATATTTCTATGTATAACCGTCACCAGTGACGTTCAGTCCCACTATTTCCTTCTAAATCAATTAAAACGCGTTACAAAATGGTAGCGAGACTGTGGTTGAGTTTGGAGATAGGGATTGGTTGGGGATTGTGTAGAACGTCATTGGTGACGCACATGCTTTATGGTGTTTTGTGCTGTGTAATTTGTTCAGAATCTCTTTGCGTTTCGGTAGTGTCTGGTACACTCGGTGGGCGCATGAAGTTCAGAAAGCTTATTGGAAACAGTCACCTGAAGAGGAACCAGCTGAGGTGCGAGATGAAGATCTGTGGGAAACCAGAAGGAGGGGAACAGACTGAACTGGCGACGCTGCTGTGCGCGCTATGGCGGCCACTGAAGGTCAGCACGGCTCTTGTTGGTCGGATGAGCGCCGCCGTCGAACATTGGGCGTCTTTTCTCGGTGATATTAAGAAAAATAACGCTTTCTGGGAGGTATGCGGCCTTCACACGTGCAAGTGTACAGTGTCCAAGTCCAGATCGCTCATTGGTTCAATCGGATAAGAGACTTTAATTTGGTGGCTACTGAGCCTAAACAGAATTCGGAAGTCAGTGAGTTGCACGCGCGAATGACATTAAGCACATTATAATGGGCTGGAAGGATGGGGAAATCAAGGACGACAATATTGTAAGTAAATAACGCTAGCGCCTCTTGCAATGTCGGAAATAATGATGTGATTAATTCGTCTAATTTTTCTAAATTGGTGAACTCTCTAATCGTGTTGTGCAGAGAGGAGTACCTTGCTATAGATACCGTGCAAGAATTGGTGAAATACGTAGTGTTTTCTATTGGCTCTGAAAGAAAAGTGAATGTGTTAAAGGTGGGTAGGGATGTCGGTTTTCAGTTACTGTACTACCCATTCTGTCGGGTTTTCTGAACCGATATTGTGGGACATGTATTGGCATTACAGGGGTGTTTGTGTGATTTACTTTCAAGGGCCTCAAGAGAGTTTATCAGCTAGAATTAAAAATGAGCTGATTAACTAATACTTTATCGGGTTTTGCTTTCAAGTGAGCCAATGGGGGAGTGTACACGAGAGTTGTGTACTGCCGCTCTCGCCTCTAAATGGCAGTTGTCGAAAGTGGAAACTGTGGTTACAGTTTTACAACGACTTAATCAGGAGGTTCCCTTGCGCATAGTGTTTGCGCAAAAGCAGCTAATCCTTGGTGAATTAGATCAGTTAATCACCGACACTGATGGCATTAAGCAGACAAGACACGGGGGTGTGAGAGGGTAAACTGTAACGTGACTTGTTCGGGCACTCGGTTAAGGGATCCGCCTGACATTATTAATTATAATAAGAATGATTGTACCGGATATTTTGCGCCTTACTGTCATCCTGGAGAGAAACAGCAGTCGAATAGCCGGCTGCAGAAGAGGCGAGGAAGGTGTTTTAGTGGCGTTCCGCCATAGGCTTATAACTAGGAATTCGCTTCCTCGGGTATGTGCTAGTATTAACCATGAACCGGCATGCACACTCTAGGACTCAGTCAGTAGAGAGTTATCACTAGGATGTCAGATAGAGAAATATTTGAAAATTTTCTCAGCTGAAGCCAAATACTGTAAAGCCGTAAACGGTCAGGTGTTATCTTTAGTTAGATTATTGTACGTGTTTTCTTGGACTTTTGATTATTCTTATTATGAAGGGGTTGTGTAACAATTTAATGGGCAGTGATTTTATATACGAATAGCGCTGGGCTAGTTTTGTACTATTCTGCAGGGGAGCGTTGCTGTCAACTTAATCCCACCATTAAATTACGTTTGTGTCAGCATGATAGTGATTCAGAATGCAATGCTGTGTCCGTTGCAATTGGTGTGTTTCATTTACCTTTGTGTGAAGTCCAAGAATTGTGTTGGTCTTAGAAGAATTTTCGGAATTGCATACCAATATGTTGGACGTAACAAATAAGACTGAACACCGTATTCAGTTACCGGATCAGATCCCTGTTAGCCCCCTATAAATTATCACCTCCTGAGGTGAAAGCCTTGCTTAAGTTAATGGAAGGTTCGTTGAAGGACGTACGCACTGCCGATTGTTCTGCTAGCTAAAGCTAATGGGGATTTGTTTCTGCGTGTAGCGGATTGTGTTGCGTTGAACAGTAAGGTTGTTTGGGAATCTGTTCACCTCCAAAACCTTCACAATTTTTTTACATGGTTTGCCGGAGCCAGCTGTTTCACCATGCTGGATCTTAATCAGGCCTGAAGGCAAATTTCTTCGGAGAAGATACCCAAACCGGTAACTGCCTTTTCCACCAACTGGAATCTGTACGAATCCCAGCGGGTAGCCTTTGGTCCATCCACAGGTCCGGCGTTGCTGTATAGACTACTTGATTGTGTTTTGGGAGTCATTAAGTATGAATTCGATTACAATTACTTTGATGATGTGGTCATTTGCAGTAGAACCTTTTCGCAACACTTGGAGCATATTAAGAAGGTGTTGAAACGGCTGAGGGAAGCGAGTCTGAATGTAAAGTTTAACCTAGCGCAAAATGAGATTTCCTTTTTGTGGCATCTTTAAGTAACAATATCCCTGATAATTGCCCTTCATCTACTCGTCCTCCGCATAGATAAGAAGCGTACTCCCGCTATCCGTAACATATTACCACATCAGACCGAGAATGGAATAGCTAGGCCCTAGGAATGGTGAATTTTAGTAAGTTTGTGCCCATGTTCGACGAACTTGCCCCCCCCCTTTAATTCAGTTACGTGAAGAAAAGGAACCTTTTAATCGATCGAAAACCAGTAGGTTGCTTTTAATGATCTGAGGTTCGCCTTGAGCAACACTCCTTTGTTAGCGGTTTCTGATTTTGAACAGAGCTCTACTGTTCAGACCGTCGCTTCTGGGGAGTGTCGTAGGTCGGGTGCATACGCATCCAGGAGTTTAGACAGAGCTGAAGCCACTTTTCCACTTATGAGTAAGATGAACCTGAGTCTTATTTTAAGAAAATTTGGCTAATTATGAAAATAGCACTTGCGAATTATTGGAAGGCTAGAGAAAGATTATTTAAGCAAATATATCGAAGAAGCACTCTAAGAATCTGTTTTAAACCAAAAGCCTTAAAATAGTCCCACCAAACCACACATGCTCGTAACAACATAGAGATGTCGACTAATTTAAGGAATTAAAAATCGCTAAATATCTGAAATACGAGAAATAACTATTGAAATAAAGTAGGTGATAAACTCGGCAGTTTGCCGGCCGGTGTGGCCAAGCGGTTAAAGGCGCCTCAGTCTGGAACCGCGCGACCGCTACGGTCGCAGGTTCGAATCCTGCCTCGGGCATGGATGTGTGTGATGTCCTTAGGTTAGTTAGGTTTAATTAGTTCTAAGTTCTAGGGGACTGATGACCTCAGATGTTTAGTCCCATAGTGGTCAGAGCCAAACTCGTCAGTTACATTTAACTAGCCTCATCTTTGTAATAGGTTTCACTCCGATCAGTTTGAAGAATAGTATGGAGGGGTTTCTCAAGACGCCTCGCTATCTCACATTTATCCAGCCAAATAGCCCAACAGACACTACAAAAAAATAACAAAATTCCACGTTCTCCAACTAAAGCAGCTAGACTTCTCCATGTCTACTCTCACCAAAGATGTTAAACGTCTGTCGTTTACATAATGGCGGGATTCTGGATGTTGCCAGCCGATTGCTATAACTACAGTTACAATTAGCAGCAGAGAAGGAGAAGGGTAAGCATGGAATCAACCTGCAAGAGACAGTTTTTCCCTCATTGTTTCTGGTACTTTATTCATTTAAAGCAAATTAAGATTTCATATCTTTCGTCTTACGGAATGGGTCTGTACAATCTTTAGCTGATCGGTTTTAGCCTCATTTCCGGACGTTTTCTATTTCTCTTTCGAGTCTCTGACAGAATCACGTCGTCGGGAAACATCTTTCTTTTCCCTGAACTTTTGGTCACTATGCAAATTTCTCCTTATTCTACTTCATTGGAGATTGGTAGCCCACACAGTCTCACTGCTTTCTCAAGTAATAGTCTCCCTTCATATCTTGTACTGCCGTCATATTCCTCTACAAGTTGTAAATAACCTATGCCCACATTTCATCCGTGTTACTTCCAGAATTTCTAAGAGCGTATAACATTCAAAGTTGCCAATACCTCCTGTATTTCATAGAGTGCATAACATTCAAAGTCACCAATAGTTCTCTCTAAATGTACGTATGATGTAAAACAGGTTTACACTTCTTCAGCCTATCATAAAAGATAGATCTTAGAGTGATTGTTGCTTCGTGTGTACCTACATGTCTCCAAGACCCATACTGATTCTTCCTCAGGTCGGCTTCAAGAAGTTTATCCACCTTCTGTACATGACAAACGCAACAATTTTACAACGATAACTTATTAGACGAAGACATTAAATTTTTCTTTTGTTATAACATAATCGTTCTTTTCGCTTGCCCCGGAAATCAGCGCCTATGAATATCTTGATGGTTTCATCAACATTTCGCGGCAGTTGTATCCCAAATCCTTTTAGAAGCTACCTATTGCTGTCATTCGACTACAACGACTTCTTAAATTCCATAGGTTATCTTCCAGTTTAAATCATTGACAAAACTGATCCATAAAAACGCTAGTCCGCAAACAACAGAAGGACTAGCATGTTTCTCCCGCCCCCCCCCCCTCCCCCGGCCCCGCCCCCCATGAATCACGACTATGCAGAGGCTTTAACGAGTCATCCTCCTCTAGTATTACTTTTTCTGAACAGTAGTTGTCGATGCTTGTATTACTTTTCTGAAAACTTTCATATAATTTTATACACAGTATGTTATATTTCAAGCTAAAATTTATTAAAATTAATTACTTTATAAAATGTTTTAGTCTTTATGTTATAATCGATAAATACTAGTTCCGAATGTACAGTCAAAATTATTTTTTTAGAAACATTTGAAATTACGAATTACTATCACACTTAAAATTTTTATTATTAATTACGCAATATGGTACTGGTTACTATGTTTATTTCTGGATTCATTTATGAAATAATAATAGAAATTAATTATGTAGCAGAAACTAGTAGAAATTCACTTGTCAAGAAAAACTGAAAACCCTTTGGAATATGGTTATTTCCGTGAGAGTCGTAACGATGCCTCTGATGTGATTGGGCATATTTTTGTAATTTGTGCGAACAATGTATTTTCGGATTTGTAAATGTGAAAAATCAAGACTGTATGAACTACCAAAATGTGAAAAATATATTTGTACGTCAAAACAAAAATTCTGCAACAACAATCTTCAACTTTACTAAGATCAATTCAACCGTGAGGACCTAAAACGTGACATTTTCAGTTTCAAGGATCAGACCCCTACACAAGAAGTACTGGAGCCAACTCTGCATGACAAGATAAGTAAACTAGAAAGTTTATTGTAATGTTCGCTCCTCTCAAATCTTCATAAAAGACTAATGTGGACAATAGATGGAATTAGGAAGGAGGGAGTAGACTACAAGCTGGGATGGCTTTCATGCCTTAGTGATAGTCTGGCACTTTGGAAAGGCCTGATAAACGTGTGATGCCTGGAGAAGGGTAGAACATTTTTCAGTAGTTGCAACAGTCTGGATGGCTGACTGATCTGGTCTTATGGCATCAGCCGCCACGGCCTTGTTGCGCTGCTACTGCGAATGGCTGAAAGCAGGGGTAAAAGGCAGACATTATTTTTCCGTGGTCATGCAGCTATGCTGTATGGTGAAACGATGACGTCCTCTTCGGTAAAACATTACGGAAGTAAAGTAGTCTCCCATGTGTGGGCGGTGAGTGCTCAAGAAGAGGCCGTCATAAAGAAAAATAAAACTGGCATTCTGCAGGACAGAGTGTTGAATGTTAGATCCGTTAATCGGGCAAATACCTTAGAAACTGTAGAGAAGGTATATGTAAAGGTTGAAGTCATAACGAGAATTAGAGAAGTTTTGTGCCAGGAGGGTTTATGGCTATATATCCAAATCAAGTAGGATAATGTAATATTGAATAAAAAAATTGGAATTCAGATAAGCTACTTTGAATAGCAAGAAAACACATTATCATAGCCAGTTTATAAGTAGAGCCAACACGCACCACAGTAATACAAGTTAATACTCAATCTAGCACCGCAAATGATAAAAAGATTGAAAGGACATACTATGAGACAAAAGATATTATTTGAGTAGTTAATGGAGATGGAAATTTGTGATGTGGGGCAGGAATTCGACAGTAGGAAGAGGGAGACTGAGAAAAATAGTAGAAGAATATGGACAAGAGAGATTTAATTAAAGGGGAAGCCTCCTGGGAGAATTTTGCACAGGTGATAAATTGCTCATAGGTAACACTCGGTTTCAGCATCATGAAAGAAAGTTGTAACAGTGGAAGACCGGGGAGTTGTTGGAAGGTTTAAGATTGATTACTTAATGGCAATAAATAGGTTTCGGAACAGGATTTTTAACTATATTTGCAGGCTCAGATGTGGACTCTGACCACAATTTATTGGTTACCAAATTTTGATTGAAACTGAATGCATTGTATAGAGCGCTACCCAGTCTGTGGACAGAAATCAATAAGTCTGTAGTAAAATCGGGTGAAGTAGAATGTAAGGTACCACGGGGCGTTGCGTTAAGAGACACGGTTTAAAGGCCGCCAGTGTGGTGACGTGTGCAACAACAGACGCGCCATTTCTGTCGTAGTTGCCGATGTAGTGGTGTTCATAGTGGGACATCTGCCCTTAGTCGAAGTCAACTAGGTCGCACTCCTGCACCGTTGTACGCACGGACTGCACGCTCACTGGTACTAGATGCACCGTACGTGTGTGACTAGCAGTCATTCCTCTCCAGGTGACACTGCTATCGCCTGGACGGGTTTATATCGATGGTAGGTCGGTGGTCATAATGTTCTGGATGATCAAAGTAAGTGATCTCGAAATCTACCCTCCAATTCCTGTCACATAGATTTGTTGTAGAAGCTTGGAACATATCTAGAGGTCAAATACAATGAGATATCTCGAACAAAATTACCTCCTCCGTGCCAATCAGCAGCTATTCCGAAAACATCATTCATGGGAGACCCAACTCACACTTTTCTCACATGGCATACTGAAAGCTTTGTATCAAGGCAGTCAAGGAGATGCAGTATTTCTCGATTTCCGAAAAGCGTTTGGCTCAGCACCGCATCTACGATTATTATCAAAAGTACGATCGTAGTATCAAGCGAAATTAGTGAATGTATTTAAGGTTTTTTGGTAGGGAGGACGCAGCATGTTATATTGCATGGAGAGTCTTCGTCAGATGCAGTTGTAACTTCGGGTGTGCCCCAGGCAAATGTGTTGGAACCCTTGCATTTCATATTGTGTAGTAATGACGTTGCGGACAATGTTGACTGTAACTTCAGACATTTTACGGATGATGCTATTATCTGTAATTAAGTGGTATAAAGGTTGGCGTATTGCTTCAAATGTTCAGAAATGTAAAGTTGTGCACTCCACAAAACGAAAAAATCGTAGTATCCTATGACGATTATTTCAATGAGTCGCAGTTGGTGTCTGACAGCTCAAATTCCTGTGTGTAACACTTTCAAGGGGTATGAAGCGGAATGATAACTCAGGCTCACTTTTGGGTAAATCTGGTTGTACACTTCCGAGCTGCAGTCCTTCTGTAAAGTGGACTGCTTAAAAAATCAGTCATGCGAGAGATTTTAGAAAAATGCTCAAGCGTGGTCGAACCTGTACCAGATAGGAGTAAGAAGGAATATTGAATGTGCACAGAGTAGGGCAGCACGAACGATCACAGGTCAGACTCATGGATCAGTGACAGGGAGATGCTGAACGGGCAGGCTCTTGAAGATGACGTTAATTATTCTGAGAACGCCTATTTATAAAGTTTCTTGAACCAGCTTTTAAATGGAGCCTCTAAGAAAATACTACATCCCCCTCTAGAGGGTGTAACAAAAATGTACGACACAAATTGTAGTACACATTCCTCACACGTAAAAGAAGGAATTATGTTACATGAACATGGTTTTGGAAACGCTTGGCTTCCGTGTTACAACTCATTTTCTCCGAGTCACTAATCAAGAAAAAGTTGAACATGCACTCTTGGTTACGTCTGGTTACGTTGTGCACCGTCAGTGTTCTGTTTTACATGTCCCTGTTGCTATACAACGTACATTATTGTTTGTTTGTAGGTACATCAGCTGTAACAGCGATCAGTACAACAGTTGGAAGCACACGGGTTACTCTCCAGAGTTAATGACAGACTTCGCTGGTTCAATGCAGTTTTAATCTGCCAGGAAATTTCATATCAGCGCACACTCCGCTGCAGAGTGGAAATCTCAATCAGGGAACATCCCCCAGGCTGTGGCTAAGCCATGCCTCGGCATTAACCTTTCTTTTAGGAGTGCTAGTTCTGCAAGGTTCGCAGGAGAGCTTCTGTAAAGTTTGGAAGGCAGGAGACGAGGTACTGGCGGAAGTAAAGCTGTGAGGATGGGGCGTGAGTCGTGCTTGAGTAGCTCAGATGGTGGAGCACTTGCCGGTGAAAGGCAAAGGTCCTGAGTTCGAGTCTCGGTCCGGCACACAGTTTTAATCTTCCAGGAAGTTTCAATACTAATTTTATCGCAACGGTGCTGTTCACGGATAAGGCGTCTTTCAAGCGAGATCTGGCTGTAAATTTTCGCAACCGGTATGTACCGGCAGACATCAACCCTCACGCAACTGTTGAAACAAGTCATCAACAAAGATTTTCTATCAGTGTTTGGGCCAGCATTTTTGGTGACTCGCAGCGCCTCACTTTCTTCCACCCCGACTCAATGGACAAAGTTGTTACAATTTCCCAGAGAATACTCTACCTTGTCTGTTAGCAGATGTGCCTTCAGCTGTGCGGCGACAAAACATGCACTACACGCACGATGGAGCGCCTTCTCATTTTAGTGTTAATACCCGTTGGCTTCTAAATAAAAGATTCGGTGACAGACGAATAGTTAAGAGATGGACCAGATGCCTGGCCTCCACGCTCGCTTGACTTAAACCAATGGTCTTTTAATTGTGGGGGCGTTTGAAATCTCTTGTGTATGGAACCACAGTACAAGATGATCAGAGTCTGTGTGCTCGTATTATGGAAGGCTGCAAAACCATAAGCAATATTCCAGAGATTCATCAGGGTATCCAGTCTTCACTACGACGGCGGGTTGATGCATGTATCAACGTCCACGTTGGCCACATTGATCATCTTGTGTCAGAAAGAATTGCAAGTGGTATGATAGTGCGTTCTGTTGGTATGTGTTGTGCATGACTAATAAGTTGGAGCAAATGAGTTGTACTTTAGAAACAAAGCGTTTCCAGACACATACTCGTGGAACATAATTATAGTAGTGAGGAATGTGTCTGCAGTATGTTCCGTAGATTTTAGTTACATCCCGTGTATCACTCCTATAGGAACAGTCAGGACAAGGTTAAATTAATTACAAGGCCCAAGCAGGTATTTAAATAGTCATTCTTCCCGAGCGGAGCGGGAAGAAACCATAGTAACTGGTATAATGGGACATACCCACTTCCAGGCACTTCACAGTGAAGAGTATAGATATAGGTGTGAACCCCTAATTTTACCCCGATGGAACACATTTGGGACGCTACTGGGCTTGAGCTTCTTGCCCACAATCCTTCGTTCTGCAGTTTTTGGGTATTAGGTGACTCGGGAGTAGACATATAGCGTCACCTATCTTCGGAAAATCACCACAGATTTTTCAATGAATGCCACTCACAATCACGGCAGTATTGAGTTACAAAAGTGGATCAGTTCACCACTAAGCAGATGGTCGTAATGTTTTGGCTCATCAGTGTACACCGTTTACAATTATCTACAGAACACAACTCGTTCAGCTTTCTTTGAAACTCCTTACTGTAAGAGCACATGGCTTACTTTCTCTTTGCTTGCTAGTGGTGTTCGTGCTCAGATGTACTAAGGACAGCATATTGCACGTTATATATGGCAACACATGCGCTTTCCAATTGGCACGTCGGACCCTGAGGTTTCGGGCACGTGTGGCCGCCAGACACCTGCTGTGGCATAGAGCGGACGGGCGCACGTGTAGGCTACAACGCAGCACACACGCTCTCAGCACCGCCGCACAATCTGCGTTATACCACAACAAGATCCGCTGGCGTCGAGCGACCGTAAACCACGTTCGGTAATGGAATATTGTTGTTTTCTACCGTTACCGAAACTGCTGGCGGTCGTAATCATTTACAGTATGCCAACAAGTACTGTAGAGCTTATAATATCTATTTCAGAAACTTTTTTTTAAAATGAGATGTGATTCATTCGTATAGTATTTATAGCACATGTTACGAATCCCACTGTCCTTACTTTTGTAGGAAAATTAAGTCTTATCATGTTTTCTTTGAAAGTAATAATACTGTGATCGTAAGATTCTGTAGTAGGCCCCCTATATCTAACTACTCTAAGTAATAGGTCTTTGATATAAATTGTAGGTATTTGCTACAATTTTAGTAATACGTTCGACGTAACTACACTTCATTTTATCACATTTTACGTGATAACAATTCACTAGCATTATATTTACATTTTCATCGCTGATCATAACTGCAGCGTATTATTACGAACTCGCACATCAGTACTGTCAACAGTTATTATTGGCTTTACACTGACACAAAGCTCCTCTATAATATGTTTGTTGATATTCCCACTTACCGACCAACGCAGGTCGCTAAGCTAAACAGTTGGACAACCAAAGTACTCGGTCTGGGATATATTATATTAAGCTTTCTAAAAAAAATTCATGACATTGATAACTTTTCATAGAGAATTGTAATGTCTAGTTCGTAAATGACAATGACTTTTCTAAATGGACGTACCACAGCTTCACTACTTTCATTTTATTTAATTATCTTTTGCTGTTGCTAAAGATACGGCGTCGTAGCTACGTAGCTAGTTAAATAAATTACAGGATGATGTCCGAGGCTTGAAATAGCACAGAAAATTTCAGAGACAGACAGCCACGGGCACAGGCAATCATACGCGTATTTACGCGTACTTCTGATTCCCATGTAACACAGTCCTTCGATTTGTTCAGCTACTATCGTAGTAGTCACGAATATTACAACTGAAATTCATTATTTCTGTTTTCAACATTGTGAGACTGTGGCCTTCACTATTTACCGGTGTCTTTGCAGAATAATGCTCACATTGATATTCCTTATACCGTATTTCAGCCCCATCAGTAACTGTCATATAAACATTATCTTTATATGCTCTTCAATCTCTTCGGTTATCTTCGACAATACAGTCCTGTATAGAACAACATTGCTTGAATATTTTAAGTCCCACATACACCTCAGAAGTCTCTATTAGTACAACAATACAACCTTAGCACAGCTCCGGGTGATACCAACCAAAACTTGCTGAAAAATTATAAACAATAGTGACTGGACCGACGAAGCAGTCACGCCCAACGTCACTGTACCGACATCCTTCCCACTAACTTTGCCTCATGACACCTCAATGATAAATCAGCGTGTTGAGTTGTGAGGAAATACAGGTGATATTGTACCATCTTGATGCCGCCATCCATATCTTATTTGGGCAGCATTACAGTGTAAGAAAAATGAAAAACAGCGTGCAAAATAGCACACTATCGGCAGAACACCTGTACACAAAAGAAAATGGACATACCAGAAGTGTCTTTTAACCATTCTGTCTGCTGAAAAACGTACAATGATTATCCAGTTGTTAGTACCAAAATATCTATGTCCAGCAAGATTAATCATAGAAATCAATAGCTTCATTTTGATTACACTATCTGTAAAAATCATCACACGCAACAATTCAATCGCATTAGAAAACTTAAACTTCGATTTTGAAACAGTTTTCTCTAAAAATTCAAGAAATCATTCTCGGTGCCTGCAGTACAGTGACTCTTCTAAATAGCACATAATGAGCAATTATATAAAATAAAATAAAATCTGTGCATGGACTCTCATTTACTAACGGTTTCAACAAGCTTTATTTTTTATTTTTTAAAGGACATCATATTCGCCGTTGAATGTAGAAGTTACTTATTTTAGGACTGAATTTTGGCCTTTGGGCCATTTGCAAGTGGTATTGCAAAAGACGGTCAATCGCAAATTTGATGTCGTTTAAGAAATTCTGTATGACTGTGAAGCCTGACCATGACAAGCTAAGGCTTTTGATCTTGGAAGATTCTCGTGAGTAATTTTAAATAATTCAGTGATGAAGCTTTAATCTCAGTTAAGCCGCACACTGTTACTGAAGTATTTATAACAGAAGAAATGATAAGTGTCTCGATCCCTCCTCCACCATGCACATAATTCCCTTACACTATTGACTGGCGCATCACCAAGCAAACCACACACAAATCAAAAATATATGGTAGAAGCCTCAACGATCTCGGGAGAGTTTTACTGCCATCAGATGCACTCCATAAACAAACGGAAACGGTTACTGTTTCCAACGTACTACAGAGATGTAGAGACGTTGAGATTAATAGTTTAATGCAAGGCACTTGCAGTCTATCAAGCTGTCAAACACTGTCAAACTGGCCAATAAATGGCACCTAAGGTACAGCACAGGCGAGTCACGCAACATTCTGAATATTCTATAGCTTAGTCGATCTTAACTGTTTGAAACTTATTTCTTTTTATCACCAAAATTGTTCTTGAGTATTAAACACATCTTTTTCTTTCATTTCAGATTGTGCAATTGACAGTTGTGTGACTTTCACCTCAACGTTATGTGTATTTTGACAGTTTAACCCTTACAAGCACATTAGAGTCAAAGTAGGATGGCCAGGTGAAGAAAGCGAATGAATTGTTAATTTTGTACTGATGAAATTCACAAATGTATGTGGTAAAATTTCCACGAGTGTCAGTCTAACAACTTATTGTAAGTACAAGAATAAGATGGGTTTAATGTTCAATGATGGGCTTAGTACAAAAGAAATGTGTTTCAAACCGTTAAGGCCGCATGCACTGTAGCTTAGATTGCTTTGTAAACCCATCAGGGGTAGATCCCTGACTTGATAGACAGCAAGTGTCCTAATTGTTCTTCCTTACTTCCCCTACACGACTGTGGTATATTATAAATACTTACCATTAACATCTTCTATAACGAGTATTTCATGATGGAAAGAAATATGTTAAGTATCCCCATTCATATGCTCACTATTTTCTGAAACATTGTCTACCTTTCTCATCATATACAACAAACGCTTACAGTTTCATCTCTTTGTCTTCTCCAAATGCAAATAAGAGTGATAGGACCTACTAGATGCCCCTTTAATTTGGGGAAGTTCCCTCAAATGCCTCACATCGGGGATGCTAACATGTCATTAACGTTGTTGAGTGTAACATCCATTCCTTCAGGTTAAATAACACTGGTTGCCTGTTTCATATAGAATAGCAGTGCCTGTATTAAGGCAGCATGAAGAATCCCAGCTATGGCCGAAGGTATACGAGATTTACTAGCAACAGTTTTTTATAAATGCAGTCTGTTAGTCAATAAAACAACAAGAAATCTATTAAGAAGGTGTATAGTTTTATATACATGTGTTCCAAAATATTAGGACATTGTTTGATGAGCATTTGACGGTTATATTTTCCATAAGTAATGCGTAGCGTACCGACCATATTCAGTTAGGTAATACACTAGTGACTAGAGCATAAGGAAGTTGCAATAGAGATAGCCATGGCAGGCAGAACTGTTACGCATTGCAAAGAAAAACACAGCGACAGGCGTTGCGAAACAGAGCCAGCTGTGTGTGGTATAGCAACAGTAGATGCAGCAGCATGCTAGGAAGGATGGAAGCCTTTCCTTACTTGCCACCATGAAAGTATTTAGAGAACGTGCCTTATACCCTAAACGAACAGAGTATGAGCATATAAGTACTCAGTCGTTGACCAAAATATTCCCATCTCAGCATCACAGTCTACACTACGAGCCTGTGACACCCAGAGTGACATTCTGGAATGCAGTGCAGGGTCTGCTGTTAGACCATGGGACAAGGCAGCCATCCGCTGCTGGAGCAGAGAGCCGCTCACTCTCTGGAGGGGGGTTGTGGCCACATGCGGGGTATTGTCAGCTGTGCTGTAACACTGTCATCACGGTCGTAAGTGGAGACGACGCTGACAGCAGCATCTGAGTGACGTGACGCTCGGTCCTGCTCTTTGCACTGTCAGCAATGCTGCACATCTGTTGTCTCACATGAGAGGCAACTGGTAGTCAGCAGCGGCACACTTCCATTGTTTCACATGAGGCAACTGGACGCCTCCACCAAGCAGTTCCTGATGTACCATCGTCGAAGGGCAGAGTAACGTAGCTAATTAAACAAATCTACTGTCATACTGAAGTCTGATTTCACTCTCCACAGGTGACATTCCTTGAATCTAATGGTTCAAATGGCTCTGAGCACTATGGGACTTAACAACTGTGGTCATCAGTCCCCTAGAACTTAGAACTACTTAAACCTAACTAACCTATGGACATCACACACATCCATGCCAGAGGCAGGATTCGAACCTGCGACCGTAGCAGTCTCGCAGTTCCGGACTGAGCGCCTAGAACCGCTAGACCACCGCGGCCGGCTTCCTTGAATCATGAAACACTGGTGTCAGATCATTGATGTCGCCTTATTACAGCAACGTATGAACCTACAGCCTACAGTATGGTGAGTCTCAAAATATTGACTGTTTTGGTCATGGAGAAAAGGCACAATGGACTTAATTTTGTAAAGAAGAGTTTATGGGGAACAGAGAACCAGTGGACTCGCTAGTTTTTGAGGTAATGGAAGTCGCATCTGGTTAGTGCCTGATAGACGTGCACAGTGTAACCTATAGGGCCACTCAGCATAATGTACGGGGTCAGTTCCACTAAAATGTTATGGATGCAATCATTGGGGGCATACAGCTAGGCAATGTTATAAGTCAAGATGGCTTATTATCAGATGTAAGAGAGTTAATGTGTTTTGTTGTATTTGTTGTTTAGTTTTCAAAACAAGTGTTGTCAAGGACAAAGCTTTGGCAGAAGCAGAGCTGCAAGGTGTCAGAGCCAGAATCAGCGCGAACATTGTTAGAATAGATACAGAGTTAACAGTGGATAACACAGAACAGTAAGGATTTGGTAGAATCACGGTTGTCACAACAGAGTCAACATTTGTCAGTCGCAAATGTAATTTCTCCTTTTTCCGCTAAGGCAACTGAGGATGTGCAGGCCGTTTTGAGAGACCTTGGACATTTGGATAGGGTGGTAGGTTGGTATTATAAGGAATTATTGAGTTTTGCAAAATCGAGGCTAACAGGGGAAGCTAAAACCTATATAGGGAATAGACAAAGTATTAAAGGAGCCACAATCTCATAAAAATTTAAAGAAGGGTTAATTTAGGGATATACAAAATGAAATGGACCCAGACACTATAGGAATCAATTGGGCGAATAAGTGAGAGAAGTACGGTAACTATGAAACAATTTGCAGATATGATAAGGAAAATTAATGGATGTACCTATGAATTAGGATTGGATGCTGCGGTCAACGAAATTATTTTGAAGCTGAGCAGAGGGCGTTCATTGTTTTATTAAGAGAGTTGCATGCAGAAATATCAAGATGTGTACAGACAGTGGATGCGACGTATTTGTGCACGGTTAGCTATATAGTGTAAAGAGATTGATTTGTCGACTGGAATGCAGAGTAAACGGACAGTGTTTACGGCTGATAATGATTCAGCTGTGGAAGAATAGGGCATATAAGGAGGCAGTGTCACCAGACTCAGGGTGACGTGAGTAAAGTAAAAGGAAGTATTCTTTTGGAATCAGAGGACCAGGGAGTAATAAGGTGATAAGCGACAACGGTAACCCCAGATCCACCTAAGGTCATTCGTAGTAAGATTTTGTGTTATAAATTCGTATGTAGCGGCGGATTGTTCTATAAGAACAACAGTAGTAAAAAAAGGGTACATGATATTATTCGACACAGAGATGCATGTGTCGGTCGCTAGATGTGATCTGGTGATACAGAAGCAATGGGACCCACCACGGGAGAGATTCTGTGGAGTGGGGGATAAAGACTCGCACCATTTGGATCAGGGGACGTAGACTTTTGCCTGGATACCGTTCAATTTAAACCATGCGTAGAGATTTTGAAACATATGAGTGAGGGCTATGAGATGATTCCAGTACTAGATATTTTTTATGTCAGCATTCTTCCATAATCGATCTTCGACAACGTAGGGTGGAACTTGGCAGCAAAAATATTTCAGTTAGGTGATGCCTTTGCCGGAGTAGCGGTGTTGTGAGGGAAGTTTGTCCGAAAAGGCGAATCAATTGAACCGCGAACGATCACATTAAGGCTTGCTTTGTACGATTGTGTACCTAAGTTGCCAACTGGGAAATCACTTTCGGTCAGTGTTCAGTTTAGCTCGCTGGTAGGAATTTTGTGTGTAGTGGCAACGTTAGAAGAGATAGCTGTATTAAATCTGGTGAGTTTCTTGTAGTGTATGTGTACAAGAAATAATCGAGGAAAAGAAGCTTCCTCTACAGATAATCTTAGCACAGAGGACATAGGACTAACATAGGGGTTGTTTATCATTAATGTGGATATCTACCAACAGGGCAGTAGCAGAAATGAATTGGTGGAGGAATAGGCAGATGGAATTACGCCAGTGTGCAGAGAATAGCATAAAGTGTGAACAGGGAGCGAATTTGTGTCGAACATGCGTACCACTGCAGAGGTTATCTGAAGCATTAGCACCATTCGAATTTCTGTGGACGCCTGTTTCAGGTCCATCCAAAACATCTGTACGGAATATGTATGTACTCAGAATCGCAGATCAGTTTTTAAAACACGGAGAAATAGTTGCGATACAAAACCAGTAGGCAGCAATGTCAAAAGCATTTATGAATAATTGGGTACTGAAGTTTGGAATACCTGAAATAATAGTACCAGACCAGGGAACGAAATTCTTGTCAAATCTATTCTAGGAAATATGCAAGTTATTTAATGTGAAGAAGTAAAGGACGAGTCCTCTTCATCCACAAGCCAGTTGAAGAGCTGAAACAGTGCCTAGAACAGTCGGGAAAATGGTTTGATACTACCTTGACTCACATCACGCCAACTGGGAAGTCTATTTTAAGTATGTATTCTCCGCCTACAGCTCAAAACAGTATACGGACAGAGGATTGTCACCGTATAGTCGTAGAATCCCATCACCATTCGTCATATTGAGAGTGAAGAAAGAGAAGACCGAAGAGTCTGTTTTGGAATTTACGAGACTGATTATGGAAATTTGGATTAGAGAACGGAGGCAACTACACGAGCACTGGAGAAACAGGAATACTTAGTGCGCTGTATAGCAAGAATGCCAACAGTACAAGGTTTGTCTGTGGATGATGCTAACAAGTTCGTATATGTCGAATGGGAAGACACAGAAATTTTTAGAAAAGTATCAGGGGTCACACCAAGAGGAAGACGCCATGTCGTCAATAAATGTCAAGATTCAATTGCCGACGAGAACGACAATTGAGCATGTAGGGCGGTTAAAACTTTTTCAAAGGAATCCGAAAGTTATTCCAGGGATAGGAGATGCAGACCAGAAAGGCAGAGCGGGAAAAAAGGTATCGGAAGGTAAACGACAAGTTGTGAATGAAATGGTAACGAGGAACACGTTTGGATTAGGGCGTAGGAGATAGTAACTTAGCATTTTTTGTTAGGTTAGGTATGGATTTAGTGTAATCAGTTTCAGCAGCTGGGGAGGGAAGTAGTAGGTATTCTTGCCCATAGGTGAGTTGCAGAGAAGGCGAAATGATGTGGTTCGTAGTAAACTACTGACATTCATCGGCGTAGAAGCATTACAGAATAAGGACGAGGAAGATTGAGTGCTGTTCGCCAATCAGAAAGACATAGTGATCACCAGTCGCCGTGGAGTAACACAGATGGTATTCAAAGCATCGGAGATGCATAACGAGGTGAGAAGATAGGAGGAAGCAATTGACAGATTCTGTCAGCGAACGAGAATGTACGAGATACTCATAGCAAGTGCTCGGGTGTGTAAGAGAGCACATGGAGAATACGAGAAATTAAGGAGTGAGATGACCCAGGTATTCAGGGTTATTCTACATATGAGAAAGAAGCAGCGTTGGATCGACTCTGGATGTTGGCTTATGAAAATAAAATTTTGCACTGCTGAAGAGTGAACGGTACTGTAAAAGAGAGTAAATAGTAGACGAAAGGGAGCAAAGCCGTTGTGATTGGCACGCAACGTAGATTGCAAGTTTAGAGAAGGATGTATTGAATAACACACGACTACTATGACAATTGATTGGAGAACTAATGTGTATGCCAGAGCTATAGAAGTTAATCAGAATCTGAGGGAACTACACGCCGTAATAGATATCTTAGATAATGAAATGGTAATGACAACATGGTTGCAGTTCATAGAAGATAGTGTTTGGGAATCACGAGGGAAAGCAACAGACTTACATGAGACTATACAGTGGGATTAAGAGGTCAGCTAGGGGTAAACTTGCTATCACCAGAGTAGGATTTAGAGCGTTTAAGGTAATTACAGACAGAACTACGGCCGAAGTTGGAAATAGATTTAAAATACAAGCACAAAAACTATCCTCTTATTTCAAGTTGGCCACAGTATTAGTGAGAACTGATGGAGTGCAAGCTTAAATTCCCTTTTATACACCAGTAGCAGGGAAACGAACACATTAATAGTACTATATAGTTCATGAGCTCATGCATATCCTGTCAAGTGGGGCATATTGAAGAAACTAGCAAGAGTAAAAACGCAGTGACTATTGATAATTCCAAAAGACAAGGGAAGTATGTAAAGGTGGAAGAAGCAAAGTTATAAAGATGATAGTGAGGGCAAGTCACAGTCTGTCCGAATATGTTAATAACGCATGGGCAGGATTCCTGTGCAGTGAAATTGCTAATGTGGCAAAAGGAGATAAGAGAATGCAATAATGAAGTGATCGAGCCGGAATTGTACTTTCAGCAGGTGAAACGCATTGGTTGTACTCTATCTTTGACAAGACGGTAATAGCGCTAGTTGTTTCGAGCAGGGGAAGAGTCCAGAATTAAACGGTAATAGTTTGTTATTAAATGTAACAGTATGAGAGATAATTGGCCTATTTTTCACCTGTCTGGGATAACTCACCTGAATTTTCGCAGCCTCATTTGTATTGGGCACAGAAGCCCATGGAAGTGTTACCTGCCGCGAATCTAACAGGCTTAAATTAAACTCTAGAGCCAGAATTAATTGAAACATGCCTCTGAACCAATAGGAGGGACAGGTCTCTCTGGAAACCTTAGCGCAGTACGTAAATGTACACTGGAAAAATCAATATTTGAAAGAGATACAATTGATTATTCCAATACCAACAACCACAGCGACTCCGCTGAGTGTAGTCTTTGTTTTGGTGTGGAGAATGTGAAGCAAAATTACTGAGTTCCGAATCAGCTGTTCTCAAATTTCCAGTGGACTGGATATCCTGAGCATAAAACAACAAAAGGGTGAATGTCCAAGGGGGTAATTAAGGGTAATTATTGATTTTTGCTTGCAGTTTTATAATAGGGAGTGAAATGAGTTCCATGTTGATTTACTTAAACAGCTCTGTAGAAATGAGTAAGATTAAGTGATCGGCTTAAGGAAGCCAACTGTCAGAATAATTCTTAAGAGGTAAAACAGTGCTAGAAGGGCCAGTCTCCAGGAACTCTAGTGTAAAGGATAATCTAGTTTGGTCGACCTCATAGACTGGGTCTTGTTAAAAAGGAGGGCAATGTAGTGTATCGGCCATATTCGGTCAAAAAGTACGCCAGACAGGCAAGAGTTCTACGCATTCCAAAACAAAACTGGCCGACAGGCGCTGCGAAGCCAAGACAGCTGGGCGTGGTATAGCAATAGCTGATGCTGTAGTATGCTAGCAGGAAAGCAGCTTTTCCTCACATCACACTGTGCATTGTTTAGAGGCACGTGCCTTAAGCCATAAATGAACATAGTCTGCAGCGTGTAATTACTCAGCTACTCATGTCTAAAATATTCTCGCCGCAGTATCACAGCCTGAGCTTGTGACATCCAGAGGAATATCGTGGAATGCAGTACATGGTACACTGTCCAACCATGAGACAGCACAGCCAGCCCAGAGTGAAGAGAGAGCCGCCGTTACAGCTGAGAGCCGTCCTCTCGCTGAAGGAAGGTCATCGCTCTCTGTGCTGTATTGTCAGCTGCACAGCCATGCTATGAACACAGTCACAGCTGGAGATGTAGCTGACAGTGGCATTCGACAAACACCATGCTTGGTGCGCTCTTTGCGCTGTCAGAAAAGACGGACATCCATTGTTTCACATGAGATACGTCTGTACCTTGCACAAAGCTGTTCCTGATGTACTACGGACGATTGCCAGAATAAAGACGTTAATTAAACAAATATATTGTCGTCCTGACGTCTTATTTCACTCTTTGTAGGTAAAATTTTCTTTGAGAAAAGTTATCAATATTAACATACACTGAAATTAGCTCCAATCAAGCAATCAATAACGAATATTAACGAATGCTTATTCCCATCTACAGGTAATGTTACCACTCTGTCCTACAATTATCTTAGATATACATTCATCAGGCAGAACATTATGACCACCTATGCAACAGCTGGTACGTCCACCTTTGGCACGGAAAACAGCGGCAACGCATCAGGGCATGGAGGTAGTGAGGCAGGTAGGTCGCTGGAGGGTGTGGGCACCACATATTCACACACAAGTCACCTAATACCCGTAAATTCTGGGGAGGGAGCGACTAGGTCCGACACGATGTTCAGTCACATCCCTGATGTGTTCGATTAGGTTGAGATGTGGCAAGTTGGGGATACAGCACAACAACTGGAACTCGCCATGTTGTTGCTCGAACCACTTCATCGCACTGCTAGTGCATTATTCTGTTGAAAAATGCCAAATCTTTGGGACCGTCTTGAAGGGGTGTACGTGGTCTGCAACCAGTGTATCATACTTGTAACAACTGTAACGGCTTCTGACATCAATTGTAACAGTTGTGTTACTAAATGTGGCACTTCTGTCACTCAATGTAACTGTGTTTTCTCTTTGGATGCTGTCAATTGTCAGGAGGAGCATTTAAAGTATTTGATGCCATAAATAACGCTTAACAATTCTTTCTCCGTTGTGGAATAATTTCTTTCTGCCGTTGTTAGTTGTCTCGAAGCGTAGGCTATGGGGTGTTCCGCGCCATTACTATTCTGACTCAAAACAACTCCTACTGAATGACCACTTGCGTCACAGGATAGAATAAATTCTTTATTATAATCTGGGTAGGCTAATACAGGACTGTGTGTTAACTTATCTTTAAGGATTTGAAATGCAGATTCACAATCTTCAGACCAATGAAATTTTGCACTCTTTTTCAATAATTGGGTTAAGGGTCGGGCAATTTCAGCAAAATTTTGAACATATTTTCGGTAATACGATGCGAGACCAATGAAACTTTGTACCTCCTTAACGCGTTGTGGTGTTGGGAAGTCTTTAACTGCCGAAATTAATCGAGGATCTGTTTTAATTCCTTTTTCACTAATGACATGCCCTAGGTATGTAACCTCTGTCAATGCAAAAGTACATTTTTCCATATTTAATGTTAATTTAGCTTTTCTAAGTTTCTGAAAAACATTACGCAGACGCACAGCATGTTCATTAATGTCTTTGGAGAATACAATAATATCGTCTAGATATACACAACATTGCTGAGTTTTGAGTCCTCGCAATACTCCATCGAGTAGTCTTTGAAAAGTTGCTGGTGCATTTTTCAAACCGAAAGGCATTCTTTTAAACTGCCAGTGGCCTCCAGGGGTACAAAATGCTATTTTATGCCTACCTTCAGGTGCAACTTCCAATTGATGATATCCGCTACGTAAATCGATTGTTGAAAAGTATTTACTGTTACCCAAACTGTCAATGATATCTGTAATGTTGGGAAGAGGATAAACATCTGAGATAGTTTGTTTGTTAAGGTGCCTGTAGTCACAACAAAATCTATATCGTTTCGGACCGTCGGGAGACTTCTTTGGAATAATTACAATATTTGAATTATAAGGCGAATCAGAATATTCTATAATTCCATCTTTTAGATGCTGTTCTATAAATTCATCCAGTACTGGCTGTAAGTGATGCGCAACTCTATAAGGCCTCCTATAAACTGGGGGGCTATTTCCTGTTGGGATCCTATGCTGTGTGATGTCTGTTGCTGGCAATGGACCTTCTGCATTAAATAAATCTTGGAACTCAACTAAAACTGCTTCTATCGTGTCTCTATCCTTTCCTTTCAAATGCTCAATCTTCTGGCGCAATGCGGTTTTATAGGCGTCTGGTTTCTGACCATCATTAATATCTGACCAAATGAAATCTTCTTCTTCAAAAGTACTGACTGTAGCCACTAATATTCCCTTATGCAACTCTTTGTCCTCCACTCCGAAATTGTCAATATGTACCGGTACTTTTCTTTCTCCCTCAACGTCTTGAACCCGTACAACACTCCTACGTACAAAACAATGTGATACATCTAATTCCTCATTTTCCTCTAAAGGCTCTATTAGACACACTGTATCTGTAGGTACTTCGTGGTCAACGGTCATCCAGAGAAGTTTTCCTGAGCCAGATGGTATCTGATCCCGCGAATCAACCTTCAAGGACGTTGCACGCAGTATAGTTGATTTCGCCTTCCGGTTAGGGAAATCTTGCGGCAGAGGGCCCTTTGCAGCGGTGTCACCTAGCTGAAACACTATTCCGCTAAGTTCTACAGTTTGCTGTCTGAGGTCGATTTTAGCGTGATGTTTATTCAGGAAATCCAACCCTAGGATCGCGTCGTATCCGTCAGTTACCTTTGTTACCACTTCTACATCTTCTTGAAATTGTACACCGTGAATATAGAAAATCAATGATGTACATCCTAATGACTTAACTGTACCTCCTCCTACTCCACTCAATCTATACCTTGGAGGGTCATATTTCTTTTCTCCAATACATTCATTACTTACTATTGATACGTTTGCGCCTGTATCCACCAGTATCTTTGCCTCTTTATCCTGTATGGTAGCAGATAACCAGCATTCCGCCTTCACATTCGCCTTAATGGCATGAAATTTTATTGGGAACGCCTGGCGGCGGCTCCGACATTTCCGTTTGAGTTTAACTGATTTCTATTTCCAAAAACTTTCTTAGACCTGCATTCCTTGAATGTGTGACCTATTCTTTGACAATTAGTGCATTGAGGTTGTCTGCAGTTTTTTGCTATATGTCCGTGTCGATCGCACCTAAAACATCGTACTCCTGCTGAAAATATATTTCGCTTCTCCTTGTATCTGGTGGCAATGTCAATTTCTTCAAAAGCTGTCGCCACAGATACAGCTTCTGCTAAATTTTTAGGAAACTCTGCCCTGACACGACGGGACGTTTCAGGAGGTAACCCACGTAAAAATGTATCCAGAGCTCTATCTTCTGCCTCTTGTAAAATAACTTTATTTGCTTCATCACTAGTTGTCAACTGGTAGGTGTTAATATTAATTTTTCTAATCCTATCTACAAAGCTTTCTAACGACTCGTTTTGCCTCTGAGTGATAGTGTGTAATTTTTCCCTATAAAATCTACAGCTGTTCTGTTTTTGAAAACGTTTCAGCAATCCTTTCTTCAATTCCTCAAATGTTGGAGAATTCCGTAATTCTTCATGGTATAAGACGTGTGCTTTAGCCTCTCCTGTCAATCTTAACTTTGTCATTTGTAAGAGCTGTTCATCTGACCATGATCCTAACTTTGCAGCTGCTACTAAATCATCAAAAAAGGCTGTTATGTCCTCGCCAGGTTTACCTGAAAAAGGAGTTACTAAGGCTGCTGCTGAGGAATCTAGGGTGGGAGGGATTGAATTGGTTTGCCTAACCTCACACAACTGCTTAAATAATGCATTATTATCATTTTTAAGCTGTGCTATTTGATTAACTAAACTCTGAATAGCTTCCTCAGTAGAAACCGCTTGTGGTGCTGACTCTGACTTTGTACGATTTCGTGTCATCATTTTACAAACCGTTAGTTACACAATCTTACCACACTGAATGAAAAGGATGTTTAAATATTTCCGACAAACTCTTAAAATCATGAGAGAAAATACACTTCTAAATAAAGAAAATATTACGACTGCTATGCAAACCTCTATCCCTTTACACATTAAAAAATACTAACTGTGGACCTTTAGTGACTGTCATTCACACCTCATATTGAGCCAAGGGTTTTTTCTCTGACACCAAATGTAACAACTGTAACGGCTTCTGACATCAATTGTAACAGTTGTGTTACTAAATGTGACACTTCTGTCACTCAATGTAACTGTGTTTTCTCTTTGGATGCTGTCAATTGTCAGGAGGAGCATTCTAAAGCATTCGGTCAGGGTGAAAATATTAAATAAATTAACTTTTCTCTCTTAAAACATGTGGGCAGGGTGGGTTCTCTCTTGGCTCGGGTATGAGGTCGAATGAAACATCATTTTTACATAAGATAACTTTTATTGAAAGTTTCGTACAACTGTATCTTACTGGGACGTTCTGGTTCGGAGAGCGGCAGCCGTGTCGTTTGCGTAGCGTTCTGCTGCGGCAGCGGCGGCGGCGGCGTCGGCGTCTGATTACGCGTAGCGGTGTGTATCTCGTGTCGCCGTCTCGCCCAGCTGACCGGAGACGCGCAGCGCGAGGTGGCCCGTTTAATTATTGCGAGCATCGGATGGTGATACCTTGAATGTGGCGTCCCAGTGTTTCTCTTCTCTAAGCGGCCGCGTGTGTTGTGCGTCGACTAGCGGAGCGGCGCGGCGGGGGAAGGCCAGTGTCCCGAACTCGAACCACGGACTCCCGCTTGCCAGTCTTCGGCTGGCAGGTCTTCATCCCAGCTCACAGGTAACTACTGATGTGAGGCCGTCTCCTTCCCGTCCTCACGAGTCACCCGGGTATGTAAAAACCAGACTTCAAATACCTTTTAACTTCTGTCTTCTGGCGCCGCGGCTGCTGCTTGCTATTCCATTACAGCGGCGGACTTGGTGCGTCTGTGCATGATGCAGTCTCTTCTTGTATGACGGTCTTCAGCAGCGAAACTGACTGAACACTACTGCTACTCTTCTTTTCTTCCTTCGTCTCTCGTCTTCGTCTCCGTTCCCGTCTCCGTCTCCGTCTTCGTCCCCGTCTTCATCTGTCTTCCTCTGTCTTCATCTCTTCATCTGTCTTCATCTGTCGGGCCCACCGCGTCTCGCGTATTTATTCACTTCAGTTCACTGGAGGTGAACGACTTCACGGCCATTGCCTCTTCTGTCACGTTGAAAAGCTTCTCGAAGAATCGTCTTAACCTCGGTCATTGGCTCTTGGAATGTAGGCGAGGGCCTTTGCTCACATGCGACAACTGAGAAACACGTGAGCCGGTCGGGCGATGACCTGACGGCTGAATCGACAGCGCCCGCTTATGTGGAACTGCTGACTTCATGGTCATTGTCTCTTCTGCTGTTCTGCCCACTGAATGCGAGTATGTAACTCTCTAAACTAAACCAAGTTTTCCATTTATATTCTAATTTCTAGTTCACTTTGATTTCACTAATTTATTTACTTAAGTACTACTCAACATACTCATTGGCCTTCATGGTGCCTTGCACGAGGTCCATTGGCCTCACAGATACCCAAGATGCCCATTTGTCTCCATTCTACAGTCTAATTGCGGGGAACCCGTGGTCTAGGGGTGGCGTCTTTGATTCATAATCAAAACGTCTTCGGTCCCGGATTCGATCCCCGCCACTGCCTAAATTTTGATAAATAATCAGCATTGGCGGCCGCAGACTTCCGGCATAAGAAGTCAGCCTCATTTTGCCAACGGCCTTGTCAAAGAGGGCGGAGGAGCGGATAGAGGTTCAGGCCACTCTCTTGTCCTAGGGGTGGGAAATTACCCCTAAAGGCGGAAGAATCAGCAATGATCAACGACATGAGGATGCAGAAGGTAATGGAAACCACTGCATTAAAGACACGTAACGTGTATCCACAGGACATGTGGCCTGTAATTGAAGAAGTGTCATGATGAACTCTCCATTGCCAAAAGATTCCGGAATAGTCCCCCATTCGGATCTGCGGGAGGGGACTGCCAAGGGGGAGGTTACAATGAGAAAAGATTGAATAATCAACGAAAGGGTAACGTTCTACGAGTCGGGGCGTGGAATGTCAGAAGCTTGAACGTGGTAGGGAAACTAGAAAATCTGAAAAGGGAAATGCAAAGGCTCAAACTAGATGTAGGGGTCAATGAAGTGAAGTGGAAGGAAGACAAGGATTTCAGGTCAGATGAGTATCGGGTAATATCAACAGCAGCAGAAAATGGTATAAGAGGTGTAGGATTCGTTATGAATAGGAAGGTAGGGCAGAGGGTGTGTTACTGTGAACAGTTCAGTGACCGGGTTGTTCTAATCACAATCGACAGCAGACCAACACCGACAACGATAGTTCAGGTATACATGCCGACGTCGCAAGCTGAAGATGAACAGATAGAGAAAGTGTATGAGGATATTGAAAGGGTAACGCAGTATGTAAAGGGGAACGAAAATCTAATAGTCATGGGCGACTGGAATGCAGTTGTAGGGGAAGGAGTAGAAGAAAAGGTTACAGGAGAATAT
Organism: Schistocerca serialis cubense; assembly: GCF_023864345.2. Taxonomy (NCBI): domain Eukaryota; kingdom Metazoa; phylum Arthropoda; class Insecta; order Orthoptera; family Acrididae; genus Schistocerca; species Schistocerca serialis. The sequence goes on from NC_064638.1 coordinate 972,560,452, forward strand.
GGGCTTGGGACAAGGAATGAAAGAGGAGAAAGACTAATTGAGTTCTGTAACAAGTTTCAGCTAGTAATAGCGAATACCCTGTTCAAGAATCACAAGAGGAGGAGGTATACTTGGAAATGGCCGGGAGATACGGGAAGATTTCAATTAGATTACATCATGGTCAGACAGAGATTCCGAAATCAGATACTGGATTGTAAGGCGTACCCAGGAGCAGATATGGACTCAGATCACAATATAGTAGTGATGAAGAGTAGGCTGAAGTTCAAGACGTTAGTCAGGAAGAATCAATACACAAAGAAGTGGGATACGGAAGTACTAAGGAATGACGAGATACGTTTGAAGTTCTCTAACGCTAAAGATACAGCAACAAGGAATAGTGCAGTAGGCAGTACAGTTGAGGAGGAATGGACATCTCTAAAAAGGGCCATCACAGAAGTTGGGAAGGAAAACATAGGTACAAAGAAGGTAGCTGCGAAGAAACCATGGGTAACAGAAGAAATACTTCAGTTGATTGATGAAAGGAGGAAGTACAAACATGTTCCGGAAAAATCAGGAATACAGAAATACAAGTCGCTGAGGAATGAAATAAATAGGAAGTGCAGGGAAGCTAAGACGAAATGGCTGCAGGAAAAATTTGCAGACATCGAAAAGATATGATTGTCGGAAGGACACATTAAGAGTGCAACGGGAATTCCACTGTTAAATGCAGAGGAGAGAGCACATAGGTGGAAAGAATACATTGAAAGCCGCTATGAGGGTGAAGATTTGTCTGATGTGATAGAAGGAGAAACAGGAGTCGATTTAGAAGAGATAGGGGATCCAGTATTCTATAAATTTAAAAGCGCTTTGGAGGACTTACGGTCAAATAAGGCAGAAGGGATAGATAACACTCCATCAGAATTTCTAAAATCATTGGGGGAAGTGGCAACAAAACGACTATTCACGTTGGTGTGTAGAATATATGAGTCTGGCGATATACCATCTGACTTTCGGAAAAGCATCATCCACACAATTCCGAAGACGGCAAGAGCTGACAAGTGCGAGAATTATCGCACAATCAGCTTAACAGCTCATGCATCGAAGCTGCTTACAAGAATAATAGACAGAAGAATGGAAAAGAAAATTGAGGATGCGCTAGGTGACGATCAGTTTGGCTTTAGGAAAAGTAAAGGGACGATAGAGGCAATTCTGACGTTACGGCTAATAATGGAAGCAAGGCTAAAGAAAAATCTAGCCACTTTCATAGGATTTGTCGACCAGGAAAAAGCTTTCGACAATATAAAATGGTGAAAGCTGTTCGAGATTCTTAAAAAAGTAGGGGTAAGCTATAGGGAGAGACGGGTCATATACAATATGTACAACAACCAAGAGGGAATAATAAGAGTGGACGATCGAGAACGACGTGCTCGTATTAAGAAGGGTGTAAGACAAGGCTGTAGCCTTTCGCCCCTACTCTTCAATCTGTACATCGAGGAAGCAATGACGAAAATAAAAGAAAGGTTCAGGAGTGGAATTAAAATACAAGGTGAAAGGATATCAATGATACGATTCGCTGATGACATTGCTATCCTAAGTGAAAGTGAAGAAGAATTAAATGATCTGCTGAACGGAATGAAGAGCTAATGAGTACACAGTGTGGTTTGAGAGTAAATCGGAGAAGGACGAAGGTAATGAGAAGTAGTAGAAATGAGAACAGCGAGAAACGTAACATCAGGATTGATGGTCACGAAGTCAATGAAGTTAAGGAATTCTGCTACCTAGGCAGTAAAATAACCAATGACGGACGGAGCAAGGAGGACATCAAAAGCAGACTCGCTTTGGCAAAAAAGGCATTTCTGGCCAAGAGAAGTCTACTAATATCAAATACCGGCCTTAATTTGAGGAAGAAATTTCTGAGGATGTACGTCTGGAGTACAGAATTGTATGGTAGTGAAGCATAGACTGTGGGAAAGCCGGAACAGAAGAGAATCGAAGCATTTGAGATGTGGTGCTATAGACGAATGTTGAAAATTAGGTGGACTGATAAGGTAAGGAATGCGGAGGTTCTACGGAGAATCGGAGAGGAAAGGGATAGGTGGTAAACACTGATAAGAAGAAGGGACAGGATGAGAGGACATCTGCTAAGACGCGAGGGAATGACTTCCATGGTACGAGAGGGAGCTGTGGAGGGCAAAAACTGTAGAGGAAGACAGAGATTGGAATACATGAAGCAAATAATTGAGGACGTAGGTTGCAAGTGCTACTCTGAGATGAAGAGGTTAGCACAGGAAAGGAATACGTGGCGGGCCGCATCAAACCAGTCAGTAGACTGATGACCAAAAAAATATCTGGTTCTAAATCCCGAACACGGCTACTATGTCTGCCTAAAGTGTCCCACACAATTTTCAAGACAGCACATAATCTAATAACACCCTCCATAACACCTACTTTCAACGAAACTCTCTCAACAAATCCTATCAGTTATATTGATTCTTGTTGGTCTTAGTCATACAATACCAGTTACTACAAGCAAATTTGTTCTGAAACTAGCCACCCCTGGCTGTGGGTAAGTCACATCTCCACAATATCCTATCTTTGAGTAGTGCCAGTTCCACATGTTATGCGGGAGGAATTGTGTGGGATTTGGAAGGTTCTTCTTTGACAAGGATGGAAGACACGTGCTGCCTACAACGATGGAGATTCAAGACTAGCTGTATTATAAATCTGGTATTTTGGGTGATAATTATGAGTTCATTGAAACTGATAATGATAAATACTGTGGTTTTGGTAAATTGCATAATTCTATTATGTTATAGTATTACTTAAAACCCAAGGCAAATATGAATTCCATCATCTTGATGATCCGGTCAATACCGTTTACGTAAGTAACGCTAGCAGCAAAGTGGAAACATCAGAGTACTAACTGTTTTCCTAGAACGAGGTGACAAGCTCTTTGTTGTTGTCTTTCCGTACACTCGGTTGAAAAAATGAAACACTCTATTGCACTAACACACACAGTCAAATAACACAACTATTTATTTAATCTTGAAATACACGTATCTTTATAGAACTCCACATCTGTGAATGACGTGAACAGACGTGGAATTATTTATACACATATAACTCTTTATTTCCAAAGTAAACAAAGAAGCAGCAGCGGACAGTGAGTTGCGTGATATGGCATACATGTAGATCGCACACTCTGAGTGATCTAAGTGCAGCTACTATAACCACTATCTGTTAACACGACTAAACCCTCTGAGTATACATGTCTGACATAAGTTTGGCAGAGCAACGACTCAACGACTCTCTGTGGAACTCGAAATGTACTGCAGCCGGAACCCAAGACGAAACTCTGTGATTGTCACTTGTGACCGCACTTCATGACCGCCACGAATCGGTGGCGTCTCGCAACTCCCGGAAGGAGTGGTTCAAGCCCCGTCCGAACTGACGCCGCCATTGTTGCTGCGTGACGTAATCGGTCATCGACGAAGCCGTACACTCGAAACAGGTACTTTTGAAATGTGGACAGCTGAAAATTATCAAATTCCAAAAGTGGTCTAATAGGTACAAGATTGACTGCTACACCGGAAGTAGATCTGTTACACCGGATATTTCGTCCCAAGTTCTTGTAGACAGTTCTTGTAGACAGTTGTAATGGGCATGTACAATATGTTCAGCAAAATTCCCCGCGTCGCATGTGCAGTGAACCAGAATATCTTCGAGGAAACTGCTCACGATGGGTATTTATCTCACGAAATAAACTGAAAGAGACGAAATTAGACGTACGAGGAACCGATCTTCTCAAGTAATGGAGCGGGTGACACTTAGAATACGCCCGTGGAATTCTTTGACCGGCCCACCATTTTAGCCCATTACGAGTTCCCACCCTTGGTTAAGATAACTGAAAAGGGTGAATTCAGGCTTGTTAAAGAGAGTGACATTAATAAAGACCAGACTTTCAAGGAAAAAAATTACAGAATCCTCGAAATTTCAGTCCTGCAGCAAGATAACGATATCGACATTATACGTATATGAAAGTCCTTTTAGTTGTTACATTAAAGAAGAAAAATAAAAGATAAGGAAACGGCCACTGATAAATGGCAGTACGAGCTGCCGTGATAAGAGATCGGTACTCATGCCTAGCAAACGAAAGTCCACAACATTCCAGCACTACTGAGTGGATCCAAGATGGAGACACAAGCTCAGGTGGACGTAGATGTTATCCAATAAGACATTGTAAGATTGTCCGTCCACAGCAGGAAAGTAAATATCAAGTAATGCAGGAACCAAAACGCCAAGAAAGAACGTAGGAACAGCTGAGTGAACCCACAACATCTGTGAGTCGAGCATGTTAATAGGGAAGTAAGGTAGAAGATTGTACGCAGACCGCTTTCACTATCATGACACGATCGCCAGACCACACGGTAAAGACAGTAGAGGGAGTACCAGCTAGTTTTAATTAAAATGACGGAGTTCCGAGAGCTGCAGTGCTGCCTGTATACATCGCACGTTATTGAAACATCGCAGGTACGTTCATCAGTCGGTACGCTAGCAGAACATACCGAAACAAGCAATAGTTCCACGTACTTCCGCCAAGTGAAAATATGGCGCTGTAAGCAGTCAGAAGGAGAGATGTTTCCTGTTTTTACCTCAGTATGCTGTTTGTCGCTTGGCGACGAGCGTTAATTTATTTTGTAAAGTGACTTTTTGTTTAAGGGATGAAGAAGGTGGAAGCTCTCTGTAAGAAACGCAATTGCCACTGAGAATAAAGACCGGGAATGCTGATAAAGTTGTGTTATCAGAACGGCAGATCTGCATTGTGGGAATATCGCTGGTAGTAACAGCTGCGAAGAGGACCCGTGTCAATAAATAAGCTAAAGATTATGATGAATAAATCGGAAGAAACAGGTAAATTAAGTGTTGCAGCACGGAGAGAGAGGCAACTCATTCCAACGGTAAATGGTGAAGTAGTTTTAGGTATAGCCGACCGTGCAGCACTGGCATCAAGTTCTGCAGACGGTCGCTCGAACTGTGTTCCAGGAATTACATTCTCCTCGGTCAAGAGTTCAAAAGATTTTACGAGACATTTTAAGCTGATATCCCTATAAGAGTCATACTGTGCACCAAATGATGCCCGAAGAAAGCCTACAAGCCCTGGCTTTGCGTTCGTTTTTTGGCACTTGTGGAAATGTGACTGGGGAATATTCTTTGGATGGACGAGACGCATTTTACTCTACACGGTGCCCTGAATGCATAGAAATGTCGCATATGGGGTCCACTCCGTCAGGTAGTGTGCGTCCAGCTTATGTGACTGTGTGGTGTGGTTTCACAAGCTCCTTCATTGTCGGTCCGTTTTTTTCGAAGATATGACACCTCGCTGGTCCTTTAGTTGCACAGTGACATATACATCTTATAAAGACTTCCCTGTGCACATGTGATTTCAGCTTTGAAAAAACGTAACTATGTCCAGACCATAATTTTCATGCAAGATGGGGCGGCACCACATGTCACTTTTCAGGTGAAAGGTTTACTTCCAGTAACTTTTGATAACGACAGCATCGTCTCTAGACGATTTCAAGATGTGAGGTCTTCCAGATCAACTGACCTAAATCCAAGTGACTTCCGGCTGTGGGCATATATAAATGTAGTCCATCAACAAAGGAGGTGGCTTACAAAACACTCGTTCGACCTATACTTGAGTATTGCTCATCAGTGTGGGATCCGTACCAGATCGGTTTGACGGAGGAGATAGAAAAGATCCAAAGAAGAGCGGCGCGTTTCGTCACAGGGTTATTTGGTAACCGTGATAGCGTTACGGAGATGTTTAATAAACTCAAGTGGCAGACTCTGCAAGAGAGGCGCTCTGCATCGCGGTGTAGCTTGCTCGCCAGGTTTCGAGAGGGTGCGTTTCTGGATGAGGTATCGAATATATTGCTTCCCCCTACTTATACCTCCCGAGGAGATCACGAATGTAAAATTAGAGAGATTAGAGCGCGCACGGAGGCTTTCAGACAGTCGTTCTTCCCGCGAACCATACGCGACTGGAACAGGAAAGGGAGGTAATGACAGTGGCACGTAAAGTGCCCTCCGCCACACACCGTTGGGTGGCTTGCGGAGTATCAATGTAGATGTAGATGTAGATCTCGTCTATCTGGGATACATCCAGACTCTTCCTGAGCTGAAGGACAGCATACGACGACATATAGGTCTGATTACAGCGGATATGCTGCGAGCAACTATCAGCCATGTTCTGTTACGGATGCAGCACGTTGCTGTGTCGGGAGACCACCTCACCTTTGCCTACCCCTATACCACGTTCTGACTGCTTACGGTGCCTAATTTCACCTGGTGGAAAAATGTTGAACTTATTTTTTCATCATACTCCGTGAGAGCTCCTATTAGTGGAGATACCTAGACGTTTCAGTAAAATGAATTAAATAGCCAAGATAGCATAAATTCCTCTTTATGTTTGACAAACACTTTCCACAAATATGACTGTTATCTTCTGGTGTTCAAAACGTTTTTCTTATAAAACATGTTCTTTGTGAACTGGAACCTCATGCTTGTTGTCGTTATAGTGGATACAATATAACAAGTTTCACTTAGGTTTGTCAGAAGTAAGGCATTTACAGTCAAAAAGCAGCTTATGCACATGGCCATGGCCTTACAGGTGGCGCTAACAGATGATTGTTAATTTCTGAAAAATCACGATGTACTCTAAAATGCACATTTGCTACATATTTACGTTTGCGTGCCATGTTCCAAACATTGAGAAGCCGCCATGCTCGAGGTACTGCTTATGGTGCAACTTCGGTTGGTGGTGACTCCTTAGATGACGAAAGTTTTCGTTTTACTAGGACATAGAAGTTATTAGTTACCTTTAAAGACGAAAAACTTAACAAATAAACAAAAGGAAGTCGGTCGAGTACTTCCTCGCAGAGGCCCCCGGTTTGAGTCCCAGTTCGGTGAACAGTTTTAATCTGCCAGGAAGTTTCAGATATAATTCACGCGCCTCACATTTGAAGAATTAAAAAAATCTACTTTAAAAAGAGTTATATTTGTATTTTACTTCTTATGAAGTCATTGAACGGACATTACTAATGTCTCTTAAGTCATACACCCATTTCTCTCCAAGACTTGCAATAACTCTAACTGTAAATGTGACTCAAATTTCGTATTTAAGGAGCTCTAAAATATGTTTATTAAATTAGATTTTGGTCTATATGAAAGCTAAACCCCTCGCGAACAGGTCATGAAGGCTCAACGGTACCGACCAACCATCGTGTCATCCTCAGCCCACAGGCGTCACTGGATGTGGATATGGAGGGGCATGTCGTCAGCACACCGCTCTCCCGGCCGTATGTCAGTTTTCGAGACCAAAGCCGCTACTTCCCAATGAAGTAGCTCCTCAGTTTGCCTCACAAGGGCTGAGTGCACCCCGCGTGCCAACAGCGCCCGGCAGACCCGATGGTCATCCATCCAAGTGCTAGCCCAGCTAGACGTGGCTTAACTTCGGTGACCTTACGGGAACCGGTGTTACCACTGCAGCAAAGCCGTTGGCACTTTCGTCTATATGTGTAACGAAAAAACTGTGATGTTTCTTACTTCATAACCCTTGCCCATGTTTTAAAATTATAATCTTTTACGTTCAGGCCTTAACATAATAATATTTTTATATATTATCATAGAGGAATATTCTTCAAATAATGAGATCATGAAGCTCTCGCGGTACTTACTAATCCTAACTCACGTTCTGATGTTATCACAGTTTCTGCTCAAATCCTGATGTTTTAGATTTTACAGAATGTATTATCATATGGGCGTACTTTCAAAATAACTACTTTTCACTTCGTACAAGAACATTTAACAAGAAGTAGCGCAAGTGTTTATAGAGAAAGAACTTTCCCTGTTGCTCAAAACCGACGTTCGTCACGCTTATATATGAAAGTCGTGCACCACATGTCCTACAACGTACCGCGTAATTAACACAGAATGATGTAAATTAAAGGGAGAGAGTCCGAGAGGGAGGGAGGGAGGGAGGGAGGGAGAGAGAGAGAGAGAGAGAGAGAGAGAGAGAGAGAGAGAGAGAGTGAGCGAAAGACGTGAAAAGTGCAGAACGTTCTTACCTCACGAAATTGCCTTTCAGAGCAGTTGTGGCATAACTTTTTGAAATGTAAAACTGCTGTAGAAATATTTAGTGCAGTGAAAATCAATACGCACTCACAGCCTAGAAGTACTTGACGCAGTGGCAACGACACTTTTACATTTGGAAGGGAACTGCGGGTCATTTGAAATTTGCCACTGTCGCTTTAAAGCACTCTTCCATTTCCAAAGCCGCAATATAACTGCATTTGATACACATGATCTCCGTTGGAAGCTGGATGAACGCTTTGATGCATGATATCTGCTGCTAGAAGGGCTAAAGATTGAAAAGGGATTTACAGAAACTGCCAACTTTTTTCTATAGCTTCTGCAAATATACGAGATTTGCACCACGTTCTCTGACTCCGTCTTCGAGCTGCTACCGGAGTCCATTATCTGCAGTGGCTGAGAATCGTCTGTGCTACGTAATATATACGCAATACAAATTTGGACTTGTGATTTACCTGAAATCAGTAACGAATGAACATCTAAGTGTTTTGGTGCCATGTTATTAGAGCAGATCTTCACATAGTGCACCACCTGTCACACTCTTCACACTGTGGATCTCTAAATATTTAATTCCCTGACTATTTCCTATATGGAATATCATAAGCGTCTTGCTCTAACTACAACTTCATGTTCGAAGTCTGCTAATTCCCGTCGTGTGGCCACAATCATGTCGGAAACCTTTTAACATAGATCATCTGACTACAAACTGCAGCTCTGCTTTTTTTTTTTTTTCTTTATTGTGATTTCATGCCCCTGCCCCATATGGGCAGGGGAGGGCTGTCAGCAGCACAATCCGCCGCTCTTCAGCCGAGTGACATGACAACTAAAACAAGAATAAAATAATACATACATAAGGAGGTAAAAAAAGGGGAACATAAAACAGAGTAAGGGGAGAAAATGGAGGTAAAAATCACTGACATGTAGAAGTTCATTGGGGACAGTTAAAATAGTCACCAGAAAGTTTAAAAAACACAGTTTGCGATTCTTGAAACACAGAGAAGACACTGGATGCGCATGCACAGTTTAAAAGTTGGCCACAGTATTAAAAACACTCCGAGAACAACACACTTAAAACCCACTTGGAGCACCCACGACGAAGAGTAAAACTACCAGGCGGGACCTGCCGAGGGAGAGGGCAGAGAGGATGGAAAAGGAGGGGAGAGCATGGGGCAGCTGGGGAAGCGGCGGGATGAAGAGAGGAGGGGCAACCGTGGGTGCACAAAGAGGCAGGAGACACATGGGGTGGGAGAGGGAAAGGGAAGACAGGGCAGGAGGGAGCGCAGAGACACTGAAAGAAGGCACAAGAGATGGACGGGGAGTAGGAGGGGAAATCCGCTCAGAAGGAGGGAGGGGGAGGAGAGGGAGCCCTGAGGAGGAGGCAGGAAGAGGGGGTTAGAGTTGGTAGGAAGGGTAGATGTCAGGGCGAAGCTCATCATCCGGGAGTGGTAGACGGTGGAAGTTGTGTTGGGAAAGGAGATGGAGGGTGTGGAGATGGAGAGAGGGAGGGACACAACGGTAAAGGCGCGGCAACTGGTTGGGAGTGGAGAGGAAGGGAGACACCAGGGGGTGAGGGGGATCAGGGCGGCGGACAATATATAGTGTGCGGACGTGTTCAAGGAAAAGGAGAAGGTGGGGGAAGGGGATGAGGTCATAGAGGATGCGCGTGGGGGACGGAAGGCGGATGCGGAAGGCGAGGCGGAGTGCATGGCGTTCAAGGATTTGGAGGGCTTTATAGAACCGGGGAGGGGCGGAAATCCAAGCGATGCTGGCATAACAAAGGATGGGGCGGATCATGGATTTGTAGGTGTGAAGGATGGTGGAAGGATGCAGACCCCACGACCGGCCGGACAGGAGTTTCAGGAGGCGGAGGCGGTTGTGAGCTTTGTTTTGGATGGTAAGGAGATGGGGAGTCCAGGTGAGGTGGCGGTCGAGTGTGAGGCCAAGGTATTTGAGGGTAGGAGTGAGGTGGATAGGACGGCCGTAAATGGTGAGGTAGAACTGCAGCTCTGCCAATGCACTGCCCTTTTATACCTTGTGTAGGCGATGCTAGCGCCATCTGTATCTGTGCACATCGCTAACCCATGACTTTAGCCATACCGCTGTATTGTGAGTGGTTTAGCAAACGGTGCGCGGTTAATGATTAGGGATACGTGTTGGTTATCTTGTGTGCGGATCGCGAGTATGGATAGGGACTAACATTTCTTTGTTTGCAGAAATGAGAGTGTGTGTTGGGGGCGGGCTCAGGCAACACGACTAGTGACATCGGTTTGATGACTTTGCCAAGTTTTCAGCGTGATGTGAAGTTCTTAATGCAATATCTATGTTTGTTACCTGTGCATAATATCCGAGGTACAGTCCGTCAACGTTTCTTCGAATGCTTGGTACTTTCAGCTCTACTCTGAGATTTGGCTTGTGCAGTCTGATGGATATTCTCTGTTCATTTAAGTAGTAGTGATTGCACCTTTCATGCAATGAGTTTAGTTACATACAACGAAACCTCCAAAGAGTAGGACGATACGCTTCTGGAAGTAAGAGCGTTTTTCTGAATTGATTTCCCAGCATTCACATTGGTCGGCTATTGGCTTACGAAATTTGGAACAGCTCGATAGCTTCGGTTATATTTCATCAGCACGAGGCTTCAGTTTGTTTTCTGCGGCTGTCACCGATAAGACTGATCAAGTTCAGTTTTTTAGTGTTTTGATGGCGTATGAGTTCGTGATGTATCGTGTATCAGCCTTCGGGGATCGGGTGTAGTTCCATTGGAAGTGGTTCCACTGTGACGTATGGCAGGCGATTACGCACACTTGCGTCACTTATGGTTTTGGTAGTCCCACTGTTTTCTGCGGCAGAAGTTCGGCAATCGGCTATAGCTTCATCTTGACTGGTTCAGCACTGACGTGTGTTCCGTGATTAGGCACACAGGGTGTCGTGTATGTTTTGCCAGTCCGATTGACTGAATGATGTTATTTTATACGTCAATTATCTATAAGCTGTCGCCTATAAGTATACTTTATTACCCAAGCTACTTACGTATCTTAAGCTTCCAGCTTCATTTTACATTACCAAATATCACTGGTTCTTGTGGGCAGGAATACGTCTTACTTCTGTGTGTGTGTGTGTGTGTGTGTGTGTGTGTGTGTGTGTGTGTGTGTGTGTGTGCAACAATACACTATCCTCCATGGTTAAGTCTCTTAGCCGACACACAAATATGTCGTCTCATAGTACAGTCACAGCTTCTATGATATAAACAAAGATATTTAGAACCTACCTGTGGATAGTCGATAACATTAGGTAAACAACTGGCACCATATGCACTGGGATTATTTCCATTTTTCTCACTTGCGTCACCTTACTAAAAGTAGTGAATCGAAACTCATCCGTCATATGTCATGCCACATGCATTAGAAGTTGCAATACACAATTCAGACCATAAAAGTTTATGTCAGGCCTTTTAATGAGGTGTGCCTGTCAGTCTGTCAAATAAAACACTACTGATGTAGTAAGAAATACGTTACTTGGTACATCAGAACCAGTAACACATTTTATACAGGGTGTTAAAAAAAACAGCGTCGAATATTTTGAGAGGTGGTAGTAGTCATCGAAAGAAGAAAATTAAGTCCAAAAACATGGGTCTGGAAAAGCATACTTTCCGAGATAAACACTTGTTTATAGGAAAGCTGCGAGACACTTCGTTGCGGATATTAAGACAGTCGTTGCATTAGTAATCCGTCAAATGTGTCGGCAAGGCATATGATGCTCTACAATACTCTACTTACCATTAGGGGGTCTGCAGTCAGTTGTGTGGTTCGATTCGTGTTGGAGGCTAAGTTAGTTTTCGTCGTGTTTGTTTGCCTTATTGTACAATACTGTCATCCCTGTGAAGGTGTCGTGGTGTTTTATCTCCCTCGAAACGTGGATTCACTTACGTGATTACTGATATACTTCCAGATGGTGTAGTACATATACTTTTTCTCTCTTCCCCACGTATTACCAATGGAAGCCTACTACTCGACAAGTGTAATGGCAGATATGGTATTCTGCTATGGTTTAGCAAACAGACGTAGCCTGCAAGCCCATGCCCTCTAAGCTGAAAAATACCCGCTGCGCAGAGTGCCGTCTGATAAGCTGTTCGGCAGACAGCGTTTGAGGGACACAGGTACGCATGCACCTCGGAGGACTGACCAGTGGAAGGCCCCACACAGTCCGCGAGCCTGACATGGAGGAGCGTGTGGTACGCTCAGTGGAAGAAACTCCTGTGACCGGTGTGTGACGATTGGCAGCGGCAGAAGGAGTGTCTCACTCTCTTATCTCGGAGTTACTTCGCGAACAATTGCTGTACCCATATCATATACAGCGCTGATTCATTATTCACACCCTCCGGAGAGGTGATTATGTGAATTTTCATAATCAGCATGTATGGGCAGCTGCAAATCTCCAAGCTACTCACGAAAAATGGCATCAACACCGACTCTCAGTCAACGTATGGGCAGGAGTACTTGGCGATAGATTAACAGGGCCTTGCTAGTACCACAAAGGTTAACTATGACACATTATGTGGACTTTTCCATTACTGCATTGCCTACCTTGCTGGAGGCTGTGCCATTACAGCAACGAATACAAGTGTGGTTCATGCATGATGGCGAACCAGCACACTTTCTTGCGAACGTCTGCTGCAGACGTTTCAGGACAGCTGGATTGGTCGGGGTGGGGATAGGGGGAGGGGTGAGGGGTGAGGGGTGAGGGGAGGGGGAGGGGGGGCGGGTGCCACGCCTTGGCCTGCTCATTCCACAGACTTCAATTCCCTAGACCTTTGGTTATGGAGACACTTGAAGGAATTATCTAGGCCACGTCGATCAACGATGAGGAGTGCGCGCACTACAGGGTCTCGCCTTCAATACTTGCCAGCAGATACAACAACAACAAGGTAAACTTCAAAGTGTGCGTCATTCCTTACGCCGGAGGGCATAGGGGTGCATAGTCACTAAAGTAAGTTTTATAGTACTAGCCGATTCATAGGTCGTGTATCAGGTGTCATGGTACATGGGGAGTTCCAGAAGGATGACTTCTTACAAAATTTACTACACAGTTCTGTCAAATCTATTGTATCTGTAAACTTCAGTGACATAATTTCGGTTAGAATAAACTCAGCTGGAAAAGATCGTAATAATAATAAATGTAAAAGTGATGACCTCCAGGTGTTAACGTACTATATAACTAATTCACAGTTCCATATATTCTATAATCTACGTAAATAATTGAGAAAATGTGGTATTATATTTCCAGGTAAAATGAGATAACCAAGCTGATCTAGTAAAATAACACTATGAGCTTACAGAAGATACGTCATTATGCACGGAAATCAAAGTTCCTCGAAGACTATTGACCAAATGAAAGAAAAATAGTGGAAGCTATAATACCAGATAAAAACAGTATAAATAAATTGAGATAATTTTAATAGGAGTCTGTGCCTGAGAACATAAAACTATTATACAGTTCACCCACCCGGACGCAAACCACCTGAAGAAAGAGGAATTAATGGATCGCATTCAACATGCTGCCAATCAGGTCAGGACAATGTCCGGAATATTTGAAATAATGTGGCAAAACACTGTTCGACGTAACCAAGCTTGTGTCTCGTCAGACGGTCGCAAGAAAAGTCCAGCGGCGTGAGAACTGGTAATCGCCGGGGGGAGGTGGGGAGGTGGGAGGGCGCCCCACCATGCTGGAACCACATGCTGCAACATCTTCCTGCAGGCCAGGTAGAGTTTGTTGCGAAAAGTGAAGGTAATTTGCCCTTGTAAGTCGAGGAGGTAGACGAGCTGGTCCAATCTGATGGTCACCCACAATGCCTGCCCAAGTCCTGAGCGAAAATCGTGGACGTACGCGCCGTGAGGATTTCCCTTTGCCCAGTAATGAACGTTTCGAGTGTTGTAAAGGCCATCCCTAGGGAAGGTACACCCGTCAGTGCACAACAGAACTGTTGGGAAGTCAAGATCTCATGCAACACGTTGCAGAAACCACCGACAAAACCCTAGTCCGTGTTCATAGTCCGCCACAGGATTTAGGTCTTGGACAGGGTGGAAGCTAAACGGATGCTGGTCGTCATCCCTCAAAACGTCCCAGCCTAGCAGATGAGTGACACTCATGTCGAGTACTTGTCGTAGGTGTTTCCTTGAAGCACTCGAAAACAATCCCTTCAAATGCAGCATCCCATCGTGTTAGGGGTATTCCAGCATCACCATGATATCCCACTACCGAGCCTGTTTCGCCAAATCGTCGGTGAATATCTGGGCGTGAGTGGCATCTTGCTGGGTACTGTTTCTCATACAACCGTCGAGGTTCATGCGCATTACCGTCGGCTAGTCCATAAACAAAAACCATATCTCGTAGTTCTTCAAACGAATACTGTGCCGCCATGCTTACTGAACGACCAAATACCTGGTGACGTGTGTGTGCCCCGAAGCGAAGCTTACGTGTGAATGCCTCTGACGTGAGTTGGAGACCAACAGCATGACCTATTCGATACGTGTGCGTATCACGTTGGGCGAGGGACGTTTATATGTGTGAAACGACAACCACAGCGCTGCCCGTCAACCGACAAACGGCAACAGGGCAATCCCACGGCCACTCGGAGCTGATCCAAGTACTATATAGTTATATGATTTCTATAATTTAGAAAAACACTGTTGATTTCTATAGTTGAAATTATACTATCAAGCCCATATTTCCCTGGAGTTCAGTTTTTCTATTTATTCCCGGGCAACAGTGTTACAGTCATCCTCCCTTTAGATACTGAACTACCTATTCAGAATCCACATGAACTATCTTCATCTCTTCATATTCTCTTTGTATCATCAGCTTGTATATCTAAACTGCTGTTTTCGGCAGTAGTTTCCTCTCCACTCTTTTGGGAACGATCTTATCAGTGAATTGCTCCACACTAGATTTTTAGCCTTCACCACCACGTTAAAACTTCACAGTTTTCTTTATCATGTTGTTTTCTCCTTTGGTAGTCCTCTAACATAGATCCGAATGTCGCTAATCCAGAATCTATTAGCAGTAGAGAGACCAGCATATCTTTTTTACTCAGATACACGCCAAATGTCCTGTGGATACACATTATGTGCCTTTAATGAAGTGGTTTCCATTCACTTCTGTATCCTCATACCCTTGATCGTTATCGATTGTTCCAGCTTTTAAGGGCCGTTCTCTGTGTCTGGGACAAGAGGGTGCTTCGCCCCCGCCCTGTTTGACAAGGCTATTGGGACAACCAGGGGGCTTATTATACCGAATGTATTTAGCCGCCATTGCTGACTGTTTTCATTCAAAATGTAAGCAGTGGTTCGGATCGAGCCCGTTTCCTTTCACTAGTGAAAGCTAAGTAACTCTTTCTACCGAAGGGAATAACATATGTGTGAAACATATGTTGTTTAGCAACCTGGGTGACTTAGATTGGCATGAGCCCCATTTTTGTAACTTTCTTCGTTTCTTACATGACATCTATATATTTTTTTATTCTGTAACCACTTCCTCTCTTTAAGAAAGGTTCCTAAACGTATCCTTACATGTCTCGCATGTAATCATGACGTTATTAAAAATTTAACACACAACTTACTTTGACTGTCGAATACTTGTACACAGTCGAAATACTTGGTGTAACGTATCTCGTCCACTTGATGGAGTTGACAGTAAACAAATAGACATAAGCACAATACACGTCTGTCATTCAGTCAACCGTCTTCAGTTGAAAATTTGAGAGAGTACGAGATGTACCAAAGAAAAGTAGTTGAAAAGCTACTCATCTCTGCAGGACACATTTTAAGACATTAAAAAAAACGACCCCCAACGAAGGAGTTATCCGAACGGGACGGATATCGGTAATCTATTGTACATACACAGACAAACAAGTTATTCAGATTTCAGAAAAAGTGGATGCTTAATTTAAGAGAAAGAGTTTCACAAATAGAGCTAGTCAACAAAGCGCTGGTCCATCTCTGGCCCTAATGCAAGCGGTTATTCTGCTTGGCGCTGATTTATGGAGCTGTTGGATGTGCTCTTGACGGGTGTCGTGCCAAATTCTGTGCGTTAGGTCTTCAGAATCCCGAGCTGGTTGGATGGATTGCCCGTAATGCTCCAAACGTTCTCATTAAGGGAGAGATCCGGTGACGTTGCAGACCAAGGTAGGGATTGGCAATCACGAAAATAAGCAATACACACTGTTGCCTTGTGTGGGTTGGGGTTATCTTGCTGAAATATGAGCTCAGTATGGCAACAAAGATTTCCACTCGTAGTCTAGTGGTAGCATGTTTGATTAGTAATCAAAACGTTGAATCCCAGCAGTGCTTAAACTCTGATGAATAATCAGCATTGGCGGCTGAAGACTACAGGTATAAGAAGGCACTCTCACTCTGCCAATGGTTTTGTCAAGGAGTGCAGAGGAGCGAACAGAGGCTCAGGGCACTCTCTTTTCCCAAGGGTGGGAAACTGCCCCTAAAGGCGGGTGAATCAGCTATGATCAACGGCATGAAGATGCAGAAGGCAATGGAAACCATTGCATTAAATACAAGTAATATGTATCAACAGGAAACGTGAAAGGATATCAGTGATACGATTCTCTGATGACATTGCTATCCTGAGTGAAAGTGAAGAGTAATTACTTGATCTGCTGAACGGAATGAACAATCTAATGTGCAAATGTGCAAATTATGGACTGAGAGTAAATCGAAGAAAGACAAAGGTAATGAGAAGTAGCAGAAACGATAACAGCGAGAAACTTAACATCAGGAATGACGGTGAAGAAGTAGATGAAGTTCAGGAATTCTGCTACCTAGGTAGTAAAATAACCGATGATGGACAGGCAAAAAGGACATCAAGAGCAGGCTATCATTGGTAAAAAGGTAATTCCTGGCCAAGACAAGTCCAGTAGTATCAAACGTAGGCTGTAATTTGAGGAATAAATTACTGAGAATGTACGTCTGGAGTACAGCATTATATGGTATTGAAACCTGGACTATGAGAAAACCGGAACAGAGGAGAATCGAAGCATGTGAGATGCAGAAAATTAAGAGATGTAGAAAATTAAGTGGACTGATAAGGTAAGGAATGGGGAGGTTCTGCGCAGTATCAGGGAGGGAAGGAATATATGGGAAAAAACTAATAAGGATAAGGTATAGGATGACAAGACATCTGTTAAGACATTACAGAGACTGACGTGGTAATATAGGGAGCTGGAGAGGGCAAAAACTGTAGAGGAAGAAAGAGACTGGAATAAATCCAGCAAATAATAGAGGACGTAGGTTGCAAGTGTTACTCTGAGATGAAGATGTTAGCACAGGAGAGAAATTCGTGGTGGGCCACATCAAACCAGTCAGAAAAGCAGACTGATGACCGCAAAAAAAGGCAACTAAACAGGTCTTCAAATATCGTCAACGTATCTCTCTGCCATAAGGCTGCTGCGGATGACAACCAAAGGGATCCTCCTATGCAGTGAAATGGCTCCCCAGATCATCAACCTTGTTGGCCAGCGACAGTTAGTTTGGCAGCTAATGTCCAGGGTGTTTACATTCACGTCTTCTGCCTGGAATCTCATTGACTGGAGTAGTACTGTCTGCATTGATGAAGCTCTCTTCCAACTGAGCCCCGACGACCAACAAAGGATAGGGTGCATGCCGACTCCAGTGCGAGGCCCTTTGCGCTAGATTTCTTGGATGAGGATCCACTGCGTGAATAACGTGACAGAGCTGATCCCACAGATTCACGACGGTGTTAAAATACAGGGAGGTTGGTGGCCTAGCGAGTACTATGAACTCATCCAAGTGCTCTACGATTCACGCACGTATAGTGCGAGCCGTGTAACATATTGCATTGTTCTGCTGGTAGATGCCACCATGTCGAGAAAAGACGTAGTCCCAAAGAGCTGATGGATTCTAGTGTTGATCCATTGTACCTTTCAGAAAAACGAGATGCTCTAGGAAACGTCATGAAAACATTCTCCACGCCGCAGTGCTCCTTCCTCCGGCCTTGCCCCTTCGACGCTTGTTACAGGTCCGTACAAGCCTACGGGCATCTGTGCAAGTGAGCATTAAACGTGATTGATAGGAAAAGGCCACCTATTGCCACTTAGTGGACGTCCACTTGGGGGAGGGGGAGGGGGGTTACTGACGTGTCAGTTCCTACCTTCGATAAACAGTAGTCAGCATGGCTGAATGAGCCAGCCGCCTCCTGAAAGGTCGCTGAAGAGACACTGTTGGTCTCCCCTTGCTTCATCTGGACGGTCAATTAATCGACAATTACAACTCTGTTCACTCGAACATATCTCCACAGCGGTCGTTTACCCCCGTCATCTAGGGCCCGTGGGGCATCACAGCTGATTCGGCGCCAGTTTTGGATAGCGCCATTTTGCGTGCACGGTGTATTTAGAACACAGCGGACAGTGGGCAGCTCACAAATTTAGTCCTTTCTGAAATGCTTCAACTCTTCGCCCGAAAGCCAATCATCAAGGCATTTTAGATAAATAGCACCGTCTCCTCGTTGCGACAACGACTGCACTGTTGTGAGCGTCCCACCAACACGCTTTAAATATCCTCCATTACTAGTGCTGCCACCTAATGTCTGCGAGTGGTTCTTGCATGCTGACGCCGCAATAGGCGTTGGTCACATTAATGTGACTGAACAGTGCATATGAACGTGTTTATGGCTATCCTTAATGAGTTATTGAAACTGTTTGTATATATTTCTGCGTGGCACATTGAGCCACATACTTTTTCACTCTCTCCTGTAGTATAGAGCTGTGTGTAAAGGAAATTATGCGGAATATCGAACATACACATAAAAGGAAACACAAATGATCTGATGGCCGTTTTACTGGCTAGGGTGTGAAACGGAAATGCTGAGAAAACCTAGATGACTGACGCGTGAAGGAAGACGCCTGATTCACTGCACAAAACTCTTTAGAAAATTCCGGGTCTCGGGCCTCAGTTTCAAAATCCAATTCTTTCACGGCTGAAGGCTTCCAAACAAGAAATCTTAAAAAGCAACAAGATAAATTTCAAGTGACTGAAGACATGCAGCTAAAATTACTAATAAAATAATTAATATCACAGCTAGGCGGAAAGCTTCAAGGCAATAATGGATAGAAAAACATATACAAGGTACTATACAAACGGTTGAATGCCACAATTAAATTTCAAAATTTTAAAATATATTACCATAATCTTTTAAGGCAGAACGCCGCAATGCTTTCGCTTAAGGGGAAATTTTGAGAATAAGTCTTTAAGCGTCTGAAGGCACACGGTTAATATTCTAAAAATTCAAAAATACCTTAACCTTTAAGTTTTCAATTTGGGAACGTGCACTAAATGAAAAGCAACTCAACGAAAATAACTAAATTTAAGAACGAGGTTTTAAGCGGCTGAAGGTCCACAATTGCTTTACATAAATTGATTTACATAGAACACAATAGAAATTCTTTCTTTAAAAGCATTGGCTATAATAAATTACCAACAGACCGTTAAACACCCATGAAAAGAACAGTATTGACAACGGCACTCAGACGCCTCTGGGGGGGTCTGCCCTCGAAACATTAACGTTCACTTAGATGAGACAGGTGGTGGCCCCAACTACACTAGATCCGTCGGTAACCAAACCAAGAGACAGTGACGGACCGACCGACCAAACGGCTTGCTAGCCACCAGTCGGTACATAAACACTCAAGAGACCAGACTGTTACGGACGTGATTATCCACAATGTAATATGTATTAAGCTGTCAAAACTACACACCATGTTAGACAGCGACAAAAGGGAAGGAAAGGACGCTGCCTGAAATTGCGTTAGTGGCCAGGGCAGGTAACCGGAACAGTAACGGCCACAAGGCAGAAAATTCCGCTGGTGCACTTGAATTGTAGTCAACCAATACAGTTAATTCCACCTCATGGCGGCTCGATTTCACCACTACAAGCACTTGGTGTTGCTCACAGGAAAAGCTTCCCAACAGCGAACCACCGAAACGAACGACACAACATGAACGGACGTGGCTTGAGTACTTAACACACTACTCAACTTTGACGCACTGGGTCGGTGAGCCAGGGAGTCGATGCACACACACACAGCCGACTCATGAACGATGGGAGAGGTAAAATGCGTCGTCCGGTAGGACGACCGACCGACGATCCACCAAGACGATGGCCCGGCTGAAGTGATGCGTGGCGGCAATGGTCGGGCGAGCCATTTCGATGCAGACCTCACTCCTGCAACCCATCTGCAATAGTGCCGCACTGCAACTCCCTGACTGGCAGGACCGCACTGCGCTCCAGACACGTTCTGACTGGCAGTCCGAACTCACGACCCGAACTGGCTTGCGACAGACAACGACTGGGATGTAATAGCAGTCGAGCAAAGATACTACGAGAGGGGATATACACTAGTAGACTAGCCTTGCTGTGCAGAAGCTATAGGGCTGGTGTGGCTTCAACATAAACCACGTGACTGTTGGCAAAACGTGGCGGGATTTCAAATCAGCGGTCTGTCATCCTATGTTTGCATTGTATTTTACCCACGTTTCTCAATTGACTGCCACACGCTTCCAACAAAAATTATTTTTTATTTGCGAAAAATTATTTCAGAACTACATTTGACCTGGATTTATTCACAGTACCATTTATAAAATCTAACAAATACATCGAACGCCCCTCTGACGGGCAGCGGGACGAAATTACTATAAACTATCAATTAAAGTAAAATGTCGTTAAAATTCTTTTAAACAGGAAGAGTGGGCTCGTGTCAAAACTTTAAATATTGGATTCGCCGCGTTTTGAGCTCTAGTCACTTACAAGAGAAAATGGGATATGGGAATTATGTCAACTATAGGTGCCAAAATTGTCGACTTTAGGAGCAGGTCCATTTTAGAGTATCAATTTTCGGTGCACTTCAAAGGTTCAGTTCCTAATATTTTTACAAAAGTTTAAATTATCAGTTTTAAAAAAATGATATTTTAGATGAAAGGTGAGACTTTGAAGTTACAGAAAATAATTTTGGAGCCTACATTTATTTAATAGTATTAGAAGGTAGAAAAAAAATTCTCTTCATGTGTCGACTATAGGTGCTTTTACCTTCTTATAATCCCACTTGTATATACAAAAAGGCTTAACGAGAGGGGATATACACTAGTAGACTAGCCTTGCTGTGCAGAAGCTATAGGGCTGGTGTGGCTTCAACATAAACCACGTGACTGTTGCAAAACGTGGCGGGATTTCAAATCAGCGGCAGATGGCAGATGGCTTAAAGTTTTTCCGTTTAGGCCTGTATCCAAAGCTGCCTTCGGTTTTCATCCTTAGGGAACCTATGAGTAGGAACGAGAAACAGTTATACTTACTTCCGTAACCGAATTATCACAGACACTTTCCAAAATGTGAAATGAGTCTGACTTTACAGGCATCACTTTCAAAACTTTAATTTACGTGATACTCTATTTCAAGTGTAAAAAACTTATAAAAGTCACTTCAGCAGATTTCAATAAACACATCTGCACTATAATAGAAACACACGTGAAATGTAATGCCATTTCCCCCGACAAAACGCTGAGTACAGCCATAAGCGCAACACGAAACAACCATGCTTTGCCAACATTCACGTGACTTTAGCCCAGAGTTGTTGGAGCCACGAAAATGACGTCAGGGCCAGTCTACTATATTTATGGTCGAAGGGGATATATTGATACACGCTACTAGCGCCGCTCACGGGCAGGCAATGCAGCAACTCAGTGACACCAGTAATTTAAATTAACGTACTGAGGTGAAAGTACGTTAAAAACAGGGTGTAAAATACATGATAGCGGGAACATGAGCCACGCACAGCTCACTGCCCATAGAGAATTGGAGACGAAATTAGACTAATAAAATTATTAGAAAAAATAAAGCAACATGCTTTATACTTTCCACGAAGAATTTTCACTCTGCAGTGCAGTCTGCTCTGGGTGGTACGCAAAGGTCTCAAGGTCGATTTACGGTCCAGCGCATAGTTTTAACCTGCCATTAACTCACAACACAGCACACAGTCCGGTGGGGAGCCAAATTCCATTCAGGAAACAATCATCTAGGCTGCGACTAAGCTAATTCTCCGCTACAATATTTCTTCCAGAAATGCTAGTCCCGTATATTATACAGGAGAATTGTGAAATTGTAAGGTAGAAAATGGGGTACTGGCGAAAATAAAGATGTGTGGGTGGTCATGAGTCTCTCATTGATAGCTCAGTCAGCAGAACACTTGCCTGGTGCTAAAATTGGACCCTTTGTCCAAAGTTTGAGTCATGGGCCGGCACGCAGTTTTAATTTCCCAGAAGGTGTTAGGTACGTGATGTATTTTTGGACCGATTTACACAAAAACCAAGAGGGTCAACCACAGATAATTAAATTGTATGTATAATATATGCTCCCTGTGCTCATCGCCGAATAGAAGGAGAAGAAAACGTAATCGAAAAGAACCCTTTGCCGTATGCCTTATAGTGATTCGCAAAACATTGATGCTCCTTGCTCCCAGCAGCCATCTGTGGCTGTTTCGTACGTATAGTCAACTGTCGGCGTTGAGAAAAAAGGAAGTTCTAGTGAAGCGATTTGTGAAATCTCTAGTGTGTTTCCTGAAAAGAAAGGAAAGAAAAAACCTGAATGGTTTGCAACAGCACACAGTATTAATCTAGACAGGTGTGTCATTATTTCGAAACACGTGTGCATGTGCAAGACCCATGAAATTCTCTGATTAACACATCCAAATATCTCCAGCACCTGGAATGTGAATTGCAGCTCACACATCTCAGCAACAACGGAAAGCCAATAACGCTATTGCACAACTGCCCACAATGGCAAATTCCATGCTGAAATAGAAATACCGACCTCCTGATTAAAGTCACAGAGCGTAACGAGCTGCTTCTGAAAGAGTCGTTACTGTACTGGAAAATCCCTTTCAGGCCGCCGCCCAGTGCAGAGGCCGCTATCGCACAGTACTCTCCCACACCCAATGGTGCCGCTTCATTCATCGTAATGAAGGACTCACGAGCTCCAAACACGGAACAGATTTACATTTTACGCGCTCCTCCCGACCGCAAGTGCGTACACTGTTAGCCCTAATTCAGCGCGGGTTGAAGTGAGGGAATGCTGTTAGCACTATCGGCTGCGGCGGCGCCTGTGACTTGGTGTGTTTTGTCTGCCAGCTCTGATTACCACCCGGCAGTCCGGAGCCTCTATTGTGCGGGACCCGTCACGCGTGGCTGCCCCCGCGCGCATTGTTTGCAGACACGATGCTGGCAAGTTGCTCTTTGTCGCCACGCTCCATTGTTCGCTAGCGCGTGGCTGCCTTTAACAAGTATATTTGATTACTCTTTTACATAACGAATTACAAGCAGGTGCCGATATGTGCCCTGTAATGTGACACACGGAAGATAATTGTTTTCGCATTCCTATATTTCAGCATTAAACAGCCATCGGTGATCTGCCGTTAGAGGGAAAACGCATCGACATCGATAAAGTGTAGCACTCGCTGTATAATCATTTATACGGTGACTAATTTTCCTCTTACGAGGTCTCTCTACAGGAGGAAGTTCAATGATATCTTTAAATATCTTTAGTATGTAGTTATTATTAACACTCTTGCGCTGCTCTCGGATCTTAATTTAAAACACAAAGCCTACTTTATATTTCAGAGGTCACTCAGTGTACAACCTCTCAATATTGTATGTTTCATACTAAGAAGTTATGAGGCCCAAATATGAATCACCTTCGACATGGTAAGCAGTCTGAGAAAACGCCTGCAATAAAGAAGAAATTAGTGCAACATGTTTTAGCTGACAGAATAGTTCTGCTGTAATAAAATAAAGACAGTTTGAATGCAGAAGATTACGAGTTATATCTTGCTGAAACGGCGTGAAAAATTGTTTGTATAATCGTAAATGTGATGCAGAGGACGCCCACTGACCCGCTGGAAACCCTTACTGATTTGTCAGGAGGCGTTAGACACAATAAAAAGTTTTGACGATTATTCCATTTATTTTAGAATACTAGTCGTTGCCATTTCTTCTGCGACAGATGTTGGATACATGATCTAATAAGTGAGTAAGATCACTTCACAAATATTTTTCGATAAATATTTTACTATGTTTTGTAAAAGCAAAAAAAATTGTTTGCTATCTGATGTAAACATTTTTAGGGCCAATACTTCTGAAGCAAATATTTTTACAAATATGGAAACCACGGTCAAGGGATAATAAACCTTTGTTGGCAACTGGTTGGCTGATTTTTCAGTCTGTTCTTAATTATACAGTTGCTATTTCGCAGCCATGTTTAAGATTTTGAAATACGTGCCTGCTCAGACATCAAAGGCAGCTACCAAGTATATAGACATTATTTTAAAAACAGGTATGGCCACTGATTTTAATAAGCAATGTAAAAAGCTGAACCTGATGCCAGACAATGTGAAAGCTTTGATTAATGGTAAGCAGTCTGAGAAAACGCCTGCAATAAAGAAGAAATTAGTGCAACATGTTTTAGCTGACACAGTAGTTCTGCTGTAATAAAATAAAGACAGGTTGAATGCAGAAGATTACGAGTTATATGTTGCTGGAACGGCGTCAACAATTGGTTGTATGATCGTAAATGTGAAATTGAAATTAGACACGAAAAAAAATTGGCAAAACTTAAGAACAGCACACAGATAAATTATCATAACGTTACAGTAAATAACAGACTAGAATATCAGTGGTTTGAAAGGGTAGTAAATAAAAGTCAGATTAACTTTTTGATGGAAGAAGGCCTAACTTTACAAAAAGGCTTAAAATACAATGTAGCTCCCAGGCTTAAGAACTTTGCTGTAATAGATGATTTTATGGTTGACCTTAAAATTGTTTTAGACAGTGCTGAAGCACAGAAGGTAACAAGTTAGGATAGCTCATGGATGTAACAACATCACAGAAAAAAGAAAGGAAAAAAGAAAATTAGTGTTTCCAGTAAAGAAACGAAAGTGATTAATGATATTAGTCGTAAATTGAAAAATAATGACGCTTTGTTAACTTAAACAGATAAAGCCAAATGAGTATGTGGACAATACGTTACAATTTTTGAGGAAAATGGCATTTTCGAAATTAGCACAGATCCACCGTCAATCTGCAAAAAGAAAATCAGAACTGCTTAAACAACACTGAAAAATTGTTCGTAAAATTTCAGAAGAAATGGTTAGTGCACATGAATCCAAAGCCTCCCCTCTTAAGAAGATAGTTCAAGTTTCACAAGAACCAGCATCCGATCCGCCCGATTGTAAATAGCATAGGAAGTGCCCACCATAAGTTAGCCTGACATTTACAAAGTAAAGTAAAAGAACTTTTGACTTTTGACAGTAATTTTTTCGTTAAAAATAGGCATGACCTGATTAGTAAAATGAGAGTTCTCAAATGTGCTCCTAATACTAGGTTGATATCCTTTTATATTACAAGTCTGTACACGAACGTCCCGATTGATGTTACATTTAGAATCGTTGAAAAGAACTTATTACTACATAAAAAGTTAACTGAGAGGAAAATTACGGAACTAATGAGTTTTTGAAGGTAGTGTTCAAGTACCATTATTTTGCCTTTAACGGTAAATTGTATGCTCAATCCTTTGGTCTTGCGATGGGTAGTCCGTTAGCGGGCATCCTCGCTGACATTCTCATTAATTCCCTTGAAGAAAGCTTTTTCAAAACCAGGTTAGAAGTTGTAAGTTAAATACGGTTTTATGCGCTGTATGTAGACGACCTAACTGTTGCATTTGATGGAACTGACCAGGAATTCGATTTGATATTTAGTACCTTCAACGGCTTCACGAGAAAATTAAATTCACAAAAGAAATTCAAAATGAGAACGGTGACCAAAATTTCCTGTATCTGAAATTACGCATACAGAATGTCAGTGTCACTTTCGATATTCATCGTAAGACAAAATGCTCTGAAAATATTATTCCATCAGATTCTTCCCAACCTCAGGCTCATAAAGCTGCGTTTTTCCATTCAGCAATAAGTTGTGCGTTAACAACATCATTTTCCACATACCATTTTCGGAAAGAAATTAATTTGATTAAGACTATTGTTAGCAATAATGCTTCCAAACAAGAGGTAGTCGACCACAATACTTAGCAGCAAAAGGGCAAATAAAACATTTTCTACACTAGGTGACAAAGTGAAGAATAATAAAGACGGAAATGGCAAGTTTATTTCTAGGTAATGTAGCCTACAGGATTACCCGTCTTCTGACTAGAAAATATGTTTGTAAAGTTACTTTCTATACGAACAATAGCCTGAAGAAAAATTTAGTACATACATTAAAAACTGAACAACATCCTTTCACTAATTCAGGCGTCTATAAAATCGTCTGCAAAGATTGCCCTAGCTATACAGAGGGCAAACGGGTAGAGTTATTAAAGCCAGCTATATGGAGCTCCCGTTGGGTAAGAAAGGAAGAAATTCGCATAATTCTTCATTAGGTGAACACTTACTTCTTTCAGGCCGTTCTCCGTGGGAATTAGAAGAAACCATAGTATTACATAAAGAAATAAAAGGCTGTAAATCAGTTTTATTAGAAGAATTTGAAATTTATAAACATCTTGCAAAGGAGGCGGTAACATTTTGAATAATCGGTTGCAACTCTCGAGTAAGCACTTCTTTGATGGATTTAAACCACTGCTCACGATCACACCGTAGATACATACAGTCTCCGAAAATGTCGGTGAACATGCGGTTTCCTGAAAATAAATTTTTCTACTGTCGAGCTCCTGACATTTCATGTCACTGGGTGCTATTTTTCGTAGCATTATCAACACATGTTCGTACAGTTCATACCAAAAAATGCTATTCGTACAGTTTAACAGAAGATCCTCTTTCCTCTGTCACTTTTTGTTGTAACTTTTTATGCCGTAATGTAACTTTATCCAATCATTATGTCCTTCACCTTTTTGGTAACATAAATAAGCTTTGTTTTCTGTTATCTTACGCACACTAAAGCTATGTGCAGTATCACTGTGCTACATAAATGTATTACAGATTTTATATTTAATGTGAACCTCCAATATTGTAGCATTTGCTAGTGGACTTATGTATGAAATTGGCATATTGCCTTAATGTAAACTTATGCTACTTAACACCAGCAAGAAGCAGTGCTTATGCTTAGAACGTTCACTGCTTTCCCATCTTTTTTATCCCTTAAGCTTCCATACTGTTACGCGGAAGTTTTTCCTATAGTGAGGATATTGAACTTATATTCGATCTTCTTTCCCCACTGCATTTGTAACAGTGACCATTTGTAAACAGAACTCCACCTTCTGACTCTAAATTTATGTACAACATTACTCCGTCAGCAAGTGTATTAATGATTTTATATGGAATGTACACCTGTAAATTTCTATATTTTTAATAGCCTTGGAGAACAATTTTCATACTTGCTTTATTATAAAATGCTATTGTTCAACACAACCAAGGCGTGGTTTTTACGTGCCCTCTGGAGCAAAATGTTTCCTCTCGCCTGAGTGTGTGTACATGTAGCAGTTGGCCTTTGTCACTGACTTAAGGTAGATGTAACATACGCCAATATTTTGTCTTGTGAAACCTATTGCATCATGTGATGCAATAAATGATTACTTTTACTTCACAAATACTTTTCTATTAATATTTTATTATGTTTGTAAAAAATATTTCTTTTATTATAACAGGTGTATATATATTTAGGTCCAACACTCCTGCCCGCATCTCGTGGTCGTGCGGTAGCGTTCTCGCTTCCCACGCCCGGGTTCGATTCCCGGCGGGGTCAGGGATTTTCTCTGCCTCGTGATGGCTTGGTGTTGTGTGCTGTCCTTAGGTTAGTTAGGTTTAATTAGTTCTAAGTTCTAGGCGACTGATGACCTCAGCAGTTGAGTCGCATAGTGCTCAGAGCCATTTGAGCCAACACTCCTGAAGAAGATACCGGGTGATCAAAAAGTCAGTATAAATTTGAAAACTTAATAAACTACGGAATAATGTAGATAGAAAAGTAAAAATTGACACACATGCTTTGAATAACATGGGGTTTTACTAGAACCGAAAAAAACAAAGTTCACAAAATGTCGACAGCTGGCGCTGGACAGAAAAACGCCAGTGACTGCGCATGACAATCGTATATAAAAGGAGCTGTAACAAGAGAGAAAATCAGATGCGAAAGCAGTCATAGCATGTTGACGTTACCTGAAAAGGTGCTTTTAGTGAAGCTGTATTATCAGAATGGGGAATGTGTTGGTTCAGCGTTACGATCCTATCGCCGTAGGAAGGGGATTCGAACGGGTAAAGGTCCGTTGACAAATGCAGCTGTGGCGAGAATGATTTAGAAGTTCGAAGCCACGGGTTGTTTAGACGGTAGACCCCGTAGTGGCCGACAGAGCACAAGGCGTAATGCTGCTGAGACAGTTCAGGAAGAAATGGAGGCTGTAGCGGGTTCGTCTATGCACGGGGAAGTCAGTGCTCGTGCAGTCGCACGTCGCACCGGCATTCCATACATTACTGTTTGGTTGGCACTGAGGCGTACCCTCCGATGCTGTCAGTACAAAATCCATCGCTTTAGTGAAGCGGAGGGCATTTGCAGTGTGGGAGTTTCAAAAGATGGCGGAAGGTTCAAATGGCTCTGAGCACTATGGCACTTAACTGCTGTGGTCATCAGTCCCCTAGAACTTAGAACCACTCAAACCTAACTAACCTAAAGACATCACACACACATCCATGCCCGAGGAAGGATTCGAACCTGAGACCGTAGTGGTCGCGCGGTTCCAGACTGTAGCGGCTAGAACCGTTCGGCCACTCCGGTCGGCAAAAGATGGCGGAAGATGATGATTGGCTGAGTAACATGTTGTGGACCGACGAAGCTTATGTCACGCTTCGGGGGTGTGTCAACGCCCACAACTGCAGAATTTGGACTACCGAAAATCCTAGAACTGTTGTGGAAACTCCATTGTACGACGAGAAAGTCGCGGTATGGGTTGGATTTACCACATCTACCGTTATCGGTCCTTTTTTCTTCGAGGAAATGCGTGATTCTGGTTTTGTAACTGCTGCCGTGACGGATGAGAGGTACGGCGATATGTTACAGAATCGCATCATCCCCAGTCTGGCAGATAAACACCTGCTGGAACGTACGACGTTTATGCAGGATGGCACTCCACCCCATATTGCTAGATGCGTGAAAGATCTCTTGCGCGCTTCGTTTGGTGATGATCGTGTGCTCACCCGCCACTTTCGTCATGCTAGGCCTGCCAGGTCCCCAGACTTCAGTCCGTGCGATTATTGGCTTTGGGGTTACCTGAAGTCTCAAGTGTATCGTGATCGACCGACATCTCTAGGGATGCTGAAAGACATCCGACGCCAATACCTCCCCGTAACTCCGTACATGCATTACAGTGCTGTTCACAACATTATTGCTCGACTATAGCTATTGTTGAGGAATGATGGTGGACATACTGAGCATTTACTATAAAGAACATAGTCTTTTCTTTGTCTTACTTTGTTATGCTAATTATTGCTATTCTGATCAGATGAATCACCATCTGTCTGACATTTTTTGAACTTTTGTATTTTTTTGATTCTAATAAAATCCCATGTCATTAGAAGCATGTGTGTCAATTTGTACCTCTTTATCTACTTTATTCCTTGATTTATTCAGTTTTCAAATCTATACTGACCTTTTGATCACCTGGTATTTTTACATATATCGAAACCATGGTCAAGGGATAATAAACATTTATTTCAAACTGTTTGGCTGATTTTTCAATCTATTCTGAATTACATGGTTGCTGTTTCGCAGCTATGTTTAACATTTTATAAATCACCAAACTCAAAAACTAGAAGATCTGAATTCTGTGAAATTTTTAGGATTAAACGCAGAGAAGAATTTAAATTGGTATAATCATGTTGAATATGTATTAATGAAACTATATAGCCTTGCATTTTCATTGCAAGTAGTAGCTAATGCCACTGACGTGGGTACAAGGAAAATTGCTTACAATAGATACTTCCAGTCAGTTGTAATGTATGGTATTGCTTTTTGGAGAAATTCGTGAAACTTAATGCACATAGTGAAATCGCAGAGTGCGCTGGATATCCCAGAAAAACATATCACTCATTATTTAAAAATCTGAAATTATTAACATTGCCCTCCCTGTATATCTATGGTATTATGAATTTTCTATTCAACAATTTGGAATTAATCCAGGAGAACTGCTTTGATCACACTTACAATACAAGAAATGAAGAAAATTCGATACTGCCTGCTCATCGTTTAATATTATGTGCTCAAACTCCCCAGTACTTTGGAATGAAAATTTACAGTAAACTAAAAACCAAGAATATTCTGAGTATGAAACTAGGTTCACTGTGAAGAAAGTTGCACGATACTCTACTTCATAAATGCTACTGCTCAGTGGTAGGCCGGCCGCGGTGGTCTCGCGGTTCTAGGCATGCAGTCCGGAACCGCGCGACTGCTACGGTCGCAGGTTCGAATCCTGCCTCAGGCATGGATGTGTGTGATGTCCTTAGGTTAGTTAGGTTTAAGTAGTTCTAAGTTCTAGGGGACTGATGACCACAGCTGTTAAGTCCCATATTGCTCAGAGCCATTTGAACCATTTTTCAGTGGTAGGATTTATGAATGATGAACTGAATATTCGAGCACGATGTAGTTTGCCAATTGTCTTTTTATGCAAACATGTGAGGGTATCTTTTCAGAAAAAATTATGTTTATGTTTAAATCATATTATTAACCATAGTTTTATATTCATGAAATTGTATAAACCATACTCTGACGTGTCTCCTGTACTCTACTCAAATGATTAGCTCATAATTTAGAAAAGATATCTGAATGGTGCGAAAAGTGGCAATTGACACTAAATATTGAAAAGTGTGAGGTCATCCACATGAGTGCTAAAATGAACTCGTTAAACTTCGGTTACACAATAAATCACTCTAATCTAAAAGCCGTAAATTCAACTAAATATCTAAGTATTATAATTATGAACAACTTAAATTGGAAGGAACACATAGAAAATGTTGTGGGGAAGGCTAACCGAAGACTGCGTTTTATTGGCAGGACACTTAGAAAATGTAACAGACCTACTAAGGAGACCGCCTACACTACGCTTGTAAGTCCTCTTTTAGAAACTGCAGCGAGGTGTGAGATCCTTATCAGATAGGACTGTCGGAGTATATCGAAAAAGTTCAAAGAAAGGCCGCATGCTTTGTATTATCGCGAAATATGGGAGAGAGTGTAACAGAAATGATGCGGGAGTTCGGTTGTAAATCATTAAAAGAAAGGCGTCTTTCGTTGCGATGGAATCTTCTCACGAAATTCCAATCACCAACTTTCTCCTCCGAATGTGAAAATATTTTGTTGACACCGACCTGCATAGGGAGGAACGATCACCACGATGAAATAAGGGAAATCACAGCTCACATGTAAAGATAAGGTGTTCATTCTTTCCGCGCGCTATACGAGATAGGAATAATAGAGAATTGTGAAGATGGTTCGATAAACCCTCTGGCAGGCACTTGAATGTGATTTGCAGATTATCCATGTAGATGTAGATGTATGTTATGAGACGAAAAACCACAGTTAACAATGCATGTGGTTACGTTGTCTTGTTCTGTATTAAAAAGGAAAACTGTTTATTCACTGTGACATCAGCTGCAGGAATATGTTTCTTTTCAATTATTTGCACAATATATACGAGTACTGTAAGTGATGAATCGCACAGTATTCGAGTAATTATAAATCAATAACTGCGATAATGTCATCATTTAGTCACTATGGTCATTCATTGGCCACTCTATATCCGGAATGGCTCGCTTCCCTTTGCTCTCATTTTGCTACTGCACAGTCACAGTACTTGTGTAGTGTGACCCACATTTTCTTTAAAGCAAGTACTTCATTTATTTCTGTCATCATGATGCTGAGTGTATAATGAAAGACTGATCATATCGAGGTGGTCAGGATGCTAAAACAGAATATTCTGTAGTCGTTTAGTCCTTCCCGCTAATGACTTGTTTTCTTCAGAATTCTTAAGTTCTGTGAATAGATAACTATCATGAGTACTTCGCTTTCATTGCTGATGGAGCAGGGTCATCCAGTACAGGCACTCAGATTTAGTTACTCAGCGGTCTCTTTAGCTCATTGGAAGGAATTTCTGAGAATTTTATGATCACCCAGAAACCCACTTCTATAAAGATCTGCACTGTTTAATAACGTTTCACTAACTGAGAAATTTAAAAGTAGACCCCTTCCTGTGGTGTGGGAAATGATATTAATCATTGTGTGCCACCTAAGGACTTTTACTGGTTTTAATGCAGCTGTCCACGCACTTCTACCTCGCCCAACAATTAAAATCTGTGAGGAAAAACCTCATGTTTTTATCTCTCCCTAAAATGTGACCTGATTTCTGAATTTATCTTTGGTTTCCTTTACTGCTTTCTCACTATACAGGCTGAATAATATTGAGGATAGGACACACACCTTACTCTATACTCTATACTCTAGTACTTGTCCCCTTTCTTGTTCTACACTGTCTTCTGTTTTACTGATCCTCTTTCTTGTTCTTTGACACATGTAACTGTAGTCTGATGTCTATACAGCTGCTCCCAAGATTTCATTGATTGTATTCCAGTCACCATTCACTCTCTTACCCTCTCTCCCTCCCCTTCTCTCCCCACCACCCCACTATCTCCCCAGCCCCCTCTTCTCTCCAGCCTCTTCCATCTCTCTCCTCCTCACCACCTCTCTTAGCTATCTCCTCCTCTATCTCCCCCGTCACACACACTCTCACACAATGCTCCCCCCACTCCTTCCTCTACCTCCTATACTTTCACTCTCTCTCCTCTACTCTGGTCCCTCTTCCACCAACTTTCTCCACCCTCTGTCCTCTCACTCCCATCCCCATTTCCTCAACTCTTCTCTCTTTCTTCACGTCTCTCTCCCCTCAGCCTTCATAATTTCTCCCACCCTCCCTCCTCTCTCTCCCCCCTCCCTCTGCCACTTCTATCACCCTCCCTCCTCCTTTCCCTCTCCCTCCACCACCCTACAATTTCATTTCCCTCACCCTCTCTCCTCCTCTGCCTACTCCACTAACCATTTCTTCCTCTCTTCTCTCTTTCTCCCACCACCCCTCTCTCATCTTCACATTTCTCCCCATGTCTCCTCTCCCTCTCCCTACCCCACCACTTCTCTCCATCTGCCCATACTTCTCACACCTCTCCCTCTCCACCCTCATTCGCCCTCCTTTACCACTCTCACTCTTCTCCCCTTTCACTAATACTTTCTCACCCTCTCCCTCCTTATTCCTTTCCCTCTCCCTCCATCCCCATTCAATTCCCTCTCCCTCCATCCCCATACAATTTACCTCTCCCTCTCCCTCTCCATCTGTCTCTTCCTCTCCATCTCCCTCTCCCTCAGTCCTCTCTCCTCTCAATCCCCTACCCAGACAGAGATTGGAATACATCCAACAAACAAGTGGGTGCAGGTGATACTATGAGAGGAAGAGAGACCTGAAGATTAAACAAAGTAGATGGGAGAGCGAGTGAGAGTGAGACTGACAGTGAGAACAAGAGAGAGCAGGACTGAGAGTATGAGGGAGGGGGAGGGGGAGGGGGAATGGGTGGGGAAGGGGGAGAGGCAGAGAGAAATTTTGGGGGGATGGAAGGAGAGGGAAAGGAGGAGGTATGGAGAGGGAGAGTAGGTGTGAGTGTGAAGGGGTGGAGTGAGGGGAGGGAGTGTGAGTGGGGAGGATGAGAAAGGGTGAAGAGGGGTGAGAGGTATAGAAGGGAGAGGAAGAGAAGAGAGGGGGAGAAAGGGTGAAGGCAGAGGGAGAGATAGGGGTGGAGGCAGAAAGAGAGAAGAGAGGAGGCAGAGGGAGAGATAGGGGTGGAGGCAGAAAGAGAGAAGAGAGGAGGCTCTCTTCTCTCTTTCTGCCTCCACCCCTATCTCTCCCTCTGCCTTTACCCTTTCTCCCCCTCTCTTCTCTTCCTCTCCCTGTCTATACTTCTCATCCCTCTTCACCCTCTCTCACCCTCCCCTCTCACACTCCCTCCCCTCACTCCACTCCTTCACACTCACACCTACTCTCCCTCTCCATCCCTCCTCCTTTCCCTCTCCTTCCATCCCCCCAAAATTTCTCTCTGCCTCTCCCCCTTCCCCACCCATTCCCCCTCCCCCTCCCTCATACTCTCAGTCCTGCTCTCTCTTGTTCTCACTGTCAGTCTCACTCTCTCACTCGTTCTCCCATCTACTTTGTTTAATCTTCAGGTCTCTCTTCCTCTCATAGTATCACCTGCACCCACTTGTTTGTTGGATGTATTCCAATCTCTGTCTTCCACCTCACTATTTCAGTGTTTGACCTCTACAGTTGCCTCCAGTAGCTTAGGAGTTTTCATCAATCT
This sequence comes from Schistocerca serialis cubense, assembly GCF_023864345.2. Classification (NCBI taxonomy): domain Eukaryota; kingdom Metazoa; phylum Arthropoda; class Insecta; order Orthoptera; family Acrididae; genus Schistocerca; species Schistocerca serialis. The sequence continues at coordinate 972,595,031 of NC_064638.1, forward strand.
TCTTTACCAACAAATCTCAAACATTTCTATATTCTTCTGCTCCAGATTTCCCACTGTCTGTAATTCAGTACCATGCAATCCTGTGCTCCTGAGGTACATTCAAATATGTTCGTTCCTAAAATTAAGGCTTATGTAAGTTTGTGAGACATCCACATATGACAAAGAAGTGTGTAAAATGCTCTTTACCCTCCCGAAGCTGTATGTAACAATCAGGCACCATACGTAATGGAAGAAATACCTCGTTCCATTTGGCACAACCCTCAAAATTTCCAAGACCTTACAAGATAATCTATTTACAAAACACACAAACTAGAAACATTCCACCACCTCTCTACACCCAATTTTTTTCGCTCCAACAAATCACAGGCTGCGCAAAATATGCAAAATAATCTTCACCACCCTAAAGATGACAAATATCAGAAAGAAAACCAAACCGGTCTACCTGATAAGAATAACTACTCTCTCCTGGAACAGTTGTGCACGAGTCATGACCCTTTTTTTCGCCATTGTTTCACTGTATCTGGCATTCTCCTAAATCAGATCTGTGATAGTGTGGTTACTCATTTAATTGCAGTAACACAAAACGGCAAAGGAAAAAAAAATTCTCTTTATTATCGCGACGGCATGCTAGTAACCAGGATGTCATTTTTATCAACCACATCCGTCTGTTAAGAATGCCTTCATCCCCCCCACCCCCACCCTTGCCCACTATAAAAAACTTACGATCCTTGCGCAGTACAAAGCTTAAGAATTATCGGCCCGTCTCGCTTAAGTCTGTGTAATATATTATGTCACACTGGGAATATTATATGACTGACGATTTGTTCCCTTTTATGTTTAACAACCGATACTGTTTTTCATGCTTGTTATTTCTACATTCCCGTGAGTTATGTCCGACTCGCGCACATCGTAGCTCTCAGGCTGACGACGTTGCTCCTGCAGACGGCCCTTACGTCCGCAGCTGTAACATTTTGTTTCCGAAGGGACATTTTGTTTCAGAAGGGAAGGCTCCATAGGCACCACGGCCTTTTGTAGCAATATCGACTTCCTGTAACTGTGTGACGATCGTAACGGCCGCGCAGACGGTTTCACCATCCTAACTCTGCGTGACATGTCAGAGAGCCACCTTTCCAGGTTGAGGCAGGATGGTTCTGTCAGCCTCTCGACTCCACGTCAGCTCATATATTTGTGCATTAATCTTTCGGTTTCTGAGAAGGATTCCGCAGATTCGTAGACTTTCTGTATCAAACAGCTAAGTTTCTCCCTGAATGACCTCTTACTATTCTGTTTCCGGTAATGCTACTGCAAGCCAACAGCTAATTGCTGCTAACCCACACAACGAGCGTGCTTCATGATTCATATAGTATGTCTGAGACTCGCCCATTACTCATAAACACGTTCAATACAAAGAAAAGACAACAAATAGAAAACCGCGCACCACTTGGGAGTAGTGGAAATTGGTCGATGAAAAATGCAAATTTGTAAACTTTGGTGGGCGATGGATGAATTTGTGACGCTACGGGGAAATTTCATTGCGCATTTGGCATGGATAGTAAACAGCGGACATGTCGGTACAAGAGTGTACGAATTTCGTTCCGTGTACTCAGTTGGATAATAACTATGCCTCGCAGTTAGGAAAATGAACGATATGCACTGGTGTCAGCATTTGAGAGAGGACGTGTAGTTTGGCTCAGACAAGCCGGTTGAAGTAGTCGGTGAACTGGTCCACGGTTGAATAGGAGCGATACCACTATTAGCCGATGTTGGCATGAATTGGTGAACCATAGCTGAGCACAGCGTCTAGAGAGACGACAGACCATGAGGACCGAGCAACCGTCTGAGAGGCTCTCGGAACACCCGGTTCATTATTATCGTGGACCCGATGTGCCACTGGTGCTTCAGTGACATCAACGACCATTAATAGGCGGCTTATGCAAAAGAAGCTGAGCTCATGGCGCCCCTTGCACCAACTACCCTTGACCTCCATAGACCACGAAACAAGTTTTCAACCGTATCGGCCTGGAATCCCATTTAATGGAATATAATTAGCTTCATTGATGAGCCCCACTTCGAACTCAGCGTCGAAAACAAGCGATGACCTGTATTGTCCTCTGACAGCGGTGGGATGCCAGCCAGCTTCGCTGTCGGATAATTGCTTCGTTCTGCATCATTCTTTCTTCTATTTTGGTGTATGTAGACATGTCTTGTCTGACCAATTACTCAATTTGGCGGTCTCTACAACATCGTTAATAAACACAATTACATCCTCCTTGTTTTCCCGGAGAAAGTCTTTGTGAAATTATCAGCTACTGGATCCACAGAATGATAGGTTTCAGTCAATACTAATTTTACTTCAACTGATAAAGATTATATCTTCTGTAGAACAACCTGTATTTGCTCCACTTGCCTACGTGATTTGTCATTGCTCCTTTTTTCGCTGATGATTAAATGCGAGCTTCCTAGATACCTCTGCCGATTAAACAGCCTCACCTTTAGTAGCTGCATGTGCGTCCAGTATTTCATGCATTCTACAACTGCCTTTGAAACGAAAGAAAAAGATGTCAAAAACTACTCTACAACACATACAAAAATAAATTAAATACGTTTTTACCCCGTATCACGACCACTGGGTGGCAAAACAGTTCTGGGCCAAATGACCAAACTTTCTACAAATTACTCATGGACACAAATAACACTGCTGTGGTTAATGGTAACTTGTGCCCTGAGAGATAACAGAATACTTCTTCCCGGAGTTTCACCTACGTTATGACAAATCTGCAGCCTCTTGTGGCCTAACAAACGACATTTAAAAGCCAACGGCCTTGTCAACGATGTTGGAAGACACGACAGAGGTTCAGGGCACTGCCTTGCCCTTGGGGGTGGGAAACTGAATCTAAAGGCGGAAGAATCAGGAATGATGAACGGCATGAGGATGCAGAAGGCAATGGAAACCACATCGTTAGAAACACATAACGTGTATCCACAGGACATGAGGCATGTAATTAAAAAAAGTGTCATGATGATGATTGGAAAAGATTCCGGAATAGTCCCCATTCAGATCTCCGCGAGGGGACTGCAAGGGGGAGGTGACTATGAGGAAAAGATTGAATAATCAAGGATAACGTTCTACGATTCGGGGTGTGGAATGTCAGAAGCTTGAATGTGGTAGGGAAGCTAGAAAGTCTGAAAAGGAAAATGCGAATACTCAATCTAGATACAGCAAGGGTCACTGAAGTGTAATGGAAAGGATTCCTGGTAAGATGAGTATAGGGTAATAGTAACAGCAGCAGAAAAATAGTATAACGGGAGTGGAATCCGTCACGAATAGGAAGGTAGGAAAAAAGAGTGTGTTACTGTGTACAGTTCAGTGATAGAGTTCTTCTTATGAGAATCAACAGCAAACCAACACCAACAACGATGATTGAGGTACACATGGAGACATCGCAAGCTGAAGATGAAGAGATAGAGTAAGTAAATCAGGATACTGAAAGGGTACTACAGTACGCAAAGGAAGATGAAAATCTAATGGGCGTGGTGGACTGGAATGCAGTTATAGGGGAAGGAGTAGAAGACAAGGTTACAAGAGAATGTAGGTTTGGCACAAGGAATGAGAGAGGAGAAACACTGAGTTCTGCAGTAAAATTCAGATAGTAATACGCATGCTCTACTTAGAATAGGCCGGGTGATACGGAAAGAGTTCAGTTAGATTACATCATGGTCAGACAGAGATTCCGAAATGAGATCCTGGGTTGAAAGGCGTACCCAGGAGCAGATATGGACTCAGATCACAAATCAGTTAGGATGAAGAGTAGGATGATGTTTAGGAGATGAGTAAGGAAGAATTAGTACGCAAAGAAGTGGGTTACAATAGTACAGAGGAGTGACGAGATATGCTTGAAGTTCTCAAAGGCTATAGATACAACAATAACGAATAGCTCGGTAGGCAGTACAGTTGAAAAGAAATGGACACCTGTAAAAAGGCCAATCACAGAAGTTGGAAAGGTATAAATAAGTTTTCTGCGAAGGAACCATTGGTAACAGAAGAAATACTTCAGCTGATCGATGAAAGAAAGAAGTACCAAAATGTTCAGGGAAATTCAGGAATACATAAATACAAGTCACTGAGGAATGAAATAAGCAGGAGGTGCAGGGAAGCTAAGACGAAATGGCACCATGAAAAATACGAAAAAATCGAAAAAGAAATGACAGTCGGAAGAAGTGACTTGGCATGTAGGAAAGTCAAAACAACCTTCAGTGAAGTCAAAAGCTAGGTTGGTAACATTACGAGTGAAAACATTTGTCTGATGTGATAGAAGGAGAAGAAGTAGAAGTCGATTGAGAAGAGATAGGGGATCCAGTATTAGAATCAAAATTTAAGAGAGCTTTGGATGACTTAAGATCAGATAAGAGTGAAGGGATCGATAACGTTCCTCCAGGATTTCTAAAATTATTAGGGGAAGTGGCAAGAATATGAATACTCTATTTGGTGTATAGAATGTGTTAATCTGGCAATATACAATCTGACTTTTGGAAAAATGTCATCCACACAATTCCGGAGACTGCAAGAGATGACAAATGCGAGAATTATCGCACAATCAACTTAACAGCTCATGCATCCAAACTGCTGACAAGAATAATATACAGAAGAATGGAAAATTGAAGATGTGTTAGATGATGACCAGTTTGGCTTTAGGAAAGATAAAGGTACCAGAAAGGCAAATCTGAAGTTGCCGTTGATAATGGAAGCAACAATAAAGAAAAATCAAGATACGTTCACAGGATTTGTAGACCTAGAAAAAACGTTTCACAACGTAAAATTGTGCAAGATGTTCAAAATTCTGAGAAAAATAAGGGATAAACTGTGGGGAGGAACGGGTAACATGTGCAAGAACCAAGAGGGAATAAGAAAAGTGGATGACCAACAACGAAATTCTCAGATTAAAAAGTGTGTAAGATATATAAGTTGTCTTTCACCCCTACAGTTCGATCTGCACATTGAAGAAGCAATGATATAAATAAAAGAAACTTTCAGGATTGGAATTAAAATCCGAGGTGAAAGGGTATCAATGGTATTATTCGCTGATGACATTGCAATCCTGAGTTAAAGTGAATTAAAATTAGATGATCTACTGAATGGAATGGACAGTCTAATGAGTATAGGTTATGGATTGAGTATAAATCGAAGAAAGACGAAAGTAATGAGAAGTAGTATAAATGAGAACAGCGAGGAACTTAACATCAGGATTGATAGTTACGAAGTAGATGAAGTTAAGGAATTCTGCTACCTAGGCAGTAAAATAACTAGTGACGGACAGAGTAAGGAGGACTTCAGAAGCAGACCAGCAATGGCAAATAGGGTATTCCTGCCCAAGAAAAGTCTACGTAGGCCTTAATTTGAAGAAGAAATTTCTGAGAATATACGTTTGGAGCACAGCATTGTGTAGTAGTGAAACATGGACTGTTGGAAAATAGGGATAGAAGAGAATCTATGCAACTAAGATGTGGTGCTGCTGATGAATTTTGATAATTAGGTAGGCTGATAAGGTAAGGAATGAGGATGTTCTGCACAGAATCGAAGATGAAAGGGATGTAAGGAAAATCCTGGTAAGGGGAAGAGACAGGATGATAAGACATGTGTTAAGACATCAGGGACTGACTTCCGTGTTACAAGAGGGAGCTGTAGAGAGCAAAAACTGTAGAGGAAGACAGTTATTGGAATACATCCAGCACATAATTGAGGACGTAGATTGTAAACGTTACCTGAGATGAAGAGGAGAGAAATTCGTGACGAGCCGCATCAAACCAGTCAGAACACTGATGATTTAAAATAAAATGAATGTCTCTGTGATGCGAAATGGCCACAACCAAATGAATACAAAAAGAACACCAATAGAAAATTGTTCACTCACCGCACTGCATTGCGTCGGACTGCAAGTCAACGCAGGCGACGCCGACTGATGCTGCACACTTTTCCATTGTTGATGAAGTCCTGACGTGGCAGACGGTTCTGACAGCTACATGTAGAAGTAAGTGGGATGTGAGCACTACTGATGCACGATGTTGAAGCGTGGAGTGCAGTGGTAAGGGCATTTCGGGTGTCCGGGACTGCTCTCCTAGCAAAACATTAGCTAGTTGCACATGTATTCTTTGATTATACATTGGACCAGCTTCTTTGCGGCTGTGGCGACGGCAGCGGAAGCGGCACATAGGATTTAAATGAGCTGGTCAGTCCACCCAAGCAGTCACAAGTGCGGCAGCGAGGTCAGAGATACCGGCACAGAAGAAGCAGGATTAAGTAAAGTGTCCAGTCCAACTGCTGGTAGGCGTGCCATTGGGCACTGACGGTAAACGGCACAACATAGCTGTTTACCAGGGTGCATTCGAAGACATCGAAGATGGTACCCAAGAAAGGTCCCAGCAGCTTTGCACGGGACAGCGATGGTTGTGCAGAGTTACGTCGTTGCCTCTCGCTCAGAGGAAGTGTGTGGAGCTGGTGTCCATTCACAGACGTGAGTAGGGGGCAGCAGGAGCCAGCAAGCCTTCCACGAACAGAAACACTTCGACAGTGCACCAAACACGATCAGTTTCAACACAGTAAACAGGTCGTAGAGAGCTCCAAGTCTTCAGATCAGCGGGGAATAGGTCAGCAGCTCACACTACCAAAGTCCGGTAGCCCAGGTTGCTGCTATTTCGGGGATAGTAGTCATCTGGTAAATGTCCGTTATCCCTTGGCGGGGATGGACAAATGTGAGGTGGTTTTGTGGACCTATCAGCATTCTTCGGCACGCTACAGTGCCCCAGCCTTTCGTTTTGGGCTGCCACATCGTTACTTTCTGCAGTCTCAGTGTGCTGAAAGTCGATGTTCCATACAATGCAGATGTTACACACGGGTCTGCTTTGGCTAGGCTCGGCGCGGGCCAGGGATTTCAAAATTTTACCCTCACCCAGGATCTCCTTCTGCAATGCAACGTACTTAAAGAACAGAGACCTTCCAATTAGTGAAAGCCGCGCGGGATTAGCCGAGCGGTCTGGGCGCTGCAGTCATGGACTGTGCGGCTCGTCCCGGCGGAGATCCGAGTCCTCCCTCGGGCATGGGTGTGTGTGTTTGTCTTTACGATAATTTAGGTTAAGTAGTGTATAAGCTTAGGGACTGATGACCCTAGCAGTTAAGTCTCATAAGATTTCACTCACATTTGAACATTTGGTTTAATTAGTGAAAGCTGAAACATGAATAAAATATAATCCTTTATATGCCGTTGATGTTAAAGCTAATCTGGTCACCACACATCCAGATCCTCGTTCATCAGTTTGTTCTTGGAACTTATTAAGGTTAGATATGTGATGTACACCACAATATCTATTTCCTTGAGCGTAGCATTTCTTCATTGACCGCATTCGGTTATATAACTGCACCTACTCGAATCTGTCCATAACTTATATTAAAACTTTTATTGCGCACGAACTTCTGGTTCCTCGATAAATGATGTGACTTAACTAAGACTTTATATCCTATCTCCAGGTGTATGAAACAGAGCGCACTTTACTGATTGTCCTTCCCCATCTGGGCCGCTCACCGTTTTAATAAAATCGGCAGGTGAACAATTTCTTGGTTTCTGTTCCTCTAAGTGGGTGAAAAGCTATTCAACTCCTTAATCTTTACAGCTGGCCCCTGTTCCTTTAAAACCAGAAGACGTGCTATACCTGTGGCTTCGCGTGACAGGCTGTTAATCAAATCTTGAAAATCCTCTGATAAGACATCCCAATTCCGACGTTTTTTGTGCAGCACAGGTAGCACATCTTTCCTAGCTCTTTATGCACCAACGTATTCCTGAGATGACTGATCTCCTTAGGCGATTCAGTTAGCTTGAGTTTCCCAGTTATTGCACCAAAAATATTAACCTCGTTATCATGGACATCTCGTTCAAAGGATTCTGTCTAGCAAGTAATTCCGGCAAGTAATCGCAAATCACGACCAAACTGTCTTTATTCATCTATTCACTGAACCGTAACTTAATCTTCAAGCCTTCAACATGAATCGTGATGAATCTCCTGTCAAAATTAATAGTCGTTTGGAAGTGAGTTTTGAAGTCCAGTCGCAAGGTAGTGTCAACATTGAGGGATGATCCAAACAAAAGATTTGCCCAGATAGCCTGTGACTGACAATTAGTAAAACGAATTCCAGCCTGATTTTTCACTTCGATACCCTTTTCCATCACCGCGCCAATGACGCTTGAGGTTTTTGTTTATAGCTCAGAACTCAATACCATTCCCTGACACCACGTTGGTGGTGCAAGGAATGGCAATTGAATCTCAATGTAGACAGGTATAATGTGCTGCGAATACATAGAAAGATAGATCCCTTATCATTTAGCTACAAAATAGCAGGTCAGCAACTGGAAGCAGTTAATTCCATAAATTATCTGGGAGTACGCATTAGGTGTGATTAAAAATGGAATGATCATATAAAGTTGATCGTCGGTAAAGCAGATGCCAGACTGAGATTCATTGGAAGAATCCTAAGGAAATGCAATCCGAAAACAAACGAAGCAGGTTACAGTACCCTTGTTCACCCACTGCTTGAATACTGCTCAGCAGTGTGGGATCCGTACCAGATAGGCTTCATAGAAGAGATAGAGAAGATCCAATAGAGACAGCGCGCTTCGTTACAGGATCATTTAGTAATCGCGAAAGAGTTACGGAGATGATGGATAAAACTCCAGTGGAAGACTCTGCAGGAGAGACGCTCAGTAGTTCGGTACGGGCTTTTGTTAAAGTTTTGAGAACATACCTTCACCGAAGAGTCAAGCATTATATTGCTCCCTCCTACGTATATCTCGCGAAGAGACCATGAGGATAAAATCAGAGAGATTAGAGCCCACACCGAAGCATACCAACAATCCTTCTTTCCATGAACAATACGAGACTGGAATAGAATGGGGAACCGATAGAGGTATTCAGGGTACCCTCCGCCACACACCGTCGGGTGGCTTGCGGAGTATGGATGTAGATGTAGATGTAGATGTAGATGTAGATGTAGAAATGTCCTCGGATACGTAATATCCCACAATCTTACATATTTGACACATTTAGATAGAACGTTGCCCTCGACAGGAATGAGATGTTGACAGACCGTTGTTCAATTTTGTGATGATGATTTCACATGCACAAAATATCTTCCGTCTCAATGGTGTGTGTGTGTGAGTTTACTTCTCAGTCCTTATGCATATACATACGACACCAAACCTAAAACTTCTCTCGTTGAAAGTAACTGGAATGCAAATAAAAATGATAAGTAGTTCATTGTGTATTTCACCCATATTAATATTTGTAGAAATGGGAATAGCAGATCTGTTAATTTTCGCATATGTAAAAATCATTTTCAAAGTTCAGTGAATGGAAAATCCCGAAACCCAACTTCAAGAGAATTATGTTAATCATGATGAAGCTAGAGACAGTAGAAGATAATACCATACTAGGAATATATACCATTAATATGAAGCAACTGAAATTAAAATAGTAAGATCTGACACCATCAGGTAACAGAGAGAAGAGATTCGAAGTAATTATTAAACTATTATTTTCATCTATAAATTTGGCTCAAATGGTTCAAATGGCTCTGAGCACTATGGGACTCAACTTCTGAGGTCATCAGTCCCCTAGAACTTAAAACTACTTAAACCTAACTAACCTAAGGACATCACACACATTCATGCCCGAGGCAGGATTCGAACCTGCGACCGTACCGGTGGCGCGGTTCCAGACTGTAGCGCCTACAACCGCTCGGCCACCTCCATAAAGTTATTTCACAGTTTTGATGGTAATAATGCATTACCGTACACTTGCTTACTATTGTCGATCGCATTCGCGATAGAGATCCTAGATGTCACTGTATGCTAGAATGTCGCTGTATGATACTTTATCTCGGACTAATGTCTTCATTGAGCCAATTTCTCAAAAGAATGTATCTTTGTGGGCATAACTTACTGTATATTGAAAAGTTGGGAAATTGTCGAGCTTAATCTGAAATACAATATCAGACGATGACATTCTAGGCTAGAGTGTACATGGACATGGAGTCTCTAGGTGAGTGATCTGAAGACAGTTGTTTAGCAACCGAAACAAATAACCAGTATCCAAGTAATGTTTTACTATGATCAAGGCAGTTAAAGGATTTCATATTTTCATGTTTTGGAAATTAAAATATCAGTAGTTTTACCACAAAGAAACTGTTGAAAGAACGAAAAAAACGAACTGGCAGAAGGCTGATCATTATGAGGTAAGCATCCGATAGCAAATTAAACATTTGAGTCTCATTGATGCCATACAGACTCGAATGTGAAACGAACAAAAACAGTTTGTAGTTCCGATATACATCAGTGTGAAAAGGCGAAACGGTGTTCCCAGTTGTGTGGGTTCGAAATGAGCATCTACCATTCCGTTTCCTGGCCTGACTGCCTGATACACGGATTCATTTCCTACTATAGACGTGTTTACACAATAGCTTGAAAGTCACAGTGGATAGATTAAGGGTGGAAGTTGATAGCACAACTCTGTCGAAATAAGAGTCGACCACAGACTCACCTAATTAAGTATATTATCATAAAGACCGATATACACATTAACAAATAGGCCCACAGTATGAAAAGAGAAAAAAGGCGCTGACATAGGTAGCAAAATTCGTGGATACCACAGAAAAGCCACACACATGTTTATAAGAGATCATAACGCAAGGAAATAAAATTCATAACTGAGGGGGAGTGAGAGATATACTAACGGTCAAGCATGCCTTTCGGAACGTGGCAGGTTACTTCAGCGACGATATAGGGGCATCGGTGTTCACAATACGATCGTCACTTTGATTTACCACCGCAACTGTCGAAACTATCGAGCAACAGTATTACTATCTGTTCTTCGTCCAACCGGCATTTCAGGTGCCTGTAGCACTGAGTTAGTGTGTCTCAGAAAGCCGTTAGAACGGTACCACCGTGTGATCTGGAGACTGACTGTACCGGCGACGGGAAAGTATCTCGAGCAGGAGAACTTGGATCCCTGTGCGGCAGAGCTCCTGATGTGGGGGTTATTAACCACGGGTTTTTTTAAAAATAAATTCCCGCCTATGCAGAGAGCATTATATTTCGCAGCCAAACTGGTTGTGCTCACCTGTACAGTTTTGGGAGCGTTTAGTAGTTGTGTTCACTGACCTCTTTCAATAGCCAGAACTTTATCTCTGTCGCCTCTCTGCTGCATTCGTGCCGGAAGGACCGTTCACAGTACGAAGAAGTCCCTTACAACGGAATACTCCATCTTGGTGAAAATTATCAGTGCCTGATTTCTTTACAATTACGACCATCAAAAATTGTGGAACAGTACATCTACACCGGGGTATCATCACTTTCTGCTTGGTATCCCCCGTCACCTCCGCAACACACATAAAACCACTAAATAAATTACAACCAAAATTGAGTAGTATAGTTGGTGGCGTCTGATGATTTTAACCTTTAATTTAATTCTGATGTGATGACGATTGTTTGTCACTACTGGAGTGTGTGGCACCGTTTGTCGTTTGCAGATGTTTTGCAATACTTAAATTAAACGTTTATTTTCGTTTGAGAAAGTTATCATTATAGTTCTAGGAACTGTAAATAATGGCCCCTTCCTATAACACGACGGAAATAAGCGCGCTACTATGTGTATGAGAGGAAGTATGGAATTGAGAAAATATAATATAAAGGATTTATAATGAAACGAAATTCATTACGCCTTAGATACTTTAAATCCGATGTAATAAGTTTACTACATTGCTGATGTGGACGTACTATGCTATATTCAGCATAAAGGAAGGAGGACCTTGGCAATTTGGATACGCCGAACAGTAAATTATTTGCAGAATCTGGAACTTCGGGAAAAGAAGTGTGATTTGTAGCTATTTTACTTAAGGACAACATCATATTTCTACTTCTTACTAGCAGTTAAACTTCCGCTAACGGGTCTTGAGAGTGGATATTGATCTCCGCAATGAAATACACTTACAGAATATCTGATTCAATTTGCTGAAGTTCTCAGTATACTTATTTGTAATAAGGCTGCTAAACAATCGCGGACTACAAGATAGCGACTCACGTTTCCCAGGTATAATAACACTAATTAGCCCATACTGAAGCCAGAAGAAAATTCTATCCTGTTGCGCAATGGCGTAGCGACGATTTTGTCATAGCGGGGATGGGAGGGGGGTAGGATCTTAAATAGATTCATGTTTTTCATTTTATTCTAAGGACACACACACACACACACACACACACACACACACACACACACACACATATATATATATATATATATATATATATATATATATATATTCTATATATATAATTTGCCTTTGGGAGACCTTAGGCACTAATACTATTTGTTCTATAGACTTAGCCAAGAAAAGCTTTCCTTAAAATAGTGCAACATATACACACAAATGCGCTATTAACTATTTCTTTATTTGGCAACATGATAACTTCATTCAATTGCCAAATGAATTAAAATTATTTGCCTATTGGCTTCTGTCTCGGGTTCTTCGGCCGACGTTCATCTGATGATTTTTCTGACGTTTCGCCAGCATGAGTGGCTGGCATTGTCAAAGCTTCACCCTCCACTGCCGGTGGTGAACTGGCATGAAGGAAGGCATCGTTTCGGGGCGATATTTTCGTCGATCAGTGGGACTTTTGAGTGGCCAGTTCACCACCGGGAATGGAGGGTGAAGCTTTGACAATGCCAGCCACTCGTGCTGGCGAAACGTCAGAAAAATCATCAGATGAACGTCGGCCGAAGAACCCGAGACAGAAGCCAATAGGCAGTATGTCAACAAGTGGCCACAAAAGCCTTAACAATTTTGTAAAATTATTTGTTAGCAAAATGCAGCACAGTCTTTTAAAATCAGTTGCACTGTAGCAAAGCCGAGGAATCTTAACGTTGGGCTAAATAACGCATTCAAATCTCTTTTAAAATAGCTATCCTTCTCCTCCTACAGTCTTGTATTTAAGTTTACTACTTACCCGAAACCAAGTCAGAAATTATTCAGCACATCAGAGCAACCCAAGTTCCTTAATTCACAATCAGATTTTATTAAGGTATCTTTTATTTCATTAAAATTCTTCAATTTTTTAAGTAATCAAGGAGTTTTTTTTAAAATTATTATGTCAACGAAACTGTAGCAACTAAATTTATTTATATGACAAAAAGGAATGCACAAGTACTATGAGCTACAGTGTTGAGATCTTAGACTTCTAATGTATGTGATCTCACGAATGACTTTTGATTTATTATTGGTAATATGGTTGTACAGTCTTTGATGCCCATACGTTATCAATTATATGAAGTTTATTAAAAAACGCGTTAGAGTTGTAGTGGTTGAACTTACTATCGGATATTAAAAATAAGACATTTCACAGTAGAACATCGCTCTTGTAGCAGAACTCGAAGACATGATTTATATTGCCGTTTCGCAACTGAGCCATCTTTTGTGTACAGTTGCAGAGTACAAAAAGACAATTGCTAGCTGCCTTCCTACGTAAACATGGCTTTTAGTGCTGGGAGTCTTCGAAGAGATGTTCAGTTCGCCTTGACATAACTCTTGCCATTGAAGTATAGAGGCTGCATCTGTAAAGAAATTATTAACTGTCAGAAAGGAAAGGATTTCGGAAGGAATTTGCCATGGCCTATAGTATGGAACCAACGACGGCATTACAAAAAACCCTATTCAAGGCTTTCGGTGGAGTGGAACTTCCTCGCTTCTTGATTCCAGGCATTTCTAGCTAAGTCATTCAAGGAGAAGACGTACCTCAGTTGGTGAGGAATTCGGAAAAACTATTTGTTTTACTTTGTTCTGACATAAAACTAAATGTCATGTTTTTCCATCCATGGTTCATGTTTGATTGTGCATCAATGCATGTATATTTTAAGATTTAACTGTGCAGGGAATTCGTGGCCTCTGTTATTGTAGTATTACACGGGCGTAAATACATTCTGGACAAAGGGAGAGGGAGGCGGCGGGTATGCTAGGCCCAGTCGGCTTTGACAAATTCAAGCAGCCAGCTGAAAAAAGTCTTTTAGAAACGAACGAGCTATAGAACGTGCTGCGGTCTCAAACCACAGCCGCTTTCCACAAAACCCTCTCCATAGTTCGTTATCGCAACCAGTTTTCATAACAGAGTACTGCCCGGGTGACCAGACTGGGCGATATTTTGCCTCTTGGGCCAGTAACGATGTATTTCTGAACAAATTTTATGAAGAAAGGCATCGTTTTCAGGGCGATATTTTTGTCGATCAGTGGGACTTTTGAGTGGCACAGGCCGATTTAGATGTTGTTTGATTGATCTTTTCAGCCCCTCTGCCTTATGGAGTACTGAAATATTGCAATCTCAAAGTTCTGCAAGTCTCCATACAAAGACCAGCGCTAACATTAAACCGCTTTAGATAGATAACTGGGTTACTGTAATAAAGCATACATATTTTTAACTTGCCATAACGGCGGTTTGCGTATCAAGATCGATTTAGCACTTATTTCTTGTTACAAACTTAACCAAAATTAGAAGCTATCAGAACAACACACAGAACAGAAACAGTAAACGGCAGCATTTAGGTCTACATTAAATTTAGCTGCAAGTGAGAACTGGACTGATTAATAAACGAACAACTGGACTTAAGTAAGGACAACAGTGCACAATAGTTGGTCTTGGCTAAAATAGGAATGGGCAATAGCTGTCTATGTATCAGTAGTTTAAATCTTTGTATGGCTTTGTTAACTGTCGATAGTGCATATCCCTTTTTCGTCGAATCATTAAAAAGCAGAGTATAAGGGGCAATCGAGTTTCCTTTCGAAGGCCGTTCAAGTACAGAATTGGTATGCTACTCAGGAAAAATCGCCTTGGGCACTGAGCCAATCATTCCATCGACGCACCAGGCTCAAGATATCCGTTTGGTAAAACACCGTGGGTCCTGATGTGTGAAGAAGTCCGAAACTGCCAGCTCCACACCCTCGTCCGACAGGAATCTTCAACCGTTCTAGACTTTTTTTAACGGACTAATGACGTCATAATCGCTTGTGGAGATATCAGAAATATAGGGCGACGCTTTGGTGACTCCCACTTTATTTTGCGTAGCTTCTGCGCTACATTTGCAATGTGGGAACGTGCGTTATCATGAAGCAGCAGCTCGTGACCCCATTCCATAACGGCGGTTTTCTACAGACATGCTGCCCCATACACATTCTTCATTCTCCGATGGATGTCTGCCGGTGTTTGCCCCGCAGTAACCAAGAAAAAATAACAGCTTGTTGGTCTTGTTTGGAGTCAGTTATTAATAACGTCGCCATAGTTAATATTTCCGCATTTACCTCATACACGTCGGAAAACACGAATATCACACTAATCCATTGCCTTCATGTCGGTGCTTATATACCCGCACCGGAGTCGCATTACGTTGCATACACGCTGCGGCAACGTCCTCGAACGGCAACTTTTGTTCACCCCTTATTCCCTTATGTTTCAGTACAAGGCCACTAGGTCGTGTGTAATTTCATTTAGGTGATAAGGGGTTGGGGGACAGTCCGGACATCCTAGACACGAAGTGGTCTGCTGACCAACCGCCCCTCACAACGCTTGTAAATGATGCCACGGTCGATGGAAAGCCCGTCTGTGGCCATAACGGAGGAGCAGCAGCTTTCAAAACAAATCTTTCGAAGAATTATCCAAGTGAGACTGAACCTGGCAACTGCCTTTGTTTTAACAAATTTTATGCGGTAATTCTACCTCACGTCTCACGAACAATTAATCAGAGACGTTCGACGGTTGATGCTGTTTCGACTGATTTACTGCAATTAAACCAATCGATTAAATAATTGTGCTTTCTGCCTACTTCTGCATAGTGCCTACTGTTGGGGATCTGTTATTTCTGACTTTGCTACTTCCCTGTAGACAATACATCACCTTCATCCGCGACCAACCACGTGGAGCTTTAGAGGTTATCGACAGCCCATTTATAGGCATGGCCGTCAGTAACTGTCAGAGGGAGTAACAGGGATGGAAACAACGCAACTGAAATGTGTGGTCTTAACAGAAGATAAATGTCGCGAGTGCCACTTGTTCCTTATACGACGTCTCCCAGTTCTTCTGGGGACAGTATCCCCTCGTTTTATGGAGCCGAGATTTAATCAAGCCATTCGTTGTCTACGGTGCCCCATAAAATGCGCTCTCCAACGAAATAGGATCAGTTTCCCTGTGACCTAGATGTCGCCTACCAGCAGGCTTCTTTTGGATAGCAGGCAACTCTATGTCGTCTTTCTTAAAAGCGAAACGGTTGATGACTCTGAAAAGATAAAGTGTTTTGACATAAAAGAATACACTGCAATGCAGAAATTGTGAGAGAACATTCGACATGAAGTTTATCATACACGGTGCTGATTTTTGTATGATCGTATTCCACGTAGACGATGTGAAGATTGTTACTTGGATTTAAATAGACACTTTCTGTTTGCCATTGGTAAGAGGTTCCAATGACCCTCAAACGACTCTTGCACAGAGTAAAGAAGGGTGGCTGTTGGAACTATTTCACATTATATTACATATGAATGTAACAATTTCATGTAATAGGTTTAACAGCAAAATGTAGGTATGACGTGCTCACACAGTTACCTCATTCAGCGTTTTAGAGGTTGTGGTGCCCTATTAATTTGCAAAGTGTAGAGGACTCTGTATAAGTTTTGCTGATCAACACAGAATGTCAAAGTAGTGCAGAAAAAAATGTTTAATCTTCAAATGAAATGACCTCACTGGCACCATGATAGTAGGTCCATTGATAAGTAATGTTGATAAGTGCTGCCCGAAAATCTGTTAAAGAATTTTCGTGCTCTTTCATCCACTGCAATGGAAATTAGTCGTACTTTTCGCATGTCAAAGACAAAATGGTTAACGGCGTCAATTAATGTATGTCTCTACGCCCAGGGAATGTTGTTTGTAAACTATTGTAGACAACGAAGTAACAAATATAAAGTCTTTAACCACTACATTAGAAATGTCAAAATCAGTATATAGATAAATGAAACAGGTTTCCTAAGCCCTTCTGTAGTACGCCAGATTCTAGCCTACGTCGTATTTCCACATACAACATTCATAGTGAACCTGCATCTAGGTTGTTAGTTCAAGAAGGAATAAAGCTTAATTCTCGTAGCGCAGGGCTACCTTACGGTAAACAACTACGCAGTCTTGCCCGAGACGCCTTGTTGGTCGTTTTTGCATCGCAAATGCCGTTTCCGTCTACCGTGCTCTCACATTATCGGACATTTCTCGATTTTTTTTACGACGGGTTCCAATGTCAGCATTAACAAATCCTATAGCACTGTAACTGCCTTCTCAAGAGCTGTCGAATGCAGTTATAAAAAGTATATGGTTCCATTTAAGAAACGTGCTTACTTCAATTTCTCAGATGATACCAGCGTTAATTTAGGAAATGCATAAGACAAATACTGACTTTAACGGGATTTTTTTTAGAATAGAGGATTCCAGTAACGAAAGCATTTTTATTATGCATTTCCCACATTACAAATATCAATGCCACATAAGTTTTGAAGTTTTGTTGGCCCCATCCATTCCTAAAGTTCTATGGAGGGGAGACGGACTTGAATGCACTGTGAACGACTCCGCTTGTGGAGAGAACTTACATCCCACCCCTCTCCCCTCTCGCCAATTCCACCTCCCCATCACTCCAGTGTTGCTCAAGGAGAATGCGCCGCTCATTTTTCTCCTAAGTGTGCTGATGGATATGCTGTTCAACGTCCCACGTCCAAAACAATCATCATAACTTCGCAAAATGCCGCTAACGCCGCTGCTAAGCTTGTATGGCAGCTTGGAGTGAAATGAAATTAGATTTAGTTTTTTGTGGAGAAAGGTTCCCTATTTATCCAATTTTTGTTTTACTGACCGTCTATCTTCACCTTCAGGTGGCCCTGCTGTGTACCTAATGGTTGGCATTGGGGAATAGCTCGTGTTTTAATTTACCTTGAAGAGAATGTGAATGCTGACTGTCATACTCATCACCTTCCTAGCAGAAGACGATGTGCTTGAGTCTCGTCATAAAGCTGTGGTACCTCTACACTGCCACTCGAGGGCTTTTTTATAGTACATGGAACCTTGTTCAAAACTCTGCAGTGGAGTGTGCTATGACACAGAACTTCCTTGCAGATTAAATCAGTTTGCCGGACGGAGGCTCGAAATTAGGACCTCTCCCTTTCCCTGGCAAGTGCTCTACCGTCAGAGCAACCCAAGAATGACTCATGCCCCTTCCTCCCAGCTTTACTTCAGCCAGTATCTCATATTCTTCTCCCTTACTGAGTATGCTTAACAACAGGATGGCAGTGGACGATTTCACGTCTATGAGTGACTGTTAAAGTTTTCCATAATAGAAAAATATGCGAACTGCTAGTGTCCATTTCAACTTGTTGATGGATGAACTGGGGAGTGGAAGCAAAGACGTGGAATGTGCTTTTGGGTGCGGAAATATGAGGTTGCTTGAGGCCATAATAGCGACGCCGGCATAACAGCTAAGGAGTGATGCGCGCGCCCTTGACAAGCAGGCTTGATTAGATAGTAGCCTGCCGCCAAGCGGGAACGGCACTTCGTCTGTACAGCCGCAGGCTGTTCCAACCGAGCTCCAGGGAGCCGGGGCGCTCCGGAGCGCTCACTGCGGCAGCTCGGAGCCCGCGTGGAGGGGGAAAGCGAACTCACTGCCCCCTGGCCGCATGCAGCCGTAATAATCCGTGCTCAATGACAGCTATGACTAGCCGCGGGAGCTCTGTACCTCTATTGGAGGATACATTTCTATTCATTGAGAGTGATGGTCGACCGCAGTGTTTTGTATGTCATAAAGTATTTAATTCTGCGAAGAGGTATAATATACAGAATTAAATACAGTCAGGTAGAAGGCGTTGCACGCAGAGAGCTGGTAGCCAGGCTTAAGAACGACATACCAGTAGACGTATGTTTAAAAGCGGATTCGTAATACGGAGGGTATCAAAACATGCAACATAGTTCGTGTTCTGTAATGCACCAAGAGGCACTGTGTACTGAAACAGCAGAGCTAGGTGGCGTAATGAAAGATGTCGTGAACCGTGCGTCGTCAAAGGATTCCTGAAAGATGTGGAAGCGGAGTATGGGGATATATCTTACCACAGTACAGTTCGTTGGCTAAGTCGGGGAAAAGTTCTTGATGTTTTCTTTGCCATTAGTGAGGAAATATCCATTTTCTCGAAATGAAAGGGGAAGAAATGCGTTGTCTGAAAGATATAAAATGGATATCAGACCTGGCGTTCCTGGCTGACGTAACTATGCATCTGAATAATTTAAATCTGTCATTGCAGGGCAAAGGGCAGCTAATCGTTGACATGCACGACCAGATCAAAGTGTTCATGGAAAAGTTACGTTTATTTGAGAGACAGATGAGTAATGGACATCTAACGTTCTTCAATCACCTTGCTTCTTTAAAACTACCTGATGGTACTACTTTCGGTGATTACCAAGCAAAGCAGCTCATCACGTCGTTTGAAACACGATTCCGAGACCTCACTAGTTTGGAAATGGAACTTAAGGTATTCAGCACTCCTTTTTCAGTTTCCACCGATGACTTGTCATCGTCGCTTCAATTGGAGATTATTGATTTGCAAAATTCAACTTTGTTGAAAGAGAGGTACTACATCACGTTGTATTTGTCACGATGGTAGTGTTCATTACAGAAAAAACATTTCCCAAACTTCACAACAATGCCGCTCAGATCATGTGCATGTTTGGATTTACGTTTTGATGTGAGCAGCTTTTCTGAGCAATGAAAACAGTTATAAAGTAAGGAACGATCGCTTCTTCAGGATGCAACAATGACGGCCATCCTCCGCATTAACGCTGCGAACATTTTGACGCCTGAAATTTCCGATCTTGCAATGAAAAGAAAATTTCAAACTACAGAGGCCCAATAAATTTAGTATGCAATTTCTTTAAAGACATTTGTTTCCTATTTATTTCCTGAAGATCGTATTTCCTGGTGTAGCACGTCACCACGTCTTAGCAGCTAAGAGTGTGAGGTTTTCGTTCTTGTAAGACGCAGCTGGCACATCAAAACCCTTGCCTTGCCGCCTGCCTCAGCCAGCCGTGCCACGTGCCGGCGTGCCCGCCCACTTGACTGGTCACAGAGAGCAACGCGGCTCCCTGGAGCAGGGAGCGCTCCGCGGCTCACAGCGGAGCCCACGAGCTGGAACAGCCTGGTACAGCGTGTCTGGAGCGCACAGGACGCGCTGACGTCCCACCAACACGCCTGTCTCACCCTGCCGACATGTCGGACCCTCGTAATCCAGCGCTAGAGCCGGTACACGCGTTCGCAGATGAGTCAATGCCACAAATACAACACGCAGCAGCTGCCCACAGCGACGCAATGGCTGCTCACATGGACTGAATTATTTATTTGTCGTGTGGCACACATGATGTGAACCAACAAAAACACACACAGTTTATCTTCTTATTTCGTTACACACCAGTTAAAGACCATGTTTCAACCATTAAGTTTACGTATTTTCCAATACTCCATCGCTTCAGTTTTGCTTTCCTCACATCTCTAGTTCATTTTATACCAAGAGTTTTGCAACTGTTTTCTCTTGGCAAACTTACACACCCCTCAATTTTTTCTACATTTCAATTCATTGCTTATTAATGCTAATTTCTTCTAGTTCTTCATGCACCCTCGTAAGCCTGTTTGGTTCACTATTCATTTTTTTACTACTGTACTTTCTTCTCAGTCTGATAGGTCTTAGGCCTGAGGTTTATACGTGCCATAGAACATTACGTTTCGTTTCATAATTGCGTATGTGATTTTGTCTACAAGTAATGTAATCATCTGATCATAAGTATCCGAACAGCTATTAGTGGACATTAACGTGCGTGGTCCACCCTTCGCCTCTACGATGGCTTGAACTCTGTGGGGTTTCTTTCAGTTATGTGTCTTGCAGCCCATTCTATCTCAAGAGCAGAAAACGTATAAAGTAGTGAATCTTCATGGAAGATTAAAACTGTGTACCAGACGAAGTCTCTATCTCGGGACCTTTTCTTTCACAGGCAGTTGCTCTACCAGCTGAACTACCCAAGCACAACTGACAACCCCTCCTCACAGATTCACTTCTGCAATTCTGGAAGCGCTACCTAGGCTGTGACATGTCTCCATGTCTCTGCAGTATCCTTTCTTCAAGGAGTGCTGGACCTCCAAGTTCCTCGGGGGAACCTCTGTGGAGTTTGAAAGACAGAAAATGAGGTACTGGCTGAAGTAAAGCTGGGAGGAAGGGCAAGAGCCATGCTTGGGTAGTAGAGTCGGCAGAGCACTTGGTAGCGGAAGGCAAAGTTCCCAATTTCGAGTCTCCGTCTGGAACACAATCAGCAAGGAAATTTTGTATCAGCGGACACTGTTCAAATCGGGTCTCTGGTTAGGAGCGACCACATCAGAAATTTTACTGCCTAGGAAGCTTGCCTCACAGATGCTGCTTTCTGACAGGCTGAATTGACGTGTTGATACAACCGAACATTGTCACAAAACTGTTCCTCTACTGTGAGTAGCACACAATGCTGTAAGCTGTTGTCATATACTTCAACATTTGGGGTTTTATTGTGCACAATTATGGGAAAATACTCTACGCAGAAGAAAACAACCCATGCTATAACACATGTTTCTCCATACTTCTCTATTGGTTCTCCGCATTACAGCAGGTAACGTTATCCAGGCATTCAGCAAACGCAAAGATCGCATTGCTATAGGGTACAGCGTGAATCACGTCTCAAAATCATTCATTACCACTCATCCACCGTCCAGTGGCGTCGGTATTTACACCAACCCTATCCTTACACCAACCGAAGCGTCACTTACCGTTGCCTCGAGCGATGTGCGGTTTCTGTTGCTCGACCACTGTACCTCATTTCTTAACTCATTACGCACATTTTGCTAGCTGCGCTACTAGTAGCAACTTGGATCACGCGAATGATTCCCTCTGGTTATTTTATGCAATTTTCTACCATCACCCTCTGCAATGCTCGACGGTCCCCATGGTCTGTATAGCAGGTCTGCCTGGTCCTGGTTCAGCTGTGGCTGTTCCTTCGCGTTTCCCCATGACAATCACATTACCAAGAGTCGACTTTGGTAGCTTAACAGGCGTTGAAATGTCCCTGATCGATTTGTTAGGTGACATCTAATGACTAGTCCACGTTCGAAGCACTCAGCTCTCCCGAGCCCTAGATTCGTCTGTTACTCTTTCTGTATTAAAAACACAATACTGCCCGCCTCTCGAGAGTTATGGTGGTCAGTTCCGCTTTAGATGGGGTCCGGCGGATTGTTTTGCTCAGATAGTGTGTACTTCTGTGGTAGAACGAAGCCGTATTTTAAAATTTTTATCATGAAGTACTTGTTCGAGCGTGTCTCATTCTCAATCGTATCTACAACAAATGTGGATATTTCACCGTCGTTACACAATAATCGTGTGCTGTGCGGAGATGCACATTATGGAGTATACAATGAGCGTAAAAAACTATGCGTAAAAAACTATGATTTTAAAATACTGTCTGGTGTAATGATCTCTTTCTCCAAATTAATCGGGACTTTGTGTTCACCAAGAAGAAGTTAAGTTTTATGTAGGTTATTCATTTAACCGTTTTTCTCATTGTTCTGTATCCTAATATCATAGAGTCTAGTTTTCCTTTTCTCCTGATTTTTCTCTTTTCCTCTTACTGGTCCTGTGAATCTTTGGTGTGACGGCACATGTGCGGAACTGCTGTTCACACTACTCGCCAACATTTTATAAAGTTTTAGGCTTCAGATACGTATTTTAAAGTTTATTTGTATTAGTATTTGCTGTAACCTATTAGTGGAATTTATTTAATTTCAGTCTCACCAACTGCGACATAATTACGCGTACAAACAGTGATCCAATACTGTAACATGCTTTTTTTATATTCCAGTCTCTGATAACAAATGAATTCCTTAGACGATGACCGGTTTCAGTCTGTAATGACCATCTTCAGATCTTTTTTACTCCATGTCCTAAAGTGATACGGCCATAATGGCGTTGTCAAAAGATATAAATATAATCAGCATAGCATCGTCACCGTATTTTTATGTGACAATGCTATGCTGATTATATTTATATATTTTGACGATGCCATTATGGTCGTATCACTTTAGGACTTGGCGTAAGAAAGATCTGGAGATGGGCATTACAGACTGAAACCGGCCATCGTCTAAAAAATTAATATGTGATCAGATACTGGAATATAAAAGAGCATTTCATTTCAGTCTTTTTGTGTTATTGATTCGAGTAGTCTGTAATTCGTGAGTGTGCTTACGTCTTTCTGACGCCTCAGCAATGTGTTTACATTTCACGGGGTGTGGTTGCAGCTGCGGTTCTGAAGCTAAATAGTGACAAAGTTGTAATTCTTCATGCTTTCCCGACGATCTGTTGATATCTTGGATATTCGGGAATCCAGCCGGATGATCGCGTCGTTCTCGCACGATATTTCGACAGCGTGCCTCGCTGTCCTCTTCAGGTGCTACCTGAGACTGGTTGGACTAGTCTCAGGTAGCACCTGAAGAAGACAGCGAGGCACGCTGTTGAAATATCGTGCGAGAACGACGCGAACATCCGGCTCGATTCCCGAATATCCAAGATGTCAACACATCGCTGGGAAAGCATGAAAAATTACATCAGAAGATTCTACAGGGAGGAGATGTACTGTATCATCAAGAAGCTGGACAAGCTTCGACAAAGGAGAGGGAGGATGCTGTGTTCTCTCAGTTTCCTGCTGAGATGCCGAGAGGGGGAGGTAGTTGCAGTTTTCGCTAGGATCAAGCATCACGTTAACTCGAGAGCGGCAAACAGGGTCAAACACTGAGCTAGTCTCGCTCTGGTTAGAAAGAGAGTGCGCGACCTGCACCACCGACTGGATGTTACGTCCAGGGAGATGCTGTATCTTCACCTAACTATAGCAGCTTCCTTGACCACTCAGGACTGGGACCAGGTTGACGGTGCCTCCTGGTCTCTAGCAGAATGCACCAGCAACAAGTCAATGGCACGCCAACTAGCTAAGTTTGAGCGCCTCAACAACAAGGTGCCACAGACTGGGGACACACGCACGGTAGTCAATCTAAGTAACAAGCAGCTCGATGAGACCACCTTAAAAGTACTTAGCAAGGGCCTCAATTTCGCAGTGACCCCTAGAAAAGAGCCTGTCACAGCCTTCATCAGTGCAGTTGAGCAAGTGGCCAACACGCTACCTTCTAGTGTGGCCGAAGAGATCCGAAGAGAGACCTGCAGGGCGCTCACCAAGACCAAGCCACCCAAATCCAACATTTCAGGAGATGAAAGGGTAGCACTGAGGCGACTCCGGGAGGATGACAGCATTGTGGTGTTGCCTGCAGACAAGGGGAACTCCACAGTCATCCTAAAGAAAACAGAATACGACAGAAAGGTGCAACAACTTCTGGAGGATCCTGCATACAGGTCAATAGCAACCGACCTTACAGAGAAAGTGGACAAAAAGACCAGGGCTCTGTTGAAGGAGACGGGCCTGCCTGAACAAGTCATCAAGAAGCTGCATCCCAAAGCGCCAGCACCACCTAGACTTTATGGACTCCCCAAGGTTCACAAGTATGGGGTTCCACTGCGACCTGTTGTCAGCAATATTGGCGCAGCAACTTACCCTACTGCGAAATACCCGAAGATGATGTTGACACCACATGTGGGTAAATGTGCACATCACATCTGGAACTCAGAGGATTTCCTGCAACGACTGGGCCAGCAAAACATCACAGACACAAACATCATGCTGGTGTCTCTCTTCACACAGGTACCACTGAAGGAGTCACTTGAGCTTATTGGAGAGAAGTTCGATGGGGCTCTCCTTGACTTATTCAGGCATGTACTGACCTCGACGTACTTCCTGTATGGGGGTCATTTTTACGAACAAACAGAAGGGGTGGCGATGGGCAGCCCTCTATGACCAGTGGTGGCCAACCTATTTATGGAAAGGTTTGAAGAGGAGGCACTCTCTTCAGCCACATATCAACCCAAGTGCTTTTTTAGGTATTTCGATGATACCTTTGTCATCTGGTCCCATGGAAGAGAGAAGTTAGATGAGTTCCTGCTACATCTGAACTCTTGCCATCCGAACATTCAGTTCACAATGGAAATGGAGAAGGATGGACTACTTCCGTTCTTGGATGTGCTGGTGAAGAGAAGGCAGATGGCACATTTGGACACAGTGTGTACCGCAAACCTACGCACACTGACTTATACCTACAAGCCAGCAGTTGCCACCATCAGGCACAGAAGAATGGAATGCTCAAAACACTGGTCCACAGAGCACAAACTCTGTCAGACCCTGATATTCTGGCCACAGAAGTAAAACACTTACAATCAGTGTTCAGCAGGAATGGGTACCCCTGTAGAGATATCCAGAAGGCACTTCAACCTGCCAACCAGCGAAAGGATCCAGAAGAATAACCAGAAGAGGCAAAGAAGATGGCATACCTGCCATACGCCGGACCTGTCTCTGCCAAGATCAGCAGGATTCTCCAGAAATACGACATCAACAGCATATTTTGCCCACCCACCAAAATTGGGGCTATGCTGGGGAATGTAAAAGATGACCTGGGGCTATGTGAGCCAGGTATTTACAACATACGATGCCAGTGTGGGATGTCATACATTGGCCAGACCACCAGAACTGTGGACATCAGATGTAAAGAATACCAGAGACATACCAGACTCAGGCAGGCAACTAAATCAGCCATAGCAGAGCATTGTCTGGAACTTGGTCATTCAATGGATTACGATGACACCGAGATTGTGACACAGCCCTCAAGATTTTGGGAGAGTGCCACTAAAGATGCCATTTAGATTAAGGTCACAGACAATCTAATCAACCGTGATTCGGGATATCAAATCAGCACTGCCTGGAATCCAGCGCTAAAGCTTGTGAAAACTCAACGTAGGACTCTCCGGGATTCTACAACAAATAGAAGTGGAGACCGAGAGACCAGCCGTGAGACAAGGTGAGACAAGACGGCCAGGCCGGGCGCGGACGGCGGAGGGAACGCCGGCGACCAGAGAGGGACAATGTAGCGGCGTCTGGCGGGCGCGGACCTCAGACGGAACACATGACGCGGCGCGGACCGATTAGGGAACGCCCAGCACGAAACAGAAGTGGAAGTAATAGTAACAGTCATGAGATAGAGAGCCCAACATCACAGATCGGGTCTGACACACCTCAGATGACAACCACAACCCTTGATGACGGCCAAAACGGGCGCCGACGGCAGTCAGAACATCCGCGACTGGAGGGGTCTGTTGAAGCCGAGTCTGGCGGGCGCGAACCACAGATGGAACACTGGACTCGGCGTGGACCGATTAGGGAACGCCCAGCTCCTCCCAGGCATAGCTACTGGACTCGATCAATCCAAAGACCAGTCTCAGGTAGCACCTGAAGAAGACAGCGAGGCACGCTGTTGAAATATCGTGCGAGAACGACGCGAACATCAGGCTGGATTCCCGAATATCCAATAAGTGATATCCAATAAGTGACAAAGTTGTTAGTGCACTGTTATTCATTTATTAAATTTGGTAGTTTTCGGTGGTGTCTCGTACTGTTTCTTTTGAAACCTTTCGCCCACTGTGTTTTTTACAGTTTTCTGTGCGTTGAAGTCGTTTAGAAAAGTTTCGTACGGTGGTTTTAAGCGGACGTTTCTTATTGTTTGTAGTTAAATGTTTCAGCAAAATTTTCATTCACTGTGTTTAATTTATTTGAGTGTTCCAGTTGCCATATAAATTTTTTGTTCCAGCTAAGAAAGTGTGTGAAGTTTTGGTGATATTGATATTAGTTGTAGTTTAGTGGTGTTAATAAAAGTAGTGGCTTTCTTAGTACAGAGAGAATTTCGAGACCTCTACTGTTAGTTCTTTAAAGAGTTCTACTGTTGTAACTGAATTTAGGTAGCGTAGACGTTTAGTTTCTACAGTAACTGTTAAAATTTGACCATGAGTGAGAATTGTGGGCTATGTCGTAGGTTTGTGAGTAGTGGGCTACTGTGTGAGATTTTTTCAAAGTATTTTCATTGGGGGAATGCAGTGGGAAGCCAGTGGGCATTCTAGCGATATCCTCTCCCGCAAATGCAGAATTTTTAGCAGAAATAAGTTGATAGAGGAGAAGGAGCATAAGATCTGTGCCCTTCAGGTGCAGTTACAAGATGCAAAGGAGGAACTACATAAGTTAAGGAGGGTGAAGGTCACATGGGAATGGGAACTGGCAGTTGGTTAAGAAGACAGCTAGGAGGAGGAGATATTCAGACAGTTGTACTTCGCGTATAACCGATGGACCAGCTATCAGAGATGAGTGGGAAGGAGCTTCTTGTAGCTCTAGGTGAAGGAAACATGCAGCAGTCCTCAGCAATTAGGGAGCCTATGTCAGCTGTAAATTGTAACAGAAAAAACAGATTCTGCTGCTTGGTAGTTCGAGTGCCAGAGGTGTGGGCCAGCAGCTGCAGGAAGTGTTAGGAAGTTAGTACCAGGTCATCAGCATTATGAAGCCTAGTGCAGGGTTGGCTTAGGTGACCGTTAACGTAGGGGTGTTGCGTAGAAATTTTACAGAAGAGGTTATGGTAGTTATTGTGGGTGGAGCTGCGAATAGTCTTGACAGGGACGGGAGTATGTTGCAGGTGGTGACCTGGTAAAAATAGCTACTCAAACTGGTGGCACTAATGTGCACTTCATGCAACTGTTCCAGCTTCATGATCGGCCTTTTCTTAATGCTGCTGTTAGGCATATTTACATGAGGCTGGAAAAGGCACTGATGGAGTAGGGCATGGATCACATTGAAGTGGTGCCAAACTGGTGACAGTAATGTGCACTACGTCCAACCATTTCAGCATCATGATCAGCCTCATCTTAATACTGCTGTTAAGCGTGTTTACATGTTGCTGAAGGAGGCACAGATGGCAGAGGGCATGGATATTTCAGTGGTGCCTGTTGAGTCTATTAATAGATAGGGTTTCACTAGGCATGACCTTTACCTCAATAGGTATGGGAAGAAGAGGCTGACAAAGCTTATAGGTGACAGTGTAGTGGACGGTGTTGAGATCATGGAAAAATTCCTGTAGTAGTTAGTGTTAGAGCTACACCGTTTCTAAATTGAAGTCAGCTAATAGGTGCTATTTCATCAGAATGTAAGAGGTTTTAGGATAAAGTTGGTGAACTGCTTATAGATGTTGAATCTGACATTATTGGTATATCGGAGCACCACTTAAAGAATTTGACAATTCGGAGGCTTCCTTTGCTAGGATACAGATTAGCTGCCTGTTTTTCAAGGAGCTCCTTACGGAATGGGGGAGTGGCTATGTACGTAAAAAACAGTATTCCGTTTGAGTCTATAGACGGACCATGGCACTGCACTGAACTGGCAGTTGAATTTAGTGAAACTATACTTCTAATTGTTGTTGTTTATAGGTCCCCTAAATCTGACTTCAGAGCATTTCTGCTCAAGATATAGAGAGAGGGTTCTTGGTTTACTTTATAAGAAGTATCAAAGACCAGTTATACGTGGTAACTTCAATAATAATTTTGTACTTAATTGTGCAAGAAAAAGGATGTTGGAAGAGCTCCTAAACTGATATGATGTGATGCAGACTGTGTTTTTTTTTAATTTTTTTTATTCATCCAGGGCGCAGGGAAACAGTAGCACAGCCACAGACAATATTTTTATACATTCTTCATTACTAGAGGGGCATTCTGTTATTAGAAGTGAGAATGACTTTTCAGATCATGATGCACAAAGTGTAACACTGAAAGGTTTTTGTACACAAACAAATGTTATATGTGATTACAAACCATGTAGGAAAGCTAATCCAACGGTA
Organism: Schistocerca serialis cubense; assembly: GCF_023864345.2. Lineage (NCBI taxonomy): Eukaryota > Metazoa > Arthropoda > Insecta > Orthoptera > Acrididae > Schistocerca > Schistocerca serialis. Next base: position 972,623,993 of record NC_064638.1, read on the forward strand.
ATAGAGATTTTTTTAAACCTGGTTGAGGAACAAGAGTGGCAGGAAGTTCATAAAGTTGATAACAGACAGTAGATGACTAATATAATGTATTCGTTAGCACATTTCTCATGCTCTTTCAACGCTGCTCTCCATTAGAACGTCCTAAACAGGGTACTGCCTGTAAAAGGCAGCCTGGATGGCTGACTAGTTGGATAAGGATATCATGTAGAACAAAGTGTGAATTACATCAAAATGTAAGAAGTAGTCAAAGTCAAGTTACAGAAGCCCATTACAAACAGTATGGAAAGTGCTTAAAATATTATTATGAAAGCAAAGAGTATGTGGTATGATGGAGTGTCTAGTAGAATATTAAAGTACTGTGCCTCATATGCTAGCCCTGTACTTAGCCATATTTGTAACTATTCCTGTAAGAATAATTTCCTGAACGATTAAAGTACTTAGTAGTAAAGGTGACTTACAAGAAAGGAGGATGGGATAACGTAGACAGTTGTAGACCCAATTCTACGCCATCGCTGAAGTTATTGAAGAGGCTATAAAAGTAACTATACTTGATAATTTTCTATCCATGATTTGCTACCAAATTTACAGTTCGGCTTTAGAAGTGGCTTAACAACTGATAATGCTATATTCTCTTTTGTCTGTGAATTACTGGATGCATTAAGCAAAAGGTTTCGAACGTTAGGCAGCTTTCTTGATTTAACGAATGCGTTTGACTGTGATGATGACGAAATATTGTTCCAGAAGTTGGTCCGTTGTGGAATACGGGGAGTAGCACACTATTGCTTCACCTCTTTCGTTAACAATACACAGCAAAATGTGGTTAGTCACAGTGTTCAGAATGGGTGTGATGTCGAGTCTGAGCGGGGCATGGTGAAGTGATACGTGCCCCATGGATCAGCGCCGGGGCCACTCCTGTTCCTTATTTATACACTACTGGACATTAAAATTGCTACACCAAGAAGAAATGCAGGTGATAAACGGGTATTCATTGGACAAATATATTATACTAGAACTGACATGTGATTACATTTTCACGCAATTTGGGTGCATAGATCCTGAGAAATCAGTACTCAGAACAACCACCTCTGGCCGTAATAACGGCCTTAATATGCCTTGGCATTGAGTCAAACAGAGCATGGGTGGCGTGCATAGGTACTGCTGCCCATGCAGCTTCAACACGATACCACAGTTCATCAAGAGTAGTGACTGGCGTATTGTGACAAGCCAGTTGCTCGGCCACCATTGACCAGACGTTCTCAATTAGTGAGAAAACTGGAGAATGTGCAGGCCAGGGTAGCCGTCGAACATTTTCTGTATCCAGAAAGGCCCGTACAGGACCTGCAACAGGCGGTCGTGCATTATCCTGGTGAAATGTAGGGTTTCGCAGGGATCGAATGAAGGGTCGTAACACATCAGAAATGTAACGTCCACTGTTCAAAGTGGTCAATACGAACAAGAGGTGACCGCGATGTGTATCCAGTAGCACCCCATACCATCACGGGTGATAAGCCAGTATGGCGATGACGAATACACGCTTCCAAAATGCCGTTGGGATCCAGCACGGCGTTCCGTATTACCCTCCTGGACCCACCGATTCCATACTCTGCTAACAGTCATTGGATCACGACCAACGCGAGCAGCAATGTCGCGATACGATAAACTGCAATGGCGATAGGCTAAAATCCGACCTTTATCAAAGTCGGAAATGTGATGGTACGCATTTCTCCTCCTTACACGAGGCATCACAACAACGTTTCACCAGGTAACGCCGGTGAACTGCTGTTTGTGTATGAGAAATCGATTGGAAACTTTCCTCGTGTCAGCACGTTGTAGGTTGCATATCACAGCATCTTCTTCCTGTCGGTTATATTTCGCGCCTGTAGCACGTCATCTTCGTGGTGTAGCAATTTATAATGGCCAGTAGTGTATAAGTAATACGCCCTATAGTATTATGGGTAATTCTAAAACAGTTCTGTCTGCTGATGACACTAGCTTGATAGTAAAGGATGTTGTGTGCAACGTTGGCTCTGTTTCAAGTAGTACAATTCATGACGTAAGTTGATGGCTTGTAGAAAAGAAACTGACGCCAAAGCACAGTAAGACTCGGTATTTACAGTTTCTAATACACGTTTCAACAAAACTCGACCTTTTAATTCACAGACTCGACATATGATTAGTGAAACTGAATAGTTCAAATTCCTAGATCTTCCGATAAATAGTAAACTGTCGTGGAAAACCAACATTCAGGATCTTGTTCAAAGACTTAATGCTGCCATTCTTTGTGTTGGAAATATATCTGAAATAAATTATAGCTCGACACGAAAAGTAGTGTACTTTGCTTATTTTCAAAAGATATTTTTGGCTCAGAAATTGGCAATTCGGGCAATAAGTGGTGTAAGTTCACGAACCTCTCGTCAATCCCTGTTCACTAGTCTCAGTATTCTGACATTGGCCTCTCAATACATATATTCCCTACTGTCATCTTCTGTTAACAATATTAGCTTGTTCCCAACAATTAGGAGCTTTCACTCAGTTACTAGTAGGCAGAAATTCAATCTGCATTTGGATCGCACTTCCTTAACTCTTGTACAGAAAGTTGTGCAGTATACTGCTGCAACCATTTTCAATAAGTTACTACAAGAATTCAGAAGTGTTAACAGTAATCCACGCGCTTTCAGATCGAATGTGAAGAGTTTCCTCATGGGTCACCACATCTATTCTGTCGAGAAGTTCCTTGAAAAATTAAGCTGATTCTAATGTTATATTGTTGATTGCCTTTATACAAACTTATGGCTTGTCTTTTTTTGGTTCATAAACATTTCATCTGTTATTACTTTTATGTTGTAGTTTCATGTACGGACAAGTTCCATGACTTTGGAGATCAGTTAATCAATTTTTTCCTATAGAACTAAAAGTGTAAAAAAAGAAAAGCGCCGAATTACTGTTATGAATGACGAATTTTTACGTTTTTTTATACTTATTTCGTACTATTCATGTGATAGCGGCCTAGGTCTGCCTAGGCTGCATGAGTACTCCTAGGTATAATTAATTGTTCTTCTGATATTTTCATACATTTTGCTTAATTTTAGTGGGAATTATCTGTAGATTCTCTTTAATTCTGTTTCTTTCCTTTTCTCTTTGTATCACCGAAATCGGTATAACAGCTATCAGTCCCACCATTACGAAACTGCATGTACGTATATGTAAATGTCTGCACGTATGAATTGTACCGCGAAAATAGTGGCACACTGAAGGTCTCGGTCCACTCGTCATGTGCAGCTTTCGCAAGCAGCTCTGTATCTGCATCTTCAGATCTCAAGCCACCTGACAGTGTGTGGCGGAGGCTACTTCTGGCACCACTATAAGCTGCCCCTTGGCGAATATATGGTGTGGCGGTATAATTGTCGCTCAATTAGCTCAAATTTCTCGGATTCCTTCATAGTGATCTTTTCGCAAAACGTATGCAGGAGAAAGTAATATGTTGACCGCGTCCTGCCGTAACGTACACTCTCGAAGTTTCAACAGTAAACTAATCGGTGAGGCACAACGCCACTCTTGTAACGTCTGCCACTAGGGGTTTGTTGAGCATCCCTTTAACGCTATCGTGTCCGCTAAACGACCCTGTGACCAAAATAACTGCTCTTAGTTAGATCTTGTCTCTTTCCTCAATTATTCCTAACTACTAAGACGCCCAGAGTGTGAGGAATACTCAAGAACAGATGGAGCAAGTGTTCTGTAAGACACTTATTTCGCGGATTAATTACATTTAATTAAGATTCCTCCTGTGAATCACAGTTTCCATCTCCTTTTCCACTGTTTGTTTTATCTGGTCATTACACTTGTGGTCGCTGCGGATTGTTAGCCTGAAATATTTTACCATAGCTACTGTTTCCAGCAATTCGTCATCAATAGTGTAGTTGTACACTAGCGGGTTCCTTGTGGTATGTATGCGCAGTATGTTATGTTTATCAAGCTGCCAATCCATCCCCCATTAATCAGTTCTCTGCAGGTCAAACTGCAAATGATTACATCTTCTGGTTTTGATATCTTCTTGTAGACAACCGCATCATCTGTGAATAGCTTACAGAGCTTTCAACATTTGCTACTGAAAAATGTACATAAATATCAAACAAGAACGATCGTATCACAGTTCTTTGAGGTACTTACCTTCACATCCGCCGATTTTTTTCCGTTAAGAGACACATGTTGAGTTCTGTCTACAAGGATGCAGAAAATCTGGTCCAGTAATCTGAAAGCTGATGTTTTTTGAATAAATGTCAGTGCGGGACCAGGTCCAGCGCCTTCCTAAAATTTAGGAACCTGCCATCAACTTGAGTGCTAATGTCTCTAGCACTGTGGGTCTGATGAAGGAACACAGCGAGCTTCGATTTTAATGAATAAGTTTTTTGTTCTCCGAAACCCTCATAATACGAGAGCATAAAACATATTCGATAGTTCTACAGCAGACTGGAGCCAGCGATAAAGACCGATAATCATTTGCATCTGTTCTACGACCTTTCCTGAAAATGGGAATGGCTTGCACGTTTTGTGTACTTCGTTGTACATCAGGGGAGACACACAAAATGAGTGTCTGAGAGATGCAGAGATCATCCTTCTGTGGGAAGTATGTACTAAACTTCACATAATGGACATCAAATGATTCAAATTGCTCTAAGCACTACGGGACTTCACATCTGAGGTCATCAGTCCCCTAGACTTAGAGCTACTTAAACCTAACTAACCTAGGGACACCACACACATCCATGCCCGAGTCAGGATTCGAATCTGCGACCGTAGCAGCAACGCGGTTCCGGACTGAAGCACCTAGAACCGCTCGGCCATAGCGGCAGGCAAAGTGGACATCATCGACTCTCAATAAATGTTCAGAACAAACTATTAACTTGCACCATGAGCGCCGAATTGAAAATGCAGCACCACAGTGATCGCAAAGGGTGACATCATCAAGGTCCAAGGCGAACTCCTTGGGATTTACTAGCTAGGTGTCCACTCTAAAGAATGCATATAGAATCATTTTGGTATAACGAGGTGATGAGAACTGAAGGAATGTGGTGTCGTGCAACTGAATGTGGGACAGTCTGTCGCGGAGCTTGTCGTCAAACTGGCTATCCTTAAAACGTAGCTGCAGATAGTTTAATAATATTTTTAATGGGCTCGGAGAAAAACAAACACCCAGAGGCTGAATTTATCCACGTGGTTCCAGGTGGTACGAACTTCATCGTTACACACTTTTCTGCAGGTACAGTTTGTTTTAAGCGAGTATGACCTTTAAACAAGTTATTTAGACAAGCTATTGGCCAAAATCAGTGCTCATATCGTAGCTGTAGTTCTCTTAAACTTATTTTCCCACTCTTTATTGCTGTGGCGTAAATATTTCCTACTGCCGTTGTGAGAACTCATGCACGAGAAAGACTCATAGGGGACAGAGTACCTCCAACTTTCCGCAGCACAATAAATAATTTTCCAGTCAATTTTCCATCCACATTAACTGTAAGCATAATTGTATACCAATGGGTTAAGGCTTTGATGTTAGTTGACCTTTGCACAACTCGCCTGGTATCTCTGATTTCCAGGGTTCCTTTCATGTTCATTTCCTCTACAAATCCCGAATGGCCGGAGATGAAAATTAATTCTTTACTGAGCGATGGGATAAGTTTGTTTGTCTCATCCACAAATTTTCTGCCCAAATACGCAGTCTGCTGTACATCGTCAAGTTGACATTGTTTGAAATTCTGTCATCTTACGTCTTCCACTTATGTGGAACTGTCTGAAGTTCTGCAACCATCCACTGCTTCGATTGAAATCACTGTTATCAATTTTGGACGGAGTTTCATGCGCATAGCGTAGTAGATCACTATCATGTGCTTCGTGTAAATTGTATCGAACACTCTTGAGCCGCAGAAAAACCAGCTTTCTACTCGTAACAAATGGGTATTGTCCTTCCTTGAATATCCGTAGTTTTTCCTATGTACTACACTGTTATATTGCTGTGAACGTATTCCAAATGTTTTCATAATTGTCTTTTTACTATGCTGCGGATGATCCAGTACGCGCTACTTCGACAAAGATTGTCCTTCACTACGTTTCAAATCGTTCAAATGGCTCTAAGCACTATGGGACTTAACATCTGAGGTCATCAGTCCCCTAGACTTAGAACTACTTAAACCTAACTAACCTAAGGACATCACACACAGCCATGTCCGAGACAGGATTCGAACCTGCGACAGTAGCAGCAGCGCGGTTCCGGACTGAAGCGCCTAGAAAGGCTCGGCCACAGTGGCCGGCCACTGCGTTCACTGAAGACGGGATTTGTTGCTCCCTGTCCAGCAAGGACGACGAGGTACATGTCTCGAAACCTGTTTCACTGTCACTTTCAATTATTAAGCAGGCATCATCATTCTACTCCTCATGCACAATGTCCACACAGTCGAGAGTATTCGCCGCCACACATTCCACCCACTCATCTTGCGAAAACGTCAATATTTCATCTGCCACTTCTTTCTCTCCCTGCGAAATTTCTTGTGTTCCTTTCTGACGAAATGTCAACTCTCGCAGCAGCTGTTGTAGATATAATGCAATGTTTACTTTGTTTATCGTTGCCATTGCTCTGCTTTGTATCACCACTATTACACTGTAGCACTGTTGTTGGTTACTCGTCGACTAAGAGGTTAAACTGCGCTCCGTAGCCTTATGCTGTGCTCACCATTGGATACCTCAAGTCCCGCAATTTGTTCCCATTAGCAGTCAATATTTTGGGTGGACGCTAGACAAAATTTGGGAACTCAAATGACGTAAACATCATTGGCCTATTGAGAACTCGCCCTCAAGGGGCTCCTTGTAAGTCGATGAGGAAGCGACAGATTGTCCGATGCGAAGCTATCCCGACGGACACCGCAGCGAACCTGCCGCCTTCAGCCACAACGAGAGGGTGCTGGGGCAACGAACGTGGAAACGTTCGCTGGTGGCACCACACCGTGTTAGCAAGCGAGAATCGAGTCAGCTTAGTGACCGCTGAGTATGGAGGACAACATACTAGCAGGAGAGCTTCTGGTTGGTCTTTTCTCTTGTACCTGTAGAGCCCCTGATGTGTGAGTGATCAAGTGATCTCTGCTCGTGTTTTGTGTTGCCCTATGCTTAATATTCTCATATCGCAACCACAAAAAGTCCACATCAAAAAACAAGGTCGTCAATGAAAAACAACACTTAAAACGTTTACTAAAGGCACCAACGAATATCCGAAATAGACCCCCTCGATATGTAGTTAGTTACTTATACAAACGTCGAATATTCCAGAATGCTTGTATTTGAACATTATAAACATAAGATATTTTAACAACATTCCACAAATGATAACTACCAAATTACAGATAATTCCTGTAGTCGAACTTGAGCGAGACGCCAGCCTTGACACTGACCACTAAACCACACTGCATGTACCAGAGCTCGCGGTGGTATTCCGCCAGTGAATGTTCCCTTCCTGCGGTTATTGTTGTTTAACTGACAACTAGCGTTACAAATGGTACCATCGAAATAATCGAAAGTGATATCCGACAATGTCTTGATGATACAAAATTATTACGTGTATTGTACTGCAGTCTGTCGAACTCGTAGCTCATCTGGTACATGTTTGCACCACCTTTAACTTAGTGTGCGCTTACTTGAAACATTTTTTTTTTTTTTTGGATCATGTCTTCTGGCTGCTTTTATACGGCTCGCCGTAAATTCCTATCCTGTGCCAACCTCTGCATCTCAGAGTAGCACTTGCAACCTACGTCCTCAACTATTTGCTGGATGTATTCCAATTTCAGTCTTTCTCTACAGCTCCTGCCCTCTGTAACTCCCTCTAGTACCATGGAAGTCATTCTTTGATGTCTTGTGTCCTGCCATCCTGTACCTTCTCCTTGTGAGTATTTTCCATATATTTCTTTCCTCTACGATTCTGTGCAGAACTGCTCACTCCTTACCCTGTCATCCACCTAATTTTCAACATTCGTCTGCAGCAGAACATCACAAATGCCTCGATTCCTTTCTGTTCCGGATTTCCCACAGTCCATGTTTCACTACCATGCAATTCTATGCTCCAAATGTACATTCTCAGAAATTTCTTCCTATAATTAACGCTTACGTTTGATACTAGAAGACCTCTTGGCCGGGAATGCTCTTTTCGCCAGTGGTAGTACGCTTTTCATGTTCTCCTTGCTCCGTCCGTCCTTGGTTATTTTGCTGTCTAGGCAGTTAAATTCCTTAACTTCGTCCACTTCATGACCATCAATCCCGAAGTTAAGTTTTTCGCTGTTCTCATTTCTGCTATTTCTCATTACTTTCGTCTTCCTTCAGTTTACTCTGAGTCCATACTCTGTACTCATTAGACTCTTCATTACATTCAGGAGATCATGTAATTCTACTTCACTTTCACTCAGTAAAGGAATATTATCAGCGAATCGTATCATTGAGGTCCTTTCGCCTTGAATTGTAATTCCACTCCTGAACCTTTCTTTTATTTCCATCACTGGTTCTTCGATGTACTCGTCCGCTCTTATTATTCCCTCTTGGCACTTGTGCATATTGTATACTACACGTCGCGCCCTATGAAACTATTTCTTTAATAATTTTTATTAAACACAGACCTACAGAATTTTCCCTGACAAAGACAACTCAGACTTAATGTATTCATTTATTACCCACAATATACAAGCCCAACGCATCCGACGGCTACACATTGACAACGTGACTCCCAATAATCAACACAAAAAATGGCCCGAATTGCAAGAAATCGTAAGAATAATACAAATTCAAAAAAATACCAAATTAAAGAAATATGAAACCACCTCCAACTCTGTTATTTGCCTAAACTTATTTCAACCATGAATCCCAACAGCGCAAACTCCATTATTTTCCATATGTCACTTACCTCAGAGAAAATCTTCATAACACAAGCTACAGCATTTACAGCAAGTAGCAACTGCAGCCAACTAAACAAAAAGATTCTAACTACTATAGACCCTAACTTATGGGAGGACTATGGATAGTGAAATAAACATTTAGAAAATTTTACCTTATTCATGTGACATCCAGTTCCAAAAATTATACAATTGTCAATAATTCCATTGTCCAAACATTATGAACGAAACATCCATAATCATACATTTCCTTGCGTATTTTCTTATAAACACATCATTTCATCTCACTTTACAATGCATGTTCAACCAACACAGAGTCTCCAAAAATTATATCATGCCACAAACTTCCCTATCCACTCGCTAAGTGCTAGTCCGTCCAACCAAAGAATCTCTTGCCGAGGGTGCAGAGCGCTGTCAGCAATATTAACACAGTCTAAATCGTTGCCAACGTACAAATAGGCTACTTACACCTATAGCTAACCCCTACTTTCCTCAGAGTTTCGACAATATTGCAGCCTTTCTCAATGTCGAAAGCGTTTTCCAAGTGGACAAATCCTATGACGTGTCATGATTTTTCTTAAGTCTTGCTTCCATTATCAGTCGCAACGTCAGAATTGCCTCTCTGGTTCCTTTACTTTTCCTAAAAACATACTGATTTCATCTAACACAACATCAGTTTTCTTTTACATTCTTTTGTATATTATTCTTGTCAACAACTTGGAAGCTCTTGCAGTCTTCGGGACTGTGTGAATGGTAAGTCGCCAGACTCATACATTCTATGCACCAACGTGAATAGACGTTTTGTTGTCCCTTCGCGCAATGACTTCGGAAATTCTGATGTAATGTCATCAATCTGTTCTGCCCTATTTCTTCTTAAGTCCTCCAAAGCTCCAGTAAATTCTGAATTTAGTACTGGTTATACTATCTCCTCTAAACCAACTGCTGTTTCATCGTCTATCACGTCACACAAAGCGTTCCCCCTCATAGAGGCCTTCAATGTACTCTTTCCACCTATGCGCTCTCTCCTCTGTACTTAACGGTGGAATTCCCGTAGCACTCTTAATATTACCACCTTGATTTTCATTTCACCGTAGATTGTTTTGGCATTCCTATATGCTCAGTCTGTCCTTCCGATAATAATCACTTTTTCGATTCCTAAATTTTTCATGCAGCCATTTCTTCTTAGATTACCTGCCTTCCTGTTTATTTCATTTCTCAGCGACTTGTATTTCTGTATTCCTGAACTTCCTTGAATATTTTTGTACTTTCTTCCTTCATTGGTAAACTTAGTGTTTCTTCTTTTACCCACGGTTTCTTCGTAGTTACCTTCTTTGTACCTATGTTTTTCTTTCCAACTTCTGTGGTGTCCCTTTTTAGAGATGTCCATTCCTCTGCAAAAGTACTACCCACTGAGCTATTCCTTATAGGTGTATGTACAGCCTTAGAGAAGTTCAAACGTACCTCATCATTCTTTAGTACGTCCCTATCCCACTTTTTTGCATATCTATTCTCTCTGACTGATCTCTTAAATGTCAGCCTACTCTTCATCACAACTACATTGTGATCTGAGTCTATATTTACTCCTGGGTACGCCTTGCAATCCATTATCTTATTTCGGAATCTCTGTCTGATCATGATATAACCTAACAGAAATCTTCTTATTTCACCCGGACTTTTCCAAATATATCTCCTACTCTTGCTGTTCTTGAACAGAATATTCACTATTTCTGACTGATATTTATTACATAACTCACTTATTCTTTCACCTCTTTCATTCCTTGTTCTAAGCCCATATTCTCCTGTAAACTTTTCTTTTACTACTTCTTCTACAACTGCATTCCAGTCTCCCATGACTACTAGAATTTCAACTCCTTTACGTATTTTATTACCCTTTCAATATGCTACTATACTTTCTCTGTCTCTTTATCCTCAGCTTGCGATGTCGACACGTATAACTGAACTATCGTTGTCGATGTGGGGTTTCTGCCGATTCTGATAAAAACAATCCTATCAATGAACTCTTCACAGGAACACACTCTCTGCCCTACCTTCCTATTCATAACAATTCATAGTACGTTACACCACTTTCTTCTGCTGTTGATAATACGCTGTACTCATCTGACCTCAACTTCACTGACCCCAACTATATTTAGATTGAGCCTTTGCATTTCGCTTTTCTAACTTCCTTATCAAGTTCAAGTTGCTGACATTCCACGCCCCAACTCGGAGAGCGTTATGCTTCCGATGGTTATTTAATCTTTTTCTCATGGTCATCTCCCCCTTCGCAGTCCCCTCCCAGAAATCCGATTGGGGGACTATTCCTGAATCTTACGCCACTGCAGAGATCATCATGAAACTTTTTCAGTTTCAGGCCACATGTCCATGAGGATACACATTATGTATATTTAATGCCGTGGTTTCCATTGTCTTCTGCATCCTCATACCGTTGATCACTGCCGATTCTTCCTCCATTAGGGCCCCACAAGAGGGTGACTGAACCACTGTTCGCTCGTTCCCTCTTTGACAAGGCAGTTGGCAGAATGAGGGTGACTTCTTATGGCGGAAGTCTTCGGTCGCCAATGCTGATTATTAATCAAAATTTAAGTGATCACAGGTTTCAAATCCAGGACAGAGGAGAGCTTGATTAGTCGATCAGTAATCGAAGATGCTACCCCCCCCCCCTCTTTTTTTTTTACATGGCAGACGATCTATCCATCTGTTTCCTTTTCATTTCAATTTTGAACGCTAACCACACAGGAAAGGAGGGTAAACAAGCAATCTTTATTCTTACAATTGTGTGTCCTAGGGATAAGAAAAGTATCGAGACAGCAAAAACAATTTGGAAAAAATAAAATCAACGTAAAGGTTACCCTTTTTTATTCTTACGTGAATAAAGTAAATGACAATCCCAGTCACGGACGGGAGTAAAACCGAACTTATCAGCTGCATCATAAACCCCGCAGCACGCCGTGTCGCATCATCAATGTGGCATCCAGCCGTATAATCTTCACCATATCTGCCATTTTGCGCGGCATGTATTTCTTCTGCGTCGACCATTCGGAGGACCATTATCTGAGGCGGCTTCGTTGTTTATCATCGTCCTTTTGTAGTTTTTTTTTTATTTTTTATTATGTTTTCTTTTATATCACGTTAACATAAACCAGTCATAACTGGCGCCAACAGGTGGGGACCAGTTGTCCTCTCAGTGTGCACTATGCCAATATATTTGATCCGCTCAGTACTGTCTCTAGTCGTTCTGCTGCAGGAGTCTTCTCATTTCTGGGACACCCCAACTGTCGGGCGGGTTATGAAAAACACTTCCCAAAAAATTGGAAAAGTAAGTCTTGTATTTCGTATGACTCCGTGTGAGCTCGTGTTGTTCTTGTTCCAATAATTCATCACGGATTTAATACCGTACGATAACAAATATTTCGTCGCATGTCCAGCGATCCGGTTGACCGCATACGTCTTTTGTTTGGGAAAAATGTCTTGTCCGGTAGAAAATGTACATCCGATGTGATTTCTGTGTAGTTAGTGCGCCGAAGGAAGGCCAGTATTCGACGCGTTTGCATCCAGACGTCCCTCGCTGCACCACACACTAAACCATGTTCTTCCGTTGCTAACAGTCCACTGTTTGTGCAAGGAGGAGAATCGAGCATATCAGTTGTATGTAATCGACTCTTGGTCACAAGTTTACGGTTTATAAGAATGTACCTGATCGATCTGGCAGCTGTATGTGTCGCGCACGTCAGTGATGGCGCCTCGACATCCAATCGCGCCGGCCGGCCGCGGTGGTCTAGCGGTTCTAGGCGCTCAGTCCGGCACCGCGCGACTGCTACGGTCGCAGGTTCGAATCCTGCCTCGGGCATGGATGTGTGTGATGTCCTTAGGTTAGTTAGGTTTAAGTAGTTCTAAGTTCTAGGGGACTGATGACCACAGATGTTAAGTCCCATAGTGCTCAGAGCCATTTGAACTATTTTTGAACCAATCGCGCCACAGTCTGCGCGACACGGTTAATATTTTTGTGTTCTAAGTTGTTTGAAATTTCGTCCGCAGCTTTAACAACATCCTTCACTTGACTTTCTAAGACGCTATGTGCCTTGTCTATCTGATACACGCGTTCGTCTAATTGTGTTACTTCTTTGAGTAAACTGATGTATACTTCGGTATGTATTAAAGCTTTCAATTTCTTGCTAAGTTTCTCACACTTGGTCGTCATCACACCGTTTTTAGCCTTGCAGCCCTTACCTTGGGACCGAACGAGGTGGCGCAGTGGTTAGCACACTGGACTCGCATTCAGGAGGACGACGGTTCAATCCCGTCTCCAACCATCCTGATTTAGGTTTTCCGTGATTTCCCTAAATCGCTTCAGGCAAATGAAGGGATGGTTCCTTTGAAAGGACACGGCCAATTTCCTTCCCACTCCTTCCCTAACCCGAGCTTGCGCTCCGTCTCTAATGACCTCGTTGTCGACGGGACGTTAAACTCTAACCACCACCACCACCACGTTACCTTGGGCCGTCGCACAGTGCCTAAGCGTGACTACTGCCCGCATCACATGGTCAGTTTCCCCGCCATTCTCCTGGAATCTTTCCGTGTTCCTCTGTAAATTAGAGTGTTGTATGTCCGTATTTACTGCAGATATAACATCGGAGAAATCAACAATCCTGTGCCCTATGCCCACGCCGCTGGCATATCATACATACAGTCTTAGTACATTTGGCATCGGTACGACCTTTCTCATCACTATGATGATGATAATCCTGAAACTGTCTAGTTTCATCTGCCCTGCTGTATTTGTACACCTACCTTACTTGGGAGCTCTTTCCGCAGTATTTTGCCTTAGATCCTATTTTCCCAAAGTTAGAGCACTTTATACCTTACATTTGTTTATTAATCTTAGGTGGCCCCACTATTTCCCTTGCAGCGGGATTCTTTCCTCGCATGGACATGATGGCACTCTCTTCCTGTTCTGAAATTTCTATGGTCATGTTTAAATTAATATCTTTGACTCGAGTGCGTAATGTGTCTGAATTCTCCTGTTTCCCAAGACTTGAATGAAGTAGTCACAGCTTAGTGCATACACCAATCCGACCGCACCATTTCATTGTTCTCGGGGCATTGCTCTCGTCACGGCATCTCTGAATGATTTGGGCAGCTCATCTATCGTATTCCCCTATGAAACTATTGATTCTCCAGGAAACTGTCTTGCTTGAGACATTCTAACTGCGTAGAAATCAGTGGTTCGTTTCCCTGCATAAAGCCCGCATCTCGTGGTCGTGCGGTAGCGTTCTCGCTTCCCACGCCCGGGTTCCCGGGTTCGATTCCCGGCGGGGTCAGGGATTTTCTCTGCCTCGTGATGGCTGGGTGTTGTGTGCTGTCCTTAGGTTAGTTAGGTTTAGGTAGTTCTAAGTTCTAGGGGACTGATGACCGTAGCAGTTAAGTCCCATAGTGCTCAGAGCCATTTGAACCATTTGAACCCTGCATAAATTTCCTCTAAGATTCTTCTCACTTCCTACCAGTTATTTGAATTCTCTTGGACTAACAATTTCTATCTAAAATCTCTGATTATCTTTGACTTTACATACTTTACGTACTAGAATAATAGCTTAATATCTTGGGGTTTCACATCTGTGTCTGTATCTGCTGCTGGGTTCGTCTTACAATCCAGTAGCTGATTTCGGAATCTCTGTCTGACCATGTGTAATCTAACTGAAATCTTCCAGTATCAACCGGCCTTTCCCAAGTGTATCTGCTCCCTTTGTGGATCTCGAACAGAGTTCTCGCTATTACTAGCCGAAATTTATTACAGAACTCCATGAATCTTTCTCCTCTCTCATTTCTTGTCCTAAGCCCGTATTCTCCTGTAACCATTTTTTCTGCTCCTTCCTCTGCAACTCCTTTCCAGTCCCATGACTATTTGATTTTCATCTCCCTTTACTTACGGTATTATTCTTTTAATATCCGCATATACTTTGCCGGTGTGCCCGAGCGGTTCTAGGCGCTTCAGTCTGGAACCGCGCGACCGCTACGGTCGCAGGGTCGAATCGTGCCCCGGGCATGGATATGCCTGATATCCTTCGGTTGGTTAGGTTTAAGTAATTCTAAGTTATAGGGGACTGATGACCTCAGATGTTAAGTCCCATAGTGTTCAGAGCCATTTGAACCTCATATTCTTTATCTCTTTATCTTCAGCTTGTGACGTTGACTTGTATACCTAAACTTCCCTTGTCGGTGTTGGTTTACCCTCAATTCTGATAAAAACAACTCTGTCACTAAACTGTTCACAGAAACACACTCTCTTCCCTACTTCCCTATTCATAACGAATCATACTCTCGTTATACCATTTTCTGCTGCTGTTGATATTAGCCTATACTCATCTGACGAGTAATCCATTTCTTTTTTCCATTTCATTTCACTGGCCCTGTATATCTAGACTGAGCCTTAGCATTTCCCTTTTTAGATTTTCTGGCTTCCCTACCACGTTCAAGCTTCTGACATTCCTCTTCTGATGCCGGAAGACTTGGGCCGCCAATGTTGATTATTAGTCAAAATTTAAGCTGTGGGGTTGCGAACCGGGGACCGACAGCGTTTTGATTGCTAATCAAAGATGCTACCCCTCGCCTTTATTTGAGTACAGTAGTGTTAACACCTACTTTTATAGACGAAGTAGTATAATTATTAGTATTTAGAGTCAATAGTCTCACTAGAAAAAATTTGGAATAAAAGGGAATTTTCATTAATATAACTGAGCTAGATATACGGGACAGGCGAAATATCCTCAGACTTCAAGAAGAATATAATAATCCCAATCCCAAAGAAAGCAGGTGTTGACAGATGTGAAAATTACCAAACTATCAGCTTAATAAACCACGGCTGCAAAATACTAACACGAATTCTTTACAGACGAATGGAAAAACTGGTAGAAGCCGACCTCGGGAAAGATCAGTTTGGATTCCGCAGAAATGTGAGGAACGTGAGGCAATACTGACCCTACGACGTATCTTAGAAGAAAGATTAAGGAAAGGCAAACCTACGTTTCTAGCATTTGTAGACTTAGAGATAGCATTTGACAATGTTGATTGGAATACTCTATTTCAAATTCTGAAGGTGGCAGGGATGAAATACGGGGAGCGAAAGGCTATTTACAATTTATACAGAAACCAGATGGCAATTATAAGAGTCGAGGGGCACGAAAGGGAAGCGGTGGTTGGGAAGGGAGTGAGACAGGCTTGTAGTCCATCACCGACGTTGTTCAATCTGTATATTGAGCAAGCAATAAAGGAAACAAAGAAAAATTCGGAGTAGGAATTAAAATCCATGGAGAAGAAATAAAAACTTTGAGGTGGGTAAAAATCGTAGAGGGAGACCAAGAGATGAATACACTAAACAGATTCAGAAGGATGTAGGTTGCAGTAGGTACTGGGAGCTGAAGAACCTTGCAGAGGATAGAGTAGCAAGGAGAACTGCATCAAATCAGTCTCCGGACTGAAGACCACTACAACAACAACAATTGATTATAATGTCTGTCAAAATGATACTGTCATTTTCGAAGGCTAGTGATTTTGATGATTATCACGAATAACAGAATTGCAGTTAAAGAAAACAGTGTATCACGGAAGAAATAATATCTAATAAATTTTGTGATATTTACAGCATTCAGCATATCCTATTTTAAAGAGAGACGAAACAGTGGGTGACCTCTTATTGCAGTGTCAGTTTACACTTAGTTCTATTACCATTCGGCATCGTGATGATCGATGTTAGCGTACAGAGTTGACGAAATGGTTTGAATCCGTCTATTTTCGGTGGCATAGGCTTGACAGTATGTTTAGTCCAAAGACCATGATGGTTGTGACGTGCAGATGCAAGCGTAAGGCCTCACAGTGACATGTTTCAGAAGAATTCTGCTTCCTCGTTCTATTGGCACACTGATGTCAGTGTTATCGCCTAAAATTAGAATTCCAAGCATTCTCACGTATACTTATTCCAGCCTTCTAAATACTCTATTTACTGAAACGACAACGTAGTTTCATGTGGCAAGGTTGCAAGTTTCTCAACTTGTATTTTAATGAAGACTTTGCCATTTTTATTAAATTTAAAATTAATCAGAACACTTAGAGGGGTTCTGGTCTAAATAACAATAGATTTATTCATTCTTAACATCACAAGACAAAAAAATGTCTAAAGAAGCGTCACAAAAATATTTTAACTAGACAAACCCTTTCACTAATATGCAGTCTATGGTGAACGAAGTGATCAGCTGGGAATCATCACACGACACTAACCAGAACTAACCGCTTTACCTTACTTCATACATGTGAATCCGTGGTATGGGCCGAAAACTACGCTACAGTCAAGCATCTGTATTCTACTAATCCAAAAAGAAAAATATGGTTTCGAAGAACAGGGTGCTGAGAAGCATGTATAGGAACCCTACGTCGTAGCAGCGAATACTTGACCCTCTTGCTGGTCAGGGCGGCACACCACGATGCATTCAGCTGCTGGAGTCATGGACAGCAGCAATCTGTTATTAAACGAGCGCGCCCGAAAAAATGCAAGTACGCGGTCTCGGCGGTCTCGCGCTCAGCTTATTCGGATATCAGGTACTTCCCTATGGACTTCTGAAACCCCGGTGGATTCCAGTGTGCAGGTGGACCCGTTTACTTGTCTGCCACACCAGTTTGACTCCGTGCCACGACTATGCGTGACAGAATATATCACATGTTTAAACAGCCGACTCAAATAAGCATACCCACGCATCACTTGTTGTGTGCATGATGCCAGAAGCAGTACCTCTGACGGTTCACATGGTGACTGGCACAGGCTCTATGTGGCACTCTAGCAAAGGACACAAGTCTCACCGTTTAGGTAAAGACCTGCAGTTAGTTACTAACGAAGAGCCTGTACAAGAGTGATCTCTTCTCTTTCTCTCAGCTTTCCTCGCCAGCTCAGTAGTAGAGCACATTTACTTCTTCGACTACTCCCACTTTATCTTAAACCACTCACGAGCTGGAGCGAGCCATTCGAAGCTGGGAGACTGACACTT
Organism: Schistocerca serialis cubense; assembly: GCF_023864345.2. Taxonomy (NCBI): domain Eukaryota; kingdom Metazoa; phylum Arthropoda; class Insecta; order Orthoptera; family Acrididae; genus Schistocerca; species Schistocerca serialis. Next base: position 972,641,961 of record NC_064638.1, read on the forward strand.
GCTCTGCATACCTAGCTTGGAACAACCAGTTAATTGGGATAAAAGAAAAAAGATTCAGCTACTCGGACTCTTTCCCATGTGCTTACGCCATGTCTTTTGGTAAAGGAACCACAGCCCTCCACATAAAGATCTTATCTTGCTTTTGCGTTCATTTCGAAATTTCCTAAGAACGGCCATAAACTCGCTAACCGCCTTCTGCCTTCACAAATATATTTTGTAGCAGAGTCTGAACGCCTGGGCGCCAGTGACCTTTCCCACGGAAATTCGCAGAAACACACAGTCGTCTCATTGGCTTCCTGCCTAACAAGGGGCCATCCTCTGCTTTATTGCCGGTCTTCAATGCTCTACTCATTGCAGCGGCGACTTCCCCGCGCTAGTCAGCCTAACTGTATGCAGCCGCCGACTGACCGGTGCCATCCAACGTGTCTGCACAATGAGACCGTAGTACTCAGCAGTCTGCAAATGTATTCACCCAGGTTCTGCAGAAAAAACGCTCCCCTTGGCCCTCAGCGGCAGTATGGTTTTACTGTAGTTTTTTAAATCGGCACCCTCTTTCTTTGAATGCAGATAAAGCTTACCGCTATGGCTTCACTAGAGCACACACGCAAGATCGTTAAGTACTGCCAAACATTTCATCATATGAACGAAGTCAGATCGTATCTAGGTATAGCAATCAAGTAATAAAGATCATATATCCTAAGAACATTAAGCAGCATTACACCGAATCAGAAGTGAGAGTGCTGTGAAATCTCTCAAGGTGTTCATACAAATGACGTGATATTTAAATCCTTCACAAAGAATAATAGTTACGGGAATGACCACCTTTCAGGCAGACAAAACAAATAATGCTATGCAATTCACGGGTCGCTCTAAAGGATGTTTTCTTTATCGATTATGCGGAGAACATTCCCATTTCTTGACAGTTGACCTTACCTCCCATATCCTCTCATATCAACACATCTGAAATTTTTCGATTTTCTTCTTTTCCAGTTTTTCCACTGCCCACAATTCATCTCCACGGAATGCGGAGCTCAAAATGCATTTTCCCAGAACTTCCGTCTTCTGACTAAGACCGATGTTTGATACTAGAAGACTTCTCTCACCCAAGAATGCTCTCTTACCCTAAGCTAATCTGTTTTATTTTATTTTTTTTTGTGTGTGTTTGTTCTCCTCGCTTCGTCATTCATGTGTTATTTTGAGTCGAAAGTAGTAGTATTTCTGAACTTCATGCTACTCAATTTTGTTATTGTGTTCGTTGCTAGTGTCATTTACGCTTCTCATCATTACTTTGGTATTTCTTCAGTTTACTCTCAATCCACTCATTACACTCTTCATTCAATTCAACAGATCCTGTACTGCACATCTTCACCTTCATTGAGGATTGAAATAACACCAGCAAATATTATCATTCAATCCCATTCCTGAAACTTTCTTTCACTGCTATTCTCGATTTTCGATGTATGAATTAAAGTACATGTCTGTCCCTTTTTAATCCCAGAACATCGTTTTATGTCTTCAATTCTTATTTTTCGCTCTTGGTCCTTGTATGTGTCTTTTATTAGTCTTATTGCCTCTCCTATTTTTTCTCAAAATTTCAACGACCTTTCGTCATTCAGCCACGTCGAACACTTGTTCCTGGTCCACAAAACAAATGAATTTGTGTTGACTTTTCTTAAGGTTCGATTTTATTATCAGTTGCAACATCAGAACTGTCTCTGCGCCTTTACCTTTCCAAAAACCAACCTCATCGTCATCTACCTAATCCTCATTTTTACCTCCCGTTGTTCTGTAAATTAATAATGTCAGAAACTTCGAAGCATGAACTGTTGCGCTGTAGCCCTCACACTTATCTGTTCATGTTTTCTTAAGGACTGCGTCAGTAACATAGTTCTGTAAATCTGATGGTATGTCTCCAGACTCAAATTCTACATGCCAAATCCAACAGTCGCCTCACTGCCACTTCCCCAAATATTTTAAGAAATTTCAATGGAATGTTATCTATGTCTTCTGCCACGTTTGTTCACAAGTCTTGCAAAGGTATATTAAACTCTGACTGTAATATGAGTACTGTACCGACACCCCTATATCTTTCATATCGACGGTAACCATTGGAGGTTATTTTAACCACCCAACAACTAACTGGTATAATTGCCATTTTGTTAGTAGTATGCGTGACAAGACACCCTCTGAAAAGTTAGTAAATGCCTTCTCCAAACAGTTCCTAGAATAGATAGTTTGGAAGCCCACTCATGATGATAACGTTTTAGGTCTAATGGCACAAAACAGACGTGACCTCCACAAAGGTGTTCGCATCTACATTAATATCAATGACAATGAGGCAGTTATAGTAACAATAAATACTAAAGTTGGAGAGAAACTAAAACAAGTAGAAAGATATATATGTTCTGCAAACTAGAAAAAGAAACAATAGCGTCTTATTTCAGTGACAAACTTGAAACTCTTAGCTGAAGACAGGAGCATGTGGAGGAATTATGGCTCAGGTTTAAAAGAATAGTTAACCATAGACTGGGTAGACAGGTACCCAATAGAACAGTTCTTGATGGGAGTGACCCTCCATGGTATACAGCCACTGTAAAGAAACTTTTAAGAAAACATACACTGCAACATAACAAGTATGAAACAAAGGGTACGACTAAAGGTAGAGAGATAGAGAATGAAACCTTTCTGGCTGCTAAGAGAGCAATGCGTGATACGTTCATTGACTACCGTAGGAGAATATTGTCAAATGATCTTCCACGAAACCCAAAGATAGTCAGGTAGCATGTAAAGGCCTGTTAGGGCACCTAAGTTAGTGTCTGGTCACTAATGGACGAGAGAGGCGCGGAAATCGAGGGTGGCGTAAAGAAAGCAGAAATGCTTACATCTGTTTCCAAAAGTTCCTTTACAATGGAAAACTCTGGAGTATTGCTCCCGTTTGATTCTCGCACCACGTAAAAGATGAGTGAAATACGTATCTGTGTAAGTGGCATGAAGGAAAAGCTGATATCCTTAAAACTGAACAAAGACCTGTGCTCGACAGAATCGATATCAAATTATGTACCCAATCTGTAGTTCAGTTTTCTTCTCTGTTTACTCCAATCTGTTGTAGAACCCCCGAACCAACAAATGCTACCTATCACATGGAAAAAATAACAGGTCACTCCCATCTACAAGAAGGGTGGTATTTCCGTCCAATATTCTTGACATCCATTAGTTGTAGAATCTTAGAACGTATTCTGAGCTCTAACATAATTCGGTATCTCGGAGACGACTTCCTCCATGCTAAACAGCACGGATTTCGAAAACATTCATGTGAAACCTAGCTCCCACATTTCTTGCGTGACATAGTGAAAGCCATGGATCAAGGCAGTCAGGATGGATGCAGTAATTTTCGCTTTCCAAAAAGAATTTGACTCAGTATTATACATACGTTTATTAACAATTATACAATCGTTTGCTACATCAAGCGCAATTTGTGAATGGATTGAGGATTTTTTTTTTGATAGAGCGCAAAGCTCGTTGTCTTGGATGGAAAGTCATCGACAAACGTTGACGTAGGTTAAGGTGTACCCCAGGGAAGTGTGTTCGGTCCCTTGCTGTTCATGTTCTTTTTAATGACCTTGCGGACAACATTAATATTGATCTCAAACTTCTCGCGGATGACTCATCTATCTACAACAAAAGTGTGAAAGAAGCTACAGAAGTATTCAGTCAGATCTTGCTAAGATTTCAAAGTGTTAGCATCTTACTTTAAATGTTGAGAAATGCAGAATTGTGCAATTCATTTTAAAAAAGAAAAGTACCTAATGTCCTGTCAACAATATCAACGAATCACAGCTGGAATCGATAAACTCAACAGATACTTGCATCTGACACTTTGTAGCGACGTAGAATAGAACGATGGCATAGGCTCAGACATGGGTAAATCGGGTAGGAGACGTCTGTTTAAGCCGGCCGCTATGGCAGAGTGGTTCCAGGCGCTTCAGTCCAGAACCGTGGTGCAGCTACGGTCACAGGTTCGAATCCTGCCTCGGGCATGGATGTCTCTAATGTCCTTAGGTTAGTTAGGTTTACATAGTTCTAAGTCTAGGGGACTGATGACCTCAGATGTTAAGTCCCATAGTGCTAAGAGCAATTTGAACCATTTGAACTTCTGTTTATTGGCAGAACACCAGGGAAATGCCATCAGTGTGCAAATGAGATTGCTTACAAATCGTTCATGCGATTCATCGAAGAATATTGCCCAGGTATGTGGGACCCCTGCGAGGTAGAACTAACAAGGGCTGTTGAACGGAAGGGCTCCATGAATGGTCACAGGTTTGTCTGACGCGCTGGAGCATGTCAAAGAAATGTTGAAAGAAATAAAGTGGCAGACGCTAGAAGGGAGACTTAAACTGACCCGAGAAAGCCTACTTACGACGTAGGAAGATCCTGCTTTAAATGATTAGAAAAATGTCATATTACCGCCTTGAGCACCTGGTAAAGTACGTTATTTATACAATCAGTTTCAGTCGCGTTACCGTCGTAACCGTAATCACAACGTAATGTTAGGCGAAACATAAAACCGTTATCGTCAGATGATAAATCCATGAATAGTACACTGCTATAAAATCACAACACAAATTATTTTGTCAGTCTGTAAGACTTATACTAGGGAGTGTACTTAATCACGTTAAAATGTAATCGGTGTTAAAGCCTTGAACGCATCATACCACGCAGAGAGCTATGTGGTAAAAACTCATCAGAATATATTTAAATGACGACTCTAGAAATATACAAAAACCTCCTACATATCTTTCTCATAAGGATCGTGAGGACAAAGACTAGATTAATTACCGCACACACAGAGGTGCTTAAACAGTCATTCTTCCCGTGTTCCGTACGCGAATGTGCCACCTAGCCTCTTCATGCACTTCACAACTGTTTGTAGCTGTAGACGTTTCCTAAAGTGATTTTGTACCGGTATAATTACTTTCCAGCAAATTTCACACCTCTTTTCCAAGTTCTCGGAACGCTCCTGAACGTTTATAAAAAGACTTTTCCTTGAATTTCTTCTCTTTAATTACCTTAGTTCTAGGACTGCACCCGGTAAACTTCACAGAGTTCCCGTGTGTCCACGTATTTGCGGATTATATCACTACCTGAAAGTGACTAAGAACATTTATTACTTTTTCAAGGAACTTGTTGGTGTAGCTACCTCAAATTTATGTTTAAAATGTTAGCCTGTGTGAAAACACGTATATTTTGTTGAGACATAAATTCTTTCCAGAGGTAAACTGCTAGTTACTCCGTTAAATTCGTTCCACTTTCTGCTTGCTTTCAGAACTACTCAACTATATTTACTATCACTCAGCTGATTTTCCTGTCTAAAGTAGACCATTGTAAGGGCTTTTAGATGAGATTAAATTAGATGTACTTTTCGTTAAAATTGATCCACAGCGAGGAGATGCTCTGGGATGTGGAAAATGTCAGGAAACAAGAATACACAATAAATATGTAGAAAATAAGAACAAATACGCTGATGTACCTTCCACAGATACCAAATGGAATTGCGCTTGTTGATGCAGAATCTGTCAAAACAAGATCTTACAGATATTTATATTTAAAAGTATACAAAACTTGTCACCAAATATTAAATGTCAGTATAGTTAGGTGCATATGATGATTCTTAGGCTATTGTAGCGAAGCGCTATCAAATAAGAAATTAAAATTTTAAAAAGAAAAAGTATTTTACACCACTTACTTACAATGATCGCATTACTGCGCAAAATTTGTACAAAAGTCTGACTGTACGCAATATTCATAAAATGTGATAGTACTAATAACATACAAGCGTCAGTAGGTTCTGCTAAAAAATTCGTCAATAGAGTAGAAGGAGTTGACCACCAATAAATAACTTAAACCCTTCTCCAACTGAACTTTAATATTAGTTAAACTTTTATAGTTGCTGGCACGCTATTAAAAATGTGTATTGCTGAATAGTGGACACCGCTACAGCCCAAAGCAAATGACTTTAAATCTTTGTGAAAGTTATTCTCACTTGTAGTACTTATTCCAGGAACTGAGCTGTTGGTTTAAAAAAAATTAATTTTAATGACAAATTTCATTAAAGAATAAAAAATATATTGGAAGCAGATATTAGTAGTCCATTTACTCTTATTCCTGCATGGATAGAAACGAACCACTGTAAGTTACGGAAGATGCAAGTTATTTCCAGTCATGGGTTCAATCCTAAATCGGTCCTCGGAGTTTTTTTGACCTTCGTCGCTTCGTTCACTTCTGGCCCCAGTTTGTTAAAGAGAAAAATGGTAATCCTAGTGCAATTTTAGGTCCCTTCTAACGAGGTGGTTATGCCAGTACAAAGGTCGGGAGAAGAAACTGGCGTATTGTATCCCCTACGTCCAAGCCCCGTACAGTACTGTCATATCATTCTTCGAATTTATGGCTGTTTAGTTTCATCTCTGTTGCTTCAGATGATATCTGCATATAACAGATATGGGTTAAACAATTGTGCTTAAGACCAGAGCCTAAGTCCACAAGAGCAGATACAACGAAGACCGCACAGGCTGTGTGTGAATATTAGAATTAGGCTATGAAGGCGAATTACCCTCTTAACGGTTATATTTCATAAATTATTTTTGTATGCATGAAATTAGAACTATATTAATCGCGTCTGACATATCCCACGATGTGTCAATGTCATGAATTCCATGATATTTTTTGAGGAAAACGTGCAAATGCCAATGTAAGGAAAGAAACTATAAAAATCTTGTATGGAACAGATGTCAACAATTTCTTTCGAGTGTATCTGTGTCAGACAAATACGAAGCTAGTAGAGATTGAAAACTGATTAATATCTAAAATTTTCTTAAAAAACTATGGGGTAAGAATTCAACTCCTACCATGCGCTTATATGCTAAGTCTTCCTAGGATTTTTTTTTTTTTTTTTTTACATTGTAAAAATCTGAAGTTCAAAATTCAGAGCTATAGTGGTACAGAATACTCCCAGGATTCTCGGTGTATTGGCTATGATTCTCAGGTTTGACTGGCTGCCTTCACTGTTATAAAGTGCATTCAAAGAGAAACCAGTGAGTGGATGGGACTACCGACGCGTCCACTTGCCAGTTTTGTCGTCACATGTGTACTTCCCTATTGTGGCGAGTTTAGGACCTTAACGCTCTTATTAATCTCACATCACCTTCCGTAGGCAATGGCATCACGATCCTTCAGCGGTTTATGTCTTACAGCCATAGGCTAACATCCTTTTGAACGCATCTTATACTTTGGTTTACATTTGGAACTGGTAGAGACCCTGGTGAACTGGATACCGGCGTATCTCTAGATGCTTTGTATGCAACAGTGGCGTCACGGAGATGCCATGCGGAATACAAGCGACTCGGGGAACCTTGGGGCGCGATGTATCTGGTTCCGGCCTAGTAGCGGAAGGCAACTTGTTCGGTGCGAGCTGAAGTACTGCTGTTTGGAGGCAGAATAATGTTGGATGGGCGTTGGCTTGACCCTGCTAATATGACAGGAATGACAGACAGTTACCAAGTGGTACTGCACGAATTCTGCAGCTGAGACTCCTGGAAGAGAAACGTCATTTTTGTCTGGTTATATCTAGATTTGCAATTGAGTTTTACGGTACGTTCTTTGATGTTAAAATGCTGAGTGTGCTACATTTCACCCGGTGATATTCGCCTGTTGCTTTCCCGTCGTAAGAGTGAGTATTTATTGTGGATACCCCACCATTATTTCTAATAACTTAGTAAAGGTACTCACGGATGGCGCCTCTGTTCACTGTGTAAATAGTCATTCAGTGATATCTGTTGCCACTTGTATTCTGTGGGTATATTGTACAAGGGCCTAACATTGATTTGTCTTGCATCGTACGTAGGTGGGCAGGTACTAACTATTTCAACTGTGGTGGTACATTTAATGCTTGTAAAATACTAGTGGCTGAATATCGAGTGGTCTTAAATCACCGCCAATTCTGTTAAAGCTGAATTTAAAACTTTTGGACAGTAGCTACACGAAGGTGATAAAAACTGAGTATGAGACTTTTGCAACAGTGAAACTTAAGATGACAGTGTTTCTCGTTAATGTACAACTACCTCCAGAACTAAAACAGTTTCTTCACAGATTGTCTAAGGCCTTGGTGTCACACTGACGTAGTGCAGCTGAATACTGCTCTGTCCTATAACGGGCACTAGAGGTATCCTGAAACGCCGGATTAACGGTCTCGGAGCTGCACCAGCTGATAAATATATATCTTGTTGTTACTGTATTTATCATAGTTGCTCGATTATACTTTTGCCAATTATTTAATTTGTTACTGAATGACAACTCAATTGGGTTGGGTTGGGTTGTTTTGGGGAAGAAGACCAGACAGCGAGGTCATCGGTCTCATCAGATTAGGGAAGGACGGGGAAGGAAGTCGGCCGTGCCCTTTGAAAGGAACCATCCCGGCATTTGCCTGGAGCGATTTAGGGAAATCACGGAAAACCTAAATCAGGATGGCCGGACGCGGGATTGAACCGTCGTCCTCCCGAATGCGAGTCCAGTGTCTAACCACCGCGCTACCTCGCTCGGTTGACAACTCAATTACTACTTGTTAGTGTACGGTGTTCCATGTAATGATCCTGGACTAGTTGTTTTGTTAAAGTAAATGATTGTCTGAGAGGAGCTTCAGTCCTTGAACATCTTCCAAATTTTAAACATGGCTGAAGCAGAAACTGTTGAAAATCTTCACGGTAAATGATAACAGCCAACCAACTCTATGATAAAGAATTACCGAAATCCTTGACCACGGTTTCGGTGTATCTTAATATCCCTTTATCAGAGGCAAAATTACACCTGAATAGGAAGACACCTTCATTATCAAAAAAAAAACTTCGCACCATAATTCAGAAAAAAAGCACCTATAGCTATAAGTAACCATGAACATTACCAAAGTGTTACAAGCACAAAAACTTTTAGCCACTAAAATCACATCCTGCAGTGGTGATACATAAAACAATCGTACCAAAGGCGTCGTCAGTAGTTAAAATTAAAATATCACCCCAATCCGTACAGCATAATTATGACGAGAAGGTCGATGCGAACACAGCATATTGTCAGTACTTACCCTGTGACCTAGAGCGAAGAAGGTGTGGAAGCACTAGGGCAGACAGTTTCGCCGAGAGAGGGCACTTGTGGTACGCGCGAAACACTCGCGCACATTAAAACCCAAGGATACGTACTCATGCGCGTCAAGATTTCAAAGGTTGTGCTAATTCAAACTCTCTGTGTTAATAAATAAACCATATCAGAACCACTTAAAACACCTACATACAATAGAAAATATGAACACCAATTTTCCTGTGTCCTAGTGTCAAGTAGGTGAAGCTTGCACTTAGGAACACATCTAACGAAAGAGGGCACTAGTGTTATTCGCGAGAATCACGGCCAAATTAAAGACTAGGACACATACTAGCGAAAACGAACAAAATGTTTTAGTAAATCGTAACCAACTGTCGTCATGAATAAAAAACATAACAGAATCATTTAAACCACACATACACATCGAAAATCGCGAACAAAAATAATCGAAAACATGTACAATTCCATCCGCAAAGGAGCATCTCGCCAGCATCAACAGACAAGAAAACTAGCTTATAGTCATCATCTCCGGCGGTAATTTGAGAGAATACCGCCCTTCGATTGTGACATTGTTCACTAATCGAAGCGATAGGTTTTTCAGGTGCCTGCCAGCAGCGGTCTAGCCAGCAGCGATCCCACCCAGTAGCCACCAGCCAGCAGCGGTCCAGCCAGCAGCGATCCTAGCCAGCAGCCAGCAGTGGTCCCAGCCAGCAGCCAGCAGCGGTCCCAGCCAGCAGCGATCCCAGCCAGCATCCAGCAGCCAGCAGTGGTCCCAGCCAGCAGCCAGCAGCGGTCCCAGCCAGCAGCAGCGGCGTCCCCGCCGGCCAGCCAACCGGGTGGCCCCCACTGGCAGTAGCAGAGTGGGGCTTCGGCCCTGGTCTTCTCCATCGCCTCTCCTTCCTTTTTCATCAGCTTCTAGTCATCATCTACGGCGGTAATTCGAGAGAATACCGCCTTTCGATTTTGACATTGTTCACTAATCGAAGCCATAGGTTTTCCAGGTGCCTGCCAGCAACAGTCCAACCAGCAGTAGTCCAGCCAGCAGCAATCCCACCCAGCAGCCAGTAGCCAGCAGCCAGCAACGGTCCAGCCAGCAGCGATCCCACCCAGCAGCCAGCAGCGGTCCTGCCAGCAGCGATCCCAGCTAGCAGCCAGCAGCGGTTCCAGCTAGCAGCGGTCCCAGCCAGCAACGGTCCCAGCAAGCAGCCAGCAGCTAGCAGCGGTCCAGCCAGCAGCGATCCCAGCCAGCAGTGGTCCTAGCCAGCAGCCAGCAGCGGTCCCAACCAGCAGCGGTCCCAGCCAGAAGCCAGCAGCCAGCAGCAGCGGCGTCCCCGCCAGCCAGGCAACTGGGTGGCCCCCACTGGCAGTAGCAGAGTGGGGCTTCGGCCCCGGTCTTTTTCATCGCCTCTCCGTCCTTTTTCGTCTGTTTTCGTCTGCTTGCCCATCCCTTGTTCGCCACTGTCTTTTGTCCTGTCCTGTGTCTTATTCTCTTTCACAATGTCGCACCCACCACCACTACTACAGCCACCACCACTGCCATCATGTACACATCTCCCTCCGCTGCTGCCACCACTATCAAGTGGTGTGCCCAATCCCCTCCACCTCAGTCCATCGCCCCACTCCTCACTCTCCCCCTCACTTTTTGTCACCCCATCCCCGGCTCCTCCCTCCCGCACCTCCTCTGATCCCTTCCCTCTAGTCCCTCCCTCTGACCCTTCCGTTTCCGTGGCTCCCGGCCCATGCTGAATTTTCCCCTTCGCCCTCTTCATCGTCTTCACCATCGCCGTTGCCATCGCCTTCACATTCACCATCACCGGCGCTAACTCCAGCAGCGGGACCTACCACTCCACACCACCTTCCAGTTGCTCCCATCCCCCACACCTCCTCTGCCACTGTCAAACGCCCCAGTGGCACCCCTGCTTCCTCTGCACCTAAAAGGGCTCCGCCTGGTCCCCCTTCCCCTGCCAAGGGTGCCAAGGATGCCATGGATGTCTCCCCGCCTGTCCCTGCCCCCTCCTCCTCCTCCTCCTTCCCCTCCTCCTCCACTACCTCCTCTCCTGTCCTGATCTCTCCCTTCTTGAGGCCCGGAACCTCACCCTCTTCATTCGCCAGCATTTTCCCGGTGCCCCCATTTCCCTCCTCACTCCTCGCCGTGATTCGGTCCTCATCTCCTCCACCAGCCCTATCCTTCACACAGATCTCCTTTCCCACATCCCTAACACCCACTTTGGCCCTAATGCCTCCTCCACCCCTGCTGCTTCCCTGCCTCCCTCCCGCCAACCCCAACCCCTGCATCGCCTGCCGACCCTGACCGCCATGATCACTCGGCTTAGTCTGATGATCACGCAGGAGGAGGTGTTGGCGGAGCTTAAGGCGCATCCCTATCTGGAGGTGCAAGCAGTTCACTGCATTCACAACTCAGCTGGCCCCACCCGCCTTATGCAGGTCTTTTCCGAACACCCCCCCCCCCTCCATAGACTGTCTCCTGAAGGAGGGTGTCCTCCTTTTTAACCAACGTTATAAAGTTGAACACTCCCGTTCCCCTCCTCAGTCCCTCCGCTGCCAGAGGTGCTTGCAGTATAGTGCACACCCAACATCTGAGTTCCGCGAGGCCCCTACCTGCTCACACTGTAAGCAAGCCCACTTGTTATGGCAGTGCCCCAACCTCCAGTCCCCTCCCTCCTGTAACACCTGTAACCTCCCTCATCCTACGTACTCCCAGAAATGTAAGGCCCAACCCCCTCCTACCACTCCTGAACTCATCGTCTCTGTCCACCCGCTGGACGCCCCCACCCCTCCCGGCAATTCCCTTCGCCCCCCCTACCGCTGAGGACATCTTGAGATTCCTTACCATCGTCCTCCAAAATGTTCACCCCTCTCAGCGCCCCCAAACCCTCCAACAGATATCCCTCGCGCCCATTCCGTCTTTCACCTAAAAATGTATGCCACCTACTTCCACAATCGGGCTCATTTCACCATCTCCCATCTTGACACCCTCATCTAAATCCTTGTCATGGCGCGACAGCACCGTATCCTGTTCAACAATATCCACTCCCTTCCCACCAACAAGAACCTCTTCCTGCACACCCTTGCCACCCACTGCGTGGATGCCTTCCTCATAAATGAAACCTTCCTCCAACCCCCACCACACCATCCACACTTCGCCCTACCTCCTTCACCGCTCCGATAATCCCCTCCTGATTGTGCATGGCGGAGTTGCCATTGGTCACCACCACCAGATCCTGGTTCGGCTCCAACCTCTCCTTCCCGACCCCACCAAACACCTGATACTTAGTCTCTTCTTCCCCGGCTTTACCGTCACCTGTGCCACCATCTATGTCCGTCCTAATGCCCCTATTCCTTTCGACATCCTCTCCCACATTGATCGTACCTTCTCCTCCTACGTGATCGCCGCTGACCTCAACATCCATAGTCCTTCTTGCGCCCAGTTACGGCGGTGGCATCAGTTCCCCTCCTCCCTTCAAGGCGACGTGATCCCCATTCCCCAGCACACCCATCCCAAATCCAACTCCACTCTCCTCCCCCAACCTCCTTGGCCACAGAACGGTGGATGTCCTGGAGCCCATTGGTAGCGACAATATCCCTGTCCTCCTCACCATTTCAGACAGTCGTCATCCCCGCCCCGACCCTCGTAATGACCCTCCCCTGAAGTACATCCATGATTATTCCCATGCTGACTGGAATGCCTACTGGGATACCCTCTCCACCCAGGTCGATAGCCACCCCTTTACCTACCCCCACCCTGACGACGTTACCCATGCCGCCTCCTTTCTCCAGCAGACCGTCTGAGGCTGTGGAGGCCCACGTCCCTTCTGTCGAGCATCCATCCCCACCATCCTACCTTACCCCCATAGGCCGCCCTCCTCCTCTGTGAATCCCACCGTCTCTATTGTGCCTTCCTCCACACGCGTGACCCGGACACACTACGACACCACCGGCAACTCCAGCGACACATCCGAAACTTGCTCGTGGCTAAGAAACGCCGGGACTGGCGACAGACATGCACCCGTTTAAATGCTACCCTACCTATAAAGTCGTCCAAGTTCTGGTCAGCCTTCTGTCGCCTTACTGGAACTAAACCCTCCCCCTACTGTCCTCTTCTCCATGATGATCACCACTTCCCTGACACCCTTAGTAAGGCCAATCACTTTGCCTCCTACCTTTCCCTCCCCGACGGTCCCCAGTTCGATTACTCCCTCTTCCCGGATGTCCCCGATCGAACTGACACCTCTGTCCCTCCCCTCGCACCTGGTTTCCAGTACTTGGACAACATTGGACACACAGAACTCAATGCCCCTATCACTACACAGGATCTCATTGCTACACTCCGCACAAAACGCAATACCGCTCCTGGTCACGATCGTGTCACCCACTGTCACCTTCATGAAGCTCCTGTCTCTTTCCTCTCCACCCTGGCCAGGCTCTACAATGTAGTCCTGTCCACTGGCTACTACCCCGACCTGTGGCCAGTGGAAAACCTCCCGTATCCTGATGTTCCTTAAACCCGGTAAGCTGCCATCTGCTGTCTCCTCCTACCGTCCCATGCGTCTTACCTCGGTCTTCAGCAAGGTCCTGCAATCCATCCTCACCTGACGCATCCACCAACATCTCCGCCAGCACCGCCTCCTTCCCATAACCCACTGTGTCTTTCGGCCGTCATTCTCTTCCGATGACCTTCTCCTTCACGTCACTCATCGCTTTTCCGAGCAGCTTAATTCCCGTCTCTCTGCCATCTTCCACTCCCTGGACCTCGAATGTGCCTATGACCTTCAAGCTCCAAACCTTCGCTCTTCCCATTAACTACGTCCGTCTGATCGGCTCCTTTCTCTCCCACCGTCCTTCCTACGTCACCATCCATAACACAGATTCCTGCACCTTTTTTCCCTCCGCTGGTGTGCCCAAGGCTCCGTCCTGTGCCCCCTTCTGTACCTATTGTATACGGCGGACATGCCGCCGCCGTCACCCCCCCGTCCACCTTCTCCAGTTTGCCGATGACACTGCCTCCCTTGCCCTTGCCCCCACCCTGCAGCGTTCCCAACACCTTCTCCAATCCCATCTTGACCGGTTCACCGCTTTGTGCAACCAGTGGTTGCCAAAGGTCAATCCCTCCAAAGCCAAGGCGATCATTGTAGGAAAAACCACCCCTTCCTTCCGCCTACTCGATTCTATCCAACCATCAATGGCCATCCTATCGCCCTCACCCCCACCCTTAAGTACCTAGGCGTCACCCTCGCCTGTCGCCTCTCCTGGACCCCCCATCTCCGGACAATCCTAGCCAAGGCACGCTCCTGACTCCATCTCCTCAAGCTCCTTTCTGGCCGTACGTGGGGTCTGGACCCCTCCACTATACTCCATACCTATATATCCGTCATCTGCCCTATCCCCTGTTATGCCCATCCGGCCTGGATCTGCGCCCACCCCCCCCCCCTACCTTTTATAATTCCCCTCATATCCTCGAACGCCATCCTCTCCTCTTCGCATATCACATCCGTCTCCCTTCCACCAGGTGGATCCTGCACGACCTAATTCCGTTCCCCCACCTGCTCCTTTTCCTTGAATGGATACGGACCCTCTATGCCCTCTACACCTCCTGTAAACTCGATCCTCCTCACCCGCTTGTCTCCCCCATCCTCTCCCACCCGCACCTGCTGCCGCGCCTGTATTCCCACGCCCCACCTGGTCTCCATCTCTCCACCCTCCTTACCCTCTCCCAAGGTGGCTTCCGCCAGCTCCCCCTCCCTGATGGTGCCCTCCTCCCCTCTATCTACCCCTCCTATCAACTTTGATACTCCCCTCCCACTTCCTGTGTTTTCTAATGTTACTTTAAATCCGTCTTGATGATGTCACATGATGTGACGTAGCATGTGAAAGTTGCTGAATTGGACGGGTTACTCCTGTAACTTAAATATCAGATCTGAAGATGGTTCTGAATGAACCGAAACCGGTTATATGAATAATAAAAAAGTTTGCAATCAAGACGGATTTAAAGTAACATTATAAAATCACTGATTGCTGTTATCCCATAAGACATTATGTCTGTTTTTGCAAAGTCCTGTGTTTTCTCCTTTGGGCACCCTCCCTCCCAACTCTCTCCTTCCCTCCCCCCCCTTCCCCCCTCCTCCACCCCTCTTCCCCCAGGCTTCCCCTCCCCTTTCCTCCCTTCCCTCCTGCCCCCTATCTCCCCTGCTCTTGGCATCTCTGCTTTGCCCTCTCCCTCTCTCACCCCCCCTCCTCCTCTCTTGGCAGGTCCCCGGACTCGTACATGCTCAGTGGACATTCGCGCGTCGGAGATCATCGCCATCAGTGTCTCGTGTGTGTGTGCCTTGGTTTTTTGTTTAGTGTTCTTTCGCCGTCACGCCACCACTGTTCACCTGTGCCGTCACAGTCGTCCATGTTATGTGCCCCGTGTCAAAGGTTTTAGTGTTTTTTCTTGTCCAGCGTGAACGGCTTCGTGTATATTGTGTTTCAGTGTCTACAGTTTTTTACCTGCCATTTGTCTTGTATCATCTGTACCTCCATTATGTTTTATATTATGTCACTCTCGGCTGAAGAGGAGCGTATTATGCTGCTGACAGCCCACCTTTGTACAAGGTGTTGAATATAACAATAAAGAAAAAAAAAAGCTTCTAGTCAGCCAGACTATATTACATTAGTGCAAGAAGGGGTTTTAAACTATACAAAAATATTTTGTTTATAAGCTGCACCTGTTCCATCTTCTGAAATAGAAAACCAAGGTTCACCGGCTGACAGAGACAAAAAGAAATCGGTAGGTGTCTACAAGATAGAATGCACATCATATCACGTTCTCTTTATCGTTCCTGACATAAAAACTTGTGCTTTGAACAAAGACGTTGTATCGAAGTACAGGGAGACCTGTAGAGAATTGGTGCAAGGATTGATAACTGACCGCCAACATAAACGAATATAACGTACTACTCATACATAGGCAGAGAGAGCGTTCAAACACAGCGAACCATGTGGGACTATTCGAATGAGACGAAAATTCTGTACATGTGACGTACAGGTTCACACAAATAAAGGATTACACTTTAACAAAAGTTCGGTAATTTATTCAAGAAAACGAGCATCACGAATTGAGCAAGTCAAAAGTGCGTTGGTCCACCTCCAGCCCAGTAATTCAGCTTGATATTGATTGATAGAGTTATTGAATTTCTTCCAGCGGGATATCGTGCCAAATTCCGTCCAGCTGACGTGTGCCGTCGTCAAAACCCCGAGCTGGCTGGACGGCCCTGCTCATAACGCTCAAACCGTTCTCAACTAGGGAGAGATCTGGCTACATTACCAGTGAAGGCAGTATTTGACATGCACGAAGACACGCAGCAGAAACTCTCGGTATTGCTGAAATACACTCCTGGAAATTGAAATAAGAACACCATGAATTCGTTGTCCCAGGAAGGGGAAACTTTATTGACACATTCCTGGGGTCAGATACATCACATGATCACACTGACAGAACCACAGGCACATAGACACAGGCAACAGAGCATGCACAATGTCGGCACTAGTACAGTGTATATCCACCTTTCGCAGCAATGCAGGCTGCTATTCTCCCATGGAGACGATCGTAGAGATGCTGGATGTAGTCCTGTGGAACGGCTTGCCATGCCATTTCCACCTGGCGCCTCAGTTGGACCAGCGTTCGTGCTGGACGTGCAGACCGCGTGAGACGACGCTTCATCCAGTCCCAAACATGCTCAATGGGGGACAGATCCGGAGATCTTGCTGGCCAGGGTAGTTGACTTACACCTTCTAGAGCACGTTGGGTGGCACGGGATACATGCGGACGTGCATTGTCCTGTTGGAACAGCAAGTTCCCTTGCCGGTCTAGGAATGATAGAACGATGGGTTCGATGACGGTTTGGATGTACCGTGCACTATTCAGTGTCCCCTCGACGATCACCAGTGGTGTACGGCCAGTGTAGGAGATCGCTCCCCACACCATGATGCCGGGTGTTGGCCCTGTGTGCCTCGGTCGTATGCAGTCCTGATTGTGGCGCTCATCTGCACGGCGCCAAACACGCATACGACCATCATTGGCACCAAGGCAGAAGCGACTCTCATCGCTGAAGACGACACGTCTCCATTCGTCCCTCCATTCACGCCTGTCGCGACACCACTGGAGGCGGGCTGCACGATGTTGGGGCGTGAGCGGAAGACGGCCTAACGGTGTGCGGGACCGTAGCCCAGCTTCATGGACACGGTTGCGAATGGTCCTCGCCGATACCCCAGGAGCAACAGTGTCCCTAATTTGCTGGGAAGTGGCGGTGCGGTCCCCTACGGCACTGCGTAGGATCCTACGGTCTTGGCGTGCATCCGTGCGTCGCTGCGGTCCGGTCCCAGGTCGACGGGCACGTGCACCTTCCGCCGACCACTGGCGACAACATCGATGTACTGTGGAGACCTCACGCCCCACGTGTTGAGCAATTCGGCGGTACGTCCACCCGGCCTCCCGCATGCCCACTATACGCCCTCGCTCAAAGTCCGTCAACTGCACATACGGTTCACGTCCACGCTGTCGCGGCATGCTACCAGTGTTAAAGACTGCGATGGAGCTCCGTATGCCACGGCAAACTGGCTGACACTGACGGCGGCGGTGCACAAATGCTGCGCAGCTAGCGCCATTCGACGGCCAACACCGCGGTTCCTGGTGTGTCCGCTGTGCCGTGCGTGTGATCATTGCTTGTACAGCCCTCTCGCAGTGTCCGGAGCAAGTATGGTGGGTCTAACACACCGGTGTCAATGTGTTCTTTTTTCCATTTCCAGGAGTGTATAAGCCAACGTGGCTTGCCATAAAGGGAAACAAATCACATGTTACGTACCTCTATGCTGTAAGGGTGCACCGTATGATGACCAAAAGTGTCCAGCTATGAAATGAAATGGCACCCATCACCAATACCACTACGTGTCGGGCCGTATGACGGTTGCTAGTCGGGTTGGTACCCCAACGCTGCCTGGACAGTCTCCAGACACGTCTTCGCTGTACATCGGGTCTTATTTCGAAGCGGGACTCATCACTGAAGACAATTCTACTGCAGTGAATGAAATTCCAGTCCTCGATGACAAGTGAGGACGTGTTTGGAGAGGCCCCGGACAGCGCTGGCATGACAACTTGGCAGTAACGCGCCGTGCGGCCCGACAACCAGGACTGATGGGCTGGGATGTCATTTTATTTCATAGCAGGACCCGTTTGCTTGTCGTCCGTAGTACCCTTACAGCGAAGTGGAAACGCGTAGAGTATTGTACGCCCGATTTGTTGTCTTTCATGGAAATCCATCCTGGCCTTACATTACAGCGAGATAATACACGCCCACATACGGCGATAGTTTATACAGCTTTTCTTCATGCATGCCAATCCTTGTCTTGTCCGAGAAGATCGCCATATCTTTCCCCAGTTGAGAAATCTGGAGCATTATGGATAGCCAGCTCGGGATTTTGACGATCGAAAGCGCCGAATTAACACAACTTTGCATGATATTCCACAGCAGGACTTCCAATAACTCTATCTATCGACGCCAAGCCCAAAATTACTTGCTCAAGAGTGCGATGTAGACCAACACGTTACTGCTTCCAAAATTTGTGAAGCTTTTTCTCTTGAATGAATCATCCGATTTTCCGAATTCGTAACCAATTGTTCGTCTGTACATGTACGCGACATCTACCGATTTTCATTCCACTCACATAACTCCTTCGTGTTGAGTAATTTTTTGTGTACATATAGAAATACCGGCAACGGCCTTGCCGCAGTGGCTACACCGGTTCCCGTGACATCACCGACGTTAAGCGCTGTCGGGCGTGGTCGGCAATTGGATGGGTGACAATCCAGGCCGCCGTGCGCTGTTGCCATTTTTCGGGGTGCACTCAGCCTCGTGATGCCAATTGAGGAGCTACTCGACCGATTAGTAGTGGCTTCGGTCAAGAATACCATCTTACGACCGGGAGAGCGGTGTGCTGACCCCAACCCCCTCCTATCCGCATCCTCCACCGAGGATGACACGGCGGTCTGATGGTCCCGGTATGCCACTCGTGGCCTGAAGACTGAGTGAATATATAGAAATACCACAGGCACGGAGCGATCTCCGGTAAGTCACATGCCAGACTGAAAATCATTGGATGAGTTCTATACTTAAATATTGCTCTTCTGTCTGGCAGCCTAACCAGATAGATAGGTATAGAAAATAGAGAGGACTCAAATAAGAACAGTGTGTTTATTTTCAGGTTCACATTAGTTTTTTTGAGTCATGATTCTTTTGGCTAGTTCAAGCGTTGACTATTCGTTTGAGGTCCTGCATTTTAGTATTTTTGGTGGCAGGTTCGCATTGACAGCACAGCTCTCGTCACTCATAATGATTCTTTACGGAGGAGAATCATTCACGTTTTCCATTTCAGTCAAGTCACGGCAGGAGTTCACAAGTCATTGTTTCCATTCACCTTTCTCTAGTTCAAAACATTCTGGAGAGTGTATTGGAGACTTTATTTAGAGATGTTTGCTGCATTGTGATTTAATATACTGCAACG
Source organism: Schistocerca serialis cubense (assembly GCF_023864345.2). Classification (NCBI taxonomy): domain Eukaryota; kingdom Metazoa; phylum Arthropoda; class Insecta; order Orthoptera; family Acrididae; genus Schistocerca; species Schistocerca serialis. The sequence goes on from NC_064638.1 coordinate 972,661,659, forward strand.
CTGACACAGTACGGCTACACACACCCTACCTAATACAGCCTGCTCACAGTTGATTGGTCGAACGCATATCTATGATTTATAGTTGTTGGCTCAAGCAGGCACCGTAATTACGGCGCTAACGCAGCTTGTATGCCACGAATAAAACCAGTTTCGGTGCTTTATGGACGGGCAGAGTACTTTGTCAAATGAGTAAATCCGTAAGCTGCCATCATACGGCTTGTGTGCGAAACTATCATAAATGTACTTCGTTCTAACGGACGAAGAATTCCTCTGCTGTGCCCACTTCTTCATCTCAGAGCAGCACTTGCAAACAACGTCCTCAATTATTGTCTGGATGTATTCCAGCCAGTGCCTTACCTTACAGTTTTGACCTCTACAGCTCCTCATAGTAACACGGAAATCATTCCCTGATTTCACAGTAACACTCCCTCTACCCTACCCTCCTATTCATAACGAATCCTACTCCCGTTATACCACTTTCTGCTGCTAGTGATATTACCCTATACTCATTTGATCAGAACGCCTTGTCTTCTATCCATTTCACTTCGCTTACGGCTGCTATATCTAGATTCTGTATTTGCGTTTCCCTTTCCCAATTTTCTAGCTACCCTATCAAGTTCAACCTTCTGGCATTTCACGCAGCGATTCGTAGAACGTTATCCTTTCGCAGGCTATTCAATTTTTCTCTTAGTCACGACCCCCTTGACAGTCCGCTCCTGGAGATCCTCATGGTGGACTATTCCGGAATCTTTTGCCAATGGATTGACCGTCATGACACTTTTTCAATAACGGGTCTCATCTTCTGTGGATACACTTTATGTGTTTTTAATTCGGTGGTTTCCATTTCCTTTCGCATTCTCATGCCGTTGATCATTCCCATTTAGGGACAGCTTCGCACCCCAAGGGCCAGAGAGTGCCCTGAACTGCTGTCCGCACCTCCTTGATTTTTGACAAGGCCGTTGGCAGAATGAGGGTGACCTCTTACCCGGCGGTTTTCGGCGGCCTATGTTGATTATTAATCAACATTTAAGCGTTTGTGGGTTTTGAATCCGGAACTGATAACGTTTCGATTAATAATCAAAGACGCTACCCCCAGACCACAGTGGGTTCATATAGCAGCCGCGAAAGCGTCACAGAGATACTCAGTCAGCTCCGGTATCACTCGCTGCAAGAGAGGCGTTCTGCATGAAGCTACGGTTCGCTGTTAAAATTCCGAGAGCGTACCCTCCTTGAAGAGTCTTCCAAAATATTGCAACGTATATCTCGAGAAAAAATCATGAACATAAAATCAGTGAAATTCGAATTCAACGGAGGCTTGTCACCAATTATTCCTCCCGCATACCATCCACAACTAATACAGAAAACAGGGGAAGTGGTAGTGGTACACAGAATGCCCTCCATAAACAAAGTTTCCTTCGTCACACATTGTAGGCAGAGTTGTGGAGTATAGATGTAGGTGGAAATGTAAATGTAGTCTGATAAGTATTCATTGGCTGTGTGATTACGTTCTGTTTTGGTTATAATCTTCGGACTTATCGAAACCATATTTGCTCTGGAATGTCAGTGTAATGTTATATCGCGTTACGCAATATATGAATATTTAAATGGCGCACTGGCGTTTATAATTTAAATTGAGGTATTGTTAACAGAACTGGCCATTGGCTCCACCGTAGATGCAAGTCAGTGAGAAGGTATCGAGACCCGCTCGAGTAACTAAACTGTGCCTTGTTACAGTGTAAATGATTGTATGGTGAGTATGGCATTACATCTACTAATTTTTATTGCAACATGTTTTGAATATCGTGATGAATCGGACGAAAGTATGTAAGGCAACATCTCTAAGAAACCTGTGTAAATGTTATTTTTCCCTTACTAATTTGTTTTATTCGTTGTATTTAATAGTAAATGACAATAAGTTCGAATAACATAATGTATTTGAACATAAATGTTCCAATGTATTTGTTTACAGTTTGATTCCATGTTGATGTTACACACTTTCAGGGATGAGAGAGTAGCGTAAATGTATCAATCTGAGATGCGCGACCCACGTCTGCAGTGGACGAAGCCGGTGGTTGGAACTCTGCAATCGTTCTAAGATGACTGCTAATGGAAGACATATAACTGTTGCTAAGATTGTGGAGTATGCTACTTTCTTGGGTGGTAGTATAGACCAAACAAGAACAAATTAATCTGGTAAACATGAGCTCTGAAATTGATATTTTAAGTGCTATGAGCACTTGTCGATTTTCGCTACAGTGAAGCACATCTCTTCCGTTTTAAAGCTATCTCTTCTGTTTTAGAGCTCATGTTTTCTGGACTTTTTTGTTTCCATATTATCACATCAGAAAGTTGGCTAACTTACTACCTGTATTTGTATTCCACTGGCAAAGATATCGAAACAGTTTACGGTTATAACTTTCGATGTGGTCGTTTCCTGGCCCAGGCCCCTCAACTCAGATTGATACATTTTCCCTTCTCCATCATCCTTTGAAGTTTGTTACATCAGCACGGAATCCCCGTGTATATCTCTGCCTAAAGAGAGTCTGTTTTAGATGGTGCAAATGGCTCTGAGCACTATGGGACTTAATATCTGAGGTCATCAGTTCCCTAGAACTTAGAACTACTTAAACCTAACTAACCTAAGGACATCACACACATCCATGCCCGAGGCAGGATGCGAACCTGCGACTGTAGCGATCGCGCGGTTCCAGACTAAAGCGCCTAGAACCGCCGCGCCACACCGGCCGGCAATCTGTTTTAGAACGTCGAGTGGTAAGATGTAGGATGATGACAAAGATCAACGCTAATTGTTCACGTGACGACGTAGCTAGGTGTTAGCTATCGTGTATAACACAGGTAAATTACTTAAATTAATGTGTATACTGACGTGAATAACTGAAAGACTGAGTGAACTGTGAACAGTGCGCTTGCCTTAAATCGTGGATAAACTAAGACAGTTTACAAATTTGTTCGATATCAGATTTGAATATTTAGATTACTGTGCTTCGATGTGAATAAGCCTGGAACCGTGCCGCGTCAATTATTATAATGAAACTGTTCGACGAGGATCACGAAACAGGATATCGTACAGACTAACAAACTCTGCAAATACATCTGTGTCGTGTATATCAAGTTCTGCACACTCTGAAATTGCAGTCTCCCGATGTCAAGGTCACGACGACAAAAATGGGTCAAATGGCTCTGAGCACTATGGGACTCAACTGCTGAGGTCATTAGTCCCCTAGAACTTAGAACTAGTTAAACCTAACTAACCTAAGAACATCACAAACATCCATGCCCGAGGCAGGATTCGAACCTGCGACCGTAGCGGTCTTGCGGTTCCAGACTGCAGCGCCTTTAACCGCACGGCCACTTCGGCCGGCTATTCACGACGACAGCTTCAACAATTTAACTATCTTGTCATTATCTGCGACAGAAATATAACGGATCTGGAGACATTGTTTTCGACGCAGTATCGTCAAAAACCAGCATCTAGGAGTCCTGTAATCACGTGTCGCCATTCAACCAGTGAATTTGCCGTGTATCGTTAATTTTGGTTCCTCACGTACTAAATATACCCGTCAGACTAAAATGTTTCGAGGCTGGATTAATAAAAAATAGGAAAAGTTCATATGGAGGTTTTAATGCTTCAGATGTTAAAAGTTTCCTTCCACTTGCGTACAAAGAACTATCATAAAATCATGCGAAATTATCAAAAACTTAATTCTTTGTATGTTGTTCAACTCGTATGTCACATTGGCTTGAAAGTCGGTTATGTTCAAGCGTTGACTATTCGTTTGAGGTCCTGCATTTTAGTATTTTTGGTGGTAGGTTCGCATTGACAGCACAGCTCTCGTCACTCATAATGATTCTTTACGGAGGAGAATCATTCACGTTTTGCATTTCAGTCAAGTCACGGCAGGAGTTCACAGGTCACTGTTTCCATTCACCTTTCTCTAGTTCAAAACATTCTGGAGAGTGTATTGGAGGCTTTATTTAGAGATGTTTGCTGCATTGTGATTTAATATACTGCAACGCTGACACAGTACGACTACACACACCCTACCTAATACAGCCTGCTCACAGTTGATTGGCTCAAGCAGGCACCGTAATTACGGCGCTAACGCAGCTTGTATGCCACGAATAAAACCAGTTTCGGTGCTTTCTGGATGGGCAGTGTACTTTGTCAGATGAGTAAATCCGTAAACTGCCATCATACGGCATGTGTGCGAAACTATCATAAACGTACTTCGTTCTAACGGACGAAGAATCACAACTTGCTCGTCATTCGGATTTGACGTCAGAAGCACAGGTTGTTTATTTATAATGTTTGGCAAGTAGCATGGTTTGGACGCCTTAGTGAGATTTAAATAAGTGAAGTTCTGGGTGCATACATACTTAATAATCAACAGTATTTATACTATATAATTTTGATAACTACATTAAGTGAGAGAGAAGTGAAGAACCCAGAAGACATTGTCGTTGTACCTTCGTACACGTACGTACCATGTAAATGATTAGAGAGCCAGTTCTCTGTGACAGGTGAACGACCAAAAGAATGCATTAGCCTTGTTCGAGATTATTAGTGTCACCAGGGCAAATATACAGTTTCGCTACGACTACTCTAAGATGCTCGTTATTAGCTCAGGATTATTTGTTGCTAAGATGTCAAGTGTGGTCCACAACCATTTACTATTCGCGTGGACTCATGAACTAACTATTCAAAATAATTTTCAAAGAATTCGTCTAGCACAATTTCGGATGATGTTTTATGCGTACCTCGGGAATTAAACATGTATTTTCGCCAACATATCTAGCGTAAATTAAAGTCACCTGAAACTATAATCGTATGAGTCGGGTACGTGTTTGAAAACAAATCCAAGTTTTCTTTGAACCTTTCAGCAACTTTATCATCTGAATTGGGAGGTCGGTAAAAGGATCCAATGATTATTTTATCCCGATGCCAACAATGACCTCTCCCCACACTAACTCAAAGGAAGTATCTGCTTCAATTTCGCGACAAGATAAACTACCCCCCACTCGGCTCTGTATTAGAGGTCCGCAATCGGTCCTGTCGACTATGCTACAAATTGACAGCACTGCTTTCTTCTTGCAAGCAAGACTGGCAGCCTTTACCAGTTCTGTTAGCCGCTCGAAACCATAGAGAATGTGACACACATCATTGGTACCGACGTGAGCAGCCACCTGTAGTTGGCTGCACCCTGTGCTCTTCATGGCATCCGGGAGGACCCTTTCCACTTCCGGACTGACTCCACCCGGTATGCCCACGGAGTGTACGTTGGTTTTCTTACCCATCTTGTCAGTGAAGTCCCTAATGGGCCCCATAATGCGCCTATCGTTGCAGCTCCCAGCTACCATTAATACCACCCTCTGCGACTGCCCGGATCTTGCAGGCTGAGTGGTTTCCTCTGAAACAGGACAGGTGACAGCATCTGGCACAGTGACAGTGTCAGCCACAGACAGCACCTGGAGACTGTCAGACAAACCGGGGCGGCCTTACGTGCGGCCGCTTGGGAAGTCTTTCGCCGCCTGCTTCGCCCCAGGGCGACCTCCCACTCGGTCACAGGTGAGGGGTCAGCCTCAGTGCGAGCAGTGACTGGGTTGGCCAAAGGTGAGGACCGATCGGAGTACTCGGACGTGCTGGACGTACGTTCGATCCTCATTGCCGCCCCATAACAGTGGTGCCCATCCACTGCAGCCTCAAGCTGTGTAACCAAAGCCATCACATCCTGAAGCTGAGAACGAAGTGTCACCAACTCGACTTGCATCCACACACATACATAAGGGCAGCGGACAGTGTCAGACGCTGACTGATCGCTCTGAAGGACTCGGAGAAGCCGCTTTCTTGTGTGAACATTATCAGTAACTAATAATTTGAAGAGGGCCTCATTGTGGATCTCCATTCAGGTCATTTTTGAGACAGCGATTCCATTAGGCAAGTAATATTTAATATCGCGTCTTAAGGTGTGTGGAACCTGAATAGTTACATCATTCCGGTACGACTTCACATCCACTCACTGCAGGGTTTTGCATCTTCATTCCGATTTTAGCATTTCTGAGCAAAGGTACAGGACGTGAATATTAGTAGAACTTCACTGTTTTGGAGTTTCACAGTCCATTTACGTTTATTCTTTTCAAGTGATAATCTCACACGGAATTAATCACTCTCGAGTAACACAGTCAGGTTCTTTCGATGTAATCTGATGACATTAGGTCACCACTAGAATACATGTTCATTTGGATTATTTAAAAATAGTTGGACCTTTTCCTTGTTGTTATAAGGATTTTTACTGAAATGTACTGTGTTCGCTAAAAAAACGAAAATATTGTTACTAGCAGTGCTTACGTACACGCGAAAGACTTATTAACAAGTTATTTGTGACTGTATCAGTAAGAAACTTCAGTGACCCTATGGAACTGAACATTGATTCTAGTGTATAAATGTGTTTGCCGGCAGTGGTCCGCCAGTAGGTATTTATGAATTTTACTGTAATACAAGGTTGAAAACAAAATATTTTGGACTTACTCAAAAAATAACAATTAGGAATTGTTTATGGCCTCCTGCTTATTAACAGTTATCAAACGTAAAGTGCTATTGATTATTTTCAATGTAGGATTTCCAGAAAACACGGGAGTTTATTTTCAGGTTTGTGATATGTTATAAGGAACTTGTCTTGCTACCTACTTAGTCAACACTTTCAGGTGCGATGTAGAGCACTATAGACAGTACGGTTGCAGCATGTTTGCGGTCGAAAGATGAAATAAACCATGTAATTCTCTCGTTGGACGTTACTGATTATGCATATGAATCAGCCACGTTTTATTTAGTAACCCACCATTTTCAGACATAGGTAACGCTATCAAAATCGGAATAAAAACAGTACCACTATACCGAAACGGTACGAGAGACGCATAGAAGGCCTGCTCAACAAAAAGTGGCCCATAAACAAGTCACACAGAAAGCAAAAAAGGGACTACGGTGCTTCTACAACATTTATAGTAACACCGCTGGACACTGCCACGTATCAAGCAAATAGACAAGAATTAAACATGACAACATGAAACATTCATCGCAGTCTTTACAGTTTCTTCGCAATCTGTTGATGTATGATGTACGAAACCCATCGTAAGCTACCATAATTGTTGCCAGCAAGGCATTGCTTCTTACAAAAAGAATGTGAATGCCAATTTTCTAATGGTGACGAGAACAGAATTCAGGGAAGAGATCTATTTTGTACATTTCAACTTGCTGCTAATTTTCTGTTGTTACTGCAATGGACAAGAACGGTTGCTGAGTAAACTTGCAGCAAGGTGGCTGTGGTACATAGGGTGTCCAAGGAGGTTTGATCAGTAATCAAGGATATGACAGGAACGATCATTCTAAGGGAAACAGTCTAGTAAACATTAGCTCTAACAAGGGAACCTCCCCATCGCACCCCCCTCACATTTAGTTATAAGTTGGCACAGTGGATAGGCCTTGAAAAACTGAACACAGATCAATTGAGAAAACAGGAAGAAGTTGTGTGGAACTGTGAAAAAATAAGCAAAATATACAAACTGAGTAGTTCATGGGAAGATAAGCAACATCAAGGAGATGAAGAACGAAGGAGCGCCGTGGTCTCGTGGTAACGTGAGCAGCTGCGGAACGAGAGGTCCTTGGTTCAAATCGTCCATTGAATGAAAAATTTAAATTTTTATTTTCAGTTTATGTGACAAACTCTTATGTTTTCATCACATTTTTGGGAGTGATTATCACATCCACAAGAAAACCTAAATCGGGCAGAGTAGAAGAATCTTTTTACCCATTCGCCAAGTATACAAATTAGGTGGGTCGACAACATATTCCTGTCATGTGACGCACATGCCGTCACCAGTGTCGTATGGAATATATCGGATGTGTTTTCCTGTGGAGGAATCGGTTGACCTATGACCTTGCGATCATATGTTTTCGGTTCCCATTGGAGAGGCACGTCCTTTCGTCTACTAATCGCACGGTTTTGCGATGCGGTCGCAAAACACAGACACTAAACTTATTACAGTGAACAGAGACGTCAACGAACGAACGGACAGATAACAACTATGCAAAAATAGGGAAAGTATAATTTTCACTCGAGACAGGACTTGCACCAAGGACCTCTCGTTTTTCAGCTCCTCACGCTATCACGGGACCACAGCGCTCCTCAGGTCACGTTGTCCATGATGTTGCATATGTGTCCCAAGGACTACTCAGTTTGTATATTTTGCTTATTTTTTCACAGTCCCACGCAACTTCTTTCTGTTTTCTCAATTGATCTGTGTTCAGTTTTTCAAGGCCTATCCACTGTGCCAACTTATAACTAAAACTGAGGGGGGTGCGATGGGGAGGTTCCCTTGTAAGATTCATACCTTAAAAGCTATGACTACTTCATCTTCGATACCGTAAAACAAACCTCTTCCATTTCAAGTTCTTTGCTTTCCATGTTTGGTGTGGTGGTGACATGGACCGAAACAAAAAAAATCTTTCATGAATATAGTTTCTGAAGCGCATACCTTGAGAGCTATGAGCACTTGTTCTTCCCCACTACTGTGGAACAAATCTCTTCCAATGCAAGCTCTTTGCTTTTAGTACTTTAAGACCAATATTATGCACCCAAAATCAGACAAAACGTCCAGTAAAGAAGTGCATACATTCAAAGCTATCAGCACTTGTTCATCTTTGCTGCTGTGAAAGAATCACTTCTACTGAACATGTGTTTTAGATCCTATTTTTACTACACACTATTTTTTTTTTTTTTGGTTTGATCCGTTCTACCTCCCCTTAATACGGAAAGCAACGATCTTGAACTACAAGAGATCTGATTCACAATACCGAAGATGAGGAAGACTTCATGGCTCTTAAGGTATGCATTTCAGAGCTCTTGTTTATTAGTCTTTACTGCCTCTTACCCGTGAACTAGGGGTAGCGTCTTTGATTCATAATCAAAACGTCTTCGGTCCCGGGTTCGATCCCCGCCACTGCCTAAATTTTGAGAAATAATCAGCAGAGGGGGCCGAAGACTTCCGGCATAAGAAGTCAGCCTCATTCTGCCAACAGCCTTGTCAAAGAGGATGGCGGAGCGGATAGAGGCTCAGGGCACTCTCTTGTCCTAGGGGTGGGAAATTGCCCCTAGAGGCGGAAGAATCAGCACTGATCAACGACATGAGGATGCAGAAGGCAATGGAAACCACTGCATTACAGACACGTAACGTGTATCCACAGGGCATGGGGCCTGTATTTGAAGAAGTGTTCATGATGATCTCTCCATTGCCAAAAAATTCCGGAATAGTCCCCCATTCGGATCTCCAGGAGGGGACTGCCAAGGGCGAGGTCACCATGAGAAAAAGATTGAATAATCAACGAAAGGATAACGTTCTACGAGGCGGGGCGTGGAATGTCTGAAGCTTGAACGTTGTAGGGAAACTAGAAAATCTGAAAAGGGAAATGCAAAGGCTCAATCTAGATATAGTAGGGGTCAGTGAAGTGAAGTGGAAGGAAGACAAGGATTTCTGGTCAGATGAGTATCGGGTAATATCAACAGCAGCAGAAAATCGTATAATAGGTGTAGGATTCGTTATGAATAGGAAGGTAGGGCAGAGGGTGTGTTACTGTGAACAGTTCAGTGACCGGGTTGTTCTAATCAGAATCGACAGCAGACCAACACCGACAACGATAGTTCAGGTATACATGCCGACGTCGCAAGCTGAAGATGAACAGATAGAGAAAGTGTATGAGGATATTGAAAGGGTAATGCAGTATGTAAAGGGGGACGAAAATCTAATAGTCATGGGCGACTGGAATGCAGTTGTAGGGGAAGGAGTAGAAGAAAAGGTTACAGGAGAATATGAGCTTGAGGCGAGGAATGAAAGAGGAGAAAGACTGATTGAGTTCTGTAACAAGTTTCAGCTAGTAATACCGAATACCCAGTTCAAGAATCACAAGGGGAGGAGGTATACTTGGAAAAGGCCGGGAGATACGGGAGGATTTCAATTAGATTACATCATGGTCAGACAGAGATTCCGAAATCAGATACTGGATTGTTAGGCGTACCCAAGAGCAGATGTAGACTCAGATCACAATATAGTAGTGATGAAGAGCAGGCCGAAGTTTAAGACATTAGTCAGGAAGAATCAATACGCAAAGAAGTGGGATACGGAAGTACTAAGGAATGACGAGATACGTTTGAAGTTCTCTAACGCTATAGATACAGCAATAAGGAATAGCGCAGTAGGCAGTACAGTTGAAGAGGAATGGACCTCTCTAAAAAGGGCCATCACAGAAGTTGGCAAGGAAAACATAGGTACAAAGAAGGTACCTGAGAAGAAACCATGCGTAACAGAAGAAATACTTCAGTTGATTGATGAACGTAGGATGTACAAACATGTTTCGGGAAAATCAGGAATACAGAAATACAAGTCACTGAGGAATGAAATAAATAGGAAGTGCAGGGAAGCTAAGACGCAATGATTGCACGAAAAATGTGAAGACATCGAAAAAGATATGATTGTCGGAAGGACAGACTCAGCATACAGGAAACTCAAAACAACCTTTGGTGACATTAAAAGCAACGGTGGTAACATTAAGAGTGCAACGGGAATTCCACTGTTACATGCAGAGGAGAGAGCAGATAGGTGGAAAGAATACATTGAAAGCCTCTATGAGGGTGAAGATTTGTCTGATGTGATAGAAGGAGAAACAGGAGTCGATTTAGAAGAGATAGGGGATCCAATATTAGAATCGGAATTTAAAAGAGCTTTGGAGGACTTACGGTCAAATAAGGCAGAAGGGATAGATAACATTCCATCAGAATTTCTAAAATCATTGGATGAAGTGCAAACAAAACGACTATTCTCGTTGGTGTGTAGAATATATGAGTCTGGCGATATACCATCTGACTTTCGGAAAAGCATCATCCGCACAATTCCGAAGACGGCAAGAGCTGACAAGTGCGAGAATTATCGCACAATCAGCTTAACGGCTCATGCAGGGAAGCTGCTTACAAGAATAATATACAGACGAATGGAAAAGAAAATTGAGAATGTGCTAGGTGAAGATCAGTTTGGCTTTAGGAAAAGTAAAGGGACGAGAGAGGCAATTCTGACGTTACGGCTAATAATGGAAGCAAGGATAAAGAAAAATCAAGAAATTTTCTTAGGATTTGTCGACCTGGAAAAAGCGTTCGACTATATAAGATGGTGCAAGCTGCTCGAGATTCTGAAAAAAGTAGGGGTAAGCTATAGGGAGAGACGGGTCATATACAATATGTACAACAACCAAGAGGGAATAATAAGAGTGGTCGATCAAGAACGAAGTGCTCGTATTACGAAGGGTGTAAGACAAGGCTGTAGCCTTTCGCCCCTACTCTTCAATCTGTACATCGAGGAAGCAATGACGGAAGAAAGGTTCAGGAGTGGAATTAAAATACAAGGTGAAAGGATATCAATGATACGATTCGCTGATGCCATTGCTATCCTGAGTGAAAGTGAAGAAGAATTAAATGATCTGCTGATCGGAATGAACAGCCTAATGAGTACAAAGTATGGTTTGAGAGTAAATCGCAGAGAGACGAAGGTAATGAGAAGTAGTAGCAATGAGAACAGCGAGAAACTTAACATCAGGATTAATGGTCACGAAGTCAATGAAATTAAGGAATTCTGCTACCTAGGCAGTAAAATAACCAATGACGGACGGAGCAAGGAGGACATCAAAAGCAGACTTGCTATGGCAAAAAAGGCATTTCTGGCCAAGAGAAGTCTACTAATATCAAATACCGGCCTTAATTTGGGGAAGAAATTTCTGAGGATGTACGTCTGGAGTACAGCATTGTGTGGTAGTGGAACATGGACTGTGGAAAATCCGGAACAGAAGAGAATTGAAGCATTTGAGATGTGGTGCTATAGACGAATGTTGAAAATTAAGTGGACTGATAAGGTAAGGAATGAGGAGGTTCTACGCAGAATCGGAGAGGAAAGGAATATGTGGAAAACATTGATAAGGAGAAGGGACAGGATGATAGGACATCTACTAAGGCATGAGGGAATGACTTCAATAGTAGTAGAGGGCGCTGTAGAGGGCAAAAACTGTAGAGGAAGACAGAGATTGGAATACGTCAAGCAAATAATTGAGGACGTAGGTTGCAAGTGCTACTCTGAGACGAAGAGGTTAGCACAGGAAAGGAATTCGTGGCGGGCCGCATCAAACCAGTCAGTAGACTGATGACAAAAAAAAAAAAAAAAAAAAAAAAAAAAAAAAAAAAAAAAAAAAAAAAAAAACTTCAAATAATCGCTCTTGTCATATCCATGAATATTGACCATATCTCCTGGACACCCTGTGAATAATAAAGACAGAGATCGTGTGAGTGTTCATCAAAGCTGATAAATGACTAGATTTTAGTACAAGGGTGTCCGTAAGACCAAAAACCTGACAAACGATAAAAAAGGTTTTAATCCTCAAGTGTCATTAACAAATCTGTTTCCATCATGTTGTTCTTGTGTTAAATGTGTGTCAGTACATTAAGACTGAGATTGTGCCGTTAAACAGTGAGACTGTGCATAAATAAAAATACCGCATCTTTATAGATTTTGATACACTGAATTCGAAGATTATAACAATTCTTGTTTTTAGCTCCCGTTTTCGTGCTATATGGAGTTAGTTACGTACTATTTCTTTCCTTTTCTCTTAGCTCAATTTTTGTTGTTGTATACCACCGAAATCACAAGTGAATGCTGTGTTTCACGCATTGATAAGACACGCACATTGTAATGTCAGGCGACGCCGTTGAGGACGTCCTCAGATACATCGATCGCTGAATGCGTGATATTACGTAAGTATTTTGTCTCCAGCTAACATTCTGAGATTTCTGGCCTTCCGGAGAGCTCCATTGCATATTGAGACATGTAATGAACTTCTGCGTTACTGTATGGAATGAAAACTTCTGTTACGCCAAGCAGAAGTGTTAATAACCCAAACAGCTTTTGTTATGGATGTGGAAATGCAATTTCCGATAGTGAACCAGACAAAGGCACGGGGTTATCGTATTTGTTGTCCGAGATTTTCATCAACTGTAAATGCAAGGAAGAAAGGAAAAAAAAGTTTTCATGCGTTCTGGGGTGTAAGGCATTTGGTGTGAACCTATAAACCATGTAAAAGATTGTTACTTCTGCTTGATTTAACAAGAGAAACTAGAGCATCGTACAGTATCCTAATGTACGACATGCGATTCAATCAGTGCCTCTTGGAGTGCGTCGTCCTGTTCCAGACTCTCCAGTAGCCGCAACAGTAAAATTTTCTAGTGACAGCGAATATGAGAACCTGTCAGATATATGCCATGCTTCCACGTTTGTCGATACCTGCTTTCCAGAAATTTCTATGGTTACATGCACCAAAGCACGTGAAGTAAAGTCAGTGATATTGTTAGAGACTTGGACCTTCGGAAAAATACCGATCTATTTGTTATCCTCTGTTTTCAAGGAATTGAGCCTTCTAGAAGACACAGTTCGATTACGTACTTTTGGTCAACGTCAAAAGCCTCTCGAAAGATTTTTCAACACAACAAATGCAACGAAATATGTTATGAAGGTTGAAGGTTTTGTGCAAGAATCTAATATATTATGCAAACAAGACGAGTGGAGACTTTTCGGAGATAGTTCCAAAATTAGTTTGAAAGCCGCACTATCACATAACGGCAACGTGTTTTCTTCCGATTTACATTACAAATGCAAGGATTGGTCACCAATAAAAACTTTGGTGCCTCACAAGAAAATTGTCTATGGGGAGCTACTTGTTAATACCAGTAACATTTCCATCACTGCATGCCAAGCTAGGATTGATGATATGCAAAAGCACTGAATAAGAGCTACAATCGAGCATTTGAATACTTAGGGGATAAATTGCCAGGATTGAATGCTGAGAAGATCAACCAGGGAGCATTCATTGGTCCACATATACGTAAAGTCTTTTGAGATCAGCAATTAAAGAATATTCTACGTCCTGATGGATTAAACGCATGGCAGTGTTTATAAAAAGTTGCTCCATTGCTGGAATGCTATATGTCACATAAAATGCACTTCATTTTGTACGTTGATAAGTAGATCGCTCTCGATCTGACAATATCAGGTAACTACGTTAAGGAAGTTGTTGCATTCTAGTGTGTGATGCTGGATGTGCAGTCACTTTTAAATTAGATTCCATTTTTTTAAGTTAGTGGAGTGTAGGTTGCTTCCAGGTTGAACCATACCATAGATGCCACGAGAAAGAGCGATATTTCTCATGAAACCCATGTCAGGAAAGGTCCCTGACTCACTGATCATTTCAGTTTGAAATTTATGCGTTCTACCAACAAACTCAATTTAGAACTTAAAAACAGATTGAAACTACGGTCGGATAGAGACTGCATCTCGGGACCTTTGCCTTTCGCTGGCAACTGTATTCTTGAATTTACTTTGTTTCATATGTAGGTTTATTAGCCACGAGTATTCTGGCGACCGCATTGTTGATTCCAGTACAATTGATATAAAACTATACTTCATTTCGCTTCGTGGACAAAGTGCGATTCACTATACAGTTGCTACCTACACCTGCCGTTCAAATTGCAAATAAAGGCAAATACACCATTCGTTTCTGAATTATATGTTCGAGCTTCAAACAGGAGCGACGTATTTTCAATTATTTGTGTCGGATACTAGTTAAACCTTCTTGCGTGTTTGTGTGCTTACTAGGCACATTCTCCCGCTCTCATAACTTTGTAGCGTACATCTTTGTCGTTTTTGCTATGGGCAGAGACTGTGACTGCTGTGTCCGAGTGGGAGATGAGTTGGTGACCCTTTGCACACAGCGCCAAGCGGTGTTGGCTTCAGTCACACAGGTGAAAGCTGTTGCCAATGTGCGTCACTGTGGAAGGCTGGACGTGGGGATCCCTGAGGTGTGCAGCATGTCCCACGTGTCTCGCGACCCGTTCATAACTGTGACCGTCCCAGGTACTGCCCACACTGAGGTCGAGAGGTAGGTCGTGAAGTGTGGCACGCGGCGATAGACTTTCAGGAGGCCCATCGGAGGACATCCCCAGTTCATCTGACGAACAGGTTGCGAGTGTTGTATATGGCAGACGAAGCCCCTGAGACAGATACAATCGTTCGCTCTGTTCTGGAGAAAGCCTCTCGGCTTGCAAGGTCAGGGCATTCACAGAGGGTAGGATTACTAGTAGATGAGAGCTCCAGCATTAGGCGCGTAATGGGGCCCCTTTGGGATATGGCTGCGAAAGAGGGGAAGGAAGGCCGTGTACATACTGGGAGGAGGTATTCCAGATGTGAAGAGGTTGCATCCAGATGTCATAAACAGCGCAAGGTGCAGTCAACTGCAGGTGGCTCTTGTCGATAGTGTGGCCTTGGAGCGGGCAGATAGCTCCAGTGGTGAAGACTGTTAGGCTTAGATGAAGGCGAAGCTCACCATCTGTGGCATCGCCGACCGAACTGACTGTAGTTCTCTGGTGTAGGGCCGACCGGAGATTCTGAATCAGAGACACAGAGACTTCTGCGACCGTGAAGGCTGCAAATTCCTTGACTCGCGCCATAAGCTGTTGGGTTTCCGGACGCTGCTTAATAAATTAGAGTTCCACTATGCGCAGAAAGTCGCTACACGGGTGTGGAGGGGACCGGAGGGTTTTGCCGGTTGTAGGGTTTCGGGAAAGTAATGAACGGGCGTCAGTCTAACAGAGTGCAGAACAAACAATGGAAGTTCGGCCCAGAAGTATTTGGCATTTTGGCTGTAAATTATTGTAGCTATTCTGGGAACAACCAGAGTTCCATGCGTTAATAGAAAGCACTGAAGCCCAAATCTTCATAGGTATGGGAAAGTAGCTAAGTTCGAAATAAGTTCAGCTGAAATTTCTGCACAGAACCAAACTGCGTTCAGGAAATGTAGATTAAATACAGTTGGTGGTAAGTGTTTATTGCTGTCAGAAGTATTTCACATTGTAATGAAACTGAAGTAGACAGTTTTTGTGAGTTATTATGGTTAGAGATTATACTTGACAGCGGGAATAAATCAATAGTTGGCTCGCTTTAACCAGACCCCCCTAAGATGATACAGTTGATAAACACTTCAAAGAAAACTTCAGTTAATTTCAGATAAGTACCCTAGTTATAGAGTTGGTGAGGACGTAAGTATGCCCTCGAAACGTTAGCGAAAAAGCATGTTTAAAGTTGGTGATAGGTATAGAACGCCATCCGAAATGATTCTAAATGCGATCTCGGAGGAATTAGTTTGAACTCCCGAATGTTAGTGAAAACATTCTTAATATCTTTGCCCCAAATAATCCTCAACAGATAGGAAGCATCTTGATGGATACAGAGGTTAGTGACCACAAGACAACTGCAGCGAGATGAAATGTAACATCAAACCTACAAAGTATAAATGTAAAATAAGTCTTTTTACAACAAAAGCAGATAAAACTTTGCTTGACGCCTTCCTAAGCGACAGTCTCCATTCCTTCAAATCTGACTATGTAAGTGTAAATTCAATGAAATTGTATCGTTTGCTATTGATAGATGGCTGATTCCCCAAAGCTCACAAAACAGGTCAGAACACTTTTGCGGAAGCAACGAAAAAAGCGTGCCAGATTTCAAAGAACGCAATAGCCTTAAAGATAGCAGAGTTTTACACAAGGTCGAAACTAAGCGCAAAGTTTAGTAGTTCCGCAACAAAATTCTGTATCGCAATCTGGCAGAAGAACCAAAGAGATTCTGGTCAAATGTGAGGTACATTAGCGGAAAGAGCCACTCAATATAATAATTGGGCGGTTACAATGTGATGTTACGGAGGACAGTATCACTAAAGCAGAGTTTCCGAACATTTTTCACCGACATTTCTTTACCAAAGAAGACGACGAATATACTCCAGAAATCGAATCAAGAGTAACAGCCAACATGAGGAACTTAGAAGTAGATATCTTCGGTGTAGCGAAGCAGCTTAAATCACTTAGTAACAGCAAGGCCTCTGGTCCAGAAGGTATAGCAATTAGATTCCTTTTAAAATATGCTCGCACAATAGGTCTACCTCCGTAATTAGCAATTATATACAAACCGCTCAATAGATCGGTACCTAAAGACTAGAAAATTGCATGAGTCACACCAATACCTAAGAAAGGAAATAGAAATAATCCGCTGAATTATACACCCATATCACCTCCGTCGATTTGCAGTAAGATGTTGGAACATACTCTGCTTCCGAACATTATAGATTACTTCTAAGAAAACGATTTATCAACCGACAGCCAATACGGAATCTGAAAATATCGATCTTGTGAAACTCAACTAGCTCCTTAGTCTCTTAAATACTAAATGCTATCGAAAGCGGATGTCAAACCGATTCCATATTTTTAGATTTTCTGAAGACTTAGTTCTTCATAAGCGAATTCTAATCAAATTTCGTGTCTGTGGAGAATCATCTCAGTTGTGCGACTGGATTCACGTTCTCCTGTCAGACAGGTCACATTTCGCTATAACTGACAGAAAGTCATCGCGTAAAACAGAAGTAATTTTTGGCATTCACCAAGAAAGTTTCATAAGCCTTGTGTTGTTACTAACCTACATAAGCGATTTAGGAGACAATCTGAGTGGCCCTCTTAATTGCTTGCAGATGAGCTGTCATTTACCGTCTTAAGATGATAAAAAAATTGCAAAACTATTTCGACAAGACATCTGTATTGTCAGAAAAGTGGCAATCGACTTTAAACAAAGTGTGAAGGCACCCATGTGACTACTAAAAGGAATACGCAAAATTTCGGTTGCACTGTCATATCTAGACGCTGTAAATTTATCTAAATACTTAGGGACTACAATTATAACTTAAATTGAATGATCACCTAATCTACATCTACATCTACATTGATACTCCGCAAGCCACCCAACGGTGTGTGGCGGAGGGCACTTTACGTGCCACTGTCATTACCTTCCTTTCCTGTTCCAGTCGCGTATGGTTCGCGGGAAGAACGACTGTCTGAAAGCCTCCGTGCGCGCTCTAATCTCTCTAATTTTACGTTCGTGATCTCCTCGGGAAGTATAAGTAGGGGGAAGCAATATATTCGATACCTTATCCAGAAACGCACCCTCTCGAAACCTGGCGAGCAAGCTACACCGCGATGCAGAGCGCCTCTCTTGCAGAGTCTGCCACTTGAGTTTATTAAACATCTCCGTAACGCTATCACGGTTACCAAATAACCCTGTGACGAAACGCGCCGCTCTTCTTTGCATCATCTCTATCTCCTCCGTCAGACCGATCTGGTACGGATCCCACACTGATGAGCAATACTCAAGTATAGGTCGAACGAGTGTTTTGTAAGCCACCTCCTTTGTTGATGGACTACATTTTCTAAGCACTCTCCCAATGAATCTCAACCTGGTACCCGCCTTACCAACAATTAATTTTATATGATCATTCCACTTCAAATCGTTCCGCACGCATACTCCCAGATATTTTACAGAAGTAACTGCTACCAGTGTTTGTTCCGCTATCATATAATCATACAATAAAGGATTCTTCTTTCTATGTATTCGCAATACATTACATTTGTCTATGTTAAGGGTCAGTTGCCACTCCCTGCACCAAGTGCCTATCCGCTGCAGATCTTCCTGCATTTCGCTACAATTTTCTAATGCTGCAACTTCTCTGTATACTACAGCATCATCCGCGAAAAGCCGCATGGAACTTCCGACACTATCTACTAGGTCATTTATATATATTGTGAAAAGCAATGGTCCCATATCACACCCCTGTGGCACGCCAGAGGTTACTTTAACGTCTGTAGACGTCTCTCCATTGATAAGAACATGCTGTGTTCTGTTTGCTAAAAACTCTTCAATCCAGCCACACAGCTGGTCTGATATTCCGTAGGCTCTTACTTTGTTTATCAGGCGACAGTGCGGAACTGTATCGAACGCCTTCCGGAAGTCAAGAAAAATAGCATCTACCTGGGAGCCTGTATCTAATATTTTCTGGGTCTCATGAACAAATAAAGCGAGTTGGGTCTCACACGATCGCTGTTTCCGGAATCCATGTTGATTCCTACATAGTAGATTCTGGGTTTCCAGAAATGACATGATACGCGAGCAAAAAACATGTTCTAAAATTCTACAAGAGATCGACGTCAGAGATATAGGTCTATAGTTTTGCGCATCTGCTCGACGACCCTTCTTGAAGACTGGGACTATCTGTGCTCTTTTCCAATCATTTGGAACCCTCCGTTCTTCTAGAGACTTGCGGTACACGGCTGTTAGAAGGGGGGCAAGTTCTTTCGCGTACTCTGTGTAATGTTATGGGGTCTGCGATGTAATGGGAGAACACTTATAAATGCAACAAATCTACTGAAAAGACTGCTTACACTACGCTTGTCCGCCATTTTCTGGAGTGTCGCTGTGCGGTATGGAAGCCGCATCAGATTGGATTGACGGAGGACACCGAAAAAATTCAAGGAAGGGCAGCTCGTTTTCAATTAGTGCGAAATAGAGAAGAGAATGCTACGGATATGGTACGCGATTTGAGGTGTCAACCACTAACACAAAGGCGATTTTCATTGCGGCAGGACCTTATCAAGAAATTTTAATCACCTGCATCGTCCTCAGAGTGTGAAAATATTTTGCTGGTGCCCACCTATATAGGTAGTATTGAACATCACAATATCATAAGCGCCATCAGAGCTCGTACGAAAAATTTGAGTTTTCGTTTTTCCTGCGTGCTATTCGAGAGTGGAACGGCATAGAAATAGCTTGAATGTGGTTTGATAAACCATCTGCCAGGCACTTCATTGTGAACTGCAGAAAATATGTGGACGCAGTAACTCAACAACGTTTTTGCTATAGTACCATTAAGTTTTGTTCATTTGTAGTTATTATAAGGCTCCTTACCAAAGGAAACATTTGCGTTAGCTGTGATATATGTCTTTTATTGATTATGTATATTTTTTAAAAATAAACTCATTGTAAGGCAGTTGTAAGGCAGTCGCTAGCAAAAGCTTAGAAAATTTCTTTCAACTAAGGTGATGTAAGGCATCAGACGACTTCTTTTTACTCTCCTTAGAAGAATGGAAATGAAGAGTGCATACTGGCCGGGGTGGCCGAGCGGTTCTAGGCACTACAGTCTGGAACCGCATGACCGCTACGGTCGCCGGTTCGAATCCTGCCTCGGGTATGGATGTGTGTGATGTCCTTAGGTTTGTTGGGTTTAAGTAGTTCTAATTTCTAGGGGACTGATGACCTCAGAAGTTAAGTCCCATAGTGCTCACAGCCATTTCAATATTTGAAGAATGCATGAAAATAGCAGTGGTACAAAACGGGTAAGTGTATGTTAAAATGATAATAATTTTATACTCTCACGGTCGCTAATAACATGGAGGAGCATAACTCACATAATTGTTAACAAGTTGACTCAGACATAGATTAAAAATCTTCCATTCCGCTCCCCATTCCGAGGATGGTTTTCGAGATTTTGCCGCTGACTGATCTGGAGATTGCCGGAATGATAATTCCCTTCCATTTCATTATTCGCTGGTTATAAAGCTGTCTGATTTACTCTTCGGAGAAGAAAAAAATTCGAAATAATTTAAATTCATCTGCAGGGATTTTCTTTGATCTTGGGATAGTACTCTCCAACCATCGACTGTTGATTATTGGAGAGACATCACAGTTACAAGTAGTCTGCTTAAATTAATTATGTTGACCACTGATGCATCGTTATACGGATGTTGTTAACCCCTTCAGCATCAATTGTGGCCTGAAGAGGGTGCAGTGAAGTGCCGAAACAGGTAGCTACGCAATAAATGTCATCATAGGGACTGTTGTACGTGGTTCATTTCCTCACAATAGTGAATGGCGGTAGTCTCCCAGACCTCACGTTACAAGGATGGACATATAGAAAAAAAGAGTGAAGTGTCCGTGCATGGAAACAGAAGTTCGAAAACGTGTGCTGAGGCTAGACACAAAGGACTTGATGATAAAGTTTGTGGATGGATGAGGGACGAGATAGGGAAGGTGGGAGGGAATCGGCTCAGCTGTGGTAGTGTACTGGTAAGAATGTTTGGTGGGACTATGCGTGAGGGTGGACGTAGGCACTGGTGCCGTATTTGTAAAAGAAAGAAACTGCTGCGCTGCTGTCTTGATGTGGTTGATACTGGAGGAGCGTCCACGATTGGGGATAGGGTCATTCATAATTGTAATACCGCTGGAGATAAGTTTCGGTGACGTGTTAGAAGCAGAAAGCTGTGTTAGATGTGTCCGGAGCTGGTTGTCCTGGGGACACATCTGGGATGGTGGCTGTGTATCTCCGGTGCCGTGAAGATGCCGCCCAAATGTTCCGTGACGTGCCTCCGCAACCGCTGTATGTTGGAGAGCAAAGATAGGAGGCGAAGGTTCTGTTCCGTGCTGAGGACGAACAACTGGAAACTAGAAATGTTGGTGCAGATATTTACTATATAATCTTGTTACTGTCTGCTTGGCGGGAACAATAATCTTGGGAGGTAATTTCACAAAAATATTTCGTCGCTACGTGTTATGAGATGAAACGTGGCACTAGAGCCGATGGAGGTGCAGGGGGTCGAAAAATCCTCGTCGCCAAAAGTTATGGATCGAAGCGAGGAGGTGAATTGGAGCTGACGGAGGTCCAAAAAAATCCTCTTCATCAACTCGTAAGGGACGATACTTGGTGATAACACTGGAGCCGATGTAGGCGTTGGGGCAAGAAAAATTCTCGTCGCTAGCTGATGTGTCTTGCACCAGTTGAGGCTCGATGAGAAAGAACCCAGTTAAAAAATATAGAACAGTTTCATTAATAAACACGTCAACCTAAAACTCTTTGGAGAAGAGTTAATCACTACAAGAGTTTGTGAAAGTTATTGATTAGCTGAAGGCTGTAATCATAAAACTGCCAAAGGTTGTTATTCACTTAGCCGCAGAATAAGATACAGTCTAAGGTACACTTGGAATAGAACGATGTTCAAACACAGCGTCGACGGCTGCTACTGAAGTCCTGGTCATTCCTGATGCTGAGGCCAAGTCTTGGTAATGGTCGTGACAGTCACTGCTGGCTACTGCAGCTGGCTGTGGCTGGAAGACGGCAGAGTCATTTATAGCGAAGGTTCCACTCTGATAGAAGAACTACACGTGAGGTCGTCACGCTGCCTGGATCTCGACCGAAACCTGGCGGGGAATGGCGTCGTGCCACCCTAAATACCCAGGCTGCGTTAGACACTAGAGGAACTATTTGCGATCATGTGGCGTGCAGAAGCAAACTTGTCGGCAGGGCCAGTGACCTCTAGTGGTGCTCCATCTGCCACCTTCTTGCCTAGTCAGTGTGCGTGATTCAAGTTCTGTCATCAGTTAATGAAACACCTTCCAAATTAAGCTGCTGGAATACACAAGTTTGAAATGGGATGCGGGATTTCTAGGTGAGTCATCCATAGACCACACACTTAGAAATAGGTTCTATAGTTCCAGCTGATTCAAACGTTACAAGGACAAACTTTGAGGAATAGTTAGACTAATTACTGTTGCAAGTCCAAAACATAACGCACAGAGACACCTTGTTTCATAGAAACCAGATGGTCCATTATTCACAGCATTTTTGTAACACTGTATTTTGACAGGAGAATAAAATCACCGCTGTACTTAAAAGAAATTGTGGCACGCTTGCACCCTATACGCGATCGAATTCACGCCTCGTGGCATAGGGCTGAATCGAATCCCCGTAGGACCACGGAAGTTATGAGTTTGACCAGTCTAACCTTCACCTCTCAGCGATTTGAGGAGCCACTAGGGTGACACGTAGTTGGAATTCCTTGTTAAACTGCAAGTTCCCTTTTCCCAGTTGTATTAAGGAGGCAGGCTAGGTTACACACATATCGCCAAAGTGGCGTAAGATGAAAAGACTTGCACGCAGTCATTGGATAACAGGCACACGCAGACACACACACAATAAGTTTAAGGTGTAGCATCTCTTTGGGAGAGAGCAATCTACGATTCATAATTGTCTGAGATTACGGGGATGGAAAATTTTAACGTCCCAGTACTCGGATGAAGCACTTTATGGAACCATCATCAATCCTAAATAAGACAATAAGTAAGTGCTTCAGTAAGTGTGGGCATTCAGATCTCAATTCCCTAGCACAAATAGATTTGTAACCACTGAGCAAAAATTAGCGAATCTGCACCGAGAACACACGTCGCGGTCATGGCTATATGTATGGAGAACTGACTGCATCATTGCTCTCTATATCTTACAGTGCGAAACTTCCTAGCAGATTAAAACTGAGTGTCGGACAGTAACTCGAAGTCGAAACCTTTGCCTTCTGCAAGCAAGTGCTCTGCCGACTGATCTACTCAAGTACGACTCACGACCCCTCCTTACACCTTTAATTTTGCCAGTACCCCGTCTCCTACCTTCCAAACTTCACAGAGGCTATCCTGCGTCCCTTGCAGAACTATCATTCCGGGAAAAAAGGTTGTCAGTCGGTAGAGCACTTGTCCTCTGAAGGCAAAGGTCGCGAGTTCGAGTGTCGATCGAGCAAACAGTTTTAATCTGCCAAGGAAGTTTCGTATCAGCGCCCACTCCGCTGTTGTTGTTGTGGTCTTCAGTCCTGAGACTGGTTTGATGCAGCTCTCCATGCTACTCTATCCTGTGCAAGCTTCTTCATCTCCCAGTACCAACTGCAACCTACATCCTTCTGGATCTGCTTAGTGTATTCATCTCTTGGTCTCCATCTACGATTTTTACCCTCCACGCTGCCCTCCAATACTAAACTGGTGATCCCTTGATGCCTCAGAACATGTCCTACCAACTGATCCCTTCTTCTAGTCAAGTTGTGCCACAAACTTCTCTTCTCCCCAATCCTATTCAATACTTCCTCATTAGTTATGTGATTTACCCATCTAATCTTCAGCATTCTTCTGTAGCACCACATTTCGAAAGCTTCTATTCTCTTCTTGCCAAACTATTTATCGTCCTTGTTTCACTTCCATACATGGCTACACTCAACAAGTACTTTCAGAAACGACTCCCTGACATTTAAACCTATACTCGATGTTAACAAATTTCTCTTCTTCAGAAATGCTTTCCTTGCCATTGCCAGTCTACATTTTATATCCTCTCTACTTCGACCATCATCAGTTATTTTGCTCCCCAAATAGCAAAACTCCTTTACTACTTTAAGTGTCTCATTTCCTAATCTAATTCCCTCAGCATCACCCGACTTAATTCGACTACATTCCATTATCCTCGTTTTGCTTTTGTTGATGTTCATCTTATATCCTCCTTTCAAGATACTATCCATTCCGTTCAACTGCTCTTCCAAGTCCTTTGCTGTCTCTGACAGAATTACAATGTCATCGGCGAACCTCAAAGTTTTTATTTCTTCTCCATGGATTTTAATACCTACTCCGAATTTTTGTTTTGTTTCCTTTACTGCTTGCTCAATATAGAGATTGAATAACGTCGGGGAGAGGCTACAACCCTGTCTCACTCCCTTCCCAACCACTGATTCCCTTTCATGTCCCTCGACTCTTATAACTGCCATCTGGTTTCTGTACAAATTGTAAACAGCTTTTCGCTCCCTGTATTTTACCCCTGCCACCTTCAATAATTTGAAAGAGAGTATTCCAGTCAACATTGTCAAAAGCTTTCTCTAAGTCTACAAATGCTACGAACGTAGGTTTGCCTTTCCTTAATCTGGTTCAAAAATGGTTCAAATGGCTCTGAGCACTATGGGACTTAACTGCTACTGTCAGCAGTCCCCTAGAACTTAGAACTACTTAAACCTAACTAACCTAAGGACATCACACAACACCCAGCCATCACGAGGCAGAGAAAATCCCTGACCCCGCCGGGAATCGAACCCAGGAACCCGGGCGCGGGAAGCGAGAACGCTACCGCACGACCACGAGATTCGGGCCCTTAATCTGGCTTCTAAGATAAGTCGTAGTGTCAGTATTGCCTCACGTGTTCCGATATTTCTACGGAATCCAAACTGATCTTTCCCGAGGTCGGCTTCTACCAGTTTTTCCATTCGTCTGTAAAGAATTCGTGTTAGTATTTTGCAGCCGTGACTTATTAAACTGATAGTTCGGTAGTTTTCACATCTGTCAACACCTGCTTCCTTTGGGATTGGAATTATTATATTCTTCTTGAAGTCTGAGGGTATTTCGCCTGACTCATACATCTTGCTGACCGGGTTGTAGAGTTTTGTCAGGACTCCGCTGCAGAGCGAAAATTTCATTGTGGAAGCTTCCAGTGTAGTAGGGTATCTAAAAAGTATGCAATAAGCCCGTCATAATTAAGACTTCAAACAACTGGTGCCATGTATTTTTTCATACCTTGGCTAGAAAAAAATCACGCCACAGCCGTAGCGTTAAGCGATTATATGAGACGTCATCTTGAAATCTTACACAGAGTCTCTTATTAGCCACCGATAATTTACAGTAACAGGCAACGCTGACTGAAGGAGCAATAACTTAGTGTTGATAGCTCTACTATTTTATTTCCCTTTTCAAAACACCTATGTACTCCATTATGAGAGAGATACTACCTGAGGCCGTAACCAATGATTCAGACCATTCAGTGAGCTAAAGATGGACTGTAATAAACTCATTAGTGTATTGAAATACATAGTTTCTATTTGATGATGTACATTGCGTAACACCTGTTCAGTGTTTTGGTTTATGAATGCTGGTGCTTCTGGTCTTTGAGCTGCTGCAGAGCCTGACCTAAATACAGCGTAATGGCCAACGAACATGGCGCGCGGCGCTGCTTTTGTTTCTGTTCACCCAACCTGCGGACGCAGCTATTTTGTTAAAAAATACTGTGCTTCTCCGTGAAAACTGTGCGATTGGCATGCTGCTGTTCAGTGGCATACAGTCAAGGGCACGTCTAGTCAACGACCTCGTGTCCGTGCGACTGCGAAATTGAAATACTTCTACAGCTACACGGTGCACCTATGAATTTCATTTTGCTCATTGCGGCATCAGTTTTCAAATGCTCAAAATGTCTCACATAGAGTGAAGTCCATTTCGATGCTCAGTATCTGCCTCAATGCTTTGGATACTGACATTTAGTCTATAATGAAGTGTACGTGTGCACGTGTGCTTATGCTTCTCTTTCTTTCTCTCTCTCTCTCTCTCTCTCTCTCTCTCTCTCTCTACCTCAGACCTGCAAGGACTGAAATTAATCGGCCAAAACATGTACACATGCGACAAACAATAGAAGGGAGACTTTACTTTCCCTAACCACAAGAAATGCAGAGGGAGATATGCCAGACGTGTGACATAACAAAATAGTAGACATCAGCTGATGATACTGTTGAATTGACAGGTTTCCGTTAAGGGTTGCTGCATTGTTTATTGGCACTTCTCAGAGAATTCCATTTTTACTGTATCAGATGGAATAAAATTTTGTGGAAATTGCGTCAAAACAAGGAAGAACCGTACAAAGTGTACGAGAAATCATTTATTCATTTCATTGTGTGTCCGCAGGTCGTGGTCGCGAGGTAGCGTTCTCGTTTCCCGCGCCCGGGCTCCCGGGTTCGATTCCCGGCGGGATCAGGAATTTTCTCTGCCTCGTGATGACTGGGTGTTGTGTGACGTCCTCAGGTTAGTTAGGTTCAAGTAGTTCTAAGTTCTAGGGGACTGATGACTATAGATGTTAAGTCTCATAGTGCTCAGAGCCATTTGAATCATTTCATTGTGTCCATCGACGTATTTAACCTTGCTACATCACAAATAAACAGATATAAGTACCGTTTAAAGTGAAGATGTTGCACGAACTTGTCCGAACTAAACGCAATTTCGTACCAGGTCCAGCATGAGGACATGCAATTCTCTCAGAAGCGACGAACTCTTGGGGTATTAGGCAACGTGCACTCGTTCTGCTAGTACCTCTTTCACTTTTCTCTTCTTTTTTAAACTGAGCACGTTCTAAGGTTAAAGTATTTGACTAGTAGAATGAGATTTTCACTCTGCAGCGGAGTGTGCGCTGATATGAAACTTCCTGGCAGATTAAAACTGTGTGCCCGACCAAGACTGAACTCGGGACCTTTGCCTTCGCGGGCAAGTGCTCTACGAACTGAGCTACCGAAGCACGACTCACGCCCGGTACTCACAGCTTTACTTCTGCCAGTACCTCGTCTCCTGCCTTCCAAACTTTACAGAAGCTCTCCTGCGAACCTTGCAGAACTAGCACTCCTGCCTCGGGCATGGATGTGTGTGATGTCCTTAGGTTAGTTTGGTTTAAGTAGTTCTAAGTTCTAGGGGACTGATGACCTCAGATGTTAAGTCCCATAGTACTCAGCCATTTGAACCATTATTTAGACCGCGTCGACCACGAACGAACATGTGTCGGACAGAGACTCGATCTTGGGTCCTTTAGCTTTCACGGGCAAGTGATCTACCAACAGAGCTACCCAAGCACGACTGACGACCCGTCCTCGTGGCCTTAATTCCGCCATTACCTCGTCTCCTACCTTTTAAACTCGACAGAAGTTCTCCTCCGAAACTTGCGGGGACTACCACTCCCGGAAGAAAAATGGCTCTGAGCACTACGGGACTCAACTGCTGAGGTCATTAGTCCCCTAGAACTTAGAACTAGTTAAACCTAACTAACCTAAGGACATCACAAACATCCATGCCCGAGGCAGGATTCGAACCTGCGACCGTAGCGGTCTCGCGGTTCCAGGCCGCAGCGCCTTTAACCGCACGGCCACTTCGGCCGGCACTCCCGGAAGAAAGAAAATGCGGAGACGTCTCTTAGACACAACTTGGGGAATGTTTACAGAATGAACGTTTTACTCTGCTGCGGAAGGTAAGAGACAATGCACAGGTGGAAGTACAGTCGTGAGGATGGGTCGTGAGTCGAGATTGGGTAGTGTAGTTGGTACCGTACTTTCCCGTGAAAGGTAAAGCTCCCGAGTGCAAAATTGCCGATTTAGAGCCTCGGTTTGACACAGTTTTAATCTGCCAGTAAGTTTCACATCAGCGCACACTCCTCTGCAGAGTGAAAATTTCATTCTGGACGTATGCGAAATGTTCAGCCAACAAGCAACAAGGACATCGTTCCTTAGAACCAGCCAAAACACGCAACGGCAGTCCTGGAGCCACACGCTGTCAGCAGACTAGAAATATCAACATCACGACGGGGATACTCAAGAAAAGGCAAAGGAACGCGAGGCGGCAACTACTAAGCAGATCCAACTTTCGTCCACAACCAAACAATCAACATGTTCATGACAAATTAATAAAACGTAGCCAATTAAATATAATCGCCTACGGGGTACGACTCTCGTAAATGATGTTTAAAATCACCACAGGCTGACCATATAAAGCACAGTGGGGCGTCTAGTCACAAATTAGTTGCTCAGAACCTTACACAAAAACACGCGAGAGTTTCTAGTCGTTTCACTCAAACAACATACAAACCGTTTTTCTCGTCAATAAACTCACGACTGTTATTATACCACAGAGGTGCGGAATAATTCATATTTCAAGCAAATGCCACAAATATCTGAAAAAATTGGTTAACGCAAGAAACCAGGCAGACGAACTAGAAGCCACTAATCTTTCACGTAGTTGGACTACCAAAAACACAAACGACGTGTTAGCGTTTCCGCCGGTCACACATCACTGCTGAAACACTCACGATGGATCCAAAACCTATTCCAGAACACGTGATACTAGACTTACAGCAGGAACGCACACGCCAACCAGATTCATTACAGAACTACGCAGATAGCAGGTTGTCGGTGCCTGTCACAGGAAACAAACGCTAAGCTGCAACCGATAGAAAATGACCGAAGATATCCAGTATCATCAGATTTCATAAGCAAATTACCAAGCAATGTAACAGCGGAGAAAACAATTCAAAAACACTCCGCCTTCTTGGTACATAACGCGAAGCATCTAATTCTTTTCAAGTTTCGTTGCACGTGACTGAACTCATATCACCAAAACGGTTCAATCAGCGTTGCTGAAACTGAATCCAGGATTTAAATCGGATTGGGCAACTCCTATTGCAAAGTACAGCAGATAGTACCAACTACAAAGCATCGGTGCAGCCTTTCGAGCACTAAACCTTCAAACGTAAATATCCGAGTAGGAACGCAAGTCGCGCTGGGAACCTCGCAATACTACCCAGAACGATTTCACTAGACGTGGCGTCTGAATGCCTGAACCTACCAGAAACACACATGCTCACTGGTGCAAAACACGAGACTAACCAATATTGCTAACTATTCCTACACGCAGTTCGCAAACTCATCAAATACGACACATAATTCTAGTCACTAACCTCTCGTCGTTTGCCAGACTACTTACAGGAGACCCTACGCATTTCATGACATGTGATTCACGATTGGTTAGAAGCACGAACACACACAGCACTTACCGCAAAACCAGGGAAACGTCCGTTTACCGCACGCTGCAATAAACAAGTCTTACTAAAGATATCATATTGTAAAAATTCTATCCCATACTTCCAACATTCGACAAATGAAGAACCAAGACAGAACGACAGACAAATTAAATGAACTATAGACTCTGGGAAAAATGCTGAACAATACGCGACTCCACTGTACTGCCCACAACGACGCAATAGAAAATCTGTAGCACCAACATCTAAAATCATGCCTGTACGCCTCAACGATTAGAGAGGGAAACCATATAACCACACTGTCACTGTGACAAACAGCGCCGCGGACGGTAAATGGCGGGACTTTTACTCTCCGAGCAAGACTAAACCGCACGGCACAAATAACTCTATTTCTTACTCTGGAGCTTTGCTATGTTCGTGTATCGCTATTGAAAAGAGTGCATTGAAGACGGTTGGTGGCAAAGTACCATTGGCTCATTAGGTGTATTTTTATGACCCAGAAATGTGAGGTAGTAACACAGTGCGGGCACAACGCGGCCAACTACCGTCAAAAAATGTGCATGTACATAACTCCGCAAGCAGGCCCATTGTCTTGACATTCTTCGTCTACAAAGATGGGTGTACACTCATACTGTTCCAAGAGGTATAGCCGTCACAGCAGCGTACTAAAATCAGGTCCTAAACCAATTAATGACCTTATTCCAAAGAAGAGAAAAGTAGGTATTGAGCGGTGGTAGCTTCATTAGTACTATGTCTGACCGGAGGTTCTCCAAAAACTGTTTTTGACTACAAAATGCGTTTTCTATCGTATCCCATTAACCTCACACCCTATGTATCCCGTGGCACTTTCACAAGCACGTCACAGCCTGAAAGGACATCAAGGATCGTTATTCTCGTAACGCAACTCTGACAGTGATTGCTCTGGAAATGACTTGAAATACTCGTAAAGCGATAGCATTCATCGAAGGGTGCTCACGGACGTGAACAGGCCCATGGAACTAGGTGGGGAGTATACTGAGAATAACAGGAATTGAAATCTATAAAGTTCTGAAACAAAGTTACCAAAAAATAGGCGGCCATCTTCATCGAACAGTCCTTGTATCGTTACCTCCACCAGAAAGGATGATAGCTCTAATTAATCTTTCTTCATGTTTGGAGTTGACTTGAGTCATCAACCTACTAACTAGTTTGGTGTGGCCCACCACGAATACCTCTTCTGTGCCAACCTCTTCATCTCGGAGTAGCAACTGCAAACAACGTACTCAATTATTTGGTGGATGTGTCCCACTATCTGCCTTCCTCTACAATTTTTACCCTCTACAGCTCCCTCTAGTACCATGAAGTTATTCTGTGATGTCTTAACTGATGTCCTATCATCCTGTCTGTTCTTCTTGTCAGTATTTTCTACATATTCCTTTCTCTCGATTCTGCGCAGAACCTTTTACCATCCAACTAATAGTCTGACTCCCTTCTGTTCCGGTTTCCCATATCTCATGTTTCGCTACCATGCAATGCTGTGCTCCAAATATACATTCTCAAATATCTTCCTCTACACTTCTCTTGCCCCGAATGATCTTTCTGCCAGTGCTAGTCTACTTTTTATGTCCTCGTTGCTTCGTCCGGCGTGTGTTATCTTGCTGCCTAGGTAGCAGAATTTTTTAACTTAATCTGCTCGT
This sequence comes from Schistocerca serialis cubense, assembly GCF_023864345.2. Lineage (NCBI taxonomy): Eukaryota > Metazoa > Arthropoda > Insecta > Orthoptera > Acrididae > Schistocerca > Schistocerca serialis. Next base: position 972,692,766 of record NC_064638.1, read on the forward strand.
GATGACCAGTCCTGATGTTTAGTTTCTCGCTGTTCTCATTTCTCTCAAACCACATTTCGTTCTCACTGGATTGTTGAATCCGTTCGGAAGACCCCGTAATTCTTCACTTTGACTGAAGATATCAATATCATCAGTGAATCTTATCACTTTCATCTTTTCACATTGCATTTTAATCCCTGTGTTGAACCATAGTTTTATTTCCTTCATTGCCTTATCGATGTACAGATTGAATAGTAGTGACCAAAGACTACACCCCTGTCTAACACCCTTTAATCCAAGCACTTCGTTCTTGGTCTTCGACTCCTATTGTTTCCTCTTCACTCTTGCACATTTTGTATATTACTCGTCTTTTCCTGTTCCTTATCCATGTTTCTCTCACGATTTCGAACATCTTGCGCCATTTTACACTGACGAACTCTTTTTCCAAGTCGACAAATCCTACGAAAGTGTCTAGATTTTTCTTTAGAGTTGCTTCCATTATCAGCCTCAACGTCAGGAGTGCCTCTCTCGTGCCCATACCACTCCCATAGCCAAACTCGTCCTCATTTAACATATTCTCAATTTTCTTTTCCATTATTCTACATATTATTCTTGTCATCAACTTAAGACCCATGAGCTGTTATCCTGGTTTTGCGATAATTCTCGCACGTGTCTTCTCTTGCGATCTTAGGAACTGTGTGGTTGTAGTTTTTCTCAAACTGATGGTATATCGCCAGACCCATACATTCTACACACCAACCTGAGTAGCCGTTTGTTGTCATTTCCGCCAATGATTTCACAAATTCTAACGGAATGTTATCTATCTCTTCTTTCTCTTTAAGTCTTCCAGGACTCTTTTGCATTCTGATCCTAATACTGGATCCACCCTCTCTTCAAATCGACTCTTGTTTCTTCTTCTACCACGTCATTAGACAAGTACCCCTCCTCATAGAGCCCTTCAATGTATTCACTCCTCCTATCAGCTCTCTCCTACGCATTTAACAGTGGAATTCCCATTGCAATCTTTATGCTATCACCCTTGCATTCAGTTTCACCGAACGCTGTTTTGACTTTCCTGTATGCTGAGTCAGTCTTTCGCACCAACACTTTTTTTTTAGATTCCTTCTCATTTTTCATCTAGCCATTTTTCCTTATCTTCCCTACACTTCCGATTTGTTTCATTCCTAAATCGCTTGTATTTCTGAATTTTTGCAGTTGCTTCTCTCATAGTTCAATTGAAGTATTTCTCCCGTTACCCATTTGTTCTTCGAAGTTCTTGGTACTGACGGTTTTCTTTCCAACTTCTGTGATCGCGCTTCTTAGAGATGTCCGTTCCTCTTTAACTGGAAAACTGGAATGCTCATTGAGAAACATCTTATCGCAGTATATATAGACTCAGAGCACTCCAAGCGTATCCCTTCGTTCCTTAGCAATTTCGTATACCAATGTTTGGGATACTGATTCTTGAACTTCACCCTACTCTTCATTACTACTAAATTGTGACCTGAGTCTATATCCGCTACGGGGTATACCTTACAATCCTGTAATCTGCTTTCGGAATCTCTGCCTGCCCATGATGTAATCTAACTGGAATCTTCCCGTATCTCCCGACCTTTTCCAAGTAGACCTCCTCTGATTTTTAAGTAGAGTATTTGCTATCACTAGCTGAAATTTATTGGTGGAGCTCAGTTAATCATTCTCCTTTCTCATTCCTAGTACCAAGCCCATGTTCTCCCGCAACGATTTATTCCACTCCTTCCCCTACAACCTCATTCCATTCCTCCCATAACTACTAGATTTTCATTACGCTGTACGTACTGAATCATCCATTCAATATTCTCAAAATAATTTCTCTGTCCCTTCAGCTTTGGCTTCGACGTAGGTATGCATACCTCATATATCACTGTCAGTGATGGTTTGCTGTCGATTCTGATGAGAAAAACCCAATCACTGAACTGTTCACAGTAACTCAATACCTGCCTTACCTCTATAATGATAACGAGTCCTACTCGCGTTATAACATAGTCTGCCGCTGTTGATATTAACCTGCACGAGTACTCATCAGGCCAAAAGCCCTTGTCTTCTCTCCATTTCGCTTCACTGATCCGCACTATTCCTCCCACCTCCCCCCCCCCCCCCCCCCCCCGCTTGGCAGTCTGCTCTCGCAAATCCATATGTGGGACTAGTCCGGAATCTAATGCCAATGGTGATATCATTATGACGTTGTTTTTTTTTTCAATTATAGGCCACATGTCTAGTTGATACACATTATGAGTCGTTAATGGCGTTGTTTCCATTGCCTTGTGCATCGTCATGTCGTTGACCATGGCTGATTCTTTCGCCTTTCAGAACGGTTTCCCACTCCAACACAGGAGAATGCCCTGAATTTCTATCTGATCCTCCGCCCTCTTTGACAAGGACGTTGGCTAAATGAGGGGTGGCTTCTTGTTCCACAAGTCTTCAGTCGCCAGTACTGCTCATTTTTATTCACAATTGAGAGGTGATGGAGCTCTAATCCGGGAGCTAGGTCGCTTTTATTATTAATTAAAGACGCCAACCCCCGCTCACGGACGCATACTGACGACTGTACCGCTTCAGTCTGACACTGAGTCTAATGAAACGGAATCTGTGACGTAATTGACACCTCCATGGAGTCAAAAACTAACGTACCTTCGCTCTTTCAACGCAGACGTTAGTCACAAAGAGGTGGGGCCACATTAGGTTATTGTTTTCCAGCAGAAGGGGGCCTGCCGGTCCTCTGGGCCGCGCGTGCCGATGGTATCTCACCTTACGTGACTCTACCCAACACGCGACCGTGTCGACCACGCACAGTGACGCCGCGCTCATGGAGTGACAGAAAACTGTCGACGCCCAAGGCGGAACTCTTCTACCAGAGTAGCTGTCTTGATGCAGGCTTATGGTAGTAAATAGATTTCTTAACGACACATGAAAGTATATCTATGAGTGACGAATGTTGTAGAGCAGTATGCGACTGCGTGGTGCGGCGGCGTTTCTTTCTTTCTTTCTTTTTTTTTTTTTTTTTTTTTTTTTTGAAATGGAGAGTATTTGAAACGTACGAACGTACGGACGGTTTTGCGATGGGTAAAATGTGAATTACAGCCACGCCTAACCTTTTCATCGGGTAGGGTATCGCATTGGACAACGATAACGTGAAGCTGACATAGCTTTACTTTTATGTTTTCTGACCACTCGGGGCTAAGAAAGCGGGATACTTATCGTAAAAGATCAGTAACATCCGTGTTCACAAAAAGACGGCATCTTTCCCTTACTGCCCACCTCCTCTGCCGGAAACCCAACGGTTGTGAGCCACAGTGTATACACGAAATGTCTCATACCGACTGGTCTCTGGACTTTTTCAAATGTCATCAACAGGCCCAAACGCTCCTTGATTTAAAGGTGTGGGTCTCAGTAGAAGCCTGCTATGATGTCGAGACCTTGCCAATGAACCACCTACGAAAAGCCTACGTCTACATCTACATGTATACTCCGAAAGCCACTTTGTGCTGTGTGGTAGAGGGCACATTGCGTGCCACGGTGCCTTCAACCTTCCTTTGTAATGGTGCGAAAGAGTGGCGTCCAGTGACGTGACCCTTACGTTCGGCGGCGCTTCAGATAGCAAGGTGTCGACACATGTGAAAAATAAGCCATAGCACGGAGATTCATGTGAGCTGTAATGTGCGTCAGAATTTCAGTACAGTTTTGCTCAGTGCCACCAGGGACGTGTCACTCGAAGAGATGGTCGTCAAAACTCATCTTACCGATACTTCACTCCATCTTTTGACGTCTCTGCAGTACGGGCGAGAACGGCGATACCTAGCGTTGAAATCACGCGGTTTACTTATGTGTGGCAGTGAAACATTTCAAGCGAAGCCCGCTCAGAATCGACAGGAAAAGGCCACATAGAGTGGTATAAAGAGCATAAATGAAACCACCTGTCCCCTGAGGCACTGATTCCCATCCATTTCGCTGTCAAAACGATAGTTCGTAGATCGGTGAGAAACAGGACGATGTTCTTGACAAACTTTGGCACTGCTGATACCCCGGAATATTATGGGGTTTCACGCCTATTGAACGTGACTGTACCGCCTTGGAGCGCAGCACAAGCGCAGTTTTCGCTATCTTGTGCAGGTCGGAACCACTAGGGACCGTTATAAACTGCCTGACAAAATCTGAAAGTGATTCGACGGAGGGTCTATCTTGAAAATCGCTGTAGAAAATAACAATCACTAAAAGTAGTTTGAGGAGGTAGTAGTAAGTAGAACATCGCTGGAGGAGATTAAAGACCTTGCGTTTCTTCATCCTGTGGTTCAGTGCTTCTCCTAAAGAGACATACCGTCAATGCAGCTCCACTAAAATACGCTCTCTTGCGGGAGCGTGAAAATAAGGCACGCTTCAGAACTCCACGTTTTACAAAATTCCGTTTGAGTAGGGGCAGTTTTACGTCGGGCAGATTATGCGAACAGAACGGACATAAAATAGCATTCCTAGACACCCTCATCTTCTAGAAGACTAGCGGTTTCTGCCATAGCATAATTAAAGAAGTGAAAGGGATCAAAATTTCTGATAATATCGTCAATAATGAGTACCGTTAGCAACTCAGCACAGCGTGGAACCTGAACATTGTGAGGCTTAAGTGGCTGGCGCATCTACGGGACTGAAACATCACCTTATACGGCGATGGTGTGAGTACCAAGTGTTCCAGGAGTACCACGGCAATATAAGGACGGGGTTTGAAACCACACGGCACAGCAACACGAAGCCTGCGATCGCCAGAGGTATAGGTACACCACACACTTCGAGCAAGGTCTCGATTTATCTCTGTATACATATTAAAAAATACACTACATACACACACACACACACACACACACACGCAGTTTAGGATTTCATGTTTTGTCTGGGACACAATATACTGGGATTAAATTAAATTCCATCACCTGCTTCTGAACAAATCTTCGTGGAGGTTTTGGTTGGTTGTAGGGTTCTAATGAACATGAAATTCCTTCCCATATATTCTCAGGTGGATCTCCACTGCAAACTGATTCTCCAGCGGGTAATTGTGCGTCAACTCATTCTACTCTTAAGTCGCCCATCTGTAATGACCCCGCTGTCGATGGGACTTAAAAACACACGACAGCGAATTAGCACAGTCAAGTTTCAGAGGACTACCTGACAGAAACCTCGAAGATACACAGCGTGTAACTATAAATGCGGATGTTCTTATGTGTGGTACATTAATATGTACGCATACCAGTGTGTCGTTTGTGATTTTCTCTGTGTCGAACAGTCTTCCAACAAACATCACAATGTGTAAGACCTGATGTTTCCTGCGTGGCCGTATTAACTGCACCACTGCGTGTACTACACCTATCAGTATAGATCGTCATTTTGCGTCCACGGGTCCGCACATCAACCCGTGACCTGTTGCCCACTGGAAAATAAACAGTAATTTCTTGTTCTTACCAAAAGTACTTCGATCCCAACCTAAAACCATACGACTCATACTACTTATAATTATGAGTCTGCAAATGACGTAAACGCTCATTTAATGTTGTTCAGTACACAGCTGTTCAGCGCACCATCCTCCGTCACTGATAGAAACATCTGAACCTACACCCGCTACGCCCCGTATAAGTACTTGTCTTGGGTGGACATGTTTTTCAGTACAGAGCTAAAAGTCTGCTGATAGGTGCAATACTCCAAATCGCCCTCTAATTGCTTTGGTGCCTCTTGTTTTCTTTTGGGTATATAGCAGATATGTGTGATAAACACCACTCACTTGATACTTCATCTTCCTCCACGATCTGACTGAACAATTTACATATGAGTCTCATCGTTTGCACGTTTCATTATTTGAGGGTGTCAATATTTCCATAGTTCTGTCGCAACACCTCCTGGCCCATTTGGGTTTCAATTTCTTATGTTTTTCAGCATCTCTTTTACTTCTTCCTTGAGTAATAATGTACACCTTCACCCAGTCTCTTGCATTGTGAGTACAGGATTGTTAGCCTCTTTCATTTTCCTTGTCATGCCCTCGTCAATCTTCACACAGTGATATACGAGTACTTTTCCGCAACCACATCCATTTCGTACTCTTCTCTCCTTTTACCTTCCTAAAGCTTCCTTTTCTACTTCCTGTTTCAGGAAACTGTACAGTTCATTGGCACTCCAGTCTTTCTCCACTGCATCCAACCTTAGATTTCATCATTCACACTTTCTTCTTGTAGAAGATGTATCCCGTAATTTGGATCCTCTGCAATTGTACCTCCAACAGGCTGCTCCTTTTCCTCCTGTTGTATCTTGGACTTAATCGGAAAAGCAGTTTTTGGAGTGACTATATTATGATCGGAGACACACACTGTTCTGTTTACAGATTGGAGAATGGGACTAAGGTAAAGATAAGAGAGGACCTGACTGGTTTTATGTTTGGACGATCTCGTATGGCTCATATTTTTGGCCTCACTTATTCACTAAAAGGAGAATGGTATTGCGGGAAAGATGTGAGACGACCAGGCAGGTCTTATCGATGGACGATCTTCTGTTTTTAACTCCACCTATTCATTAAGTGACAATGTGTGTACTAACGGCTAGGATGTACACCTAATGGTTGTGGATTTCGAAAACCCAAATAATTGGGTACCCATCAACATGTAATGGGAAGGAGTATTTAGATATCGAAACACACCAAATATCCATAATTCGAAGAACACAACAGAAATTGCACACGGTAGTTAAAGCAAAGATAAAATTGAATAAGCCATTCTAAACACCAGAAACACTTAGAAATGGCTGCAGCACGTCACAGATAATGTTTGATACATATGTGCTGTACATTTTGGAATGGTAGAATCAATGGTGCCAAGTAATGGGAATTGTTGTCCGGCATGGAACTATCTACATATTGCTATCTGCTGACTATGGGGAACTGATAGCATGAATTCACAGAAGTTTGTATAAAGTAGTTTCTTGAATCATTCGGACGAGGCGTGATTATTATAAGCATGAGCAAAACAGAATCTGTAGCATTTGGAATAGGTGGTTGGAATATACTACTGCCGCAATGAATTATTAAAGCAGTGAAGCAGTTTAAATACACTCCTGGAAATTGAAATAAGAACACCGTGAATTCATTGTCCCAGGAAGGGGAAACTTTATTGACACATTCCTGGGGTCAGATACATCACATGATCACACTGACAGAACCACAGGCACATAGACACAGGCAACAGAGCATGCACAATGTCGGCACTAGTACAGTGTATATCCACCTTTCGCAGCAACGCAGGCTGCTATTCTCCCATGGAGACGATCGTAGAGATGCTGGATGTAGTCCTGTGGAACAGCTTGCCATGCCATTTCCACCTGGCGCCTCAGTTGGACCAGCGTTCGTGCTGGACGCGCAGACCGCGTGAGACGACGCTTCATCCAGTCCCAAACATGCTCAATGGGGGTTAGATCCGGAGATCTTGCTGGCCAGGGTAGTTGACTTACACCTTCTAGAGCACGTTGGGTGGCACGGGATACATGCGGACGTGCATTGTCCTGTTGGAACAGCAAGTTCCCTTGCCGGTCTAGGAATGGTAGAACGATGGGTTCGATGACGGTTTGGATGTACCGTGCACTATTCAGTGTCCCCTCGACGATCACCAGTGGTGTACGGCCAGTGTAGGAGATCGCTCCCCACACCATGATGCCGGGTGTTGGCCCTGTGTGCCTCGGTCGTATGCAGTCCTGATTGTGGCGCTCACCTGCACGGCGCCAAACACGCATACGACCATCATTGGCACCAAGGCAGAAGCGACTCTCATCGCTGAAGACGACACGTCTCCATTCGTCCCTCCATTCACGCCTGTCGCGACACCACTGGAGGCGGGCTGCACGATGTTGGGGCGTGAGCGGAAGACGGCCTAACGGTGTGCGGGACCGTAGCCCAGCTTCATGGAGACGGTTGCGAATGGTCCTCGCCGATACCCCAGGAGCAACAGTGTCCCTAATTTGCTGGGAAGTGGCGGTGCGCTCCCCTACGGCACTGCGTAGGATCCTACGGTCTTGGCGTGCATCCGTGCGTCGCTGCGGTCCGGTCCCAGGTCGACGGGCACGTGCACCTTCCGCCGACCACTGGCGACAACATCGATGTACTGTGGAGACCTCACGCCCCACGTGTTGAGCAATTCGGCGGTACGTCCACCCGGCCTCCCGCATGCCCACTATACGCCCTCGCTCAAAGTCCGTCAACTGCACATACGGTTCACGTCCACGCTGTCGCGGCATGCTACCAGTGTTAAAGACTGCGATGGAGCTCCGTATGCCACGGCAAACTGGCTTACACTGACGGCGGCGGTGCACAAATGCTGCGCAGCTAGCGCCATTCGACGGCCAACACCGCGGTTCCTGGTGTGTCCGCTGTGCCGTGCGTGTGATCATTGCTTGTACAGCCCTCTCGCAGTGTCCGGAGCAAGTATGGTGGGTCTGACACACCGGTGTCAATGTGTTCTTTTTTCCATTTCCAGGAGTGTACTTAGTACTGATTATCCTTACCTCAGAAAGCTGTGAAGCAGACACAGAAGGCAGGATCCAGCAAGAAAAATATGAAATTAAGATGCTAAATGGAGTTTCTGTTGATCAGGGAAATCTAAAGAGAAACAAAGAAGAAGATTCTGAAAATAGTACTTGAAAATAAAGTGACATAACATGTAGAAAGATAGAAAGAGGGAGAGCTCCTAGAGGTAGAGTACAGGCAGTAGAGGTGGATGGAATCATGAGGATGATGCACATCAATCCATTGCCGGGCTGGCATTTCTCCTGTGTTATTCATAACTGATTTAAAATCAGTACTATTTGAATTCAGTTCCAACAGTTAATAAAACAGATAACAGTTGTATTTAATGACATCAGTGATTGTAAGTCATAAACCACCTACTTACTTGTACTGCCGGAAAATATTAGTACACCCGTTTAGAGATTCCCAGTTCACTCAAGATTTATTGTTCCAACACTGCGTTTGGAGTACATGAAACGATTATATTTACAGATCAATAGCACCAGCGGTCCTGAGGTAGCAGGTGTCGACTCATGCTGAAACACCTAAACTAGTACGTGGTGTAGCTTCCACAGGTGGCAACGCAGGTGTGTCCGGCATGTAGTCGACTTTACGGATGGCGAATACTGAATACTGTTCTGGGAGAAGATATGCCATGCGTGATCGACCTGTTCGTATAGTTCTGTAAGAGTTGTCGGCTGACGAGTCTCACACGTCGCTTCCCACACGTGCTCGATTGAAGACAGGTCCAGAGATCGTGCTGGCCATGAAAGTTGCTACATGTCTTGCAGAGCACATTGAGTTTCACAGGCAATGTGTGGACGAGCATTATCCTATTGGATCAACACATTACCTTCCTGCTGCAAGAAAGTTCGAGTCCCCTCCAAAAACACAAAGCGTGAACGGCAGTTGTGGCTTATAGCACCCCAGACCATAAGCCTGGGGTGGGGTGAGTGTATCTTCGACGAATGCACTCTATGAGACGGCGCTCATCAGATCTACGTCTTATGTGCAGAAATGCGTACAGGTAGAATCTGCGATTATCGCTGAAGAACATGGCGCGTCACTCTGTCTTCAGAGTGATCCTCTGACGGCACCAGTTGAGCCGTGCACTTCGATGCAGTGAGGTGATTGGAAGACAGACAAGAGATGTACGTGCCAGTAGTCCCAATGCTAACAACAGTTTCGCAAGAGGTCGTGTTGACACATCTGGGCTCACAAGCCATCTTGTCTGTACTGTGGGAGCCGTACGATTGTCCACCGTTGCCCTTACGGTACGAAGATCCAGGCGGTGCTGTGCGGACGTCCAGAATCTCGTCTATGTGTGTGAGAATGTTCACTTATTCACTGGTACCAGCATCGTTGCACAACTGACGCAACACGTACAACTTGTGTGGCAATTCTCCGAAAGGACCGTCCCGCCACTTGGACAGCCACAGTTTTATCCGTTTCAGACTCGCTCAGTTGATTGAAGGAACAAATGCATCTCTGTGGCATGGTTGCCTGCTTGCTTCACTTCGCTCAGAATTCTGGTTGTGAGTATTGTCTGTTAAATGATAGACACAGATGGCGCTCTGATAACTATGCCACTACGCTACCTGCTGTCGGACGACGCTGAATTTGTTATCAATACATATATTATCGCCCAGATGGCATAGGCGGTCATTGCAACAAAATCAACGTCGTCTTTCCGTATATAAAACAGACGCCAGCACTGACAATGGCTGCGTAACTGCCCGCTACCTGCCTTGAGAATTCCACTCGTCTCATCCCTCGTATATACAGGGTGAGTCACCTAACGTTACCGCTGGATATATTTCGTAAACCACATCAAATACTGACGAACCGATTCCACAGACCGAACGTGAGGAGAGGGGCTAGTGTAATTGTGTAATACAGACCATACAAAAATGTACGGAAGTATGTTTTTTAACACAAACCTACGTTTTTTTAAATGGAACCACGTTAGTTTTGTTAGCACATCTGAACATATAAACAAATACGTAATCAGTGCCATTTGTTGCATTGTAAAATGTTAATTACATCCGGAGATATTGTAACATAAAGTTGACGCTTGAAACCTCCGACGTTCAGTTGCGTGTTGTAACAAACAGCTGCAACATACATCGCGTTTCTACAGAATGATCTGCCAACGTTGCTCGAAAATGTCCCACTGGAAACGCGTCGACGTATGTGGTATCAGCATGATGGTGCACCTGCACATTCCGACCCTTGACAGGAAGTTCGACGGGCGTTTCATAAGACGTGGAGGACGCATAAATTGGCCAGCCCGTTCTCCTGATCTTACACCTCTGGACTTCTTTCTGTGGGGTACGTTAAAGGAGAATGTGTAGCGTGATGTGCCTGCAACCCCAGAGGATATGAAACAACGTATTGTGGCAGCCTGCGGCGACATTACACCAGATGTACTGCGGCGTGTACGACATTCATTACGCCAGAGATCGCAATTGTGTGTAGCAAATGATGGCCACCACATTGAACATCTATTGGCCTGGCATGTCGGGACACACTCTTTTCCACTCCGTAATTGAAAACGGAAACCACGTGTGTACGTGTACCTCACCCCTCATGGTAATGTAATGTGCGTCAGTGAAAGAGACCAATAAAAATGTGTTAGCATGTGGACGTAATGTGCTATTCCAGTCTCTTCTGTACCTAAGATCCATTTCCGTTCCCTTTGGATCCCTACGTAATTCGGTGCTCTCCGATACACACGATCGAACAGCGGAGGAGTGGTACTCAAGCGTCAGATTAGGTTACAATATCTCCGGATGTAATTAACATTTTACAATGCAACAAACGGCACTGATTACGTATTTGTTTATATGTTGAGATGTGCTAACAGAACTAACGGGGTTCCATTTAAGAAAACGTAGGTTTGTGTTAAAGAACATACTTCTGTGCATTTTTTTATGGTTTGTATTAACCAATTACACTAGCCCCTCTCCTCACGTTCGGTCTGTGGAATCGAGTCGTCAGTATTTGATGTGGTTTACGAAATATATCCAGCGGTAATGTTAGGTGACTCACCCTGTATAATCTCTGGCATTGCACTATTCCAACTCCCTAACTCTTTCCTGGTTGTTGGAAAGATTGGAAATTTGTAGTAAGTTCTATGGGACAAACTGCTGAGGTCATCGGTCTCTACGCTTACACACTACTTAATGTAACTTAAACTAAGGACAACACGCACACCCATGCCCAATGCAGGACTCGAACCTCCGACGGGGTGAGCTGCGCGAAGCGAAGCAAGGCGCCAAGTCAGCACGGCAACCCCGCGCGGCACTGGTTGTTGTTTAGCAGGTAATTTCCTATGTGGTGTAATAGGGTACGTTACGAGCCAGGCTAGGGACAGTGACCCAGGCCAATGACCTGGTGTTTGGACTGACCTCTGTCGGAGTTTTGGCTCATCTTTCAGACGAATATGGGAGGGATGAGTCGAGTTAAATTCTCAAAGCAGGTAGTGGGTAGCGGCGCAGCCATTGTCAGTGCTGGCGTCTGTTTTTCGTGTAATGCGACGCTGAGCGATACAAGGCCCAGGATTACTGTCACAGATATCGTATAATACAGCAAGACGAACATCTGCACTAATGAAGATTCTCACTTTCTATTAGGAGTGCCACCCAGCCAGAATCCAGTTGAAAGGAACTTTTTTTAGGGCTGGTGAGTTGCCTTCCGAAAATGCTGGGAGGGAGGAAGCCAGTGACATATCAAGGTGTCAGTGTACAGTGAGAAGTGACAGACCTGCATTGGGAACAGGGATCCTTTTGCCTTTGTGAGGCTATGAACCGACTTATCACTGCAATTATTCCTGGTTTGAGTAACATGTGTTCTAAAAATTTGTATGAGGGCTTCCAATGGCTAATCTAGAAAAAAAGGAGCGTGGGAGCAGGAATGACTCAAGTTTTCGAGAAATGCAGATGTGGATATGCGAGGATTTGGTGAGTTAACACTCTTACCTGAGGAGTAGGGGAATATCTTAGAATTGTTGAAGAGTGTCACACGTTATGGAAGCTTTGTGATTGGGTAATATTTTAAAACTTTAGTTGGAGTAGACATCTCTTCCAAATAAAACTATCATTGGCTAGCATTTTGCAGAGCATGTTTCACTGGTGCACGGGAACTGCGCACACTTGTAAAGAGGAGACTGTATAGAAGGATAGAGCACTTTGCTTGGGTCTTGTGGAAACGATTCCATTTAATATCTATGAAGAGGACACTTGATCTACAGACTTTATCTGCAGATCGAATAGAAAGCTAGTGTGTCGCAGTCTGTGGTGGATAACAGCACTCGCCCTGCTGCTCATGTCGACTGAATGGGTATGAGAATTAGGCCTCCCATACCTTTTGTAGACGTCTTGATAGCTTCAGGTACATTTTGCAAATCTATTACTTTTTTCGAGTGTCGTCATTTATTAATCAGTAGTGTTACTTGCATCTGCAGCTTCCATTCTTCTGACGGACTCAGGCAATCATTGTGTGACAATCGAAGAGTTTTTTTTTTTTTTTTTTTTTTTTGTCGTCTACTGACTGGTTTGATGCGGCCCGCCACGAATTCCTTTCCTGTGCTAACCTCTTCATCTCAGAGTAGCACTTGCAACCTACGTCCTCAATTATTTGCTTGACGTATTCCAATCTCTGTCTTCCTCTACAGTTTTTGCCCTCTACAGCTCCCTCTACTACCATTGAAGTCATTCCCTCACGCCTTAGCAGATGTCCTATCATCCTGTCCCTTCTCCTTATCAGTGTTTTCCACATATTCCTTTCCTCTCCGATTCTGCGTAGAACCTCCTCATTCCTTACCTTATCAGTCCACCTAATTTTCAACATACGTCTATACCACCACACCTCAAATGCTTCAATTCTCTTCTGTTCCGGTTTTCCCACAGTCCATGTTTCACTACCATACAATTCTGTACTCCAAACGTACATCCTCAGAAATTTCTTCCTCAAATTAAGGCCGGTATTTGATATTAGTAGACTTCTCTTGGCCAGAAATGCCTTTTTTGCCATAGCAAGTCTGCTTTTGATGTCCTCCTTGCTCCGTCCGTCATTGGTTATTTTACTGCCTAGGTAGCAGAATTCCTTAACTTCATTGACTTCGTGACCATCAATCCTGATGTTAAGTTTCTCGCTGTTCTCATTTCTACTACTTCTCATTACCTTCGTCTCTCTCTAATTTACTCTCAAACCATACTTTGTACTCACTAGGCTGTTCATTCCGTTCAGCAGATCATTTAATTCTTCTTCACTTTCACTCATCAGCGAATCGTATCATTGATATCCTTTCACCTTGTGTTTTAATTCCACTCCTGAACCTTTCTTTTATTTCCATCATTGCTTCCTTGATGTACAGATTGAAGAGTAGGGGTGAAAGGCTACAGCCTTGTCTTACACCCTTCTTAATACGAGCACTTCGTTCTTGATCGTCCATTCTTATTATTCCCTCTTGGTTGTTGTACATATTGTATTTGGCCCGTCTCTCCCTATAGCTTACCCCTACTTTTTTCAGAATCTCGAACAGCTTGCACTATTTTATATTGTCGAACGCTTTTTCCAGGTCGACAAATCCTATGAAAATCTCTTGATTTTTCGTTAGCCTTGCTTCCATTATTAGCCGTAAAGTCAGAATTGCCTCTCTCGTCCCTTTACTTTTCCTAAAGCCAAACTGATCGTCACCTAGCGCATTCTCAATTTTCTTTTCCATTCTTCTGTATATTATTCTTGTAAGCAGCTTCGATGCATGAGCTGTTAAGCTGATTGTGAGATAACTCTCGCACTTGTCAACTCTTGCCGTCTTCGGAATTGTGTGGATGATGCTTTTCCGAAAGTCAGATGGTATATTGCCAGACTCATATATTCTACACACCAATGTGAATAGTCATTTTGTTGCCACTTCGCCCAATGATTTTAGAAATTCTGATGGAATATTATCTATCCCTTCTGCCTTATTTGACCGTAAGTCCTCCAAAGCTCTTTTAAATTCCGATTCTAATACTGGATCCCCTATCTCTTCCAAATCGACTCCTGTTTCTTCTTCTATCACATCAGACAAATCTTCACCCTCATAGAGGCTTTCAATGTAATCTTACCACCTATCTGCTCTCTCCTCTGCATTTAACAGTGGAATTCCCGTTGCACTCTTAATGTTACCACCGTTGCTTTTAATGTCACCAAAGGTTGTTTTGACTTTCCTGTATGCTGAGTCTGTCCTTCCGACAATCATATCTTTTTCGATGTCTTCACATTTTTCGTGCAGCCATTTCGTCTTAGCTTCCCTGCACTTCCTATTTATTTCATTCTTCAGCGACTTGAGTTTCTGTATTCCTGATTATCCCGGAACATGTTTGTACTTCCTCCTTTCATCAATCAACTGAAGTATTTCTTCTGTTACGCATGGTTTCTTCGCAGCTACCTTCTTTGTACCTATGTTTTCCTTCCCAACTTCTGTGATGGCCCTTTTTAGAGAGGTCCATTCCTCTTCAACTGTGCTGCCTACTGCGCTATTCCTTATTGCTGTATCTATAGCGTTAGAGAACTTCAAACATATCTCGTCATTCCTTAGTACTTCCGTATCCCACTTCTTTGCGTATTGATTCCTCCTGACTAATGTCTTTAACTTCAGCCTACTCTTCATCACTACTATATTGTGATCTGGGTCTATATCTGCTCCTGGGTACGCCTTACAATCCAGTATCTGATATCGGAATCTCTGTCTGACCATGATGTAATCTAATTGAAATCTTCCCGTATCTCCCGGCCTTTTCCAAGTATACCTCCTCCTCTTGTGATTCTTGAGCAGGGTATTCGCTATTACTAGCTGAAACTTGTTACAGAACTCAATTAGTCTTTCTCCTCTTTCATTCCCTGTCCCAAGCCCATTTTCTCCTGTAACCTTTTCTTCTACTCCTTCCCCTGCAACTGCATTCCAGTCGCCCATGACTATTAGATTTTCGTCCCCCTTTACATACAGCATTGCCCTTTCAATATCGTCATACACTTTCTCTATCTGTTCATCTTCAGCTTGCGACGTCGGCATGTATACCTGAACTATCGTTGTCGGTGTTGGTCTGCTGTCGATTCTGATTAGAACAACCCGGTCACTGAACTGTTCACAGTAACACACCCTCTGCCCTACCTTCCTATTCATAACGAATCCTACACCTGTTTTACCATTTTCTGTTGCTGTTGATATTATCCGATACTCATATGACCAGAAATCCTTGTCTTCCTCCCACTTCACTTCACTGACCCCTACTATATCTAGATTGAGCCTTTGCATTTCCCTTTTCAGATTTTCTAGTTTTCCTACCACGTTCAAGCTTCTGACATTCCACGCCCCGACTTGTAGAACGTTATCCTTTCGTTGATTATTCAATCTTTTTCTCATGGTGACCCCCCCCTTGGCAGTCCCCTCCCGAAGATCCGAATGGGGGACTATTCCGGAATCTTTTGCCAATGTAGAGATCATCATGACACTTCTTCAATTACAGGCCACGTGTCTTTAATGCAGTGGCTTCCATTGCCTTCTGCATCCTCATGTCGTTGATCATTGCTGATTCTTCCCACTTTAGGGGCGATTTCCCACCCCTAGGACAAGAGAGTGCCCTGGACCTCTATCCGCTCCTCCGCCCTCTTTGACAAGGCCGTTGGCAGAAAGAGGCTGACTTCTTATGGCGGAAGTCTTCGGCCGCCAATGATTTATCAAAATTCAGGTAGTGGCGGGGATGGAACCCGGGACCGAAGATGTTTTGATTGTGAATCAAAGACGCTATTCCTAGACCACGGGCTAGGAATATCGAAGAGTTGTCTAAGCAGAAAATCTCAGCATATTTTGTGATCGAACGGATCCTGTTATAATTTGTTGTTCATATATGTCATTATGGAACTTCTTATAGGGATCAATGTAAACCACTGTTTCGTATCATAGAGTATCACCATGTTTGTTGTCTTTCGTGAGGCGAAACGCCAGTGCATCGTGATTATGGCCATCCCTATCCTATCATTTATCTGTAGCACAACACCTTTTCCTGAAATGCACATTATCCCTTGGGGACTGATCTATCAGCCAGTCGAACCGATGTGGATCATTCTGACTACCACAGCAGCAATGAACGAAGAAATTCGCGAAACAACCATGCAAATCGAGAAGTTATTCTATTTTATTTTTGCTCCCAGTTTCGGCTATTCGATAAGCCATCTTTAGGCCCCATGTTCACTTCTCAAAAATTATGGATATTGCTCCGTCTGTTTCTGGATGTCGTGAATTATCAAGTCCTTGCAGGCAAGTCTTCGAAGAGAATTCTAGAATACAGAAACAGATGGCCGCAGTATACCAATATCGACAATTTTTAGAGGTGCATATACGGCCTGAAGATAGCATATTGAATTGCCGAAAACTGGTAGAGAAAATACACTGAAATACATTCTCAATCTGCGCTACTGTTTGGCGAATTTATATGATAAATATTAAACTAGCCACTGTCCCACATCCGCAATGGATCAACAGAGAACTCACAGGAGTGTGTGGAAGGTTCAGTTGACCCTCAGATGGGCAGCCAGGATATCCAGAACAGA
This sequence comes from Schistocerca serialis cubense, assembly GCF_023864345.2. Taxonomy (NCBI): domain Eukaryota; kingdom Metazoa; phylum Arthropoda; class Insecta; order Orthoptera; family Acrididae; genus Schistocerca; species Schistocerca serialis. The sequence goes on from NC_064638.1 coordinate 972,709,903, forward strand.
GAAGAGAAGAAACGAGGATAGTAGGGCAATAACCAACACAGAACAAATAATCGTTAAAATAACTGAGAAAAGAAGTTTTCCAGGGCCATGAACAGCGAATAGAGCAAGGACGATGACCTCGACCAACCCTGGAATGGTCACCACTGGGAAGGAGGATGTGAGGACGGCCGAGGATACCATGGATGCCGGGAATAATTGAAATGATGACGGAGGGATGTCAGAAAGAGAAAGACTGTCCCGATCACAAATGCTGTCGGATGGGAATACAGGGCAACAGCTGAAAAGAGGAGAAACCCATAAAAGTAGAGGTAAGTCTTGGGTGAAAACCCGAGAAAAATTCATTTAAGACTGTAGACCTTCGTGCCTTACTTGGTGTAGGGAAGCCACTTTCCTAACAGTTTTAGAGACTGATGATCCTTCGTCTTATATTAACCTGTAGGAGAACCACCGATCTGTTAACAATCGAT